>NC_091496.1:36733571-38128238 GCF_947461875.1 Haliaeetus albicilla | reverse complement strand
AGAGATCTTGATCCCATCTAGGAATACCGGTACTCCAGCTACAGCCAGCCATTTTAAAAAAACAAAACCAAAACAAACAAAAAACCCGGGGCCAAACTTTAAGCCCATCACATGCAAGCCTCAACACCTTAGAGATTCAAATCCACTTCACCACCCCTCAACAGCCTCTGCCACAAGCCTACAATCATTTCCGTAAAAAGATCTCAACGTTGCTGTCCACACAGCCCACCAATGCCTACTCGATCCCAGATGACTGTACAACCCCTGCCTAAAGAATTAAGGGACATCAACGTTTCACCCATAGGCTCTTATCGCTGTTCCACCTGCCCCTGACTCTACATCCCCGGGCAGAGCAGCTCCAAGCCAAACACACCCGTGCGCAAACACACACAACACAGAACGGTACCGACAAGGTGATTCAGAGAGAGAGAGAGAGAGCTCTCGGCAAGAAGAATGACTCCCGGACGGGAGGTGCCATCCGGCAAGATGACCTACGGCGTCCAAAACACTGAGGCAAGGAGGCTGTACGGCAGACCCCGAGGAGTCCAACGTAACAGCCTGTTAAAAGATGGTACTGTCAAAACCGACATGATGGATGCGCCAGAAGCCTGTCATCAAGACCTAGGACCATCAAGGTTCAGGGAAGAACTCCCAGTCTGAGAAAACGGACAGCTAGAGAGCCGAGCTGCCAAAGCAGCCCGAAAGAACGCCGCAAAAAGAACCGACTGGACTCTGCCGAGACCGATCCGCGCTTTAGAGCTCCGCACGCAAGAAAAGAAGCGCCCGATTGGCACCGGGCCGATGAGTAAGAGCATTTGAGACGCTAGGGACGGCGCCTAAAGTGCATGCCGCGCTCCCCCGGCACAAAGCGCAACGAGGACATTGAGGTCCGAGGAAGGTCTAAGCCACAGAGGACAGACGACACAAACTGCACACCACCACAGACGCAGGCTGGAACCGCCCTGCCCGGCACGCGCTGGTCTCGGGCTCAGAAGCAACCCGCTCCCTTCGCCTGCGCAAAGGCGACTGCTTTGGGACAGCCCTCTCTCCTGCGCTAACTTTAAAACCCCTCCCTGCAATTCCCGGCTGTGTCCCTCCCTCCCAGCCTCTCCCCAGCCCGGGTCCCTCAACTTAGCTTTCAGAGGGCCAAGGGTACGAATCCATCCTCTGCAAAAATCACACGGGCTAACTGGGACGATCCGGCAGTCGCCAGGTTCCTCTTCATCATCTGCAGCGAAGACAAAAAAAAAAAAGGCGACAAAATCAGAAGAGGCAGTAAGTAACCCATCAGCCAACACCAACTACTTTCCCAACCCCCCCCCCACTTAATCACAGACACCACAGCGTTATGCTTACCTGCTCATTCCAGAGTCAGACCCCGCGGCCATCATCACTCATGGTACCTAAGACAGCAGGACACACAAAATTAGCATAGCCGTCGTGAGACTCACCAGGCCCATTCTCCTCCTCCTCCCTAATCCACAGCTCACCTCGAACGCTCATCCAATTCCAAAGGTGGCCCGCACAGCGCCTGCAAAACAGAAGGTAAACGCTTAACCGAGCAACCACCTAATACTTCGATATTCAACACCGGCACAGCCCACAACCACCTCACCTTCTCAGACCGCTCGTCGGCCTGCGAATTCGCCCCTCCGAGGCTGCGTGCGCCACCTGCAAAAGCCAAAGCAGAAGACGCATGCCGAGAGGCCGCCCGAAACCTCAGCCCGCCCGGACCGATTCCCAACTCCCACTCCTTTACCTTGGCCGCTCGACCACCCCACTCTGTCGTCAAGAGCTTGCCACGTCAAGGCACGCGTACCGCCTGCAAAAAAACAAACCACAGGGGATGCTTCCAACTTGGCCAACAACACGACGCCTCCGAAGGAACAGTTCCTTTAACCCGGCAATCATGGCTCGCCTTGCCGAGACACCTCCGGTGCCGATGGCCCGCTTCGCCCCTTGCTTCGCCCCTTCCAAATAAAAGAAAAAAAGAACCCTATCAGCTAGTCACAGAGCCACCGGCCGCATCTTCCCTCTGACTCCACTCACAGACCCACCTCCTTACGGCGCTCCGCTCCCCTCCTCCATCGCTCTGCGGCACGCATCTTGTCTCTCCGCGTCTGAATAAAACCCCATATTGAACGCGTCAGCCTGGATGCAGAGCAAGAGCTTAACAACTCCAGAGATCTTGATCCCATCTAGGAATACCGGTACTCCAGCTACAGCCAGCCATTTTAAAAAAACAAAACCAAAACAAACAAAAAACCCGGGGCCAAACTTTAAGCCCATCACATGCAAGCCTCAACACCTTAGAGATTCAAATCCACTTCACCACCCCTCAACAGCCTCTGCCACAAGCCTACAATCATTTCCGTAAAAAGATCTCAACGTTGCTGTCCACACAGCCCACCAATGCCTACTCGATCCCAGATGACTGTACAACCCCTGCCTAAAGAATTAAGGGACATCAACGTTTCACCCATAGGCTCTTATCGCTGTTCCACCTGCCCCTGACTCTACATCCCCGGGCAGAGCAGCTCCAAGCCAAACACACCCGTGCACAAACACACACAACACAGAACGGTACCGACAAGGTGGTTCAGAGAGAGAGAGAGCGCGAGCTCTCGGCAAGAAGAATGACTCCCGGACGGGAGGTGCCATCCGGCAAGATGACCTACGGCGTCCAAAACACTGAGGCAAGGAGGCTGTACGGCAGACCCCGAGGAGTCCAACGTAACAGCCTGTTAAAAGATGGTGCTGTCAAAACCGACATGATGGATGCGCCAGAAGCCTGTCATCAAGACCTAGGACCATCAAGGTTCAGGGAAGAACTCCCAGTCTGAGAAAACGGACAGCTAGAGAGCCGAGCTGCCAAAGCAGCCCGAAAGAACGCCGCAAAAAGAACCGACTGGACTCTGCCGAGACCGATCCGCGCTTTAGAGCTCCGCACGCAAGAAAAGAAGCGCCCGATTGGCACCGGGCCGATGAGTAAGAGCATTTGAGACGCTAGGGACGGCGCCTAAAGTGCATGCCGCGCTCCCCCGGCACAAAGCGCAACGAGGACATTGAGGTCCGAGGAAGGTCTAAGCCACAGAGGACAGACGACACAAACTGCACACCACCACAGACGCAGGCTGGAACCGCCCTGCCCGGCACGCGCTGGTCTCGGGCTCAAAAGCAACCCGCTCCCTTCGCCTGCGCAAAGGCGACTGCTTTGGGACAGCCCTCTCTCCTGCGCTAACTTTAAAACCCCTCCCTGCAATTCCCGGCTGTGTCCCTCCCTCCCAGCCTCTCCCCAGCCCGGGTCCCTCAACTTAGCTTTCAGAGGGCCAAGGGTACGAATCCATCCTCTGCAAAAAATCACACGGGCTAACTGGGACGATCCGGCAGTCGCCAGGTTCCTCTTCATCATCTGCAGCGAAGACAAAAAAAAAAAAAGGCGACAAAATCAGAAGAGGCAGTAAGTAACCCATCAGCCAACACCAACTACTTTCCCAACCCCCCCCACTTAATCACAGACACCACAGCGTTATGCTTACCTGCTCATTCCAGAGTCAGACCCCGCGGCCATCATCACTCATGGTACCTAAGACAGCAGGACACACAAAATTAGCATAGCCGTCGTGAGACTCACCAGGCCCATTCTCCTCCTCCTCCCTAATCCACAGCTCACCTCGAACGCTCATCCAATTCCAAAGGTGGCCCGCACAGCGCCTGCAAAACAGAAGGTAAACGCTTAACCGAGCAACCACCTAATACTTCGATATTCAACACCGGCACAGCCCACAACCACCTCACCTTCTCAGACCGCTCGTCGGCCTGCGAATTCGCCCCTCCGAGGCTGCGTGCGCCACCTGCAAAAGCCAAAGCAGAAGACGCATGCCGAGAGGCCGCCCGAAACCTCAGCCCGCCCGGACCGATTCCCAACTCCCACTCCTTTACCTTGGCCGCTCGACCACCCCACTCTGTCGTCAAGAGCTTGCCACGTCAAGGCACGCGTACCGCCTGCAAAAAAAACAAACCACAGGGGATGCTTCCAACTTGGCCAACAACACGACGCCTCCGAAGGAACAGTTCCTTTAACCCGGCAATCATGGCTCACCTTGCCGAGACACCTCCGGTGCCGATGGCCCGCTTCGCCCCTTGCTTCGCCCCTTGCTTCGCCCCTTCCAAATAAAAGAAAAAAAGAACCCTATCAGCTAGTCACAGAGCCACCGGCCGCATCTTCCCTCTGACTCCACTCACAGACCCACCTCCTTACGGCGCTCCGCTCCCCTCCTCCATCGCTCTGCGGCACGCATCTTGTCTCTCCGCGTCTGAATAAAACCCCATATTGAACGCGTCAGCCTGGATGCAGAGCAAGAGCTTAACAACTCCAGAGATCTTGATCCCATCTAGGAATACCGGTACTCCAGCTACAGCCAGCCATTTTAAAAAAACAAAACCAAAACAAACAAAAAACCCGGGGCCAAACTTTAAGCCCATCACATGCAAGCCTCAACACCTTAGAGATTCAAATCCACTTCACCACCCCTCAACAGCCTCTGCCACAAGCCTACAATCATTTCCGTAAAAAGATCTCAACGTTGCTGTCCACACAGCCCACCAATGCCTACTCGATCCCAGATGACTGTACAACCCCTGCCTAAAGAATTAAGGGACATCAACGTTTCACCCATAGGCTCTTATCGCTGTTCCACCTGCCCCTGACTCTACATCCCCGGGCAGAGCAGCTCCAAGCCAAACACACCCGTGCACAAACACACACAACACAGAACGGTACCGACAAGGTGATTCAGAGAGAGAGAGCGCGAGCTCTCGGCAAGAAGAATGACTCCCGGACGGGAGGTGCCATCCGGCAAGATGACCTACAGCGTCCAAAACACTGAGGCAAGGAGGCTGTACGGCAGACCCCGAGGAGTCCAACGTAACAGCCTGTTAAAAGATGGTACTGTCAAAACCGACATGATGGATGCGCCAGAAGCCTGTCATCAAGACCTAGGACCATCAAGGTTCAGGGAAGAACTCCCAGTCTGAGAAAACGGACAGCTAGAGAGCCGAGCTGCCAAAGCAGCCCGAAAGAACGCCGCAAAAAGAACCGACTGGACTCTGCCGAGACCGATCCGCGCTTTAGAGCTCCGCACGCAAGAAAAGAAGCGCCCGATTGGCACCGGGCCGATGAGTAAGAGCATTTGAGACGCTAGGGACGGCGCCTAAAGTGCATGCCGCGCTCCCCCGGCACAAAGCGCAACGAGGACATTGAGGTCCGAGGAAGGTCTAAGCCACAGAGGACAGACGACACAAACTGCACACCACCACAGACGCAGGCTGGAACCGCCCTGCCCGGCACGCGCTGGTCTCGGGCTCAGAAGCAACCCGCTCCCTTCGCCTGCGCAAAGGCGACTGCTTTGGGACAGCCCTCTCTCCTGCGCTGACTTTAAAACCCCTCCCTGCAATTCCCGGCTGTGTCCCTCCCTCCCAGCCTCTCCCCAGCCCGGGTCCCTCAACTTAGCTTTCAGAGGGCCAAGGGTACGAATCCATCCTCTGCAAAAATCACACGGGCTAACTGGGACGATCCGGCAGTCGCCAGGTTCCTCTTCATCATCTGCAGCGAAGACAAAAAAAAAAAAAAAAGGCGACAAAATCAGAAGAGGCAGTAAGTAACCCATCAGCCAACACCAACTACTTTCCCAACCCCCCCCCACTTAATCACAGACACCACAGCGTTATGCTTACCTGCTCATTCCAGAGTCAGACCCCGCGGCCATCATCACTCATGGTACCTAAGACAGCAGGACACACAAAATTAGCATAGCCGTCGTGAGACTCACCAGGCCCATTCTCCTCCTCCTCCCTAATCCACAGCTCACCTCGAACGCTCATCCAATTCCAAAGGTGGCCCGCACAGCGCCTGCAAAACAGAAGGTAAACGCTTAACCGAGCAACCACCTAATACTTCGATATTCAACACCGGCACAGCCCACAACCACCTCACCTTCTCAGACCGCTCGTCGGCCTGCGAATTCGCCCCTCCGAGGCTGCGTGCGCCACCTGCAAAAGCCAAAGCAGAAGACGCATGCCGAGAGGCCGCCCGAAACCTCAGCCCGCCCGGACCGATTCCCAACTCCCACTCCTTTACCTTGGCCGCTCGACCACCCCACTCTGTCGTCAAGAGCTTGCCACGTCAAGGCACGCGTACCGCCTGCAAAAAAACAAACCACAGGGGATGCTTCCAACTTGGCCAACAACACGACGCCTCCGAAGGAACAGTTCCTTTAACCCGGCAATCATGGCTCACCTTGCCGAGACACCTCCGGTGCCGATGGCCCGCTTCGCCCCTTGCTTCGCCCCTTCCAAATAAAAGAAAAAAAGAACCCTATCAGCTAGTCACAGAGCCACCGGCCGCATCTTCCCTCTGACTCCACTCACAGACCCACCTCCTTACGGCGCTCCGCTCCCCTCCTCCATCGCTCTGCGGCACGCATCTTGTCTCTCCGCGTCTGAATAAAACCCCATATTGAACGCGTCAGCCTGGATGCAGAGCAAGAGCTTAACAACTCCAGAGATCTTGATCCCATCTAGGAATACCGGTACTCCAGCTACAGCCAGCCATTTTAAAAAAACAAAACCAAAACAAACAAAAAACCCGGGGCCAAACTTTAAGCCCATCACATGCAAGCCTCAACACCTTAGAGATTCAAATCCACTTCACCACCCCTCAACAGCCTCTGCCACAAGCCTACAATCATTTCCGTAAAAAGATCTCAACGTTGCTGTCCACACAGCCCACCAATGCCTACTCGATCCCAGATGACTGTACAACCCCTGCCTAAAGAATTAAGGGACATCAACGTTTCACCCATAGGCTCTTATCGCTGTTCCACCTGCCCCTGACTCTACATCCCCGGGCAGAGCAGCTCCAAGCCAAACACACCCGTGCACAAACACACACAACACAGAACGGTACCGACAAGGTGATTCAGAGAGAGAGAGAGAGAGCGAGCTCTCGGCAAGAAGAATGACTCCCGGACGGGAGGTGCCATCCGGCAAGATGACCTACGGCGTCCAAAACACTGAGGCAAGGAGGCTGTACGGCAGACCCCGAGGAGTCCAACGTAACAGCCTGTTAAAAGATGGTGCTGTCAAAACCGACATGATGGATGCGCCAGAAGCCTGTCATCAAGACCTAGGACCATCAAGGTTCAGGGAAGAACTCCCAGTCTGAGAAAACGGACAGCTAGAGAGCCGAGCTGCCAAAGCAGCCCGAAAGAACGCCGCAAAAAGAACCGACTGGACTCTGCCGAGACCGATCCGCGCTTTAGAGCTCCGCACGCAAGAAAAGAAGCGCCCGATTGGCACCGGGCCGATGAGTAAGAGCATTTGAGACGCTAGGGACGGCGCCTAAAGTGCATGCCGCGCTCCCCCGGCACAAAGCGCAACGAGGACATTGAGGTCCGAGGAAGGTCTAAGCCACAGAGGACAGACGACACAAACTGCACACCACCACAGACGCAGGCTGGAACCGCCCTGCCCGGCACGCGCTGGTCTCGGGCTCAGAAGCAACCCGCTCCCTTCGCCTGCGCAAAGGCGACTGCTTTGGGACAGCCCTCTCTCCTGCGCTAACTTTAAAACCCCTCCCTGCAATTCCCGGCTGTGTCCCTCCCTCCCAGCCTCTCCCCAGCCCGGGTCCCTCAACTTGGCTTTCAGAGGGCCAAGGGTACGAATCCATCCTCTGCAAAAATCACACGGGCTAACTGGGATGTTGCTCAAGGGGACATAGTGTTCTTCATCATCTGCAATGAGAGAAACAAAGAAACAACAACAAAAAGAAATCAGAAAAGGGTGTAAGCATCCCGCTGGCCAACACCAACTACTTCCCCAACTCCCCCCTCCTCACAAGTGCCACCGTCTTCGCTTCCCCGCTCGTTCCAGACTCAGACCCTGCAGCCGTCATCACTCGTGGTACCTAAAGGTACCAAGAGACACCAAGTTAGCATGGCGCTCAGGACAAGTCATCAGCCCCACGGTCCTCCTCCCTAATCCACAGCTCACCTCGAACGCTCATCCAATTCCAAAGGTGGCCCGCACAGCGCCTGCAAAACGGAAGGTAAATGCTTAACCGAGCAGCCCCATAATACTTCGCTATTCAACACCGACCCGGCCGACGACCGCCTCACCTTCTCGGACCCCTCACCGGCATGCAGCTTTGCAGGAGACCTTAGAGCAGACTTCACGGTACGTAAAGGGTGCCTATAAGAAACCTGCAGAGGGACTTTTTACAAGGGTGTACAGCAATAGGACAAGGCGGTAACGGCTTCAGTCCTAAAGAGGGTACATTTAGTGTAGGCATTAGGAAGACGTTTCTCACTAGGGGTGGCGAGGCACTGGAACGCGTTGCCCAGAGAACCTGCGGATGCTCCCTCCCTGGAAGCATTCAAGGACAGGTCAGATGGGGCTTTGAGCAACCTGGTCTCGCGGAAGGTGTCCCTACCCATTGCGGGGGGGTTGGAACTAGAGGATCTGTATAGTCCCTTGCTACCCAAACCATTCTACGATGCTATGACATCCAAATCCAACTGCAAAACTCATCTGAGAAGGGCTGCTGAACCCTCCTCCCTTTCCCCAGCAGTCCCAAAACTTTAGAAACCCCTTTTCCTCTCCTCAACTGTCAGGAAAGGAACCCCACTGCTTCCTGACACCTCCTGCCCTCCATTTGCACCCCTGAACCCCCTTCAGTGGCTACTCCTCAGGAGCCGCTCTTCTGAGCCACATCCCAAATTCGGGGGGCACCTCCTAACCTACAGCTTCACAGAGACCCTGAGCTCTGCTACATGCCCACAAAATACAAGTCCCAAGGCTTGTAATCTACGAGGGGCCTGCCACGAGCTGCAAAGATTCTAGGGACACCGTGGCATTCTGTGGGCAATGAAGAAAGGCGACAAGGCATTCCAGACCCTGAAATTGTTTCTGTGCCTCACGGCCCTTCTGCTTTCTTCAGAAATACTAAAACTCCATATACAAATGCATACAAGACACTCACCCTAACCCCTGCTAAACAATATCACCATCGGTCCCGTTAAGAGAGATATCAGCAACTTACACAGCATACAGCAGAACTGGTGAAAAAAACAAGGCTCCTTTTTCAATAAAGCTGGGAATTCCAGGACAACATAATTCATGAAGAATTAAAACAAACAAACAATGCATACTATTAAACCATCATTCTACCCCTGAACACTCAAAACAAAATTACTGACCTGAAAAAAAAAGAAAAAAGCTGCATATACAAGCGTTACTTTCTACTATACATGCTGCTGAACCTTGACTGGTCCTGAAGCTCTTACCTCAGACAGACACCTCTTCCCAAAGGGCTGAGCCAGCTCAAAAGCTGCAAAGGACTCAAAGAAGGGCAGAGCACCAACACCAGAGAAACCCAGGAGCACAATGAGCTCCCTCAGCAGAGGCTGTGGCTCAAATACCCCGAGCCTCCGCCCACCACCCTTAGCACAATCACCTGGGAAAGGGGAAGGGCAAACCACCAGCAGTTATAAAGTCAGCTGGAGAAGCAGCAGCACTGTTCTCACCTGCCTTAAATTTCCAGCAAGCAAGGTCCTGGACAGAGAAAGTAACCCCCCCAGGAAATGGCACTACTTGCTCCACCTACACACACACTACAGCACTACAGCTACACCTATTGCATCAGCAATGTGATCAGGTAGGGAATTAAACTTAATTTTTCTGGGGTGTAGATAGAAAACAATAGATGTCTTTCTAAACTAGGTAAGAAACTAGCTCATTAAATGCAATGGCCATGTTGTTATCAAAATTGATGTCCTTTAGTTTCCTATAAAAAAGCCAAAACGCTCTGGGGTTATGCTTCATTTCTAGCAAGACTGTGCATACCACCTTACTTCTACCAGAACTACCTTCTGGATAGGAATGAATATAAAAGCAGAATTAGATCCCTTAAGAATTCCATCTCCTAAATATCTCTGGTTGCAAAATAAATTATTTACTGTGAATAGCCAATGATTCAGAGTCCCCCTGAGCGTGTCTCCAGCTGACTCCCTTAACAGAGTTACAAGAGTCCCAAAGCGCAAAAGACACCAAAAAACCCATGGAAATACATGGGGGGACCAGGCAGCAGCCATGCCCCACAAGGACAGGCCAGGGCAGGGCGGCAACGACACCCCCTGCAGTCATACAGGACAGGGTCAGCAGAAGCCACACCCCCGCGTTTTGGGGGGGAGGCGGCAGCCACAAATGACACCAAGAAAACATGGAACTTCAGGGATACACGGTGGGTGGGGGGAAGGGGGTGACGCACCCACCAATCGGCATGGGAAAAAACTCACAGGGAAGGTGGGTTACATGGATAGTTTGCGGTGGTAAGATACGTGCGCAAGAACATGCACAGGCTGGGGGGGGATGCATGAGGTTTACCTTCACCAGGGGCTCCACCCAGGCAATCCACAGTAGGTAAACTCATCTGGGATAATCTGCAACAGCAATTCCACTCTGGGTTCTTGACCCAACACCAGATAATCCACACTGCCTGCCCTATGGAGGGGGAGCTTCCCACAGGATGGGGCATCTGCTGAGCATCACCACACCCTTACGACAACACATCTGAAAAATTAAAATCACAAATTGTATTTCAGCATATTAAAAAAAATAACACCAAATGAGTAGAGGAATTCCAGCAAAGGGACAGGCTAGCAGGTGCCCTAATTAGGACTCGAGCTAAACAGGTCAGCTCACAATACAACACATCCTTTAGAAGGTAGACCGATGAAAACTGGTTTGCTGCTAGATAACTGTATAAGTGAGATTTGATAAATGATCATATATTAACAATATGGTTGAAACAGTAGACAAAAGGTAGCTGGGGACATAATTACAAAAGTGTAGTCAAATGATTAACTAGTAATTATTCATAAGTTTTGCAGTTCTTTGCTCTTATGACTAGATGTTCCTGTTCGCGAGATGAGAACAATGCTGAAACTGACCGCATGTGACTGAAACTGCGTTAAGCTTCAAGATCAAAGAACAAGGACAAGAATAAAGACTTCAAGGACAGCCAACAAGAACTTCAAATGGGTCCGTGGTCGCAAAAGCAGCCCTTTGCCTCAAATGGATCCTTCGTTGCGCATGATCGGATGTAGGCAGTACTACGATAATCAGTTATAATCATTTTTATGTATACGTATACTAATCTGATTAATATGCCATTAGTTATTCTATATAACCTGTTTGTGCTAAAGCTGTGGTATGCACGCTAGGTGGAACTATCCCGCGTGCATCCAGCGCTGCAATAAAGAATGCCTGCTTTCTAAAACTCCGAAACAAGTCTCGGAGAGTTTCTTCGACCGGATTTTCAGTACCAGAGCGGTGTAATTGCAACAAAATGAGTCCAAAGGGGGCTTACAGAGCTAAAAGTGTGCTGCAGGGAAAATCTAAGACCTCGGGAGACATTGTGACAGTAGCAAAGGGCTTCTGAGAGGGACAGGCAAAAGAAGGCTCGAGGCCACGATGAAGAAGTCCAGAAGGGATTTGAACAGACTACAGATGTCCTCAGGGAACAGAGGTATCCTAGCTAGCATAGAGGACAACATGAGCATTCTGGAGATGAAAGATGGCATCAGGAAAGGTTCTCAGGGAGGGAGAAGGATGCAAAGTGCACAACAGAGCCAAAAGAGGGCTGTGGGGCACAAGGATGGCCTCAGGAGGCACGATGATGGGAGAAGGGTGCTGAGAGTGAAAGACAGAAGGCGGCTCTGGGACACAATGCAAAACTCAAGAAGGTGTCCCAGCAATGTATAGATGTCTTCAGGGGATGAGCGACTGAATGGAGACATCCAAGATAGCAGTGAATAAGGTAAGAGTGCTCTGGGGCACAATGAAAGCCTCAGGAAGAGTTGTCTCTGAATAAGAAAAAAAACAAAGCCTGCTACAGAACTCAAGGATAGTGATGGAACAGAAGGATGCTCGCAGGAAGCATTGTGACAGAAATAGTGGGGTACTGAGGTATACAGAGACACAGAAGAAGGCTCGAGGGCACAAAGATACTGGGAGGAGATTTGAACGTGGTACAGGTATCATGAGGAGACTGACGCGCTGGAGGCAAGCGAGATGGAAGAGAGAACAAAAAGACTGCTCTGAGGAAGAGGCAATGTTCTGACAAACCAAGAGGGGTGCAAATTACACCCCAGAGATAAAAGCGTGCCGAGGAGACCCTCTAAAGCCTGAGGATGAACCAAGAAAAGAGCCCCCCAAAAATAAAAGTAGACATAGAAAGAAAATTTTAAAAAACCAAAAGGGTACAAGGCACAGGAGAAAAATTTAAAAGTAGGGACAGAAAACTAGATAAAAGTAGACATAGAAAAGAAATTCAAGAAGGAAGGCATTAAAGGAGGAAAAAAATTAAAAATAGGGACAACAAACTAAATAAATGGAGACATAAAGAAAATTCTAAAATTGACAACCTACCCAACTGTTGTGGTTTAACCCCAGCCAGCAACTAAGCAACCGCTCGCTCACTCCCACCACCCAGTGGGTTAGGGGAGAGAATCGAGGGGGGAAAAAAGTAAAACTTGTGGGTTGCTATAAAGACAGTTTAATAGGACAGAAAGGAAGATAATAATAAAATAATTGGAGATAATAATACACAAAACATAATACTTGGAGATAATATACAAAAACAAGTGATGCGCAATGCAATTGCTCACCACTCGCCTACCGATGCCCAGTTAGTTCCCAAGCAGTGATCCCTGCCCCTGGCTCCCCATCCCCAGCCAGCTCCCCCCAGTTTATATACTGTGCATGACATCATAAGGTATGGAATATCCCTTTGGCCAGTTTAGGTCAGCTGTCCTGGCTGTGTCCCCTCCCAACTTCTTGTGCCTCTCCAGTCTTCTTGCTGGCTAGGCATGAGAAGCCGAAAAATACTTGACTTGCTTTAAGTACTACTTAGCAACAACTGAAAACACCAGTGTGTTATCAACATGTTTCTCATACTAAATCCAAAACATAACACTATACCAGTTACTAGAAAGAAAATTAACTCTATCCCAGCCAAAACCAGGACACCAACAGACAAGAATTAAGAAGTAGGGACAGGAGGCAGATAAAAGCAGATGTAGGAAAAAAATTAAAAAGCCACAAGATTAAGAAAATAAAGGAAAAAATAAAACACAGGAACGTCAAGCTAAATAAACAAAATTTTTAAAGTGACAGCACTTTTAAATTACACAGCACAGACTAGAATGAAATATAAAGACAGTGAAGTGGATAAAAGTAGATAAAAACAAAAAAGCAACAGGACACAGGAAATTAAAAAAATAGGGTTAGACATCTTGATAAAAGTAGACATAGAAAATTTTAAGAGACATAACGTAGAGAACAGCTAGTAAAAAAGGAAACAATAGAGACAGAAAAATACATAAAAGTGAACAAAGAAACAAAATTCAAAAGTGAAGGCATTGAGAGGAAAAAAATTTAAAATAGCAAAAACCCCTAAACAGGCAGTGTGAGAGGCTGAAAGAGTTAATGTATCAAACATTGTGGTGGGGCAAGTTCTGCTTAATAACAAACTCTGCATAACAAGGAACCCTGCCTAGCAAGGAACCACAGGTGAAAAGCAGCAGATCAGCCACCCATCAGCAACAGGAGGGGGAGGGCATGCCAGAGGGTGCATAGCTCCCTGTTCTGGTAAGCTGAGCAGGGCAATTCACCAGGCTGTTCTGATATGCTGAGCAGGACAGCTCACCATACATGACAAAATATCATGTTTGCAGGGAAGGGGAAGTTACCCCCCAAACGAATCCCAAGTCCCAAAGGCTCACAAGCTGTTCATGACACCTAATAAGCCTAATAAGTTCGAGTGCCCGCCCGAATGAGGGGCAAGGAGGATAAAAGGACACAAACTGAAGCCCCAAGTGTGCAAGCCCACTGGGACTGGACCCCTCAGCTGACTGAACCATTGCTGGACCCAGGACCGGTGAAATCTTTCTCTTCTCTCTCTGTCTTGTTTCTCCCTTTCTTTTTCCTTTTCTGTAATCCCTACATCTTATCCCTGTAGACATAGGAGTGGATCCAGCTGCCCCTAGGCTCCTCTGTGAGGAGGAGTCTAGAAAGCAAAGGGGTCTGTTCTGAACCTCGTGACTCGACAGAAGGGGTCTCCTTACTGTCTTCCCTGAACTGATCCAAAAATAAGCAAGGCCTGTAGTATATGTTTGGTGATGCAGGGTTAGCACAGGTTACTGATGTAGATTGATGCCAATTTTTGTGATGAGCGAATAAAGTTGAGTTTTGTGAGTTAAAGGATCCCTGGTGTCGTTTCACTTTAATCCTGACCTGGGAATCGGCAAACCTGAGTTGTCATCCTGAGAAACTGAGACGTGACAGACAAAGACATAGAAAGAAATTTTTAAAAGCAACTGGGTGCGGGACATACTAGAATGGATTAAAAAATAAAGACAGCAAACTGGCTAAAAATAAATGAGGAAAGAAAATTTAAAAGAGATGGGGTACAGGACAGGCAGGAAAATTTTAAAAAAGGGAGTGACATCTTGATAAAAGTAGACATAAACCAGAAATTTTAAAAGCAACAAGATACAGTAAACAGGAAAAAATTAAAAATAGGGACAGGAAACAAGATAAAAGTACACCTAGAAAAAAGATTTGAAAAGTAAAAGAATTATGAGAGAAAAAATTGAAAAATAGGGACAGGGAACTACATAAGAGTAGACACAGAAAATTTTAAAAGCAATGCAGTTCACGACAGACAGGAAAGAATTAAAAAATAGAAACAGTTACTGGATAAAAGAAGACATAGACTATTATAAAAGCACAGCATTAAGGAAATAAAGGGAAAAATAGGGACAGCGAACTAAAACAGAGACATAGAAAGGAAATTTTAAAAGCAATGGAGTGTAAGACAAAGGAAAAAAATTAAAAAATATTGAGAGGCTGAAAAAGAGAGAGAGATACATAGAAAGTAAGTTTTTAAAGTGATGTGGTATAGGACAGACAGGAAAGAATTAAAAACCAGTAATATGCAGCATCATAAAAGTAGACATAGAAGGAAAATTTAAAAAGTGATGGGGTACAGGACAAGAAAGAATTGAAAAATAGGGATAGAACTGGTTAACAGAGATAGAAAATTTTAAAAAGTGACGGAATAAGGAAAAATGGAAAATAATGAAAAATAGGGACAGCGAACTAAAGAAATGAAGATGTAAAACAAAATCTAAAAAGCAACAAGCTACAGGACAGACAAGAAAGTATTAAACAATAGTGACAGCAAACTACATAGAAAAATAGAAAGGAAATTTAAAAGTGATGGAGTGCAAGACAGGAAAAATTAAAAAACAAAGTGAACTGGATAAAAGGTGACACAGAAAGAAAATTTTAACAGTGACAGCATTAACAAAAAAGGCTAGGAAAAAAAATAAGGATAGGGTGAATAATACAGAGACACAGAGAAAGTAAATGTAAGAATTGGCAGGGTACACAACAGCCAGGAAAGAATCAAAAAGCTGTGATACACTGCTTGCTAAAAGTAGACATAGAAGGAAAATTTAAAAAATGATGGCATACAGGACAGGAAAAAAATTTTAAAATAGGGAGAGAAAAATAGATAAATAGAGATATGGAAAGAAAATTTAAAAAACAATGGGGTGCAAGACAGAGACGAAAAAACTAAATATAGACAGTGAACTGTATAAAACTAGCCATAGAAAGAAAATTTTAAAAGCAACCGCTTACAGGACATACAGGGAAAAAAAATTAAAAAATAGGGACAGCAAACAAATAAAACACAGAAAGAAAATTTTAAAAGTGAGATGGTACAGGACACAGGATAAAATTAAAAAAACAAAGACAGTGAATAGGTTAAAGTAGGCATAGAAAGCAAATTTGAAAAAAAGTGACAGGTGTCATGGTTTAACCCCAGCTGGCAACTAAGCACCCCCCAGCTGCCTGCTTGCTGCCCCCCTGCAGCAGGATGGGGGAGAAAAATCAGGAAAAAAGTAAAACTCACAGGTTGAGACAAAGACAGTTTAATAGGAAAAGCAGAAGCCATGCACACAAGCAAAGCAAGACAAGGAATTCATTCCCCGCTTCCCATCAGCAGGCGGGTGTTCAGGCATCTCCAGGAAGACAAATGCCATCGCTCTGAATGTCCCCCCTTCCTTCTCCTTCCCCCAGCTTGATATGCTGAGCATGACATCATAGGGTCTGGAACAGCCCTTGGGTCAGTTGGAGTCAGCTGTCCCAGCTGTGTCCCCTCCCAGCTCCTTGTTCAGCCCCAGCCTGCTCGCTGGTGGGGCAGGGTGAGAAGCAGAACAGCCCTTGACTCTGTGCAAGCACTGCTCAGCAATAACAAAAACATCCCTGGGTCATCAATGCTGTTTTCAGCACAAATCCAAAACGTAGCCCCATACTAGCTACTGGGAAGAAAATTAACTCAATCCCAGCCAAAACCAGCACAACAGCGTACGTGACAGAGACAAAAGAATTAAAAAATGGGGACAGCTAACTAAACAGACAGATATAGGAAGAAAATTTAAACGGTGATGGGCTACATGACAGACAGGAATAAGCTAAAGACAGTGAATATGTTAAAGCAGACATAGAAAGAAAAAGTAAAAAGCAACAGGGTACACAATAGTGAGGAAAGAATTAAAAAACAGTGATACACAGCTCGATACAAGTAGATATAGAGGGAAAATTTAAGTGATTGGGTACTGGACAAAAAAAATTTTAAAATAGCCACAGTGAACTAAAACTGAGAAATATAAAGGAAATTTAAAAGTGACACAGGGGCACAGGACAGAGAGGAAAAAAATAAAAAATAAAGACAGTGAACTGGATAAAAGCAGACATAGAAAGCAAATTTTCAAAGCAACAGGGTACACAACAGACAGGAAATAATTAAAAAATAGCAATAGGCAGCTTCATAAAAGTAGATGTAGCATCGTAGTTTAACCCTGGCTGGCAACTATGTACCATACAGCTGCTCACTTACTCCACCACAGTGGGATAGGGGGAGAATCGGGAGGGTAAACGTGAGAAACTCATGGGTTGATATAAAAAGTTTAATAATTAAAAAGACTTTTTTTTTTTAAAGTTGTACAAGAAAACAAAACCAGCAAATGAAAACAATTGCTCACCACCAACTGACCGATGCCCAGCCAGTCTCAAGCAACTGGGTACAGGAGAGAGGGAGGAATTAAGATATAGGGTCAGGGAGACAGAGAGGGGAAGACATAGAAATTAAGTTTTCAAAGTAATGGGGTACAAGGCGGTGCAGAAAAAATAAAAAACAGGGAGAAGAAGCTGGTTAGAGAGAGGCATATTAAAAATTTAAAAGGCAACAGGGTACTGGGCAGAGTTGACAGACGAATAACAAGTTTTGAGGAGCCATACACATAGGTGGGCAGGCAGAGAGGGAGACAGACGAAGGGAGGCAAGCAGATGTCTAAAGAAGGGAGGCAGAGGTGGGCCAGGACGTAGAGGAGAGGACGTGCGGACTCACCACAGCTCCTGGTGCCGGCAGGAGACCTTCACCGCCCCGATGCTTCTCTCTCCGCCTCTGCCCCTTCCTCCTCCCCAGTGCCGGCTGCCTGACCCTCACCCGCTCGGCAGCACGCAGCGGACGCCTCAATGCTCCTCATCCACAAGGCTTGCTTTGATACATGGTGGCTCACGCATGTAGCCAACAAAGGCCAGGGACAGCTCAGAGGGATCCTTCCTTGGCACAAGGACTGGCCATTCCTTGCTGCAGGCACCTACCAGCCAGACCCCCGTGCACTCCCTCCTCAGCCAGTTCCCCTGCCCAGGCAGCCCCCTTTACAGCTGGAGCCCCTTCACACAGCAGGGCCAGCCCCATCCTCAGCCTCACTGGCCACACCTGGGGCCATCCCATCCCCAGCTGGAGCCCATCAGGAACAGGGGCCATTGCCAAAGCCCCACAGCACATCATCCCTGCCCCTGACCTACCCACATCCAGGGAGACAGAGGAGGAAGGACAGAGAGACACAGATGTGCAAGACAGGGAGCCAGGAAATTGGATGCTGGGAACAAGAGAGGGACGAGACGCAGGAAAACAGTGTAGAGAGAGAAGAGCAGAGAGACTGAGCAGAACAACAGGGATGGAGATGGAGGAATAAATAATAGGAAGCAGGGGAGAGAAGGGGAAGAGACTGGCAGGACAAGAAGATAAAGACAGGACAAGGGACAGGGAAACATTCTCAGGTGATACAGGAGAAGAAACAGCAAGAACTAGAAAAAAGAAACAGGGAGCCAGGTAGAGAGAAAAATTTTAAAAAGCAACAGCATACAAGAAACATAGGCAAGAACTGAGGGGTAGGCAGAAAAAGTAAGAAGTGACATGGTACAGGACAGAGAGGGAAGAGTTAAGAACTAGAGACAGGGAGATGGATAGAAGGAAACATAGAAAGAAAATTTTGAAAGCAACAGGGTACAAGAATCAAAAAGTAGGTACATGAAGCTGCATAGAGGGAGACGTAAGAATGAAATTTGAAAAGCAACAGGGCACAAGAAATGCAGGCGAGAAATTAAACTAAGGTCAGGGAGACAAAGAGAGGGAAAAGTAGCAAGAAAATTTTAAAAGCAACTGGGTTTAAGAAACATGCAAGAATTTAAATAGGGATGGAGAGGTAGGAAGTTTCAAAAGTGATGACATACAAGAAATATAGGCAAGATTTTAAAAATAGGGACAGGGAGCCTGATAGAAGGAAACTGTGGTGGGTTGACCTTGCCTGGCTGACGAGTGTCCACCAAGCCACTCTATCATTCCTCCCCCTCAACAAGACAGGAGGGTACAAAATACAACAAAAAAGCTTGTGGGTCAAGATAAGGACAAAGAGATCACTCACCAATTACTGTCACAGGCAAAACAGACTCAACTTGGGGCAATTAATTTATTGTCAGTCAAAATCAGAGTACAATAATGAGAAATATGAACAAATCTGAAAAACACCTTCCCCCCACCCCTCTCTTTTTCCTGGGCTCATCTTCACTCCTGACTTCTCTACCTCCTCCTACCAAGCAGCACAGGGGGAGAGGGAGGGGGGGTTGCAGTCAGTTCATCACAAGTTGTCTCTGCTGCTCCTTCCTTCTTCGTGTTCTTCCTCTGTTCCAGTGTGGTGTCACTCCCATGGGGCCACAGGTCCTGCCAGAAAACCTGCTCCAATGTGGGCTCCTCTCCACAGCGTCACAGCCTCCTTTGGGTGCATCCGCCTGCTCTGGCGAGGGGTCCCCCATCGGCTGCAGGGTGCACATCTGCTCTGCCATGGACCTCCGTGGGCTGCAGGGGGACAGCCTATGTCACCATGGTCTTCACTGCAGACTGCAGGGGAATCTGCTTTAGGACCTGGATCACCTCCTCCTTTTCCTTCTTCACTGACTTTGGTGTCTGCAGGACTGACAGCTTCTGCACAGCATTTTTTTTTAGCCCTTCTTAAATATCACAGAGGTGCTACCAGGGTTGCTGGTTGGCTCAGCTTTGACCAGTAGCAGCTCCATCTTGCTGGAACTGGCTGTGCCCAGCATGGGGGCAAGTCCTGGTGTCTTCTCCCAGAACCCACCCCTGCAGCCCCGGCCCACTCCCCTGCCCCAGCTGGCCACACAAACTCACTACAACAGTGATCGGCTTCAGGGCAGAGAGGGGGGATTGAAAAGTAGGGAAAGGGAGACAGAGAGAGAGATGGGGCGGGGGGGGGTAGCAATGGGCTACAGGACAGCAAGGAGGAACTAATAAAAAGGGAGAGGATACCACACAGAGAGATGGAGAAAAACAAATATTAGTGATGAGCCGCAGGGCAGAAGGAAGAATTAAAAAAAGGGGACAGTGAGGTAGATGAGAGAGACTGAGAAATATCAAAAACACTGATGATCTAAAGGGGAGAGAGAGGGAAAATAAAGAATAGGGACAGGGAACCAGACAGAGAGAGACTAATAAAGACAACAATGGGCTATGGGACAGTGAGGGAAGAAGTTAAAACATAGGGACAGGGACCTGGAACAAGAGAATCTAAGAAAGTAAAAGTGTATCCAGAATACAGGGCAGAGAAAGGAATTTAAAAATAGAGACACAGCATCAGACAGGTGAGAGCGGCGGGAACTGTGAAGGGCTAAAGGGCAGATAGGGAGGAATTAACAAGATTGGGATAAGAAGACAGACGGATAGATGGAGAAAGAAAAAGTAGTGACGGGCTGCAGGGCAGAAACAGAGGATAAAAAAGAGGGATGGGACAGGCCAGAAGTGCAGAGAGAAAAAGAAAGCAGAAGCAGAACAACAGAGAAAGAGGGGGACTTAGAGAACAACAGAGGGAGAGGTACAGGAAGAAAAAAACAAAAAAATTAAAGCAGTGAGAGAAAGAGAAGGTGGGGGCAGGGAGGGACTGGGATGCAGAAGAGGGGTGACACAGCCCCAGGGGTCCAGGACTCACCGTACCTCCCGCTCTTGGAGCTGCTGAGAGAATTTGACTGTTCAGACATGCCTGTCTCTCTCTCCCTCTCCCTTCCTCCTCTGCAGCTGCAGTCACTTGACTGTCATCCACCTAAGAGAATAGATTGGTGCCTTACAGCTCTTACAATATGAGGCTTCCTAGAAACACAGGCTCACATGCACACACACACTACATGACTGTACTGTGGTTTTGGTTACGCATACAGGCCCTGCTGTGCACACTGGTGATCGGATCTGCTGAGGACTACACTAAGAAGGGTCCATCCTCACCTGGAGAGGCAGGCTATCTCCTGTCTGCAGCTGCTGGCTGGATCCTCTTTATTTTATTCTTCAAATAAAAAAATTCTTCAAATGCAGGCCACTACGGAATCTTTCCATGGCAACCACGGTGAAACGGTGCTAGCTGACATCCAGCTGAGAGAAGAAGAAAAACATTAGCACAAAGCTGGGCAGAAATCCAAAGCTGCCTTTTTGTTGTGAAGGTTTGTGAAGACAGTACGACTGAGCGGAGGAAAAAGTATTTTTGCGTCATCTTTGGTACAGCTGTTGACACAGGCCACTAGAGCTTTTGCATTTTTCAGACAACCATGCCTTTTTTTTCCCTTTCTTTTTTGACTCATTGGTAACTTTACTTTCAGGTGACAGACATAGAGACCTACATACGTTTTCTCAAGCCTTAGTATAGCCGAGGCTTCATCGCCCTATACGTCCCAAGTTGAGTATTTTTGCTAGAGAGCACAGCAACACATCTGTCCTTGTGAACTGTCTCGTTGCAAAAAAGGAATGATTTTTTCTGGGCCGTTGCTCCAAACGGTCAAGATCTTTTAAAACCGCAGTTATGCCACCAAACCCGCTCACGGTCCCTCCTAGCTTTTGACCGCCCTGAGATTTAACAGGCACACGCTCCGTTCCATCTTCCAACAGCAAAAATATGTTAACGCTCTCGGACCCAGAGCGCAACCCTATGGATGTCCACGCACACAGCCTGCCGTTTTGATGAGGAGCCACCGAGCAGCCCTGCGAGCACAGCTGCACGCGCCAGATCAGTTTCACCTGCGCCGCGAGTTACCGGTTTCCGTGAACGTAGTTTCTGATGCTTTAAACCGAAAACCGTATCTCAACGCTTCGCCGCAGCAGAAACGACCCATCGCTAGACCGCTACAAAAACGCAGCAACACCAATTGCAAACCCACAGCAGCGACAGCTCCAGAAATATTTAGACCAGGAACAAGGGAGAAAAATAAAACAGCTTCATCTCACGCACAGGGGAGCGGCAGGCAGAGAAAAGGGTCGGCATTCTGAGCCCTTACAGAAAACGGGCATTCTCCTTCCGTTCCTCGGCCCGTCCGTGAAGGTCTAAATACCGCAACACTACTACGGCAACGTCTAGAGTAGGGCACAGCAGCCCTGCCGCTGGACTTGCCATCGACCCATGCTATTTACGTAGCAGGACGCGTACGCAGAGGGACACGTTTTGCCACACGCAACCTTGAACTTCCTGAAAATTTACGTTTACCGAAAAAAGCCATTTGGAACCTATTGCCAAACAACATTCAGCAATGAAGCTTTGATGCGTTTGACACACGCAAGTTTTTGGTCACTTGCTATTTGCTTCCTGTTGCTGCTGCTGTTCTTCCTTCAGAAATTCTACTTGTAGCCAAGTTATTCACTACTGGTTCAAGCATTTGCCTTCCTGGTATTACCAGCACATTCACAGAGGCAAGTAACTTAATTGCTCTTCTACAATTATCCAAACGACAATTACAGCCACAAAAGAGAAGGAGAGGTCAGGCAGCAGAAGAGCTCTGCAGGCTGGCACCAGTCAATATTGCACTCTCTAAAAAACAAACAACAACAAAACAAAACCGTGACCCTGTATCTTTTTTTTTTTCTTCTTTCAGAGCTCACGCCTGCCTCAGCATTTTGTCTTGTCAGAGCATGAAGCGCAGGTGACCTGACGACTTTTGCGTGTGATGAGTACCTGTTCAGAAATAGTCCAGATCTGCAAGACTGGTGTCATTTTTATGGTTTTAATCATCATAACTCAAATTTTATTTGCTCACGCATTTGTGAGGAAACTAATTAACTTTTAGACACTGCCTCTCCTTTTTTTGGGGGTGGGTGTGGAAATGTGTTAGAGAGTGAAAAACATTACGATTCAGAGCTCCCAACCACGAGGGAGTGGTGGAGAAATCAATGAAAGCAAAGACCAACAGCAGCAACATCAACTGAAAGTTGGCTTTAATTCCGATCACGTACTTAAGCGACTCTCCAAGTCTATGCCTCGGTCCTATGAATGACTAGTCCCTTTTTGGAAGGACAAACTTTTTTACTTAAAAGTCCTAGACTGAAGACTCCACTGAACGGAATGGGGATTGTGCCACGGGACAAAATGCCATCAACACTCTTCATGGGGAAGGAAAAAAAAAATCAAATAAAAATCAAGTTTAAGTACCAGTTTCCATCATGTTTCACTCATTACATTTCTGCTGGCATCTAGGTGCTCAAAAATGAACTACGGGGACACCACATATTCCTAAAAATTCAGTTATACATAAAAAAAGTAAAAGGCTATTTCCAACTTGCCCATCAAATCAGTATGAACAGAGAGAAGAGAAACACTCGACCCTGAAGAAGCTAACAGGCAGCTCTGAATTTACCAGACAAAAAATTTCATTCTTTCACCTGAAACAAAAACATATCAAGGGACCAGTTCAGGAACAGGGCACGATCTGTTAAACAGCAATTTTTCCATCAGCTTTTCTGCACTAGCAGCAAATTTGCCTTCCCTGTGGGTTTAACGTGGAGCATCTGTAGTGCCCTCGAACTCGCAAGTGTTTCTCTCCGCTCCCCCAGCCCGACACGTGCGACTACCTGAGCAGCAAGCGGAATTAACCACGCAGGATTTTCTTTGTGTGATGCGGAAGATGACACTGGGAAAAGAGGAAACAAAGAAATGAACCTGCTTGTCACACCCAGCCAACGGTGAAAAGACAGGGGAGGATTCTGCCGGAGGGGCTCTGCACCCCAGGAGCTCCCGCCGGCCGGTTTCTCTCCCCTTTGCCCGGTACCGAGGGGACGACGACACCTCGCCCGCACCCCCTTGCAGGGGGGGCTGCCCCAGGAGAGCCAGGAGACCCCCACCTCGCTTCTGCCTGCTGGAACGGACCGAGCGAGACCCTCCATGCAGAGAGAGGAGCGTGGCGTGGATTGCATCCCCGACAGAAGAGGCTGGGCTCCCCGCTGACAGAAGGACAACTCACCTCCCTGCCGCTCGGAGCGGCTTGCTGTGGACAGCCCTGCCTGCGCCCGGCCGCTCTTCCGCCGTGCTGGGAGCGCCGTCCGGCCGACGGACGCTCCAGCGAAAAGACGCTCCAGCTCGTTACAGCCGCAGGTACTTTTGCCTCTGGCTAACGCACGCTCCAGACAGCGGATACCCCGCCTCGTTCCAGCTCCCGCTTGCTACAGTTCTGGCTTGTTGAAGCCCCAGCTCCGCGCTGAAGCTCCGGCTGATTTCAGCTGCTTCTCCTTACAAGCTCCAGCTACGTGCAACGGTCTGGGCTTTCCATAAGGTTGTATATCAACTGCTGTCAAAACTGGAGCATTGGGATTAAACATCAGAGTTACACGCCGAATAAATATTCGTTAGTTTGCACGATTAATTACTTAACAACTATTCTGAGCAGCGCAGAAAGAAGAGCTGGACTCAAAGAGGGCACGTGGGGTCTGAAAAGCGCCTTTCCCCCCCACAGACCATCACAGATGTTGAGTTCGGCCTGCTGCGTGCCGGACTCCCAAACTTCGGCGTCCGACACAACCAGACCCCCATCTCCGGGGAGGGTCCACGCACCCTGCCCGCCCCCCGCTTCCCCCGCAGCCCCCAACACCCTCCCACCCGCCTGCAAAACCAGCCAAGCCGGCTCCCGCTTTTGGAGCCCGCACCAGCTGACTCAGGGCCCATTTGGGAGCCAGCTGCTGAGCCCGTTCTCAAGGCCCAAACACGCAGGGCCGGACCTCTGTTTCTGGGCCCAAAGCCGCGCAGCTCGGTCTGTTTCCGAGCCCCCACATCAGCCACGCGAGCCTGTTGTCAAGCCCCAGGAACAGAAAACTTGTTCTCCGTTTCTGACCCTGCAGTGCCCACGGGCGACGCTGAGCGTAGCCACCCCACAGCCCTGCACCCCCGGGGCCCCACACGTAGTTTCGGGGAGTGCTCGGGACCTGCGGAGGGCCCGGCCCCACGCCTCTGCGGGGCAGCCCCAGCACAGGCAGGGCGTCGCTTCACGATTGCCGTTTCAGGCTTTATTTCCCCGCCATCACCGGCACGGCCAGGCCCCCACCCCAAACCCCCCAGCCGAAGCACCCCCGCGGGTAGCCGGGCCCAGCCACCCAGAAAACAAGAAAACCAAAGAGGGTACAAGACGGACACCGTGGGGAAAGGCAAGGAGAAGGACGCAGAAACAGAGAGAGCGCGGGAGGGATAGGGAGCAGGACAGAGAGATGGAGCAAGAAAGGAAAAAAGGACGGGAGGCAGAACCAAGGGAAAGAGAGACAAGGACGGGGAGCAGGACGAAGGGACGGAAGAGGAAAAAAAAAGTAGCGACGGGCTGCAGGACAGAGATGAAGGGATTAAATAGACACAAGGAGCATGACAGAAGGACACAGAGAGACAAAAGGGACAAAGAGCAGGCCAGCATCGGAGGGGAAAAAACCAACTGCGATGGGCAGCGGGAGAGAGATACGGAAAAAGAAAAAAGTACTGAGGAACAGAAAAAAGAAAGAAGCGACAGCTAGCTGGACAGGCGGACACAGTTAGAAAGGGCGGGAGAGGGAATGGGGCAGAGAAAGACAGACAGAAAAGGCAGCGGAAGAAAGCAAGGCAGAGGAACAGCAAGGCGGGGCGGGGGGGGAAGGGACAGGGGTCTGGACAGAGATGGAGAAATAAGCAGCAGGGACAGAGGAAAAGAGACAGAAAAAGGGACGGGGAACATGGCAGAGAAGGAAAAATCAGGACAGCGGCAGGACGGAGATAAAAAACTGGGACGGTCCTCAGGACAGAGAGGAATACGAATACGAGCAGGGAGCGGGACAAAGGGATACAGGAAGCAAGACAGTGTGACAGACAAGAACAATGGGAACGAGGCGGGGGGAGAGAGAGAGACTGACAGAGACAGAGACCGTGAGAAGCACAGGGGGTTGGGAAACTTAGAAAGAGAGGTATCAGGAGCCCTGCAGAGAGAGGGAGGGTGAATAAAAAAGGGGCAGGAAGCAGCACAAAGGGTCACAGAGAGTAAGAGATGAACAGGAAGGAGGACGGGGACAGTGGGATCCAGAATGACAAAAATAAACAGCAACAGCGAGCAAGACAAAGGGATAGAAACAGAAAGTAGGAAGAAGAGAGATAGGAAGGCAGGGACACAGAGCGGCACGTACAGGCGCAGAGAGGAAAAGAACGCCAGGGCAACAGGCCAGAGAAATTGGGAGGCGGGGAAAGAGGCGGATGCAGATCAGGACAAGGAGATGGAAAAGGAAAAAACAGCGACTGGCTGCAGGACAAAGATGGGGATGGGGCGGGGGGAGAGGGAGAGGGAGCAGGACAAGAACGCAGAGAGAAAAAGAAAGGGGGGCAGTCGAATGAGAGAGAGGCAGGGGGGAGGAAGAGGGAGCAGGACAAGAGAATAGACAGAAGAGAGGAGGCACAGGGAAGCAAAATAAACAAACAAACAAACAAACGTCACAGCAGCATGAGAAAGCGAGGGGGTCAGGAGAGGGGGAGGGAGGGACCGGGAGGCACAAGAGGAGCGACAGGGCCCCGAGGGCCCAGGACTCACCACAGCTCTCGCTCTTGGAGCTGCCAGGAGACCTTGCCAGTTCAGACGCTTCTTTCTCCTTCTCTCCTCCCTTGCTCTTCTGTAACTCCAGTCGCTTGGCTGTCCTCCACATAACGGAACACGCGAGCGCCTCGCAGCTCTTACGAGATGAGGCCTCCTAGACACGTAGCCTCGCTCGCTCGCTACGTGGCCATACCGCGCTGCTGGTCATGCATACAGACCCTGGCGGTCTGACCTGCTGTGGACTACGAGGCGGGATCCTCCCACACCCAGAGAGGCAGGCTCTCTCTTGGCTGCAGCGGGAGGCAGCTGCCAGCCAGATGGCCTTCCGTTTCTTCTTCTTTACCTTTCTGTGGCCTCTCCAGCTTCAGCAGCTCCCGTCCACAGCCAGTAAGCGCTCCGCCTGTCCCTCTGTGCTCCCGCGCCTCGAGGAGAGGGAGGCCAGGCAGAGACAGCCCACGCAAGCCTGAGGCTGCTGCAGTCAACGGCATCCCCGGGGACGAACGGACAACTGCACTCACAGCGTGGCCTCTGGGAGAGGGAAAGAGGCAGCAGTGACCGTTATTACCGTAGCTCGACCCTGGCCGGAGCCCCTCCTTCCGCAGGGGCTTCCGCAGACGCCGCTCGTTCCCCGCGCCGCTGCTAACGGCAGCCACGTTCAGGGAGACTCGAGAACATCGCAGGGCCAGCTTGCTGCCCTCACGACAGGGCTCGGGGGCTGCCTGCGGCTACAGCACAGGCTTCAGGGGAGGGGCTGGAGCTGGGGGCAGCCGCACGGGCCGAGCGAAGGCGCCGGGGGAGCTCCGGCGACTCGGGGAGGCGCCCGCTGGCCGCGCCTGGGGGGTGCCCGCCTCCGTCCCCTCTTCCCTTCTATCGGCTCTCGGGGAACTGCCCGCCGCTGCCCTGGCCCGGCTCGCCTCCGGCGGACCGGGAGCCTGCCGCGGCGGCCGCTTCGCAGCTTCCCGTCCCGCCAGCCCCGCGCGGCCAGGAGGCACCCCCCGCCACCGCCCCCGCCGGAGGGGATCGCTCGCCTCACCCGCGGTCCCGGCGCTCGCCCGCTGCCGCTGAGACCCCCGCCCTGCGCGCCACCACGCTGCTCCCAGGGACCGCGCATGCGCCGGAGGGGTCAGAGCCGGCGAGCGAACGCCGGGCTGCCCCACGCGCAGGACGGCGCATGCGCCCGGGAGGCGCGTCCGCACGGCTGGTCGGGGAGCGGGCGCAGCGGGAAGCCCGCGGAAAACCACGCGAAACCGGCAACGCTCCTGAGGCTGACCTGGTCGGACTCCGGGGGCCGCGGCGGCAGCCAGGACTACGCCGCGCCCGAGAGCCACGCTGCCGCCCGGCCGCCGAGTCCGCGAAAACTACAGCTCCCGGCATGCCCCGGGAGGCAGCCTGCCCCGCTGCCTGACCCCGAGGGGACGCCGCTTCCGTTTCCGCTCACCCCCACGCCGGCGCAGCCGCAGTTCCCGCCGAGCCCCCAGCGCCGCTCCGGGCAGCTCCGGCGCGCTTTCGCCGCCCGGCTCCGCCTCCGGGCAGCGCCCGCCGCCGCCGCCGCTTCGGCACGGCACGGCGCGGCCCCGCTACCGCTCCGTGCGTCCGACACGGACCCCACCGTCCTCCTCGGGGCTTTCCCCGGAACCCGCCGGCCGACTGCGCAGCCCCGCCACGGGGCCCGGTGAGCACCCCCCCGCGCGCTCACGTGCTCACCCCCCCCCCCGCGCGCGCGTGCTCCCAGCCGTCCTGTGAGCCCCCCCCCGCGCGCACGTGGTCACAGCCGCCCTGTGAGCCTCCCCCCCCCCCCCCCGCGCGCACGTGCTCCCAGCCCCCCCGTGAGTCCCCAGGGCTCGGCCTCGGCACAGGCGGCCCCCACCTCCCCCGGGCCACCCCCGCCTCCGACGTTCGCGGTCCGAGGGGCGCCCGGCCCCGCTCACCTTCTCCCGAGGGGCAGCCGCACCCCGGCCGCCGCTCCGCTCCGCTCCTGCCTGGGCTCCCACCGGCCCCGCCCCGGCCCCTCCCCCGGCAGCCCCCCCGGCCAGGGAGCGGCCGTCCCCATCAGCCTCACCGCCCGCACCTGCGGCTCCTCCAGCCCCGGCCCGCAGCTGTGGTACCCAAATCCGGAACAAAACTCCTCAACACCAGTGTGAACTTAAGCAGCAGGCACTTCCTTGATTGAATGAAAGATGTCAAGAGTCAGCTGATGGGGAAGAGGTGTTAACTGGGGTCAAAATACAGATTTTAATACCCCTCTGATTTTAGTTCTAAGACTTGGCCATTGCCAGGTATCATCTTTTCCATTTACCCAGGTCCACCAGCGAGGCCACAAGGGAGATTTCTTCCAGAGAGAGGATAGAGTTATTAAGTCTAAAGTCCACGAGTTGCCTTTCTCCTTCATGAAAAGGTGAGTGGATCATATATCATCACTAGTCACCCAAACAGTTAAGCCTGAACTTTTCGCCTGTCCTTTAATACAGTCAACTCCAAGCTAAATTTTTTCCGTTATTAAGAGGGGACCAAAGATCATGTCAAATATTATTATACTTTCTACAAATACATCCCCATCTTGGAGCTTTAGCTACTAGAGAAAGTCTTTGGAGTTTGGGGTCAGAAGAGCTGCAAGTATAAACCTTCACTCAGCTCTGTTTAGGATCTGTGATTTTTCTCTGGTTGTCTAAACCAGTCTAAATTTCCATAGATGGTCCCGACTCTGGGTGGCTCTAACAAGGATCCTGGAACTCCAGTAAATTCTAGACATCGTTTTATATTTTCAATATGATCCCAAGTTCCTTTTTGCACTTGTCTCTACGGTTTTGGCAACTGACAGCCCCAAGGGGTGCTTGTACAAGTTTCTCCCGAAGGGCGATTAAATGAATTCTTTTGTCCATGAGGTGGATGCTTTGGTAATGTTATAATTCACAACGCTACAATTCCTTCTTTCAAATTCAAAAAAAAAAATTGCCTTTTAAATCCATCCCATTTAATTTGCTAAAATGATTCTCATTGTTCTGCATCTTTTCTCAAGTTTTGGTTAAATTCAATGTCAGTATTCTCCACGGAACTAGATTTTCATCTGACTTTGGAATCGGAAGGCAGGCTGTTACTGAGGTTAAGTTTTGTGTCTTTACAAAACTTTGAATCAGTTACAAAACTAGATTTTTTTTTTTAATCCAAATTACAAAAACGGTTAATCTCAAGATTAATAGCTCAAACAATAATTGTTTCATTTTGTTTATCTCATGTTTAGAACCCCTCAAAAAAAATGCATACGCCCTCTAAACACACAAAAAGATTATTGCCCTCGACAATATTCCTAATAGCAACCCCAACATTATCAACTTTACACAGCTGTTTTCCCAAACAGATAACGTGAAACTTACTTATAGGTTTTCAGTTTTAAAGGGCCAGTTTCTTTAGACTTCCGGTTTCTTGTTGGTGCTTTCTTTATTCTTGAATAATGAAGCCAAGGTTCTTCTCCCAGACCTTTACTGCTATAAGGGTTGTTAAAATGACTCGATACGGTCCTTTCCGCTTCTCAGTGATTTTATATATGTATTCAGTCTCCTGGTCGGAAGGGATGCGCTGCTACGTCCAATTCTAAGGGTCCAGCTGTGGAGACCTACTGACAAAGTTCTTGAAAAGAATTGCTTCAAGAAATCATAACGCCTTTTAAAAACATATCTCCAAAGGCACTCAAGATACTCAGAACATAGGACTCCTGATATGGTCTTTCATACAACATTTCATAACGACTTAAATTTTCTTTCTCTTCTGGCTATACTCTGATTCTTAATAGAGCCATGGGTAATGCTCTAACCCATGTGAGGAGTGAGGTTTCCTGACAAATTTTACTCGACTGTTGCTTACGGGTATAGTTCATTCTCTCTCTCTCTGTCTCTCTCCCCCCCCACTTGCTTGTGGTCTATATGGGGTGTGATAGTCTCAATCTATAGATAATACTTTGCTCAACTTGTCTCACAATCTTTGCTATAAAATGAGGGCCATTGTCAGATGACATTCCTACAGGCACCCCGTATTTTGGTATTATCTCTTTGAGCAAGACTTTGAGCGCTTCCCTTGCTTTGTTGGTGCGACAAGGGAAAGCCTCGGGCCACCCAGTAAAGATATCAACTCAAACTAGGATATATCCTTCTTTTCAAGGCAATTCTATAAAATCAAGTTGCTAATATTCTCCTAAAAAATTTCCTTATTTCATAATCCCAAAGATGATCTTATTACTGATTCGGGGATATTTTTATATATAAATTTCACATCCGCTTCTAATTGTTTAAACAATCTTTGTCGTATTTCACTTTCTGTTCCCCAATAGACTTTGTGATGTTCAGCTCGGGCAATTTCTCTTATTATTGTGGGTGGGACTATTATTTGACCTGTCGGTGTTACAGCCTATCCTGTTTCATTTTGTTAGCCTGCAATCTAATAATTAATTCTTCATCTTTTTCGTTATAATTTGGAGTTTCTTTAGGCAATTTTATACTTTTCTCTGGAACTAGTGCTAGGATGCCTTTTTCCGCAGCCTCTTTAGCAGCTTTATCAGCCAGTCGGTTACCTGCGTTAGGACCGGTCTTACCTAACTGATGTGCTTTGCAGTGCATTATCGTGACTGCTGTTGTTTTTTGAACGGTTTCTCACCATTTCGGTATTTGTTCTGCGCGCTGAATGGCGGTTCCTCGTGCAGATAACGGTCCTCTTTCTCTCCGTACCGCTCCGTGTGCACGTACTACTCCAAAAGCGTACTTTGAGTCTGTCCAAGTGTTGACTCGCTTTCCTTGACTTAGTTCCAGAGCTCGAATAAGAGCTATCGATTCAGCCTTTTGGGCAGATATCGTCGAAGGCAAAGTTGGCAACGCAATTACCTCCTCGGTAGTTATTGTCTATCTTGATAAACGTTTTCCTTCACAGATGGAACCGCTTCCGTCGGCATATAGTTCCCAATCTGTTTCTTCTAGCGGCACATCTCAGAGGTCCAGTCAGCTGGAGTAAACTCTTTCGATTGTCTGCAAGCAGTCACGTTCCAGTTCTCCTTTAACTTGATCAGTTGTTGAAAATGCAACAGGGTTAACGGTGGCAGTAGTTTTTAGGTAAACATCCTCTTGTTCCAGCAACGCCACTTGGTATTTCCGCATTCTGCTAGGGGATAACCAGTGCCCCCCTTTCTGTTTTATCACAGCAGTTATCATATGGGAAACGTACAGCAATCCTTTGTCCTCTAATCCTTTGTCCTCAGGTGAACTTACGAGCTTCCTGGATCAGTAGCACAGTTGCAGCGACGGCTCTCGGACGACCAGAGCATCCCAGACTCACGTTACCTACTCGCTTCGAGAAGTAGGCCACGGCTCGCCCACTTGGCCCTAAATATTGGGCCAGGATACCCAGAGCTATACCTCTTCTTTCATGAGCAAAAAGTTCAAGTGTCTTTGTGAGATCTGGCAGGCCTAGGGCTGGCACCCCTATTACAGCCTGTTTCCATTCTTGGAAAGTAGCTTTCTCGGCATCGGTCCAATCCATTGTTTGAGGTTTTGAGCTGCTCCTATAGAGGTCGGGCCAGCAAGCCACAATTTATAATCTACAGGTGACACCACTCAACCATTCCCGGAAATGCTCGTCATTCATTTTTTTAGTCTTAGGTTCGGGGAGACGACAAATTGCCTCTTTTCTCTCAGTTCCCAATTGTCTCTGTCCTTTTAGGATTTTAAAACTCAAATAAGTTTGCCTTCTTTCTGGGTTATTTGGTTTTTTCTTTTGACACTCGATATCCACTGATTCCCCAAAAGTTCAAAAAGTGAATAGTTAACTTTGTGCGTTGTTCTTCCGTCTCAGCTACAATTAACAGATCATCCATATATTTCAGCAAGATTTCTTGATTATTTTCTTTCTTCCAAATCCCTAATTCTCGTGCCAATTGATTTCCAAACACGGTAAGACTATTCTTAAAGCCTTGAGGCAAGACTGTCCACGTATATTGTGTTTTTTCTCCCAGTCTCAGGATTTTCCCATTCCAAAGCGAAAACCTCTTGACTATTGGGATCCAAGGGAATACGGAAAAAGGCATCTTTTCCGTCTAACACTGTGAACCATTCTTGTTTCTCCGTTAGGGTTGTTAACAAAGTATAAGGATTTGCTACTACCGGATGAATATCTTGTACTATTTGATTTATTGCTCTGAGGAGGTCTTGAACTAATCTATCATCTTTTTCATTAGCCTTTTAACAGGCAAGATCGGGGTGTTATATCTGGATTCCCATTCTATTAACAATTTGTATCTTAAAAATTTTTGTATTACCATTACTAACCCTTTCCGACTTTCCGGTTTTAAGGGCTATCGTTTAATTCTTACCGGATTCGATCCTGGCTTTAAATCAACTCTCACAGGTTCTGCTTTTTGGATTTACCAGGAACTTCCCGGTCCAGACGATTGGAATTACAGCATTATACTTTGACTGGTATAATCTTCTGCTGTCGGTAACCGTCCTGTTAACAACAAAGCCACTGCTTCGATACGTTTAGTTTCTGGAATTAAAGTTTTAATCTCTCCATTTTTAAATTTAATTTCTGCCTCTAAGTTCTCAAATAGATCTCTCCTTAACAGGATTTGAGGAGAATTTGGCACATACAAAAACTGCTGAGTGACCCGTTGCTTTCCTAATTTCATTGTTAAAGATTTAAAGAAGGGTCTAGTTGCTCGTTCACTTGTTGCGCCGACACCACCAATTTCTTCAAAACTCAACTCTCCCTCTAAGGTATTTAAAACTGAAAAGGTGACTCGAGTGTCAATTCAAATTCAATTTTCTGTTCTCCCAGTTTAGCTGTAACCAGAGGTTGTGCTGGGAGACTCCCTCCGGTCCCTGTCAGATACTTTCAGTCAACTTTCCTAAGAAAGGAGGAACTTCCTGAGAAGGTGCAGTAAAAATTGGGACCACTTGTGACCTTGTAGGTTTTAGGGCATATTCCCCTTCCAGTGTCCCCCGAGGAGTCCAACGTAACAGCCTGTTAAAAGATGGTACTGTCAAAACCGACATGATGGATGCGCCAGAAGCCTGTCATCAAGACCTAGGACCATCAAGGTTCAGGGAAGAACTCCCAGTCTGAGAAAACGGACAGCTAGAGAGCCGAGCTGCCAAAGCAGCCCGAAAGAATGCCGCAAAAAGAACCGACTGGACTCTGCCGAGACCGATCCGCGCTTTAGAGCTCCGCACGCAAGAAAAGAAGCGCCCGATTGGCACCGGGCCGATGAGTAAGAGCATTTGAGATGCTAGGGACGGCGCCTAAAGTGCATGCCGCGCTCCCCCGGCACAAAGCGCAACGAGGACATTGAGGTCCGAGGAAGGTCTAAGCCACAGAGGACAGACGACACAAACTGCACACCACCACAGACGCAGGCTGGAACCGCCCTGCCCGGCAGGCGCTGGTCTCGGGCTCAAAAGCAACCCGCTCCCTTCGCCTGCGCAAAGGCGACTGCTTTGGGACAGCCCTCTCTCCTGCGCTAACTTTAAAACCCCTCCCTGCAATTCCCGGCTGTGTCCCTCCCTCCCAGCCTCTCCCCAGCCCGGGTCCCTCAACTTAGCTTTCAGAGGGCCAAGGGTACGAATCCATCCTCTGCAAAAATCACACGGGCTAACTGGGACGATCCGGCAGTCGCCAGGTTCCTCTTCATCATCTGCAGCGAAGACAAAAAAAAAAAGGCAACAAAAATCAGAAGAGGCAGTAAGTAACCCATCAGCCAACACCAACTACTTTCCCAACCCCCCCCACTTAATCACAGACACCACAGCGTTATGCTTACCTGCTCATTCCAGAGTCAGACCCCGCGGCCATCATCACTCATGGTACCTAAGACAGCAGGACACACAAAATTAGCATAGCCGTCGTGAGACTCACCAGGCCCATTCTCCTCCTCCCTAATCCACAGCTCACCTCGAACGCTCATCCAATTCCAAAGGTGGCCCGCACAGCGCCTGCAAAACAGAAGGTAAACGCTTAACCGAGCAACCACCTAATACTTCGATATTCAACACCGGCACAGCCCACAACCACCTCACCTTCTCAGACCGCTCGTCGGCCTGCGAATTCGCCCCTCCGAGGCTGCGTGCGCCACCTGCAAAAGCCAAAGCAGAAGACGCATGCCGAGAGGCCGCCCGAAACCTCAGCCCGCCCGGACCGATTCCCAACTCCCACTCCTTTACCTTGGCCGCTCGACCACCCCACTCTGTCGTCAAGAGCTTGCCACGTCAAGGCACGCGTACTGCCTGCAAAAAACAAACCACAGGGGATGCTTCCAACTTGGCCAACAACACGACGCCTCCGAAGGAACAGTTCCTTTAACCCGGCAATCATGGCTCACCTTGCCGAGACACCTCCGGTGCCGATGGCCCGCTTCGCCCCTTGCTTCGCCCCTTCCAAATAAAAGAAAAAAGAACCCTATCAGCTAGTCACAGAGCCACCGGCCGCATCTTCCCTCTGACTCCACTCACAGACCCACCTCCTTACGGCGCTCCGCTCCCCTCCTCCATCGCTCTGCGGCACGCATCTTGTCTCTCCGCGTCTGAATAAAACCCCATATTGAACGCGTCAGCCTGGATGCAGAGCAAGAGCTTAACAACTCCAGAGATCTTGATCCCATCTAGGAATACCGGTACTCCAGCTACAGCCAGCCATTTTAAAAAAACAACCAAAACAAACAAAAAACCCGGGGCCAAACTTTAAGCCCATCACATGCAAGCCTCAACACCTTAGAGATTCAAATCCACTTCACCACCCCTCAACAGCCTCTGCCACAAGCCTACAATCATTTCCGTAAAAAGATCTCAACGTTGCTGTCCACACAGCCCACCAATGCCTACTCGATCCCAGATGACTGTACAACCCCTGCCTAAAGAATTAAGGGACATCAACGTTTCACCCATAGGCTCTTATCGCTGTTCCACCTGCCCCTGACTCTACATCCCAGGGAAGAGCAGCTCCAAGCCAAACACACCCGTGCACAAACACACACAACACAGAACGGTACCGACAAGGTGATTCAGAGAGAGAGAACTCTCGGCAAGAAGAATGACTCCCGGACGGGAGGTGCCATCTGGCAAGATGACCTACGGCGTCCAAAACACTGAGGCAAGGAGGCTGTACGGCAGACCCCGAGGAGTCCAACGTAACAGCCTGTTAAAAGATGGTACTGTCAAAACCGACATGATGGATGCGCCAGAAGCCGGCCGAGTTGCCGACAAAAGTATTTTCTGTGCCGGCCGAGACCCCATCGAATATATTTTCAGCACCAGTCTAGGTACTGTCGAAAATATTTTCGGGTCCGTCCGAGCTCACGTCGAAAATATTTTTGACGCAGACCAAGCTTCCGTCGAAAATATTTTCGGTGCCGGCCGAGACCCCGTCGAAAACATTTTCAGGGCCATCTGAGCCTCCGTCGAAAACATTTTTGGCACCGGCCAACACGCCGTCGAAAATATTTTCGGCACCGGTCGAGGTCTTGTCGAAAATATTTTCGGGGCCGTCTGAGCTCCGGTCGAAAATATTTTTGACGCCAGCCGAGCTTCTGTCGAAAATATTTTCGGTGCCGGCCGAGATCCCGTCTAAAATATTTTCGGTGCCGGCTGAGCCCCCGTCGAAAATATTTTCGCCACCGGTCAAGGTACTGTCAAAAATATTTTCGGTGCCGGCCGAGCTCCCATCTAAAATATTTTCGGTGCCGGCCGAGATCCCGTCGAAAATATTTTCGGCACCGGCCGAGCTCCTGTCGAAAGTATTTTCGGCGCCGTTCGAGGTCCCGTCGAAACTATTTTCGGGGCCGTCCGAGCCTCCGTCAAAAACATTTTGGCACTGGCCAACACGTCGTCAAAAATATTTTTGGTGCCGTCCGAGCTTCCGTCGAAAATATTTTTGATGCCGCCCGAGATCCCATTGAAAATATTTTCGGTGCCGGCCGAGATCCCGTCGAAAATATTTTTGGAGCCAGCCGAGACCCTGTCGAAAATATTTTCGGGGCCGTCCGAGCTGCCGTCGAAAATAGTTTTGACGCCGGCGGATCTTCCGTCGAAAATATTTTCAGTGCCGGCCGAGATCCCGTTGAAAATATTTTCGGAGCCGTCCGAGCTTCCGTCTAAAATATTTTTGGTGCCGGCCGAGATCCTGTTGAAAATCTTTTGGATGCCAGCCGAGCCTCTGTCGAAAATATTTTCGGTGCCAGCTGGGCCCCCGTCGAAACTATTTTTGGCACCGGCCAAGCCGCCGTCGAAAATATTTTCGGCGCCGGTCGCGGTCCCGTCGAAAATATTTTCGGCGCCGTTCGTGGTCCCGTCGAAACTATTTTCGGGGCCGTCCGAGCCTCCGTCAAAAACATTTTGGCACCAGCCAACACGCCGTCAAAAATATTTTTGGTGCCGTCCGAGCCCCTGTCGAAAATATTTCGGAGCCGGCCGAGCTTCCGTCGAAAATATTTTTGACGCTGCCCGAGCTTCCGTTGAAAATATTTTCGGTGCCGGCCGAGATCCCGTCGAAAATATTTTCGGAGCCAGCCGAGACCCTGTCGAAAATATTTTCGGGGCCGTCCGAGCTGCCGTCGAAAATATTTTCGGCGCCGTTCGAGGTCCCGTCGAAACTATTTTCGGGGCCATCCGAGCCTCCGTCAAAAACATTTTGGCACCGGCCAACACGCCGTCGAAAATATTTTTGGTGCCGATCGAGCCCCCGTTGAAAATATTTTCGGTGCCGGCCGAGCTCCAATTGAAAATATTTTCGGTGCCGGCCGAGATCCCGTCGAAAATATTTTCGGAGCTGGATGAGACCCCATCGAAAATATTTTTGGTGCCGGCCGAGATCCTGTCGAAAATCTTTTGGATGCCAGCCGAGCCCCCGTCGAAAATATTTTCGGTGCCAGCTGGGCCCCCGTCGAAAATATTTTTGGCACCGGCCAAGCTGCCGTCGAAAATATTTTCGGCGCTGTTCGCGGTCCCGTCGAAAATATTTTCGGCACCGGTCGAGGTCCTGTCGAAAATATTTTCGGAGCCGTCCGAGCTCCCATCGAAAATATTTCTGATGCCGGACGAGCTTCCGTCGAAAATATTTTCGGCGCCGTTCGAGATCCTGTCGAAGATAGTTTCGGTGCCGGCCGAGCTCCCGTCGAAAATATTTTCGGCGCCGTTCGAGATCCTGTCGAAGATAGTTTCGGTGCCGGCTGAGATCCCGTCGAAAATATTTTCGGCGCCGTCCGAGCCTCCGTCGAAAACATTTTGGCACCGGCCAACACGCCGTCGAAAATATTTTTGGTGCCGATCGAGCCGCCGTTGAAAATATTTTCGGTGCCAGCCGAGCTCCAATCGAAAATATTTTCGGAGCCGTCCGAGCTTCCGTCTAAAATATTTTTGGTGCCGCCCGAGATCCTGTCGAAAATCTTTTGGATGCCAGCCGAGCCTCCGTCGAAAATATTTTCGGTGCTAGCTGGGCCCCCGTCGAAACTATATTTGGCACCGGCCAAGCCGCCGTCGAAAATATTTTCGGCGCCGTTCGCGGTCCCGTCGAAAATATTTTCGGCACCGGTCGAGGTCCTGTCGAAAATATTTTCGGAGCCGTCCGAGCTCCCGTCGAAAATATTTCTGACGCCGGACGAGCTTCCGTCGAAAATATTTTCGGTGCCGGCCGAGCTCCCGTCGAAAATATTTTCGGCGCCGTTCGAGATCCTGTCGAAGATAGTTTCGGTGCCGGCCGAGCTCCCGTCGAAAATATTTTCGGCGCCGTTCGAGGTCCTGTCGAAACTATTTTCGGGGCCGTCCGAGCCTCCGTCAAAAACATTTTGGCACCGGCCAACACGCTGTCAAAAATATTTTTGGTGCCGTCCGAGCCCCCGTTGAAAATATTTTCGGTGCCGGCCGAGCTCCCATCGAAAATATTTTCGGAGCCGGCCAAGCTGCCGTCTAAAATATTTTCGGCGCCGGTCGCGGTCCCGTCGAAAATATTTTCGGCACCGGTCGATGTATTGTCAAAAATACTTTCGGTGCCGGCCGAGCTCCCTTCGAAAATATTTTCGGCACCGGACGAGGTACTGTCGAAAATATTTTTGATGCCGGCCGAGCTTCCGTCGAAAATATTTTTGACGCCGCCCGAGCTTCCGTTGAAAATATTTTTGGTGCCGGCCGAGATCCCGTCGAAAATATTTTCAGAGCCGGCCGAGCCGCCGTCGAAAATATTTTAGGCACCGGCCGAGCTTCCATCGAAAATATTTTCGGTGCCGGATGAGACACCGACGAAAATATTTTCGGTGCCGGCTGGGCCCCCATCTAAAATATTTCCGGTGCTGGTCAGAACCTTGTCGAAAATATTTTCGGGGCCTTTCGAGATCCTGTCGAAGATAGTTTCGGTGCCGGCTGAGCTCCCGTCGAAAATATTTTTGACGCCGGCGGATCTTCCGTCGAAAATATTTTCAGTGCCGCCCGAGATCCCATTGAAAATATTTTCGGAGCCGTCCGAGCTTCCGTCTAAAATATTTTTGGTGCCGGCCGAGATCCCGTCGAAAATATTTTCGGTGCCGGCCGAGCTGCAATCGAAAATATTTTCGGAGCCGGCCGAGCTCCCGTCGAAAATATTTTCGGAGCCAGCTGAGCTGCCGTCGAAAATATTTTCGCCACCGGTCAAGGTACTGTCAAAAATATTTTCGGTGCCGGCCGAGCTCCCGTCTAAAATATTTTCGGTGCCGGCCGAGCCGCCGTCGAAAATATTTTTGGCACCTGTCGAGGTACTGTCGAAAATATTTTCGGTGCCGTCCGAGCTCCCATCGAAAATATTTTCGGAGCCGGCCGAGCTCCTGTCGAAAATAGTTCTGACGCCGGACGAGCTTCCGTCGAAAATATTTTCGGTGCCGGCCGAGATCCTGTCGAAGATAGTTTCGGTGCCGGCCGAGCTCCCGTCGAAAATATTTTCGGCGCCGTTCGAGGTCCCGTCGAAACTATTTTCGGGGCCGTCCGAGCCTCCGTCAAAAACATTTTGGCACCGGCCAACACGCCGTCGAAAATATTTTTGGTGCTGATCGAGCCCCCGTTGAAAATATTTTCGGTGCTGGCCGAGCTCCAATCGAAAATATTTTCGGTGCCGGCCGAGATCCCGTCGAAAATATTTTCGGAGCCGGACGAGACCCCGTCGAAAATATTTTTGGTGCCGGCCGAGATCCTGTCGAAAATCTTTTGGATGCCAGCCGAGCCCCCGTCGAAAATATTTTCGGTGCCAGCTGGGCCCCCGTCGAAACTATTTTTGGCATCGGCCAAGCTGCTGTCGAAAATATTTTCGGCGCCGTTCGCGGTCCTGTCGAAAATATTTTCGGCACCGGTCGAGGTACTGTCGAAAATATTTTCGGGGCCGTCCGAGCTCCCGTCGAAAATATTTCTGATGCCGGACGAGCTTCCGTCGAAAATATTTTACGCACCGGCCGAGATCCTGTCGAAGATATTTTCGGCCCCGGTCGAGGTACTGTCGAAAATATTTTCGGGGCCGTCCGAGCTTCCATCGAAAATATTTTCGGTGCCGGCCGAGATCCCATCGAAAATATTTTCGGTGCCGGATGAGACACCGACGAAAATATTTTCGGTGCCGGCCGGGCCCCCATCTAAAATATTTCCGGTGCTGGTCAGAACCTTGTCGAAAATATTTTCGGAGCCGGCCGAGCTGCCGTCGAAAATATTTTTGCCACCGGTCGAGGTCCTGTTGAAAATATTTTCGGGGCTGTCCGAGCTCCCGTCGAAAATAGTTTTGACGCCGGTGGATCTTCCGTCGAAAATATTTTCAGTGCCGTCCGAGATCCCGTTGAAAATATTTTCGGAGCCGTCCGAGCTTCCGTCTAAAATATTTTTGGTGCCGGCCGAGATCCTGTCGAAAATCTTTTGGATGCCAGCCGAGCCTCCGTCGAAAATATTTTCGGTGCCAGCTGGGCCCCCGTCGAAAATATTTTTCGCACCGGCCAACACGCCGTCGAAAATATTTTCGGTGCCGTACGAGATCCCTTCGAAAATATTTTCGGCGCCGTTCGAGGTCCCGTCGAAACTATTTTTGGGGCCGTCCGAGCCTCTGTCGAAAACATTTTGGCACCGGCCAACACGCCATCAAAAATATTTTCGGTGCCGGCCAAGATCCCGTCGAAAATATTTTCGGTGCCGGCCGAGTCCCGTCGAAAATATCTTTGGAGCCAGCTGAGCTGCTGTCGCAAATATTTTCCGCACCGGTCAAGGTACTGTCAAAAATATTTTCGGTGCCGGCCGAGCTCCCGTCTAAAATATTTTCGGTGCCTGCCGAGCTCCCATCGAAAATATTGTCGGAGCCGGCCGAGCCTCCGTCAAAACTATTTTTGGTGCCGGCCGGCACCTTTTTGAAAATATTTTCGGGGCTGGCCACGCCGCCGTCTAAAATATTTTCGGTTCCGGTCAGAACCTTGTCGAAAACATTTTCAGGGCCGTCTGAGCCTCCGTTGAAAACATTTTTGGCACCGGCAAACACGCCATCGAAAATATTTTTGTTGCCGGCCGAGATCCCGTCGAAAATATTTTCGGAGCCGGCTGAGACCCTGTTGAAAATATTTTCGGGGCCGTCCGAGATCCCTTCGAAAATATTTTCGGCGCCGCTCGAGGTCCCGTCGAAAATATTTTCGGGGCCGTCCGAGCTCCCGTGAAAAATATTTCTGACGCCGGCGGAGCTTCCGTCGAAAATATTTTCGGTGCCGGCCGAGATCCCGTCGAAAATATTTTCAGAACCGGCTGAGCTCCCGTCGAAAATATTTTCGGAGCCGGCTGAGCCGCCATCGAAAATATTTTCCGCACCGGTCAAGGTACTGTCAAAAATATTGTCATTGCCCGCCGAGCTCCCGTCGAAAATATTTTTGACGCTGGCCGAGCTTCCGTCGAAAATAGTTTCGGAGCCGGCCGAGACCCTGTCGAAAATATTTTCGGAGCCGGCCGAGCTGCCGTCGAAGATATTTTCGGAGCCGGCCGAGCTTCCGTCGAAAACATTTTGGCACCGGCCAACACGCCGTCGAAAATATTTTCGGTGCCAGCCGAGCCCCCGTTGAAAATATTTTCGGTGCCGGTCAGAACCTTGTCGAAAATATTTTCGGGACCGGCCGAGCTTCCGTCGAAAATATTTTCGGTGTCGGCTGAGATCCCGTCGAAAATATTTTCGGGGCCGGCCGAGATCCCGTCGAAAATATTTTGGACGCCGGCCGAGACCCCGTTGAAAAAATTTTCGATGCCGGCCGAGATCCCGTCGAAAATATTTTCGGTGCCAGGCGGGCCCCCGTCGAAAATATTTTCAGTGCCGGCCGAGCCCCCATCGAAAATATTTTCGGCGCCGTTCGAGTTCCCGTTGAAAATATTTTCGGAGCCGGCCGAGCTCCCTTCGAAAATATTGTCGGAGCCGGCCGAGCCGCCGTCGAAAGTATTTTCGGTGCCAGCCGGCACCTTGTCAAAAGTATTTTTGGTGCCGACCGAGCTCCCGTCGAAAATATTTTCGGTGCCGGCCGAGACCCGTTAAAAATATTTTCGGAGCCGGCCGAGCTCCCTTCGAAAATATTGTCGGAGCCGGCCGAGCCGCCGTCGAAAGTATTTTCGGTGCCGGCCGGCACCTTGTCAAAAGTATTTTCGGTGCTGGCCGAGATCCCGTTGAAAATATTTTCGGAGCCGGCCGAGACCCCGTTGAATATATTTTCGGGGCCCTCCGAGCCTCCGTCGAAAACATTTTTGGCACCAGCCAACATGCCGTCGAAAATATTTTTGATGCCGGCCGAGCCCCAGTTGAAAATATTTTAGGTGCCGGCCGAGCTCCAATCGAAAATATTTTCGGCGCCGTTCGAGGTCCCGTCGAAACTATTTTCGGTGCCGTCCGAGCTTCCGTCGAAAATATTTTCGGGGCTTTCGAGCTCCCGTCGAAAATATTTTCGGTGCCGGCCGAGCTCCCGTCTAAAATATTTTCGGTGCCGTCCGAGACCCCGTCGAAAATATTTTCGGCACCGGTCGAGGTACTGTCGAAAATATTTTCGGGGCCGTCCGAGCTCCCGTCGAAAACATTTTGGCACCGGCCAACACGCCATCGAAAATATTTTTGGTGCCGACCGAGCCCCCGTCGAAAATATTTTCGGCGCCGTTCGAGGTCCTGTCGAAACTATTTTCGGGGCCGTCCGAGCTTCCGTTGAAAATATTTTCGGGGCCGTCCGAGCTCCCGTTGAAAATATTTTCGGCGCCGTTTGAGGTCCCGTCGAAACTATTTTTGGGGCCATCCGAGCCTCCATTGAAAACATTTTGGCACCGGCCAACACGCCGTCGAAAATATTTTCGGTGCCGGCCGAGCTGCAATCGAAAATATTTTCGGAGCCGGCCGAGCTCCCGTCGAAAATATTTTCGGTGCCGTCCGAGCCGCCGTCGAAAATATTTTCGGCACCGGTCGAGGTACTGTCGAAAATATTTTCGGGGCCGTCCGAGCTCCCGTCGAAAATATTTTTGACGCCGGACGAGCTTCCGTCGAAATTATTTTCGGAGCCGGCCGAGATCCTGTCGAAAATCTTTTGGATGCCAGCCGAGCCTCCGTCGAAAACATTTTGGCACCGGCCAACACGCCGTTGAAAATATTTTCGGTGCCGGCCGAGATCCTGTCGAAGATATTTTCGGAGCCGGCCGAGATCCCGTCGAAGATATTTTCGGAGCCGGCCGAGCTGCCGTCGAAACTATTTTCGGAGCCAGGTGAGCTGCTGTCGAAAATATTTTCGGCGCCGTTCGAGGTCCCGTCGAAACTATTTTTGACGCCGGCCGAGCTTCCGTCGAAAACATTTTGGCACCGGCCAACACGCCGTCGAAAATATTTTCGGTGCCGGCTGAGCCCCCGTTGAAAATATTTTCGGTGCCGGTCAGAACCTTGTCGAAAATATTTTCGGGACCATCCGAGCTCCCGTCGAAAATATTTTTGACGCCGGCCAAGCTTCCGTCGAAAATATTTTCGGTGCCGGCCGAGATCCCGTCGAAAATATTTTCGGGGCCGACCGAGCCCCCATCGAAAATATTTTCGGCGCTGTTCGAGGTCCCGTCGAAACTATTTTCGGGGCCGTCCGAGCTTCCGTCGAAACTATTTTCGGGGCCGTCCGAGCTTCCGTCGAAAATATTTTCGGGGCCGTCCGAGCTCCCGTCGAAAATATTTTCGGCGCCGTTTGAGGTCCCGTCGAAACTATTTTTGGGGCCATCCGAGCCTCCGTTGAAAACATTTTGGCACCGGCCAACACGCCGTCGAAAATATTTTCGGTGCCGGCCGAGCTGCAATCGAAAATATTTTCAGTGCCGGCCGAGATCCCGTCGAAAATAATTTCGGGGCCGGCCGAGCTCCCGTCTAAAATATTTTTGGTGCCGGCCGAGCTCCCATCGAAAATATTTTCGGCACTGGTCGAGGTCCCGTTGAAAATATTTTCGGGGCCGTCCTAGCTCCCGTCGAAAATATTTTTGACGCCGGCCGAGCTTCCGTCGAAAATATTTTCGGTGCTGGCCGAGATCCCGTTGAAAATATTTTCGGAGCCGGCCGAGACCCCGTTGAATATATTTTCGGGGCCCTCCGAGCCTCCGTCGAAAACATTTTTGGCACCAGCCAACACGCCGTCGAAAATATTTTTGATGCCGGCCGCGCCCCAGTTGAAAATATTTTAGGTGCCGGCCGAGCTCCAATCGAAAATATTTTCGGCACCGGACGAGGTACTGTCGAAAATATTTTCGGCGCCGTTCGAGGTCCCGTCAAAACTATTTTCGGTGCCGTCCGAGCTTCCGTCGAAAATATTTTCGGGGCTTTCGAGCTCCCGTCGAAAATATTTTCGGAGCCGGCCGAGGTCCCGTCGAAACTATTTTCGGGGCCGTCCGAGCTCCCGTCGAAAATATTTTCCGCGCCATTCGAGGTCCCGTCGAAACTATTTTCGGGGCCGTCCGAGCTTCCGTCGAAAATATTTTCGGGGCCGTACGAGATCCCTTCGAAAATATTTTCGGCGCCGTTCGAGGTCCCGTCGAAACTATTTTTGGGGCCGTCCGAGCCTCCGTCGAAAACATTTTGGCACCGGCCAACACGCCGTCGAAAATATTTTCGGTGCCGGCCGAGATCCTGTCGAAGATATTTTCGGTGCCGGCCGAGATCCCGTCGAAAATATTTTCGGAGCCGGCCGAGCTGCCGTCGAAACTATTTTCGGAGCCAGCTGAGCTGCCGTCGAAAATATTTTCGGCGCCGTTCGAGGTCCCGTCGAAACTATTTTTGACGCCGGCCGAGCTTCCGTCGAAAACATTTTGGCACCGGCCAACACACCGTCGAAAATATTTTCGGTGCCGGCCGAGCCCCCGTTGAAAATATTTTCGGTGCCGGTCAGAACCTTGTCGAAAATATTTTCGGGACCATCCGAGCTCCCGTCGAAAATATTTTTGACGCCGGCCAAGCTTCCGTCGAAAATATTTTCGGTGCCGGCCGAGATCCCGTCGAAAATATTTTCGGGGCCGTCCGAGCCTCCGTTGAAAACATTTTTGGCACCGGCCAACACGCCGTCGAAAATATTTTCGGTGTCGGCTGAGATCCCGTCGAAAATATTTTTGGAGCCGGCCGAGACCCTGTCAAAAATATTTTCGGAGCCGGCCGAGACCCCGTCGAAAATATTCTCGGGGCCGTCCGAGCTCCCGTCGAAAATATTTTGGACGCCGGCCGAAATCCCGTCGAAAATATTTTCGGTGCCGGCTGAGTCCCGTCTAAAATATTTTCGGTGCCAGGCGGGCCCCCGTCGAAAATATTTTCGGTGCCGGCCGAGCCCCCATCGAAAACATTTTCGGCGCCGTTCGAGGTCCCGTCGAAAATATTGTCGGAGCCGGACGAGACCCCGTCGAAAATATTTTCGGGGCCGTCCGAGCCTCCGTCGAAAACATTTTTGGCACCGGTCGAGGTACTGTCGAAAATATTTTCGGGGCCGTCCGAGCTCCCGTCGAAAATATTTTTGACGCCGGACGAGCTTCCGTCGAAAATATTTTTGGTGCCGGCCGAGATCCTGTCGAAGATATTTTCGGTGCTGGCCGAGCCGACGTCGAAAATATTTTCGGCACCGGACGAGGTACTGTCGAAAATATTTTCGGGGCCGTCCGAGCTGCCGTTGAAAATATTTTTGACTCCGGCGGAGCTTCCGTTGAAAATATTTTCGGTGCTGGCCGAGATCCCATCGAAAATATTTTCGGAGCCGGCCGAGCCGCCGTCGAAAATATTTTAGGCACCGGCTGAGCCTCCATCGAAAATATTTTCGGTGCCGGATGAGACACTGACGAAAATATTTTCGGTGCCGGCCGGGCCCCCGTCTAAAATATTTTCGGTGCCGGTCAGGACCTTGTCGAAAGTATTTTCGGGGCCGGCCGAGATCCCGTCGAAAATATTTTTGACGCCGGCCAAGCTTCCGTCGAAAATATTTTCGGTGCCGGCCGAGACCCCGTCGAAAATATTTTTGGTGCCGTCCGAGCTGCCGTCGAAAATATTTTGGACGCCGGCCGAGACCCCTTCGAAAATATTTTGGACGCCGGCCAAGATCCCATTGAAAATATTTTCGGTGCCGGCTGAGTCCCGTCTAAAATATTTCCGGTGCCAGGCGGGCCGCCGTCGAAAATATTTTCGGCACTGGTCGAGGTCCTGTCGAAAATATTTTCGGGGCCGGCCGAGCTCCCATCGAAAATATTTTTGACGCCGGCCGAGCTTCCATCGAAAATCTTTTGGATGCCAGCCGAGCCTCCGTCGAAAATATTTTCGGTGCCAGCTGGGCCCCCATCGAAACTATTTTTGGCACCGGCCAAGACGTCGTCGAAAATATTTTCGGCGCCATTCGCGGTCCCGTCGAAAATATTTTCGGCACCGGTCGAGGTACTGTCGAAAATATTTTCGGTGCCGTCCGAGCTCCCGTCGAAAATATTTTGGACGCCGGCCGAAATCCCGTCGAAAATATTTTCGGTGCCGGCTGAGTCCCGTCTAAAATATTTTCGGTGCCAGGCGGGCCCCCGTCGAAAATATTTTCGGTGCCGGCCGAGCCCCCATCGAAAACATTTTCGGCGCCGTTCGAGGTCCCGTCGAAAATATTGTCGGAGCCGGACGAGACCCCGTCGAAAATATTTTCGGGGCCGTCCGAGCCTCCGTCGAAAACATTTTTGGCACCGGTCGAGGTACTGTCGAAAATATTTTCGGGGCCGTCCGAGCTCCCGTCGAAAATATTTTTGACGCCGGACGAGCTTCCGTCGAAAATATTTTTGGTGCCGGCCGAGATCCTGTCGAAGATATTTTCGGTGCTGGCCGAGCCGACGTCGAAAATATTTTCGGCACCGGACGAGGTACTGTCGAAAATATTTTCGGGGCCGTCCGAGCTGCCGTTGAAAATATTTTTGACTCCGGCGGAGCTTCCGTTGAAAATATTTTCGGTGCTGGCCGAGATCCCATCGAAAATATTTTCGGAGCCGGCCGAGCCGCCGTCGAAAATATTTTAGGCACCGGCTGAGCCTCCATCGAAAATATTTTCGGTGCCGGATGAGACACTGACGAAAATATTTTCGGTGCCGGCCGGGCCCCCGTCTAAAATATTTTCGGTGCCGGTCAGGACCTTGTCGAAAGTATTTTCGGGGCCGGCCGAGATCCCGTCGAAAATATTTTTGACGCCGGCCAAGCTTCCGTCGAAAATATTTTCGGTGCCGGCCGAGACCCCGTCGAAAATATTTTTGGTGCCGTCCGAGCTGCCGTCGAAAATATTTTGGACGCCGGCCGAGACCCCTTCGAAAATATTTTGGATGCCGGCCAAGATCCCATTGAAAATATTTTCGGTGCCGGCTGAGTCCCGTCTAAAATATTTCCGGTGCCAGGCGGGCCGCCGTCGAAAATATTTTCGGCACTGGTCGAGGTCCTGTCGAAAATATTTTCGGGGCCGGCCGAGCTCCCATCGAAAATATTTTTGACGCCGGCCGAGCTTCCATCGAAAATCTTTTGGATGCCAGCCGAGCCTCCGTCGAAAATATTTTCGGTGCCAGCTGGGCCCCCATCGAAACTATTTTTGGCACCGGCCAAGACGTCGTCGAAAATATTTTCGGCGCCATTCGCGGTCCCGTCGAAAATATTTTCGGCACCGGTCGAGGTACTGTCGAAAATATTTTCGGTGCCGTCCGAGCTCCTGTTGAAAATATTTCTGACGCCGGACGAGCTTCCGTTGAAAATATTTTCGGTGCCGGCCGAGGTACTGTCGAAGATATTTTCGGGGCCGTCCGAGCTCCCATCAAAAATATTTTCGGCGCCGTTCGAGGTCCCGTCGAAACTATTTTCGGGGCCGTCCGAGCCTCCGTCGAAAACATTTTGGCACCGGCCAACACGCCGTTGAAAATATTTTTGGTGGCAGCCGAGCCCCCGTTGAAAATATTTTCGGTGCCGGCCGAGCTCCAATCGAAAATATTTTGGATGCCATCCGAGCTCCCGTCGAAAATATTTTCGGTGCCAGCTGGGCCCCCGTCGAAAATATTTTCGGAGCTGGCCGAGACCCCGTCGAAAATATTTTCGGCACCGGTCGAGGTACTGTCGAAAATATTTTCAGGACCGTCCGAGCTCCCGTTGAAAATATTTCTGACGCTGGACGAGCTTCCGTTGAAAATATTTTTGGTGCCGGCCGAGATCCTGTCGAAGATATTCTCGGTGCCGGCTGAGTCCCATCGAAAATATTTTCGGAGCCGGCCGAGCCGCCGTCGAAAATATTTTAGGCTCCGGCCGAGCTCCCATCGAAAATATTTGCGGCGCCGTTCGAGGTCCCGTCGAAAATATTGTCGGAGCCGGCCGAGACGCCGTCGAAAATATTTTCGGTGCCGGCCGAGCTCCCGTCGAAAATATTGTTGGAGCCGGCCGAGCCGCCGTCGAAACTATTTTCGGTGCCGGTCAGAACCTTGTCGAAAACATTTTCGGTGCCGTCCGAGCTCCCGTCGAAAATATTTTTGACGCCGGCCAAGCTTCCGTCAAAAATATTTTCGGTGCCGGCCGAGACCCCGTCGAAAACATTTTCAGGGCCGTTTGAGCCTCCGTCGAAAACATTTTTGGCACCGGCCAACACGCCGTCTAAAATATTTTCGGTGCCGGCCGAGATCCCATCGAAAATATTTTCGGCACCGGTCGAGGTCCTGTCGAAAATATTTTCGGGGCCTTTCGAGCTCCGGTCGAAAATATTTTTGACGCCGGCCGAGCTTCCATCGAAAATATTTTCGGAGCCAGCTGAGCTGCCGTCGAAAATATTTTCCGCACCGGTCAAGGTACTGTCGAAAATATTTTCGGTGCCGGCCGAGCTCCCATCGAAAATATTTTCGGTGCCGGCCGAGCTTCCGTCGAAAATATTTTCGGTGCCGGCCGAGCTCCAATCGAAAATATTTTCGGGGCCGTCCGAGCTCCCGTCGAAAATATTTTCGCCACCGGTCAAGGTACTGTCAAAAATATTTTCGGTGCCGGCCGAGCTCCCGTCTAAAATATTTTCGGTGCCGGCCGAGCTCCCATCGAAAATATTTTCGGCACCGGATGAGGTACAGTCGAAAATATTTTTGGGGCCATCCGAGCTCCCGTCGAAAATATTTTTGACGCCGTCCGAGCTTCCGTCGAAAATATTTTCGGTGCCGGCTGAGATGCCGTCGAAAATATTTTCGGAGCCGGCCGAGACCCTGTCGAAGATATTTTCGGTGCCGGTCGAGCTCCCGTCGAAAACAATTTCAGCACCGGTCGAGCTTCCGTCAAAAATATTTTAGCTGCCGGCCGAGATCCCATCGATAATATTTTCGGAGCCGGCCGAGCCGCCGTCGAAAATATTTTAGGCACCGGTTGAGGTACTGTCAAAAATATTTTTGGTGCCGGCCGAGCTCCCGTCGAAAATATTTTCAGGGCCATCCGAGCTCCCGTTTAAAAAATTTTCGACGCCGGCCGAGATCCTATCGAAAATATTTTCGGTGCCGGCTGAGTCCCATCGAAAATATTTTCGGAGCCGGCCGAGCCGCCGTCGAAAATATTTTAGGCTCCGGCCGAGCCCCCATCGAAAATATTTTCGGCGCCGTTCGAGGTCCCGTCGAAAATATTGTCGGAGCCGGCCGAGACGCCGTCGAAAATATTTTCAGTGCCGGCCGAGCTCCTGTTGAAAATATTTTCGGTGCCGGCCGAGCTCCCGTCGAAAATATTGTCGGAGCCGGACGAGCCGCCGTCGAAAATATTTTCAGCACCGTTCGCGGTCCCGTCGAAAATATTTTCGGCACCGGTCGAGGTACTGTCAAAAATATTTTCGGCACCGTCCGAGCTCCCGTCGAAAATATTTCTGACACCGGCCGAGCTTCTGTCGAAAATATTTTTGACGCCGGCGGAGCTTCCGTCGAAAATATTTTCGGTGCCGGCCGAGATCCCGTCGAAAATATTTTCGGAGCCGGCCGAGACCCCGTCGAATGTATTTTCCGGGCCCTCCGAGCCTCCGTCAAAAACATTTTTGGCACCGGCCAACACGCCGTTGAAAATATTTTCGGTGCCGGCCGAGCTCCCGTCGAAAATATTTTTGGAGCTGGCCGAGCCGCCGTCGAAAATATTTTCCGCACCGGTCGAGGTACTGTCAAAAATATTTTCGGTGCCGGCCGAGCTCCCATCGAAAATATTTTCGCCACCGGTCAAGTTACTGTCAAAAATATTTTTGGTGCCGGCCGAGCTCCCGTTGAAAATATTTTCAGGGCCATCCGAGCTCCCGTCGAAAATATTTTTGACGCCGTCCGAGCTTCCGTCGAAAATATTTTCGGTGCCGGCTGAGATGCTGTCGAAAATATTTTCGGAGCCGGCCGAGACCCTGTCGAAAATATTTTCGGGGCCGCCCGAGCTCCCGTCGAAAATATTTTTGACGCCGGCGGAGCTTCCGTCGAAAATATTTTCGGTGCCGGCCAAGATCCTGTCGAAGATATTTTCGGTGCCGGCCGAGCTCCCGTCGAAAATATTTTCAGCACCGGTCGAGCTTCCGTCGAAAATATTTTAGCTGCCGGCCGAGATCCCATCGATAATATTTTCGGAGCCGGCCGAGCCGCCGTCGAAAATATTTTAGGCACCGGCCGAGCCTCCATCGAAAATATTTTCGGTGCCGGATGAGACACCGACGAAAATATTTTCGGTGCCGGCCGAGACCCCGTCGAAAATATTTTTGGTGCCGGTCAGAACCTTGTCGAAAATATTTTCGGGGCCGGCCGAGCCCCTTTTAAAAATATTTTCGGGGCTGGCCGAGCTCCCGTCTAAAATATTTTCGGTGCCGGCCGAGTTCCCATCGAAAATATTTTCGGCACCGGACGAGGTACTGTCGAAAATATTTTTGGGGCCATCCGAGCTCCCGTCGAAAATATTTTTGACGCCGTCCGAGCTTCCGTCGAAAATATTTTCGGTGCCGGCTGAGATGCCGTCGAAAATATTTTTGACGCCGGCCGAGCTTCCGTCGAAAATATTTTCAGCACCGGTCGAGCTTCCGTCGAAAATATTTTCGGTGCCGGCCGAGATCCCGTCAAAAATATTTTCGGAGCCGGCCGAGACCCTGTCGAAACTATTTTCGGTGCCGGCCGAGCTCCCGTCGAAAATATTTTCGGCGCCGTTCGAGGTCCCGTCGAAACTATTTTCGGGACCGTCCGAGCCTCTGTCGAAAACATTTTGGCACCGGCCAACACGCCATCGAAAATAGTTTTGACGCCGGCGGATCTTCCGTTGAAAATATTTTCGGTGCCGGCCGAGCTCCAATCGTAAATATTTTTGGTGCCGGACGAGCCCCCGTCGAAAATATTTTTGGCCCCGGCCAACACGCCGTCGAAAATATTTTCGGCACCGTTCGCGGTCCCGTCAAAAATATTTTCGGCACCGGTCGAGGTACTGTCGAAAATATTTTCGGAGCCGTCCGAGCTCCCATCGAAAATATTTTCGGTGCCGGCTGAGTCCCATCAAAAATATTTTCGGAGCCGGCCGAGCCGCCGTCGAAAATATTTTAGGCTCCGGCCGAGCCCCCATCGAAAATATTTTCGGCGCCGTTCGAGGTCCCGTCGAAAATATTGTCGGAGCCGGCCGAGACGCCGTCGAAAATATTTTCAGTGCCGGCTGAGCTCCTGTTGAAAATATTTTCGGTGCCGGCCGAGCTCCCGTCGAAAATATTGTCGGAGCCGGCCGAGACCCTGTCGAAAATATTTTCAGGGCCGTCCGAGCTCCCGTCAACAATATTTTCGGCGCCGGCTGAGCTCCAATCGAAAATATTTTCGGAGCCAGCCGAGCTCCCTTCGAAAATATTTTTGGAGCCGGCTGAACTGCCATCGAAAATATTTTCGCCACCGGTCAAGGTACTGTGAAAAATATTTTCGGTGCCGGCCGAGATGCCGTTGAAAATATTTTCGGTGCCGGCCGAGCCGCCGTCGGAAATATTTTCGGCACCGGTCGAGGTAATGTCGAAAATATTTTCGGGGCCGTTCGAGACCCCGTTAAAAATATTTTCGGTGCCGGCCGAGCTCCCGTCTAAAATATTTTCGGTGCCGGCCGAGCTCCCATCGAAAATATTGTCGGCACCTGTCAAGGTCCTGTCGAAAATATTTTCGGCGCCGGTCGAGGTCCTGTCGAAAATATTTTTGGGGCCGGCCGAGCTTCCGTCGAAAATATTTTCGGCGCCGGTCGAGATCCCGTTGAAAATATTTTCGGAGCCGGCCGAGACCCCGTCGAATATATTTTCGGGGCCCTCCGAGCCTCCGTGAAAAACCTTTTTGGCACCAGCCAACACGCCATCGAAAATAGTATTGGTGCCGGCCGAGCCCCTGTTGAAAATATTTTCGGTGCGGCCGAGCTGCAATTGAAAATATTTTCGGAGCCGGCCGAGCTCCCGTCGAAAATATTTTCGGAGCCGGCTGAGCTGCTGTCGAAAATATTTTTGGCACCGGTCAAGTTACTGTCAAAAATATTTTAGGTGCTGGCCGAGCTCCCGTCTAAAATATTTGCGGTGCCGGCCGGGCCCCCGTCTAAAATATTTTCGGTGCCGGTCAGAACCTTGTCGAAAATATTTTTGGGGCCGGCCGAGCTCCCGTCGAAAATATTTTTGATGCCGGCCAAGCTTCCGTCGAAAATATTTTCGGTGCCGGCCGAGACCCCGTCGAAAATATTTTCGGGGCCGTCCGAGCCTCCGTCGAAAACATTTTTGGCACCGGCCAACACGCCGTCGTAAATATTTTCGGTGCTGGCCGAGCTCCCGTCTAAAATATTTTCGGAGCCGGCCGAGGTCCCATCGAAAATATTTTCGGAGCCGGCCGAGACCCCGTCGAAAATATTTTCGGGGCCGTCCGAGCTCCCGTCGAAAACATTTTTGGCACCGGCCAACACGCCGTCGAAAATATTTTTGGTGCCGGACGAGCCCCCGTTGACAATATTTTCGGTGCCGGCCGAGCTCCAATCGAAAATATTTTCGGAGCCGGACGAGCTCCCGTCGAAACTATTTTCGGGGCCGACCTGCCTCCGTCGAAAACATTTTGGCACCGGCCAACACGCCGTCGAAAATATTTTTGGTGCCGGCCGAGCTCCCATCGAAAATATTTTCGGTGCTGGCTGAGCTCCAATCGAAAATATTTTTGACGCCGGCCAAGCTTCCCTCGAAAATATTTTCGGTGCCGGCCGAGACCCCGTCGAAAATATTTTCGGGGTCGTTCGAGGTCCCGTCGAAACTATTTTCGGGGCCGTCCGAGCCTCCGTCGAAATCATTATGGCACCGGCCAACAGGCTGTCGAAAATATTTTTGGTGCCGGCCGAGCCCCCGTTGAAAATATTTTCGGTGCCGGCCGAGCTGCAATCAAAAATATTTTCGGGGCCGTCCGAGCCTCCGTCGAAAACATTTTTGGCACCGGCCAACACGCCGTCGAAAATATTTTCGGTGCCGGCCGAGATCCTGTCGAAGATATTTTCGGTGCCGGCCGAGCTCCCGTCGAAAATATTTTCGGCACCGGTCAAGGTAGTGTCGAAAATAATTTCGGAGCCAGCCGAGCTGCAATCGAAAATATTTTCGGAGCCGGCTGAGCTGCCGTCGAAAATATTTTCGCCAACGGTCGAGGTACTGTCAAAAATATTTTCGGGCCCATCCGAGCTCCCGTCGAAAATATTTTTGACGCTGGCCGAGCTTCCATCGAAATTATTTTCGGTGCCGGCCGAGATCCCGTCGAAAATATTTTCGGAGCCGTTCGAGGTCCCGTCGAAACTATTTTCGGGGCCGTCCTGCCTCCGTCGAAAACATTTTGGCACCGGCCAACACGCCGTCGAAAATATTTTTGGTGCCGGCCGAGCTCCCATCGAAAATATTTTCGGTGCTGGCTGAGCTCCAATCGAAAATATTTTTGACGCCAGCCGAGCTTCCGTCGAAAATATTTTCGGAGCCGGCCGAGACCCCGTTGAATATATTATCGGGGCCCTCCGACCCTCCGTCGAAAACATTTTTGGCACCGGCCAACACGCCGTCGAAAATATTTTTGGTGCCGGCCGAGCCCCCGTTGAAAATATTTTTGGTGGCGGCCGAGCTCCAATCGAAAATATTTTCGGGGCCCTCCGAGCCTCCGTCGAAAACATTTTGGCACCGGCCAACAAGCCGTCGAAAATATTTTTGGTGCCGGCCGAGCCCCCGTCGAAAATATTTTCGGTGCCGGCCGAGCTCCAATCGTAAATATTTTCGGTGCCGGCCAAGATCCCGTCGAAAATATTTTCGGCACCGGTCGAGGTATTGTCAAAAATACTTTCGGTGCCGGCCGAGCTCCCTTCGAAAATATTTTCGGCACCGGACGAGGTACTGTCGAAAATATTTTTGATGCGGCCGAGCTTCCGTCGAAAATATTTTTGACGCCGCCCAAGCTTCCGTTGAAAATATTTTCGGTGCCGGCCGAGATCCCGTCGAAAATATTTTCGGAGCCAGCCGAGACCCTGTCGAAAATATTTTAGGCACTGTCGAAAATATTTTTGATGCGGCCGAGCTTCCATCGAAAATATTTTCGGTGCCGGATGAGACACCGACGAAAATATTTTCGGTGCCGGCCGGGCCCCCGTCTAAAATATTTCCGGTGCTGGTCAGAACCTTGTTGAAAATATTTTCGGAGCCGGCCGAGCTCCCGTCGAAAATATTTTTGACGCTGGCCGAGCTTCCGTCGAAAATATTTTTGGTGCTGACCGAGATCCCATCGAAAATACTTTCGGCACCGGTCGAGGTCCTGTCAAAAATATTTTCGGGGCTGTCCGAGCTCCCGTTGAAAATAGTTTTGACGCCGGCGGATCTTCCGTCGAAAATATTTTCAGTGCCGGCTGAGATCCCGTTGAAAATATTTTCGGAGACGTCCGAGCTTCCGTCTAAAATATTTTTGGTGCCGGCCGAGATCCTGTCGAAAATCTTTTGGATGCCAGCCGAGCCTCCGTCGAAAATATTTTCGGTGCCAGCTGGGCCCCCGTCGAAACTATTTTTGGCACCGGCCAAGCCGCCGTCGAAAATATTTTCGGCGCCGTTCGAGGTCCCATCGAAACTATTTTCGGGGCCGTCCGAGCCCCCGCGGAAAATATTTTCGGAGCCGGCTGAGCCGCCGTCAAAAATATTTTCCGCACCGGTCAAGGTACTGTCAAAAATATTTTCGGTGCCGGCCGAGCTCTCATCGAAAATATTTTCGGCACCGGATGAGGTACTGTCGAAGATATTTTTGATGCCGGCCGAGCTTCCGTCGAAAATATTTTTGACGCCGCCCGAGCTTCCGTTGAAAATATTTTCGGTGCCGGCCGAGATCCCGTCGAAAATATTTTCGGAGCCAGCCGAGACCCTGTAGAAAATATTTTCGGGGCCGTCCGAGCTGCCGTCGAAAATATTTTCAGCGCCGTTCGAGGTCCCGTCGAAACTATTTTCGGGGCCGTCCGAGCCTCCGTCGAAAACATTTTGGCACCGGCTAACACGCTGTCAAAAATATTTTTGGTGCCGATCGACCCCCGTTGAAAATATTTTCGGCACCGGTCGAGGTCCTGTCGAAAATATTTTCGGAGCCGTCCGAGCTCCCATCGAAAATATTTCTGACGCCGGACGAGCTTCCGTCGAAAATATTTTCGGCGCCGTTCGAGATCCTGTCGAAGATAGTTTCGGTGCCGGCCGAGCTCCCGTCGAAAATATTTTCGGCGCCGTTCGAGATCCTGTCGAAGATAGTTTCGGTGCCGGCCGAGATCCCGTCGAAAATATTTTCGGCGCCGTTCGAGCCTCCGTCAAAAACATTTTGGCACCGGCCAACACGCCGTCGAAAATATTTTTGGTGCCGATCGAGCCGCCGTTGAAAATATTTTCGGTGCCGGCCGAGCTCCAATCGAAAATATTTTCGGTGCCGGCCGAGATCCCGTCGAAAATATTTTCGGTGCCAGCTGGGCCCCCGTCGAAAATATTTTTGGCACCGGCCAACACGCCGTCGAAAATATTTTCGGCGCCGTTCGCGGTCCCGTCGAAAATATTTTCGGCACCGGTCGAGGTACTGTCGAAAATATTTTCGGGGCCGTCCGAGCTCCCGTCGAAAATATTTCTGACGCCGGCCGAGCTTCCGTCGAAAATATTTTTGACGCCGCCCGAGCTTCCGTTGAAAATATTTTCGGTGCCGGCCGAGATCCCGTCGAAAATATTTTCGGTGCCGGCCGAGACCCTGTCGAAAATATTTTCGGGGCTGTCCGAGCTCCCATCGAAAATATTTTCGGCGCCGTTCGAGGTCCCGTCGAAACTATTTTCGGGGCCGTCCGAGCCTCCGTCGAAAACATTTTGACACCGGCGGAGCTTCCGTCGAAAATATTTTCGGGGCTGTCCGAGCTCCCGTCGAAAATAGTTTTGACGCCGGCGGATCTTCCGTCGAAAATATTTTCAGTGCCGGCCGAGATCTCATTGAAAATATTTTCGGAGCCGTCCGAGCTTCCGTCTAAAATATTTTTGGTGCCGGCCGAGATCCTGTCGAAAATCTTTCGGATGCCAGCCGAGACTCCGTCGAAAATATTTTCGGTGCCAGCTGGGCCCCCGTCGAAACTATTTTTGGCACCGGCCAAGCCGCCGTCGAAAATATTTTTGGAGCCGGTCGCGGTCCCGTCGAAAATATTTTCGGCACCGGTCGAGGTCCTGTCGAAAATATTTTCGGAGCCGTCCGAGCTCCCATCGAAAATAGTTCTGACGCCGGACGAGCTTCCGTCGAAAATATTTTCGGTGCCGGCCGAGATCCTGTCGAAGATAGTTTCGGTGCCGGCCGAGCTCCTGTCGAAAATATTTTCGGCGCCGTTCGAGGTCCCGTCGAAACTATTTTCGGGGCCGTCCGAGCCTCCGTCGAAAACATTTTGACACCGGCGGAGCTTCCGTCGAAAATATTTTCGGGGCTGTCCGAGCTCCCGTCGAAAATAGTTTTGACGCCGGCGGATCTTCCGTCGAAAATATTTTCAGTGCCGGCCGAGATCTCATTGAAAATATTTTCGGAGCCGTCCGAGCTTCCGTCTAAAATATTTTTGGTGCCGGCCGAGATCCTGTCGAAAATCTTTCGGATGCCAGCCGAGACTCCGTCGAAAATATTTTCGGTGCCAGCTGGGCCCCCGTCGAAACTATTTTTGGCACCGGCCAAGCCGCCGTCGAAAATATTTTTGGAGCCGTCCGAGCCCCCGTCGAAAATATTTTCGGAGCCGGCTGAGCCGCCGTCAAAAATATTTTCCGCAGCGGTCAAGGTACTGTCAAAAATATTTTCGGTGCCGGCCGAGCTCCCATCGAAAATATTTTCGGCACCGGACGAGGTACTGTCGAAAATACTTTTGATGCCGGCCGAGCTTCCGTCGAAAACATTTTTGACGCCGCCCGAGCTTCCGTTGAAAATATTTTCGGTGCCGGCCGAGAACCCGTCGGAAATATTTTCGGAGCCGGCCGAGACCCCGTCGAAAATATTTTTGGTGCCGGCCGAGATCCTGTCAAAAATCTTTTGGATGCCAGCCGAGCCCCCGTCGAAAATATTTTCGGTGCCAGCTGGGCCCCCGTTGAAAATATTTTTGGCACCGGCCAAGCTGCCGTCGAAAATATTTTCGGCGCCGTTCGCAGTCCCGTCGAAAATATTTTCGGCACCGGTCGAGGTACTGTCGAAAATATTTTCGGGGCCGTCCGAGCTCCCGTCGAAAATATTTCTGACGCCAGACGAGCTTCCGTCGAAAATATTTTAGGCACCGGCCGAGATCCTGTCGAATATATTTTCGGCTCCGGTCGAGGTACTGTCGAAAATATTTTCGGGGCCGTCCGAACTTCCATCGAAAATATTTTAGGCACTGGCCGAGCTTCCATCGAAAATATTTTCGGTGCCGGATGAGACACCGACGAAAATATTTTCGGTGCCGGCCGGGCCCCCGTCGAAAATATTTTTGGCACCGGCCAAGCTGCCGTCGAAAATATTTTCGGAGCCGGCCAAGCCGCCGTCGAAAATATTGTCGGCGCCGGTTGCGGTCCTGTCGAAAATATTTTCGGCACCGGTCGAGGTATTGTCAAAAATACTTTCGGTGCCGGCCGAGCTCCCGTCGAAAATATTTTTGACGCCGCCCGAGCTTCCGTTGAAAATATTTTCGGTGCCGGCCAAGATCCCGTCGAAAATATTTTCGGAGCCTGCCGAGACCCTGTCGAAAATATTTTCGGGGCCGTCCGAGCTCCCGTCGAAAATATTTTCGGCGCCGTTCGAGGTCCCGTCGAAACTATTTTCGGGACCGTCCGAGCCTCCGTCGAAAACATTTTGGCACCGGCCAACAGGCCGTCGAAAATATTTTCGGTGCCGGCCGAGCCCCCGTTGAAAATATTTTCGGTGCCGGCCGAGCTCCAATCGAAAATATTTTTGGTGCCGGCCGAGATCCCATCGAAAATATTTTCGGAGCCGGACGAGACCCCGTCGAAAATATTTTTGGTGCCGGCCGAGATCCTGTCGAAAATCTTTTAGGCACCGGCCGAGCTTCCATCGAAAATATTTTCGGTGCTGGATGAGACACCGACGAAAATATTTTCGGTGCCGGCTGGGCCCCCAGCTAAAATATTTCCGGTGCTGGTCAGAACCGTGTCGAAAATATTTTCGGGGCCGGCCGAGCTCCCGTCGAAAATATTTTTGACGCCGGCCGAGCTTCCGTCGAAAATATTTTTAGTGCCGGCCGAGCTCCCGTCGAAAATATTTTCGACGCCGCCCGAGCTCCAATCAAAAATATTTTCGGTGCCGGCCGAGATCCCGTCGAAAATATTTACGGCGCCGTTCGAGGTCCCGTCGAAACTATTTTCGGGGCCGTCCGAGCCTCCGTCGAAAACATTTTGGCACCGGCCAACAAGCAGTCGAAAATATTTTTGGTGCCGGCCGAGCCCCCGTCGAAAATATTTTCGGTGCCGGCCGAGCTCCAATCGTAAATATTTTCGGTGCCGGCCAAGATCCCGTCGAAAATATTTTCGGCACCGGTCGAGGTATTGTCAAAAATACTTTCGGTGCCGGCCGAGCTCCCTTCGAAAATATTTTCGGCACCGGACGAGGTACTGTCGAAAATATTTTTGATGCGGCCGAGCTTCCGTCGAAAATATTTTTGACGCCGCCCAAGCTTCCGTTGAAAATATTTTCGGTGCCGGCCGAGATCCCGTCGAAAATATTTTCGGAGCCAGCCGAGACCCTGTCGAAAATATTTTAGGCACTGTCGAAAATATTTTTGATGCGGCCGAGCTTCCATCGAAAATATTTTCGGTGCCGGATGAGACACCGACGAAAATATTTTCGGTGCCGGCCGGGCCCCCGTCTAAAATATTTCCGGTGCTGGTCAGAACCTTGTTGAAAATATTTTCGGAGCCGGCCGAGCTCCCGTCGAAAATATTTTTGACGCTGGCCGAGCTTCCGTCGAAAATATTTTTGGTGCTGACCGAGATCCCATCGAAAATACTTTCGGCACCGGTCGAGGTCCTGTCAAAAATATTTTCGGGGCTGTCCGAGCTGCCGTTGAAAATAGTTTTGACGCCGGCGGATCTTCCGTCGAAAATATTTTCAGTGCCGGCCGAGATCCCGTTGAAAATATTTTCGGAGACGTCCGAGCTTCCGTCTAAAATATTTTTGGTGCCGGCCGAGATCCTGTCGAAAATCTTTTGGATGCCAGCCGAGCCTCCGTCGAAAATATTTTCGGTGCCAGCTGGGCCCCCGTCGAAACTATTTTTGGCACCGGCCAAGCCGCCGTCGAAAATATTTTCGGCGCCGTTCGAGGTCCCGTCGAAACTATTTTCGGGGCCGTCCGAGCCCCCGTCGAAAATATTTTCGGAGCCGGCTGAGCCGCCGTCAAAAATATTTTCCGCACCGGTCAAGGTACTGTCAAAAATATTTTCGGTGCCGGCCGAGCTCTCATCGAAAATATTTTCGGCACCGGATGAGGTACTGTCGAAAATATTTTTGATGCCGGCCGAGCTTCCGTCGAAAATATTTTTGACGCCGCCCGAGCTTCCGTTGAAAATATTTTCGGTGCCGGCCGAGATCCCGTCGAAAATATTTTCGGAGCCGGCTGAGACCCTGTCGAAAATATTTTCGGGGCCGTCCGAGCTCCCGTCGAAAATATTTACGGCGCCGTTCGAGATCCCGTCGAAACTATTTTCGGGGCCGTCCGAGCTCCCATCGAAAATATTTCTGACGCCGGACGAGCTTCCGTCGAAAATATTTTCGGAGCCGGCCGAGCTCCCGTCGAAAATAGTTCTGACGCCGGACGAGCTTCCGTCGAAAATATTTTCGGAGCCGGCTGAGACCCTGTCGAAAATATTTTCGGGGCCGTCCGAGCTCCCGTCGAAAATATTTACGGCGCCGTTCGAGATCCCGTCGAAACTATTTTCGGGGCCGTCCGAGCCTCCGTCGAAAACATTTTGGCACCGGCCAACACGCCGTCGAAAATATTTTTGGTGCCGATCGAGCCGCCGTTGAAAATATTTTCGGTGCCGGCCGAGCTCCAATCGAAAATATTTTCGGTGCTGGCCGAGATCCCGTCGAAAATATTTTCGGTGCCAGCTGGGCCCCCGTCGAAAATATTTTTGGCACCGGCCAAGCTGCCGTCGAAAATATTTTCGGCGCCGTTCGCGGTCCCGTCGAAAATATTTTCGGCACCGGTCGAGGTACTGTCGAAAATATTTTCGGGGCCGTCCGAGCTCCCGTCGAAAATATTTCTGACGCCGGACGAGCTTCCGTCAAAAATATTTTAGGCACCGGCCGAGATCCTGTCGAAGATATTTTCGGCACCGGTCGAGGTACTGTCGAAAATATTTTCGGGGCCGTCGAAGCTTCCATCGAAAATATTTTCGGTGCCGGCCGAGATCCCGTCGAAAATATTTTCGGAGCCGGACGAGGTACTGTCGAAAATATTTTTGATGCTGGCCGAGCTTCCGTCGAAAATATTTTTGACGCCGGCCGAGCTTCCGTTGAAAATATTTTCGGTGCCGGCCGAGATCCCGTCGAATATATTTTCGGTGCCGGCCGAGACCCTGTCGAAAATATTTTCGGGGCTGTCCGAGCTCCCATCGAAAATATTTTCGGCGCCGTTCGAGGTCCCGTCGAAACTATTTTCGGGGCCGTCCGAGCCTCCGTCGAAAACATTTTGACACCGGCGGAGCTTCCGTCGAAAATATTTTCGGGGCTGTCCGAGCTCCCGTCGAAAATAGTTTTGACGCCGGCGGATCTTCCGTCGAAAATATTTTCAGTGCCGGCCGAGATCTCGTTGAAAATATTTTCGGAGCCGTCCGAGCTTCCGTCTAAAATATTTTTGGTGCCGGCCGAGATCCTGTCGAAAATCTTTCGGATGCCAGCCGAGACTCCGTCGAAAATATTTTCGGTGCTAGCTGGGCCCCCGTCGAAACTATTTTTGGCACCGGCCAAGCTCCCGTCGAAAATATTTTCGGAGCCGGCTGAGCCGCCGTCAAAAATATTTTCCGCACCGGTCAAGGTACTGTCAAAAATATTTTCGGTGCCGGCCGAGCTCCCATCGAAAATATTTTCGGCACCAGACGAGGTACTGTCGAAAATATTTTTGATGCTGGCCGAGCTTCCGTCGAAAATATTTTTGACGCCGCCCGAGCTTCCGTTGAAAATATTTTCGGTGCCGGCCGAGATCCCGTCGAAAATATTTTCGGAGCCAGCCGAGACCCTGTCGAAAATATTTTCGGGGCCGTCCGAGCTGCCGTCGAAAATATTTTCGGCGCCGTTCGAGGTCCCGTCGAAACCATTTTCGGGGCCGTCCGAGCCTCCGTCGAAAACATTTTGGCACCGGCCAACACGCCGTCGAAAATATTTTTGGTGCCGATCGAGCCCCCGTCGAAAATATTTTCGGAGCCGGACGAGACCCCGTCGAAAATATTTTTGGTGCCGGCCGAGATCCTGTCGAAAATCTTTTGGATGCCAGCCGAGCCCCCGTCGAAAATATTTTCGGTGCCAGCTGGGCCCCCGTCGAAAATATTTTTGGCACCGGCCAAGCTGCTGTCGAAAATATCTTCGGCGCCGTTCGCGGTCCCGTCGAAAATATTTTCGGCACCGGTCGAGGTACTGTCGAAAATATTTTCGGGGCTGTCTGAGCTCCCGTCGAAAATATTTCTGACGCCGGACGAGCTTCCGTCGAAAATATTTTCGGTGCCGGCCGAGCTTCCGTTGAAAATATTTTCGGTGCCGGCCGAGATCCCGTCGAAAATATTTTCGGAGCCGGCTGAGGTCCCGTCGAAAATATTTTTGACGCCGGCGGATCTTCCGTCGAAAATATTTTCAGTGCCGGCCGAGATCCCGTTGAAAATATTTTCGGAGCTGTCCGAGCTTCCGTCTAAAATATTTTTGGTGCCGGCCGAGATCCTGTCGAAAATCTTTTGGATGCCAGCCGAGCCTCCGTCGAAAATATTTTCGGTGCTAGCTGGGCCCCCGTCGAAACTATATTTGGCACCGGCCAAGCCGCCGTCGAAAATATTTTCGGCGCCGGTCGCGGTCCCATCGAAAATATTTTCGGCACCGGTCGAGGTCCTGTCGAAAATATTTTCGGAGCCGTCCGAGCTCCCGTCGAAAATATTTCTGACGCCGGACGAGCTTCCGTCGAAAATATTTTCGGTGCCGGCCGAGCTCCCGTCGAAAATATTTTCGGCGCCTTTCGAGATCCTGTCGAAGATAGTTTCGGTGCCGGCCGAGCTCCCGTCGAAAATATTTTCGGCGCCGTTCGAGGTCCCGTCGAAACTATTTTCGGGGCCGTCCGAGCTCCCGTCGAAAATATTTTTGACGCCGGACGAGCTTCCGTCGAAAATATTTTCGGTGCCGGCCGAGACCCCGTCGAAATTATTTTCGGAGCCGGCCGAGATCCTGTCGAAAATCTTTTGGATGCCAGCCGAGCCTCCGTCGAAAATATTTTCGGTGCCAGCTGGGCCCCCGTCGAAAATATTTTTCGCACCGGCCAACACGCCGTCGAAAATATTTTCGGTGCCGTTCGCGGTCCCGTCGAAAATATTTTCGGCACCGGTCGAGGTACTGTCGAAAATATTTTCGGGGCCGTCCGAGCTCCCGTCGAAAATATTTTCGGTGCCGGATGAGACACCGACGAAAATATTTTCGGTGCCGGCCGAGACCCCGTCGAAAATATTTTCGGAGCCGGCCGAGACCCTGTCGAAGATATTTTCGGCACCGGTCGAGGTACTGTTGAAAATATTTTCGGGGCCGGCTGGGCCCCCATCTAAAATATTTCCGGTGCTGGTCAGAACCTTGTCGAAAATATTTTCGGGGCCGGCCGAGCTCCCGTCGTAAATATTTTTGACGCCGGCCGAGCTTCCGTTGAAAATATTTTCGGTGCCGCCCGAGATCCCGTCGAAAATATTTTCGGGGCCGGCCGAGCTCCCGTCGAAATATTTTTGACGCCGGCGGATCTTCCGTCGAAAATATTTTCAGTGCCGGCCGAGATCCCGTTGAAAATATTTTCGGAGCCGTCCGAGCTTCCGTCTAAAATATTTTTGGTGCCGGCCGAGATCCCGTCGAAAATATTTTCGGTGCCGGCCGAGCTGCAATCGAAAATATTTTCGGAGCCGGCCGAGCTCCCGTCGAAAATATTTTCGGAGCCAGCTGAGCTGCCGTCGAAAATATTTTCGCCACCGGTCAAGGTACTGTCAAAAATATTTTCGGAGCTGGCCGAGCTCCCGTCTAAAATATTTTCGGTGCCGGCCGAGCCGCCGTCGAAAATATTTTTGGCACCTGTCGAGGTACTGTCGAAAATATTTTCGGGGCAGTCCGAGCTCCCATCGAAAATATTTTTGACGCCGGCCGAGCTTTCGTCGAAAATATTTTCGGTGCCGTCCGAGCTCCCATCGAAAATATTTTCGGAGCCGGCCGAGCTCCCGTCGAAAATAGTTCTGACGCCGGACGAGCTTCCGTTGAAAATATTTTCGGTGCCGGCCGAGATCCTGTCGAAGATAGTTTCGGTGCCGGCCGAGCTCCCGTCGAAACTATTTTCGGGGCCGTCCGAGCCTCCGTCAAAAACATTTTGGCACCGGCCAACACGCCGTCGAAAATATTTTTGGTGCCGATCGAGCCCCCGTTGAAAATATTTTCGGTGCCGGCCGAGCTCCAATCGAAAATATTTTCGGTGCCGGCCGAGATCCCGTCGAAAATATTTTCGGAGCCGGACGAGACCCCGTCGAAAATATTTTTGGTGCCGGCCGAGATCCTGTCGAAAATCTTTTGGATGCCAGCCGAGCCCCCGTCGAAAATATTTTTGGTGCCAGCTGGGCCCCCGTCGAAACTATTTTTCGCATCGGCCAAGCTGCTGTCGAAAATATTTTCGGCGCCGTTCGCGGTCCTGTCGAAAATATTTTCGGCACCGGTCGAGGTACTGTCGAAAATATTTTCGCGGCCGTCCGAGCTTCCATCGAAAATATTTCTGATGCCGGACGAGCTTCCGTCGAAAATATTTTAGGCACCGGCCGAGCTCCCATCGAAAATATTTTTGACGCCGGCCGAGCTTTCGTCGAAAATATTTTCGGTGCCGTCCGAGCTCCCATCGAAAATATTTTCGGAGCCGGCCGAGCTCCCGTCGAAAATAGTTCTGACGCCGGACGAGCTTCCGTCGAAAATATTTTCGGTGCCGGCCGAGATCCTGTCGAAGATAGTTTCGGTGCCGGCCGAGCTCCCGTCGAAAATATTTTCGGCGCCGTTCGAGCCTCCGTCAAAAACATTTTGGCACCGGCCAACACGCCGTCGAAAATATTTTTGGTGCCGATCGAGCCCCCGTTGAAAATATTTTCGGTGCCGGCCGAGCTCCAATCGAAAATATTTTCGGTGCCGGCCGAGATCCCGTCGAAAATATTTTCGGAGCCGGACGAGACCCCGTCGAAAATATTTTTGGTGCCGGCCGAGATCCCGTCGAAAATATTTTCGGTGCCGGCCGAGACCCTGTCGAAAATATTTTCGGGGCCGTCCGAGCCTCCGTCGAAAACATTTTGACGCCGGCGGATCTTCCGTCGAAAATATTTTCAGTGCCGGCCGAGATCTCGTTGAAAATATTTTCGGAGCCGTCCGAGCTTCCGTCTAAAATATTTTTGGTGCCGGCCGAGATCCTGTCGAAAATCTTTCGGATGCCAGCCGAGACTCCGTCGAAAATATTTTCGGTGCCAGCTGGGCCCCCGTCGAAACTATTTTTGGCACCGGCCAAGCCGCCGTCGAAAATATTTTCGGAGCCGGTCGCGGTCCCGTCGAAAATATTTTCGGCACCGGTCGAGGTCCTGTCGAAAATATTTTCGGAGCCGTCCAAGCTCCCGTCGAAAATAGTTCTGACGCCGGACGAGCTTCCGTCGAAAATATTTTCGGTGCCGGCCGAGATCCTGTTGAAGATAGTTTCGGTGCCGGCCGAGCTCCCGTCGAAAATATTTTCGGCGCCGTTCGAGGTCCCGTCGAAACTATTTTCGGGGCCGTCCGAGCCTCCGTCAAAAACATTTTGGCACCGGCCAACACGCCGTCAAAAATATTTTCGGTGCCGGCCGAGCTCCCATCGAAAATATTTTCGGCACCGGACGAGGTACTGTCGAAAATACTTTTGATGCCGGCCGAGCTTCCGTCGAAAATATTTTTGGTGCCGACCGAGATCCCGTCGAAAATATTTTCGGAGCCAGCTGAGCTGCCGTCGAAAATATTTTTGCCACCGGTCAAGGTACTGTCAAAAATATTTTTGGGGCCGTCCGAGCTCCCATCGAAAATAGTTTTGACGCCGGCGGATCTTCCGTCGAAAATATTTTCAGTGCCAGCCGAGATCCCGTTGAAAATATTTTCGGAGCCGTCCGAGCTTCCGTCTAAAATATTTTTGGTGCCGGCTGAGATCCTGTCGAAAATCTTTTGGATGCCAGCCGAGCCTCCATCGAAAATATTTTCGGTGCCAGCTGGGCCCCCGTCGAAACTATTTTTGGCACCGGCCAAGCCGCCGTCGAAAATATTTTCGGCGCCGTTCGCGGTCCCGTCGAAAATATTTTCGGCGCCGTTCGAGGTCCCGTCGAAACTATTTTCGGGGCCGTCCGAGCCTCCGTCAAAAACATTTTGGCACCGGCCAAGACGCCGTTAAAAATATTTTTGGTGCCGTCCGAGCCCCCGTCGAAAATATTTTCGGAGCCGGCCGAGCTCCCATCGAAAATATTTTCGGAGCCGGCTGAGCCGCCGTCAAAAATATTTTCCGCACCGGTCAAGGTACTGTCAAAAATATTTTCGGTGCCGGCCGAGCTCCCATCGAAAATATTTTCGGCACCGGACGAGGTACTGTCGAAAATATTTTTGATGCCGGCCGAGCTTCCGTCAAAAATATTTTTGACGCCGCCCGAGCTTCCGTTGAAAATATTTTCGGTGCCGGCCGAGATCCCGTCGAAAATATTTTCGGAGGCGGCCGAGACCCTGTCGAAAATATTTTCGGGGCCGTCCGAGCTGCCGTCGAAAATATTTTCGGCGCCGTTCGAGGTCCCGTCGAAACTATTTTCGGGGCCGTCCGAGCCTCCGTCGAAAACATTTTGGCACCGGCCAACACGCCGTCAAAAATATTTTTGGTGCCGATCGAGCCCCCGTTGAAAATATTTTCGGTGCCGGCCGAGCTCCAATCGAAAATATTTTCGGTGCCGGCCGAGATCCCGTCGAAAATATTTTCGGAGCCGGACGAGACCCCGTCGAAAATATTTTTGGTGCCGGCCGAGATCTTGTCGAAAATCTTTTGGATGCCAGCCGACCTCCCGTCGAAAATATTTTCGGTGCCAGCTGGGCCCCCGTCGAAAATATTTTTGGCACCGGCCAAGCCGCCGTCGAAAATATTTTCGGCGCCGTTCGCGGTCCCGTCGAAAATATTTTCGGCACCGGTCGAGGTACTGTGGAAAATATTTTCGGGGCCGTCCGAGCTCCCGTCGAAAATATTTTCGGTGCCGGCCGAGCTCCCGTCGAAAATATTTTAGGCACCGGCCGAGATCCTGTCGAAGATATTTTCGGCACCGGTCGAGGTACTGTCGAAAATATTTTCGGGGCCGGCCGAGCTCCCGTCGAAAAATATTTTAGGCACCGGCCGAGATCCTGTCGAAGATATTTTCGGCTCCGGTCAAGGTACTGTCGAAAATATTTTCGGGGCCGTCCGAGCTTCCATCGAAAATATTTTAGGCACCGGCCGAGCTTCCATCGAAAATATTTTCGGTGCCGGATGAGACACCGACGAAAATATTTTCGGTGCCGGCCGGGCCCCCGACTAAAATATTTCCGGTGCTGGTCAGAACCTTGTCGAAAATATTTTCGGGGCCGGCCAAGCTCCCGTCGAAAATATTTTCGGAGCCGGCCGAGCCGCCGTCGAAAATATTTTAGGCACCGGCCGAGCTTCCATCGAAAATATTTTCGTTGCCGGATGAGACACCGACGAAAATATTTTCGGTGCCGGCCGGGCCCCCGTCTAAAATATTTCCGGTGCTGGTCAGAACCTTGTCGAAAATATTTTCGCGGCCGGCCGAGCTCCCGTCGAAAATACATTTGACGCCGGCCGAGCTTCCATCGAAAATATTTTTGGTGCCGACTGAGATCCCGTCGAAAATATTTTCGGAGCCGGCTGAGCTGTCGTCGAAAATATTTTTGCCACCGGTCAAGGTACTGTCAAAAATATTTTCGGGGCTGTCCGAGCTCCCGTCGAAAATATTTTTGACACCGGCGGAACTTCCGTCGAAAATATTTTCGGTGCCGGCGGAGATCCCGTCGAAAATATTTTCGGCACCGGTCGAGGTCCTGTCGAAAATATTTTCGGGGCCGTCCGAGCTCCGGTCGAAAATATTTTTGACGCCGGCCGAGCTTCCATTGAAAATATTTTCGGAGCCAGCTGAGCCGCCGTCGAAAATATTTTCCGCACCGGTCAAGGTACTGTCAAAAATATTTTCGGTGCCGGCCGAGGTCCCGTCGAAAATATTTTCGGTGCCGGCCGAGCTCCCGTCGAAAATATTTTTGACACCGGCCGAGCTTCCGTCGAAAATATTTTCGGTGCCGGCCGAGATCTCGTCGAAAATATTTTCGGAGCCGGCCGAGCCGCCGTCGAAAATATTTTAGGCACTGGCCAACACGCCGTCGAAAATATTTTCGGCACCGGTCGAGGTCCTGTCGAAAATATTTTCAGGGCCGTCCGAGCTCCCGTCAAAAATATTTTTGACGCCGGCGGAGCTTCCGTCGAAAATATTTTCGGTGCCGGCCGAGATCCCGTTGAAAATATTTTCAGAGCCGGCCGAGACCCTGTCGAAAATATTTTCGGGGCCGTCCGAGCTCCTGTCGAAAATATTTTCGGCGCCGTTCGAGGTCCCGTCGAAACTATTTTCGGGGCCGTCCGAGCCTCCGTCGAAAACATTTTGGCACCGGCCAACACGCCGTCGAAAATATTTTCGGTGCCGGCCGAGATCCCGTCGAAGATATTTTCGGTGCCGGCCGAGCTCCAATCGAAAATATTTTCGGTGCCGGCCGAGATCCCGTCGAAAATATTTTCGGAGCCAGCTGAGCTGCCGTCGAAAATATTTTCGGCGCCGTTCGAGGTCCCGTCGAAACTATTTTGGATGCCAGCCGAGCCCCCGTCGAAAATATTTTCGGTGCCAGCTGGGCCCCCGTCGAAAATATTTTTGGCACCGGCCAAGCTTCCATCGAAAATATTTTCGGTGCCGGATGAGACACCGACGAAAATATTTTCGGTGCCGGCCGAGATCCCGTCGAAAATATTTTGGACGCCGGCCGCGACCCCGTTGAAAAAATTTTCGATGCCGGCCGAGCTCCCGTCGAAAATATTTTCGGTGCCAGGCGGGCCCCCGTCGAAAATATTTTCGGTGCCGGCTGAGCCCCCATCGAAAATATTTTCGGCGCCGTTCGAGTTCCCGTTGAAAATATTTTCGGAGCCGGCTGAGCTCCCTTTGAAAATATTGTCGGAGCCGGCCGAGCCGCCGTCGAAAGTATTTTCGGTGCCGGCCGGCACCTTGTCAAAAGTATTTTTGGTGCCGACCGAGCTCCCGTCGAAAATATTTTCGGTGCCGGCCGAGACCCGTTAAAAATATTTTCGGGGCCGGCCGAGCTCCCGTCTAAAATATTTTCAGTGCCGGCCGAGCTCCCATCGAAAATATTTTCGGCACTGGTCGAGGTCCCGTCGAAAATATTTTCGGGGCCGTCCTAGCTCCCGTTGAAAATATTTTCGGAGCCGGCCGAGACCCCGTTGAATATATTTTCGGGAGCCTCCGTCGAAAACATTTTTGGCACCAGCCAACACGCCGTCGAAAATAGTTTTGATGCCGGCCGAGCCCCAGTTGAAAATATTTTAGGTGCCGGCCGAGCTCCAATCGAAAATATTTTCGGCGCCATTCGAGGTCCCGTCGACACTATTTTCGGTGCCGTCCGAGCTTCCGTCGAAAATATTTTCGGGGCTTTCGAGCTCCCGTCGAAAATATTTTCGGAGCCGGCCGAGGTCCCGTCGAAACTATTTTTGGGGCCGTCCGAGCCTCCGTCGAAAACATTTTGGCACCGGCCAACACGCCATCGAAAATATTTTTGGTGCCGACCGAGCCCCCGTCGAAAATATTTTCGGCGCTGTTCGAGGTCCCGTCGAAACTATTTTCGGGGCCGTCCGAGCTTCCGTCGAAAATATTTTCGGGGCCGTCCGAGCTCCCGTTGAAAATATTTTCGGCGCCGTTTGAGGTCCCGTCGAAACTATTTTTGGGGCCATCCGAGCCTCCGTTGAAAACATTTTGGCACCGGCCAACACGCCGTCGAAAATATTTTCGGTGCCGGCCGAGCTGCAATCGAAAATATTTTCGGAGCCGGCCGAGATCCCGTCGAAAATATTTTCGGGGACGGCCGAGCTCCCGTCTAAAATATTTTTGGTGCCGGCCGAGCTTCCGTCGAAAATATTTTCGGTGCTGGCCGAGATCCCATTGAAAATATTTTCGGAGCCGGCCGAGACCCCGTTGAATATATTTTCGGGGCCCTCCGAGCCTCCGTCGAAAACATTTTTGGCACCAGCCAACACGCCGTCGAAAATATTTTTGTTGCCGGCCGCGCCCCAGTTGAAAATATTTTAGGTGCCGGCCAAGCTCCAATCGAAAATATTTTCGGCACCGGACGAGGTCCTGTCGAAAATATTTTCGGCGCCGTTCGAGGTCCCGTCGAAACTATTTTCGGTGCCGTCCGAGCTTCCGTCGAAAATATTTTCGGGGCTTTCGAGCTCCCGTCGAAAATATTTTCGGAGCCGGCCGAGGTCCCGTCGAAACTATTTTCGGGGCCGTCCGAGCTCCCGTCGAAAATATTTTCCGCGCCGTTCGAGGTCCCGTCGAAACTATTTTCAGGGCCGTCCGAGCTTCCGTCGAAAATATTTTCGGGGCCGTCCGAGCTGCCGTCGAAAATATTTTCGGCGCCGTTCGAGGTCCCGTCGAAACTATTTTTGGGGCCGTCCGAGCCTCCGTCGAAAACATTTTGGCACCGGCCAACACGCCGTCGAAAATATTTTCGGTGCCGGCCGAGATCCTGTCGAAGATATTTTCGGTGCCGGCCGAGATCCTGTCGAAAATATTTTCGGAGCCGGCCGAGCTGCCGTCGAAACTATTTTCGGAGCCAGGTGAGCTGCCGTCGAAAATATTTTCGGCGCCGTTCGAGGTCCCATCGAAACTATTTTTGACGCCGGCCGAGCTTCCGTCGAAAACATTTTGGCACCGGCCAACACGCCGTCGAAAATATTTTCGGTGCCGGCCGAGCCCCCGTTGAAAATATTTTCGGTGCCGGTCAGAACCTTGTCGAAAATATTTTCGGGACCATCCGAGCTCCCGTCGAAAATATTTTTGACGCCGGCCAAGCTTCCGTCGAAAATATTTTCGGTGCCGGCCGAGATCCCGTCGAAACTATTTTCGGGGCCATCCGAGCCTCCGTCGAAAACATTTTTGGCACCGGCCAACACGCCATCGAAAATATTTTTGGTGCTGACCGAGCCCCCGTCGAAAATATTTTCGGGGCCGTCCGAGCTCCCGTTGAAAATATTTTCGGCGCCGTTCGAGGTCCCGTCGAAACTATTTTCGGGGCCGTCCGAGCTTCTGTCGAAAATATTTTCGGGGCCGTCCGAGCTCCCGTTGAAAATATTTTCGGCGCCGTTTGAGGTCCCGTCGAAACTATTTTTGGGGCCATCCGAGCCTCCGTTGAAAACATTTTGGCACCGGCCAACACGCCGTCGAAAATATTTTCGGTGCCGGCCGAGCTGCAATCGAAAATATTTTCAGTGCCGGCCGAGACCCTGTCGAAGATATTTTCGGTGCCGGCCGAGCTCCCGTCGAAAATATTTTCAGCACCGGTCGAGCTTCCGTCGAAAATATTTTAGCTGCCGGCCGAGATCCCATCGATAATATTTTCGGAGCCGGCCGAGCCGCCGTCGAAAATATTTTAGGAACCGGCCGAGCCTCCGTCGAAAACATTTTTGGCACCAGCCAACACGCCGTCGAAAATATTTTTGATGCCGGCCGCGCCCCAGTTGAAAATATTTTAGGTGCCGGCCGAGCTCCAATCGAAAATATTTTCGGCACCGGACGAGGTACTGTCGAAAATATTTTCGGCGCCGTTCGAGGTCCCGTCGAAACTATTTTCGGTGCCGTCCGAGCTTCCGTCGAAAATATTTTCGGGGCTTTCGAGCTCCCGTCGAAAATATTTTCGGAGCCGGCCGAGGTCCCGTCGAAACTATTTTCGGGGCCGTCCGAGCTCCCGTCGAAAATATTTTCGGGGCCGTACGAGATCCCTTCGAAAATATTTTCGGCGCCGTTCGAGGTCCCGTCGAAACTATTTTTGGGGCCGTCCGAACCTCCGTCGAAAACATTTTGGCACCGGCCAACACGCCGTCGAAAATATTTTCGGTGCCGGCCGAGATCCTGTCGAAGATATTTTCGGTGCCGGCCGAGATCCCGTCGAAAATATTTTCGGAGCCGGCCGAGCTGCCATCGAAACTATTTTCGGAGCCAGCTGAGCTGCCGTCGAAAATATTTTCGGCGCCGTTCGAGGTCCCGTCGAAACTATTTTTGACGCCGGCCGAGCTTCCGTCGAAAACATTTTGGCACCGGCCAACACGCCGTCGAAAATATTTTCGGTGCCGGCCGAGCCCCCGTTGAAAATATTTTCGGTGCCGGTCAGAACCTTGTCGAAAATATTTTCGGGACCATCCGAGCTCCCGTCGAAAATATTTTTGACGCCGGCCAAGCTTCCGTCGAAAATATTTTCGGTGCCGGCCGAGATCCCGTCGAAAATATTTTCGGGGCCGTCCGAGCCTCCGTCGAAAACATTTTTGGCACCGGCCAACACGCCGTCGAAAATATTTTCGGTGTCGGCTGAGATCCCGTCAAAAATATTTTTGGAGCCGGCCGAGCTCCCGTCGAAAATATTTTGGACGCCGGCCGAGACCCCATCGAAAAAATTTTCGACGCCGGCCGAAATCCCGTCGAAAATATTTTCGGTGCCGGCTGAGTCCCGTCTAAAATATTTTCGGTGCCAGGCGGGCCCCCGTCGAAAATATTTTCGGTGCCGGCCGAGCCCCCATCGAAAACATTTTCGGCGCCGTTCGAGGTCCCGTCGAAAATATTGTCGGAGCCGGACGAGACCCCGTCGAAAATATTTTCGGGGCCGTCCGAGCCTCCGTCGAAAACATTTTTGGCACCGGTCGAGGTACTGTCGAAAATATTTTCGGGGCCGTCCGAGCTCCCGTCGAAAATATTTTTGACGCCGGACGAGCTTCCGTCGAAAATATTTTTGGTGCCGGCCGAGATCCTGTCGAAGATATTTTCGGTGCTGGCCGAGCCGACGTCGAAAATATTTTCGGCACCGGTCGAGGTACTGTCGAAAATATTTTCGGGGCCGTCCGAGCTGCCGTTGAAAATATTTTTGACTCCGGCGGAGCTTCCGTTGAAAATATTTTCGGTGCTGGCCGAGATCCCGTCGAAAATATTTTCGGATCCGGCCGAGCCGCCGTCGAAAATATTTTAGGCTCCGGCCGAGCTCCCATCGAAAATATTTTCGGCGCCGTTCGAGGTCCCGTCGAAAATATTGTCGGAGCCGGCCGAGCCGCCGTCGAAACTATTTTCGGTGCCGGTCAGAACCTTGTCGAAAAAATTTTGGTGCCGTCCGAGCTCCCGTCGAAAATATTTTTGACGCCGGCCAAGCTTCCGTCAAAAATATTTTCGGTGCCGGCCGAGACCCCGTCGAAAACATTTTCAGGGCCGTTTGAGCCTCCGTCGAAAACATTTTTGGCACCGGCCAACACGCCGTCGAAAATATTTTTGGTGCCGGCCGAGCCCCGTTAAAAATATTTTCGGTGCCGACTCAGTCCCGTCTAAAATATTTTCGGTGCCGGCCGAGATCCCATCGAAAATATTTTCGGCACCGGTCGAGGTCCTGTCGAAAATATTTTCGGGGCCTTTCGAGCTCCGGTCGAAAATATTTTTGACGCCGGCCGAGCTTCCATCGAAAATATTTTCGGTGCCGGCCGAGCTCCAATCGAAAATATTTTCGGGGCCGTCCGAGCTCCCGTCGAAAATATTTTCGCCACCGGTCAAGGTACTGTCAAAAATATTTTCGGTGCCGGCCGAGCTCCCGTCTAAAATATTTTCGGTGCCGGCCGAGCTCCCGTCGAAAATATTTTCGGCACCGGATGAGGTACAGTCGAAAATATTTTTGGGGCCATCCGAGCTCCCGTCGAAAATATTTTTGACGCCGTCCGAGCTTCCGTCGAAAATATTTTCGGTGCCGGCTGAGATGCCGTCGAAAATATTTTCGGAGCCGGCCGAGACCCTGTCGAAGATATTTTCGGTGCCGGCCGAGCTCCCGTCGAAAATATTTTCAGCACCGGTCGAGCTTCCGTCGAAAATATTTTAGCTGCCGGCCGAGATCCCATCGATAATATTTTCGGAGCCGGCCGAGCCGCCGTCGAAAATATTTTAGGAACCGGCCGAGCCTCCGTCGAAAACATTTTTGGCACCAGCCAACACGCCGTCGAAAATATTTTTGATGCCGGCCGCGCCCCAGTTGAAAATATTTTAGGTGCCGGCCGAGCTCCAATCGAAAATATTTTCGGCACCGGACGAGGTACTGTCGAAAATATTTTCGGCGCCGTTCGAGGTCCCGTCGAAACTATTTTCGGTGCCGTCCGAGCTTCCGTCGAAAATATTTTCGGGGCTTTCGAGCTCCCGTCGAAAATATTTTCGGAGCCGGCCGAGGTCCCGTCGAAACTATTTTCGGGGCCGTCCGAGCTCCCGTCGAAAATATTTTCCGCGCCGTTCGAGGTCCCGTCGAAACTATTTTCGGGGCCGTCCGAGCTTCCGTCGAAAATATTTTCGGGGCCGTACGAGATCCCTTCGAAAATATTTTCGGCGCCGTTCGAGGTCCCGTTGAAACTATTTTTGGGGCCGTCCGAGCCTCCGTCGAAAACATTTTGGCACCGGCCAACACGCCGTCGAAAATATTTTCGGTGCCGGCCGAGATCCTGTCGAAGATATTTTCGGTGCCGGCCGAGATCCCGTCGAAAATATTTTCGGAGCCGGCCGAGCTGCCGTCGAAACTATTTTCGGAGCCAGCTGAGCTGCCGTCGAAAATATTTTCGGCGCCGTTCGAGGTCCCGTCGAAACTATTTTTGACGCCGGCCGAGCTTCCGTCGAAAACATTTTGGCACCGGCCAACACGCCGTCGAAAATATTTTCGGTGCCGGCCGAGCCCCCGTCGAAAATATTTTCGGCGCTGTTCGAGGTCCCGTCGAAACTATTTTCGGGGCCGTCCGAGCTTCCGTCGAAAATATTTTCGGGGCCGTCCGAGCTCCCGTTGAAAATATTTTCGGCGCCGTTTGAGGTCCCGTCGAAACTATTTTTGGAGCCATCCGAGCCTCCGTTGAAAACATTTTGGCACCGGCCAACACGCCGTCGAAAATATTTTCGGTGCCGGCCGAGCTGCAATCGAAAATATTTTCAGTGCTGGCCGAGATCCCGTCGAAAATATTTTTGGTGCCGGCCGAGCTCCCATCAAAAATATTTTCGGCACTGGTCGAGGTCCCGTCGAAAATATTTTCGGGGCCGTCCTAGCTCCCGTAGAAAATATTTTTGACGCCGGCCGAGCTTCCGTCGAAAATATTTTCGGTGCTGGCCGAGATCCCGTTGAAAATATTTTCGGAGCCGGCCGAGACCCCGTTGAATATATTTTCGGGGCCCTCCGAGCCTCCGTCGAAAACATTTTTGGCACCAGCCAACAAGCCGTCGAAAATATTTTTGATGCCGGCCGCGCCCCAGTTGAAAATATTTTAGGTGCCGGCCGAGCTCCAATCGAAAATATTTTCGGCACCGGACGAGGTACTGTCGAAAATATTTTCGGCGCCGTTCGAGGTCCCGTCGAAACTATTTTCGGTGCCGTCCGAGCTTCCGTCGAAAATATTTTCGGGGCTTTCGAGCTCCCGTCGAAAATATTTTCGGAGCCGGCCGAGGTCCCGTCGAAACTATTTTCGGGGCCGTCCGAGCTCCCGTCGAAAATATTTTCCGCGCCGTTCGAGGTCCCGTCGAAACTATTTTCGGGGCCGTCCGAGCTTCCGTCGAAAATATTTTCGGGGCCGTACGAGATCCCTTCGAAAATATTTTCGGCGCCGTTCGAGGTCCCGTCGAAACTATTTTTGGGGCCGTCCGAGCCTCCGTCGAAAACATTTTGGCACCGGCCAACACGCCGTCGAAAATATTTTCGGTGCCGGCCGAGATCCCGTCGAAAATATTTTCGGTGCCGGCCGAGCCCCCGTTGAAAATATTTTCGGTGCCGGTCAGAACCTTGTCGAAAATATTTTCGGGACCATCCGAGCTCCCGTCGAAAATATTTTTGACGCCGGCCAAGCTTCCGTCGAAAATATTTTCGGTGCCGGCCGAGATCCCGTCGAAAATATTTTCGGGGCCGTCCGAGCCTCCGTCGAAAACATTTTTGGCACCGGCCAACACGCCGTCGAAAATATTTTCGGTGTCGGCTGAGATCCCGTCGAAAATATTTTTGGAGCCGGCCGAGACCCCGTCAAAAATATTTTCGGAGCCGGCCGAGACCCCGTCGAAAATATTCTCGGGGCCGTCCGAGCTCCCGTCGAAAATATTTTGGACGCCGGCCGAGACCCCATCGAAAAAATTTTCGACGCCGGCCGAAATCCCGTCGAAAATATTTTCGGTGCCGGCTGAGTCCCGTCTAAAATATTTTCGGTGCCAGGCGGGCCCCCGTCGAAAATATTTTCGGTGCCGGCCGAGCCCCCATCGAAAACATTTTCGGCGCCGTTCGAGGTCCCGTCGAAAATATTGTCGGAGCCGGACGAGACCCCGTCGAAAATATTTTCGGGGCCGTCCGAGCCTCCGCCGAAAACATTTTTGGCACCGGTCGAGGTACTGTCGAAAATATTTTCGGGGCCGTCCGAGCTCCCGTCGAAAATATTTTTGACGCCGGACGAGCTTCCGTCGAAAATATTTTTGGTGCCGGCCGAGATCCTGTCGAAGATATTTTCGGTGCTGGCCGAGCCGACGTCGAAAATATTTTCGGCACCGGTCGAGGTACTGTCGAAAATATTTTCGGGGCCGTCCGAGCTGCCGTCGAAAATATTTTTGACGCCGGCCGAGCTTCCGTCGAAAATATTTTCAGCACCGGTCGAGCTTCCGTCGAAAATATTTTCGGTGCCGGCCGAGATCCCGTCAAAAATATTTTCGGAGCTGGCCGAGACCCTGTCGAAACTATTTTCGGTGCCGGCCGAGCTCCCGTCGAAAATATTTTCGGCGCCGTTCGAGGTCCCGTCGAAACTATTTTCGGGACCGTCTGAGCCTCTGTCGAAAACATTTTGGCACCGGCCAACACGCCGTCGAAAATATTTTTGGTGCCGGCCGAGCCCCGTTGAAAATATTTTCGGTGCCGGCCGAGCTCCAATCGTAAATATTTTTGGTGCCGGACGAGCCCCCGTCGAAAATATTTTTGGCCCCGGCCAACACGCCGTCGAAAATATTTTCGGCACCGTTCGCGGTCCCGTCAAAAATATTTTCGGCACCGGTCGAGGTACTGTCGAAAATATTTTCGGGACCGTCCGAGCTCCCATCGAAAATATTTTCGGTGCCGGCTGAGTCCCATCAAAAATATTTTCGGAGCCGGCCGAGCCGCCGTCGAAAATATTTTAGGCTCCGGCCGAGCCCCCATCGAAAATATTTTCGGCGCCGTTCGAGGTCCCGTCGAAAATATTGTCGGAGCCGGCCGAGCCGCCGTCGAAACTATTTTCGGTGCCGTCCGAAATCCCGTCGAAAATATTTTCGGAGCCGGCCGAGACCCTGTCGAAAATATTTTCAGGGCCGTCCGAGCTCCCGTCGACAATATTTTCGGCGCCGGCCGAGCTCCAATCGAAAATATTTTCGGAGCCAGCCGAGCTCCCTTCGAAAATATTTTTGGAGCCGGCTGAACTGCCATCGAAAATATTTTCGCCACCGGTCAAGGTACTGTGAAAAATATTTTCGGTGCCGGCCGAGATGCCGTTGAAAATATTTTCGGTGCCGGCCGAGCCGCCGTCGGAAATATTTTCGGCACCGGTCGAGGTAATGTCGAAAATATTTTCGGGGCCGTTCGAGACCCCGTTAAAAATATTTTCGGTGCCGGCCGAGCTCCCGTCTAAAATATTTTCGGTGCCGGCCGAGCTCCCATCGAAAATATTGTCGGCACCGGTCAAGGTCCTGTCGAAAATATTTTCGGCGCCGGTCGAGGTCCTGTCGAAAATATTTTTGGGGCCGGCCGAGCTTCCGTCGAAAATATTTTCGGCGCCGGTCGAGATCCCGTTGAAAATATTTTCGGAGCCGGCCGAGACCCCGTCGAATATATTTTCGGGGCCCTCCGAGCCTCCGTGAAAAACCTTTTTGGCACCAGCCAACACGCCGTCGAAAATAGTATTGGTGCCGGCCGAGCCCCTGTTGAAAATATTTTCGGTGCGGCCGAGCTGCAATTGAAAATATTTTCGGAGCCGGCCGAGCTCCCGTCGAAAATATTTTCGGAGCCGGCTGAGCTGCTGTCGAAAATATTTTTGGCACCGGTCAAGTTACTGTCAAAAATATTTTAGGTGCTGGCCGAGCTCCCGTCTAAAATATTTGCGGTGCCGGCCGGGCCCCCGTCTAAAATATTTTCGGTGCCGGTCAGAACCTTGTCGAAAATATTTTTGGGGCCGGCCGAGCTCCCGTCGAAAATATTTTTGACGCCGGCCAAGCTTCCGTCGAAAATATTTTCGGTGCCGGCCGAGACCCCGTCGAAAATATTTTCGGGGCCGTCCGAGCCTCCGTCGAAAACATTTTTGGCACCGGCCAACACGCCGTCGTAAATATTTTCGGTGCTGGCCGAGCTCCCGTCTAAAATATTTTCGGAGCCGGCCGAGGTCCCATCGAAAATATTTTCGGAGCCGGCCGTGACCCCGTCGAAAATATTTTCGGGGCCGTCCGAGCTCCCGTCGAAAACATTTTTGGCACCGGCCAACACGCCGTCGAAAATATTTTTGGTGCCGGACGAGCCCCCGTTGAAAATATTTTCGGTGCCGGCCGAGCTCCAATCGAAAATATTTTTGGTGCCGGACGAGCTCCCGTCGAAACTATTTTCGGGGCCGACCTGCCTCCGTCGAAAACATTTTGGCACCGGCCAACACGCCGTCGAAAATATTTTTGGTGCCGGCCGAGCTCCCATCGAAAATATTTTCGGTGCTGGCTGAGCTCCAATCGAAAATATTTTTGACGCCGGCCAAGCTTCCCTCGAAAATATTTTCGGTGCCGGCCGAGACCCCGTCGAAAATATTTTCGGGGCCGTTCGAGGTCCCGTCGAAACTATTTTCGGGGCCGACCTGCCTCCGTCGAAATCATTATGGCACCGGCCAACAGGCTGTCGAAAATATTTTTGGTGCCAGCCGAGCCCCCGTTGAAAATATTTTCGGTGCCGGCCGAGCTGCAATCGAAAATATTTTCGGGGCCGTCCGAGCCTCCGTCGAAAACATTTTTGGCACCGGCCAACACGCCGTCGAAAATATTTTTGGTGCCGGCCGAGATCCTGTCGAAGATATTTTCGGTGCCGGCCGAGCTCCCGTCGAAAATATTTTCGGCACCGGTCAAGGTAGTGTCGAAAATAATTTCGGAGCCAGCCGAGCTCCAATCGAAAATATTTTCGGAGCCGGCTGAGCTGCCGTCGAAAATATTTTCGCCAACGGTCGAGGTACTGTCAAAAATATTTTCGGGCCCATCCGAGCTTCCGTCGAAAATATTTTTGACGCCGCCCAAGCTTCCGTTGAAAATATTTTCGGTGCCGGCCGAGATCCCGTCGAAAATATTTTCGGAGCCAGCCGAGACCCTGTCGAAAATATTTTAGGCACCGGCCGAGCTTCCATCGAAAATATTTTCGGTGCCGGATGAGACACCGACGAAAATATTTTCGGTGCCGGCCGGGCCCCCGTCTAAAATATTTCCGGTGCTGGTCAGAACCTTGTTGAAAATATTTTCGGAGCCGGCCGAGCTCCCGTCGAAAATATTTTTGACGCTGGCCGAGCTTCCGTCGAAAATATTTTTGGTGCTGACCGAGATCCCATCGAAAATATTTTCGGCACCGGTCGAGGTCCTGTCAAAAATATTTTCGGTGCTGTCCGAGCTGCCGTTGAAAATAGTTTTGACGCCGGCGGATCTTCCGTCGAAAATATTTTCAGTGCCGGCCGAGATCCCGTTGAAAATATTTTCGGAGACGTCCGAGCTTCCGTCTAAAATATTTTTGGTGCCGGCCGAGATCCTGTCGAAAATCTTTTGGATGCCAGCCGAGCCTCCGTCGAAAATATTTTCGGTGCCAGCTGGGCCCCCGTCGAAACTATTTTTGGCACCGGCCAAGCTGCCGTCGAAAATATTTTCGGCGCCGTTCGAGGTCCCGTCGAAACTATTTTCGGGGCCATCTGAGCCTCCGTCAAAAACATTTTGGCACTGGCCAAGACGCCGTCAAAAATATTTTTGGTGCCGTCCGAGCCCCCGCGGAAAATATTTTCGGAGCCGGCTGAGCCGCCGTCAAAAATATTTTCCGCACCGGTCAAGGTACTGTCAAAAATATTTTCGGTGCCGGCCGAGCTCCCATCGAAAATATTTTCGGAGCCAGCCGAGACCCTGTCGAAAATATTTTCGGGGCCGTCCTAGCTGCCGTCGAAAATATTTTCGGCGCCGTTCGAGGTCCCGTCGAAACTATTTTCGGGGCCGTCCGAGCCTCCGTCGAAAACATTTTGGCACCGGCCAACACGCCGTCGAAAATATTTTTGGTGCCGATCGAGCCGCCGTTGAAAATATTTTCGGTGCCAGCCGAGCTCCAATTGAAAATATTTTCGGTGCCGGCCGAGATCCCGTCGAAAATATTTTCGGTGCCAGCTGGGCCCCCGTCGAAAATATTTTTGGCACCGGCCAAGCTGCCGTCGAAAATAGTTTCGGCGCCGTTCGCGGTCCCGTCGAAAATATTTTCGGCACCGGTCGAGGTACTGTCGAAAATATTTTCGGGGCCGTCCGAGCTCCCGTCGAAAATATTTCTGACGCCGGACGAGCTTCCGTCAAAAATATTTTAGGCACCGGCCGAGATCCTGTCGAAGATATTTTCGGCACCGGTCGAGGTACTGTCGAAAATATTTTCGGGGCCGTCGAAGCTTCCATCGAAAATATTTTCGGTGCCGGCCGAGATCCCGTCGAAAATATTTTCGGAGCCGGACGAGCTTCCGTCGAAAATATTTTCGGTGCCGGCCGAGATCCTGTCGAAGATAGTTTCGGTGCCGGCCATGCTCCCGTCGAAAATATTTTCGGTGCCGTTCGAGATCCTGTCGAAGACAGTTTCGGTGCTGGCCGAGCTCCCGTCGAAAATATTTTCGGCGCCGTTCGAGGTCCCGTCGAAACTATTTTCGGGGCCGTCCGAGCCTCCGTCAAAAACATTTTGGCACCGGCCAACACGCAGTCAAAAATATTTTTGGTGCCGTCCGAGCCCCCGTTGAAAGTATTTTTGGTGCCGGCCGAGCTCCCGTCGAAAATATTTTCGGGGCCGGCTGAGCCGCCTTCAAAAATATTTTCCGCAGCGGTCAAGGTTCTGTCAAAAATATGTTCGGCGCCGGCCGAGCTCCCTTCGAAAATATTTTCGGCACCGGACGAGGTACTGTCGAAAATATTTTTGATGCCGTCCGAGCTTCCGTCGAAAATATTTTTGACGCCGCCCGAGCTTCCGTTGAAAATATTTTCGGTGCTGGCCGAGATCCCGTCGAAAATATTTTCGGTGCCGGCCGAGACCCTGTCGAAAATATTTTCGGGGCTGTCCGAGCTCCCGTCGAAAATATTTTTGGCGCCGTTCGAGGTCCCGTCGAAACTATTTTCGGGGCCGTCCGAGCCTCCGTCGAAAACATTTTGGCACCGGCCAACACGCCGTCAAAAATATTTTTGGTGCCGATCGAGCCCCCGTTGAAAATATTTTCGGTGCCGGCCGAGCTCCAATCGAAAATATTTTCGGTGCCGGCCGAGATCCCGTCGAAAATATTTTCGGAGCCGGATGAGACCCCGTCGAAAATATTTTTGGTGCCGGCCGAGATCTTGTCGAAAATCTTTTGGATGCCAGCCGACCTCCCGTCGAAAATATTTTCGGTGCTAGCTGGGCCCCCGTCGAAAGTATATTTGGCACCGGCCAAGCCGCCGTCGAAAATATTTTCGGCGCCGGTCGCGGTCCCATCGAAAATATTTTCGGCACCGGACGAGGTACTGTCGAAAATACTTTTGATGCCGGCCGAGCCTCCGTCGAAAACATTTTTGACGCCGCCCGAGCTTCCGTTGAAAATATTTTCGGTGCCGGCCGAGAACCCGTCGGAAATATTTTCGGAGCCGGCCGAGCCGCCGTCGAAAATATTTTAGGCACCGGCCGAGCTTCCATCGAAAATATTTTCGGTGCCGGATGAGACACCGACGAAAATATTTTCGGTGCCGGCCGGGCCCCCATCTAAAATATTTCCGGTGCTGGTCAGAACCTTGTCGAAAATATTTTCGGGGCCGGCCGAGCTCCCGTCGAAAATATTTTTGGTGCCGGCCGAGATCCCGTCGAAAATATTTTTGGTGCTGTCCGAGCTCCAGTCGAAAATAGTTTTGACGCCGGCGGATCTTCCGTCGAAAATATTTTCCGTGCCGGCCGAGATCCCGTTGAAAATATTTTCGGAGCCGTCCGAGCTTCCGTCTAAAATATTTTAGGTGCCGGCCGAGATCCTGTCGAAAATCTTTTGGATGCCAGCCGAGCCTCCATCGAAAATATTTTCGGTGCCAGCTGGGCCCCCGTCGAAACTATATTTGGCACCGGCCAAGCCGCCGTCGAAAATATTTTCGGCGCCGGTCGCGGTCCCGTCGAAAATATTTTCGGCACCGGTCGAGGTCCTGTCGAAAATATTTTCGGAGCCGTCCGAGCTCCCGTCGAAAATATTTCTGACGCCGGACGAGCTTCCGTCGAAAATATTTTCGGTGCCGGCCGAGATCCTGTTGAAGATAGTTTCGGTGCCGGCCGAGCTCCCGTCGAAAATATTTTCGGCGCCGTTCGAGATCCTGTCGAAGATAGTTTCGGTGCCGGCCGAGCTCCCGTCGAAAATATTTTCGGCGCCGTTCGAGATCCTGTCGAAGATAGTTTCGGTGCCGGCCGAGCTCCCGTCGAAAATATTTTCGGTGCCGTCCGAGCCCCCGTCGAAACTATTTTCGGGGCCGTCCGAGCCTCCGTCAAAAACATTTTGGCACCGGCCAACACGCCGTCAAAAATATTTTTGGTGCCGTCCGAGCCCCCGTCGAAAATATTTTCGGTGCCGGCCGAGCTCCAATCGAAAATATTTTCGGTGCCGGCCGAGATCCCGTCGAAAATATTTTCGGAGCCGGACGAGACCCCGTCGAAAATATTTTTGGTGCCGGCCGAGATCCTGTCGAAAATCTTTTGGATGCCAGCCGAGCCCCCGTCGAAAATATTTTCGGTGCCAGCTGGGCCCCCGTCGAAAATATTTTCGGAGCCGGCTGAGCCGCCGTCGAAAATATTTTAGGCACTGGCCGAGCTTCCATCGAAAATATTTTCGGTGCCGGATGAGACACCGACGAAAATATTTTCGGTGCCGGCCGGGCCCCCGTCTAAAATATTTCCGGTGCTGGTCAGAACCTTGTCGAAAATATTTTCGGGGCCGGCCGAGCTCCCGTCGAAAATATTTTTGGTGCCGGCCGAGCTCCAGTCGAAAATAGTTTTGACGCCGGCGGATCTTCCGTCGAAAATATTTTCCGTGCCGGCCGAGATCCCGTTGAAAATATTTTCGGAGCCGTCCGAGCTTCCGTCTAAAATATTTTTGGTGCCGGCCGAGATCCTGTCGAAAATATTTTGGATGCCAGCCGAGCCTCCATCGAAAATATTTTCGGTGCCAGCTGGGCCCCCGTCGAAACTATATTTGGCACCGGCCAAGCCGCCGTCGAAAATATTTTCGGCGCCGGTCGCGGTCCCGTCGAAAATATTTTCGGCACCGGTCGACGTCCTGTCGAAAATATTTTCGGAGCCGTCCGAGCTCCCGTCGAAAATATTTCTGACGCCGGACGAGCTTCCGTCGAAAATATTTTCGGTGCCGGCCGAGATCCTGTCGAAGATAGTTTCGGTGCCGACCGAGCTCCCGTCGAAAATATTTTCGGCGCCGTTCGAGTTCCTGTCGAAGATAGTTTCGGTGCCGGCCGAGCTCCCGTCGAAAATATTTTCGGCGCCGTTCGAGATCCTGTCGAAGATAGTTTCGGTGCCGGCCGAGCTCCCGTCGAAAATATTTTCGGCGCTGTCCCAGCCCCCGTCGAAACTATTTTCGGGGCCGTCCGAGCCTCCGTCAAAAACATTTTGGCACCGGCCAACACGCTGTCAAAAATATTTTTGGTGCCGTCCGAGCCCCCGTCGAAAATATTTTCGGTGCCGGCCGAGCTCCAATCGAAAATATTTTCGGTGCCGGCCGAGATCCCGTCGAAAATATTTTCGGAGCCGGACGAGACCCCGTCGAAAATATTTTTGGTGCCGGCCGAGATCCTGTCGAAAATATTTTCGGAGCCGGCTGAGCCGCCGTCAAAAATATTTTCCGCAGCGGTCAAGGTACTTTCAAAAATATTTTCGGTGCCGGCCGAGCTCCCATCGAAAATATTTTCGGCACCGGACGAGGTACTGTCGAAAATATTTTTGATGCCGGCCGAGCTTCCGTCGAAAATATTTTTGACGCCGCCCGAGCTTCCGTTGAAAATATTTTCGGTGCCGGCCGAGATCCCGTCGAAAATATTTTCGGAGCCAGCCGAGACCCTGTCGAAAATATTTTCGGGGCCGTCCGAGCTGCTGTCGAAAATATTTTCGGCGCCGTTCGAGGTCCCGTCGAAACTATTTTCGGGGCCGTCCGAGCCTCCGTCGAAAACATTTTGGCACCGGCCAACACGCCGTCGAAAATATTTTTGGTGCCGATCGAGCCCTCGTCGAAAATATTTTCGGAGCTGGACGAGACCCCGTCGAAAATATTTTTGGTGCCGGCCGAGATCGTGTTGAAAATCTTTTGGATGCCAGCCGACCTCCCGTCGAAAATATTTTTGTTGCCAGCTGGGCCCCCGTCGAAAATATTTTTGGCACCGGCCAAGCTGCTGTCGAAAATATTTTCGGCGCCGTTCGCGGTCCCGTCGAAAATATTTTCGGCACCGGTCGAGTTACTGTCGAAAATATTTTCGGGGCCGTCCGAGCTCCCGTCGAAAATATTTCTGATGCCAGACGAGCTTCCGTCGAAAATATTTTAGGCACCGGCCGAGATCCTGTCGAAGATATTTTCGGCACCGGTCGAGGTACTGTCGAAAATATTTTCGGGGCCGTCCGAGCTTCCATCGAAAATATTTTCGGTGCCGGCCGAGCTCCCGTCAAAAATATTTTCGGAGCCGGCCGAGCCTCCGTCGAAAATATTTTAGGCACCGGCCGAGCTTCCATCGAAAATATTTTCGGTGCCGGATGAGACACCGACGAAAATATTTTCGGTGCCGGCCGGGCCCCCGTCTAAAATATTTCCGGTGCTGGTCAGAACCTTGTCGAAAATATTTTCGGGGCCGGCCGAGCTCCCGTCGAAAATATTTTTGACGCCGGCCGAGCTTCCGTCGAAAATATTTTTGGTGCCGACCGAGATCCCGTCAAAAATATTTTCGGAGCCGGCTGAGCTGCCTTCGAAAATATTTTTGCCACCGGTCAAGGTACTGTCAAAAATATTTTCGGGGCCGTCCGAGCTCCCGTCGAAAATATTTTTGACACCGGCGGAGCTTCCGTCGAAAATATTTTCGGTGCCGGCGGAGATCCCGTCGAAAATATTTTTGGTGCCGGCCGAGATCCTGTCGAAAATCTTTTGGATGCCAGCCGAGCCTCCGTCGAAAATATTTTCGGTGCCAGCTGGGCCCCCGTCGAAACTATTTTTGGCACCGGCCAAGCCGCCGTCGAAAATATTTTCGGCGCCGGTCGCGGTCCCGTCGAAAATATTTTCGGAGCCATCCGAGCTCCCGTCGAAAATATTTCTGACGCCGGACGAGCTTCCGTCGAAAATATTTTCGGTGCCGGCCGAGCTTCCGTTGAAAATATTTTCGGTGCCGCCCGAGATCCCGTCGAAAATATTTTCGGAGCCGTCCGAGCTCCCGTCGAAAATATTTTTGACGCCGGCGGATCTTCCGTCGAAAATATTTTCAGTGCCGGCCGAGATCCCGTTGAAAATATTTTCGGAGCTGTCCGAGCTTCCGTCTAAAATATTTTTGGTGCCGGCCGAGATCCTGTCGAAAATCTTTTGGATGCCAGCCGAGCCTCCGTTGAAAATATTTTCGGTGCTAGCTGGGCCCCCGTCGAAACTATATTTGGCACCGGCCAAGCCGCCGTCGAAAATATTTTCGGCGCCGGCCGAGCCCCCATCGAAAATATTTTCGGCGCCGTTCGAGTTCCCGTTGAAAATATTTTCGGAGCCGGCCGAGCTCCCTTCGAAAATATTGTCGGAGCCGGCCGAGCCGCCGTCGAAAGTATTTTCGGTGCCGGCCGAGACCCGTTAAAAATATTTTCGGGGCCGGCCGAGCTCCCGTCTAAAATATTTTCAGTGCCGGCCGAGCTCCCATCGAAAATATTTTCGGCACTGGTCGAGGTCCCGTCGAAAATATTTTCGGGGCCGTCCTAGCTCCCGTTGAAAATATTTTTGACGCCGGCCGAGCTTCCATCGAAAATATTTTCGGTGCTGGCCGAGATCCCGTTGAAAATATTTTCGGAGCCGGCCGAGACCCCGTTGAATATATTTTCGGGGCCCTCCGAGCCTCCGTCGAAAACATTTTTGGCACCAGCCAACACGCCGTCGAAAATATTTTTGATGCCGGCCGAGCCCCAGTTGAAAATATTTTCGGTGCCGTCCGAGACCCCGTCGAAAATATTTTCGGCACCGGTCGAGGTACTGTTGAAAATATTTTCGGGGCCGTCCGAGCTCCCGTCGAAAATATTTTTGACGCCGGACGAGCTTCCGTCGAAAATATTTTCGGTGCCGGCCGAGATCCCGTCGAAATTATTTTCGGAGCCGGCCGAGATCCTGTCGAAAATCTTTTGGATGCCAGCCGAGCCTCTGTCGAAAATATTTTCGGTGCCAGCTGGGCCCCCGTCGAAAATATTTTTCGCACCGGCCAACACGCCGTCGAAAATATTTTCGGTGCCGTTCGCGGTCCCGTCGAAAATATTTTCGGCACCGGTCGAGGTACTGTCGAAAATATTTTCGGGGCCGTCCGAGCTCCCGTCGAAAATATTTTCGGTGCCGGATGAGACACCGACGAAAATATTTTCGGTGCCGGCCGAGACCCCGTCGAAAATATTTTCGGAGCCGGCCGAGACCCTGTCGAAAATATTTTCGGGGCCGTCCGAGCTCCCGTCGAAAATATTTTCGGCGCCGTTCGAGGTCCCGTCGAAACTATTTTCGGGGCCGTCCGAGCTTCCGTCGAAAATATTTTCGGGGCCGTACGAGATCCCTTCGAAAATATTTTCGGCGCCGTTCGAGGTCCCGTCGAAACTATTTTTGGGGCCGTCCGAGCCTCCGTCGAAAACATTTTGGCACCGGCCAACACGCCGTCGAAAATATTTTCGGTGCCGGCCAAGATCCCGTCGAAAATATTTTCGGTGCCGGCCGAGTCCCGTCGAAAATATTTTCGGAGCCGGCCGAGCCGCCGTCGAAAATATTTTAGGCACCGGCCGAGCTTCCATCGAAAATATTTTCGTTGCCGGATGAGACACCGACGAAAATATTTTCGGTGCCGGCCGGGCCCCCGTCTAAAATATTTCCGGTGCTGGTCAGAACCTTGTCGAAAATATTTTCGCGGCCGGCCGAGCTCCCGTCGAAAATATTTTTGACGCCGGCCGAGCTTCCGTCGAAAATATTTTTGGTGCCAGCTGGGCCCCCGTCGAAAATATTTTTGGCACCGGCCAAGCTGCCGTCGAAAATATTTTTGCCACCGGTCAAGGTACTGTCAAAAATATTTTCGGGGCCGTCCGAGCTCCCGTCGAAAATATTTTTGACACCGGCGGAGCTTCCGTCGAAAATATTTTCGGTGCCGGCGGAGATCCCGTCGAAAATATTTTCGGCACCGGTCGAGGTCCTGTCGAAAATATTTTCGGGGCTGTCCGAGCTCCCGTCGAAAATAGTTTTGACGCCGGCGGATCTTCCGTCGAAAATATTTTCAGTGCCGGCCGAGATCCCGTTGAAAATATTTTTGGAGCCGTCCGAGCTTCCGTCTAAAATATTTTTGGTGCCGGCCGAGATCCTGTCGAAAATCTTTTGGTTGCCAGCCGAGCCTCCGTCGAAAATATTTTCGGTGCCAGCTGGGCCCCCGTCGAAACTATTTTCGGCACCGGCCAAGCCGCCGTCGAAAATATTTTCGGCGCCGGTCGCGGTCCCGTCGAAAATATTTTCGGAGCCATCCGAGCTCCCGTCGAAAATATTTCTGACGCCGGACGAGCTTCCGTCGAAAATATTTTCGGTGCCGGCCGAGCTTCCGTTGAAAATATTTTCGGTGCCGCCCGAGATCCCGTCGAAAATATTTTCGGAGCCGTCCGAGCTCCCGTCGAAAATATTTTTGACGCCGGCGGATCTTACGTCGAAAATATTTTCAGTGCCGGCCGAGATCCCGTTGAAAATATTTTCGGAGCTGTCCGAGCTTCCGTCTAAAATATTTTTGGTGCCGGCCGAGATCCTGTCGAAAATCTTTTGGATGCCAGCCGAGCCTCCGTTGAAAATATTTTCGGTGCTAGCTGGGCCCCCGTCGAAACTATATTTGGCACCGGCCAAGCCGCCGTCGAAAATATTTTCGGCGCCGACCGAGCCCCCATCGAAAATATTTTCGGCGCCGTTCGAGTTCCCGTTGAAAATATTTTCGGAGCCGGCCGAGCTCCCTTCGAAAATATTGTCGGAGCCGGCCGAGCCGCCGTCGAAAGTATTTTCGGTGCCGGCCGGCACCTTGTCAAAAGTATTTTTGGTGCCGACCGAGCTCCCGTCGAAAATATTTTCGGTGCCGGCCGAGCTCCCATCGAAAATATTTTCGGCACTGGTCGAGGTCCCGTCGAAAATATTTTCGGGGCCGTCCTAGCTCCCGTTGAAAATATTTTTGACGCCGGCCGAGCTTCCATCGAAAATATTTTCGGTGCTGGCCGAGATCCCGTTGAAAATATTTTCGGAGCCGGCCGAGACCCCGTTGAATATATTTTCGGGGCCCTCCGAGCCTCCGTCGAAAACATTTTTGGCACCAGCCAACACGCCGTCGAAAATATTTTTGATGCCGGCCGAGCCCCAGTTGAAAATATTTTCGGTGCCGTCCGAGACCCCGTCGAAAATATTTTCGGCACCGGTCGAGGTACTGTTGAAAATATTTTCGGGGCCGTCCGAGCTCCCATCGAAAATATTTTTGACGCCGGACGAGCTTCCGTCGAAAATATTTTCGGTGCCGGCCGAGATCCTGTCGAAGATATTTTCGGAGCCGGCTGAGCTGCCGTCGAAAATATTTTCGCCACCGGTCAAGTTACTGTCAAAAATATTTTTGGTGCCGGCCGAGCTGCCGTTGAAAATATTTTCAGGGCCGTCCAAGCTCCCATCGAAAATATTTTTGACGCCGGCCGAACTTCCGTCGCAAATATTTTGGATGCCAGCCGAGCCTCCGTCAAAAATATTTTCGGTGCCAGCTGGGCCCCCGTCGAAAATATTTTTGGCACCGGCCAAGCCGCCGTCGAAAATATTTTCAGCGCCGTTCGCGGTCCCGTCGAAAATATTTTCGGCACCGGTCGAGGTACTGTCAAAAATATTTTCGGCACCGTCCGAGCTCCCGTCGAAAATATTTCTGACACCGGCCGAGCTTCCGTCGAAAATATTTTTGACGCCGGCGGAGCTTCCGTCGAAAATATTTTCGGTGCCGGCCGAGATCCCGTCGAAAATATTTTCGGAGCCGGCCGAGACCCCGTCGAATGTATTTTCCGGGCCCTCTGAGCCTCCGTCAAAAACATTTTTGGCACCGGCCAACACGCCGTTGAAAATATTTTCGGTGCCGGCCGAGCTCCCGTCGAAAATATTTTTGGAGCTGGCCGAGCCGCCGTCGAAAATATTTTCCGCACCGGTCGAGGTACTGTCAAAAATATTTTCAGTGCCGGCCGAGCTCCCATCGAAAATATTTTCGCCACCGGTCAAGTTACTGTCAAAAATATTTTTGGTGCCGGCCGAGCTCCCGTTGAAAATATTTTCAGGGCCATCCGAGCTCCCGTCGAAAATATTTTTGACGCCGTCCGAGCTTCCGTCGAAAATATTTTCGGTGCCGGCTGAGATGCCGTCGAAAATATTTTCGGAGCCGGCCGAGACCCTGTCGAAAATATTTTCGGGGCCGCCCGAGCTCCCGTCGAAAATATTTTTGACGCCGGCGGAGCTTCCGTCGAAAATATTTTCGGTGCCGGCCAAGATCCTGTCGAAGATATTTTCGGTGCCGGCCGAGCTCCCGTCGAAAATATTTTCAGCACCGGTCGAGCTTCCGTCGAAAATATTTTAGCTGCCGGCCGAGATCCCATCGATAATATTTTCGGAGCCGGCCGAGCCGCCGTCGAAAATATTTTCGGTGCCGGATGAGACACCGACGAAAATATTTTCGGTGCCGGCCGAGACCCCGTCGAAAATATTTTTGGTGCCGGTCAGAACCTTGTCGAAAATATTTTCGGGGCCGGCCGAGCCCCTTTTAAAAATATTTTCGGGGCTGGCCGAGCTCCCGTCTAAAATATTTCCGGTGCCAGGCGGGCCGCCGTCGAAAATATTTTCGGCACTGGTCGAGGTCCTGTCGAAAATATTTTCGGGGCCGGCCGAGCTCCCATCGAAAATATTTTTGACGCCGGCCGAGCTTCCATCGAAAATCTTTTGGATGCCAGCCGAGCCTCCGTCAAAAATATTTTCGGTGCCAGCTGGGCCCCCGTCGAAACTATTTTTGGCAACGGCCAAGACGTCGTCGAAAATATTTTCGGCGCCGTTCGCGGTCCCGTCGAAAATATTTTCGGCACCGGTCGAGGTACTGTCGAAAATATTTTCGGTGCCGTCCGAGCTCCTGTTGAAAATATTTCTGACGCCGGACGAGCTTCCGTCGAAAATATTTTCGGTGCCGGCCGAGGTACTGTCGAAGATATTTTCGGGGCCGTCCGAGCTCCCATCGAAAATATTTTCGGCGCCGTTCGAGGTCCCGTCGAAACTATTTTCGGGGCCGTCCGAGCCTCCGTCGAAAATATTTTCGGGGCCGTACGAGATCCCTTCGAAAATATTTTCGGCGCCGTTCGAGGTCCCGTCGAAACTATTTTTGGGGCCGTCCGAGCCTCCGTCGAAAACATTTTGGCACCGGCCAACACGCCGTCGAAAATATTTTCGGTGCCGGCCAAGATCCCGTCGAAAATATTTTCGGTGCCGGCCGAGTCCCGTCGAAAATATTTTCGGAGCCGGCCGAGCCGCCGTCGAAAATATTTTAGGCACCGGCCGAGCTTCCATCGAAAATATTTTCGTTGCCGGATGAGACACCGACGAAAATATTTTCGGTGCCGGCCGGGCCCCCGTCTAAAATATTTCCGGTGCTGGTCAGAACCTTGTCGAAAATATTTTCGTGGCCGGCCGAGCTCCCGTCGAAAATATTTTTGACGCCGGCCGAGCTTCCGTCGAAAATATTTTTGGTGCCAGCTGGGCCCCCGTCGAAAATATTTTTGGCACCGGCCAAGCTGCCGTCGAAAATATTTTTGCCACCGGTCAAGGTACTGTCAAAAATATTTTCGGGGCCGTCCGAGCTCCCGTCGAAAATATTTTTGACACCGGCGGAGCTTCCGTCGAAAATATTTTCGGTGCCGGCGGAGATCCCGTCGAAAATATTTTCGGCACCGGTCGAGGTCCTGTCGAAAATATTTTCGGGGCTGTCCGAGCTCCCGTCGAAAATAGTTTTGACGCCGGCGGATCTTCCGTCGAAAATATTTTCAGTGCCGGCCGAGATCCCGTTGAAAATATTTTTGGAGCCGTCCGAGCTTCCGTCTAAAATATTTTTGGTGCCGGCCGAGATCCTGTCGAAAATCTTTTGGTTGCCAGCCGAGCCTCCGTCGAAAATATTTTCGGTGCCAGCTGGGCCCCCGTCGAAACTATTTTCGGCACCGGCCAAGCCGCCGTCGAAAATATTTTCGGCGCCGGTCGCGGTCCCGTCGAAAATATTTTCGGAGCCATCCGAGCTCCCGTCGAAAATATTTCTGACGCCGGACGAGCTTCCGTCGAAAATATTTTCGGTGCCGGCCGAGCTTCCGTTGAAAATATTTTCGGTGCCGCCCGAGATCCCGTCGAAAATATTTTCGGAGCCGTCCGAGCTCCCGTCGAAAATATTTTTGACGCCGGCGGATCTTACGTCGAAAATATTTTCAGTGCCGGCCGAGATCCCGTTGAAAATATTTTCGGAGCTGTCCGAGCTTCCGTCTAAAATATTTTTGGTGCCGGCCGAGATCCTGTCGAAAATCTTTTGGATGCCAGCCGAGCCTCCGTTGAAAATATTTTCGGTGCTAGCTGGGCCCCCGTCGAAACTATATTTGGCACCGGCCAAGCCGCCGTCGAAAATATTTTCGGCGCCGACCGAGCCCCCATCGAAAATATTTTCGGCGCCGTTCGAGTTCCCGTTGAAAATATTTTCGGAGCCGGCCGAGCTCCCTTCGAAAATATTGTCGGAGCCGGCCGAGCCGCCGTCGAAAGTATTTTCGGTGCCGGCCGGCACCTTGTCAAAAGTATTTTTGGTGCCGACCGAGCTCCCGTCGAAAATATTTTCGGTGCCGGCCGAGCTCCCATCGAAAATATTTTCGGCACTGGTCGAGGTCCCGTCGAAAATATTTTCGGGGCCGTCCTAGCTCCCGTTGAAAATATTTTTGACGCCGGCCGAGCTTCCATCGAAAATATTTTCGGTGCTGGCCGAGATCCCGTTGAAAATATTTTCGGAGCCGGCCGAGACCCCGTTGAATATATTTTCGGGGCCCTCCGAGCCTCCGTCGAAAACATTTTTGGCACCAGCCAACACGCCGTCGAAAATATTTTTGATGCCGGCCGAGCCCCAGTTGAAAATATTTTCGGTGCCGTCCGAGACCCCGTCGAAAATATTTTCGGCACCGGTCGAGGTACTGTTGAAAATATTTTCGGGGCCGTCCGAGCTCCCATCGAAAATATTTTTGACGCCGGACGAGCTTCCGTCGAAAATATTTTCGGTGCCGGCCGAGATCCTGTCGAAGATATTTTCGGAGCCGGCTGAGCTGCCGTCGAAAATATTTTCGCCACCGGTCAAGTTACTGTCAAAAATATTTTTGGTGCCGGCCGAGCTGCCGTTGAAAATATTTTCAGGGCCGTCCAAGCTCCCATCGAAAATATTTTTGACGCCGGCCGAACTTCCGTCGCAAATATTTTGGATGCCAGCCGAGCCTCCGTCAAAAATATTTTCGGTGCCAGCTGGGCCCCCGTCGAAAATATTTTTGGCACCGGCCAAGCCGCCGTCGAAAATATTTTCAGCGCCGTTCGCGGTCCCGTCGAAAATATTTTCGGCACCGGTCGAGGTACTGTCAAAAATATTTTCGGCACCGTCCGAGCTCCCGTCGAAAATATTTCTGACACCGGCCGAGCTTCCGTCGAAAATATTTTTGACGCCGGCGGAGCTTCCGTCGAAAATATTTTCGGTGCCGGCCGAGATCCCGTCGAAAATATTTTCGGAGCCGGCCGAGACCCCGTCGAATGTATTTTCCGGGCCCTCTGAGCCTCCGTCAAAAACATTTTTGGCACCGGCCAACACGCCGTTGAAAATATTTTCGGTGCCGGCCGAGCTCCCGTCGAAAATATTTTTGGAGCTGGCCGAGCCGCCGTCGAAAATATTTTCCGCACCGGTCGAGGTACTGTCAAAAATATTTTCAGTGCCGGCCGAGCTCCCATCGAAAATATTTTCGCCACCGGTCAAGTTACTGTCAAAAATATTTTTGGTGCCGGCCGAGCTCCCGTTGAAAATATTTTCAGGGCCATCCGAGCTCCCGTCGAAAATATTTTTGACGCCGTCCGAGCTTCCGTCGAAAATATTTTCGGTGCCGGCTGAGATGCCGTCGAAAATATTTTCGGAGCCGGCCGAGACCCTGTCGAAAATATTTTCGGGGCCGCCCGAGCTCCCGTCGAAAATATTTTTGACGCCGGCGGAGCTTCCGTCGAAAATATTTTCGGTGCCGGCCAAGATCCTGTCGAAGATATTTTCGGTGCCGGCCGAGCTCCCGTCGAAAATATTTTCAGCACCGGTCGAGCTTCCGTCGAAAATATTTTAGCTGCCGGCCGAGATCCCATCGATAATATTTTCGGAGCCGGCCGAGCCGCCGTCGAAAATATTTTCGGTGCCGGATGAGACACCGACGAAAATATTTTCGGTGCCGGCCGAGACCCCGTCGAAAATATTTTTGGTGCCGGTCAGAACCTTGTCGAAAATATTTTCGGGGCCGGCCGAGCCCCTTTTAAAAATATTTTCGGGGCTGGCCGAGCTCCCGTCTAAAATATTTCCGGTGCCAGGCGGGCCGCCGTCGAAAATATTTTCGGCACTGGTCGAGGTCCTGTCGAAAATATTTTCGGGGCCGGCCGAGCTCCCATCGAAAATATTTTTGACGCCGGCCGAGCTTCCATCGAAAATCTTTTGGATGCCAGCCGAGCCTCCGTCAAAAATATTTTCGGTGCCAGCTGGGCCCCCGTCGAAACTATTTTTGGCACCGGCCAAGACGTCGTCGAAAATATTTTCGGCGCCGTTCGCGGTCCCGTCGAAAATATTTTCGGCACCGGTCGAGGTACTGTCGAAAATATTTTCGGTGCCGTCCGAGCTCCTGTTGAAAATATTTCTGACGCCGGACGAGCTTCCGTCGAAAATATTTTCGGTGCCGGCCGAGGTACTGTCGAAGATATTTTCGGGGCCGTCCGAGCTCCCATCGAAAATATTTTCGGCGCCGTTCGAGGTCCCGTCGAAACTATTTTCGGGGCCGTCCGAGCCTCCGTCGAAAACATTTTGGCACCGGCCAACACGCTGTTGAAAATATTTTTGGTGCCAGCCGAGCCCCCGTTGAAAATATTTGCGGTGCCGGCCGAGCTCCAATCGAAAATATTTTGGATGCCATCCGAGCTCCCGTCGAAAATATTTTCGGTGCCAGCTGGGCCCCCGTCGAAACTATTTTTGGCACCGTCCAACAAGCCGTCGAAAATATTTTCGGCGCCGTTCGCGGTCCCGTCGAAAATATTTTCGGCACCGGTCGAGGTACTGTCGAAAATATTTTCGGGGCCGTCCGAGCTCCCGTCGAAAATATTTTGACGCCGGACGAGCTTCCGTCGAAAATATTTTCGGTGCCGGACGAGATCCTGTCGAAGATATTTTCGGTGCTGGCCGAGCCGACGTCGAAAATATTTTCGGCACCGGTCGAGGTACTGTCGAAAATATTTTCAGGGCCGTCCGAGCTGCCGTTGAAAATATTTTTGACTCCGGCGGAGCTTCCGTTGAAAATATTTTCGGTGCTGGCCGAGATCCCGTCGAAAATATTTTCGGATCCGGCCGAGCCGCCGTCGAAAATATTTTAGGCACCGGCTGAGCCTCCATCGAAAATATTTTCGGTGCCGGATGAGACACTGACGAAAATATTTTCGGTGCCGGCCGGGCCCCCGTCTAAAATATTTTCGGTGCCGGTCAGGACCTTGTCGAAAGTATTTTCGGGGCCGGCCGAGATCCCGTCGAAAATATTTTTGACGCCGGCCAAGCTTCCGTCGAAAATATTTTCGGTGCCGGCCGAGACCCCGTTGAAAATATTTTTGGTGCCGTCCGAGCTGCCGTCGAAAATATTTTGGACGCCGGCCGAGACCCCTTCGAAAAAATTTTCGACGCCGGCCGAGATCCCATTGAAAATATTTTCGGTGCCGGCTGAGTCCCGTCTAAAATATTTCCGGTGCCAGGCGGGCCGCCGTCGAAAATATTTTTGGTGCCGGTCAGAACCTTGTCGAAAATATTTTTGGGGCCGGCCGAGCTCCCGTCGAAAATATTTTTGACGCCGGCCAAGCTTCCGTCGAAAATATTTTCGGAGCCGGCCGAGGTCCCATCGAAAATATTTTCGGGGCCGTCCGAGCCTCCGTCGAAAACATTTTTGGCACCGGCCAACACGCCGTCGAAAATATTTTTGGTGCCAGCCGAGCCCCCGTCGAAAATATTTTCGGAGCCGGCCGAGCTCCCGTCGAAAATATTTTCCGCACCGGTCGAGGTCCTGTCGAAAATATTTTCGGGACCATTCGAGCCCGCGTTAAAAATATTTTTGGTGCCGGCCGAGCTCCCGTCTAAAATATCTTCGGTGCCGGCCGAGCTCCCTTCGAAAATATTTTCGGCACCGGTCGAGGTCCTCTCGAAAATATTTTCGGGGCCGTTCGAGGTCCCGTCGAAAGTATTTTCGGGACCGTCCGAGCCTCCGTCGAAAACATTTTTGGCACCGGCCAACACGCCATCGAAAATATTTTTGGTGCCAGCCGAGCCCCCGTTGAAAATATTTTCGGTGCCGGCCGAGCTCCAATCGAAAATATTTTCGGAGCCGGCCGAGCTCCCGTCGAAAATATTTTCGGAGCCGGCCGAGACCCCGTCGAATGTATTTTCCGGGCCCTCCGAGCCTCCGTCAAAAACATTTTTGGCACCGGCCAACACGCCGTTGAAAATATTTTCGGTGCCGGCCGAGCTCCCGTCGAAAATATTTTTGGAGCTGGCCGAGCCGCCGTCGAAAATATTTTCCGCACCGGTCGAGGTACTGTCAAAAATATTTTCGGTGCCGGCCGAGCTCCCATCGAAAATATTTTCGCCACCGGTCAAGTTACTGTCAAAAATATTTTTGGTGCCGGCCGAGCTCCCGTTGAAAATATTTTCAGGGCCATCCGAGCTCCCGTCGAAAATATTTTTGACGCCGTCCGAGCTTCCGTCGAAAATATTTTCGGTGCCGGCTGAGATGCCGTCGAAAATATTTTCGGAGCCGGCCGAGACCCTGTCGAAAATATTTTCGGGGCCGCCCGAGCTCCCGTCGAAAATATTTTTGACGCCGGCGGAGCTTCCGTCGAAAATATTTTCGGTGCCGGCCAAGATCCTGTCGAAGATATTTTCGGTGCCGGCCGAGCTCCCGTCGAAAATATTTTCAGCACCAGTCGAGCTTCCGTCGAAAATATTTTAGCTGCCGGCCGAGATCCCATCGATAATATTTTCGGAGCCGGCCGAGCCGCCGTCGAAAATATTTTAGGCACCGGCCGAGCCTCCATCGAAAATATTTTCGGTGCCGGATGAGACACCGACGAAAATATTTTCGGTGCCGGCCGAGACCCCGTCGAAAATATTTTTGGTGCCGGTCAGAACCTTGTCGAAAATATTTTCGGGGCCGGCCGAGCCCCTTTTAAAAATATTTTCAGGGCTGGCCGAGCTCCCGTCTAAAATATTTTCGGTGCCAGCCGAGTTCCCATCGAAAATATTTTCGGCACCGGACGAGGTACTGTTGAAAATATTTTTGGGGCCATCCGAGCTCCCGTCGAAAATATTTTTGACGCCGGCCGAGCTTCCGTCGAAAATATTTTCAGCACCGGTCGAGCTTCCGTCGAAAATATTTTCGGTGCCGGCCGAGATCCCGTCGAAAATATTTTCGGAGCCGGCCGAGACCCTGTCGAAACTATTTTCGGTGCCGTCCGAGCTGCCGTCGAAAATATTTTCGGCGCCGTTCGAGGTCCCGTCGAAACTATTTTCGGGGCCGTCCGAGCCTCTGTCGAAAACATTTTGGCACCGGCCAACACGCCGTCGAAAATATTTTTGGTGCCGGCCGAGCCCCGTTGAAAATATTTTCGGTGCCGGCCGAGCTCCAATCGTAAATATTTTTGGTGCCGGACGAGCCCCCGTCGAAAATATTTTTGGCCCCGGCCAACACGCCGTCGAAAATATTTTCTGCGCCGTTCGCGGTCCCGTCAAAAATATTTTCGGCACCGGTCGAGGTACTGTCGAAAATATTTTCGGTGCCGGCCGGGCCCCCGTCTAAAATATTTTCGGTGCCGGTCAGAACCTTGTCGAAAATATTTTCGGTGCCGGCCGAGACCCCGTCGAAAATATTTTCGGGGCCGTCCGAGCCTCCGTCGAAAACATTTTTGGCACCGGCCAACACGCCGTCGAAAATATTTTCGGTGCCGGCCGAGATCCTGTCGAAGATATTTTCGGTGCCGGCCGAGCTCCCGTCGAAAATATTTTCGGCACCGGTCAAGGTAGTGTCGAAAATAATTTCGGAGCCAGCCGAGCTCCAATCGAAAATATTTTCGGAGCCGGCTGAGCTGCCGTCGAAAATATTTTCGCCAACGGTCGAGGTACTGTCAAAAATATTTTCGGGCCCATCCGAGCTCCCGTCGAAAATATTTTTGACGCTGGCCGAGCTTCCATCGAAATTATTTTCGGTGCCGGCCGAGATCCCGTCGAAAATATTTTCGGAGCCGTTCGAGGTCCCGTCGAAACTATTTTCGGGGCCGTCCTGCCTCCGTCGAAAACATTTTGGCACCGGCCAACACGCCGTCGAAAATATTTTTGGTGCCGGCCGAGCTCCCATCGAAAATATTTTCGGTGCTGGCTGAGCTCCAATCGAAAATATTTTTGACGCCAGCCGAGCTTCCGTCGAAAATATTTTCGGAGCCGGCCGAGACCCCGTCGAATATATTATCGGGGCCCTCCGACCCTCCGTCGAAAACATTTTTGGCACCGGCCAACACGCCGTCGAAAATATTTTTGGTGCTGGCCGAGCCCCCGTTGAAAATATTTTTGGTGGCGGCCGAGCTCCAATCGAAAATATTTTCGGGGCCGTCCGAGCCTCCGTCGAAAACATTTTGGCACCGGCCAACACGCCGTCGAAAATATTTTTGGTGCCAGCCGAGCCCCAGTTGAAAATATTTTCGGTGCCGGCCGAGCTCCAGTCGAAAATATTTTCGGAGCCGGCCAAGCTGCCGTCGAAAATATTTTCGGAGCCGGCTGAGCTGCCGTCGAAAATATTTTCGGGGCCGTTCGAGCTCCCGTCGAAACTATTTTTGACGCCGGCTGAGCTTCCGTCGAAAACATTTTGGCACCGGCCAACACGCCGTCGAAAATATTTTTGACGCCGGCCGAGCTTCCGTCGAAAATATTTTTGGTGCTGACCGAGATCCCGTCGAAAATATTTTCGGAGCCGGCTGAGCTGCCGTCGAAAATATTTTTGCCACCGGCGGAGCTTCCGTCGAAAATATTTTCGGAGCCGGCCGAGATCCCGTCGAAAATATTTTCGGAGCCGGCTGAGCCGCCGTCAAAAATATTTTCCGCACCGGTCAAGGTACTGTCAAAAATATTTTCGGTGCCGGCCGAGCTCCCATCGAAAATATTTTCGGCACCGGACGAGGTACTGTCGAAAATATTTTTGATGCCGGCCGAGCTTCCGTCGAAAATATTTTTGACGCCGCCCGAGCTTCCGTTGAAAATATTTTCGGTGCCGGCCGAGATCCCGTCGAAAATATTTTCGGAGCCAGCCGAGACCCTGTCGAAAATATTTTCGGGGCCGTCCGAGCTGCCATCGAAAATATTTTCGGCGCCGTTCGAGGTCCCGTCGAAACTATTTTCGGGGCTGTCCGAGCCTCCGTCGAAAACATTTTGGCACCGGCCAACACGCCGTCGAAAATATTTTTGGTGCCGATCGACCCCCGTTGAAAATATTTTCGGCACCGGTCGAGGTCCTGTCGAAAATATTTTCGGAGCCGTCCGAGCTCCCATCGAAAATATTTCTGACGCCGGACGAGCTTCCGTCGAAAATATTTTCGGCGCCGTTCGAGATCCTGTCGAAGATAGTTTCGGTGCCGGCCGAGCTCCCGTCGAAAATATTTTCGGCGCCGTTCGAGATCCTGTCGAAGATAGTTTCGGTGCCGGCCGAGATCCCGTCGAAAATATTTTCGGCGCCGTCCGAGCCTCCGTCGAAAACATTTTGGCACCGGCCAACACGCCGTCGAAAATATTTTTGGTGCCGATCCATCCGCCGTTGAAAATATTTTCGGTGCCGGCCGAGCTCCAATCGAAAATATTTTCGGTGCCGGCCGAGATCCCGTCGAAAATATTTTTGGTGCCGGCCGAGATCCTGTCGAAAATCTTTTGGATGCCAGCCGACCTCCCGTCGAAAATATTTTCGGTGCCAGCTGGGCCCCCGTCGAAAATATTTTTGGCACCGGCCAAGCCGCCGTCGAAAATATTTTCGGCGTCGTTCGCGGTCCCGTCGAAAATATTTTCGGCACCGGTCGAGGTACTGTCGAAAATATTTTCGGGGCCGTCCGAGCTCCCGTCGAAAATATTTCTGATGCCGGACGAGCTTCCGTCGAAAATATTTTAGGCACCGGCCGAGATCCTGTCGAAGATATTTTCGGCACCGGTCGAGGTACTGTCGAAAATATTTTAGGCACCGGCCGAGCTTCCATCGAAAATATTTTCGGTGCCGGATGAGACACCGACGAAAATATTTTCGGTGCTGGCCGGGCCCCCATCTAAAATATTTCCGGTGCTGGTCAGAACCTTGTCGAAAATATTTTCGGGGCCGGCCGAGCTCCCGTCGAAAATATTTTTGGTGCCGGCCGAGATCCCGTCGAAAATATTTTCGGAGCCGGCCGAGCTGCCGTCGAAAATATTTTCGGCACCGGTCGAGGTCCTGTCGAAAATATTTTCGGGGCTGTCCGAGCTCCCGTCGAAAATAGTTTTGACGCCGGCGGATCTTCCGTCGAAAATATTTTCAGTGCCGGCCGAGATCCCATTGAAAATATTTTCGGAGACGTCCGAGCTTCCGTCTAAAATATTTTTGGTGCCGGCCGAGATCCTGTCGAAAATCTTTTGGATGCCAGCCGAGCCTCCGTCGAAAATATTTTCGGTGCCAGCTGGGCCCCCGTCGAAACTATTTTTGGCACCGGCCAAGCCGCCGTCGAAAATATTTTCGGCACCGGTCGCGGTCCCGTCGAAAATATTTTCGGCACCGGTCGAGGTACTGTCGAAAATATTTTCGGGGCCGTCCGAGCTCCCGTCGAAAATATTTTGACGCCGGACGAGCTTCCGTCGAAAATATTTTTGGTGCCGGACGAGATCCTGTCGAAGATATTTTCGGTGCTGGCCGAGCCGACGTCGAAAATATTTTCGGCACCAGTCGAGGTACTGTCGAAAATATTTTCAGGGCCGTCCGAGCTGCCGTTGAAAATATTTTTGACTCCGGCGGAGCTTCCGTTGAAAATATTTTCGGTGCTGGCCGAGATCCCGTCGAAAATATTTTCGGATCCGGCCGAGCCGCCGTCGAAAATATTTTAGGCACCGGCTGAGCCTCCATCGAAAATATTTTCGGTGCCGGATGAGACACTGACGAAAATATTTTCGGTGCCGGCCGGGCCCCCGTCTAAAATATTTTCGGTGCCGGTCAGGACCTTGTCGAAAGTATTTTCGGGGCCGGCCGAGATCCCGTCGAAAATATTTTTGACGCCGGCCAAGCTTCCGTCGAAAATATTTTCGGTGCCGGCCGAGACCCCGTTGAAAATATTTTTGGTGCCGTCCGAGCTGCCGTCGAAAATATTTTGGACGCCGGCCGAGACCCCTTCGAAAAAATTTTCGACGCCGGCCGAGATCCCATTGAAAATATTTTCGGTGCCGGCTGAGTCCCGTCTAAAATATTTCCGGTGCCAGGCGGGCCGCCGTCGAAAATATTTTTGGTGCCGGTCAGAACCTTGTCGAAAATATTTTTGGGGCCGGCCGAGCTCCCGTCGAAAATATTTTTGACGCCGGCCAAGCTTCCGTCGAAAATATTTTCGGAGCCGGCCGAGGTCCCATCGAAAATATTTTCGGGGCCGTCCGAGCCTCCGTCGAAAACATTTTTGGCACCGGCCAACACGCCGTCGAAAATATTTTTGGTGCCAGCCGAGCCCCCGTCGAAAATATTTTCGGAGCCGGCCGAGCTCCCGTCGAAAATATTTTCCGCACCGGTCGAGGTCCTGTCGAAAATATTTTCGGGACCATTCGAGCCCGCGTTAAAAATATTTTTGGTGCCGGCCGAGCTCCCGTCTAAAATATCTTCGGTGCCGGCCGAGCTCCCTTTGAAAATATTTTCGGCACCGGTCGAGGTCCTCTCGAAAATATTTTCGGGGCCGTTCGAGGTCCCGTCGAAAGTATTTTCGGGACCGTCCGAGCCTCCGTCGAAAACATTTTTGGCACCGGCCAACACGCCATCGAAAATATTTTTGGTGCCAGCCGAGCCCCCGTTGAAAATATTTTCGGTGCCGGCCGAGCTCCAATCGAAAATATTTTCGGAGCCGGCCGAGCTCCCGTCGAAAATATTTTCGGAGCCGGCCGAGACCCCGTCGAATGTATTTTCGGGGCCCTCCGAGCCTCCGTCAAAAACATTTTTGGCACCGGCCAACACGCCGTTGAAAATATTTTTGGTGCCGGCCGAGCTCCCGTCGAAAATATTTTTGGAGCTGGCCGAGCCGCCGTCGAAAATATTTTCCGCACCGGTCGAGGTACTGTCAAAAATATTTTCGGTGCCGGCCGAGCTCCCATCGAAAATATTTTCGCCACCGGTCAAGTTACTGTCAAAAATATTTTTGGTGCCGGCCGAGCTCCCGTTGAAAATATTTTCAGGGCCATCCGAGCTCCCGTCGAAAATATTTTTGACGCCGTCCGAGCTTCCGTCGAAAATATTTTCGGTGCCGGCTGAGATGCCGTCGAAAATATTTTCGGAGCCGGCCGAGACCCTGTCGAAAATATTTTCGGGGCCGCCCGAGCTCCCGTCGAAAATATTTTTGACGCCGGCGGAGCTTCCGTTGAAAATATTTTCGGTGCCGGCCAAGATCCTGTCGAAAATCTTTTGGATGCCAGCCGAGCCTCCGTCGAAAATATTTTCGGCGCTGTTCGAGGTCCCGTCGAAACTATTTTCGGGGCCGTCCGAGCCTCCGTCAAAAACATTTTGGCACCGGCCAAGACGCCGTCAAAAATATTTTTGGTGCTGTCCGAGCCCCCGTCGAAAATATTTTCGGAGCCGGCCGAGCTCCCGTCGAAAATATTTTCGGAGCCGGCTGAGCCGCCGTCAAAAATATTTTCCGCACCGGTCAAGGTACTGTCAAAAATATTTTCGGTGCCGGCCGAGCTCCCATCGAAAATATTTTCGGCACCAGACGAGGTACTGTCGAAAATATTTTTGATGCCGGCCGAGCTTCCGTCGAAAATATTTTTGACGCCGCCCGAGCTTCCGTTGAAAATATTTTCGGTGCCGGCCGAGATCCCGTCGAAAATATTTTCGGAGCCAGCCGAGACCCTGTCGAAAATATTTTCGGGGCCGTCCGAGCTGCCGTCGAAAATATTTTCGGCGCCGTTCGAGGTCCCGTCGAAACTATTTTCGGGGCCGTCCGAGCCTCCGTCGAAAACATTTTGGCACCGGCCAACACGCCGTCGAAAATATTTTTGGTGCCAGCCGAGCCCCCGTTGAAAATATTTTCGGTGCCGGCCGAGCTCCAATCGAAAATATTTTCGGTGCCGTCCGAGATCCCGTCGAAAATATTTTCGGAGCCGGACGAGACCCCGTCGAAAATATTTTTGGTGCCGGCCGAGATCTTGTCGAAAATCTTTTGGATGCCAGCCTACCTCCCGTCGAAAATATTTTCGGTGCCAGCTGGGCCCCCGTCGAAAATATTTTTGGCACCGGCCAAGCTGCTGTCGAAAATATTTTCGGCGCCGTTCGCGGTCCCGTCGAAAATATTTTCGGCACCGGTCGAGTTACTGTCGAAAATATTTTCGGGGCCGTCCGAGCTTCCATCGAAAATATTTTCGGTGCCGGCCGAGCTCCCGTCGAAAATATTTTCGGATCCGGCCGAGCCGCCGTCGAAAATATTTTAGGCACCGGCCGAGCTTCCATCGAAAATATTTTTGGTGCCGGATGAGACACCGACGAAAATATTTTCGGTGCCGGCCGGGCCCCCATCTAAAATATTTCCGGTGCTGGTCAGAACCTTGTCGAAAATATTTTCAGGGCCGGCCGAGCTCCCGTAGAAAATATTTTTGGTGCCGGCCGAGATCCCGTCGAAAATATTTTCGGAGCCGTCCGAGCTCCCGTCGAAAATATTTCTGACGCCGGACGAGCTTCCGTCGAAAATATTTTCGGTGCCGGCCGAGATCCTGTCGAAGATAGTTTCGGTGCCGGCCGAGCTCCCGTCGAAAATATTTTCGGCGCCGTTCGAGATCCTGTCGAAGATAGTTTCGGTGCTGGCCGAGCTCCCGTCGAAAATATTTTCGGTGCCGTCCGAGCCCCCGTCGAAACTATTTTCGGGGCCGTCCGAGCCTCCGTCAAAAACATTTTGGCACCGGCCAACACGCTGTCAAAAATATTTTTGGTGCCGTCCGAGCCCCCGTTGAAAATATTTTCGGTGCCGGCCGAGCTCCCGTCGAAAATATTTTCGGAGCAGGCCCAAGCCGCCGTCGAAAATATTTTCGGCGCCGTTCGTGGTCCCGTCGAAAATATTTTCGGCACCGGTCGAGGTATTGTCAAAAATACTTTCAGTGCCGGCCGAGCTCACTTCGAAAATATTTTTGGCACCGGACGAGGTACTGTCGAAAATATTTTTGATGCTGGCCGAGCTTCCGTCGAAAATATTTTTGACGCCGCCCGAGCTTCCGTTGAAAATATTTTCGGTGCCGGCCGAGATCCCGTCGAAAATATTTTCGGAGCCAGCCGAGACCCTATCGAAAATATTTTCGGGGCCGTCCGAGCTGCCGTCGAAAATATTTTCGGCGCCGTTCGAGGTCCCGTCGAAACTATTTTCGGGGCCGTCCGAGCCTCCGTCGAAAACGTTTTGGCACCGGCCAACAGGCCGTCAAAAATATTTTCGGAGCCGGACGAGACCCCGTCGAAAATATTTTTGGTGCCGGCCGAGATCCTGTCGAAAATCTTTTGGATGGCAGCCGAGCCCCCGTCGAAAATATTTTCGGTGCCAGCTGGGCCCCCGTCGAAAATATTTTTGGCACCGGCCAAGCCGCCGTCGAAAATATTTTCGGCGCCGTTCGCGGTCCCGTCGAAAATATTTTCGGCACCGGTCGAGGTACTGTCGAAAATATTTTCGGGGCTGTCCGAGCTCCCGTCGAAAATATTTCTGACGCCGGACGAGCTTCCGTCGAAAATATATTAGGCACCGGCCGAGATCCTGACGAAGATATTTTCGGCACTGGTCGAGGTACTGTCGAAAATATTTTCGGGGCCGTCCAAGCTTCCATCGAAAATATTTTCGGTGCCGGCCGAGATCCCGTCGAAAATATTTTCAGAGCCGGCCGAGCCGCCGTCGAAAATATTTTAGGCACCGGCCGAGCTTCCATCGAAAATATTTTTGGTGCCGGATGAGACACTGACGAAAATATTTTCGGTGCCGGCTGGGCCCCCAGCTAAAATATTTCCAGTGCTGGTCAGAACCTTGTCGAAAATATTTTCAGGGCCGGCCGAGCTCCCGTCGTAAATATTTTTGACGCCGGCCGAGCTTCCGTTGAAAATATTTTCGGTGCCGGCCGAGCCCCCGTTGAAAATATTTTCGGTGCCGGCCGAGCTCCAATCGAAAATATTTTCGGTGCCGGCCAAGATCCCGTCGAAAATATTTTCGGAGCCGGCCGAGACCCTGTCGAAAATATTTTCGGGGCCGTCCGAGCTCCCGTCGAAAACATTTTGGCACCGGCCAACACGCCGTCGAAAATATTTTTGGTGCCGGCCGAGCCCCCGTTGAAAATATTTTCGGTGCCAGCCGAGCTCCAATCGAAAATATTTTCGGTGCCGGCCAAGATCCCGTCGAAAATATTTTCGGCACCGGACGAGCTTCCGTCGAAAATATTTTTGGTGCCGGCCGAGCTTCCGTTGACAATATTTGTGACGCCGCCCGAGCTTCCGTTGAAAATATTTTCGGTGCCGGCCGAGAACCCGTCGAAAATATTTTCGGTGCCGTTCGAGGTCCCGTCGAAACTATTTTCGGGGCCGTCCGAGCCTCCGTCGAAAACATTTTGGCACCGGCCAACACGCCGTCGAAAATATTTTTGGTGATGGCCGAGCCCCCATTGAAAATATTTTCGGTGCCGGCTGAGCTCCAATCGAAAATATTTTCGGTGCCGGCCGAGATCCCATCGAAAATATTTTCGGAGCCGGACGAGACCCCGTCGAAAATATTTTTGGTGCCGGCCGAGATCCTGTCGAAAATCTTTTGGATGCCAGCCGAGCCCCCGTCGAAAATATTTTTGGTGCCGTCCGAGCCCCCGTTGAAAATATTTTCGGTGCCGGCCGAGCTCCCATCGAAAATATTTTCGGAGCCGGCCAAGCCGCCGTCTAAAATATTTTCGGCGCCGGTCGCGGTCCCGTCGAAAATATTTTCGGCACCGGTCGATGTATTGTCAAAAATACTTTCGGTGCCGGCCGAGCTCCCTTCGAAAATATTTTCGGCACCGGACGAGGTACTGTCGAAAATATTTTTGATGCCGGCCGAGCTTCCGTCGAAAATATTTTTGACGCCGCCCGAGCTTCCGTTGAAAATATTTTCGGTGCCGGCCGAGATCCCGTCGAAAATATTTTCGGAGCCAGGCGAGACCCTGTCGAAAATATTTTTGGTGCCGGCCGAGCCCCCGTTGAAAATATTTTCGGTGCCGTCCGAGCTCCAATCGAAAATATTTTCGGTGCCGTCCGAGATCCCATCGAAAATATTTTCGGAGCCGGATGAGACCCCGTCGAAAATATTTTTGGTGCCGGCCGAGATCCTGTCGAAAATCTTTTGGATGCCAGCCGAGCCCCCGTCGAAAATATTTTCGGTGCCAGCTGGGCCCCCGTCGAAAATATTTTTGGCACCGGCCAAGCTGCTGTCGAAAATATTTTCGGCGCCGTTCGCGGTCCCGTTGAAAATATTTTCGGCACCGGTCGAGGTACTGTCGAAAATATTTTCGGGGCCGTCCGAGCTCCCGTCGAAAATATTTCTGACGCCGGACGAGCTTCCGTCGAAAATATTTTAGGCACCGGCCGAGATCCCGTCGAAGATATTTTCGGCACCGGTCGAGGTACTGTTGAAAATATTTTCGGGGCCGTCCAAGCTTCCATCGAAAATATTTTCGGTGCCGGCCGAGATCCCGTCGAAAATATTTTCGGAGCCAGCCGAGACCCTGTCGAAAATATTTTTGGTGCCGGCCGAGCCCCCGTTGAAAATATTTTCGGTGCCGGCCGAGCCTCCGTCGAAAATATTTTCGGTGCCGGCCGAGATCCCATCGAAAATATTTTCGGAGCCGGATGAGACCCCGTCGAAAATATTTTTGGTGCCGGCCGAGATCCTGTCGAAAATCTTTTGGATGCCAGCCGAGCCCCCGTCGAAAATATTTTCGGTGCCAGCTGGGCCCCCGTCGAAACTATTTTTGGCACCGGCCAAGCTGCTGTCGAAAATATTTTCGGCGCCGTTCGCGGTCCCGTCGAAAATATTTTCGGCACCGGTCGAGGTACTGTCGAAAATATTTTCGGGGCCGTCCGAGCTCCCGTCGAAAATATTTCTGACGCCGGACGAGCTTCCGTCAAAAATATTTTAGGCACCGGCCGAGATCCTGTCGAAGATATTTTCGGCACCGGTCGAGGTACTGTTGAAAATATTTTCGGGGCCGTCCAAGCTTCCATCGAAAATATTTTCGGTGCCGGCCGAGATCCCGTCGAAAATATTTTCGGAGCCGGCCGAGCCGCCGTCGAAAATATTTTAGGCACCGGCCGAGCTTCCATCGAAAATATTTTCGGTGCCGGATGAGACACCGACGAAAATATTTTCGGTGCCGGCTGGGCCCCCATCTAAAATATTTCCGGTGCTGGTCAGAACCTTGTCGAAAATATTTTCGGGGCCGGCCGAGCTCCCGTCGTAAATATTTTTGACGCCGGCCGAGCTTCCGTTGAAAATATTTTCGGTGCCGCCCGAGATCCCGTCGAAAATATTTTCGGGGCCGGCCGAGCTCCCGTCGAAATATTTTTGACGCCGGCGGATCTTCCGTCGAAAATATTTTCAGTGCCGGCCGAGATCCCGTCGAAAATATTTTCGGAGCCGTCCGAGCTTCCGTCTAAAATATTTTTGGTGCCGGCCGAGATCCCGTCGAAAATATTTTCGGTGCCGGCCGAGCTGCAATCGAAAATATTTTTGGAGCCGGCCGAGCTCCCGTCGAAAATATTTTCGGAGCCAGTTGAGCTGCCGTCGAAAATATTTTCGCCACCGGTCAAGGTACTGTCAAAAATATTTTCGGTGCCGGCCGAGCTCCCGTCTAAAATATTTTTGGTGCCGGCCGAGCCGCCGTCGAAAATATTTTTGGCACCTGTCGAGGTACTGTCGAAAATATTTTCGGGGCAGTCCGAGCTCCCATCGAAAATATTTTTGACGCCGGCCGAGCTTTCGTCGAAAATATTTTCGGTGCCGTCCGAGCTCCCATCGAAAATATTTTCGGAGCCGGCCGAGCTCCCGTCGAAAATAGTTCTGACGCCGGACGAGCTTCCGTCGAAAATATTTTCGGTGCCGGCCGAGATCCTGTCGAAGATAGTTTCGGTGCCGGCCGAGCTCCCGTCGAAAATATTTTCGGCGCCGTTCGAGGTCCCGTCGAAACTATTTTCGGGGCCGTCCGAGCCTCCGTCAAAAACATTTTGGCACCGGCCAACACGCCGTCGAAAATATTTTTGGTGCCGATCGAGCCCCCGTTGAAAATATTTTCGGTGCCGGCCGAGCTCCAATCGAAAATATTTTCGGTGCCGGCCGAGATCCCGTCGAAAATATTTTCGGAGCCGGACGAGACCCCGTCGAAAATATTTTTGGTGCCGGCCGAGATCCTGTCGAAAATCTTTTGGATGCCAGCCGAGCCCCCGTCGAAAATATTTTCGGTGCCAGCTGGGCCCCCGTCGAAACTATTTTTGGCATCGGCCAAGCTGCTGTCGAAAATATTTTCGGCGCCGTTCGCGGTCCTGTCGAAAATATTTTCGGCACCGGTCGAGGTACTGTCGAAAATATTTTCGGTGCCGGCCGAGCTCCCATCGAAAATATTTTCGGAGCCGGCCAAGCCACCGTCTAAAATATTTTCGGCACCGGTCGATGTATTATCAAAAATACTTTCGGTGCCGGCCGAGCTCCCTTCGAAAATATTTTCGGCAGCGGACAAGGTACTGTTGAAAATATTTTTGATGCCGGCCGAGCTTCCGTCGAAAATATTTTTGATACCGCCCGAGCTTCCGTTGAAAATATTTTCGGTGCCGGCCGAGATCCCGTCGAAAATATTTTCGGAGCCGGCCGAGACCCTGTCGAAAATATTTTCGGGGCCGTCCGAGCTCCCGTCGAAAATATTTCTGACGCCGGACGAGCTTCCGTCGAAAATATTTTAGGCACCGGCCGAGATCCTGTCGAAGATATTTTCGGCACCGGTCGAGGTACTGTTGAAAATATTTTCGGGGCCGTCCAAGCTTCCATCGAAAATATTTTCGGTGCCGGCCGAGATCCCGTCGAAAATATTTTCGGAGCCGGCCGAGCCTCCGTCGAAAATATTTTAGGCACCGGCCGAGCTTCCATCGAAAATATTTTCGGTGCCGGATGAGACACCGACGAAAATATTTTCGGTGCCGGCTGGGCCCCCATCTAAAATATTTCCGGTGCTGGTCAGAACCTTGTCGAAAATATTTTCGGGGCCGGCCGAGCTCCCGTCGTAAATATTTTTGACGCCGGCCGAGCTCCCGTCGAAATATTTTTGACGCCGGCGGATCTTCCGTCGAAAATATTTTCAGTGCCGGCCGAGATCCCGTTGAAAATATTTTCGGAGCCGTCCGAGCTTCCGTCTAAAATATTTTTGGTGCCGGCCGAGATCCCGTCGAAAATATTTTCGGTGCCGGCCGAGCTGCAATCGAAAATATTTTCGGAGCCGGCCGAGCTCCCGTCGAAAATATTTTCGGAGCCAGCTGAGCTGCCGTCGAAAATATTTTCGCCACCGGTCAAGGTACTGTCAAAAATATTTTCGGTGCCGGCCGAGCTCCCGTCTAAAATATTTTCGGTGCCGGCCGAGCCGCCGTCGAAAATATTTTTGGCACCTGTCGAGGTACTGTCGAAAATATTTTCGGGGCAGTCCGAGCTCCCATCGAAAATATTTTTGACGCCGGCCGAGCTTTCGTCGAAAATATTTTCGGTGCCGTCCGAGCTCCCATCGAAAATATTTTCGGAGCCGGCCGAGCTCCCGTCGAAAATAGTTCTGACGCCGGACGAGCTTCCGTCGAAAATATTTTCGGTGCCGGTCGAGATCCCGTCGAAAATATTTTCGGAGCCGGACGAGACCCCGTCGAAAATATTTTTGGTGCCGGCCGAGATCCTGTCGAAAATCTTTTGGATGCCAGCCGAGCCCCCGTCGAAAATATTTTCGGTGCCAGCTGGGCCCCCGTCGAAACTATTTTTGGCATCGGCCAAGCTGCTGTCGAAAATATTTTCGGCGCCGTTCGCGGTCCTGTCGAAAATATTTTCGGCACCGGTCGAGGTACTGTCGAAAATATTTTCGCGGCCGTCCGAGCTTCCATCGAAAATATTTTCGGTGCCGGCCGAGCTCCCGTCGAAAATATTTTCGGAGCCGGCTGAGCCGCCGTCGAAAATATTTTAGGCACCGGCTGAGCTTCCATCGAAAATATTTTCGGTGCCGGATGAGACACCGACGAAAATATTTTCGGTGCTGGCCGGGCCCCCATCTAAAATATTTCCGGTGCTGGTCAGAACCTTGTCGAAAATATTTTCGGAGCCGGCCGAGCTGCCGTCGAAAATATTTTTGCCACCGGTCGAGGTCCTGTCGAAAATATTTTCGGGGCTGTCCGAGCTCCCGTCGAAAATAGTTTTGACGCCGGTGGATCTTCCGTCGAAAATATTTTCAGTGCCGTCCGAGATCCCGTTGAAAATATTTTCGGAGCCGTCCGAGCTTCCGTCTAAAATATTTTTGGTGCCGGCCGAGATCCTGTCGAAAATCTTTTGGATGCCAGCCGAGCCTCCGTCGAAAATATTTTCGGTGCCAGCTGGGCCCCCGTCGAAAATATTTTTCGCACCGGCCAACACGCCGTCGAAAATATTTTCGGTGCCGTACGAGATCCCTTCGAAAATATTTTCGGCGCCGTTCGAGGTCCCGTCGAAACTATTTTTGGGGCCGTCCGAGCCTCTGTCGAAAACATTTTGGCACCGGCCAACACGCCGTCGAAAATATTTTCGGTGCCGGCCAAGATCCCGTCGAAAATATTTTCGGTGCCGGCCGAGTCCCGTCGAAAATATTTTCGGAGCCGGCTGAGCTGCCGTCGCAAATATTTTCTGCACCGGTCAAGGTACTGTCAAAAATATTTTCAGTGCCGGCCGAGCTCCCGTCTAAAATATTTTCGGTGCCTGCCGAGCTCCCATCGAAAATATTGTCGGAGCCGGCCGAGCCTCCGTCAAAACTATTTTTGGTGCCGGCCGGCACCTTTTTGAAAATATTTTCGGGGCTGGCCACGCCGCCGTCTAAAATATTTTCGGTTCCGGTCAGAACCTTGTCGAAAACATTTTCAGGGCCGTCTGAGCCTCCGTTGAAAACATTTTTGGCACCGGCAAACACGCCGTCGAAAATATTTTTGTTGCCGGCCGAGATCCCGTCGAAAATATTTTCGGAGCCGGCTGAGACCCTGTTGAAAATATTTTCGGGGCCGTCCGAGATCCCTTCGAAAATATTTTCGCGCCGTTCGAGGTCCCGTCGAAAATATTTTCGGGGCCGTCCGAGCTCCCGTGAAAAATATTTCTGACGCCGGCGGAGCTTCCGTCGAAAATATTTTCGGTGCCGGCCGAGATCCCGTCGAAAATATTTTCAGAACCGGCTGAGCTCCCGTCGAAAATATTTTCGGAGCCGGCTGAGCCGCCATCGAAAATATTTTCCGCACCGGTCAAGGTACTGTCAAAAATATTGTCATTGCCCGCCGAGCTCCCGTCGAAAATATTTTTGACGCTGGCCGAGCTTCCGTCGAAAATAGTTTCGGAGCCGGCCGAGACCCTGTCGAAAATATTTTCGGAGCCGGCCGAGCTGCCGTCGAAGATATTTTCGGAGCCGGCCGAGCTTCCGTCGAAAACATTTTGGCACCGGCCAACACGCCGTCGAAAATATTTTCGGTGCCGGCCGAGCCCCCGTTGAAAATATTTTCGGTGCCGGTCAGAACCTTGTCGAAAATATTTTCGGGACCGGCCGAGCTTCCGTCGAAAATATTTTTGGCACCAGCCAACATGCCGTCGAAAATATTTTTGATGCCGGCCGAGCCCCAGTTGAAAATATTTTAGGTGCCGGCCGAGCTCCAATCGAAAATATTTTCGGCGCCGTTCGAGGTCCCGTCGAAACTATTTTCGGTGCCGTCCGAGCTTCCGTCGAAAATATTTTCGGGGCTTTCGAGCTCCCGTCGAAAATATTTTCGGAGCCGGCCGAGGTCCCGTCGAAACTATTTTTGGGGCCGTCCGAGCCTCCGTCGAAAACATTTTGGCACCGGCCAACACGCCATCGAAAATATTTTTGGTGCCGACCGAGCCCCCGTCGAAAATATTTTCGGCGCCGTTCGAGGTCCTGTCGAAACTATTTTCGGGGCCGTCCGAGCTTCCGTCGAAAATATTTTCGGGGCCGTCCGAGCTCCCGTTGAAAATATTTTCGGCGCCGTTTGAGGTCCCGTCGAAACTATTTTTGGGGCCATCCGAGCCTCCGTTGAAAACATTTTGGCACCGGCCAACACGCCGTCGAAAATATTTTCGGTGCCGGCCGAGCTGCAATCGAAAATATTTTCAGTGCCGGCCGAGCTCCCGTCGAAAATATTTTCGGAGCCGCTGAGCTGCCGTCGAAAATATTTTCCGCACCGGTCAAGGTACTGTCAAAAATATTTTCGGTGCCGGCCGAGCTCCCGTCTAAAATATTTTCGGTGCCGTCCGAGACCCCGTCGAAAATATTTTCGGCACCGGTCGAGGTACTGTCGAAAATATTTTCGGGGCCGTCCGAGCTCCCGTCGAAAACATTTTGGCACCGGCCAACACGCCATCGAAAATATTTTTGGTGCCGACCGAGCCCCCGTCGAAAATATTTTCGGCGCCGTTCGAGGTCCTGTCGAAACTATTTTCGGGGCCGTCCGAGCTTCCGTTGAAAATATTTTCGGGGCCGTCCGAGCTCCCGTTGAAAATATTTTCGGCGCCGTTTGAGGTCCCGTCGAAACTATTTTTGGGGCCATCCGAGCCTCCGTTGAAAACATTTTGGCACCGGCCAACACGCCGTCGAAAATATTTTCGGTGCCGGCCGAGCTGCAATCGAAAATATTTTCGGAGCCGGCCGAGCTCCCGTCGAAAATATTTTCGGAGCCGCTGAGCTGCCGTCGAAAATATTTTCCGCACCGGTCAAGGTACTGTCAAAAATATTTTCGGTGCCAGCCGAGCTCCCGTCTAAAATATTTTCGGTGCCGTCCGAGACCCCGTCGAAAATATTTTCGGCACCGGTCGAGGTACTGTCGAAAATATTTTCGGGGCCGTCCGAGCTCCCGTCGAAAATATTTTTGACGCCGGACGAGCTTCCGTCGAAATTATTTTCGGAGCCGGCCGAGATCCTGTCGAAAATCTTTTGGATGCCAGCCGAGCCTCCGTCGAAAATATTTTCGGTGCCGGCCGAGATCCCGTCGAAAATATTTTCGGAGCCGGCCGAGACCCTGTCGAAGATATTTTCGGTGCCGGCCGAGATCCCGTCGAAAATATTTTCGGAGCCGGCCGAGCTGCCGTCGAAACTATTTTCGGAGCCAGGTGAGCTGCCGTCGAAAATATTTTCGGCGCCGTTCGAGGTCCCGTCGAAACTATTTTTGACGCCGGCCGAGCTTCCGTCGAAAACATTTTGGCACCGGCCAACACGCCGTCGAAAATATTTTCGGTGCCGGCCGAGCCCCCGTTGAAAATATTTTCGGTGCCGGTCAGAACCTTGTCAAAAATATTTTCGGGACCGTCCGAGCTCCCGTCGAAAATATTTTTGACGCCGGCCAAGCTTCCGTCGAAAATATTTTCGGTGCCGGCCGAGATCCCGTCGAAACTATTTTTGACGCCGGCCGAGCTTCCGTCGAAAACATTTTTGGCACCGGCCAACACGCCGTCGAAAATATTTTCGGTGTCGGCTGAGATACCGTCGAAAATATTTTTGGAGCCGGCCGAGACCCCGTCAAAAATATTTTCGGAGCCGGCCGAGACCCCGTCGAAAATATTCTCAGGGCCGTCCGAGCTCCCGTCGAAAATATTTTGGACGCCGGCCGAGACCCCATCGAAAAAATTTTCGACGCCGGCCGAAATCCCGTCGAAAATATTTTCGGTGCCGGCTGAGTCCCGTCTAAAATATTTTCGGTGCCAGGCGGGCCCCCGTCGAAAATATTTTCGGTGCCGGCCGAGCCCCCATCGAAAACATTTTCGGCGCCGTTCGAGGTCCCGTCGAAAATATTGTCGGAGCCGGACGAGACCCCGTCGAAAATATTTTCGGGGCCGTCCGAGCCTCCGTCGAAAACATTTTTGGCACCGGTCGAGGTACTGTCGAAAATATTTTCGGGGCCGTCCGAGCTCCCGTCGAAAATATTTTTGACGCCGGACGAGCTTCCGTCGAAAATATTTTTGGTGCCGGCCGAGATCCTGTCGAAGATATTTTCGGTGCTGGCCGAGCCGACGTCGAAAATATTTTCGGCACCGGTCGAGGTACTGTCGAAAATATTTTCGGGGCCGTCCGAGCTGCCGTTGAAAATATTTTTGGCTCCGGCGGAGCTTCCGTTGAAAATATTTTCGGTGCTGGCCGAGATCTCGTCGAAAATATTTTCGGAGCCGGCCGAGCCGCCGTCGAAAATATTTTAGGCACCGGCTGAGCCTCCATCGAAAATATTTTCAGTGCCGGATGAGACACTGACGAAAATATTTTCGGTGCCGGCCGGGCCCCCATCTAAAATATTTTCGGTGCCGGTCAGGACCTTGTCGAAAGTATTTTCGGGGCCGGCCGAGATCCCGTCGAAAATATTTTTGACGCCGGCCAAGCTTCCGTCGAAAATATTTTCGGTGCCGGCCGAGACCCCATCGAAAATATTTTTGGTGCCGTCCGAGCTGCCGTCGAAAATATTTTGGACGCCGGCCGAGACCCCTTCGAAAAAATTTTCGACGCCGGCCAAGATCCCATTGAAAATATTTTCGGTGCCGGCTGAGTCCCGTCTAAAATATTTCCGGTGCCAGGCGGGCCGCCGTCGAAAATATTTTCGGCACTGGTCGAGGTCCTGTCGAAAATATTTTCGGGGCCGGCCGAGCTCCCATCGAAAATATTTTTGACGCCGGCCGAGCTTCCATCGAAAATCTTTTGGATGCCAGCCGAGCCTCCGTCGAAAATATTTTCGGTGCCAGCTGGGCCCCCATCGAAACTATTTTTGGCACCGGCCAAGACGTCGTCGAAAATATTTTCGGCGCCGTTCGCGGTCCCGTCGAAAATATTTTCGGCGCCGGCCGAGGTACTGTCGAAAATATTTTCGGTGCCGTCCGAGCTCCTGTTGAAAATATTTCTGACGCCGGACGAGCTTCCGTCGAAACTATTTTCGGGGCCGTCCGAGCCTCCGTCGAAAACATTTTGGCACCGGCCAACACGCTGTTGAAAATATTTTTGGTGCCAGCCGAGCCCCCGTTGAAAATATTTGCGGTGCCGGCCGAGCTCCAATCGAAAATATTTTGGATGCCATCCGAGCTCCCGTCGAAAATATTTTCGGTGCCAGCTGGGCCCCCGTCGAAAATATTTTCGGAGCCGGCCGAGACCCCGTCGAAAATATTTTCGGCACCGGTCGAGGTACTGTCGAAAATATTTTCAGGACCGTCCGAGCTCCCGTTGAAAATATTTCTGACGCTGGACGAGCTTCCGTTGAAAATATTTTTGGTGCCGGCCGAGATCCTGTCGAAGATATTCTCGGTGCCGGCTGAGTCCCATCGAAAATATTTTCGGAGCCGGCCGAGCCGCCGTCGAAAATATTTTAGGCTCCGGCCGAGCTCCCATCGAAAATATTTTCGGCGCCGTTCGAGGTCCCGTCGAAAATATTGTCGGAGCCGGCCGAGACGCCGTCGAAAATATTTTCGGCGCCGTTCGAGGTCCCGTCGAAAATATTGTCGGAGCCGGCCGAGCCACCGTCGAAACTATTTTCGGTGCCGGTCAGAACCTTGTCGAAAACATTTTCGGTGCCGTCCGAGCTCCCGTCGAAAATATTTTTGACGCCGGCCAAGCTTCCGTCAAAAATATTTTCGGTGCCGGACGAGACCCCGTCGAAAACATTTTCAGGGCCGTTTGAGCCTCCGTCGAAAACAATTTTGGCACCGGCCAACACGCTGTCAAAAATATTTTCTGTGCCGGCCGAGATCCCATCGAAAATATTTTCGGCACCGGTCGAGGTCCTGTCGAAAATATTTTCGGGGCCGTCCGAGCTCCGGTCGAAAATATTTTTGACGCCGGCCGAGCTTCCATCGAAAATATTTTCGGAGCCAGCTGAGCCGCCGTCGAAAATATTTTCCGCACCGGTCAAGGTACTGTCAAAAATATTTTCGGTGCCGGCCGAGGTCCCGTCGAAAATATTTTCGGTGCCGGCCGAGCTCCCGTCGAAAATATTTTTGGCACCGGTCGAGGTACTGTCGAAAATATTTTCGGGGCCGTCCGAGCTGCCGTTGAAAATACTTTTGACACCGGCCGAGCTTCCGTCGAAAATATTTTCGGTGCCGGCCGAGATCTCGTCGAAAATATTTTCGGAGCCGGCCGAGCCGCCGTCGAAAATATTTTAGGCACTGGCCAACACGCCGTCGAAAATATTTTCGGCACCGGTCGAGGTCCTGTCGAAAATATTTTCAGGGCCGTCCGAGCTCCCGTCAAAAATATTTTTGACGCCGGCGGAGCTTCCGTCGAAAATATTTTCGGTGCCGGCCGAGATCCCGTTGAAAATATTTTCAGAGCCGGCCGAGACCCTGTCGAAAATATTTTCGGGGCCGTCCGAGCTGCCGTCGAAAATATTTTCGGCGCCGTTCGAGGTCCCTTCGAAACTATTTTCGGGGCCGTCCGAGCCTCCGTCGAAAACATTTTGGCACCGGCCAACAGGCCGTCGAAAATATTTTTGGTGCCGGCCGAGCCCCCGTTGAAAATATTTTCGGTGCCGGCCGAGCTCCAATCGAAAATATTTTCGGTGCCGGCCGAGATCCCGTCGAAAATATTTTCGGAGCCGGACGAGACCCCGTCGAAAATATTTTTGGTGCCGGCCGAGATCCTGTCGAAAATCTTTTGGATGCCAGCCGAGCCCCCGTCGAAAATATTTTCGGTGCCAGCTGGGCCCCCGTCGAAAATATTTTTGGCACCGGCCAAGCTTCCATCGAAAATATTTTCGGTGCCGGATGAGACACCGACGAAAATATTTTCGGTGCCGGCCGAGATCCCATCGAAAATATTTTGGACGCCGGCCGCGACCCCGTTGAAAAAATTTTCGATGCCGGCCGAGATCCCGTCGAAAATATTTTCGGTGCCAGGCGGGCCCCCGTCGAAAATATTTTCGGTGCCGGCCGAGCCCCCATCGAAAATATTTTCGGCGCCGTTCGAGTTCCCGTTGAAAATATTTTCGGAGCCGGCTGAGCTCCCTTCGAAAATATTGTCGGAGCCGGCCGAGCCGCCGTCGAAAGTATTTTCGGTGCCGGCCGGCACCTTGTCAAAAGTATTTTTGGTGCCGACCGAGCTCCCGTCGAAACTATTTTCGGGGCCGTCCGAGCTTCCGTCGAAAATATTTTCGGGGCCGTCCGAGCTCCCGTTGAAAATATTTTCGGCGCCGTTTGAGGTCCCGTCGAAACTATTTTTGGGGCCATCCGAGCCTCCGTTGAAAACATTTTGGCACCGGCCAACACGCCGTCGAAAATATTTTCGGTGCCAGCCGAGCTGCAATCGAAAATATTTTCAGTGCCGGCCGAGATCCCGTCGAAAATATTTTCGGGGACGGCCGAGCTCCCGTCTAAAATATTTTTGGTGCCGGCCGAGCTCCCATCGAAAATATTTTCGGCACTGGTCGAGGTCCCGTCGAAAATATTTTCGGGGCCGTCCTAGCTCCCGTCGAAAATATTTTTGACGCCGGCCGAGCTTCCGTCGAAAATATTTTCGGTGCTGGCCGAGATCCCGTTGAAAATATTTTCGGAGCCGGCCGAGACCCCGTTGAATATATTTTCGGGGCCCTCCGAGCCTCCGTCGAAAACATTTTTGGCACCAGCCAACACGCCGTCGAAAATATTTTTGATGCCGGCCGCGCCCCAGTTGAAAATATTTTAGGTGCCGGCCGAGCTCCAATCGAAAATATTTTCGGCACCGGACGAGGTACTGTCGAAAATATTTTCGGCGCCGTTCGAGGTCCCGTCGAAACTATTTTCGGTGCCGTCCGAGCTTCCGTCGAAAATATTTTCGGGGCTTTCGAGCTCCCGTCGAAAATATTTTCGGAGCCGGCCGAGGTCCCGTCGAAACTATTTTCGGGGCCGTCCGAGCTCCCGTCGAAAATATTTTCCGCGCCGTTCGAGGTCCCGTCGAAACTATTTTCGGGGCCGTCCGAGCTTCCGTCGAAAATATTTTCGGGGCCGTACGAGATCCCTTCGAAAATATTTTCGGCGCCGTTCGAGGTCCCGTCGAAACTATTTTTGGGGCCGTCCGAGCCTCCGTCGAAAACATTTTGGCACCGGCCAACACGCCGTCGAAAATATTTTCGGTGCCGGCCGAGATCCTGTCGAAGATATTTTCGGTGCCGGCCGAGATCCCGTCGAAAATATTTTCGGAGCCGGCCGAGCTGCCGTCGAAACTATTTTCGGAGCCAGCTGAGCTGCCGTCGAAAATATTTTCGGCGCCGTTCGAGGTCCCGTCGAAACTATTTTTGACGCCGGCCGAGCTTCCGTCGAAAACATTTTGGCACCGGCCAACACGCCGTCGAAAATATTTTCGGTGCCGGCCGAGCCCCCGTTGAAAATATTTTCGGTGCCGGTCAGAACCTTGTCGAAAATATTTTCGGGACCATCCGAGCTCCCGTCGAAAATATTTTTGACGCCGGCCAAGCTTCCGTCGAAAATATTTTCGGTGCCGGCCGAGATCCCGTCGAAAATATTTTCGGGGCCGTCCGAGCCTCCGTCGAAAACATTTTTGGCACCGGCCAACACGCCATCGAAAATATTTTTGGTGCCGACCGAGCCCCCGTCGAAAATATTTTCGGCGCTGTTCGAGGTCCCGTCGAAACTATTTTCGGGGCCGTCCGAGCTTCCGTCGAAAATATTTTCGGGGCCGTCCGAGCTCCCGTTGAAAATATTTTCGGCGCCGTTTGAGGTCCCGTCGAAAATATTTTCGGTGCCGGCCGAGCTGCAATCGAAAATATTTTCAGTGCCGGCCGAGATCCCGTCGAAAATATTTTCGGGGACGGCCGAGCTCCCGTCTAAAATATTTTTGGTGCCGGCCGAGCTCCCATCGAAAATATTTTCGGCACTGGTCGAGGTCCCGTCGAAAATATTTTCGGGGCCGTCCTAGCTCCCGTCGAAAATATTTTTGACGCCGGCCGAGCTTCCGTCGAAAATATTTTCGGTGCTGGCCGAGATCCCGTTGAAAATATTTTCGGAGCCGGCCGAGACCCCGTTGAATATATTTTCGGGGCCCTCCGAGCCTCCGTCGAAAACATTTTTGGCACCAGCCAACACGCCGTCGAAAATATTTTTGATGCCGGCCGCGCCCCAGTTGAAAATATTTTAGGTGCCGGCCGAGCTCCAATCGAAAATATTTTCGGCACCGGACGAGGTACTGTCGAAAATATTTTCGGCGCCGTTCGAGGTCCCGTCGAAACTATTTTCGGTGCCGTCCGAGCTTCCGTCGAAAATATTTTCGGGGCTTTCGAGCTCCCGTCGAAAATATTTTCGGAGCCGGCCGAGGTCCCGTCGAAACTATTTTCGGGGCCGTCCGAGCTCCCGTCGAAAATATTTTCCGCGCCGTTCGAGGTCCCGTCGAAACTATTTTCGGGGCCGTCCGAGCTTCCGTCGAAAATATTTTCGGGGCCGTACGAGATCCCTTCGAAAATATTTTCGGCGCCATTCGAGGTCCCGTCGAAACTATTTTTGGGGCCGTCTGAGCCTCCGTCGAAAACATTTTGGCACCGGCCAACACGCCGTCGAAAATATTTTCGGTGCCGGCCGAGATCCTGTCGAAGATATTTTCGGTGCCGGCCGAGATCCCGTCGAAAATATTTTCGGAGCCGGCCGAGCTGCCGTCGAAACTATTTTCGGAGCCAGCTGAGCTGCCGTCGAAAATATTTTCGGCGCCGTTCGAGGTCCCGTCGAAACTATTTTTGACGCCGGCCGAGCTTCCGTCGAAAACATTTTGGCACCGGCCAACACGCCGTCGAAAATATTTTCGGTGCCGGCCGAGCCCCCGTTGAAAATATTTTCGGTGCCGGTCAGAACCTTGTCAAAAATATTTTCGGGACCATCCGAGCTCCCGTCGAAAATATTTTTGACGCCGGCCAAGCTTCCGTCGAAAATATTTTCGGTGCCGGCCGAGATCCCGTCGAAAATATTTTCGGGGCCGTCCGAGCCTCCGTCGAAAACATTTTTGGCACCGGCCAACACGCCGTCGAAAATATTTTCGGTGTCGGCTGAGATCCCGTCGAAAATATTTTTGGAGCCGGCCGAGACCCCGTCAAAAATATTTTCGGAGCCGGCCGAGACCCTGTCGAAAATATTCTCGGGGCCGTCCGAGCTCCCGTCGAAAATATTTTGGACGCCGGCCGAGACCCCATCGAAAAAATTTTCGACGCCGGCCGAAATCCCGTCGAAAATATTTTCGGTGCCGGCTGAGTCCCGTCTAAAATATTTTCGGTGCCAGGCGGGCCCCCGTCGAAAATATTTTCGGTGCCGGCCGAGCCCCCATCGAAAACATTTTCGGCGCCGTTCGAGGTCCCGTCGAAAATATTGTCGGAGCCGGACGAGACCCCGTCGAAAATATTTTCGGGGCCGTCCGAGCCTCTGTCGAAAACATTTTTGGCACCGGTCGAGGTACTGTCGAAAATATTTTCGGGGCCGTCCGAGCTCCCGTCGAAAATATTTTTGACGCCGGACGAGCTTCCGTCGAAAATATTTTTGGTGCCGGCCGAGATCCTGTCGAAGATATTTTCGGTGCTGGCCGAGCCGACGTCGAAAATATTTTCGGCACCGGTCGAGGTACTGTCGAAAATATTTTCGGGGCCGTCCGAGCTGCCGTTGAAAATATTTTTGACTCCGGCGGAGCTTCCGTTGAAAATATTTTCGGTGCTGGCCGAGATCCCGTCGAAAATATTTTCGGATCCGGCCGAGCCGCCGTCGAAAATATTTTAGGCACCGGCTGAGCCTCCATCGAAAATATTTTCGGTGCCGGATGAGACACTGACGAAAATATTTTCGGTGCCGGCCGGGCCCCCGTCTAAAATATTTTCGGTGCCGGTCAGGACCTTGTCGAAAGTATTTTCGGGGCCGGCCGAGATCCCGTCGAAAATATTTTTGACGCCGGCCAAGCTTCCGTCGAAAATATTTTCGGTGCCGGCCGAGACCCCGTCGAAAATATTTTTGGTGCCGTCCGAGCTGCCGTCGAAAATATTTTGGACGCCGGCCGAGACCCCTTCTAAAAAATTTTCGACGCCGGCCAAGATCCCATTGAAAATATTTTCGGTGCCGGCTGAGTCCCGTCTAAAATATTTCCGGTGCCAGGCGGGCCGCCGTCGAAAATATTTTCGGCACTGGTCGAGGTCCTGTCGAAAATATTTTCGGGGCCGGCCGAGCTCCCATCGAAAATATTTTTGACGCCGGCCGAGCTTCCATCGAAAATCTTTTGGATGCCAGCCGAGCCTCCGTCGAAAATATTTTCGGTGCCAGCTGGGCCCCCATCGAAACTATTTTTGGCACCGGCCAAGACGTCGTCGAAAATATTTTCGGCGCCATTCGCGGTCCCGTCGAAAATATTTTCGGTGCCGGCCGAGCTCCCGTCGAAAATATTTTTGGAGCTGGCCGAGCCGCCGTCGAAAATATTTTCCGCACCGGTCGAGGTACTGTCAAAAATATTTTCGGTGCCGGCCGAGCTCCCATCGAAAATATTTTCGCCACCGGTCAAGTTACTGTCAAAAATATTTTTGGTGCCGGCCGAGCTCCCGTTGAAAATATTTTCAGGGCCATCCGAGCTCCCGTCGAAAATATTTTTGACGCTGTCCGAGCTTCCGTCGAAAATATTTTCGGTGCCGGCTGAGATGCCGTCGAAAATATTTCCGGAGCCGGCCGAGACCCTGTCGAAAATATTTTCGGGGCCGCCCGAGCTCCCGTCGAAAATATTTTTGACGCCGGCGGAGCTTCCGTCGAAAATATTTTCGGTGCCGGCCAAGATCCTGTCGAAGATATTTTCGGTGCCGGCCGAGCTCCCGTCGAAAATATTTTCAGCACCGGTCGAGCTTCCGTCGAAAATATTTTAGCTGCCGGCCGAGATCCCATCGATAATATTTTCGGAGCCGGCCGAGCCGCCGTCGAAAATATTTTAGGCACCGGCCGAGCCTCCATCGAAAGTATTTTCGGTGCCGGATGAGACACCGACGAAAATATTTTCGGTGCCGGCCGAGACCCCGTCGAAAATATTTTTGGTGCCGGTCAGAACCTTGTCGAAAATATTTTCGGGGCCGGCTGAGCCCCTTTTAAAAATATTTTCGGGGCTGGCCGAGCTCCCGTCTAAAATATTTTCGGTGCCGGCCGAGTTCCCATCGAAAATATTTTCGGCACCGGACGAGGTACTGTCGAAAATATTTTTGGGGCCATCCGAGCTCCCGTCGAAAATATTTTTGACGCCGGCCGAGCTTCCGTCGAAAATATTTTCAGCACCGGTCGAGCTTCCGTCGAAAATATTTTCGGTGCCGGCCGAGATCCCGTCAAAAATATTTTCGGAGCCGGCCGAGACCCTGTCGAAACTATTTTCGGTGCCGGCCGAGCTCCCGTCGAAAATATTTTCGGCGCCGTTCGAGGTCCCGTCGAAACTATTTTCGGGACCGTCTGAGCCTCTGTCGAAAACATTTTGGCACCGGCCAACACGCCGTCGAAAATATTTTTGGTGCCGGCCGAGCCCCGTTGAAAATATTTTCGGTGCCGGCCGAGCTCCAATCGTAAATATTTTTGGTGCCGGACGAGCCCCCGTCGAAAATATTTTTGGCCCCGGCCAACACGCCGTCGAAAATATTTTCGGCACCGTTCGCGGTCCCGTCAAAAATATTTTCGGCACCGGTCGAGGTACTGTCGAAAATATTTTCGGGACTGTCCGAGCTCCCATCGAAAATATTTTCGGTGCCGGCTGAGTCCCATCAAAAATATTTTCGGAGCCGGCCGAGCCGCCGTCGAAAATATTTTAGGCTCCGGCCGAGCCCCCATCGAAAATATTTTCGGCGCCGTTCGAGGTCCCGTCGAAAATATTGTCGGAGCCGGCCGAGACGCCGTCGAAAATATTTTCAGTGCTGGCTGAGCTCCTGTTGAAAATATTTTCGGTGCCGGCCGAGCTCCCTTCGAAAATATTGTCGGAGCCGGCCGAGCCGCCGTCGAAACTATTTTCGGCGCCGGTCGAGATCCCGTCGAAAATATTTTCGGAGCCGGCCGAGACCCCGTCGAATATATTTTCGGGGCCCTCCGAGCCTCCGTGAAAAACCTTTTTGGCACCAGCCAACACGCCGTCGAAAATAGTATTGGTGCCGGCCGAGCCCCTGTTGAAAATATTTTCGGTGCGGCCGAGCTGCAATTGAAAATATTTTCGGAGCCGGCCGAGCTCCCGTCGAAAATATTTTCGGAGCCGGCTGAGCTGCTGTCGAAAATATTTTTGGCACCGGTCAAGTTACTGTCAAAAATATTTTAGGTGCTGGCCGAGCTCCCGTCTAAAATATTTGCGGTGCCGGCCGGGCCCCCGTCTAAAATATTTTCGGTGCCGGTCAGAACCTTGTCGAAAATATTTTTGGGGCCGGCCGAGCTCCCGTCGAAAATATTTTTGACGCCGGCCAAGCTTCCGTCGAAAATATTTTCGGTGCCGGCCGAGACCCCGTCGAAAATATTTTCGGGGCTGTCCGAGCCTCCGTCGAAAACATTTTTGGCACCGGCCAACACGCCGTCGTAAATATTTTCGGTGCTGGCCGAGCTCCCGTCTAAAATATTTTCGGAGCCGGCCGAGGTCCCATCGAAAATATTTTCGGAGCCGGCCGAGACCCCGTCGAAAATATTTTCGGGGCCGTCCGAGCTCCCGTCGAAAACATTTTTGGCACCGGCCAACACGCCGTCGAAAATATTTTTGGTGCCGGACGAGCCCCCGTTGAAAATATTTTCGGTGCCGGCCGAGCTCCAATCGAAAATATTTTTGGTGCCGGACGAGCTCCCGTCGAAACTATTTTCGGGGCCGACCTGCCTCCGTCGAAAACATTTTGGCACCGGCCAACACGCCGTCGAAAATATTTTTGGTGCCGGCCGAGCTCCCATCGAAAATATTTTCGGTGCTGGCTGAGCTCCAATCGAAAATATTTTTGACGCCGGCCAAGCTTCCCTCGAAAATATTTTCGGTGCCGGCCGAGACCCCGTCGAAAATATTTTCGGGGCCGTTCGAGGTCCCGTCGAAACTATTTTCGGGGCCGTCCGAGCCTCCGTCGAAATCATTATGGCACCGGCCAACAGGCTGTCGAAAATATTTTTGGTGCCGGCCGAGCCCCCGTTGAAAATATTTTCGGTGCCGGCCGAGCTGCAATCGAAAATATTTTCGGGGCCGTCCGAGCCTCCGTCGAAAACATTTTTGGCACCGGCCAACACGCCGTCGAAAATATTTTCGGTGCCGGCCGAGATCCTGTCGAAGATATTTTCGGTGCCGGCCGAGCTCCCGTCGAAAATATTTTCGGCACCGGTCAAGGTAGTGTCGAAAATAATTTCGGAGCCAGCCGAGCTCCAATCGAAAATATTTTCGGAGCCGGCTGAGCTGCCGTCGAAAATATTTTCGCCAACGGTCGAGGTACTGTCAAAAATATTTTCGGGCCCATCCGAGCTCCCGTCGAAAATATTTTTGACGCTGGCCGAGCTTCCATCGAAATTATTTTCGGTGCCGGCCGAGATCCCGTCGAAAATATTTTCGGCGCCGTTCGAGGTCCCGTCGAAACTATTTTCGAGGCCGTCCTGCCTCCGTCGAAAACATTTTGGCACCGGCCAACACGCCGTCGAAAATATTTTTGGTGCCGGCCGAGCTCCCATCGAAAATATTTTCGGTGCTGGCTGAGCTCCAATCGAAAATATTTTTGACGCCAGCCGAGCTTCCGTCGAAAATATTTTCGGAGCCGGCCAAGACCCCGTCGAATATATTATCGGGGCCCTCCGACCCTCCGTCGAAAACATTTTTGGCACCGGCCAACACGCCGTCGAAAATATTTTTGGTGCCGGCCGAGCCCCCGTTGAAAATATTTTTGGTGCCGGACGAGCTCCAATCGAAAATATTTTCGGGGCCGTCCGAGCCTCCGTCGAAAAAATTTTGGCAACGGCCAACACGCCGTCGAAAATATTTTTGGTGCCAGCCGAGCCCCCGTTGAAAATATTTTCGGTGCCGGCCGAGCTCCAGTCGAAAATATTTTCGGAGCCGGCCAAGCTGCCGTCGAAAATATTTTCGGAGCCAGCTGAGCTGCCGTCGAAAATATTTTCGGCGCCGTTCGAGGTCCCGTCGAAACTATTTTTGACGCCGGACGAGCTTCTGTCGAAAATATTTTAGGCACCGGCCGAGATCCTGTCGAAGATATTTTCGGCACCGGTCGAGGTACTGTCGAAAATATTTTCGGGGCCGTCCAAGCTTCCATCGAAAATATTTTCGGTGCCGGCCGAGATCCCGTCGAAAATATTTTCGGAGCCGTCCGAGCTCCCGTCGAAAATATTTCTGACGCCGGACGAGCTTCCGTCGAAAATATTTTTGGTGCCGGCCGAGATCCTGTCGAAGATAGTTTCGGTGCCGGCCATGCTCCCGTCGAAAATATTTTCGGTGCCGTTCGAGATCCTGTCGAAGATAGTTTCGGTGCCGGCCGAGCTCCCGTCGAAAATATTTTCGGCGCCGTTCGAGGTCCCGTCGAAACTATTTTCGGGGCCGTCCGAGCCTCCGTCAAAAACATTTTGGCACCGGCCAACACACAGTCAAAAATATTTTTGGTGCCGTCCGAGCCCCCGTCGAAAATATTTTCGGAACCGGCCGAGCTCCCGTCGAAAATATTTTCGGAGCCGGCTGAGCCGCCGTCAAAAATATTTTCCGCACCGGTCAAGGTACTGTCAAAAATATTTTCGGAGCCGGCCGAGACCCTGTCGAAAATATTTTCGGGGCCGTCCGAGCTCCCGTCGAAAATATTTTTGGCGCCGTTCGAGGTCCCGTCGAAACTATTTTCGGGGCCGTCCGAGCCTCCGTCGAAAACATTTTGGCACCGGCCAACAGGCCGTCGAAAATATTTTTGGTGCCGGCCGAGCCCCCGTTGAAAATATTTTCGGTGGCGGCCGAGCTCCAATCGAAAATATTTTCGGTGCCGGCCGAGATCCCGTCGAAAATATTTTCGGAGCTGGACGAGACCCCGTCGAAAATATTTTTGGTGCCGGCCGAGATCCTGTCGAAAATCTTTTGGATGCCAGCCGACCTCCCGTCGAAAATATTTTCGGTGCCAGCTGGGCCCCCGTCGAAAATATTTTTGGCACCGGCCAAGCCGCCGTCGAAAATATTTTCGGCGCCGTTCACGGTCCCGTCGAAAATATTTTCGGCACCGGTCGAGGTACTGTCGAAAATATTTTCGGGGCCGTCCGAGCTCCCGTCGAAAATATTTCTGATGCCGGACGAGCTTCCGTCGAAAATATTTTAGGCACCGGCCGAGATCCTGTCGAAGAGATTTTCGGCACCGGTCGAGGTACTGTCGAAAATATTTTCGGAGCCGGCTGAGCCGCCGTCAAAAATATTTTCCGCACCGGTCAAGGTACTGTCAAAAATATTTTCGGTGCCGACCGAGCTCTCATCGAAAATATTTTCGGCACCGGACGAGGTACTGTCGAAAATATTTTTGATGCCGGCCGAGCTTCCGTCGAAAATATTTTCGACGCCGCCCGAGCTTCCGTTGAAAATATTTTCGGTGCCGGCCGAGATCCCGTCGAAAATATTTTCGGAGCCAGCCGAGACCCTGTAGAAAATATTTTCGGGGCCGTCCGAGCTGCCATCGAAAATATTTTCGGCGCCGTTCGAGGTCCCGTCGAAACTATTTTCGGGGCCGTCCGAGCCTCCGTCGAAAACATTTTGGCACCGGCCAACACGCCGTCGAAAATATTTTTGGTGCCGATCGACCCCCGTTGAAAATATTTTCGGCACCGGTCGAGGTCCTGTCGAAAATATTTTCGGAGCCGTCCGAGCTCCCATCGAAAATATTTCTGACGCCGGACGAGCTTCCGTCGAAAATATTTTCGGCGCCGTTCGAGATCCTGTCGAAGATAGTTTCGGTGCCGGCCGAGCTCCCGTCGAAAATATTTTCGGCGCCGTTCGAGATCCTGTCGAAGATAGTTTCGGTGCCGGCCGAGCTCCCGTCGAAAATATTTTCGGTGCCGTCCGAGCCCCCGTCGAAACTATTTTCGGGGCCGTCCGAGCCTCCGTCGAAAACATTTTGGCACCCGCCAACACGCCGTCGAAAATATTTTTGGTGCCGATCGAGCCGCCGTTGAAAATATTTTCGGTGCCGGCCGAGCTCCAATCGAAACTATTTTCGGGGCCGTCCGAGCTTCCGTCGAAAATATTTTCGGGGCCGTACGAGATCCCTTCGAAAATATTTTCGGCGCCGTTCGAGGTCCCGTCGAAACTATTTTTGGGGCCGTCCGAGCCTCCGTCGAAAACATTTTGGCACCGGCCAACACGCCGTCGAAAATATTTTCGGTGCCGGCCAAGATCCCGTCGAAAATATTTTCGGTGCCGGCCGAGTCCCGTCGAAAATATTTTCGGAGCCGGCTGAGCTGCCGTCGCAAATATTTTCCGCACCGGTCAAGGTACTGTCAAAAATATTTTCGGTGCCGGCCGAGCTCCCGTCTAAAATATTTTCGGTGCCTGCCGAGCTCCCATCGAAAATATTGTCGGAGCCGGCCGAGCCTCCGTCAAAACTATTTTTGGTGCCGGCCGGCACCTTTTTGAAAATATTTTCGGGGCTGGCCACGCCGCCGTCTAAAATATTTTCGGTTCCGGTCAGAACCTTGTCGAAAACATTTTCAGGGCCGTCTGAGCCTCCGTTGAAAACATTTTTGGCACAGGCAAACACGCCGTCGAAAATATTTTTGTTGCCGGCCGAGATCCCGTCGAAAATATTTTCGGAGCCGGCTGAGACCCTGTTGAAAATATTTTCGGGGCCGTCCGAGATCCCGTCGAAAATATTTTCAGAACCGGCTGAGCTCCCGTCGAAAATATTTTCGGAGCCGGCTGAGCCGCCATCGAAAATATTTTCCGCACCGGTCAAGGTACTGTCAAAAATATTGTCATTGCCCGCCGAGCTCCCGTCGAAAATATTTTTGACGCTGGCCGAGCTTCCGTCGAAAATAGTTTCGGAGCCGGCCGAGACCCTGTCGAAAATATTTTCGGAGCCGGCCGAGCTGCCGTCGAAGATATTTTCGGAGCCGGCCGAGCTTCCGTCGAAAACATTTTGGCACCGGCCAACACGCCGTCGAAAATATTTTCGGTGCCGGCCGAGCCCCCATTGAAAATATTTTCGGTGCCGGTCAGAACCTTGTCGAAAATATTTTCGGGACCGGCCGAGCTTCCGTCGAAAATATTTTCGGTGCCGGCCGAGATCCCGTCGAAAATATTTTCGGCACCGGTCGAGGTCCTGTCGAAAATATTTTCGGGGCTGTCCGAGCTCCCGTCGAAAATAGTTTTGACGCCGGCGGATCTTCCGTCGAAAATATTTTCAGTGCCGGCCGAGATCCCATTGAAAATATTTTCGGAGACGTCCGAGCTTCCGTCTAAAATATTTTTGGTGCCGGACGAGATCCTGTCGAAAATCTTTTGGATGCCAGCCGAGCCTCCGTCGAAAATATTTTCGGTGCCAGCTGGGCCCCCGTCGAAACTATTTTTGGCACCGGCCAAGCCGCCGTCGAAAATATTTTCGGCGCCGGTCGCGGTCCCGTCGAAAATATTTTCGGCGCCGTTCGAGGTCCCGTCGAAACTATTTTCGGGGCCGTCCGAGCCTCCGTCAAAAACATTTTGGCACTGGCCAAGACGCCGTCAAAAATATTTTTGGTGCCGTCCGAGCCCCCGTCGAAAATATTTTCGGAGCCGGCCGAGCTGCCGTCGAAAATATTGTCGGGGCCGGCTGAGCCGCCGTCAAAAATATTTTCCGCACCGGTCAAGGTACTGTCAAAAATATTTTCGGTGCCGGCCGAGCTCCCATCGAAAATATTTTCGGCACCGGACGAGGTACTGTCGAAAATATTTTTGATGCCGGCCGAGCTTCCGTCGAAAATATTTTTGACGCCGCCCGAGCTTCCGTCGAAAATATTTTCGGTGCCGGCCAAGATCCCGTCGAAAATATTTTCGGAGCCGGCTGAGCTGACCCTGTCGAAAATATTTTTGCCACCGGTCAAGGTACTGTCAAAAATATTTTCGGGGCTGTCCGAGCTCCCGTCGATAATATTTTTGACGCCGGACGAGCTTCCGTCGAAAATATTTTCGGTGCCGGCCGAGACCCCGTCGAAATTATTTTCGGTGTCGGCTGAGCCGCCGTCGAAAATATTTTCCGCACTGGTCAAGGTACTGTCAAAAATATTTTCGGTGCCGGCCGAGCTCCCATCGAAAATATTTTAGGCACCGGCCGAGATCCTGTCGAAGATATTTTCGGCACCGGTCGAGGTACTGTCAAAAATATTTTCGGGGCCGTCCGAGCTCCCGTCAAAAATATTTCTGACGCCGGACGAGCTTCCGTCGAAAATATATTAGGCACCGGCCGAGATCCTGTCGAAGATATTTTCGGCACCGGTCGAGGTACTGTCGAAAATATTTTCGGGGCCGTCCAAGCTTCCATCGAAAATATTTTCGGTGCCGGCCGAGATCCCGTCGAAAATATTTTCGGAGCCGTCCGAGCTCCCGTCGAAAATATTTCTGACGCCGGACGAGCTTCCGTCGAAAATATTTTTGGTGCCGGCCGAGATCCTGTCGAAGATAGTTTCGGTGCCGGCCATGCTCCCGTCGAAAATATTTTCGGTGCCGTTCGAGATCCTGTCGAAGATAGTTTCGGTGCCGGCCGAGCTCCCGTCGAAAATATTTTCGGAGCCGGCTGAGCCGCCGTCAAAAATATTTTCCGCACCGGTCAAGGTACTGTCAAAAATATTTTCGGTGCCGGCCGAGATCCCGTCGAAAATATTTTCGGAGCCGGCGGAGACCCTGTCGAAAATATTTTCGGGGCCGTCCGAGCTCCCGTCGAAAATATTTTTGGCGCCGTTCGAGGTCCCGTCGAAACTATTTTCGGGGCCGTCCGAGCCTCCGTCGAAAACATTTTGGCACCGGCCAACAGGCCGTCGAAAATATTTTTGGTGCCGGCCGAGCCCCCGTTGAAAATATTTTCGGTGGCGGCCGAGCTCCAATCGAAAATATTTTCGGTGCCGGCCGAGATCCCATCGAAAATATTTTCGGAGCCGGACGAGACCCCGTCGAAAATATTTTTGGTGCCGGCCGAGATCCTGTCGAAAATCATTTGGATGCCAGCCGACCTCCCGTCGAAAATATTTTCGGTGCCAGCTGGGCCCCCGTCGAAAATATTTTTGGCACCGGCCAAGCTGCCGTCGAAAATATTTTCGGCGCCGTTCGCGGTCCCGTCGAAAATATTTTCGGCACCGGTCGAGGTACTGTCGAAAATATTTTCGGGGCCGTCCGAGCTCCCGTCGAAAATATTTCTGACGCCGGACGAGCTTCCGTCAAAAATATTTTAGGCACCGGCCGAGATCCTGTCGAAGATATTTTCGGCACCGGTCGAGGTACTGTCGAAAATATTTTCGGGGCCGTCGAAGCTTCCATCGAAAATATTTTCGGTGCCGGCCGAGATCCCGTCGAAAATATTTTCGGAGCCGGACGAGCTTCCGTCGAAAATATTTTCGGTGCCGGCCGAGATCCTGTCGAAGATAGTTTCGGTGCCGGCCATGCTCCCGTCGAAAATATTTTCGGTGCCGTTCGAGATCCTGTCGAAGACAGTTTCGGTGCTGGCCGAGCTCCCGTCGAAAATATTTTTGGCGCCGTTCGAGGTCCCGTCGAAACTATTTTCGGGGCCGTCCGAGCCTCCGTCAAAAACATTTTGGCACCGGCCAACACGCAGTCAAAAATATTTTTGGTGCCGTCCGAGCCCCCGTTGAAAGTATTTTTGGTGCCGGCCGAGCTCCCGTCGAAAATATTTTCGGGGCCGGCTGAGCCGCCTTCGAAAATATTTTCCGCAGCGGTCAAGGTACTGTCAAAAATATTTTCGGCGCCGGCCGAGCTCCCTTCGAAAATATTTTCGGCACCGGACGAGGTACTGTCGAAAATATTTTTGATGCCGGCCGAGCTTCCGTCGAAAATATTTTTGACGCCGCCCGAGCTTCCGTTGAAAATATTTTCGGTGCCGGCCGAGATCCCGTCGAAAATATTTTCGGTGCCGGCCGAGACCCTGTCGAAAATATTTTCGGGGCTGTCCGAGCTCCCGTCGAAAATATTTTTGGCGCCGTTCGAGGTCCCGTCGAAACTATTTTCGGGGCCGTCCGAGCCTCCGTCGAAAACATTTTGGCACCGGCCAACACGCCGTCAAAAATATTTTTGGTGCCGATCGAGCCCCCGTTGAAAATATTTTCGGTGCCGGCCGAGCTCCAATCGAAAATATTTTCGGTGCCGGCCGAGATCCCGTCGAAAATATTTTCGGAGCCGGATGAGACCCCGTCGAAAATATTTTTAGTGCCGGCCGAGATCTTGTCGAAAATCTTTTGGATGCCAGCCGACCTCCCGTCGAAAATATTTTCGGTGCTAGCTGGGCCCCCGTCGAAACTATATTTGGCACCGGCCAAGCCGCCGTCGAAAATATTTTCGGCGCCGGTCGCGGTCCCATCGAAAATATTTTCGGCACCGGACGAGGTACTGTCGAAAATACTTTTGATGCCGGCCGAGCTTCCGTCGAAAACATTTTTGACGCCGCCCGAGCTTCCGTTGAAAATATTTTCGGTGCCGGCCGAGAACCCGTCGGAAATATTTTCGGAGCCGGCCGAGACCCTGTCGAAAATATTTTCGGGGCCGTCCGAGCTCCCGTCGAAAATATTTTTGGCGCCGTTCGAGGCCCCGTCGAAACTATTTTCGGGGCCATCCGAGCCTCCGTCGAAAACATTTTGGCACCGGCCAACAGGCCGTCGAAAATATTTTGGTGCCGGCCGAGCCCCCGTTGAAAATATTTTCGGTGCCGGCCGAGCTCCAATCGAAAATATTTTCGGTGCCGGCCGAGATCCCGTCGAAAATATTTTCGGAGCCGGACGAGACCCCGTCGAAAATATTTTTGGTGCCGGCCGAGATCCTGTCAAAAATCTTTTGGATGCCAGCCGAGCCCCCGTCGAAAATATTTTCGGTGCCAGCTGGGCCCCCGTCGAAAATATTTTTGGCACTGGCCAAGCTGCCGTCGAAAATATTTTCGGCGCCATTCGCGGTCCCGTTGAAAATATTTTCGGCACCGGTCGAGGTACTGTCGAAAATATTTTCGGGGCCGTCCGAGCTCCCGTCGAAAATATTTCTGACGCCGGACGAGCTTCTGTCGAAAATATTTTAGGCACCGGCCGAGATCCTGTCGAATATATTTTCGGCTCCGGTCGAGGTACTGTCGAAAATATTTTCGGGGCCGTCCGAGCTTCCATCGAAAATATTTTAGGCACCGGCCGAGCTTCCATCGAAAATATTTTCGGTGCCGGATGAGACACCGACGAAAATATTTTCGGTGCCGGCCGGGCCCCTGTCTAAAATATTTCCGGTGCTGGTCAGAACCTTGTCGAAAATATTTTCGGGGCCGGCCAAGCTCCCGTCGAAAATATTTTCGGAGCCGGCCGAGCCGCCGTCGAAAATATTTTAGCACCGGCCGAGCTTCCATTGAAAATATTTTCGTTGCCGGATGAGACACCGACGAAAATATTTTCGGTGCCGGCCGGGCCCCCGTCTAAAATATTTCCGGTACTGGTCAGAACCTTGTCGAAAATATTTTCGCGGCCGGCCGAGCTCCCGTCGAAAATATTTTTGACGCCGGCCGAGCTTCCGTCGAAAATATTTTTGGTGCCGACCGAGATCCCGTCGAAAATATTTTCGGAGCCAGCTGAGCTGCCGTCGAAAATATTTTTGCCACCGGTCAAGGTACTGTCAAAAATATTTTTGGGGCCGTCCGAGCTCCCGTCGAAAATAGTTTTGACGCCGGCGGATCTTCCGTCGAAAATATTTTCCGTGCCAGCCGAGATCCCGTTGAAAATATTTTCGGAGCCGTCCGAGCTTCCGTCTAAAATATTTTTGGTGCCGGACGAGATCCTGTCGAAAATCTTTTGGATGCCAGCCGAGCCTCCGTCGAAAATATTTTCGGTGCCAGCTGGGCCCCCGTCGAAACTATTTTTGGCACCGGCCAAGCCGCCGTCGAAAATATTTTCGGCGCCGGTCGCGGTCCCGTCGAAAATATTTTCGGCGCCGTTCGAGGTCCCGTCGAAACTATTTTCGGGGCCGTCCGAGCCTCCGTCAAAAACATTTTGGCACCGGCCAAGACGCCGTCAAAAATATTTTTGGTGCCGTCCGAGCCCCCGTCGAAAATATTTTCGGAGCCGGCCGAGCTCCCGTCGAAAATATTTTCGGAGCCGGCGGAGATCCCGTCGAAAATATTTTCCGCACCGGTCAAGGTACTGTCAAAAATATTTTCGGTGCCGGCCGAGCTCCCATCGAAAATATTTTCGGCACCGGACGAGGTACTGTCGAAAATATTTTTGATGCCGGCCGAGCTTCAGTCGAAAATATTTTTGACGCCGCCCGAGCTTCCGTTGAAAATATTTTCGGTGCCGGCCGAGATCCCGTCGAAAATATTTTCGGAGCCAGCCGAGACCCTGTCCAAAATATTTTCGGGGCCGTCCGAGCTGCCTTCGAAAATATTTTCGGCGCCGTTCGAGGTCCCGTCGAAACTATTTTCGGGGCCGTCCGAGCCTCCGTCGAAAACATTTTGGCACCGGCCAACACGCCTTCAAAAATATTTTTGGTGCCGATCGAGCCCCCGTTGAAAATATTTTCGGTGCCGGCCGAGCTCCAATCGAAAATATTTTCGGTGCCGGCCGAGATCCCGTCGAAAATATTTTCGGAGCCGGACGAGACCCCGTCGAAAATATTTTTGGTGCCGGCCGAGATCTTGTCGAAAATCTTTTGGATGCCAGCCGACCTCCCGTCGAAAATATTTTCGGTGCCAGCTGGGCCCCCGTCGAAAATATTTTTGGCACCGGCCAAGCTGCCGTCGAAAATATTTTCGGCGCCGTTCGCGGTCCCGTCGAAAATATTTTCGGCACCGGTCGAGGTACTGTCGAAAATATTTTCGGGGCCGTCCGAGCTCCCGTCAAAAATATTTTTGGTGCCGGCCGAGCTCCCGTCGAAAATATTTTAGGCACCGGCCGAGATCCTGTCGAAGATATTTTCGGCACCGGTCGAGGTACTGTCGAAAATATTTTCGGGGCCGTCCGAGCTTCCATCGAAAATATTTTCGGTGCCGGCCGAGCTCCCGTCGAAAATATTTTCGGAGCCGGCCGAGCCGCCGTCGAAAATATTTTAGGCACCGGCCGAGCTTCCATCGAAAATATTTTCGGTGCCGGATGAGACACCGACGAAAATATTTTCGGTGCCGGCCGGGCCCCCATCTAAAATATTTCCGGTGCTGGTCAGAACCTTGTCGAAAATATTTTCGGGGCCGGCCGAGCTCCCGTCGAAAATATTTTTGGTGCCGGCCGAGATCCCGTCGAAAATATTTTTGGTGCTGTCCGAGCTCCAGTCGAAAATAGTTTTGACGCCGGCGGATCTTCCGTCGAAAATATTTTCCGTGCCGGCCGAGATCCCGTTGAAAATATTTTCGGAGCCGTCCGAGCTTCCGTCTAAAATATTTTAGGTGCCGGCCGAGATCCTGTCGAAAATCTTTTGGATGCCAGCCGAGCCTCCATCGAAAATATTTTCGGTGCCAGCTGGGCCCCCGTCGAAACTATATTTGGCACCGGCCAAGCCGCCGTCGAAAATATTTTCGGCGCCGGTCGCGGTCCCGTCGAAAATATTTTCGGCACCGGTCGAGGTCCTGTCGAAAATATTTTCGGAGCCGTCCGAGCTCCCGTCGAAAATATTTCTGACGCCGGACGAGCTTCCGTCGAAAATATTTTCGGTGCCGGCCGAGATCCTGTTGAAGATAGTTTCGGTGCCGGCCGAGCTCCCGTCGAAAATATTTTCGGCGCCGTTCGAGATCCTGTCGAAGATAGTTTCGGTGCCGGCCGAGCTCCCGTCGAAAATATTTTCGGCGCCGTTCGAGATCCTGTCGAAGATAGTTTCGGTGCCGGCCGAGCTCCCGTCGAAAATATTTTCGGTGCCGTCCGAGCCCCCGTCGAAACTATTTTCGGGGCCGTCCGAGCCTCCGTCAAAAACATTTTGGCACCGGCCAACACGCTGTCAAAAATATTTTTGGTGCCGTCCGAGCCCCCGTCGAAAATATTTTCGGTGCCGGCCGAGCTCCAATCGAAAATATTTTCGGTGCCGGCCGAGATCCCGTCGAAAATATTTTCGGAGCCGGACGAGACCCCGTCGAAAATATTTTTGGTGCCGGCCGAGATCCTGTCAAAAATCTTTTGGATGCCAGCCGAGCCCCCGTCGAAAATATTTTCGGTGCCAGCTGGGCCCCCGTCGAAAATATTTTTGGCACCGGCCAAGCTGCCGTCGAAAATATTTTCGGTGCCGTTCGCGGTCCCGTCGAAAATATTTTCGGCACCGGTCGAGGTACTGTCGAAAATATTTTCGGGGCCGTCCGAGCTCCCGTCGAAAATATTTCTGACGCCGGACGAGCTTCCGTCGAAAATATTTTAGGCACCGGCCGAGATCCTGTCGAATATATTTTCGGCTCCGGTCAAGGTACTGTCGAAAATATTTTCGGGGCCGTCCGAGCTTCCATCGAAAATATTTTAGGCACCGGCCGAGCTTCCATCGAAAATATCTTCGGTGCCGGATGAGACACCGACGAAAATATTTTCGGTGCCGGCCGGGCCCCCGTCTAAAATATTTCTGGTGCTGGTCAGAACCTTGTCGAAAATATTTTCGGGGCCGGCCAAGCTCCCGTCGAAAATATTTTCGGAGCCGGCCGAGCCGCCGTCGAAAATATTTTAGGCACCGGCCGAGCTTCCATCGAAAATATTTTCGTTGCCGGAAGAGACACCGACGAAAATATTTTCAGTGCCGGCCGGGCCCCCGTCTAAAATATTTCCGGTGCTGGTCAGAACCTTGTCGAAAATATTTTCGCGGCCGGCCGAGCTCCCGTCGAAAATAGTTTTGACGCCGGCGGATCTTCCGTCGAAAATATTTTCAGTGCCGGCCGAGATCCCGTTGAAAATATTTTCGGAGCCGTCCGAGCTTCCGTCTAAAATATTTTTGGTGCCGGCCGAGATCCTGTCGAAAATCTTTTGGATGCCAGCCGAGCCTCCGTCGAAAATATTTTCGGTGCCAGCTGGGCCCCCGTCGAAACTATTTTTGGCACCGGCCAAGCCGCCGTCGAAAATATTTTCGGCGCCGGTCGCGGTCCCGTCGAAAATATTTTCGGCGCCTTTCGAGGTCCCGTTGAAACTATTTTCGGGGCCGTCCGAGCCTCCGTCAAAAACATTTTGGCACCGGCCAAGACGCCGTCAAAAATATTTTTGGTGCCGTCCGAGCCCCCGTCGAAAATATTTTCGGAGCCGGCCGAGCTCCCGTCGAAAATATTTTCGGAGCCGGCTGAGCCGCCGTCAAAAATATTTTCCGCAGCGGTCAAGGTACTGTCAAAAATATTTTCGGTGCCGGCCGAGCTCCCATCGAAAATATTTTCGGCACCGGACGAGGTACTGTCGAAAATATTTTTGATGCCGGCCGAGCTTCCGTCGAAAATATTTTTGACGCCGCCCGAGCTTCCGTTGAAAATATTTTCGGTGCCGGCCGAGATCCCGTCGAAAATATTTTCGGAGCCAGCCGAGACCCTGTCGAAAATATTTTCGGGGCCGTCCGAGCTGCTGTCGAAAATATTTTCGGCGCCGTTCGAGGTCCCGTCGAAACTATTTTCGGGGCCGTCCGAGCCTCCGTCGAAAACATTTTGGCACCGGCCAACACGCCGTCGAAAATATTTTTGGTGCCGATCGAGCCCCCGTCGAAAATATTTTCGGAGCTGGACGAGACCCCGTCGAAAATATTTTTGGTGCCGGCCGAGATCTTGTTGAAAATCTTTTGGATGCCAGCCGACCTCCCGTCGAAAATATTTTTGTTGCCAGCTGGGCCCCCGTCGAAAATATTTTTGGCACCGGCCAAGCTGCTGTCGAAAATATTTTCGGCGCCGTTCGCGGTCCCGTCGAAAACATTTTCGGCACCGGTCGAGTTACTGTCGAAAATATTTTCGGGGCCGTCCGAGCTCCCGTCGAAAATATTTCTGATGCCAGACGAGCTTCCGTCGAAAATATTTTAGGCACCGGCCGAGATCCTGTCGAAGATATTTTCGGCACCGGTCGAGGTACTGTCGAAAATATTTTCAGGGCCGTCCGAGCTTCCATCGAAAATATTTTCGGTGCCGGCCGAGCTCCCGTCGAAAATATTTTCGGAGCCGGCCGAGCCGCCGTCGAAAATATTTTAGGCACCGGCCGAGCTTCCATCGAAAATATTTTCGGTGCCGGATGAGACACCGACGAAAATATTTTCGGTGCCGGCCGGGCCCCCGTCTAAAATATTTCCGGTGCTGGTCAGAACCTTGTCGAAAATATTTTCGCGGCCGGCCGAGCTCCCGTCGAAAATATTTTTGACGCCGGCCGAGCTTCCGTCGAAAATATTTTTGGTGCCGACCGAGATCCCGTCAAAAATATTTTCGGAGCCGGCTGAGCTACCGTCGAAAATATTTTTGCCACCGGTCAAGGTACTGTCAAAAATATTTTCGGGGCCGTCCGAGCTCCCGTCGAAAATATTTTTGGCGCCGTTCGAGGTCCCGTCGAAACTATTTTCGGGGCCGTCCGAGCCTCCGTCGAAAACATTTTGGCACCGGCCAACACGCCGTCAAAAATATTTTTGGTGCCGATCGAGCCCCCGTTGAAAATATTTTCGGTGCCGGCCGAGCTCCAATCGAAAATATTTTCGGTGCCGGCCGAGATCCCGTCGAAAATATTTTCGGAGCCGGATGAGACCCCGTCGAAAATATTTTTGGTGCCGGCCGAGATCTTGTCGAAAATCTTTTGGATGCCAGCCGACCTCCCGTCGAAAATATTTTCGGTGCTAGCTGGGCCCCCGTCGAAACTATATTTGGCACCGGCCAAGCCGCCGTCGAAAATATTTTCGGCGCCGGTCGCGGTCCCATCGAAAATATTTTCGGCACCGGACGAGGTACTGTCGAAAATACTTTTGATGCCGGCCGAGCTTCCGTCGAAAACATTTTTGACGCCGCCCGAGCTTCCGTTGAAAATATTTTCGGTGCCGGCCGAGAACCCGTCGGAAATATTTTCGGAGCCGGCCGAGACCCTGTCGAAAATATTTTCGGGGCCGTCCGAGCTCCCGTCGAAAATATTTTTGGCGCCGTTCGAGGCCCCGTCGAAACTATTTTCGGGGCCATCCGAGCCTCCGTCGAAAACATTTTGGCACCGGCCAACAGGCCGTCGAAAATATTTTGGTGCCGGCCGAGCCCCCGTTGAAAATATTTTCGGTGCCGGCCGAGCTCCAATCGAAAATATTTTCGGTGCCGGCCGAGATCCCGTCGAAAATATTTTCGGAGCCGGACGAGACCCCGTCGAAAATATTTTTGGTGCCGGCCGAGATCCTGTCAAAAATCTTTTGGATGCCAGCCGAGCCCCCGTCGAAAATATTTTCGGTGCCAGCTGGGCCCCCGTCGAAAATATTTTTGGCACTGGCCAAGCTGCCGTCGAAAATATTTTCGGCGCCATTCGCGGTCCCGTTGAAAATATTTTCGGCACCGGTCGAGGTACTGTCGAAAATATTTTCGGGGCCGTCCGAGCTCCCGTCGAAAATATTTCTGACGCCGGACGAGCTTCCGTCGAAAATATTTTAGGCACCGGCCGAGATCCTGTCGAATATATTTTCGGCTCCGGTCGAGGTACTGTCGAAAATATTTTCGGGGCCGTCCGAGCTTCCATCGAAAATATTTTAGGCACCGGCCGAGCTTCCATCGAAAATATTTTCGGTGCCGGATGAGACACCGACGAAAATATTTTTGGTGCCGTCCGAGCCCCCGTCGAAAATATTTTCGGTGCCGGCCGAGCTCCAATCGAAAATATTTTCGGTGCCGGCCGAGATCCCGTCGAAAATATTTTCGGAGCCGGACGAGACCCCGTCGAAAATATTTTTGGTGCCGGCCGAGATCCTGTCAAAAATCTTTTGGATGCCAGCCGAGCCCCCGTCGAAAATATTTTCGGTGCCAGCTGGGCCCCCGTCGAAAATATTTTTGGCACCGGCCAAGCTGCCGTCGAAAATATTTTCGGTGCCGTTCGCGGTCCCGTCGAAAATATTTTCGGCACCGGTCGAGGTACTGTCGAAAATATTTTCGGGGCCGTCCGAGCTCCCGTCGAAAATATTTCTGACGCCGGACGAGCTTCCGTCGAAAATATTTTAGGCACCGGCCGAGATCCTGTCGAATATATTTTCGGCTCCGGTCAAGGTACTGTCGAAAATATTTTCGGGGCCGTCCGAGCTTCCATTGAAAATATTTTAGGCACCGGCCGAGCTTCCATCGAAAATATCTTCGGTGCCGGATGAGACACCGACGAAAATATTTTCGGTGCCGGCCGGGCCCCCGTCTAAAATATTTCTGGTGCTGGTCAGAACCTTGTCGAAAATATTTTCGGGGCCGGCCAAGCTCCCGTCGAAAATATTTTCGGAGCCGGCCGAGCCGCCGTCGAAAATATTTTAGGCACCGGCCGAGCTTCCATCGAAAATATTTTCGTTGCCGGAAGAGACACCGACGAAAATATTTTCAGTGCCGGCCGGGCCCCCGTCTAAAATATTTCCGGTGCTGGTCAGAACCTTGTCGAAAATATTTTCGGGGCTGTCCGAGCTCCAGTCGAAAATAGTTTTGACGCCGGCGGATCTTCCGTCGAAAATATTTTCCGTGCCGGCCGAGATCCCGTTGAAAATATTTTCGGAGCCGTCCGAGCTTCCGTCTAAAATATTTTTGGTGCCGGCCGAGATCCTGTCGAAAATCTTTTGGATGCCAGCCGAGCCTCCATCGAAAATATTTTCGGTGCCAGCTGGGCCCCCGTCGAAACTATATTTGGCACCGGCCAAGCCGCCGTCGAAAATATTTTCGGCGCCGGTCGCGGTCCCGTCGAAAATATTTTCGGCACCGGTCGAGGTCCTGTCGAAAATATTTTCGGAGCCGTCCGAGCTCCCGTCGAAAATATTTCTGACGCCGGACGAGCTTCCGTCGAAAATATTTTCGGTGCCGGCCGAGATCCTGTTGAAGATAGTTTCGGTGCTGGCCGAGCTCCTGTCGAAAATATTTTCGGCGCCGTTCGAGATCCTGTCGAAGATAGTTTCGGTGCCGGCCGAGCTCCCGTCGAAAATATTTTCGGCGCCGTTCGAGATCCTGTCGAAGATAGTTTCGGTGCCGGCCGAGCTCCCGTCGAAAATATTTTCGGTGCCGTCCGAGCCCCCGTCGAAACTATTTTCGGGGCCGTCCGAGCCTCCGTCAAAAACATTTTGGCACCGGCCAACACGCTGTCAAAAATATTTTTGGTGCCGTCCGAGCCCCCGTCGAAAATATTTTCGGTGCCGGCCGAGCTCCAATCGAAAATATTTTCGGTGCCGGCCGAGATCCCGTCGAAAATATTTTCGGAGCCGGACGAGACCCCGTCGAAAATATTTTTGGTGCCGGCCGAGATCCTGTCAAAAATCTTTTGGATGCCAGCCGAGCCCCCGTCGAAAATATTTTCGGTGCCAGCTGGGCCCCCGTCGAAAATATTTTTGGCACCGGCCAAGCCGCCGTCGAAAATATTTTCGGCGCCGTTCGCGGTCCCGTCGAAAATATTTTCCGTGCCGGATGAGACACCGACGAAAATATTTTCGGTGCCGGCCGGGCCCCCGTCTAAAATATTTCCGGTGCTGGTCAGAACCTTGTCGAAAATATTTTCGGGGCCGGCCAAGCTCCCGTCGAAAATATTTTCGGAGCCGGCCGAGCCGCCGTCGAAAATATTTTAGGCACCGGCCGAGCTTCCATCGAAAATATTTTCGTTGCCGGAAGAGACACCGACGAAAATATTTTCGGTGCCGGCCGGGCCCCCGTCTAAAATATTTCCGGTGCTGGTCAGAACCTTGTCGAAAATATTTTCGCGGCCGGCCGAGCTCCCGTCGAAAATAGTTTTGACGCCGGCGGATCTTCCGTCGAAAATATTTTCAGTGCCGGCCGAGATCCCGTTGAAAATATTTTCGGAGACGTCCGAGCTTCCGTCTAAAATATTTTTGGTGCCGGCCGAGATCCTGTCGAAAATCTTTTGGATGCCAGCCGAGCCTCCGTCGAAAATATTTTCGGTGCCAGCTGGGCCCCCGTCGAAACTATTTTTGGCACCGGCCAAGCCGCCGTCGAAAATATTTTCGGCGCCGGTCGCGGTCCCGTCGAAAATATTTTCGGCGCCTTTCGAGGTCCCGTTGAAACTATTTTCGGGGCCGTCCGAGCCTCCGTCAAAAACATTTTGGCACCGGCCAAGACGCCGTCAAAAATATTTTTGGTGCCGTCCGAGCCCCCGTCGAAAATATTTTCGGAGCCGGCCGAGCTCCCGTCGAAAATATTTTCGGAGCCGGCTGAGCCGCCGTCAAAAATATTTTCCGCAGCGGTCAAGGTACTGTCAAAAATATTTTCGGTGCCGGCCGAGCTCCCATCGAAAATATTTTCGGCACCGGACGAGGTACTGTCGAAAATATTTTTGATGCCGGCCGAGCTTCCGTCGAAAATATTTTTGACGCCGCCCGAGCTTCCGTTGAAAATATTTTCGGTGCCGGCCGAGATCCCGTCGAAAATATTTTCGGAGCCAGCCGAGACCCTGTCGAAAATATTTTCGGGGCCGTCCGAGCTGCTGTCGAAAATATTTTCGGCGCCGTTCGAGGTCCCGTCGAAACTATTTTCGGGGCCGTCCGAGCCTCCGTCGAAAACATTTTGGCACCGGCCAACACGCCGTCGAAAATATTTTTGGTGCCGATCGAGCCCCCGTCGAAAATATTTTCGGAGCTGGACGAGACCCCGTCGAAAATATTTTTGGTGCCGGCCGAGATCTTGTTGAAAATCTTTTGGATGCCAGCCGACTTCCCATCGAAAATATTTTTGTTGCCAGCTGGGCCCCCGTCGAAAATATTTTTGGCACCGGCCAAGCTGCTGTCGAAAATATTTTCGGTGCCGTTCGAGGTCCCGTCGAAAATATTGTCGGAGCCGGACGAGACCCCGTCGAAAATATTTTCGGGGCCGTCCGAGCCTCCGTCGAAAACATTTTTGGCACCGGTCGAGGTACTGTCGAAAATATTTTCGGGGCCGTCCGAGCTCCCGTTGAAAATATTTTTGACGCCGGCCAAGCTTCCATCGAAAATATTTTCGGAGCCAGCTGAGCCGCCGTCGAAAATATTTTCCGCACCGGTCAAGGTACTGTCAAAAATATTTTCGGTGCTGGCCGAGATCCCGTCGAAAATATTTTCGGAGCCGGCCGAGCCGCCGTCGAAAATATTTTAGGCACCGGCTGAGCCTCCATCGAAAATATTTTCGGTGCCGGATGAGACACTGACGAAAATATTTTCGGTGCCGGCCGGGCCCCCGTCTAAAATATTTTCGGTGCCGGTCAGGACCTTGTCGAAAGTATTTTCGGGGCCGGCCGAGATCCCGTCGAAAATATTTTTGACGCCGGCCAAGCTTCCGTCAAAAATATTTTCGGTGCCGGCCGAGACCCCGTTGAAAATATTTTTGGTGCCGTCCGAGCTGCCGTCGAAAATATTTTGGACGCCGGCCGAGACCCCTTCGAAAAAATTTTCGACGCCGGCCGAGATCCCATTGAAAATATTTTCGGTGCCGGCTGAGTCCCGTCTAAAATATTTCCGGTGCCAGGCGGGCCGCCGTCGAAAATATTTTTGGGGCCGGCCGAGCTCCCGTCGAAAATATTTTTGACGCCGGCCAAGCTTCCGTCGAAAATATTTTCGGAGCCGGCCGAGGTCCCATCGAAAATATTTTCGGGGCCGTCCGAGCCTCCGTCGAAAACATTTTTGGCACCGGCCAACACGCCGTCGAAAATATTTTTGGTGCCAGCCGAGCCCCCGTTGAAAATATTTTCGGTGCCGGCCGAGCTCCAGTCGAAAATATTTTCGGAGCCGGCCGAGCTCCCGTCGAAAATATTTTCGGAGCCGGCTGAGCTGCCGTCGAAAATATTTTCGCCACCGGTCTAGTTACTGTCAAAAATATTTTTGGTGCCGGCCGAGCTGCCGTTGAAAATATTTTCAGGGCCGTCCAAGCTCCCATCGAAAATATTTTTGACGCCGGCCGAACTTCCGTCGAAAATATTTTGGATGCCAGCCGAGCCTCCGTCAAAAATATTTTCGGTGCCAGCTGGGCCCCCGTCGAAAATATTTTTGGCACCGGCCAAGCCGCCGTCGAAAATATTTTCAGCGCCGTTCGCGGTCCCGTCGAAAATATTTTCGGCACCGGTCGAGGTACTGTCAAAAATATTTTCGGCACCGTCCGAGCTCCCGTCGAAAATATTTCTGACGCCGGCGGAGCTTCCGTCGAAAATATTTTCGGTGCCAGCTGGGCCCCCGTCGAAACTATTTTCGGAGCCGGCCGAGACCCCGTCGAATGTATTTTCCGGGCCCTCCGAGCCTCCGTCAAAAACATTTTTGGCACCGGCCAACACGCCGTTGAAAATATTTTCGGTGCCGGCCGAGCTCCCGTCGAAAATATTTTTGGAGCTGGCCGAGCCGCCGTCGAAAATATTTTCCGCACCGGTCGAGGTACTGTCAAAAATATTTTCAGTGCCGGCCGAGCTCCCATCGAAAATATTTTCGCCACCGGTCAAGTTACTGTCAAAAATATTTTTGGTGCCATCCGAGCTCCCGTCGAAAATATTTTTGACGCCGTCCGAGCTTCCGTCGAAAATATTTTCGGTGCCGGCTGAGATGCCGTCGAAAATATTTTCGGAGCCGGCCGAGACCCTGTCGAAAATATTTTCGGGGCCGCCCGAGCTCCCGTCGAAAATATTTTTGACGCCGGCGGAGCTTCCGTCGAAAATATTTTCGGTGCCGGCCAAGATCCTGTCGAAGATATTTTCGGTGCCGGCCGAGCTCCCGTCGAAAATATTTTCAGCACCGGTCGAGCTTCCGTCGAAAATATTTTAGCTGCCGGCCGAGATCCCATCGATAATATTTTCGGAGCCGGCCGAGCCGCCGTCGAAAATATTTTAGGCACCGGCCGAGCCTCCATCGAAAATATTTTCGGTGCCGGATGAGACACCGACGAAAATATTTTCGGTGCCGGCCGAGACCCCGTCGAAAATATTTTTGGTGCCGGTCAGAACCTTGTCGAAAATATTTTCGGGGCCGGCCGAGCCCCTTTTAAAAATATTTTCGGGGCTGGCCGAGCTCCCGTCTAAAATATTTCCGGTGCCAGGCGGGCCGCCGTCGAAAATATTTTTGGCACTGGTCGAGGTCCTGTCGAAAATATTTTCGGGGCCGGCCGAGCTCCCATCGAAAATATTTTTGACGCCGGCCGAGCTTCCATCGAAAATCTTTTGGATGCCAGCCGAGCCTCCGTCAAAAATATTTTCGGTGCCAGCTGGGCCCCCGTCGAAACTATTTTTGGCACCGGCCAAGACGTCGTCGAAAATATTTTCGGCGCCGTTCGCGGTCCCGTCGAAAATATTTTCGGCACCGGTCGAGGTACTGTCGAAAATATTTTCGGTGCCGTCCGAGCTCCTGTTGAAAATATTTCTGACGCCGGACGAGCTTCCGTCGAAAATATTTTCGGTGCCGGCCGAGGTACTGTCGAAGATATTTTCGGGGCCGTCCGAGCTCCCATCGAAAATATTTTCGGCGCCGTTCGAGGTCCCGTCGAAACTATTTTCGGGGCCGTCCGAGCCTCCGTCGAAAACATTTTGGCACTGGCCAAGACGCCGTCAAAAATATTTTTGGTGCCGATCGAGCCCCCGTTGAAAATATTTTCGGAGCCGGCCGAGCTGCCGTCGAAAATATTTCTGGTGCCGGCCGAGATCCTGTCGAAAATCTTTTGGATGCCAGCCGAGCCTCCGTCGAAAATATTTTTGATGCCAGCTGGGCCCCCGTCGAAACTATTTTTGGCACCGGCCAAGCCGCCGTCGAAAATATTTTCGGCACCGGTCGCGGTCCCGTCGAAAATATTTTCGGCGCCGTTCGAGGTCCCGTCGAAACTATTTTCGGGGCCGTCCGAGCCTCCGTCAAAAACATTTTGGCACTGGCCAAGACGCCGTCAAAAATATTTTTGGTGCCGTCCGAGCCCCCGTCGAAAATATTTTCGGAGCCGGCCGAGCTGCCGTCGAAAATATTTTCGGAGCCGGCTGAGCCGCCGTCAAAAATATTTTCCGCACCGGTCAAGGTACTGTCAAAAATATTTTCGGTGCCAGCCGAGCTCCCATCGAAAATATTTTCGGCACCGGACGAGGTACTGTCGAAAATATTTTTGATGCCGGCCGAGCTTCCGTCGAAAATATTTTTGACGCCGCCCGAGCTTCCGTCGAAAATATTTTCGGTGCCGGCCGAGATCCCGTCGAAAATATTTTCGGAGCCAGCCGAGACCCTGTCGAAAATATTTTCGGGGCCGTCCGAGCTGCCGTCGAAAATATTTTCGGCGCCGTTCGAGGTCCCGTCGAAACTATTTTCGGGGCCGTCCGAGCCTCCGTCGAAAACATTTTGGCACCGGCCAACACGCCGTCGAAAATATTTTTGGTGCCGATCGAGCCCCCGTTGAAAATATTTTCGGTGCCGGCCGAGCTCCAATCGAAAATATTTTCGGTGCCGGCCGAGATCCCGTCGAAAATATTTTCGGAGCCGGACGAGACCCCGTCGAAAATATTTTTGGTGCCGGCCGAGATCTTGTTGAAAATCTTTTGGATGCCAGCCGACCTCCCGTCGAAAATATTTTTGTTGCCAGCTGGGCCCCCGTCGAAAATATTTTTGGCACCGGCCAAGCTGCCGTCGAAAATATTTTCGGCGCCGTTCGCGGTCCCGTCGAAAATATTTTCGGCACCGGTCGAGTTACTGTCGAAAATATTTTCGGGGCCGTCCGAGCTCCCGTCGGAAATATTTCTGATGCCGGACGAGCTTCCGTCGAAAATATTTTAGGCACCGGCCGAGATCCTGTTGAAGATATTTTCGGCACCGGTCGAGGTACTGTCGAAAATATTTTCAGGGCCGTCCGAGCTTCCATCGAAAATATTTTCGGTGCCGGCCGAGCTCCCGTCGAAAATATTTTCGGAGCCGGCCGAGCCGCCGTCGAAAATATTTTAGGCACCGGCCGAGCTTCCATCGAAAATATTTTCGGTGCCGGATGAGACACCGACGAAAATATTTTCGGTGCCGGCCGGGCCCCCGTCTAAAATATTTCCGGTGCTGGTCAGAACCTTGTCGAAAATACTTTCGCGGCCGGCCGAGCTCCCGTCGAAAATATTTTTGACGCCGGCCGAGCTTCCGTCGAAAATATTTTTGGTGCCGACCGAGATCCCGTCAAAAATATTTTCGGAGCCGGCTGAGCTGCCGTCGAAAATATTTTTGCCACCGGTCAAGGTACTGTCAAAAATATTTTCGGGGCCGGCCGAGCTCCCGTCGAAAATATTTTTGACACCGGCGGAGCTTCCGTCGAAAATATTTTCGGTGCCGGCGGAGATCCCGTCGAAAATATTTTCGGCACCGGTCGAGGTCCTGTCGAAAATATTTTCGGGGCTGTCCGAGCTCCTGTCGAAAATAGTTTTGACGCCGGCGGATCTTCCGTCGAAAATATTTTCAGTGCCGGCCGAGATCCCGTTGAAAATATTTTCGGAGCCGTCCGAGCTTCCGTCTAAAATATTTTTGGTGCCGGCCGAGATCCTGTCGAAAATCTTTTGGATGCCAGCCGAGCCTCCGTCGAAAATATTTTCGGCGCTGTTCGAGGTCCCGTCGAAACTATTTTCGGGGCCGTCCGAGCCTCCGTCAAAAACATTTTGGCACCGGCCAAGACGCCGTCAAAAATATTTTTGGTGCTGTCCGAGCCCCCGTCGAAAATATTTTCGGAGCCGGCTGAGCTCCCGTCGAAAATATTTTCGGAGCCGGCTGAGCCGCCGTCAAAAATATTTTCCGCACCGGTCAAGGTACTGTCAAAAATATTTTCGGTGCCGGCCGAGCTCCCATCGAAAATATTTTCGGCACCAGACGAGGTACTGTCGAAAATATTTTTGATGCCGGCCGAGCTTCCGTCGAAAATATTTTTGACGCCGCCCGAGCTTCCGTTGAAAATATTTTCGGTGCCGGCCGAGATCCCGTCGAAAATATTTTCGGAGCCAGCCGAGACCCTGTCGAAAATATTTTCGGGGCCGTCCGAGCTGCCGTCGAAAATATTTTCGGCGCCGTTCGAGGTCCCGTCGAAACTATTTTCGGGGCCGTCCGAGCCTCCGTCGAAAACATTTTGGCACCGGCCAACACGCCGTCGAAAATATTTTTGGTGCCAGCCGAGCCCCCGTTGAAAATATTTTCGGTGCCGGCCGAGCTGCAATCGAAAATATTTTCGGTGCCGGCCGAGATCCCGTCGAAAATATTTTCGGAGCCGGACGAGACCCCGTCGAAAATATTTTTGGTGCCGGCCGAGATCTTGTCGAAAATCTTTTGGATGCCAGCCGACCTCCCGTCGAAAATATTTTCGGTGCCAGCTGGGCCCCCGTCGAAAATATTTTTGGCACCGGCCAAGCTGCTGTCGAAAATATTTTTGGCGCCGTTCGCGGTCCCGTCGAAAATATTTTCGGCACCGGTCGAGTTACTGTCGAAAATATTTTCGGGGCCGTCCGAGCTTCCATCGAAAATATTTTCGGTGCCGGCCGAGCTCCCATCGAAAATATTTTCGGAGCCGGCCGAGCCGCCGTCGAAAATATTTTAGGCACCGGCCGAGCTTCCATCGAAAATATTTTCGGTGCCGGATGAGACACCGACGAAAATATTTTCGGTGCCGGCCGGGCCCCCATCTAAAATATTTCCGGTGCTGGTCAGAACCTTGTCGAAAATATTTTCGGGGCCGGCCGAGCTCCCGTAGAAAATATTTTTGGTGCCGGCCGAGATCCCGTCGAAAATATTTTCGGAGCCGTCCGAGCTCCCGTCGAAAATATTTCTGACGCCGGACGAGCTTCCGTCGAAAATATTTTCGGTGCCGGCCGAGATCCTGTCGAAGATAGTTTCGGTGCCGGCCGAGCTCCCGTCGAAAATATTTTCGGCGCCGTTCGAGATCCTGTCGAAGATAGTTTCGGTGCTGGCCGAGCTCCCGTCGAAAATATTTTCGGTGCCGTCCGAGCCCCCGTCGAAACTATTTTCGGGGCCGTCCGAGGTCCCGTCGAAACTATTTTCGGGGCCGTCCGAGCCTCCGTCGAAAACGTTTTGGCACCGGCCAACAGGCCGTCAAAAATATTTTCGGAGCCGGACGAGACCCCGTCGAAAATATTTTTGGTGCCGGCCGAGATCCTGTCGAAAATCTTTTGGATGGCAGCCGAGCCCCCGTCGAAAATATTTTCGGTGCCAGCTGGGCCCCCGTCGAAAATATTTTTGGCACCGGCCAAGCCGCCGTCGAAAATATTTTCGGCGCCGTTCGCGGTCCCGTCGAAAATATTTTCGGCACCGGTCGAGGTACTGTCGAAAATATTTTCGGGGCTGTCCGAGCTCCCGTCGAAAATATTTCTGACGCCGGACGAGCTTCCGTCGAAAATATATTAGGCACCGGCCGAGATCCTGACGAAGATATTTTCGGCACTGGTCGAGGTACTGTCGAAAATATTTTCGGGGCCGTCCAAGCTTCCATCGAAAATATTTTCGGTGCCGGCCGAGATCCCGTCGAAAATATTTTCAGAGCCGGCCGAGCCGCCGTCGAAAATATTTTAGGCACCGGCCGAGCTTCCATCGAAAATATTTTTGGTGCCGGATGAGACACCGACGAAAATATTTTCGGTGCCGGCTGGGCCCCCAGCTAAAATATTTCCAGTGCTGGTCAGAACCTTGTCGAAAATATTTTCGGGGCCGGCCGAGCTCCCGTCGTAAATATTTTTGACGCCGGCCGAGCTTCCGTTGAAAATATTTTCGGTGCCGGCCGAGCCCCTGTTGAAAATATTTTCGGTGCCGGCCGAGCTCCAATCGAAAATATTTTCGGTGCCGGCCAAGATCCCGTCGAAAATATTTTCGGAGCCGGCCGAGACCCTGTCGAAAATATTTTCGGGGCCGTCCGAGCTCCCGTCGAAAACATTTTGGCACCGGCCAACACGCCGTCGAAAATATTTTTGGTGCCGGCCGAGCCCCCGTTGAAAATATTTTCGGTGCCGGCTGAGCTCCAATCGAAAATATTTTCGGTGCCGGCGAGATCCCATCGAAAATATTTTCGGAGCCGGACGAGACCCCGTCGAAAATATTTTTGGTGCCGGCCGAGATCCTGTCGAAAATCTTTTGGATGCCAGCCGAGCCCCCGTCGAAAATATTTTCGGTGCCAGCTGGGCCTCCGTCGAAACTATTTTTGGCACCGGCCAAGCTGCCGTCGAAAATAGTTTCGGCGCCGGTCGCGGTCCCGTCGAAAATATTTTCGGCACCGGTCGAGGTACTGTCGAAAATATTTTCGGGGCCGTCCGAGCTCCCGTCGAAAATATTTCTGATGCCGGACGAGCTTCCGTCGAAAATATTTTAGGCACCGGCCGAGATCCTGTCGAAGATATTTTCGGCACCGGTCGAGGTACTGTCGAAAATATTTTCGGGGCTGTCCGAGCTCCCGTCGAAAATAGTTTTGACGCCGGCGGATCTTCCGTCGAAAATATTTTCAGTGCCGTCCGAGATCCCGTTGAAAATATTTTCGGAGCCGTCCGAGCTTCCGTCTAAAATATTTTTGGTGCCGGCCGAGATCCTGTCGAAAATCTTTTGGATGCCAGCCGAGCCTCCGTCGAAAATATTTTCGGTGCTAGCTGGGCCCCCGTCGAAACTATATTTGGCACCGGCCAAGCTGCCGTCGAAAATATTTTCGGCGCCGGTCGCGGTCCCGTCGAAAATATTTTCGGCACCGGTCGAGGTCCTGTCGAAAATATTTTCGGAGCCGTCCGAGCTCCCGTCGAAAATATTTCTGACGCTGGACGAGCTTCCGTCGAAAATATTTTCGGTGCCGGCCGAGCTCCCGTCGAAAATATTTTCGGCGCCGTTCGAGATCCTGTCGAAGATAGTTTCGGTGCCGGCCGAGCTCCCGTCGAAAATATTTTCGGCGCCGTTCGAGGTCCCGTCGAAACTATTTTCGGGGCCGTCCGAGCCTCCGTCAAAAACATTTTGGCACCGGACAACACGCTGTCAAAAATATTTTCGGTGCCGTCCGAGCCCCCGTTGAAAATATTTTCGGAGCCGGCCAAGCCACCGTCTAAAATATTTTCGGCGCCGGTCGCGGTCCCGTCGAAAATATTTTCGGCACCGGTCGATGTATTGTCAAAAATACTTTCGGTGCCGGCCGAGCTCCCTTCGAAAATATTTTCGGCAGCGGACAAGGTACTGTTGAAAACATTTTTGATGCCGCCCGAGCTTCCGTTGAAAATATTTTCGGTGCCGGCCGAGATCCCGTCGAAAATATTTTCGGAGCCGGCCGAGACCCTGTCGAAAATATTTTCGGGGCCGTCCGAGCTCCCGTCGAAAATATTTTCGGCGCCGTTCGAGGTCCCGTCGAAAGTATTTTCGGGGCCGTCCGCGCCTCCGTCGAAAACATTTTGGCACCGGTCAACAGGCCGTCGAAAATATTTTTGTTGCCGGCCGAGCCCCCGTTGAAAATATTTTCGGTGCCGGCCGAGCTCCAATCGAAAATATTTTCGGTGCCGGCCGAGCTCCCGTCGAAAATATTTTCGGAGCCGGACGAGACCCCGTCGAAAATATTTTTGGTGCCGGCCGAGATCCTGTCGAAAATCTTTTGGATGCCAGCCGAGCCCCCGTCGAAAATATTTTCGGTGCCAGCTGGGCCCCCGTCGAAAATATTTTTGGCACCGGCCAAGCTGCTGTCGAAAATATCTTCGGCGCCGTTCGCGGTCCCGTCGAAAATATTTTCGGCACCGGTCGAGGTACTGTCGAAAATATTTTCGGGGCTGTCCGAGCTCCCATCGAAAATATTTCTGACGCCGGACGAGCTTCCGTCGAAAATATTTTCGGTGCCGGCCGAGCTTCCGTTGAAAATATTTTCGGTGCCGTCCGAGATCCCGTCGAAAATATTTTCGGAGCCGGACGAGACCCCGTCGAAAATATTTTTGGTGCCGGCCGAGATCTTGTCGAAAATCTTTTGGATGCCAGCCGACCTCCCGTCGAAAATATTTTCGGTGCCAGCTGGGCCCCCGTCGAAAATATTTTTGGCACCGGCCAAGCCGCCGTCGAAAATATTTTCGGCGCCGGTCGCGGTCCCGTCGAAAATATTTTCGGCACCGGTCGAGTTACTGTCGAAAATATTTTCGGGGCCGTCCGAGCTCCCGTCGAAAATATTTCTGATGCCGGACGAGCTTCCGTCGAAAATATTTTAGGCACCGGCCGAGATCCTGTCGAAGATATTTTCGGCACCGGTCGAGGTACTGTCGAAAATATTTTCAGGGCCGTCCAAGCTTCCATCGAAAATATTTTCGGTGCCAGCCGAGCTCCCGTCGAAAATATTTTCGGAGCCGGCCGAGCCGCCGTCGAAAATATTTTAGGCACCGGCCGAGCTTCCATCGAAAATATTTTCCGTGCCGGATGAGACACCGACGAAAATATTTTCGGTGCCGGCCGGGCCCCCGTCTAAAATATTTCCGGTGCTGGTCAGAACCTTGTCGAAAATATTTTCGCAGCCAGCCGAGCTCCCGTCGAAAATATTTTTGACGCCGGCCGAGCTTCCGTCGAAAATATTTTTGGTGCCGACCGAGATCCCGTCAAAAATATTTTCGGAGCCGGCTGAGCTGCCGTCGAAAATATTTTTGCCACCGGTCAAGGTACTGTCAAAAATATTTTCGGGGCCGTCCGAGCTCCCGTCGAAAATATTTTTGACACCGGCGGAGCTTCCGTCGAAAATATTTTCGGTGCCGGCGGAGATCCCGTCGAAAATATTTTCGGCACCGGTCGAGGTCCTGTCGAAAATATTTTCGGGGCTGTCCGAGCTCCCGTCGAAAATAGTTTTGACGCCGGCGGATCTTCCGTCGAAAATATTTTCAGTGCCGGCCGAGATCCCGTTGAAAATATTTTCGGAGCCGTCCGAGCTTCCGTCTAAAATATTTTTGGTGCCGGCCGAGATCCTGTCGAAAATCTTTTGGATGCCAGCCGAGCCTCCGTCGAAAATATTTTCGGTGCCAGCTGGGCCCCCGTCGAAACTATTTTTGGCACCGGCCAAGCCGCCGTCGAAAATATTTTCGGCGCCGGTCGCGGTCCCGTCGAAAATATTTTCGGCGCTGTTCGAGGTCCCGTCGAAACTATTTTCGGGGCCGTCCGAGCCTCCGTCAAAAACATTTTGGCACCGGCCAAGACGCCGTCAAAAATATTTTTGGTGCTGTCCGAGCCCCCGTCGAAAATATTTTCGGAGCCGGCCGAGCTCCCGTCGAAAATATTTTCGGAGCCGGCTGAGCCGCCGTCAAAAATATTTTCCGCACCGGTCAAGGTACTGTCAAAAATATTTTCGGTGCCGGCCGAGCTCCCATCGAAAATTTTTTCGGCACCAGACGAGGTACTGTCGAAAATATTTTTGATGCCGGCCGAGCTTCCGTCGAAAATATTTTTGACGCCGCCCGAGCTTCCGTTGAAAATATTTTCGGTGCCGGCCGAGATCCCGTCGAAAATATTTTCGGAGCCAGCCGAGACCCTGTCGAAAATATTTTCGGGGCCGTCCGAGCTGCCGTCGAAAATATTTTCGGCACCGGACGAGGTACTGTCGAAAATATTTTTGATGCCGGCCGAGCTTCCGTCAAAAATATTTTTGACGCCGCCCGAGCTTCCGTTGAAAATATTTTCGGTGCCGGCCGAGATCCCGTCGAAAATATTTTCGGAGCCAGCCGAGACCCTGTCGAAAATATTTTCGGGGCCGTCCGAGCTGCCTTCGAAAATATTTTCGGCGCCGTTCGAGGTCCCGTCGAAACTATTTTCGGGGCCGTCCGAGCCTCCGTCGAAAACATTTTGGCACCAGCCAACACGCCGTCAAAAATATTTTTGGTGCCGATCGAGCCCCCGTTGAAAATATTTTCGGTGCCGGCCGAGCTCCAATCGAAAATATTTTCGGTGCCGTCCGAGATCCCGTTGAAAATATTTTCGGAGCCGGACGAGACCCCGTCGAAAATATTTTTGGTGCCGGCCGAGATCTTGTCGAAAATCTTTTGGATGCCAGCCGACCTCCCGTCGAAAATATTTTCGGTGCCAGCTGGGCCCCCGTCGAAAATATTTTTGGCACCGGCCAAGCCGCCGTCGAAAATATTTTCGGCGCCGTTCGCGGTCCCGTCGAAAATATTTTCGGCACCGGTCGAGGTACTGTCGAAAATATTTTCGGGGCCGTCCGAGCTCCCGTCGAAAATATTTTCGGTGCCGGCCGAGCTCCCGTCGAAAATATTTTAGGCACCGGCCGAGATCCTGTCGAAGATATTTTCGGCACCGGTCGAGGTACTGTCGAAAATATTTTCGGGGCCGTCCGAGCTTCCATCGAAAATATTTTCGGTGCCGGCCGAGCTCCCGTCGAAAATATTTTCGGAGCCGGCCGAGCCGCCGTCGAAAATATTTTAGGCACCGGCCGAGCTTCCATCGAAAATATTTTCGGTGCCGGATGAGACACCGACGAAAATATTTTCGGTGCCGGCCGGGCCCCCATCTAAAATATTTCCGGTGCTGGTCAGAACCTTGTCGAAAATATTTTCGGGGCCGGCCGAGCTCCCGTCGAAAATATTTTTGGTGCCGGCCGAGATCCCGTCGAAAATATTTTTGGTGCTGTCCGAGCTCCCGTCGAAAATAGTTTTGACGCCGGCGGATCTTCCGTCGAAAATATTTTCCATGCCGGCCGAGATCCTGTTGAAAATATTTTCGGAGCCGTCCGAGCTTCCGTCTAAAATATTTTTGGTGCCGGCCGAGATCCTGTCGAAAATCTTTTGGATGCCAGCCGAGCCTCCATCGAAAATATTTTCGGTGCCAGCTGGGCCCCCGTCGAAACTATATTTGGCACTGGCCAAGCCGCCGTCGAAAATATTTTCGGCGCCGGTCGCGGTCCCGTCGAAAATATTTTCGGCACCGGTCGAGGTCCTGTCGAAAATATTTTCGGAGCCGTCCGAGCTCCCGTCGAAAATATTTCTGACGCCGGACGAGCTTCCGTCGAAAATATTTTAGGCACCGGCCGAGCTTCCATCGAAAATATTTTCGTTGCCGGATGAGACACCCACGAAAATATTTTCGGTGCTGGCCGGGCCCCCGTCTAAAATATTTCCGGTGCTGGTCAGAACCTTGTCGAAAATATTTTCGCGGCCGGCCGAGCTCCCGTCGAAAATATTTTTGACGCCGGCCGAGATCCCGTCGAAAATATTTTCGGAGCCGTCCGAGCTCCCGTCGAAAATATTTCTGACGCCGGACGAGCTTCCGTCGAAAATATTTTCGGTGCCGGCCGAGATCCTGTCGAAGATAGTTTCGGTGCCGGCCGAGCCCCCGTTGAAAATATTTTCGGTGCCGGCCGAGGTCCCGTCGAAAATATTTTCGGAGCAGGCCCAAGCCGCCGTCGAAAATATTTTCGGCGCCGGTCGCGGTCCCGTCGAAAATATTTTCGGCACCGCTCGAGGTATTGTCAAAAATACTTTCAGTGCCGGCCGAGCTCACTTCGAAAATATTTTTGGCACCGGACGAGCTTCCGTTGAAAATATTTTCGGTGCCGTCCGAGCTGCCGTCGAAAATATTTTCGGCGCCGTTCGAGGTCCCGTCGAAACTATTTTCGGGGCCGTCCGAGCCTCCGTTGAAAACATTTTGGCACCGGCCAACAGGCCGTCAAAAATATTTTCGGAGCCGGACGAGACCCCGTCGAAAATATTTTTGGTGCCGGCCGAGATCCTGTCGAAAATCTTTTGGATGGCAGCCGAGCCCCCGTCGAAAATATTTTCGGTGCCAGCTGGGCCCCCGTCGCAAATATTTTTGGCACCGGCCAAGCCGCCGTCGAAAATATTTTCGGCGCCGTTCGCGGTCCCGTCGAAAATATTTTCGGCACCGGTCGAGGTACTGTCGAAAATATTTTCGGGGCTGTCCGAGCTCCCGTCGAAAATATTTCTGACGCCGGACGAGCTTCCGTCGAAAATATATTAGGCACCGGCCGAGATCCTGACGAAGATATTTTCGGCACTGGTCGAGGTACTGTCGAAAATATTTTCGGGGCCGTCCAAGCTTCCATCGAAAATATTTTCGGTGCCGGCCGAGATCCCGTCGAAAATATTTTCAGAGCCGGCCGAGCCGCCGTCGAAAATATTTTAGGCACCGGCCGAGCTTCCATCGAAAATATTTTTGGTGCCGGATGAGACACTGACGAAAATATTTTCGGTGCCGGCTGGGCCCCCAGCTAAAATATTTCCAGTGCTGGTCAGAACCTTGTCGAAAATATTTTCGGGGCCGGCCGAGCTCCCGTCGTAAATATTTTTGACGCCGGCCGAGCTTCCGTTGAAAATATTTTCGGTGCCGGCCGAGCCCCTGTTGAAAATATTTTCGGTGCCGGCCGAGCTCCAATCGAAAATATTTTCGGTGCCGGCCAAGATCCCGTCGAAAATATTTTCGGAGCCGGCCGAGACCCTGTCGAAAATATTTTCGGGGCCGTCCGAGCTCCCGTCGAAAACATTTTGGCACCGGCCAACACGCCGTCGAAAATATTTTTGGTGCCGGCCGAGCCCCCGTTGAAAATATTTTCGGTGCCGGCCGAGCTCCAATCGAAAATATTTTCGGTGCCGGCCAAGATCCCATCGAAAATATTTTCGGCACCGGACGAGCTTCCGTCGAAAATATTTTTGGTGCCGGCCGAGCTTCCGTTGACAATATTTTTGACGCCGCCCGAGCTTCCGTTGAAAATATTTTCGGTGCCGGCCGAGAACCCGTCGAAAATATTTTCGGTGCCGTTCGAGGTCCCGTCGAAACTATTTTCGGGGCCGTCCGAGCCTCCGTCGAAAACATTTTGGCACCGGCCAACACGCCGTCGAAAATATTTTTGGTGATGGCCGAGCCCCCATTGAAAATATTTTCGGTGCCGGCTGAGCTCCAATCGAAAATATTTTCGGCGCCGGTCGCGGTCCCGTCGAAAATATTTTCGGCACCGGTCGAGGTCCTGTCGAAAATATTTTCGGAGCCGTCCGAGCTCCCGTCGAAAATATTTCTGACGCTGGACGAGCTTCCGTCGAAAATATTTTTGGTGCCGGCCGAGCTCCCGTCGAAAATATTTTCGGCGCCGTTCGAGATCCTGTCGAAGATAGTTTCGGTGCCGGCCGAGCTCCCGTCGAAAATATTTTCGGCGCCGTTCGAGGTCCCGTCGAAACTATTTTCGGGGCCGTCCGAGCCTCCGTCAAAAACATTTTGGCACCGGACAACACGCTGTCAAAAATATTTTCGGTGCCGTCCGAGCTCCCATCGAAAATATTTTCGGAGCCGGCCAAGCCACCGTCTAAAATATTTTCGGCGCCGGTCGCGGTCCCGTCGAAAATATTTTCGGCACCGGTCGATGTATTGTCAAAAATACTTTCGGTGCCGGCCGAGCTCCCTTCGAAAATATTTTCGGCAGCGGACAAGGTACTGTTGAAAACATTTTTGATGCCGCCCGAGCTTCCGTTGAAAATATTTTCGGTGCCGGCCGAGATCCCGTCGAAAATATTTTCGGAGCCGGCCGAGACCCTGTCGAAAATATTTTCGGGGCCGTCCGAGCTCCCGTCGAAAATATTTTCGGCGCCGTTCGAGGTCCCGTCGAAACTATTTTCGGGGCCGTCCGCGCCTCCGTCGAAAACATTTTGGCACCGGTCAACAGGCCGTCGAAAATATTTTTGTTGCCGGCCGAGCCCCCGTTGAAAATATTTTCGGTGCCGGCCGAGCTCCAATCGAAAATATTTTCGGTGCCGGCCGAGCTCCCGTCGAAAATATTTTCGGAGCCGGACGAGACCCCGTCGAAAATATTTTTGGTGCCGGCCGAGATCTTGTCGAAAATCTTTTGGATGCCAGCCGAGCCCCCGTCGAAAATATTTTCGGTGCCAGCTGGGCCCCCGTCGAAACTATTTTTGGCACCGGCCAAGCTGCTGTCGAAAATATCTTCGGCGCCGTTCGCGGTCCCGTCGAAAATATTTTCGGCACCGGTCGAGGTACTGTCGAAAATATTTTCGGGGCTGTCCGAGCTCCCGTCGAAAATATTTCTGACGCCGGACGAGCTTCCGTCGAAAATATTTTCGGTGCCGGCCGAGCTTCCGTTGAAAATATTTTCGGTGCCGCCCGAGATCCCGTCGAAAATATTTTCGGAGCCGGCTGAGGTCCCGTCGAAAATATTTTTGACGCCGGCGGATCTTCCGTCGAAAATATTTTCAGTGCCGGCCGAGATCCCGTTGAAAATATTTTCGGAGCTGTCCGAGCTTCCGTCTAAAATATTTTTGGTGCCGGCCGAGATCCTGTCGAAAATCTTTTGGATGCCAGCCGAGCCTCCGTCGAAAATATTTTCGGTGCTAGCTGGGCCCCCGTCGAAACTATATTTGGCACCGGCCAAGCCGCCGTCGAAAATATTTTCGGCGCCGGTCGCGGTCCCATCGAAAATATTTTCGGCACCGGTCGAGGTCCTGTCGAAAATATTTTCGGAGCCGTCCGAGCTCCCGTCGAAAATATTTCTGACGCCGGACGAGCTTCCGTCGAAAATATTTTCGGTGCCGGCCGAGCTCCCGTCGAAAATATTTTTGGTGCCGTCCGAGCCCCCGTTGAAAATATTTTCGGTGCCGGCCGAGCTCCCATCGAAAATATTTTCGGAGCCGGCTGGGCCCCCATCTAAAATATTTCCGGTGCTGGTCAGAACCTTGTCGAAAATATTTTCGGGGCCGGCCGAGATCCCGTCGAAAATATTTTTGACGCCGGCCGAGCTTCCGTTGAAAATATTTTCGGTGCCGCCCGAGATCCCGTCGAAAATATTTTCGGGGCCGGCCGAGCTCCCGTCGTAAATATTTTTGACGCCGGCCGAGCTTCCGTTGAAAATATTTTCGGTGCCGGCCGAGCCCCCGTTGAAAATATTTTCGGTGCCGGCCGAGCTCCAATCGAAAATATTTTCGGTGCCGGCCAAGATCCCGTCGAAAATATTTTCGGAGCCGGCCGAGACCCTGTCGAAAATATTTTCGGGGCCGTCCGAGCTCCCGTCGAAAACATTTTGGCACCGGCCAACACGCCGTCGAAAATATTTTTGGTGCCGGCCGAGCCCCCGTTGAAAATATTTTCGGTGCCGGCCGAGCTCCAATCGAAAATATTTTCAGTGCCGGCCAAGATCCCGTCGAAAATATTTTCGGCACCGGACGAGCTTCCGTCGAAAATATTTTTGGTGCCGGCCGAGCTTCCGTTGACAATATTTTTGACGCCGCCCGAGCTTCCGTTGAAAATATTTTCGGTGCCGGCCGAGAACCCGTCGAAAATATTTTCGGTGCCATTCGAGGTCCCGTCGAAACTATTTTCGGGGCCGTCCGAGCCTCCGTCGAAAACATTTTGGCACCGGCCAACACGCCGTCGAAAATATTTTTGGTGATGGCCGAGCCCCCATTGAAAATATTTTCGGTGCCGGCTGAGCTCCAATCGAAAATATTTTCGGTGCCGGCCGAGATCCCATCGAAAATATTTTCGGAGCCGGACGAGACCCCGTCGAAAATATTTTTGGTGCCGGCCGAGATCCTGTCGAAAATCTTTTGGATGCCAGCCGAGCCCCCGTCGAAAATATTTTCGGTGCCAGCTGGGCATCCGTCGAAACTATTTTTGGCACCGGCCAAGCTGCCGTCGAAAATAGTTTCGGCGCCGGTCGCGGTCCCGTCGAAAATATTTTCGGCACCGGTCGAGGTACTGTCGAAAATATTTTCGGGGCCGTCCGAGCTCCCGTCGAAAATATTTCTGATGCCGGACGAGCTTCCGTCGAAAATATTTTAGGCACCGGCCAAGATCCTGTCGAAGATATTTTCGGCACCGGTCGAGGTACTGTCGAAAATATTTTCGGCGCCGTTCGAGATCCTGTCGAAGATAGTTTCGGTGCCGGCCGAGCTCCCGTCGAAAATATTTTCGGCGCCGTTCGAGGTCCCGTCGAAACTATTTTCGGGGCCGTCCGAGCCTCCGTCAAAAACATTTTGGCACCGGACAACACGCTGTCAAAAATATTTTCGGTGCCGTCCGAGCTCCCATCGAAAATATTTTCGGAGCCGGCCAAGCCACCGTCTAAAATATTTTCGGCGCCGGTCGCGGTCCCGTCGAAAATATTTTCGGCACCGGTCGATGTATTGTCAAAAATACTTTCGGTGCCGGCCGAGCTCCCTTCGAAAATATTTTCGGCAGCGGACAAGGTACTGTTGAAAACATTTTTGATGCCGCCCGAGCTTCCGTTGAAAATATTTTCGGTGCCGGCCGAGATCCCGTCGAAAATATTTTCGGAGCCGGCCGAGACCCTGTCGAAAATATTTTCGGGGCCGTCCGAGCTCCCGTCGAAAATATTTTCGGCGCCGTTCGAGGTCCCGTCGAAACTATTTTCGGGGCCGTCCGCGCCTCCGTCGAAAACATTTTGGCACCGGTCAACAGGCCGTCGAAAATATTTTTGTTGCCGGCCGAGCCCCCGTTGAAAATATTTTCGGTGCCGGCCGAGCTCCAATCGAAAATATTTTCGGTGCCGGCCGAGCTCCCGTCGAAAATATTTTCGGAGCCGGACGAGACCCCGTCGAAAATATTTTTGGTGCCGGCCGAGATCTTGTCGAAAATCTTTTGGATGCCAGCCGAGCCCCCGTCGAAAATATTTTCGGTGCCAGCTGGGCCCCCGTCGAAACTATTTTTGGCACCGGCCAAGCTGCTGTCGAAAATATCTTCGGCGCCGTTCGCGGTCCCGTCGAAAATATTTTCGGCACCGGTCGAGGTACTGTCGAAAATATTTTCGGGGCTGTCCGAGCTCCCGTCGAAAATATTTCTGACGCCGGACGAGCTTCCGTCGAAAATATTTTCGGTGCCGGCCGAGCTTCCGTTGAAAATATTTTCGGTGCCGCCCGAGATCCCGTCGAAAATATTTTCGGAGCCGGCTGAGGTCCCGTCGAAAATATTTTTGACGCCGGCGGATCTTCCGTCGAAAATATTTTCAGTGCCGGCCGAGATCCCGTTGAAAATATTTTCGGAGCTGTCCGAGCTTCCGTCTAAAATATTTTTGGTGCCGGCCGAGATCCTGTCGAAAATCTTTTGGATGCCAGCCGAGCCTCCATCGAAAATATTTTCGGTGCTAGCTGGGCCCCCGTCGAAACTATATTTGGCACCGGCCAAGCCGCCGTCGAAAATATTTTCGGCGCCGGTCGCGGTCCCATCGAAAATATTTTCGGCACCGGTCGAGGTCCTGTCGAAAATATTTTCGGAGCCGTCCGAGCTCCCGTCGAAAATATTTCTGACGCCGGACGAGCTTCCGTCGAAAATATTTTCGGTGCCGGCCGAGCTCCCGTCGAAAATATTTTTGGTGCCGTCCGAGCCCCCGTTGAAAATATTTTCGGTGCCGGCCGAGCTCCCATCGAAAATATTTTCGGAGCCGGCTGGGCCCCCATCTAAAATATTTCCGGTGCTGGTCAGAACCTTGTCGAAAATATTTTCGGGGCCGGCCGAGATCCCGTCGAAAATATTTTTGACGCCGGCCGAGCTTCCGTTGAAAATATTTTCGGTGCCGCCCGAGATCCCGTCGAAAATATTTTCGGGGCCGGCCGAGCTCCCGTCGTAAATATTTTTGACGCCGGCCGAGCTTCCGTTGAAAATATTTTCGGTGCCGGCCGAGCCCCCGTTGAAAATATTTTCGGTGCCGGCCGAGCTCCAATCGAAAATATTTTCGGTGCCGGCCAAGATCCCGTCGAAAATATTTTCGGAGCCGGCCGAGACCCTGTCGAAAATATTTTCGGGGCCGTCCGAGCCTCCGTCGAAAACATTTTGGCACCGGCCAACACGCCGTCGAAAATATTTTTGGTGCCGGCCGAGCCCCCGTTGAAAATATTTTCGGCACCGGACGAGCTTCCGTCGAAAATATTTTTGGTGCCGGCCGAGCTTCCGTTGACAATATTTTTGACGCCGCCCGAGCTTCCGTTGAAAATATTTTCGGTGCCGGCCGAGAACCCGTCGAAAATATTTTCGGTGCCATTCGAGGTCCCGTCGAAACTATTTTCGGGGCCGTCCGAGCCTCCGTCGAAAACATTTTGGCACCGGCCAACACGCCGTCGAAAATATTTTTGGTGATGGCCGAGCCCCCATTGAAAATATTTTCGGTGCCGGCTGAGCTCCAATCGAAAATATTTTCGGTGCCGGCCGAGATCCCATCGAAAATATTTTCGGAGCCGGACGAGACCCCGTCGAAAATATTTTTGGTGCCGGCCGAGATCCTGTCGAAAATCTTTTGGATGCCAGCCGAGCCCCCGTCGAAAATATTTTCGGTGCCAGCTGGGCATCCGTCGAAACTATTTTTGGCACCGGCCAAGCTGCCGTCGAAAATAGTTTCGGCGCCGGTCGCGGTCCCGTCGAAAATATTTTCGGCACCGGTCGAGGTACTGTCGAAAATATTTTCGGGGCCGTCCGAGCTCCCGTCGAAAATATTTCTGATGCCGGACGAGCTTCCGTCGAAAATATTTTAGGCACCGGCCAAGATCCTGTCGAAGATATTTTCGGCACCGGTCGAGGTACTGTCGAAAATATTTTCGGCGCCGTTCGAGATCCTGTCGAAGATAGTTTCGGTGCCGGCCGAGCTCCCGTCGAAAATATTTTCGGCGCCGTTCGAGGTCCCGTCGAAACTATTTTCGGGGCCGTCCGAGCCTCCGTCAAAAACATTTTGGCACCGGACAACACGCTGTCAAAAATATTTTCGGTGCCGTCCGAGCTCCCATCGAAAATATTTTCGGAGCCGGCCAAGCCACCGTCTAAAATATTTTCGGCGCCGGTCGCGGTCCCGTCGAAAATATTTTCGGCACCGGTCGATGTATTGTCAAAAATACTTTCGGTGCCGGCCGAGCTCCCTTCGAAAATATTTTCGGCAGCGGACAAGGTACTGTTGAAAACATTTTTGATGCCGCCCGAGCTTCCGTTGAAAATATTTTCGGTGCCGGCCGAGATCCCGTCGAAAATATTTTCGGAGCCGGCCGAGACCCTGTCGAAAATATTTTCGGGGCCGTCCGAGCTCCCGTCGAAAATATTTTCGGCGCCGTTCGAGGTCCCGTCGAAACTATTTTCGGGGCCGTCCGCGCCTCCGTCGAAAACATTTTGGCACCGGTCAACAGGCCGTCGAAAATATTTTTGTTGCCGGCCGAGCCCCCGTTGAAAATATTTTCGGTGCCGGCCGAGCTCCAATCGAAAATATTTTCGGTGCCGGCCGAGCTCCCGTCGAAAATATTTTCGGAGCCGGACGAGACCCCGTCGAAAATATTTTTGGTGCCGGCCGAGATCTTGTCGAAAATCTTTTGGATGCCAGCCGAGCCCCCGTCGAAAATATTTTCGGTGCCAGCTGGGCCCCCGTCGAAACTATTTTTGGCACCGGCCAAGCTGCTGTCGAAAATATCTTCGGCGCCGTTCGCGGTCCCGTCGAAAATATTTTCGGCACCGGTCGAGGTACTGTCGAAAATATTTTCGGGGCTGTCCGAGCTCCCGTCGAAAATATTTCTGACGCCGGACGAGCTTCCGTCGAAAATATTTTCGGTGCCGGCCGAGCTTCCGTTGAAAATATTTTCGGTGCCGCCCGAGATCCCGTCGAAAATATTTTCGGAGCCGGCTGAGGTCCCGTCGAAAATATTTTTGACGCCGGCGGATCTTCCGTCGAAAATATTTTCAGTGCCGGCCGAGATCCCGTTGAAAATATTTTCGGAGCTGTCCGAGCTTCCGTCTAAAATATTTTTGGTGCCGGCAGAGATCCTGTCGAAAATCTTTTGGATGCCAGCCGAGCCTCCGTCGAAAATATTTTCGGTGCTAGCTGGGCCCCCGTCGAAACTATATTTGGCACCGGCCAAGCCGCCGTCGAAAATATTTTCGGCGCCGGTCGCGGTCCCATCGAAAATATTTTCGGCACCGGTCGAGGTCCTGTCGAAAATATTTTCGGAGCCGTCCGAGCTCCCGTCGAAAATATTTCTGACGCCGGACGAGCTTCCGTCGAAAATATTTTCGGTGCCGGCCGAGCTCCCGTCGAAAATATTTTTGGTGCCGTCCGAGCCCCCGTTGAAAATATTTTCGGTGCCGGCCGAGCTCCCATCGAAAATATTTTCGGAGCCGGCCAAGCCGCCGTCTAAAATATTTTCGGCGCCGGTCGCGGTCCCGTCGAAAATATTTTCGGCACCGGTCGATGTATTGTCAAAAATACTTTCGGTGCCGGCCGAGCTCCCTTCGAAAATATTTTCGGCACCGGACGAGGTACTGTCGAAAATATTTTTGATGCCGGCCGAGCTTCCGTCGAAAATATTTTTGACGCCGCCCGAGCTTCCGTTGAAAATATTTTCGGTGCCGGCCGAGATCCCGTCGAAAATATTTTCGGAGCCAGCCGAGACCCTGTCGAAAATATTTTTGGTGCCGGCCGAGCCCCCGTTGAAAATATTTTCGGTGCCGTCCGAGCTCCAATCGAAAATATTTTCGGTGCCGGCCGAGATCCCATCGAAAATATTTTCGGAGCCGGATGAGACCCCGTCGAAAATATTTTTGGTGCCGGCCGAGATCCTGTCGAAAATCTTTTGGATGGCAGCCGAGCCCCCGTCGAAAATATTTTCGGTGCCAGCTGGGCCCCCGTCGCAAATATTTTTGGCACCGGCCAAGCCGCCGTCGAAAATATTTTCGGCGCCGTTCGCGGTCCCGTCGAAAATATTTTCGGCACCGGTCGAGGTACTGTCGAAAATATTTTCGGGGCTGTCCGAGCTCCCGTCGAAAATATTTCTGACGCCGGACGAGCTTCCGTCGAAAATATATTAGGCACCGGCCGAGATCCTGACGAAGATATTTTCGGCACTGGTCGAGGTACTGTCGAAAATATTTTCGGGGCCGTCCAAGCTTCCATCGAAAATATTTTCGGTGCCGGCCGAGATCCCGTCGAAAATATTTTCAGAGCCGGCCGAGCCGCCGTCGAAAATATTTTAGGCACCGGCCGAGCTTCCATCGAAAATATTTTTGGTGCCGGATGAGACACTGACGAAAATATTTTCGGTGCCGGCTGGGCCCCCAGCTAAAATATTTCCAGTGCTGGTCAGAACCTTGTCGAAAATATTTTCGGGGCCGGCCGAGCTCCCGTCGTAAATATTTTTGACGCCGGCCGAGCTTCCGTTGAAAATATTTTCGGTGCCGGCCGAGCCCCTGTTGAAAATATTTTCGGTGCCGGCCGAGCTCCAATCGAAAATATTTTCGGTGCCGGCCAAGATCCCGTCGAAAATATTTTCGGAGCCGGCCGAGACCCTGTCGAAAATATTTTCGGGGCCGTCCGAGCTCCCGTCGAAAACATTTTGGCACCGGCCAACACGCCGTCGAAAATATTTTTGGTGCCGGCCGAGCCCCCGTTGAAAATATTTTCGGTGCCGGCCGAGCTCCAATCGAAAATATTTTCGGTGCCGGCCAAGATCCCGTCGAAAATATTTTCGGCACCGGACGAGCTTCCGTCGAAAATATTTTTGGTGCCGGCCGAGCTTCCGTTGACAATATTTTTGACGCCGCCCGAGCTTCCGTTGAAAATATTTTCGGTGCCGGCCGAGAACCCGTCGAAAATATTTTCGGTGCCGTTCGAGGTCCCGTCGAAACTATTTTCGGGGCCGTCCGAGCCTCCGTCGAAAACATTTTGGCACCGGCCAACACGCCGTCGAAAATATTTTTGGTGATGGCCGAGCCCCCATTGAAAATATTTTCGGTGCCGGCTGAGCTCCAATCGAAAATATTTTCGGTGCCGGCCGAGATCCCATCGAAAATATTTTCGGAGCCGGACGAGACCCCGTCGAAAATATTTTTGGTGCCGGCCGAGATCCTGTCGAAAATCTTTTGGATGCCAGCCGAGCCCCCGTCGAAAATATTTTCGGTGCCAGCTGGGCATCCGTCGAAACTATTTTTGGCACCGGCCAAGCTGCCGTCGAAAATAGTTTCGGCGCCGGTCGCGGTCCCGTCGAAAATATTTTCGGCACCGGTCGAGGTACTGTCGAAAATATTTTCGGGGCCGTCCGAGCTCCCGTCGAAAATATTTCTGATGCCGGACGAGCTTCCGTCGAAAATATTTTAGGCACCGGCCAAGATCCTGTCGAAGATATTTTCGGCACCGGTCGAGGTACTGTCGAAAATATTTTCGGGGCTGTCCGAGCTCCCGTCGAAAATAGTTTTGACGCCGGCGGATCTTCCGTCGAAAATATTTTCAGTGCCGTCCGAGATCCCGTTGAAAATATTTTCGGAGCCGTCCGAGCTTCCGTCTAAAATATTTTTGGTGCCGGCCGAGATCCTGTCGAAAATCTTTTGGATGCCAGCCGAGCCTCCGTCGAAAATATTTTCGGTGCTAGCTGGGCCCCCGTCGAAACTATATTTGGCACCGGCCAAGCTGCCGTCGAAAATATTTTCGGCGCCGGTCGCGGTCCCGTCGAAAATATTTTCGGCACCGGTCGAGGTCCTGTCGAAAATATTTTCGGAGCCGTCCGAGCTCCCGTCGAAAATATTTCTGACGCTGGACGAGCTTCCGTCGAAAATATTTTTGGTGCCGGCCGAGCTCCCGTCGAAAATATTTTCGGCGCCGTTCGAGATCCTGTCGAAGATAGTTTCGGTGCCGGCCGAGCTCCCGTCGAAAATATTTTCGGCGCCGTTCGAGGTCCCGTCGAAACTATTTTCGGGGCCGTCCGAGCCTCCGTCAAAAACATTTTGGCACCGGACAACACGCTGTCAAAAATATTTTCGGTGCCGTCCGAGCTCCCATCGAAAATATTTTCGGAGCCGGCCAAGCCACCGTCTAAAATATTTTCGGCGCCGGTCGCGGTCCCGTCGAAAATATTTTCGGCACCGGTCGATGTATTGTCAAAAATACTTTCGGTGCCGGCCGAGCTCCCTTCGAAAATATTTTCGGCAGCGGACAAGGTACTGTTGAAAACATTTTTGATGCCGCCCGAGCTTCCGTTGAAAATATTTTCGGTGCCGGCCGAGATCCCGTCGAAAATATTTTCGGAGCCGGCCGAGACCCTGTCGAAAATATTTTCGGGGCCGTCCGAGCTCCCGTCGAAAATATTTTCGGCGCCGTTCGAGGTCCCGTCGAAACTATTTTCGGGGCCGTCCGCGCCTCCGTCGAAAACATTTTGGCACCGGTCAACAGGCCGTCGAAAATATTTTTGTTGCCGGCCGAGCCCCCGTTGAAAATATTTTCGGTGCCGGCCGAGCTCCAATCGAAAATATTTTCGGTGCCGGCCGAGCTCCCGTCGAAAATATTTTCGGAGCCGGACGAGACCCCGTCGAAAATATTTTTGGTGCCGGCCGAGATCTTGTCGAAAATCTTTTGGATGCCAGCCGAGCCCCCGTCGAAAATATTTTCGGTGCCAGCTGGGCCCCCGTCGAAACTATTTTTGGCACCGGCCAAGCTGCTGTCGAAAATATCTTCGGCGCCGTTCGCGGTCCCGTCGAAAATATTTTCGGCACCGGTCGAGGTACTGTCGAAAATATTTTCGGGGCTGTCCGAGCTCCCGTCGAAAATATTTCTGACGCCGGACGAGCTTCCGTCGAAAATATTTTCGGTGCCGGCCGAGCTTCCGTTGAAAATATTTTCGGTGCCGCCCGAGATCCCGTCGAAAATATTTTCGGAGCCGGCTGAGGTCCCGTCGAAAATATTTTTGACGCCGGCGGATCTTCCGTCGAAAATATTTTCAGTGCCGGCCGAGATCCCGTTGAAAATATTTTCGGAGCTGTCCGAGCTTCCGTCTAAAATATTTTTGGTGCCGGCCGAGATCCTGTCGAAAATCTTTTGGATGCCAGCCGAGCCTCCGTCGAAAATATTTTCGGTGCTAGCTGGGCCCCCGTCGAAACTATATTTGGCACCGGCCAAGCCGCCGTCGAAAATATTTTCGGCGCCGGTCGCGGTCCCATCGAAAATATTTTCGGCACCGGTCGAGGTCCTGTCGAAAATATTTTCGGAGCCGTCCGAGCTCCCGTCGAAAATATTTCTGACGCCGGACGAGCTTCCGTCGAAAATATTTTCGGTGCCGGCCGAGCTCCCGTCGAAAATATTTTTGGTGCCGTCCGAGCCCCCGTTGAAAATATTTTCGGTGCCGGCCGAGCTCCCATCGAAAATATTTTCGGAGCCGGCCAAGCCGCCGTCTAAAATATTTTCGGCGCCGGTCGCGGTCCCGTCGAAAATATTTTCGGCACCGGTCGATGTATTGTCAAAAATACTTTCGGTGCCGGCCGAGCTCCCTTCGAAAATATTTTCGGCACCGGACGAGGTACTGTCGAAAATATTTTTGATGCCGGCCGAGCTTCCGTCGAAAATATTTTTGACGCCGCCCGAGCTTCCGTTGAAAATATTTTCGGTGCCGGCCGAGATCCCGTCGAAAATATTTTCGGAGCCAGCCGAGACCCTGTCGAAAATATTTTTGGTGCCGGCCGAGCCCCCGTTGAAAATATTTTCGGTGCCGTCCGAGCTCCAATCGAAAATATTTTCGGTGCCGGCCGAGATCCCATCGAAAATATTTTCGGAGCCGGATGAGACCCCGTCGAAAATATTTTTGGTGCCGGCCGAGATCCTGTCGAAAATCTTTTGGATGCCAGCCGAGCCCCCGTCGAAAATATTTTCGGTGCCAGCTGGGCCCCCGTCGAAAGTATTTTTGGCACCGGCCAAGCCGCTGTCGAAAATATTTTCGGCGCCGTTCGCGGTCCCGTCGAAAATATTTTCGGCACCGGTCGAGGTACTGTCGAAAATATTTTCGGGGCCGTCCGAGCTCCCGTCGAAAATATTTCTGACGCCGGACGAGCTTCCGTCGAAAATATTTTAGGCACCGGCCGAGATCCCGTCGAAGATATTTTCGGCACCGGTCGAGGTACTGTTGAAAATATTTTCGGGGCCGTCCAAGCTTCCATCGAAAATATTTTCGGTGCCGGCCGAGATCCCGTCGAAAATATTTTCGGAGCCAGCCGAGACCCTGTCGAAAATATTTTTGGTGCCGGCCGAGCCCCCGTTGAAAATATTTTCGGTGCCGGCCGAGCTCCAATCGAAAATATTTTCGGTGCCGGCCGAGATCCCATCGAAAATATTTTCGGAGCCGGACGAGACCCCGTCGAAAATATTTTTGGTGCCGGCCGAGATCCTGTCGAAAATCTTTTGGATGCCAGCCGAGCCCCCGTCGAAAATATTTTCGGTGCCAGCTGGGCCCCCGTCGAAACTATTTTTGGCACCGGCCAAGCTGCTGTCGAAAATATTTTCGGCGCCGTTCGCGGTCCCGTCGAAAATATTTTCGGCACCGGTCGAGGTACTGTCGAAAATATTTTCGGGGCCGTCCGAGCTCCCGTCGAAAATATTTCTGACGCCGGACGAGCTTCCGTCGAAAATATTTTAGGCACCGGCCGAGATCCTGTCGAAGATATTTTCGGCACCGGTCGAGGTACTGTTGAAAATATTTTCGGGGCCGTCCAAGCTTCCATCGAAAATATTTTCGGTGCCGGCCGAGATCCCGTCGAAAATATTTTCGGAGCCGGCCGAGCCGCCGTCGAAAATATTTTAGGCACCGGCCGAGCTTCCATCGAAAATATTTTCGGTGCCGGATGAGACACCGACGAAAATATTTTCGGAGCCGGCTGGGCCCCCATCTAAAATATTTCCGGTGCTGGTCAGAACCTTGTCGAAAATATTTTCGGGGCCGGCCGAGATCCCGTCGAAAATATTTTTGACGCCGGCCGAGCTTCCGTTGAAAATATTTTCGGTGCCGCCCGAGATCCCGTCGAAAATATTTTCGGGGCCGGCCGAGCTCCCGTCGTAAATATTTTTGACGCCGGCCGAGCTTCCGTTGAAAATATTTTCGGTGCCGGCCGAGCCCCCGTTGAAAATATTTTCGGTGCCGGCCGAGCTCCAATCGAAAATATTTTCGGTGCCGGCCAAGATCCCGTCGAAAATATTTTCGGAGCCGGCCGAGACCCTGTCGAAAATATTTTCGGGGCCGTCCGAGCTCCCGTCGAAAACATTTTGGCACCGGCCAACACGCCGTCGAAAATATTTTTGGTGCCGGCCGAGCCCCCGTTGAAAATATTTTCGGTGCCGGCCGAGCTCCAATCGAAAATATTTTCGGTGCCGGCCAAGATCCCGTCGAAAATATTTTCGGCACCGGACGAGCTTCCGTCGAAAATATTTTTGGTGCCGGCCGAGCTTCCGTTGACAATATTTTTGACGCCGCCCGAGCTTCCGTTGAAAATATTTTCGGTGCCGGCCGAGAACCCGTCGAAAATATTTTCGGTGCCGTTCGAGGTCCCGTCGAAACTATTTTCGGGGCCGTCCGAGCCTCCGTCGAAAACATTTTGGCACCGGCCAACACGCCGTCGAAAATATTTTTGGTGATGGCCGAGCCCCCATTGAAAATATTTTCGGTGCCGGCTGAGCTCCAATCGAAAATATTTTCGGTGCCGGCCGAGATCCCATCGAAAATATTTTCGGAGCCGGACGAGACCCCGTCGAAAATATTTTTGGTGCCGGCCGAGATCCTGTCGAAAATCTTTTGGATGCCAGCCGAGCCCCCGTCGAAAATATTTTCGGTGCCAGCTGGGCATCCGTCGAAACTATTTTTGGCACCGGCCAAGCTGCCGTCGAAAATAGTTTCGGCGCCGGTCGCGGTCCCGTCGAAAATATTTTCGGCACCGGTCGAGGTACTGTCGAAAATATTTTCGGGGCCGTCCGAGCTCCCGTCGAAAATATTTCTGATGCCGGACGAGCTTCCGTCGAAAATATTTTAGGCACCGGCCAAGATCCTGTCGAAGATATTTTCGGCACCGGTCGAGGTACTGTCGAAAATATTTTCGGGGCTGTCCGAGCTCCCGTCGAAAATAGTTTTGACGCCGGCGGATCTTCCGTCGAAAATATTTTCAGTGCCGTCCGAGATCCCGTTGAAAATATTTTCGGAGCCGTCCGAGCTTCCGTCTAAAATATTTTTGGTGCCGGCCGAGATCCTGTCGAAAATCTTTTGGATGCCAGCCGAGCCTCCGTCGAAAATATTTTCGGTGCTAGCTGGGCCCCCGTCGAAACTATATTTGGCACCGGCCAAGCTGCCGTCGAAAATATTTTCGGCGCCGGTCGCGGTCCCGTCGAAAATATTTTCGGCACCGGTCGAGGTCCTGTCGAAAATATTTTCGGAGCCGTCCGAGCTCCCGTCGAAAATATTTCTGACGCTGGACGAGCTTCCGTCGAAAATATTTTCGGTGCCGGCCGAGATCCCGTCGAAAATATTTTCGGCGCCGTTCGAGATCCTGTCGAAGATAGTTTCGGTGCCGGCCGAGCTCCCGTCGAAAATATTTTCGGCGCCGTTCGAGGTCCCGTCGAAACTATTTTCGGGGCCGTCCGAGCCTCCGTCAAAAACATTTTGGCACCGGACAACACGCTGTCAAAAATATTTTCGGTGCCGTCCGAGCCCCCGTTGAAAATATTTTCGGTGCCGGCCGAGCTCCCATCGAAAATATTTTCGGAGCCGGCCAAGCCACCGTCTAAAATATTTTCGGCGCCGGTCGCGGTCCCGTCGAAAATATTTTCGGCACCGGTCGATGTATTGTCAAAAATACTTTCGGTGCCGGCCGAGCTCCCTTCGAAAATATTTTCGGCAGCGGACAAGGTACTGTTGAAAACATTTTTGATGCCGCCCGAGCTTCCGTTGAAAATATTTTCGGTGCCGGCCGAGATCCCGTCGAAAATATTTTCGGAGCCGGCCGAGACCCTGTCGAAAATATTTTCGGGGCCGTCCGAGATCCCGTCGAAAATATTTTCGGCACCGTTCGAGGTCCCGTCGAAACTATTTTCGGGGCCGTCCGCGCCTCCGTCGAAAACATTTTGGCACCGGTCAACAGGCCGTCGAAAATATTTTTGTTGCCGGCCGAGCCCCCGTTGAAAATATTTTCGGTGCCGGCCGAGCTCCAATCGAAAATATTTTCGGTGCCGGCCGAGCTCCCGTCGAAAATATTTTCGGAGCCGGACGAGACCCCGTCGAAAATATTTTTGGTGCCGGCCGAGATCTTGTCGAAAATCTTTTGGATGCCAGCCGAGCCCCCGTCGAAAATATTTTCGGTGCCAGCTGGGCCCCCGTCGAAAATATTTTTGGCACCGGCCAAGCTGCTGTCGAAAATATCTTCGGCGCCGTTCGCGGTCCCGTCGAAAATATTTTCGGCACCGGTCGAGGTACTGTCGAAAATATTTTCGGGGCTGTCCGAGCTCCCGTCGAAAATATTTCTGACGCCGGACGAGCTTCCGTCGAAAATATTTTCGGTGCCGGCCGAGCTTCCGTTGAAAATATTTTCGGTGCCGCCCGAGATCCCGTCGAAAATATTTTCGGAGCCGGACGAGACCCCGTCGAAAATATTTTTGGTGCCGGCCGAGATCTTGTCGAAAATCTTTTGGATGCCAGCCGACCTCCCGTCGAAAATATTTTCGGTGCCAGCTGGGCCCCCGTCGAAAATATTTTTGGCACCGGCCAACACGCCGTCGAAAATATTTTCGGTGTCGGCTGAGATCCCGTCGAAAATATTTTTGGAGCCGGCCGAGACCCCGTCAAAAATATTTTCGGAGCCGGCCGAGACCCCGTCGAAAATATTCTCGGGGCCGTCCGAGCTCCCGTCGAAAATATTTTGGACGCCGGCCGAGACCCCATCGAAAAAATTTTCGACGCCGGCCGAAATCCCGTCGAAAATATTTTCGGTGCCGGCTGAGTCCCGTCTAAAATATTTTCGGTGCCAGGCGGGCCCCCGTCGAAAATATTTTCGGTGCCGGCCGAGCCCCCATCGAAAACATTTTCGGCGCCGTTCGAGGTCCCGTCGAAAATATTGTCGGAGCCGGACGAGACCCCGTCGAAAATATTTTCGGGGCCGTCCGAGCTGCCGTCGAAAATATTTTGGACGCCGGCCGAGACCCCTTCGAAAAAATTTTCGACGCCGGCCAAGATCCCATTGAAAATATTTTCGGTGCCGGCTGAGTCCCGTCTAAAATATTTCCGGTGCCAGGCGGGCCGCCGTCGAAAATATTTTCGGCACTGGTCGAGGTCCTGTCGAAAATATTTTCGGGGCCGGCCGAGCTCCCATCGAAAATATTTTTGACGCCGGCCGAGCTTCCATCGAAAATCTTTTGGATGCCAGCCGAGCCTCCGTCGAAAATATTTTCGGTGCCAGCTGGGCCCCCATCGAAACTATTTTTGGCACCGGCCAAGACGTCGTCGAAAATATTTTCGGCGCCGTTCGCGGTCCCGTCGAAAATATTTTCGGCGCCGGCCGAGGTACTGTCGAAAATATTTTCGGTGCCGTCCGAGCTCCTGTTGAAAATATTTCTGACGCCGGACGAGCTTCCGTCGAAACTATTTTCGGGGCCGTCCGAGCCTCCGTCGAAAACATTTTGGCACCGGCCAACACGCTGTTGAAAATATTTTTGGTGCCAGCCGAGCCCCCGTTGAAAATATTTGCGGTGCCGGCCGAGCTCCAATCGAAAATATTTTGGATGCCATCCGAGCTCCCGTCGAAAATATTTTCGGTGCCAGCTGGGCCCCCGTCGAAAATATTTTCGGAGCCGGCCGAGACCCCGTCGAAAATATTTTCGGCACCGGTCGAGGTACTGTCGAAAATATTTTCAGGACCGTCCGAGCTCCCGTTGAAAATATTTCTGACGCTGGACGAGCTTCCGTTGAAAATACTTTTGGTGCCGGCCGAGATCCTGTCGAAGATATTCTCGGTGCCGGCTGAGTCCCATCGAAAATATTTTCGGAGCCGGCCGAGCCGCCGTCGAAAATATTTTAGGCTCCGGCCGAGCTCCCATCGAAAATATTTTCGGCGCCGTTCGAGGTCCCGTCGAAAATATTGTCGGAGCCGGCCGAGACGCCGTCGAAAATATTTTCGGTGCCGGCCGAGCTCCCGTCGAAAATATTGTCGGAGCCGGCCGAGCCGCCGTCGAAACTATTTTCGGTGCCGGTCAGAACCTTGTCGAAAACATTTTCGGTGCCGTCCGAGCTCCCGTCGAAAATATTTTTGACGCCGGCCAAGCTTCCGTCAAAAATATTTTCGGTGCCGGACGAGACCCCGTCGAAAACATTTTCAGGGCCGTTTGAGCCTCCGTCGAAAACAATTTTGGCACCGGCCAACACGCTGTCAAAAATATTTTCTGTGCCGGCCGAGCCCCGTTAAAAATATTTTCGGTGCCGACTCAGTCCCGTCTAAAATATTTTCGGTGCCGGCCGAGATCCCATCGAAAATATTTTCGGCACCGGTCGAGGTCCTGTCGAAAATATTTTCGGGGCCGTCCGAGCTCCGGTCGAAAATATTTTTGACGCCGGCCGAGCTTCCATCGAAAATATTTTCGGAGCCAGCTGAGCCGCCGTCGAAAATATTTTCCGCACCGGTCAAGGTACTGTCAAAAATATTTTCGGTGCCGGCCGAGGTCCCGTCGAAAATATTTTCGGTGCCGGCCGAACTCCCGTCGAAAATATTTTTGGCACCGGTCGAGGTACTGTCGAAAATATTTTCGGGGCCGTCCGAGCTGCCGTTGAAAATACTTTTGACACCGGCCGAGCTTCCGTCGAAAATATTTTCGGTGCCGGCCGAGATCTCGTCGAAAATATTTTCGGAGCCGGCCGAGCCGCCGTCGAAAATATTTTAGGCACTGGCCAACACGCCGTCGAAAATATTTTCGGCACCGGTCGAGGTCCTGTCGAAAATATTTTCAGGGCCGTCCGAGCTCCCGTCAAAAATATTTTTGACGCCGGCGGAGCTTCCGTCGAAAATATTTTCGGTGCCGGCCGAGATCCCGTTGAAAATATTTTCAGAGCCGGCCGAGACCCTGTCGAAAATATTTTCGGGGCCGTCCGAGCTGCCGTCGAAAATATTTTCGGCGCCGTTCGAGGTCCCTTCGAAACTATTTTCGGGGCCGTCCGAGCCTCCGTCGAAAACATTTTGGCACCGGCCAACAGGCCGTCGAAAATATTTTTGGTGCCGGCCGAGCCCCCGTTGAAAATATTTTCGGTGCCGGCCGAGCTCCAATCGAAAATATTTTCGGTGCCGGCCGAGCTCCCGTCGAAAATATTTTCGGAGCCGGACGAGACCCCGTCGAAAATATTTTTGGTGCCGGCCGAGATCCTGTCGAAAATCTTTTGGATGCCAGCCGAGCCCCCGTCGAAAATATTTTCGGTGCCAGCTGGGCCCCCGTCGAAAATATTTTTGGCACCGGCCAAGCTTCCATCGAAAATATTTTCGGTGCCGGATGAGACACCGACGAAAATATTTTCGGAGCCGGCCGAGATCCCGTCGAAAATATTTTGGACGCCGGCCACGACCCCGTTGAAAAAATTTTCGATGCCGGCCGAGATCCCGTCGAAAATATTTTCGGTGCCAGGCGGGCCCCCGTCGAAAATATTTTCGGTGCCGGCCGAGCCCCCATCGAAAATATTTTCGGCGCCGTTCGAGTTCCCGTTGAAAGTATTTTCGGAGCCGGCTGAGCTCCCTTCGAAAATATTGTCGGAGCCGGCCGAGCCGCCGTCGAAAGTATTTTCGGTGCCGGCCGGCACCTTGTCAAAAGTATTTTTGGTGCCGACCGAGCTCCCGTCGAAAATATTTTCGGTGCCGGCCGAGACCCGTTAAAAATATTTTTGGGGCCGGCCGAGCTCCCGTCTAAAATATTTTCAGTGCCGGCCGAGCTCCCATCGAAAATATTTTCGGCACTGGTCGAGGTCCCGTCGAAAATATTTTCGGGGCCGTCCTAGCTCCCGTTGAAAATATTTTCGGAGCCGGCCGAGACCCCGTTGAATATATTTTCGGGAGCCTCCGTCGAAAACATTTTTGGCACCAGCCAACACGCCGTCGAAAATATTTTTGATGCCAGCCGAGCCCCAGTTGAAAATATTTTAGGTGCCGGCCGAGCTCCAATCGAAAATATTTTCGGCGCCGTTCGAGGTCCCGTCGAAACTATTTTCGGTGCCGTCCGAGCTTCCGTCGAAAATATTTTCGGGGCTTTCGAGCTCCCGTCGAAAATATTTTCGGAGCCGGCCGAGGTCTCGTCGAAAGTATTTTTGGGGCCGTCCGAGCCTCCGTCGAAAACATTTTGGCACCGGCCAACACGCCATCGAAAATATTTTTGGTGCCGACCGAGCCCCCGTCGAAAATATTTTCGGCGCTGTTCGAGGTCCCGTCGAAACTATTTTCGGGGCCGTCCGAGCTTCCGTCGAAAATATTTTCGGGGCCGTCCGAGCTCCCATTGAAAATATTTTCGGCGCCGTTTGAGGTCCCGTCGAAACTATTTTTGGGGCCATCCGAGCCTCCGTTGAAAACATTTTGGCACCGGCCAACACGCCGTCGAAAATATTTTCGGTGCCGGCCGAGCTGCAATCGAAAATATTTTCAGTGCCGGCCGAGATCCCGTCGAAAATATTTTCGGGGACGGCCGAGCTCCCGTCTAAAATATTTTTGGTGCCGGCCGAGCTCCCATCGAAAATATTTTCGGCACTGGTCGAGGTCCCGTCGAAAATATTTTCGGGGCCGTCCTAGCTCCCGTTGAAAATATTTTTGACGCCGGCCGAGCTTCCGTCGAAAATATTTTCGGTGCTGGCCGAGATCCCATTGAAAATATTTTCGGAGCCGGCCGAGACCCCGTTGAATATATTTTCGGGGCCCTCCGAGCCTCCGTCGAAAACATTTTTGGCACCAGCCAACAAGCCGTCGAAAATATTTTTGATGCCGGCCGCGCCCCAGTTGAAAATATTTTAGGTGCCGGCCGAGCTCCAATCGAAAATATTTTCGGCACCGGACGAGGTACTGTCGAAAATATTTTCGGCGCCGTTTGAGGTCCCGTCGAAACTATTTTCGGTGCCGTCCGAGCTTCCGTCGAAAATATTTTCGGGGCTTTCGAGCTCCCGTCGAAAATATTTTCGGAGCCGGCCGAGGTCCCGTCGAAACTATTTTCGGGGCCGTCCGAGCTCCCGTCGAAAATATTTTCCGCGCCGTTCGAGGTCCCGTCGAAAGTATTTTCGGGGCCGTCCGAGCTTCCGTCGAAAATATTTTCGGGGCTGTACGAGATCCCTTCGAAAATATTTTCGGCGCCGTTCGAGGTCCCGTCGAAACTATTTTTGGGGCCGTCCGAGCCTCCGTCGAAAACATTTTGGCACCGGCCAACACGCCGTCGAAAATATTTTCGGTGCCGGCCGAGATCCTGCCGAAGATATTTTCGGTGCCGGCCGAGATCCCGTCGAAAATATTTTCGGAGCCGGCCGAGCTGCCGTCGAAACTATTTTCGGAGCCAGCTGAGCTGCCGTCGAAAATATTTTCGGCGCCGTTCGAGGTCCCGTCGAAACTATTTTTGACGCCGGCCGAGCTTCCGTCGAAAACATTTTGGCACCGGCCAACACGCCGTCGAAAATATTTTCGGTGCCGGCCGAGCCCCCGTTGAAAATATTTTCGGTGCCGGTCAGAACCTTGTCGAAAATATTTTCGGGACCATCCGAGCTCCCGTCGAAAATATTTTTGACGCCGGCCAAGCTTCCGTCGAAAATATTTTCGGTGCCGGCCGAGATCCTGTCGAAAATATTTTCGGGGCCGTCCGAGCCTCCGTCGAAAACATGTTTGGCACCGGCCAACACGCCGTCGAAAATTTTTTCGGTGTCGGCTGAGATCCCGTCGAAAATATTTTTGGAGCCGGCCGAGACCCCGTCAAAAATATTTTCGGAGCCGGCCGAGACCCCGTCGAAAATATTCTCGGGGCCGTCCGAGCTCCCGTCGAAAATATTTTGGACGCCGGCCGAGACCCCATCGAAAAAATTTTCGACACCGGCCGAAATCCCGTCGAAAATATTTTCGGTGCCGGCTGAGTCCCGTCTAAAATATTTTCGGTGCCAGGCGGGCCCCCGTCGAAAATATTTTCGGTGCCGGCCGAGCCCCCATCGAAAACATTTTCGGCGCCGTTCGAGGTCCCGTCGAAAATATTTTCGGGGCCGTCCGAGCTCCCGTCGAAAATATTTTTGACGCCGGACGAGCTTCCGTCGAAAATATTTTTGGTGCCGGCCGAGACCCTGTCGAAAATATTTTCGGATCCGGCCGAGCCGCCGTCGAAAATATTTTTGGTGCCGGCCGAGGTACTGTCGAAAATATTTTCGGGGCCGTCCGAGCTGCCGTTGAAAATATTTTTGACTCCGGCGGAGCTTCCGTTGAAAATATTTTCGGTGCTGGCCGAGATCCCGTCGAAAATATTTTCGGATCCGGCCGAGCCGCCGTCGAAAATATTTTAGGCACCGGCTGAGCCTCCATCGAAAATATTTTCGGTGCCGGATGAGACACTGACGAAAATATTTTCGGTGCCGGCCGGGCCCCCGTCTAAAATATTTTCGGTGCCGGTCAGGACCTTGTCGAAAGTATTTTCGGGGCCGGCCGAGATCCCGTCGAAAATATTTTTGACGCCGGCCAAGCTTCCGTCGAAAATATTTTCGGTGCCGGCCGAGACCCCGTCGAAAATATTTTTGGTGCCGTCCGAGCTGCCGTCGAAAATATTTTGGACGCCGGCCGAGACCCCTTCGAAAAAATTTTCGACGCCGGCCAAGATCCCATTGAAAATATTTTCGGTGCCGGCTGAGTCCCGTCTAAAATATTTCCGGTGCCAGGCGGGCCGCCGTCGAAAATATTTTCGGCACTGGTCGAGGTCCTGTCGAAAATATTTTCGGGGCCGGCCGAGATCCCATCGAAAATATTTTTGACGCCGGCCGAGCTTCCATCGAAAATCTTTTGGATGCCAGCCGAGCCTCCGTCGAAAATATTTTCGGTGCCAGCTGGGCCCCCATCGAAACTATTTTTGGCACCGGCCAAGACGTCGTCGAAAATATTTTCGGCGCCATTCGCGGTCCCGTCGAAAATATTTTCGGCACCGGTCGAGGTACTGTCGAAAATATTTTCGGTGCCATCCGAGCTCCTGTTGAAAATATTTCTGACGCCGGACGAGCTTCCGTCGAAAATATTTTCGGTGCCGGCCGAGGTACTGTCGAAGATATTTTCGGGGCCGTCCGAGCTCCCATCAAAAATATTTTCGGCGCCGTTCGAGGTCCCGTCGAAACTATTTTCGGGGCCGTCCGAGCCTCCGTCGAAAACATTTTGGCACCGGCCAACACGCTGTTGAAAATATTTTTGGTGGCAGCCGAGCCCCTGTTGAAAATATTTTCGGTGCCGGCCGAGCTCCAATCGAAAATATTTTGGATGCCATCCGAGCTCCCGTCGAAAATATTTTCGGTGCCAGCTGGGCCCCCGTCGAAAATATTTTCGGAGCCGGCCGAGACCGCGTCGAAAATACTTTCGGCACCGGTCGAGGTACTGTCGAAAATATTTTCAGGACCGTCCGAGCTCCCGTTGAAAATATTTCTGACGCTGGACGAGCTTCCGTTGAAAATATTTTTGGTGCCGGCCGAGATCCTGTCGAAGATATTCTCGGTGCCGGCTGAGTCCCATCGAAAATATTTTCGGAGCCGGCCGAGCCGCCGTCGAAAATATTTTAGGCTCCGGCCGAGCTCCCATCGAAAATATTTTCGGCGCCGTTCGAGGTCCCGTCGAAAATATTGTCGGAGCCGGCCGAGACGCCGTCGAAAATATTTTCGGTGCCGGTCAGAACCTTGTCGAAAACATTTTCGGTGCCGTCCGAGCTCCCGTCGAAAATATTTTTGACGCCGGCCAAGCTTCCGTCAAAAATATTTTCGGTGCCGGCCGAGACCCCGTCGAAAACATTTTCAGGGCCGTTTGAGCCTCCGTCGAAAACATTTTTGGCACCGGCCAACACGCCGTCGAAAATATTTTCTGTGCCGGCCGAGCCCCGTTAAAAATATTTTCGGTGCCGACTCAGTCCCGTCTAAAATATTTTCGGTGCCGGCCGAGATCCCATCGAAAATATTTTCGGCACCGGTCGAGGTCCTGTCGAAAATATTTTCGGGGCCTTTCGAGCTCCGGTCGAAAATATTTTTGACGCCGGCCGAGCTTCCATCGAAAATATTTTCGGTGCCGGCCGAGCCCCCGTCTAAAATATTTTCGGTGCCGGCCGAGCTTCCGTCGAAAATATTTTCGGTGCCGGCCGAGCTCCAATCGAAAATATTTTCGGGGCCGTCCGAGCTCCCGTCGAAAATATTTTCGCCACCGGTCAAGGTACTGTCAAAAATATTTTCGGTGCCGGCCGAGCTCCCGTCTAAAATATTTTCGGTGCCGGCCGAGCTCCCATCGAAAATATTTTCGGCACCGGATGAGGTACAGTCGAAAATATTTTTGGGGCCATCCGAGCTCCCGTCGAAAATATTTTTGACGCCGGCCGAGCTTCCGTCGAAAATATTTTTGGAGCCGGCCGAGACCCTGTCGAAAATATTTTCGGTGCCGGCCGAGCTCCCGTCGAAAATATTTTTGACGCCGGCGGAGCTTCCGTCGAAAATATTTTCGGTGCCGGCCAATATCCTGTCGAAGATATTTTCGGTGCCGGCCGAGCTCCCGTTGAAAATATTTTCAGCACCGGTCGAGCTTCCGTCGAAAATATTTTAGCTGCCGGCCGAGATCCCATCGATAATATTTTCGGAGCCGGCCGAGCCGCCGTCGAAAATATTTTAGGCACCGGCCGAGCCTCCATCGAAAATATTTTCGGTGCCGGATGAGACACCGACGAAAATATTTTCGGTGCCGGCCGAGACCCCGTTGAAAATATTTTTGGTGCCGGTCAGAACCTTGTCGAAAATATTTTCGGGGCCGGCCGAGCCCCTTTTAAAAATATTTTCAGGGCTGGCCGAGCTCCCGTCTAAAATATTTTCGGTGCCGGCCGAGTTCCCATCGAAAATATTTTCGGCACCGGACGAGGTACTGTCGAAAATATTTTTGGGGCCATCCGAGCTCCCGTCGAAAATATTTTTGACGCCGGCCGAGCTTCCGTCGAAAATATTTTCAGCACCGGTCGAGCTTCCGTCGAAAATATTTTCGGTGCCGGCCGAGATCCCGTCAAAAATATTTTCGGAGCCGGCCGAGACCCTGTCGAAACTATTTTCGGTGCCGGCCGAGCTCCCGTCGAAAATATTTTCGGCGCCGTTCGAGGTCCCGTCGAAACTATTTTCGGGACCGTCCGAGCCTCTGTCGAAAACATTTTGGCACCGGCCAACACGCCGTCGAAAATATTTTTGGTGCCGGCCGAGCTCCTGTTGAAAATATTTTCGGTGCCGGCCGAGCTCCCGTCGAAAATATTGTCGGAGCCGGCCGAGCCGCCGTCGAAACTATTTTCGGTGCCGTCCGAAATCCCGTCGAAAATATTTTCGGTGCGGCCGAGCTGCAATTGAAAATATTTTCGGAGCCGGCCGAGCTCCCGTCGAAAATATTTTCGGAGCCGGCTGAGCTGCTGTCGAAAATATTTTTGGCACCGGTCAAGTTACTGTCAAAAATATTTTAGGTGCTGGCCGAGCTCCCGTCTAAAATATTTGCGGTGCCGGCCGGGCCCCCGTCTAAAATATTTTCGGTGCCGGTCAGAACCTTGTCGAAAATATTTTTGGGGCCGGCCGAGCTCCCGTCGAAAATATTTTTGACGCCGGCCAAGCTTCCGTCGAAAATATTTTCGGTGCCGGCCGAGACCCCGTCGAAAATATTTTCGGGGCTGTCCGAGCCTCCGTCGAAAACATTTTTGGCACCGGCCAACACGCCGTCGTAAATATTTTCGGTGCTGGCCGAGCTCCCGTCTAAAATATTTTCGGAGCCGGCCGAGGTCCCATCGAAAATATTTTCGGAGCCGGCCGAGACCCCGTCGAAAATATTTTCGGGGCCGTGGAGCTCCCGTCGAAAACATTTTTGGCACCGGCCAACACGCCGTCGAAAATATTTTTGGTGCCGGACGAGCCCCCGTTGAAAATATTTTCGGTGCCGGCCGAGCTCCAATCGAAAATATTTTCGGAGCCGGACGAGCTCCCGTCGAAACTATTTTCGGGGCCGACCTGCCTCCGTCGAAAACATTTTGGCACCGGCCAACACGCCGTCGAAAATATTTTTGGTGCCGGCCGAGCTCCCATCGAAAATATTTTCGGTGCTGGCTGAGCTCCAATCGAAAATATTTTTGACGCCGGCCAAGCTTCCCTCGAAAATATTTTCGGTGCCGGCCGAGACCCCGTCGAAAATATTTTCGGGGCCGTTCGAGGTCCCGTCGAAACTATTTTCGGGGCCGTCCGAGCCTCCGTCGAAATCATTATGGCACCGGCCAACAGGCTGTCGAAAATATTTTTGGTGCCGGCCGAGCCCCCGTTGAAACTATTTTCGGTGCCGGCCGAGCTGCAATCGAAAATATTTTCGGGGCCGTCCGAGCCTCCGTCGAAAACATTTTTGGCACCGGCCAACACGCCGTCGAAAATATTTTCGGTGCCGGCCGAGATCCTGTCGAAGATATTTTCGGTGCCGGCCGAGCTCCCGTCGAAAATATTTTCGGCACCGGTCAAGGTAGTGTCGAAAATAATTTCGGAGCCAGCCGAGCTCCAATCGAAAATATTTTCGGAGCCGGCTGAGCTGCCGTCGAAAATATTTTCGCCAACGGTCGAGGTACTGTCAAAAATATTTTCGGGCCCATCCGAGCTCCCGTCGAAAATATTTTTGACGCTGGCCGAGCTTCCATCGAAATTATTTTCGGTGCCGGCCGAGATCCCGTCGAAAATATTTTCGGAGCCGTTCGAGGTCCCGTCGAAACTATTTTCAGGGCCGTCCTGCCTCCGTCGAAAACATTTTGGCACCGGCCAACACGCCGTCGAAAATATTTTTGGTGCCGGCCGAGCTCCCATCGAAAATATTTTCGGTGCTGGCTGAGCTCCAATCGAAAATATTTTTGACGCCAGCCGAGCTTCCGTCGAAAATATTTTCGGAGCCGGCCGAGACCCCGTTGAATATATTATCGGGGCCCTCCGACCCTCCGTCGAAAACATTTTTGGCACCGGCCAACACGCCGTCGAAAATATTTTTGGTGCCGGCCGAGCCCCCGTTGAAAATATTTTTGGTGGCGGCCGAGCTCCAATCGAAAATATTTTCGGGGCCGTCCGAGCCTCCGTCGAAAACATTTTGGCACCGGCCAACACGCCGTCGAAAATATTTTTGGTGCCAGCCGAGCCCCCGTTGAAAATATTTTCGGTGCCGGCCGAGCTCCAGTCGAAAATATTTTCGGAGCCGGCCAAGCTGCCGTCGAAAATATTTTCGGAGCCGGCTGAGCTCCCGTCGAAAATATTTCTGATGCCGGACGAGCTTCCGTCGAAAATATTTTAGGCACCGGCCGAGATCCTGTCGAAGATATTTTCGGCACCGGTCGAGGTACTGTCGAAAATATTTTCGGGGCCGTCCGAGATTCCATCGAAAATATTTTCGGTGCCGGATGAGACACCGACGAAAATATTTTCGGTGCCGGCCGGGCCCCCATCTAAAATATTTCCGGTGCTGGTCAGAACCTTGTCGAAAATATTTTCGGGGCCGGCCGAGCTCCCGTCGAAAATATTTTTGGTGCCGGCCGAGATCCCGTCGAAAATATTTTCGGAGCCGGCCGAGCTGCTGTCGAAAATATTTTCGGCACCGGTCGAGGTCCTGTCGAAAATATTTTCGGGGCTGTCCGAGCTCCCGTCGAAAATAGTTTTGACGCCGGCGGATCTTCCGTCGAAAATATTTTCAGTGCCGGCCGAGATCCCGTTGAAAATATTTTCGGAGCCGTCCGAGCTTCCGTCTAAAATATTTTTGGTGCCGGCCGAGATCCTGTCGAAAATCTTTTGGATGCCAGCCGAGCCTCCGTCGAAAATATTTTCGGTGCCAGCTGGGCCCCCGTCGAAACTATTTTTGGCACCGGCCAAGCTGCCGTCGAAAATATTTTCGGCGCCGTTCGCGGTCCCGTCGAAAATATTTTCGGCGCCGTTCGAGGTCCCGTCGAAACTATTTTCGGGGCCGTCCGAGCCTCCGTCAAAAACATTTTGGCACTGGCCAAGACGCCGTCAAAAATATTTTTGGTGCCGTCCGAGCCCCCGTCGAAAATATTTTCGGAGCCGGCCGAGCTGCCGTCGAAAATATTTTCGGAGCCGGCTGAGCCGCCGTCAAAAATATTTTCCGCACCGGTCAAGGTACTGTCAAAAATATTTTCGGTGCCGTCCGAGCTCCCATCGAAAATATTTTTGGCACCGGACGAGGTACTGTCGAAAATATTTTTGATGCCGGCCGAGCTTCCGTCGAAAATATTTTTGACGCCGCCCGAGCTTCCGTTGAAAATATTTTCGGTGCCGGCCGAGATCCCGTCGAAAATATTTTCGGAGCCGGCTGAGCTGACGTCGAAAATATTTTTGCCACCGGTCAAGGTACTGTCAAAAATATTTTCGGGGCTGTCCGAGCTCCCGTCGATAATATTTTTGACGCCGGACGAGCTTCCGTCGAAAATATTTTCGGTGCCGGCCGAGACCCCGTCGAAATTATTTTCGGTGTCGGCTGAGCCGCCGTCGAAAATATTTTCCGCACTGGTCAAGGTACTGTCAAAAATATTTTCGGTGCCGGCCGAGCTCCCATCGAAAATATTTTAGGCACCGGCCGAGATCCTGTCGAAGATATTTTCGGCACCGGTCGAGGTACTGTCAAAAATATTTTCGGGGCCGTCCGAGCTCCCGTCAAAAATATTTCTGACGCCGGACGAGCTTCCGTCGAAAATATTTTAGGCACCGGCCGAGATCCTGTCGAAGATATTTTCGGCACCGGTCGAGGTACTGTCGAAAATATTTTCGGGGCCGTCCAAGCTTCCATCGAAAATATTTTCGGTGCCGGCCGAGATCCCGTCGAAAATATTTTCGGAGCCGTCCGAGCTCCCGTCGAAAATATTTCTGACGCCGGACGAGCTTCCGTCGAAAATATTTTCGGTGCCGGCCGAGACCCCGTCGAAATTATTTTCGGTGTCGGCTGAGCCGCCGTCGAAAATATTTTCCGCACTGGTCAAGGTACTGTCAAAAATATTTTCGGTGCCGGCCGAGCTCCCATCGAAAATATTTTAGGCACCGGCCGAGATCCTGTCGAAGATATTTTCGGCACCGGTCGAGATCCCGTCGAAAATATTTTCGGGGCCGTCCGAGCTCCCGTCAAAAATATTTCTGACGCCGGACGAGCTTCCGTCGAAAATATTTTAGGCACCGGCCGAGATCCTGTCGAAGATATTTTCGGCACCGGTCGAGGTACTGTCGAAAATATTTTCGGGGCCGTCCAAGCTTCCATCGAAAATATTTTCGGTGCCGGCCGAGATCCCGTCGAAAATATTTTCGGAGCCGTCCGAGCTCCCGTCGAAAATATTTCTGACGCCGGACGAGCTTCCGTCGAAAATATTTTTGGTGCCGGCCGAGATCCTGTCGAAGATAGTTTCGGTGCCGGCCATGCTCCCGTCGAAAATATTTTCGGTGCCGTTCGAGATCCTGTCGAAGATAGTTTCGGTGCCGGCCGAGCTCCCGTCGAAAATATTTTCGGCGCCGTTCGAGGTCCCGTCGAAACTATTTTCGGGGCCGTCCGAGCCTCCGTCAAAAACATTTTGGCACCGGCCAACACGCAGTCAAAAATATTTTTGGTGCCGTCCGAGCCCCCGTCGAAAATATTTTCGGAACCGGCCGAGCTCCCGTCGAAAATATTTTCGGAGCCGGCTGAGCCGCCGTCAAAAATATTTTCCGCACCGGTCAAGGTACTGTCAAAAATATTTTCGGAGCCGGCCGAGACCCTGTCGAAAATATTTTCGGGGCCGTCCGAGCTCCCGTCGAAAATATTTTTGGCGCCGTTCGAGGTCCCGTCGAAACTATTTTCGGGGCCGTCCGAGCCTCCGTCGAAAACATTTTGGCACCGGCCAACAGGCCGTCGAATATATTTTTGGTGCCGGCCGAGCCCCCGTTGAAAATATTTTCGGTGGCGGCCGAGCTCCAATCGAAAATATTTTTGGTGCCGGCCGAGATCCCGTCGAAAATATTTTCGGAGCCGGACGAGACCCCGTCGAAAATATTTTTGGTGCCGGCCGAGATCCTGTCGAAAATCTTTTGGATGCCAGCCGACCTCCCGTCGAAAATATTTTCGGTGCCAGCTGGGCCCCCGTCGAAAATATTTTTGGCACCGGCCAAGCCGCCGTCGAAAATATTTTCGGCGCCGTTCGCGGTCCCGTCGAAAATATTTTCGGCACCGGTCGAGGTACTGTCGAAAATATTTTCGGGGCCGTCCGAGCTCCCGTCGAAAATATTTCTGACGCCGGACGAGCTTCCGTCGAAAATATTTTAGGCACCGGCCGAGATCCTGTCGAAGAGATTTTCGGCACCGGTCGAGGTACTGTCGAAAATATTTTCGGGGCCGTCCGAGATTCCATCGAAAATATTTTCGGTGCCGGCCGAGCTCCAATCGAAAATATTTTCGGTGCCGGCCGAGATCCCGTCGAAAATATTTTCGGAGCCGGACGAGACCCCGTCGAAAATATTTTTGGTGCCGGCCGAGATCCTGTCAAAAATCTTTTGGATGCCAGCCGAGCCCCCGTCGAAAATATTTTCGGTGCCAGCTGGGCCCCCGTTGAAAATATTTTTGGCACCGGCCAAGCTGCCGTCGAAAATATTTTCGGCGCCGTTCGCGGTCCCGTCGAAAATATTTTCGGCACCGGTCGAGGTACTGTCGAAAATATTTTCGGGGCCGTCCGAGCTCCCGTCGAAAATATTTCTGACGCCAGACGAGCTTCCGTCGAAAATATTTTAGGCACCGGCCGAGATCCTGTCGAATATATTTTCGGCTCCGGTCGAGGTACTGTCGAAAATATTTTCGGGGCCGTCCGAGCTTCCATCGAAAATATTTTAGGCACTGGCCGAGCTTCCATCGAAAATATTTTCGGTGCCGGATGAGACACCGACGAAAATATTTTCGGTGCCGGCCGGGCCCCCGTCGAAAATATTTTTGGCACCGGCCAAGCTGCCGTCGAAAATATTTTCGGAGCCGGCCAAGCCGCCGTCGAAAATATTGTCGGCGCCGGTCGCGGTCCTGTCGAAAATATTTTCGGCACCGGTCGAGGTATTGTCAAAAATACTTTCGGTGCCGGCCGAGCTCCCGTCGAAAATATTTTTGACGCCGCCCGAGCTTCCGTTGAAAATATTTTTGGTGCCGGCCGAGATCCCGTCGAAAATATTTTCGGAGCCTGCCGAGACCCTGTCGAAAATATTTTCGGGGCCGTCCGAGCTCCCGTCGAAAATATTTTCGGCGCCGTTCGAGGTCCCGTCGAAACTATTTTCGGGGCCGTCCGAGCCTCCGTCGAAAACATTTTGGCACCGGCCAACAGGCCGTCGAAAATATTTTTGGTGCCGGCCGAGCCCCCGTTGAAAATATTTTCGGTGCCGGCCGAGCTCCAATCGAAAATAGTTTTGGTGCCGGCCGAGATCCCATCGAAAATATTTTCGGAGCCGGACGAGACCCCGTCGAAAATATTTTTGGTGCCGGCCGAGATCCTGTCGAAAATCTTTTGGATGCCAGCCGAGCCCCCGTCGAAAATATTTTCGGTGCCAGCTGGGCCCCCGTCGAAAATATTTTAGGCACCGGCCGAGCTTCCATCGAAAATATTTTCGGTGCCGGATGAGACACCGACGAAAATATTTTCGGTGCCGGCTGGGCCCCCAGCGAAAATATTTCCGGTGCTGGTCAGAACCGTGTCGAAAATATTTTCGGAGCCGGCCGAGCTCCCGTCGAAAATATTTTTGACGCCGGCCGAGCTTCCGTCGAAAATATTTTCAGTGCCGGCCGAGCTCCCGTCGAAAATATTTTCAACGCCGCCCGAGCTCCAATCAAAAATATTTTCGGTGCCGGCCGAGATCCCGTCGAAAATATTTTCGGAGCCGGCTGAGACCCTGTCGAAAATATTTTCGGGGCCGTCCGAGCTCCCGTCGAAAATATTTACGGCGCCGTTCGAGGTCCCGTCGAAACTATTTTCGGGGCCGTCCGAGCCTCCGTCGAAAACATTTTGGCACCGGCCAACAAGCCGTCGAAAATATTTTTGGTGCCGGCCGAGCCCCCGTCGAAAATATTTTCGGTGCCGGCCGAGCTCCAATCGTAAATATTTTCGGTGCCGGCCAAGATCCCGTCGAAAATATTTTCGGCACCGGTCGAGGTATTGTCAAAAATACTTTCGGTGCCGGCCGAGCTCCCTTCGAAAATATTTTCGGCACCGGACGAGGTACTGCCGAAAATATTTTTGATGCGGCGGAACTTCCGTCGAAAATATTTTTGACGCCGCCCAAGCTTCCATTGAAAATATTTTCGGTGCCGGCCGAGATCCCGTCGAAAATATTTTCGGAGCCAGCCGAGACCCTGTCGAAAATATTTTAGGCACTGTCGAAAATATTTTTGATGCGGCCGAGCTTCCATCGAAAATATTTTCGGTGCCGGATGAGACACCGACGAAAATATTTTCGGTGCCGGCCGGGCCCCCGTCTAAAATATTTCCGGTGCTGGTCAGAACCTTGTTGAAAATATTTTCGGAGCCGGCCGAGCTCCCGTCGAAAATATTTTTGACGCTGGCCGAGCTTCTGTCGAAAATATTTTTGGTGCTGACCGAGATCCCATCGAAAATACTTTCGGCACCGGTCGAGGTCCTGTCAAAAATATTTTCGGGGCTGTCCGAGCTCCCGTTGAAAATAGTTTTGACGCCGGCGGATCTTCCGTCGAAAATATTTTCAGTGCCGGCCGAGATCCCGTTGAAAATATTTTCGGAGACGTCCGAGCTTCCGTCTAAAATATTTTTGGTGCCGGCCGAGATCCTGTCGAAAATCTTTTGGATGCCAGCCGAGCCTCTGTCGAAAATATTTTCGGTGCCAGCTGGGCCCCCGTCGAAACTATTTTTGGCACCGGCCAAGCCGCCGTCGAAAATATTTTCGGCGCCGTTCGAGGTCCCGTCGAAACTATTTTCGGGGCCGTCCGAGAATCCGTCAAAAACATTTTGGCACTGGCCAACACGCCGTCAAAAATATTTTTGGTGACGTCCGAGCCCCCGCGGAAAATATTTTCGGAGCCGGCTGAGCCGCCGTCAAAAATATTTTCCGCACCGGTCAAGGTACTGTCAAAAATATTTTCGGTGCCGGCCGAGCTCTCATCGAAAATATTTTCGGCACCGGACGAGGTACTGTCGAAAATATTTTTGATGCCGGCCGAGCTTCCGTCGGAAATATTTTTGACGCCGCCCGAGCTTCCGTTGAAAATATTTTCGGTGCCGGCCGAGATCCCGTCGAAAATATTTTCGGAGCCAGCCGAGACCCTGTAGAAAATATTTTCGGGGCCGTCCGAGCTGCCGTCGAAAATATTTTCGGCGCCGTTCGAGGTCCCGTCGAAACTATTTTCGGGGCCGTCCGAGCCTCCGTCGAAAACATTTTGGCACCGGCTAACACGCCGTCGAAAATATTTTTGGTGCCGATCGACCCCCGTTGAAAATATTTTCGGCACCGGTCGAGGTCCTGTCGAAAATATTTTCGGAGCCGTCCGAGCTCCCATCGAAAATATTTCTGACGCCGGACGAGCTTCCGTCGAAAATATTTTCGGCGCCGTTCGAGATCCTGTCGAAGATAGTTTCGGTGCCGGCCGAGCTCCCGTCGAAAATATTTTCGGCGCCGTTCGAGATCCTGTCGAAGATAGTTTCGGTGCCGGCCGAGATCCCGTCGAAAATATTTTCGGCGCCGTTCGAGGTCCCGTCGAAACTATTTTCGGGGCCGTCCGAGCCTCCGTCGAAAACATTTTGGCACCGGCCAACACGCCGTCGAAAATATTTTTGGTGCCGATCGAGCCGCCATTGAAAATATTTTCGGTGCCGGCCGAGCTCCAATCGAAAATATTTTCGGTGCCGGCCGAGATCCCGTCGAAAATATTTTCGGTGCCAGCTGGGCCCCCGTCGAAAATATTTTTGGCACCGGCCAAGCTGCCGTCGAAAATATTTTCGGCGCCGTCCGAGCTCCCGTCGAAAATATTTCTGACGCCGGACGAGCTTCCGTCAAAAATATTTTAGGCACCGGCCGAGATCCTGTCGAAGATATTTTCGGCACCGGTCGAGGTACTGTCGAAAATATTTTCGGGGCCGTCGAAGCTTCCATCAAAAATATTTTCGGAGCCGGACGAGGTACTGTCGAAAATATTTTTGATGCCGGCCGAGCTTCCGTCGAAAATATTTTTGACGCCGCCCGAGCTTCCGTTGAAAATATTTTCGGTGCCGGCCGAGATCCCGTCGAAAATATTTTCGGTGCCGGCCGAGACCCTGTCGAAAATATTTTCGGGGCTGTCCGAGCTCCCATCGAAAATATTTTCGGCGCCGTTCGAGGTCCCGTCGAAACTATTTTCGGGGCCGTCCGAGCCTCCGTCGAAAACATTTTGACACCGGCGGAGCTTCCGTCGAAAATATTTTCGGGGCTGTCCGAGCTCCCGTCGAAAATAGTTTTGACGCCGGCGGATCTTCCGTCGAAAATATTTTCAGTGCCGGCCGAGATCTCGTTGAAAATATTTTCGGGGCCGTCCGAGCTTCCGTCTAAAATATTTTTGGTGCCGGCCGAGATCCTGTCGAAAATCTTTTGGATGCCAGCCGAGCCTCCGTCGAAAATATTTTCGGTGCCAGCTGGGCCCCCGTCGAAACTATTTTTGGCACCGGCCAAGCTGCCGTCGAAAATATTTTCGGCGCCGTTCGCGGTCCCGTCGAAAATATTTTCGGCGCCGTTCGAGGTCCCGTCGAAACTATTTTCGGGGCCGTCCGAGCCTCCGTCAAAAACATTTTGGCACTGGCCAAGACGCCGTCAAAAATATTTTTGGTGCCGTCCGAGCCCCCGTCGAAAATATTTTCGGAGCCGGCCGAGCTGCCGTCGAAAATATTTTCGGAGCCGGCTGAGCCGCCGTCAAAAATATTTTCCGCACCGGTCAAGGTACTGTCAAAAATATTTTCGGTGCCGTCCGAGCTCCCATCGAAAATATTTTCGGCACCGGACGAGGTACTGTCGAAAATATTTTTGATGCCGGCCGAGCTTCCGTCGAAAATATTTTTGACGCCGCCCGAGCTTCCGTTGAAAATATTTTCGGTGCCGGCCGAGATCCCGTCGAAAATATTTTCGGAGCCGGCTGAGCTGACGTCGAAAATATTTTTGCCACCGGTCAAGGTACTGTCAAAAATATTTTCGGGGCTGTCCGAGCTCCCGTCGATAATATTTTTGACGCCGGACGAGCTTCCGTCGAAAATATTTTCGGTGCCGGCCGAGACCCCGTCGAAATTATTTTCGGTGTCGGCTGAGCCGCCGTCGAAAATATTTTCCGCACTGGTCAAGGTACTGTCAAAAATATTTTCGGTGCCGGCCGAGCTCCCATCGAAAATATTTTAGGCACCGGCCGAGATCCTGTCGAAGATATTTTCGGCACCGGTCGAGGTACTGTCAAAAATATTTTCGGGGCCGTCCGAGCTCCCGTCAAAAATATTTCTGACGCCGGACGAGCTTCCGTCGAAAATATTTTAGGCACCGGCCGAGATCCTGTCGAAGATATTTTCGGCACCGGTCGAGGTACTGTCGAAAATATTTTCGGGGCCGTCCAAGCTTCCATCGAAAATATTTTCGGTGCCGGCCGAGATCCCGTCGAAAATATTTTCGGAGCCGTCCGAGCTCCCGTCGAAAATATTTCTGACGCCGGACGAGCTTCCGTCGAAAATATTTTCGGTGCCGGCCGAGACCCCGTCGAAATTATTTTCGGTGTCGGCTGAGCCGCCGTCGAAAATATTTTCCGCACTGGTCAAGGTACTGTCAAAAATATTTTCGGTGCCGGCCGAGCTCCCATCGAAAATATTTTAGGCACCGGCCGAGATCCTGTCGAAGATATTTTCGGCACCGGTCGAGGTACTGTCAAAAATATTTTCGGGGCCGTCCGAGCTCCCGTCAAAAATATTTCTGACGCCGGACGAGCTTCCGTCGAAAATATTTTAGGCACCGGCCGAGATCCTGTCGAAGATATTTTCGGCACCGGTCGAGGTACTGTCGAAAATATTTTCGGGGCCGTCCAAGCTTCCATCGAAAATATTTTCGGTGCCGGCCGAGATCCCGTCGAAAATATTTTCGGAGCCGTCCGAGCTCCCGTCGAAAATATTTCTGACGCCGGACGAGCTTCCGTCGAAAATATTTTTGGTGCCGGCCGAGATCCTGTCGAAGATAGTTTCGGTGCCGGCCATGCTCCCGTCGAAAATATTTTCGGTGCCGTTCGAGATCCTGTCGAAGATAGTTTCGGTGCCGGCCGAGCTCCCGTCGAAAATATTTTCGGCGCCGTTCGAGGTCCCGTCGAAACTATTTTCGGGGCCGTCCGAGCCTCCGTCAAAAACATTTTGGCACCGGCCAACACGCAGTCAAAAATATTTTTGGTGCCGTCCGAGCCCCCGTCGAAAATATTTTCGGAACCGGCCGAGCTCCCGTCGAAAATATTTTCGGAGCCGGCTGAGCCGCCGTCAAAAATATTTTCCGCACCGGTCAAGGTACTGTCAAAAATATTTTCGGAGCCGGCCGAGACCCTGTCGAAAATATTTTCGGGGCCGTCCGAGCTCCCGTCGAAAATATTTTTGGCGCCGTTCGAGGTCCCGTCGAAACTATTTTCGGGGCCGTCCGAGCCTCCGTCGAAAACATTTTGGCACCGGCCAACAGGCCGTCGAATATATTTTTGGTGCCGGCCGAGCCCCCGTTGAAAATATTTTCGGTGGCGGCCGAGCTCCAATCGAAAATATTTTTGGTGCCGGCCGAGATCCCGTCGAAAATATTTTCGGAGCCGGACGAGACCCCGTCGAAAATATTTTTGGTGCCGGCCGAGATCCTGTCGAAAATCTTTTGGATGCCAGCCGACCTCCCGTCGAAAATATTTTCGGTGCCAGCTGGGCCCCCGTCGAAAATATTTTTGGCACCGGCCAAGCCGCCGTCGAAAATATTTTCGGCGCCGTTCGCGGTCCCGTCGAAAATATTTTCGGCACCGGTCGAGGTACTGTCGAAAATATTTTCGGGGCCGTCCGAGCTCCCGTCGAAAATATTTCTGACGCCGGACGAGCTTCCGTCGAAAATATTTTAGGCACCGGCCGAGATCCTGTCGAAGAGATTTTCGGCACCGGTCGAGGTACTGTCGAAAATATTTTCGGGGCCGTCCGAGATTCCATCGAAAATATTTTCGGTGCCGGCCGAGCTCCAATCGAAAATATTTTCGGTGCCGGCCGAGATCCCGTCGAAAATATTTTCGGAGCCGGACGAGACCCCGTCGAAAATATTTTTGGTGCCGGCCGAGATCCTGTCAAAAATCTTTTGGATGCCAGCCGAGCCCCCGTCGAAAATATTTTCGGTGCCAGCTGGGCCCCCGTTGAAAATATTTTTGGCACCGGCCAAGCTGCCGTCGAAAATATTTTCGGCGCCGTTCGCGGTCCCGTCGAAAATATTTTCGGCACCGGTCGAGGTACTGTCGAAAATATTTTCGGGGCCGTCCGAGCTCCCGTCGAAAATATTTCTGACGCCAGACGAGCTTCCGTCGAAAATATTTTAGGCACCGGCCGAGATCCTGTCGAATATATTTTCGGCTCCGGTCGAGGTACTGTCGAAAATATTTTCGGGGCCGTCCGAGCTTCCATCGAAAATATTTTAGGCACTGGCCGAGCTTCCATCGAAAATATTTTCGGTGCCGGATGAGACACCGACGAAAATATTTTCGGTGCCGGCCGGGCCCCCGTCGAAAATATTTTTGGCACCGGCCAAGCTGCCGTCGAAAATATTTTCGGAGCCGGCCAAGCCGCCGTCGAAAATATTGTCGGCGCCGGTCGCGGTCCTGTCGAAAATATTTTCGGCACCGGTCGAGGTATTGTCAAAAATACTTTCGGTGCCGGCCGAGCTCCCGTCGAAAATATTTTTGACGCCGCCCGAGCTTCCGTTGAAAATATTTTTGGTGCCGGCCGAGATCCCGTCGAAAATATTTTCGGAGCCTGCCGAGACCCTGTCGAAAATATTTTCGGGGCCGTCCGAGCTCCCGTCGAAAATATTTTCGGCGCCGTTCGAGGTCCCGTCGAAACTATTTTCGGGGCCGTCCGAGCCTCCGTCGAAAACATTTTGGCACCGGCCAACAGGCCGTCGAAAATATTTTTGGTGCCGGCCGAGCCCCCGTTGAAAATATTTTCGGTGCCGGCCGAGCTCCAATCGAAAATAGTTTTGGTGCCGGCCGAGATCCCATCGAAAATATTTTCGGAGCCGGACGAGACCCCGTCGAAAATATTTTTGGTGCCGGCCGAGATCCTGTCGAAAATCTTTTGGATGCCAGCCGAGCCCCCGTCGAAAATATTTTCGGTGCCAGCTGGGCCCCCGTCGAAAATATTTTAGGCACCGGCCGAGCTTCCATCGAAAATATTTTCGGTGCCGGATGAGACACCGACGAAAATATTTTCGGTGCCGGCCGGGCCCCCGTCTAAAATATTTCCGGTGCTGGTCAGAACCTTGTTGAAAATATTTTCGCGGCCGGCCGAGCTCCCGTCGAAAATATTTTTGACGCTGGCCGAGCTTCTGTCGAAAATATTTTTGGTGCTGACCGAGATCCCATCGAAAATACTTTCGGCACCGGTCGAGGTCCTGTCAAAAATATTTTCGGGGCTGTCCGAGCTCCCGTTGAAAATAGTTTTGACGCCGGCGGATCTTCCGTCGAAAATATTTTCAGTGCCGGCCGAGATCCCGTTGAAAATATTTTCGGAGCTGTCCGAGCTTCCGTCTAAAATATTTTTGGTGCCGGCCGAGATCCTGTCGAAAATCTTTTGGATGCCAGCCGAGCCTCTGTCGAAAATATTTTCGGTGCCAGCTGGGCCCCCGTCGAAACTATTTTTGGCACCGGCCAAGCCGCCGTCGAAAATATTTTCGGCGCCGTTCGAGGTCCCGTCGAAACTATTTTCGGGGCCGTCCGAGAATCCGTCAAAAACATTTTGGCACTGGCCAACACGCCGTCAAAAATATTTTTGGTGACGTCCGAGCCCCCGCGGAAAATATTTTCGGAGCCGGCTGAGCCGCCGTCAAAAATATTTTCCGCACCGGTCAAGGTACTGTCAAAAATATTTTCGGTGCCGGCCGAGCTCTCATCGAAAATATTTTCGGCACCGGACGAGGTACTGTCGAAAATATTTTTGATGCCGGCCGAGCTTCCGTCGGAAATATTTTTGACGCCGCCCGAGCTTCCGTTGAAAATATTTTCGGTGCCGGCCGAGATCCCGTCGAAAATATTTTCGGAGCCAGCCGAGACCCTGTAGAAAATATTTTCGGGGCCGTCCGAGCTGCCGTCGAAAATATTTTCGGCGCCGTTCGAGGTCCCGTCGAAACTATTTTCGGGGCCGTCCGAGCCTCCGTCGAAAACATTTTGGCACCGGCTAACACGCCGTCGAAAATATTTTTGGTGCCGATCGACCCCCGTTGAAAATATTTTCGGCACCGGTCGAGGTCCTGTCGAAAATATTTTCGGAGCCGTCCGAGCTCCCATCGAAAATATTTCTGACGCCGGACGAGCTTCCGTCGAAAATATTTTCGGCGCCGTTCGAGATCCTGTCGAAGATAGTTTCGGTGCCGGCCGAGCTCCCGTCGAAAATATTTTCGGCGCCGTTCGAGATCCTGTCGAAGATAGTTTCGGTGCCGGCCGAGATCCCGTCGAAAATATTTTCGGCGCCGTTCGAGGTCCCGTCGAAACTATTTTCGGGGCCGTCCGAGCCTCCGTCGAAAACATTTTGGCACCGGCCAACACGCCGTCGAAAATATTTTTGGTGCCGATCGAGCCGCCATTGAAAATATTTTCGGTGCCGGCCGAGCTCCAATCGAAAATATTTTCGGTGCCGGCCGAGATCCCGTCGAAAATATTTTCGGTGCCAGCTGGGCCCCCGTCGAAAATATTTTTGGCACCGGCCAAGCTGCCGTCGAAAATATTTTCGGCGCCGTCCGAGCTCCCGTCGAAAATATTTCTGACGCCGGACGAGCTTCCGTCAAAAATATTTTAGGCACCGGCCGAGATCCTGTCGAAGATATTTTCGGCACCGGTCGAGGTACTGTCGAAAATATTTTCGGGGCCGTCGAAGCTTCCATCAAAAATATTTTCGGAGCCGGACGAGGTACTGTCGAAAATATTTTTGATGCCGGCCGAGCTTCCGTCGAAAATATTTTTGACGCCGCCCGAGCTTCCGTTGAAAATATTTTCGGTGCCGGCCGAGATCCCGTCGAAAATATTTTCGGTGCCGGCCGAGACCCTGTCGAAAATATTTTCGGGGCTGTCCGAGCTGCCGTCGAAAATATTTTCGGCGCCGTTCGAGGTCCCGTCGAAACTATTTTCGGGGCCGTCCGAGCCTCCGTCGAAAACATTTTGACACCGGCGGAGCTTCCGTCGAAAATATTTTCGGGGCTGTCCGAGCTCCCGTCGAAAATAGTTTTGACGCCGGCGGATCTTCCGTCGAAAATATTTTCAGTGCCGGCCGAGATCTCGTTGAAAATATTTTCGGGGCCGTCCGAGCTTCCGTCTAAAATATTTTTGGTGCCGGCCGAGATCCTGTCGAAAATCTTTTGGATGCCAGCCGAGCCTCCGTCGAAAATATTTTCGGTGCCAGCTGGGCCCCCGTCGAAACTATTTTTGGCACCGGCCAAGCTGCCGTCGAAAATATTTTCGGCGCCGTTCGCGGTCCCGTCGAAAATATTTTCGGCGCCGTTCGAGGTCCCGTCGAAACTATTTTCGGGGCCGTCCGAGCCTCCGTCAAAAACATTTTGGCACTGGCCAAGACGCCGTCAAAAATATTTTTGGTGCCGTCCGAGCCCCCGTCGAAAATATTTTCGGAGCCGGCCGAGCTGCCGTCGAAAATATTTTCGGAGCCGGCTGAGCCGCCGTCAAAAATATTTTCCGCACCGGTCAAGGTACTGTCAAAAATATTTTCGGTGCCGTCCGAGCTCCCATCGAAAATATTTTCGGCACCGGACGAGGTACTGTCGAAAATATTTTTGATGCCGGCCGAGCTTCCGTCGAAAATATTTTTGACGCCGCCCGAGCTTCCGTTGAAAATATTTTCGGTGCCGGCCGAGATCCCGTCGAAAATATTTTCGGAGCCGGCTGAGCTGACGTCGAAAATATTTTTGCCACCGGTCAAGGTACTGTCAAAAATATTTTCGGGGCTGTCCGAGCTCCCGTCGATAATATTTTTGACGCCGGACGAGCTTCCGTCGAAAATATTTTCGGTGCCGGCCGAGACCCCGTCGAAATTATTTTCGGTGTCGGCTGAGCCGCCGTCGAAAATATTTTCCGCACTGGTCAAGGTACTGTCAAAAATATTTTCGGTGCCGGCCGAGCTCCCATCGAAAATATTTTAGGCACCGGCCGAGATCCTGTCGAAGATATTTTCGGCACCGGTCGAGGTACTGTCAAAAATATTTTCGGGGCCGTCCGAGCTCCCGTCAAAAATATTTCTGACGCCGGACGAGCTTCCGTCGAAAATATTTTAGGCACCGGCCGAGATCCTGTCGAAGATATTTTCGGCACCGGTCGAGGTACTGTCGAAAATATTTTCGGGGCCGTCCAAGCTTCCATCGAAAATATTTTCGGTGCCGGCCGAGATCCCGTCGAAAATATTTTCGGAGCCGTCCGAGCTCCCGTCGAAAATATTTCTGACGCCGGACGAGCTTCCGTCGAAAATATTTTCGGTGCCGGCCGAGACCCCGTCGAAATTATTTTCGGTGTCGGCTGAGCCGCCGTCGAAAATATTTTCCGCACTGGTCAAGGTACTGTCAAAAATATTTTCGGTGCCGGCCGAGCTCCCATCGAAAATATTTTAGGCACCGGCCGAGATCCTGTCGAAGATATTTTCGGCACCGGTCGAGGTACTGTCAAAAATATTTTCGGGGCCGTCCGAGCTCCCGTCAAAAATATTTCTGACGCCGGACGAGCTTCCGTCGAAAATATTTTAGGCACCGGCCGAGATCCTGTCGAAGATATTTTCGGCACCGGTCGAGGTACTGTCGAAAATATTTTCGGGGCCGTCCAAGCTTCCATCGAAAATATTTTCGGTGCCGGCCGAGATCCCGTCGAAAATATTTTCGGAGCCGTCCGAGCTCCCGTCGAAAATATTTCTGACGCCGGACGAGCTTCCGTCGAAAATATTTTTGGTGCCGGCCGAGATCCTGTCGAAGATAGTTTCGGTGCCGGCCATGCTCCCGTCGAAAATATTTTCGGTGCCGTTCGAGATCCTGTCGAAGATAGTTTCGGTGCCGGCCGAGCTCCCGTCGAAAATATTTTCGGCGCCGTTCGAGGTCCCGTCGAAACTATTTTCGGGGCCGTCCGAGCCTCCGTCAAAAACATTTTGGCACCGGCCAACACGCAGTCAAAAATATTTTTGGTGCCGTCCGAGCCCCCGTCGAAAATATTTTCGGAACCGGCCGAGCTCCCGTCGAAAATATTTTCGGAGCCGGCTGAGCCGCCGTCAAAAATATTTTCCGCACCGGTCAAGGTACTGTCAAAAATATTTTCGGAGCCGGCCGAGACCCTGTCGAAAATATTTTCGGGGCCGTCCGAGCTCCCGTCGAAAATATTTTTGGCGCCGTTCGAGGTCCCGTCGAAACTATTTTCGGGGCCGTCCGAGCCTCCGTCGAAAACATTTTGGCACCGGCCAACAGGCCGTCGAATATATTTTTGGTGCCGGCCGAGCCCCCGTTGAAAATATTTTCGGTGGCGGCCGAGCTCCAATCGAAAATATTTTTGGTGCCGGCCGAGATCCCGTCGAAAATATTTTCGGAGCCGGACGAGACCCCGTCGAAAATATTTTTGGTGCCGGCCGAGATCCTGTCGAAAATCTTTTGGATGCCAGCCGACCTCCCGTCGAAAATATTTTCGGTGCCAGCTGGGCCCCCGTCGAAAATATTTTTGGCACCGGCCAAGCCGCCGTCGAAAATATTTTCGGCGCCGTTCGCGGTCCCGTCGAAAATATTTTCGGCACCGGTCGAGGTACTGTCGAAAATATTTTCGGGGCCGTCCGAGCTCCCGTCGAAAATATTTCTGACGCCGGACGAGCTTCCGTCGAAAATATTTTAGGCACCGGCCGAGATCCTGTCGAAGAGATTTTCGGCACCGGTCGAGGTACTGTCGAAAATATTTTCGGGGCCGTCCGAGATTCCATCGAAAATATTTTCGGTGCCGGCCGAGCTCCAATCGAAAATATTTTCGGTGCCGGCCGAGATCCCGTCGAAAATATTTTCGGAGCCGGACGAGACCCCGTCGAAAATATTTTTGGTGCCGGCCGAGATCCTGTCAAAAATCTTTTGGATGCCAGCCGAGCCCCCGTCGAAAATATTTTCGGTGCCAGCTGGGCCCCCGTTGAAAATATTTTTGGCACCGGCCAAGCTGCCGTCGAAAATATTTTCGGCGCCGTTCGCGGTCCCGTCGAAAATATTTTCGGCACCGGTCGAGGTACTGTCGAAAATATTTTCGGGGCCGTCCGAGCTCCCGTCGAAAATATTTCTGACGCCAGACGAGCTTCCGTCGAAAATATTTTAGGCACCGGCCGAGATCCTGTCGAATATATTTTCGGCTCCGGTCGAGGTACTGTCGAAAATATTTTCGGGGCCGTCCGAGCTTCCATCGAAAATATTTTAGGCACTGGCCGAGCTTCCATCGAAAATATTTTCGGTGCCGGATGAGACACCGACGAAAATATTTTCGGTGCCGGCCGGGCCCCCGTCGAAAATATTTTTGGCACCGGCCAAGCTGCCGTCGAAAATATTTTCGGAGCCGGCCAAGCCGCCGTCGAAAATATTGTCGGCGCCGGTCGCGGTCCTGTCGAAAATATTTTCGGCACCGGTCGAGGTATTGTCAAAAATACTTTCGGTGCCGGCCGAGCTCCCGTCGAAAATATTTTTGACGCCGCCCGAGCTTCCGTTGAAAATATTTTTGGTGCCGGCCGAGATCCCGTCGAAAATATTTTCGGAGCCTGCCGAGACCCTGTCGAAAATATTTTCGGGGCCGTCCGAGCTCCCGTCGAAAATATTTTCGGCGCCGTTCGAGGTCCCGTCGAAACTATTTTCGGGGCCGTCCGAGCCTCCGTCGAAAACATTTTGGCACCGGCCAACAGGCCGTCGAAAATATTTTTGGTGCCGGCCGAGCCCCCGTTGAAAATATTTTCGGTGCCGGCCGAGCTCCAATCGAAAATAGTTTTGGTGCCGGCCGAGATCCCATCGAAAATATTTTCGGAGCCGGACGAGACCCCGTCGAAAATATTTTTGGTGCCGGCCGAGATCCTGTCGAAAATCTTTTGGATGCCAGCCGAGCCCCCGTCGAAAATATTTTCGGTGCCAGCTGGGCCCCCGTCGAAAATATTTTAGGCACCGGCCGAGCTTCCATCGAAAATATTTTCGGTGCCGGATGAGACACCGACGAAAATATTTTCGGTGCCGGCTGGGCCCCCAGCGAAAATATTTCCGGTGCTGGTCAGAACCGTGTCGAAAATATTTTCGGAGCCGGCCGAGCTCCCGTCGAAAATATTTTTGACGCCGGCCGAGCTTCCGTCGAAAATATTTTCAGTGCCGGCCGAGCTCCCGTCGAAAATATTTTCAACGCCGCCCGAGCTCCAATCAAAAATATTTTCGGTGCCGGCCGAGATCCCGTCGAAAATATTTTCGGAGCCGGCTGAGACCCTGTCGAAAATATTTTCGGGGCCGTCCGAGCTCCCGTCGAAAATATTTACGGCGCCGTTCGAGGTCCCGTCGAAACTATTTTCGGGGCCGTCCGAGCCTCCGTCGAAAACATTTTGGCACCGGCCAACAAGCCGTCGAAAATATTTTTGGTGCCGGCCGAGCCCCCGTCGAAAATATTTTCGGTGCCGGCCGAGCTCCAATCGTAAATATTTTCGGTGCCGGCCAAGATCCCGTCGAAAATATTTTCGGCACCGGTCGAGGTATTGTCAAAAATACTTTCGGTGCCGGCCGAGCTCCCTTCGAAAATATTTTCGGCACCGGACGAGGTACTGCCGAAAATATTTTTGATGCGGCGGAACTTCCGTCGAAAATATTTTTGACGCCGCCCAAGCTTCCGTTGAAAATATTTTCGGTGCCGGCCGAGATCCCGTCGAAAATATTTTCGGAGCCAGCCGAGACCCTGTCGAAAATATTTTAGGCACTGTCGAAAATATTTTTGATGCGGCCGAGCTTCCATCGAAAATATTTTCGGTGCCGGATGAGACACCGACGAAAATATTTTCGGTGCCGGCCGGGCCCCCGTCTAAAATATTTCCGGTGCTGGTCAGAACCTTGTTGAAAATATTTTCGGAGCCGGCCGAGCTCCCGTCGAAAATATTTTTGACGCTGGCCGAGCTTCTGTCGAAAATATTTTTGGTGCTGACCGAGATCCCATCGAAAATACTTTCGGCACCGGTCGAGGTCCTGTCAAAAATATTTTCGGGGCTGTCCGAGCTCCCGTTGAAAATAGTTTTGACGCCGGCGGATCTTCCGTCGAAAATATTTTCAGTGCCGGCCGAGATCCCGTTGAAAATATTTTCGGAGACGTCCGAGCTTCCGTCTAAAATATTTTTGGTGCCGGCCGAGATCCTGTCGAAAATCTTTTGGATGCCAGCCGAGCCTCTGTCGAAAATATTTTCGGTGCCAGCTGGGCCCCCGTCGAAACTATTTTTGGCACCGGCCAAGCCGCCGTCGAAAATATTTTCGGCGCCGTTCGAGGTCCCGTCGAAACTATTTTCGGGGCCGTCCGAGAATCCGTCAAAAACATTTTGGCACTGGCCAACACGCCGTCAAAAATATTTTTGGTGACGTCCGAGCCCCCGCGGAAAATATTTTCGGAGCCGGCTGAGCCGCCGTCAAAAATATTTTCCGCACCGGTCAAGGTACTGTCAAAAATATTTTCGGTGCCGGCCGAGCTCTCATCGAAAATATTTTCGGCACCGGACGAGGTACTGTCGAAAATATTTTTGATGCCGGCCGAGCTTCCGTCGGAAATATTTTTGACGCCGCCCGAGCTTCCGTTGAAAATATTTTCGGTGCCGGCCGAGATCCCGTCGAAAATATTTTCGGAGCCAGCCGAGACCCTGTAGAAAATATTTTCGGGGCCGTCCGAGCTGCCGTCGAAAATATTTTCGGCGCCGTTCGAGGTCCCGTCGAAACTATTTTCGGGGCCGTCCGAGCCTCCGTCGAAAACATTTTGGCACCGGCTAACACGCCGTCGAAAATATTTTTGGTGCCGATCGACCCCCGTTGAAAATATTTTCGGCACCGGTCGAGGTCCTGTCGAAAATATTTTCGGAGCCGTCCGAGCTCCCATCGAAAATATTTCTGACGCCGGACGAGCTTCCGTCGAAAATATTTTCGGCGCCGTTCGAGATCCTGTCGAAGATAGTTTCGGTGCCGGCCGAGCTCCCGTCGAAAATATTTTCGGCGCCGTTCGAGATCCTGTCGAAGATAGTTTCGGTGCCGGCCGAGATCCCGTCGAAAATATTTTCGGCGCCGTTCGAGGTCCCGTCGAAACTATTTTCGGGGCCGTCCGAGCCTCCGTCGAAAACATTTTGGCACCGGCCAACACGCCGTCGAAAATATTTTTGGTGCCGATCGAGCCGCCATTGAAAATATTTTCGGTGCCGGCCGAGCTCCAATCGAAAATATTTTCGGTGCCGGCCGAGATCCCGTCGAAAATATTTTCGGTGCCAGCTGGGCCCCCGTCGAAAATATTTTTGGCACCGGCCAAGCTGCCGTCGAAAATATTTTCGGCGCCGTCCGAGCTCCCGTCGAAAATATTTCTGACGCCGGACGAGCTTCCGTCAAAAATATTTTAGGCACCGGCCGAGATCCTGTCGAAGATATTTTCGGCACCGGTCGAGGTACTGTCGAAAATATTTTCGGGGCCGTCGAAGCTTCCATCAAAAATATTTTCGGAGCCGGACGAGGTACTGTCGAAAATATTTTTGATGCCGGCCGAGCTTCCGTCGAAAATATTTTTGACGCCGCCCGAGCTTCCGTTGAAAATATTTTCGGTGCCGGCCGAGATCCCGTCGAAAATATTTTCGGTGCCGGCCGAGACCCTGTCGAAAATATTTTCGGGGCCGTCCGAGCTGCCGTCGAAAATATTTTCGGCGCCGTTCGAGGTCCCGTCGAAACTATTTTCGGGGCCGTCCGAGCCTCCGTCGAAAACATTTTGACACCGGCGGAGCTTCCGTCGAAAATATTTTCGGGGCTGTCCGAGCTCCCGTCGAAAATAGTTTTGACGCCGGCGGATCTTCCGTCGAAAATATTTTCAGTGCCGGCCGAGATCTCGTTGAAAATATTTTCGGAGCCGTCCGAGCTTCCGTCTAAAATATTTTTGGTGCCGGCCGAGATCCTGTCGAAAATCTTTCGGATGCCAGCCGAGACTCCGTCGAAAATATTTTCGGTGCCAGCTGGGCCCCCGTCGAAACTATTTTTGGCACCGGCCAAGCCGCCGTCGAAAATATTTTCGGAGCCGGTCACGGTCCCGTCGAAAATATTTTCGGCACCGGTCGAGGTCCTGTCGAAAATATTTTCGGAGCCGTCCGAGCTCCCGTCGAAAATAGTTCTGACGCCGGACGAGCTTCCGTCGAAAATATTTTCGGTGCCGGCCGAGATCCTGTCGAAGATAGTTTCGGTGCCGGCCGAGCTCCCGTCGAAAATATTTTCGGCGCCGTTCGAGGTCCCGTCGAAACTATTTTCGGTGCCGTCCGAGCCTCCGTCAAAAACATTTTGGCACCGGCCAACACGCCGTCAAAAATATTTTTGGTGCCGTCCGAGCCCCCGTCGAAAATATTTTCGGAGCCGGCTGAGCCGCCGTCAAAAATATTTTCCGCACCGGTCAAGGTACTGTCAAAAATATTTTCGGTGCCGGCCGAGCTCCCATCGAAAATATTTTCGGCACCGGACGAGGTACTGTCGAAAATACTTTTGATGCCGGCCGAGCTTCCGTCGAAAACATTTTTGACGCCGCCCGAGCTTCCGTTGAAAATATTTTCGGTGCCGGCCGAGATCCCGTCGAAAATATTTTCGGTGCCGGCCGAGACCCTGTCGAAAATATTTTCGGGGCCGTCCGAGCTGCCGTCGAAAATATTTTCGGCACCGTTCGAGGTCCCGTCGAAACTATTTTCGGGGCCGTCCGAGCCTCCGTCGAAAACATTTTGGCACCGGCCAACACGCTGTCGAAAATATTTTTGGTGCCGATCGAGCCCCCGTTGAAAATATTTTCGGCACCGGTCGAGGTCCTGTCGAAAATATTTTCTGAGCCGTCCGAGCTCCCGTCGAAAATATTTTCGGCACCGGTCGAGGTATTGTCAAAAATACTTTCGGTGCCGGCCGAGCTCCCTTCGAAAATATTTTCGGCACCGGACGAGGTACTGTCGAAAATATTTTTGATGCGGCCGAGCTTCCGTCGAAAATATTTTTGACGCCGCCCAAGCTTCCTTTGAAAATATTTTCGGTGCCGGCCGAGATCCCGTCGAAAATATTTTCGGAGCCAGCCGAGACCCTGTCGAAAATATTTTCGGGGCCGTCCGAGCTGCCATCGAAAATATTTTCGGCGCCGTTCGAGGTCCCGTCGAAACTATTTTCGGGGCCGTCCGAGCCTCCGTCGAAAACATTTTGGCACCGGCCAACACGCCGTCAAAAATATTTTTGGTGCCGATCGAGCCCCCGTTGAAAATATTTTCGGTGCCGGCCGAGCTCCAATCGAAAATATTTTTGGTGCCGGCCGAGATCCCGTCGAAAATATTTTCGGAGCCGGACGAGACCCCGTCGAAAATATTTTTGGTGCCGGCCGAGATCTTGTCGAAAATCTTTTGGATGCCAGCCGACCTCCCGTCGAAAATATTTTCGGTGCCAGCTGGGCCCCCGTCGAAAATATTTTTGGCACCGGCCAAGCTGCCGTCGAAAATATTTTCGGCGCCGTTCGCGGTCCCGTCGAAAATATTTTCGGCACCGGTCGAGGTACTGTCGAAAATATTTTCGGGGCCGTCCGAGCTCCCGTCGAAAATATTTTCGGTGCCGGCCGAGCTCCCGTCGAAAATATTTTTGACGCCGGCCGAGCTTCCGTCGAAAATATTTTCAGTGCCGGCCGAGCCCCCGTTGAAAATATTTTCGGTGCCGGCCGAGCTCCAATCAAAAATATTTTCGGTGCCGGCCGAGCTCCCGTCGAAAATATTTTCGGAGCCGGCCGAACCGCCGTCGAAAATATTTTAGGCACCGGCCGAGCTTCCATCGAAAATATTTTCGGTGCCGGATGAGACACCGACGAAAATATTTTCGGTGCCGGCCGGGCCCCCATCTAAAATATTTCCGGTGCTGGTCAGAACCTTGTCGAAAATATTTTCGGGGCCGGCTGAGCTCCCATCGAAAATATTTTTGGTGCCGGCCGAGATCCCGTCGAAAATATTTTTGGTGCTGTCCGAGCTCCCGTCGAAAATAGTTTTGACGCCGGCGGATCTTCCGTCGAAAATATTTTCCGTGCCGGCCGAGATCCCGTTGAAAATATTTTCGGAGCCGTCCGAGCTTCCGTCTAAAATATTTTTGGTGCCGGCCGAGATCCTGTCGAAAATCTTTTGGATGCCAGCCGAGCCTCCATCGAAAATATTTTCGGTGCCAGCTGGGCCCCCGTCGAAACTATATTTGGCACCAGCCAAGCCGCCGTCGAAAATATTTTCGGCGCCGGTCGCGGTCCCGTCGAAAATATTTTCGGCACCGGTCGAGGTCCTGTCGAAAATATTTTCGGAGCCGTCCGAGCTCCCGTCGAAAATATTTCTGACGCCGGACGAGCTTCCGTCGAAAATATTTTCGGTGCCGGCCGAGATCCTGTTGAAGATAGTTTCGGTGCCGGCCGAGCTCCCGTCGAAAATATTTTCGGCGCCGTTCGAGATCCTGTCGAAGATAGTTTCGGTGCCGGCCGAGCTCCCGTCGAAAATATTTTCGGCGCCGTTCGAGATCCTGTCGAAGATAGTTTCAGTGCCGGCCGAGCTCCCGTCGAAAATATTTTCGGTGCCGTCCGAGCCCCCGTCGAAACTATTTTCGGGGCCGTCAGAGCCTCCGTCAAAAACATTTTGGCACCGGCCAACACGCTGTCAAAAATATTTTTGGTGCCGTCCGAGCCCCCGTTGAAAATATTTTCGGTGCCGGCCGAGATCCCGTCGAAAATATTTTCGGAGCCGGACGAGACCCCGACGAAAATATTTTCGGTGCCGGCCGGGCCCCCGTCGAAAATATTTTTGGCACCGGCCAAGCTGCCGTCGAAAATATTTTCGGAGCCGGCCAAGCCGCCGTCGAAAATATTGTCGGCGCCGGTCGCGGTCCTGTCGAAAATATTTTCGGCACCGGTCGAGGTATTGTCAAAAATACTTTCGGTGCCGGCCGAGCTCCCGTCGAAAATATTTTTGACGCCGCCCGAGCTTCCGTTGAAAATATTTTCGGTGCCGGCCGAGATCCCGTCGAAAATATTTTCGGAGCCTGCCGAGACCCTGTCAAAAATATTTTCGGGGCCGTCCGAGCTCCCGTCGAAAATATTTTCGGCGCCGTTCGAGGTCCCGTCGAAACTATTTTCGGGGCCGTCCGAGCCTCCGTCGAAAACATTTTGGCACCGGCCAACAGGCCGTCGAAAATATTTTTGGTGCCGGCCGAGCCCCCGTTGAAAATATTTTCGGTGCCGGCCGAGCTCCAATCGAAAATATTTTTGGTGCCGGCCGAGATCCCATCGAAAATATTTTCGGAGCCGGACGAGACCCCGTCGAAAATATTTTTGGTGCCGGCCGAGATCCTGTCGAAAATCTTTTGGATGCCAGCCGAGCCCCCGTCGAAAATATTTTAGGCACCGGCCGAGCTTCCATCGAAAATATTTTCGGTGCCGGATGAGACACCGACGAAAATATTTTCGGTGCCGGCTGGGCCCCCAGCTAAAATATTTCCGGTGCTGGTCAGAACCGTGTCGAAAATATTTTCGGAGCCGGCCGAGCTCCCGTCGAAAATATTTTTGACGCCGGCCGAGCTTCCGTCGAAAATATTTTCAGTGCCGGCCGAGCCCCCGTTGAAAATATTTTCGGTGCCGGCCGAGATCCCATCGAAAATATTTTCGGAGCCGGCTGAGACCCTGTCGAAAATATTTTCGGGGCCGTCCGAGCTGCCGTCGAAAATATTTTCGGCGCCGTTCGAGGTCCCGTCGAAACTATTTTCGGGGCCGTCCGAGCCTCCGTCGAAAACATTTTGGCACCGGCCAACAAGCCGTCGAAAATATTTTTGGTGCCGGCCGAGCACCCGTCGAAAATATTTTCGGTGCCGGCCGAGCTCCAATCGTAAATATTTTCGGTGCCGGCCAAGATCCCGTTGAAAATATTTTCGGCACCGGACGAGGTACTGTCGAAAATATTTTTGGTGCCGGCCGAGATTCCGTCGAAAATATTTTTGACGCCGCCCGAGCTTCCGTTGAAAATATTTTCGGCGCCGGCCGAGATCCCGTCGAAAATATTTTCGGAGCCAGCCGAGACCCTGTCGAAAATATTTTCGGGGCCGTCCGAGCTCCCGTCGAAAATATTTTCGGCACCGTTCGAGGTCCCGTCGAAACTATTTTCGGGGCCGTCCGAGCCTCCGTCGAAAACATTTTGGCACCGGCCAACACGCCGTCGAAAATATTTTTGGTGCCGATCGAGCCCCCGTTGAAAATATTTTCGGCACCGGTCGAGGTACTGTCGAAAATATTTTCGGGGCCGTCCGAGCTTCCATCGAAAATATTTTCGGTGCCGGCCGAGCTCCCGTCGAAAATATTTTCGGAGCCGGCCGAGCCGCCGTCGAAAATATTTTAGGCACCGGCCGAGCTTCCATCGAAAATATTTTCGGTGCCGGATGAGACACCGACGAAAATATTTTCGGTGCCGGCCGGGCCCCCGTCTAAAATATTTCCGGTGCTGGTCAGAACCTTGTTGAAAATATTTTCGGAGCCGGCCGAGCTCCCGTCGAAAATATTTTTGACGCTGGCCGAGCTTCCGTCGAAAATATTTTCAGTGCTGACCGAGATCCCATCGAAAATATTTTCGGCACCGGTCGAGGTCCTGTCAAAAATATTTTCGGTGCTGTCCGAGCTGCCGTTGAAAATAGTTTTGACGCCGGCGGATCTTCCGTCGAAAATATTTTCAGTGCCGGCCGAGATCCCGTTGAAAATATTTTCGGAGACGTCCGAGCTTCCGTCTAAAATATTTTTGGTGCCGGCCGAGATCCTGTCGAAAATCTTTTGGATGCCAGCCGAGCCTCCGTCGAAAATATTTTCGGTGCCAGCTGGGCCCCCGTCGAAACTATTTTTGGCACCGGCCAAGCCGCCGTCGAAAATATTTTCGGCGCAGGTCGCGGTCCCGTCGAAAATATTTTCGGCGCCGTTCGAGGTCCCGTCGAAACTATTTTCGGGGCCATCTGAGCCTCCATCAAAAACCTTTTGGCACTGGCCAATACGCCGTCAAAAATATTTTTGGTGCCGTCCGAACCCCCGCGGAAAATATTTTCGGAGCCGGCTGAGCCGCCGTCAAAAATATTTTCCGCACCGGTCAAGGTACTGTCAAAAATATTTTCGGTGCCGGCCGAGCTCCCATCGAAAATATTTTCGGCACCGGACGAGGTACTGTCGAAAATATTTTTGATGCCGGCCGAGCTTCCGTCGAAAACATTTTTGACGCCGCCCGAGCTTCCGTTGAAAATATTTTCGGTGCCGGCCGAGATCCCATCGAAAATATTTTCGGAGCCAGCCGAGACCCTGTCGAAAATATTTTCGGGGCCGTCCTAGCTGCCGTCGAAAATATTTTCGGCGCCGTTCTAGGTCCCGTCGAAACTATTTTCGGGGCCGTCCGAGCTCCCATCGAAAATATTTCTGACGCCGGACGAGCTTCCGTCGAAAATATTTTTGGTGCCGATCGACCCCCGTTGAAAATATTTTCGGCACCGGTCGAGGTCCTGTCGAAAATATTTTCGGAGCCGTCCGAGCTCCCATCGAAAATATTTCTGACGCCGGACGAGCTTCCGTCGAAAATATTTTCGGCGCCGTTCGAGATCCTGTCGAAGATAGTTTCGGTGCCGGCCGAGCTCCCGTCGAAAATATTTTCGGCGCCGTTCGAGATCCTGTCGAAGATAGTTTCGGTGCCGGCCGAGATCCCGTCGAAAATATTTTCGGCGCCGTTCGAGGTCCCGTCGAAACTATTTTCGGGGCCGTCCGAGCCTCCGTCGAAAACATTTTGGCACCGGCCAACACGCCGTCGAATATATTTTTGGTGCCGATCGAGCCGCCGTTGAAAATATTTTCGGTGCCGGCCGAGCTCCAATTGAAAATATTTTCGGTGCCGGCCGAGATCCCGTCGAAAATATTTTCGGTGCCAGCTGGGCCCCCGTCGAAAATATTTTTGGCACCGGCCAAGCTGCCGTCGAAAATATTTTCGGCGCCGTTCGCGGTCCCGTCGAAAATATTTTCGGCACCGGTCGAGGTACTGTCGAAAATATTTTCGGGGCCGTCCGAGCTCCCGTCGAAAATATTTCTGACGCCGGACGAGCTTCCGTCAAAAATATTTTAGGCACCGGCCGAGATCCTGTCGAAGAGATTTTCGGCACCGGTCGAGGTACTGTCGAAAATATTTTCGGGGCCGTCGAAGCTTCCATCGAAAATATTTTCGGTGCCGGCCGAGATCCCGTCGAAAATATTTTCGGAGCCGGACGAGCTTCCGTCGAAAATATTTTCGGTGCCGTTCGAGATCCTGTCGAAGACAGTTTCGGTGCTGGCCGAGCTCCCGTCGAAAATATTTTCGGCGCCGTTCGAGGTCCCGTCGAAAATATTTTCGGGGCCGTCCGAGCCTCCGTCAAAAACATTTTGGCACCGGCCAACACGCAGTCAAAAATATTTTTGGTGCCGTCCGAGCCCCCGTTGAAAGTATTTTTGGTGCCGGCCGAGCTCCCGTCGAAAATATTTTCGGGGCCGGCTGAGCCGCCTTCGAAAATATTTTCCGCAGCGGTCAAGGTACTGTCAAAAATATTTTCGGCGCCGGCCGAGCTCCCTTCGAAAATATTTTCGGCACCGGACGAGGTACTGTCGAAAATATTTTTGATGCCGGCCGAGCTTCCGTCGAAAATATTTTTGACGCCGCCCGAGCTTCCGTTGAAAATATTTTCGGTGCCGGCCGAGATCCCGTCGAAAATAGTTCTGACGCCGGACGAGCTTCCGTCGAAAATATTTTCGGTGCCGGCCGAGATCCTGTCGAAGATAGTTTCGGTGCCGGCCGAGCTCCCGTCGAAAATATTTTCGGCGCCGTTCGAGGTCCCGTCGAAACTATTTTCGGGGCCGTCCGAGCCTCCGTCAAAAACATTTTGGCACCGGCCAACACGCCGTCAAAAATATTTTCGGTGCCGGCCGAGCTCCCATCGAAAATATTTTCGGCACCGGACGAGGTACTGTCGAAAATACTTTTGATGCCGGCCGAGCTTCCGTCGAAAACATTTTTGACGCCGCCCGAGCTTCCGTTGAAAATATTTTCGGTGCCGGCCGAGAACCCGTCGGAAATATTTTCGGAGCCGGCCGAGACCCTGTCGAAAATATTTTCGGGGCCGTCCGAGCTCCCGTCGAAAATATTTTTGGCGCCGTTCGAGGCCCCGTCGAAACTATTTTCGGGGCCATCCGAGCCTCCGTCGAAAACATTTTGGCACCGGCCAACAGGCCGTCGAAAATATTTTGGTGCCGGCCGAGCCCCCGTTGAAAATATTTTCGGTGCCGGCCGAGCTCCAATCGAAAATATTTTCGGTGCCGGCCGAGATCCCGTCGAAAATATTTTCGGAGCCGGACGAGACCCCGTCGAAAATATTTTTGGTGCCGGCCGAGATCCTGTCGAAAATCTTTTGGATGCCAGCCGAGCCCCCGTCGAAAATATTTTCGGTGCCAGCTGGGCCCCCGTCGAAAATATTTTTGGCACTGGCCAAGCTGCCGTCGAAAATAGTTTCGGCGCCATTCGCGGTCCCGTTGAAAATATTCTCGGCACCGGTCGAGGTACTGTCGAAAATATTTTCGGGGCCGTCCGAGCTCCCGTCGAAAATATTTCTGACGCCGGACGAGCTTCCGTCGAAAATATTTTAGGCACCGGCCGAGATCCTGTCGAATATATTTTCGGCTCCGGTCGAGGTACTGTCGAAAATATTTTCGGGGCCGTCCGAGCTTCCATCGAAAATATTTTAGGCACCGGCCGAGCTTCCATCGAAAATATTTTCGGTGCCGGATGAGACACCGACGAAAATATTTTCGGTGCCGGCCGGGCCCCTGTCTAAAATATTTCCGGTGCTGGTCAGAACCTTGTCGAAAATATTTTCGGGGCCGGCCAAGCTCCCGTCGAAAATATTTTCGGAGCCGGCCGAGCCGCCGTCGAAAATATTTTAGCACCGGCCGAGCTTCCATCGAAAATATTTTCGTTGCCGGATGAGACACCGACGAAAATATTTTCGGTGCCGGCCGGGCCCCCGTCGAAAATATTTCCGGTACTGGTCAGAACCTTGTCGAAAATATTTTCGGGGCCGGCCGAGCTCCCGTCGAAAATATTTTTGACGCCGGCCGAGCTTCCGTCGAAAATATTTTTGGTGCCGACCGAGATCCCGTCGAAAATATTTTCGGAGTCAGCTGAGCTGCCGTCGAAAATATTTTTGCCACCGGTCAAGGTACTGTCAAAAATATTTTTGGGGCCGTCCGAGCTCCCGTCGAAAATAGTTTTGACGCCGGCGGATCTTCCGTCGAAAATATTTTCAGTGCCAGCCGAGATCCCGTTGAAAATATTTTCGGAGCCGTCCGAGCTTCCGTCTAAAATATTTTTGGTGCCGGCCGAGATCCTGTCGAAAATCTTTTGGATGCCAGCCGAGCCTCCATCGAAAATATTTTCGGTGCCAGCTGGGCCCCCGTCGAAACTATTTTTGGCACCGGCCAAGCCGCCGTCGAAAATATTTTCGGCGCCGGTCGCGGTCCCGTTGAAAATATTTTCGGCGCCGTTCGAGGTCCCGTCGAAACTATTTTCGGGGCCGTCCGAGCCTCCGTCAAAAACATTTTGGCACCGGCCAAGACGCCGTCAAAAATATTTTTGGTGCCGTCCGAGCCCCCGTCGAAAATATTTTCGGAGCCGGCCGAGCTCCCGTCGAAAATATTTTCGGAGCCGGCTGAGCCGCCGTCAAAAATATTTTCCGCAGCGGTCAAGGTACTGTCAAAAATATTTTCGGTGCCGGCCGAGCTCCCATCGAAAATATTTTCGGCACCGGACGAGGTACTGTCGAAAATATTTTTGATGCCGGCCGAGCTTCCGTCGAAAATATTTTTGACGCCGCCCGAGCTTCCGTTGAAAATATTTTCGGTGCCGGCCGAGATCCCGTCGAAAATATTTTCGGAGCCAGCCGAGACCCTGTCGAAAATATTTTCGGGGCCGTCCGAGCTGCCGTCGAAAATATTTTCGGCGCCGTTCGAGGTCCCGTCGAAACTATTTTCGGGGCCGTCCGAGCCTCCGTCGAAAACATTTTGGCACCGGCCAACACGCCGTCGAAAATATTTTTGGTGCCGATCGAGCCCCCGTCGAAAATATTTTCGGAGCTGGACGAGACCCCGTCGAAAATATTTTTGGTGCCGGCCGAGATCTTGTTGAAAATCTTTTGGATGCCAGCCGACCTCCCGTCGAAAATATTTTTGTTGCCAGCTGGGCCCCCGTCGAAAATATTTTTGGCACCGGCCAAGCTGCTGTCGAAAATATTTTCGGCGCCGTTCGCGGTCCCGTCGAAAATATTTTCGGCACCGGTCGAGTTACTGTCGAAAATATTTTCGGGGCCGTCCGAGCTCCCGTCGAAAATATTTCTGATGCCAGACGAGCTTCCGTCGAAAATATTTTAGGCACCGGCCGAGATCCTGTCGAAGATATTTTCGGCACCGGTCGAGGTACTGTCGAAAATATTTTCAGGGCCGTCCGAGCTTCCATCGAAAATATTTTCGGTGCCGGCCGAGCTCCCGTCGAAAATATTTTCGGAGCCGGCCGAGCCGCCGTCGAAAATATTTTAGGCACCGGCCGAGCTTCCATCGAAAATATTTTCGGTGCCGGATGAGACACCGACGAAAATATTTTCGGTGCCGGCCGGGCCCCCGTCTAAAATATTTCCGGTGCTGGTCAGAACCTTGTCGAAAATACTTTCGCGGCCGGCCGAGCTCCCGTCGAAAATATTTTTGACGCCGGCCGAGCTTCCGTCGAAAATATTTTTGGTGCCGACCGAGATCCCGTCAAAAATATTTTCGGAGCCGGCTGAGCTGCCGTCGAAAATATTTTTGCCACCGGTCAAGGTACTGTCAAAAATATTTTCGGGGCCGTCCGAGCTCCCGTCGAAAATATTTTTGACACCGGCGGAGCTTCCGTCGAAAATATTTTCGGTGCCGGCGGAGATCCCGTCGAAAATATTTTCGGCACCGGTCGAGGTCCTGTCGAAAATATTTTCGGGGCTGTCCGAGCTCCCGTCGAAAATAGTTTTGACGCCGGCGGATCTTCCGTCGAAAATATTTTCAGTGCCGGCCGAGATCCCGTTGAAAATATTTTCGGAGCTGTCCGAGCTTCCGTCTAAAATATTTTTGGTGCCGGCCGAGATCCTGTCGAAAATCTTTTGGATGCCAGCCGAGCCTCCGTCGAAAATATTTTCGGTGCTAGCTGGGCCCCCGTCGAAACTATATTTGGCACCGGCCAAGCCGCCGTTGAAAATATTTTCGGCGCCGGTCGCGGTCCCATCGAAAATATTTTCGGCACCGGTCGAGGTCCTGTCGAAAATATTTTCGGAGCCGTCCGAGCTCCCGTCGAAAATATTTCTGACGCCGGACGAGCTTCCGTCGAAAATATTTTCGGTGCCGGACGAGCTCCCGTCGAAAATATTTTCGGCGCCTTTCGAGATCCTGTCGAAGATAGTTTCGGTGCCGGCCGAGCTCCCGTCGAAAATATTTTCGGCGCCGTTCGAGGTCCCGTCGAAACTATTTTCGGGGCCGTCCGAGCCTCCGTCAAAAACATTTTGGCACCGGCCAACACGCTGTCAAAAATATTTTTGGTGCCGGTCGCGGTCCCGTCGAAAATATTTTCGGCACCGGTCGATGTATTGTCAAAAATACTTTCGGTGCCGGCCGAGCTCCCTTCGAAAATATTTTCGGCACCGGACGAGGTACTGTCGAAAATATTTTTGATGCCGGCCGAGCTTCCGTCGAAAATATTTTTGACGCCGCCCGAGCTTCCGTTGAAAATATTTTCGGTGCCGGCCGAGATCCCGTCGAAAATATTTTCGGAGCCAGCCGAGACCCTGTCGAAAATATTTTTGGTGCCGGCCGAGACCCCGTTGAAAATATTTTCGGTGCCGGCCGAGCTCCAATCGAAAATATTTTCGGTGCCGGCCGAGATCCCATCGAAAATATTTTCGGAGCCGGATGAGACCCCGTCGAAAATATTTTTGGTGCCGGCCGAGATCCTGTCGAAAATCTTTTGGATGCCAGCCGAGCCCCCGTCGAAAATATTTTCGGTGCCAGCTGGGCCCCCGTCGAAAATATTTTTGGCACCTGCCAAGCTGCTGTCGAAAATATTTTCGGCGCCGTTCGCGGTCCCGTCGAAAATATTTTCGGCACCGGTCGAGGTACTGTCGAAAATATTTTCGGGGCCGTCCGAGCTCCCGTCGAAAATATTTCTGACGCCGGACGAGCTTCCGTCGAAAATATTTTAGGCACCGGCCGAGATCCTGTCGAAGATATTTTCGGCACCGGTCGAGGTACTGTTGAAAATATTTTCGGGGCCGTCCAAGCTTCCATCGAAAATATTTTCGGTGCCGGCCGAGATCCCGTCGAAAATATTTTCGGAGCCGGCCGAGCCGCCGTCGAAAATATTTTAGGCACCGGCCGAGCTTCCATCGAAAATATTTTCGGTGCCGGATGAGACACCGACGAAAATATTTTCGGTGCCGGCTGGGCCCCCATCTAAAATATTTCCGGTGCTGGTCAGAACCTTGTCGAAAATATTTTCGGGGCCGGCCGAGCTCCCGTCGTAAATATTTTTGATGCCGGCCGAGCTTCCGTTGAAAATATTTTCGGTGCCGCCCGAGATCCCGTCGAAAATATTTTCGGGGCCGGCCGAGCTCCCGTCGAAATATTTTTGACGCCGGCGGATCTTCCGTCGAAAATATTTTCAGTGCCGGCCGAGATCCCGTTGAAAATATTTTCGGAGCCGTCCGAGCTTCCGTCTAAAATATTTTTGGTGCCGGCCGAGATCCCGTCGAAAATATTTTCGGTGCCGGCCGAGCTGCAATCGAAAATATTTTCGGAGCTGGCCGAGCTCCCGTCGAAAATATTTTCGGAGCCAGCTGAGCTGCCGTCGAAAATATTTTCGCCACCGGTCAAGGTACTGTCAAAAATATTTTCGGTGCCGGCCGAGCTCCCGTCTAAAATATTTTCGGTGCCGGCCGAGCCGCCGTCGAAAATATTTTTGGCACCTGTCGAGGTACTGTCGAAAATATTTTCGGGGCAGTCCGAGCTCCCATCGAAAATATTTTTGACGCCGGCCGAGCTTTCGTCGAAAATATTTTCGGTGCCGTCCGAGCTCCCATCGAAAATATTTTCGGAGCCGGCCGAGCTCCCGTCGAAAATAGTTCTGACGCCGGACGAGCTTCCGTCGAAAATATTTTCGGTGCCGGATGAGACACCGACGAAAATATTTTCGGTGCCGGCCGAGATCCCGTCGAAAATATTTTGGACGCCGGCCGAGACCCCGTTGAAAAAATTTTCGATGCCGGCCGAGATCCCGTCGAAAATATTTTCGGTGCCAGGCGGGCCCCCGTCGAAAATATTTTCGGTGCCGGCCGAGCCCCCATCGAAAATATTTTCGGCGCCGTTCGAGTTCCCGTTGAAAATATTTTCGGAGCCGGCCGAGCTCCCTTCGAAAATATTGTCGGAGCCGGCCGAGCCGCCGTCGAAAGTATTTTCGGTGCCGGCCGGCACCTTGTCAAAAGTATTTTTGGTGCCGACCGAGCTCCCGTCGAAAATATTTTCGGTGCCGGCCGAGACCCGTTAAAAATATTTTCGGGGCCGGCCGAGCTCCCGTCTAAAATATTTTCAGTGCTGGCCGAGCTCCCATCGAAAATATTTTCGGCACTGGTCGAGGTCCCGTCGAAAATATTTTCGGGGCCGTCCGAGCTCCCGTCGAAAATATTTCTGACGCCGGACGAGCTTCCGTCGAAAATATTATCGGTGCCGGCCGAGACCCTGTCGAAAATATTTTCGGTGCCGGCCGAGACCCCGTCGAAAATATTTTCGGAGCCGGCCGAGACCCTGTCGAAAATATTTTCGGGGCCGTCCGAGCTCCCGTCGAAAATATTTTCGGCGCCGTTCGAGGTCCCGTCGAAACTATTTTCGGGGCCGTCCGAGCTTCCGTCGAAAATATTTTCGGGGCCGTACGAGATCCCTTCGAAAATATTTTCGGCGCCGTTCGAGGTCCCGTCGAAACTATTTTTGGGGCCGTCCGAGCCTCCGTCGAAAACATTTTGGCACCGGCCAACACGCCGTCGAAAATATTTTCGGTGCCGGCCAAGATCCCGTCGAAAATATTTTCGGTGCCGGCCGAGTCCCGTCGAAAATATTTTCGGAGCCGGCTGAGCTGCCGTCGCAAATATTTTCCGCACCGGTCAAGGTACTGTCAAAAATATTTTCGGTGCCGGCCGAGCTCCCGTCTAAAATATTTTCGGTGCCTGCCGAGCTCCCATTTAAAATATTGTCGGAGCCGGCCGAGCCTCCGTCAAAACTATTTTTGGTGCCGGCCGGCACCTTTTTGAAAATATTTTCGGGGCTGGCCACGCCGCCGTCTAAAATATTTTCGGTTCCGGTCAGAACCTTGTCGAAAACATTTTCAGGGCCGTCTGAGCCTCCATTGAAAACATTTTTGGCACCGGCAAACACGCCGTCGAAAATATTTTTGTTGCCGGCCGAGATCCCGTCGAAAATATTTTCGGAGCCGGCTGAGACCCTGTTGAAAATATTTTCGGGGCCGTCCGAGATCCCTTCGAAAATATTTTCGGCGCCGTTCGAGGTCCCGTCGAAAATATTTTCGGGGCCGTCCAAGCTCCCGTGAAAAATATTTCTGACGCCGGCGGAGCTTCCGTCGAAAATATTTTCGGTGCCGGCCGAGATCCCGTCGAAAATATTTTCAGAACCGGCTGAGCTCCCGTCGAAAATATTTTCGGAGCCGGCTGAGCCGCCATCGAAAATATTTTCCGCACCGGTCAAGGTACTGTCAAAAATATTGTCATTGCCCGCCGAGCTCCCGTCGAAAATATTTTTGACGCTGGCCGAGCTTCCGTCGAAAATAGTTTCGGAGCCGGCCGAGACCCTGTCGAAAATATTTTCGGAGCCGGCCGAGCTGCCGTCGAAGATATTTTCGGAGCCGGCCGAGCTTCCGTCGAAAACATTTTGGCACCGGCCAACACGCCGTCGAAAATATTCTCGGTGCCGGCCGAGCCCCCGTTGAAAATATTTTCGGTGCCGGTCAGAACCTTGTCGAAAATATTTTCGGGACCGGCCGAGCTTCCGTCGAAAATATTTTCGGTGCCGGATGAGACACCGACGAAAATATTTTCGGGGCCGGCCGAGATCCCGTCGAAAATATTTTGGACGCCGGCCGAGACCCCGTTGAAAAAATTTTCGATGCCGGCCGAGATCCCGTCGAAAATATTTTCGGAGCCAGGCGGGCCCCTGTCGAAAATATTTTCGGTGCCGGCCGAGCCCCCATCGAAAATATTTTCGGCGCCGTTCGAGTTCCCGTTGAAAATATTTTCGGAGCCGGCTGAGCTCCCTTCGAAAATATTGTCGGAGCCGGCCGAGCCGCCGTTGAAAGTATTTTCGGTGCCGGCCGGCACCTTGTCAAAAGTATTTTTGGTGCCGACCGAGCTCCCGTCGAAAATATTTTCGGTGCCGGCCGAGACCCGTTAAAAATATTTTCGGGGCCGGCCGAGCTCCCGTCTAAAATATTTTTGGTGCCGGCCGAGCTCCCATCGAAAATATTTTCGGCACTGGTCGAGGTCCCATCGAAAATATTTTCGGGGCCCTCCTAGCTCCCGTCGAAAATATTTTTGACGCCGGCCGAGCTTCCGTCGAAAATATTTTCGGTGCTGGCCGAGATCCCGTTGAAAATATTTTCGGAGCCGGCCGAGACCCCGTTGAATATATTTTCGGGGCCCTCCGAGCCTCCGTCGAAAACATTTTTGGCACCAGCCAACACGCCGTCGAAAATATTTTTGATGCCGGCCGAGACCCTGTCGAAAATATTTTCGGTGCCGTCCGAGACCCCGTCGAAAATATTTTCGGAGCCGGCCGAGACCCTGTCGAAAATATTTTCGGGGCCGTCCGAGCCCCCGTCGAAAATATTTTCCGCGCCGTTCGAGGTCCCGTCGAAACTATTTTCGGGGCCGTCCGAGCTTCCGTCGAAAATATTTTCGGGGCCGTACGAGATCCCTTCGAAAATATTTTCGGCGCCGTTCGAGGTCCCGTCGAAACTATTTTTGGGGCCGTCCGAGCCTCCGTCGAAAACATTTTGGCACCGGCCAACACGCCGTCGAAAATATTTTCGGTGCCGGCCGAGCCCCCGTTGAAAATATTTTCGGTGCCGGTCAGAACCTTGTCGAAAATATTTTCGGGACCGTCCGAGCTCCCGTCGAAAATATTTTTGACGCCGGCCAAGCTTCCGTCGAAAATATTTTCGGTGCCGGCCGAGATCCCGTCGAAAATATTTTCGGTGCCGTCCGAGCCTCCGTCGAAAACATTTTTGGCACCGGCCAACACGCCGTCGAAAATATTTTCGGTGTCGGCTGAGATCCCGTCGAAAATATTTTTGGAGCCGGCCAAGACCCCGTCAAAAATATTTTCGGAGCCGGCTGAGACCCCGTCGAAAATATTCTCGGGGCCGTCCGAGCTCCCATCGAAAATATTTTCGGAGCTGGCCGAGCTCCCGTCGAAAATATTTTCGGAGCCAGCTGAGCTGCCGTCGAAAATATTTTCGCCACCGGTCAAGGTACTGTCAAAAATATTTTCGGTGCCGGCCGAGCTCCCGTCTAAAATATTTTCGGTGCCGGACGAGCCGCCGTCGAAAATATTTTTGGCACCTGTCGAGGTACTGTCGAAAATATTTTCGGGGCAGTCCGAGCTCCCATCGAAAATATTTTTGACGCCGGCCGAGCTTTCGTCGAAAATATTTTCGGTGCCGTCCGAGCTCCCATCGAAAATATTTTCGGAGCCGGCCGAGCTCCCGTCGAAAATAGTTCTGACGCCGGACGAGCTTCCGTCGAAAATATTTTCGGTGCCGGATGAGACACCGACGAAAATATTTTCGGTGCCGGCCGAGATCCCGTCGAAAATATTTTGGACGCCGGCCGAGACCCCGTTGAAAAAATTTTCGATGCCGGCCGAGATCCCGTCGAAAATATTTTCGGTGCCAGGCGGGCCCCCGTCGAAAATATTTTCGGTGCCGGCCGAGCCCCCATCGAAAATATTTTCGGCGCCGTTCGAGTTCCCGTTGAAAATATTTTCGGAGCCGGCCGAGCTCCCTTCGAAAATATTGTCGGAGCCGGCCGAGCCGCCGTCGAAAGTATTTTCGGTGCCGGCCGGCACCTTGTCAAAAGTATTTTTGGTGCCGACCGAGCTCCCGTCGAAAATATTTTCGGTGCCGGCCGAGACCCGTTAAAAATATTTTCGGTGCCGGCCGAGCTCCCGTCTAAAATATTTTCAGTGCTGGCCGAGCTCCCATCGAAAATATTTTCGGCACTGGTCGAGGTCCCGTCGAAAATATTTTCGGGGCCGTCCGAGCTCCCGTCGAAAATATTTCTGACGCCGGACGAGCTTCCGTCGAAAATATTATCGGTGCCGGCCGAGACCCTGTCGAAAATATTTTCGGTGCCGGCCGAGACCCCGTCGAAAATATTTTCGGAGCCGGCCGAGACCCTGTCGAAAATATTTTCGGGGCCGTCCGAGCTCCCGTCGAAAATATTTTCGGCGCCGTTCGAGGTCCCGTCGAAACTATTTTCGGGGCCGTCCGAGCTTCCGTCGAAAATATTTTCGGGGCCGTACGAGATCCCTTCGAAAATATTTTCGGCGCCGTTCGAGGTCCCGTCGAAACTATTTTTGGGGCCGTCCGAGCCTCCGTCGAAAACATTTTGGCACCGGCCAACACGCCGTCGAAAATATTTTCGGTGCCGGCCAAGATCCCGTCGAAAATATTTTCGGTGCCGGCCGAGTCCCGTCGAAAATATTTTCGGAGCCGGCTGAGCTGCCGTCGCAAATATTTTCCGCACCGGTCAAGGTACTGTCAAAAATATTTTCGGTGCCGGCCGAGCTCCCGTCTAAAATATTTTCGGTGCCTGCCGAGCTCCCATTTAAAATATTGTCGGAGCCGGCCGAGCCTCCGTCAAAACTATTTTTGGTGCCGGCCGGCACCTTTTTGAAAATATTTTCGGGGCTGGCCACGCCGCCGTCTAAAATATTTTCGGTTCCGGTCAGAACCTTGTCGAAAACATTTTCAGGGCCGTCTGAGCCTCCATTGAAAACATTTTTGGCACCGGCAAACACGCCGTCGAAAATATTTTTGTTGCCGGCCGAGATCCCGTCGAAAATATTTTCGGAGCCGGCTGAGACCCTGTTGAAAATATTTTCGGGGCCGTCCGAGATCCCTTCGAAAATATTTTCGGCGCCGTTCGAGGTCCCGTCGAAAATATTTTCGGGGCCGTCCAAGCTCCCGTGAAAAATATTTCTGACGCCGGCGGAGCTTCCGTCGAAAATATTTTCGGTGCCGGCCGAGATCCCGTCGAAAATATTTTCAGAACCGGCTGAGCTCCCGTCGAAAATATTTTCGGAGCCGGCTGAGCCGCCATCGAAAATATTTTCCGCACCGGTCAAGGTACTGTCAAAAATATTGTCATTGCCCGCCGAGCTCCCGTCGAAAATATTTTTGACGCTGGCCGAGCTTCCGTCGAAAATAGTTTCGGAGCCGGCCGAGACCCTGTCGAAAATATTTTCGGAGCCGGCCGAGCTGCCGTCGAAGATATTTTCGGAGCCGGCCGAGCTTCCGTCGAAAACATTTTGGCACCGGCCAACACGCCGTCGAAAATATTCTCGGTGCCGGCCGAGCCCCCGTTGAAAATATTTTCGGTGCCGGTCAGAACCTTGTCGAAAATATTTTCGGGACCGGCCGAGCTTCCGTCGAAAATATTTTCGGTGCCGGATGAGACACCGACGAAAATATTTTCGGGGCCGGCCGAGATCCCGTCGAAAATATTTTGGACGCCGGCCGAGACCCCGTTGAAAAAATTTTCGATGCCGGCCGAGATCCCGTCGAAAATATTTTCGGAGCCAGGCGGGCCCCTGTCGAAAATATTTTCGGTGCCGGCCGAGCCCCCATCGAAAATATTTTCGGCGCCGTTCGAGTTCCCGTTGAAAATATTTTCGGAGCCGGCCGAGCTCCCTTCGAAAATATTGTCGGAGCCGGCCGAGCCGCCGTTGAAAGTATTTTCGGTGCCGGCCGGCACCTTGTCAAAAGTATTTTTGGTGCCGACCGAGCTCCCGTCGAAAATATTTTCGGTGCCGGCCGAGACCCGTTAAAAATATTTTCGGGGCCGGCCGAGCTCCCGTCTAAAATATTTTTGGTGCCGGCCGAGCTCCCATCGAAAATATTTTCGGCACTGGTCGAGGTCCCATCGAAAATATTTTCGGGGCCCTCCTAGCTCCCGTCGAAAATATTTTTGACGCCGGCCGAGCTTCCGTCGAAAATATTTTCGGTGCTGGCCGAGATCCCGTTGAAAATATTTTCGGAGCCGGCCGAGACCCCGTTGAATATATTTTCGGGGCCCTCCGAGCCTCCGTCGAAAACATTTTTGGCACCAGCCAACACGCCGTCGAAAATATTTTTGATGCCGGCCGAGACCCTGTCGAAAATATTTTCGGTGCCGTCCGAGACCCCGTCGAAAATATTTTCGGAGCCGGCCGAGACCCTGTCGAAAATATTTTCGGGGCCGTCCGAGCCCCCGTCGAAAATATTTTCCGCGCCGTTCGAGGTCCCGTCGAAACTATTTTCGGGGCCGTCCGAGCTTCCGTCGAAAATATTTTCGGGGCCGTACGAGATCCCTTCGAAAATATTTTCGGCGCCGTTCGAGGTCCCGTCGAAACTATTTTTGGGGCCGTCCGAGCCTCCGTCGAAAACATTTTGGCACCGGCCAACACGCCGTCGAAAATATTTTCGGTGCCGGCCGAGATCCTGTCGAAGATATTTTCGGTGCCGGCCGAGATCCCGTCGAAAATATTTTCGGAGCCGGCCGAGCTGCCATCGAAACTATTTTCGGAGCCAGCTGAGCTGCCGTCGAAAATATTTTCGGCGCCGTTCGAGGTCCCGTCGAAACTATTTTTGACGCCGGCCGAGCTTCCGTCGAAAACATTTTGGCACCGGCCAACACGCCGTCGAAAATATTTTCGGTGCCGGCCGAGCCCCCGTTGAAAATATTTTCGGTGCCGGTCAGAACCTTGTCGAAAATATTTTCGGGACCGTCCGAGCTCCCGTCGAAAATATTTTTGACGCCGGCCAAGCTTCCGTCGAAAATATTTTCGGTGCCGGCCGAGATCCCGTCGAAAATATTTTCGGTGCCGTCCGAGCCTCCGTCGAAAACATTTTTGGCACCGGCCAACACGCCGTCGAAAATATTTTCGGTGTCGGCTGAGATCCCGTCGAAAATATTTTTGGAGCCGGCCAAGACCCCGTCAAAAATATTTTCGGAGCCGGCTGAGACCCCGTCGAAAATATTCTCGGGGCCGTCCGAGCTCCCGTCGAAAATATTTTGGACGCCGGCCGAGACCCCATCGAAAAAATTTTCGACGCCGGCCGAAATCCCGTCGAAAATATTTTCGGTGCCGGCTGAGTCCCGTCTAAAATATTTTCGGTGCCAGGCGGGCCCCCGTCGAAAATATTTTCGGTGCCGGCCGAGCCCCCATCGAAAATATTTTCGGCGCCGTTCGAGGTCCCGTCGAAAATATTGTCGGAGCCGGACGAGACCCCGTCGAAAATATTTTCGGGGCCGTCCGAGCCTCCGTCGAAAACATTTTTGGCACCGGTCGAGGTACTGTCGAAAATATTTTCGGGGCCGTCCGAGCTCCCGTTGAAAATATTTTTGACGCCGGCCAAGCTTCCATCGAAAATATTTTCGGAGCCAGCTGAGCCGCCGTCGAAAATATTTTCCGCACCGGTCAAGGTACTGTCAAAAATATTTTCGGTGCCGGATGAGACACTGACGAAAATATTTTCGGTGCCGGCCGGGCCCCCATCTAAAATATTTCGGTGCCGGTCAGGACCTTGTCGAAAGTATTTTCGGGGCCGGCCGAGATCCCGTCGAAAATATTTTCGACGCCGGCCAAGCTTCCGTCGAAAATATTTTCGGTGCCGGCCGAGACCCCGTCGAAAATATTTTTGGTGCCGTCCGAGCTGCCGTCGAAAATATTTTGGACGCCGGCCGAGACCCCTTCGAAAAAATTTTCGACGCCGGCCGAGATCCCATTGAAAATATTTTCGGTGCCGGCTGAGTCCCGTCTAAAATATTTCCGGTGCCAGGCGGGCCGCCGTCGAAAATATTTTCGGCACTGGTCGAGGTCCTGTCGAAAATATTTTCGGAGCCGGCCGAGCTCCAATCGAAAATATTTTTGACGCCGGCCGAGCTTCCATCGAAAATCTTTTGGATGCCAGCCGAGCCTCCGTCGAAAATATTTTCGGTGCCAGCTGGGCCCCCGTCGAAACTATTTTTGGCACCGGCCAAGACGTCGTCGAAAATATTTTCGGCGCCGTTCGCGGTCCCGTCGAAAATATTTTCGGCACCGGTCGAGGTACTGTCGAAAATATTTTCGGTGCCGTCCGAGCTCCTGTTGAAAATATTTCTGACGCCGGACGAGCTTCCGTCGAAAATATTTTCGGTGCCGGCCGAGGTACTGTCGAAGATATTTTCGGGGCCGTCCGAGCTCCCATCGAAAATATTTTCGGCGCCGTTCGAGGTCCCGTCGAAACTATTTTCGGGGCCGTCCGAGCCTCCGTCGAAAACATTTTGGCACCGGCCAACACGCTGTTGAAAATATTTTTGGTGGCAGCCGAGCCCCCGTTGAAAATATTTTCGGTGCCGGCCGAGCTCCAATCGAAAATATTTTGGATGCCATCCGAGCTCCCGTCGAAAATATTTTCGGTGCCAGCTGGGCCCCCGTCGAAACTATTTTTGGCACCGTCCAACAAGCCGTCGAAAATATTTTCGGCGCCGTTCGCGGTCCCGTCGAAAATATTTTCGGCACCGGCCGAGCCCCCGTTGAAAATATTTTTGGTGCCGGCCGAGATCCTGTCGAAGATATTTTCGGTGCCGGCCGAGCTCCCGTCGAAAATATTTTCGGCACCGGTCAAGGTAGTGTCGAAAATAATTTCGGAGCCAGCCGAGCTCCAATCGAAAATATTTTCGGAGCCGGCTGAGCTGCCGTCGAAAATATTTTCGCCAACGGTCGAGGTACTGTCAAAAATATTTTCGGGCCCATCCGAGCTCCCGTCGAAAATATTTTTGACGCTGGCCGAGCTTCCATCGAAATTATTTTCGGTGCCGGCCGAGATCCCGTCGAAAATATTTTCGGAGCCGTTCGAGGTCCCGTCGAAACTATTTTCAGGGCCGTCCTGCCTCCGTCGAAAACATTTTGGCACCGGCCAACACGCCGTCGAAAATATTTTTGGTGCCGGCCGAGCTCCCATCGAAAATATTTTCGGTGCTGGCTGAGCTCCAATCGAAAATATTTTTGACGCCAGCCGAGCTTCCGTCGAAAATATTTTCGGAGCCGGCCGAGACCCCGTTGAATATATTATCGGGGCCCTCCGACCCTCCGTCGAAAACATTTTTGGCACCGGCCAACACGCCGTCGAAAATATTTTTGGTGCCGGCCGAGCCACCGTTGAAAATATTTTTGGTGGCGGCCGAGCTCCAATCGAAAATATTTTCGGGGCCGTCCGAGCCTCCGTCGAAAACATTTTGGCACCGGCCAACACGCCGTCGAAAATATTTTTGGTGCCAGCCGAGCCCCCGTTGAAAATATTTTCGGTGCCGGCCGAGCTCCAGTCGAAAATATTTTCGGAGCCGGCCAAGCTGCCGTCGAAAATATTTTCGGAGCCGGCTGAGCTGCCGTCGAAAATATTTTCGGCGCCGTTCGAGGTCCCGTCGAAACTATTTTTGACGCCGGCCGAGCTTCCGTCGAAAACATTTTGGCACCGGCCAACACGCCGTCGAAAATATTTTTGACGCCGGCCGAGCTTCCGTCGAAAATATTTTCGGTGCTGACCGAGATCCCATCGAAAATATTTTCGGAGCCGGCTGAGCTGCCGTCGAAAATATTTTTGCCACCGGCGGAGCTTCCGTCGAAAATATTTTCGGAGCCGGCCGAGATCCCATCGAAAATATTTCCGGCACCGGTCAAGGTCCTGTCGAAAATATTTTCGGGGCTGTCCGAGCTCCCGTCGAAAATAGTTTTGACGCCGGCGGATCTTCCGTCGAAAATATTTTCAGTGCCGGCCGAGATCCTGTCGAAAACCTTTTGGATGCCAGCCGAGCCTCCGTCGAAAATATTTTCGGTGCCAGCTGGGCCCCCGTCGAAACTATTTTTGGCACCGGCCAAGCCGCCGTCGAAAATATTTTCGGCGCAGGTCGCGGTCCCGTCGAAAATATTTTCGGCGCCGTTCGAGGTCCCGTCGAAACTATTTTCGGGGCCGTCCGAGCCTCCGTCAAAAACATTTTGGCACCGGCCAACACGCCGTCAAAAATATTTTTGGTGCCGTCCGAGCCCCCGTCGAAAATATTTTCGGAGCCGGCCGAGCTCCCGTCGAAAATACTTTCGGAGCCGGCTGAGCCGCCGTCAAAAATATTTTCCGCACCGGTCAAGGTACTGTCAAAAATATTTTCGGTGCCGGCCGAGCTCCCATCGAAAATATTTTCGGCACCGGACGAGGTACTGTCGAAAATATTTTTGATGCCGACCGAGCTTCCGTCGAAAATATTTTTGATGCCGCCCGAGCTTCCGTTGAAAATATTTTCGGTGCCGTTCGAGGTCCCGTCGAAACTATTTTCGGAGCCAGCCGAGACCCTGTCGAAAATATTTTCGGGGCCGTCCGAGCTGCCATCGAAAATATTTTCGGCGCCGTTCGAGGTCCCGTCGAAACTATTTTCGGGGCCGTCCGAGCCTCCGTCAAAAACATTTTGGCACCGGCCAACACGCCGTCGAAAATATTTTTGGTGCCGATCGACCCCCGTTGAAAATATTTTCGGCACCGGTCGAGGTCCTGTCGAAAATATTTTCGGAGCCGTCTGAGCTCCCATCGAAAATATTTCTGACGCCGGACGAGCTTCCGTCGAAAATATTTTCGGCGCCGTTCGAGATCCTGTCGAAGATAGTTTCGGTGCCGGCCGAGCTCCCGTCGAAAATATTTTCGGCGCCGTTCGAGATCCTGTCGAAGATAGTTTCGGTGCCGGCCGAGATCCCGTCGAAAATATTTTCGGCGCCGTCCGAGCCTCCGTCGAAAACATTTTGGCACCGGCCAACACGCCGTCGAAAATATTTTTGGTGCCGATCGAGCCGCCGTTGAAAATATTTTCGGTGCCGGCCGAGCTCCAATCGAAAATATTTTCGGTGCCGGCCGAGATCCTGTCGAAAATCTTTTGGATGCCAGCCAACCTCCCGTCGAAAATATTTTCGGTGCCAGCTGGGCCCCCGTCGAAAATATTTTTGGCACCGGCCAAGCCGCCGTCGAAAATATTTTCGGCGTCGTTCGCGGTCCCGTCGAAAATATTTTCGGCACCGGTCGAGGTACTGTCGAAAATATTTTCGGGGCCGTCCGAGCTCCCGTCGAAAATATTTCTGATGCCGGACGAGCTTCCGTCGAAAATATTTTAGGCACCGGCCGAGCTTCCATCGAAAATATTTTCGGTGCCGGATGAGACACCGACGAAAATATTTTCGGTGCCGGCCGGGCCCCCATCTAAAATATTTCCGGTGCTGGTCAGAACCTTGTCGAAAATATTTTCGGGGCCGGCCGAGCTCCCGTCGAAAATATTTTTGGTGCCGGCCGAGATCCCGTCGAAAATATTTTCGGAGCCGGCCGAGCTGCTGTCGAAAATATTTTCGGCACCGGTCGAGGTCCTGTCGAAAATATTTTCGGGGCTGTCCGAGCTCCCGTCGAAAATAGTTTTGACGCCGGCGGATCTTCCGTCGAAAATATTTTCAGTGCCGGCCGAGATCCCATTGAAAATATTTTCGGAGACGTCCGAGCTTCCGTCTAAAATATTTTTGGTGCCGGCCGAGATCCTGTCGAAAATCTTTTGGATGCCAGCCGAGCCTCCGTCGAAAATATTTTCGGTGCCAGCTGGGCCCCCGTCGAAACTATTTTTGGCACCGGCCAAGCTGCCGTCGAAAATATTTTCGGCGCCGTTCGCGGTCCCGTCGAAAATATTTTCGGCGCCGTTCGAGGTCCCGTCGAAACTATTTTCGGGGCCGTCCGAGCCTCCGTCAAAAACATTTTGGCACTGGCCAAGACGCCGTCAAAAATATTGTTGGTGCCGTCCGAGCCCCCGTCGAAAATATTTTCGGAGCCGGCCGAGCTGCCGTCGAAAATATTTTCGGAGCCGGCTGAGCCGCCGTCAAAAATATTTTCCGCACCGGTCAAGGTACTGTCAAAAATATTTTCGGTGCCGTCCGAGCTCCCATCGAAAATATTTTCGGCACCGGACGAGGTACTGTCGAAAATATTTTTGATGCCGGCCGAGCTTCCGTCGAAAATATTTTTGACGCCGCCCGAGCTTCTGTTGAAAATATTTTCGGTGCCGGCCGAGATCCCGTCGAAAATATTTTCGGAGCCGGCTGAGCTGACGTCGAAAATATTTTTGCCACCGGTCAAGGTACTGTCAAAAATATTTTCGGGGCTGTCCGAGCTCCCGTCGATAATATTTTTGACGCCGGACGAGCTTCCGTCGAAAATATTTTCGGTGCCGGCCGAGACCCCGTCGAAATTATTTTCGGTGTCGGCTGAGCCGCCGTCGAAAATATTTTCCGCACTGGTCAAGGTACTGTCAAAAATATTTTCGGTGCCGGCCGAGCTCCCATCGAAAATATTTTAGGCACCGGCCGAGATCCTGTCGAAGATATTTTCGGCACCGGTCGAGGTACTGTCAAAAATATTTTCGGGGCCGTCCGAGCTCCCGTCAAAAATATTTCTGACGCCGGACGAGCTTCCGTCGAAAATATTTTAGGCACCGGCCGAGATCCTGTCGAAGATATTTTCGGCACCGGTCGAGGTACTGTCGAAAATATTTTCGGGGCCGTCCAAGCTTCCATCGAAAATATTTTCGGTGCCGGCCGAGATCCCGTCGAAAATATTTTCGGAGCCGTCCGAGCTCCCGTCGAAAATATTTCTGACGCCGGACGAGCTTCCGTCGAAAATATTTTTGGTGCCGGCCGAGATCCTGTCGAAGATAGTTTCGGTGCCGGCCATGCTCCCGTCGAAAATATTTTCGGTGCCGTTCGAGATCCTGTCGAAGATAGTTTCGGTGCCGGCCGAGCTCCCGTCGAAAATATTTTCGGCGCCGTTCGAGGTCCCGTCGAAACTATTTTCGGGGCCGTCCGAGCCTCCGTCAAAAACATTTTGGCACCGGCCAACACGCAGTCAAAAATATTTTTGGTGCCGTCCGAGCCCCCGTCGAAAATATTTTCGGAACCGGCCGAGCTCCCGTCGAAAATATTTTCGGAGCCGGCTGAGCCGCCGTCAAAAATATTTTCCGCACCGGTCAAGGTACTGTCAAAAATATTTTCGGAGCCGGCCGAGACCCTGTCGAAAATATTTTCGGGGCCGTCCGAGCTCCCGTCGAAAATATTTTTGGCGCCGTTCGAGGTCCCGTCGAAACTATTTTCGGGGCCGTCCGAGCCTCCGTCGAAAACATTTTGGCACCGGCCAACAGGCCGTCGAATATATTTTTGGTGCCGGCCGAGCCCCCGTTGAAAATATTTTCGGTGGCGGCCGAGCTCCAATCGAAAATATTTTTGGTGCCGGCCGAGATCCCGTCGAAAATATTTTCGGAGCCGGACGAGACCCCGTCGAAAATATTTTTGGTGCCGGCCGAGATCCTGTCGAAAATCTTTTGGATGCCAGCCGACCTCCCGTCGAAAATATTTTCGGTGCCAGCTGGGCCCCCGTCGAAAATATTTTTGGCACCGGCCAAGCCGCCGTCGAAAATATTTTCGGCGCCGTTCGCGGTCCCGTCGAAAATATTTTCGGCACCGGTCGAGGTACTGTCGAAAATATTTTCGGGGCCGTCCGAGCTCCCGTCGAAAATATTTCTGATGCCGGACGAGCTTCCGTCGAAAATATTTTAGGCACCGGCCGAGATCCTGTCGAAGAGATTTTCGGCACCGGTCGAGGTACTGTCGAAAATATTTTCGGGGCCGTCCGAGATTCCATCGAAAATATTTTCGGTGCCGGCCGAGCTCCAATCGAAAATATTTTTGGTGCCGGCCGAGATCCCGTCGAAAATATTTTCGGAGCCGGACGAGACCCCGTCGAAAATATTTTTGGTGCCGGCCGAGATCCTGTCAAAAATCTTTTGGATGCCAGCCGAGCCCCCGTCGAAAATATTTTCGGTGCCAGCTGGGCCCCCGTTGAAACTATTTTTGGCACCGGCCAAGCTGCCGTCGAAAATATTTTCGGCGCCGTTCGCGGTCCCGTCGAAAATATTTTCGGCACCGGTCGAGGTACTGTCGAAAATATTTTCGGGGCCGTCCGAGCTCCCGTCGAAAATATTTCTGACGCCAGACGAGCTTCCGTCGAAAATATTTTAGGCACCGGCCGAGATCCTGTCGAATATATTTTCGGCTCCGGTCGAGGTACTGTCGAAAATATTTTCGGGTCCGTCCGAGCTTCCATCGAAAATATTTTAGGCACTGGCCGAGCTTCCATCGAAAATATTTTCGGTGCCGGATGAGACACCGACGAAAATATTTTCGGTGCCGGCCGGGCCCCCGTCGAAAATATTTTTGGCACCGGCCAAGCTGCCGTCGAAAATATTTTCGGAGCCGGCCAAGCCGCCGTCGAAAATATTGTCGGCGCCGGTCGCGGTCCTGTCGAAAATATTTTCGGCACCGGTCGAGGTATTGTCAAAAATACTTTCGGTGCCGGCCGAGCTCCCGTCGAAAATATTTTTGACGCCGCCCGAGCTTCCGTTGAAAATATTTTCGGTGCCGGCCGAGATCCCGTCGAAAATATTTTCGGAGCCAGCCGAGACCCTGTCGAAAATATTTTAGGCACTGTCGAAAATATTTTTGATGCGGCCGAGCTTCCATCGAAAATATTTTCGGTGCCGGATGAGACACCGACGAAAATATTTTCGGTGCCGGCCGGGCCCCCGTCTAAAATATTTCCGGTGCTGGTCAGAACCTTGTTGAAAATATTTTCGGAGCCGGCCGAGCTCCCGTCGAAAATATTTTTGACGCTGGCCGAGCTTCCGTCGAAAATATTTTTGGTGCTGACCGAGATCCCATCGAAAATACTTTCGGCACCGGTCGAGGTCCTGTCAAAAATATTTTCGGGGCTGTCCGAGCTCCCGTTGAAAATAGTTTTGACGCCGGCGGATCTTCCGTCGAAAATATTTTCAGTGCCGGCCGAGATCCCGTTGAAAATATTTTCGGAGACGTCCGAGCTTCCATCTAAAATATTTTTGGTGCCGGCCGAGATCCTGTCGAAAATCTTTTGGATGCCAGCCGAGCCTCCGTCGAAAATATTTTCGGTGCCAGCTGGGCCCCCGTCGAAACTATTTTTGGCACCGGCCAAGCCGCCGTCGAAAATATTTTCGGCGCCGTTCGAGGTCCCGTCGAAACTATTTTCGGGGCCGTCCGAGAATCCGTCAAAAACATTTTGGCACTGGCCAACACGCCGTCAAAAATATTTTTGGTGACGTCCGAGCCCCCGCGGAAAATATTTTCGGAGCCGGCTGAGCCGCCGTCAAAAATATTTTCCGCACCGGTCAAGGTACTGTCAAAAATATTTTCGGTGCCGGCCGAGCTCTCATCGAAAATATTTTCGGCACCGGATGAGGTACTGTCGAAAATATTTTTGATGCCGGCCGAGCTTCCGTCGAAAATATTTTTGACGCCGCCCGAGCTTCCGTTGAAAATATTTTCGGTGCCGGCCGAGATCCCGTCGAAAATATTTTCGGAGCCAGCCGAGACCCTGTAGAAAATATTTTCGGGGCCGTCCGAGCTGCCGTCGAAAATATTTTCGGCGCCGTTCGAGGTCCCGTCGAAACTATTTTCGGGGCCGTCCGAGCCTCCGTCGAAAACATTTTGGCACCGGCTAACACGCCGTCGAAAATATTTTTGGTGCCGATCGACCCCCGTTGGAAATATTTTCGGCACCGGTCGAGGTCCTGTCGAAAATATTTTCGGAGCCGTCCGAGCTCCCATCGAAAATATTTCTGACGCCGGACGAGCTTCCGTCGAAAATATTTTCGGCGCCGTTCGAGATCCTGTCGAAGATAGTTTCGGTGCCGGCCGAGCTCCCGTCGAAAATATTTTCGGCGCCGTTCGAGATCCTGTCGAAGATAGTTTCGGTGCCGGCCGAGATCCCGTCGAAAATATTTTCGGCGCCGTTCGAGGTCCCGTCGAAACTATTTTCGGGGCCGTCCGAGCCTCCGTCGAAAACATTTTGGCACCGGCCAACACGCCGTCGAAAATATTTTTGGTGCCGGCCGAGCTCCAATCGAAAATATTTTCGGTGCCGGCCGAGCTCCAATCGAAAATATTTTCGGTGCCGGCCGAGATCCCGTCGAAAATATTTTCGGTGCCAGCTGGGCCCCCGTCGAAAATATTTTTGGCACCGGCCAAGCTGCCGTCGAAAATATTTTCGGCGCCGTTCGCGGTCCCGTCGAAAATATTTTCGGCACCGGTCGAGGTACTGTCGAAAATATTTTCGGGGCCGTCCGAGCTCCCGTCGAAAATATTTCTGACGCCGGACGAGCTTCCGTCAAAAATATTTTAGGCACCGGCCGAGATCCTGTCGAAGATATTTTCGGCACCGGTCGAGGTACTGTCGAAAATATTTTCGGGGCCGTCGAAGCTTCCATCAAAAATATTTTCGGTGCCGGCCGAGATCCCGTCGAAAATATTTTCGGAGCCGGACGAGGTACTGTCGAAAATATTTTTGATGCCGGCCGAGCTTCCGTCGAAAATATTTTTGACGCCGCCCGAGCTTCCGTTGAAAATATTTTCGGTGCCGGCCGAGATCCCGTCGAAAATATTTTCGGTGCCGGCCGAGACCCTGTCGAAAATATTTTCGGGGCTGTCCGAGCTCCCATCGAAAATATTTTCGGCGCCGTTCGAGGTCCCGTCGAAACTATTTTCGGGGCCGTCCGAGCCTCCGTCGAAAACATTTTGACACCGGCGGAGCTTCCGTCGAAAATATTTTCGGGGCTGTCCGAGCTCCCGTCGAAAATAGTTTTGACGCCGGCGGATCTTCCGTCGAAAATATTTTCAGTGCCGGCCGAGATCTCGTTGAAAATATTTTCGGAGCCGTCCGAGCTTCCGTCTAAAATATTTTTGGTGCCGGCCGAGATCCTGTCGAAAATCTTTCGGATGCCAGCCGAGACTCCGTCGAAAATATTTTCGGTGCCAGCTGGGCCCCCGTCGAAACTATTTTTGGCACCGGCCAAGCCGCCGTCGAAAATATTTTCGGAGCCGGTCGCGGTCCCGTCGAAAATATTTTCGGCACCGGTCGAGGTCCTGTCGAAAATATTTTCGGAGCCGTCCGAGCTCCCGTCGAAAATAGTTCTGACGCCGGACGAGCTTCCGTCGAAAATATTTTCGGTGCCGGCCGAGATCCTGTCGAAGATAGTTTCGGTGCCGGCCGAGCTCCCGTCGAAAATATTTTCGGCGCCGTTCGAGGTCCCGTCGAAACTATTTTCGGTGCCGTCCGAGCCTCCGTCAAAAACATTTTGGCACCGGCCAACACGCCGTCAAAAATATTTTTGGTGCCGTCCGAGCCCCCGTCGAAAATATTTTCGGAGCCTGCTGAGCCGCCGTCAAAAATATTTTCCGCACCGGTCAAGGTACTGTCAAAAATATTTTCGGTGCCGGCCGAGCTCCCATCGAAAATATTTTCGGCACCGGACGAGGTACTGTCGAAAATACTTTTGATGCCGGCCGAGCTTCCGTCGAAAACATTTTTGACGCCGCCCGAGCTTCCGTTGAAAATATTTTCGGTGCCGGCCGAGAACCCGTCGGAAATATTTTCGGAGCCGGCCGAGACCCTGTCGAAAATATTTTCGGGGCCGTCCGAGCTCCCGTCGAAAATATTTTTGGCGCCGTTCGAGGTCCCGTCGAAACTATTTTCGGGGCCATCCGAGCCTCCGTCGAAAACATTTTGGCACCGGCCAACAGGCCGTCGAAAATATTTTGGTGCCGGCCGAGCCCCCGTTGAAAATATTTTCGGTGCCGGCCGAGCTCCAATCGAAAATATTTTCGGTGCCGGCCGAGATCCCGTCGAAAATATTTTCGGAGCCGGACGAGACCCCGTCGAAAATATTTTTGGTGCCGGCCGAGATCCTGTCGAAAATCTTTTGGATGCCAGCCGAGCCTCCGTCGAAAATATTTTCGGTGCCAGCTGGGCCCCCGTCGAAACTATTTTTGGCACCGGCCAAGCCGCCGTCGAAAATATTTTCGGCGCCGGTCGCGGTCCCGTCGAAAATATTTTCGGCGCCGTTCGAGGTCCCGTCGAAACTATTTTCGGGGCCGTCCGAGCCTCCGTCAAAAACATTTTGGCACCGGCCAAGACGCCGTCAAAAATATTTTTGGTGCCGTCTGAGCCCCCGTCGAAAATATTTTCGGAGCCGGCCGAGCTCCCGTCGAAAATATTTTTGCCACCGGTCGAGGTCCTGTCGAAAATATTTTCGGGGCTGTCCGAGCTCCCGTCAAAAATAGTTTTGACGCCGGTGGATCTTCCGTCGAAAATATTTTCAGTGCCGTCCGAGATCCCGTTGAAAATATTTTCGGAGCCGTCCGAGCTTCCGTCTAAAATATTTTTGGTGCCGGCCGAGATCCTGTCGAAAATCTTTTGGATGCCAGCCGAGCCTCCGTTGAAAATATTTTCGGTGCTAGCTGGGCCCCCGTCGAAACTATATTTGGCACCGGCCAAGCCGCCGTCGAAAATATTTTCGGCGCCGCTCGCGGTCCTGTCGAAAATATTTTCGGCACCGGTCGAGGTCCTGTCGAAAATATTTTCGGAGCCGTCCGAGCTCCCGTCGAAAATATTTCTGACGCCGGACGAGCTTCCCTCGAAAATATTTTCGGTGCCGGCCGAGCTCCCGTCGAAAATATTTTCGGTGCCGTTCGAGATCCTGTCGAAGATAGTTTCGGTGCCGGCCGAGGCTCCGTCAAAAACATTTTGGCACCGGCCAACACGCTGTCAAAAATATTTTTGGTGCCGTCCGAGCCCCCGTTGAAAATATTTTTGGTGCCGGCCGAGCTCCCATCGAAAATATTTTCGGAGCCGGCCAAGCCGCTGTCAAAAATATTTTCGGCGCCGGTCGCGGTCCCGTCGAAAATATTTTCGGCACCGGTCGATGTATTGTCAAAAATACTTTCGGTGCCGGCCGAGCTCACTTCGAAAATATTTTCGGCACCGGACGAGGTACTGTCGAAAATATTTTTGATGCCGGCCGAGCTTCCGTCGAAAATATTTTTGGTGCCGGCCGAGATCCCGTCGAAAATATTTTCGGAGGCGGCCGAGACCCTGTCGAAAATATTTTCGGGGCCGTCCGAGCTCCCGTCGAAAATATTTTCGGCGCCGTTCGAGGTCCCGTCGAAACTATTTTCGGGGCCGTCCGAGCCTCCGTCGAAAACATTTTGGCACCGGCCAACAGGCCGTCGAAAATATTTTTGGTGCCGGCCGAGCCCCCGTTGAAAATATTTTCGGTGCCGGCCGAGCTCCAATCGAAAATATTTTCGGTGCCGGCCGAGATCCCGTCGAAAATATTTTCGGAGCCGGACGAGACCCCGTCGAAAATATTTTTGGTGCCGGCCGAGATCCTGTCGAAAATCTTTTGGATGCCAGCCGAGCCCCCGTCGAAAATATTTTCGGTGCCAGCTGGGCCCCCGTCGAAAATATTTTTGGCACCGGCCAAGCTTCCATCGAAAATATTTTCGGTGCCGGATGAGACACCGACGAAAATATTTTCGGTGCCGGCCGAGATCCCGTCGAAAATATTTTGGACGCCGGCCGAGACCCCGTTGAAAAAATTTTCGATGCCGGCCGAGATCCCGTCGAAAATATTTTCGGTGCCAGGCGGGCCCCCGTCGAAAATATTTTCGGTGCCGGCCAAGCCCCCATCGAAAATATTTTCGGCGCCGTTCGAGTTCCCGTTGAAAATATTTTCGGAGCCGGCCGAGCTCCCTTCGAAAATATTGTCGGAGCCGGCCGAGCTGCCGTCGAAAGTATTTTCGGTGCCGGCCGGCACCTTGTCAAAAGTATTTTTGGTGCCGACCGAGCTCCCGTCGAAAATATTTTCGGTGCCGGCCGAGACCCGTTAAAAATATTTTCGGGGCCGGCCGAGCTCCCGTCTAAAATATTTTCAGTGCCGGCCGAGCTCCCATCGAAAATATTTTCGGCACTGGTCGAGGTCCCGTCGAAAATATTTTCGGGGCCGTCCTAGCTCCCGTTGAAAATATTTTTGACGCCGGCCGAGCTTCCATCGAAAATATTTTCGGTGCTGGCCGAGATCCCGTTGAAAATATTTTCGGAGCCGGCCGAGACCCCGTTGAATATATTTTCGGGGCCCTCCGAGCCTCCGTTGAAAACATTTTTGGCACCAGCCAACACGCCGTCGAAAATATTTTTGATGCCGGCCGAGCCCCAGTTAAAAATATTTTCGGTGCCGTCCGAGACCCCGTCGAAAATATTTTCGGCACCGGTCGAGGTACTGTTGAAAATATTTTTGGGGCCGTCCGAGCTCCCGTCGAAAATATTTTTGACGCCGGACGAGCTTCCGTCGAAAATATTTTCGGTGCCGGCCGAGACCCCGTCGAAATTATTTTCGGAGCCGGCCGAGATCCTGTCGAAAATCTTTTGGATGCCAGCCGAGCCTCCGTCGAAAATATTTTCGGTGCCAGCTGGGCCCCCGTCGAAAATATTTTTCACACCGGCCAACACGCCGTCGAAAATATTTTCGGTGCCGTTCGCGGTCCCGTCGAAAATATTTTCGGCACCGGTCGAGGTACTGTCGAAAATATTTTCGGGGCCGTCCGAGCTCCCGTCGAAAATATTTCTGACGCCGGACGAGCTTCCGTCGAAAATATTTTCGGTGCCGGCCGAGACCCTGTCGAAAATATTTTCGGTGCCGGCCGAGACCCCGTCGAAAATATTTTTGCCACCGGCCGAGACCCTGTCGAAAATATTTTCGGGGCCGTCCGAGCTCCCGTCGAAAATATTTTCGGCGCCGTTCGAGGTCCCGTCGAAACTATTTTCGGGGCCGTCCGAGCTTCCGTCGAAAATATTTTCGGGGCCGTACGAGATCCCTTCGAAAATATTTTCGGCGCCGTTCGAGGTCCCGTCGAAACTATTTTTGGGGCCGTCCGAGCCTCCGTCGAAAACATTTTGGCACCGGCCAACACGCCGTCGAAAATATTTTCGGTGCCGGCCAAGATCCCGTCGAAAATATTTTCGGAGCCGGCCGAGCTCCCGTCGAAAATATTTTTGGTGCCGGCCGAGATCCTGTCGAAAATCTTTTGGATGCCAGCCGAGCCCCCGTCGAAAATATTTTCGGTGCCAGCTGGGCCCCCGTCGAAAATATTTTTGGCACCGGCCAAGCTTCCATCGAAAATATTTTCGGTGCCGGATGAGACACCGACGAAAATATTTTCGGTGCCGGCCGAGATCCCGTCGAAAATATTTTGGACGCCGGCCGAGACCCCGTTGAAAAAATTTTCGATGCCGGCCGAGATCCCGTCGAAAATATTTTCGGTGCCAGGCGGGCCCCCGTCGAAAATATTTTCGGTGCCGGCCGAGCCCCCATCGAAAATATTTTCGGCGCCGTTCGAGTTCCCGTTGAAAATATTTTCGGAGCCGGCCGAGCTCCCTTCGAAAATATTGTCGGAGCCGGCCGAGCCGCCGTCGAAAGTATTTTCGGTGCCGGCCGGCACCTTGTCAAAAGTATTTTTGGTGCCGACCGAGCTCCCGTCGAAAATATTTTCGGTGCCGGCCGAGACCCGTTAAAAATATTTTCGGGGCCGGCCGAGCTCCCGTCTAAAATATTTTCAGTGCCGGCCGAGCTCCCATCGAAAATATTTTCGGCACTGGTCGAGGTCCCGTCGAAAATATTTTCGGGGCCGTCCTAGCTCCCGTTGAAAATATTTTTGACGCCGGCCGAGCTTCCATCGAAAATATTTTCGGTGCTGGCCGAGATCCCGTTGAAAATATTTTCGGAGCCGGCCGAGACCCCGTTGAATATATTTTCGGGGCCCTCCGAGCCTCCGTTGAAAACATTTTTGGCACCAGCCAACACGCCGTCGAAAATATTTTTGATGCCGGCCGAGCCCCAGTTGAAAATATTTTCGGTGCCGTCCGAGACCCCGTCGAAAATATTTTCGGCACCGGTCGAGGTACTGTTGAAAATATTTTTGGGGCCGTCCGAGCTCCCGTCGAAAATATTTTTGACGCCGGACGAGCTTCCGTCGAAAATATTTTCGGTGCCGGCCGAGACCCCGTCGAAATTATTTTTGGTGCCGGCCGAGATCCTGTCGAAAATCTTTTGGATGCCAGCCGAGCCTCCGTCGAAAATATTTTCGGTGCCAGCTGGGCCCCCGTCGAAACTATTTTTGGCACCGGCCAAGCCGCCGTCGAAAATATTTTCGGCGCCGGTCGCGGTCCCGTCGAAAATATTTTCGGCGCCGTTCGAGGTCCCGTCGAAACTATTTTCGGGGCCGTCCGAGCCTCCGTCAAAAACATTTTGGCACCGGCCAAGACGCCGTCAAAAATATTTTTGGTGCCGTCTGAGCCCCCGTCGAATATATTTTCGGAGCCGGCCGAGCTCCCGTCGAAAATATTTTTGCCACCGGTCGAGGTCCTGTCGAAAATATTTTCGGGGCTGTCCGAGCTCCCGTCAAAAATAGTTTTGACGCCGGTGGATCTTCCGTCGAAAATATTTTCAGTGCCGTCCGAGATCCCGTTGAAAATATTTTCGGAGCCGTCCGAGCTTCCGTCTAAAATATTTTTGGTGCCGGCCGAGATCCTGTCGAAAATCTTTTGGATGCCAGCCGAGCCTCCGTTGAAAATATTTTCGGTGCTAGCTGGGCCCCCGTCGAAACTATATTTGGCACCGGCCAAGCCGCCGTCGAAAATATTTTCGGCGCCGCTCGCGGTCCTGTCGAAAATATTTTCGGCACCAGTCGAGGTCCTGTCGAAAATATTTTCGGAGCCGTCCGAGCTCCCGTCGAAAATATTTCTGACGCCGGACGAGCTTCCCTCGAAAATATTTTCGGTGCCGGCCGAGCTCCCGTCGAAAATATTTTCGGCGCCGTTCGAGATCCTGTCGAAGATAGTTTCGGTGCCGGCCGAGGCTCCGTCAAAAACATTTTGGCACCGGCCAACACGCTGTCAAAAATATTTTTGGTGCCGTCCGAGCCCCCGTTGAAAATATTTTTGGTGCCGGCCGAGCTCCCATCGAAAATATTTTCGGAGCCGGCCAAGCCGCCGTCAAAAATATTTTCGGCGCCGGTCGCGGTCCCGTCGAAAATATTTTCGGCACCGGTCGATGTATTGTCAAAAATACTTTCGGTGCCGGCCGAGCTCCCTTCGAAAATATTTTCGGCCCCGGACGAGGTACTGTCGAAAATATTTTTGATGCCGGCCGAGCTTCCGTCGAAAATATTTTTGACGCCGCCCGAGCTTCCGTTGAAAATATTTTCGGTGCCGGCCGAGATCCCGTCGAAAATATTTTCGGAGGCGGCCGAGACCCTGTCGAAAATATTTTCGGGGCCGTCCGAGCTCCCGTCGAAAATATTTTCGGCGCCGTTCGAGGTCCCATCGAAACTATTTTCGGGGCCATCCGAGCCTCCGTCGAAAACATTTTGGCACCGGCCAACAGGCCGTCGAAAATATTTTTGGTGCCGGCCGAGCCCCCGTTGAAAATATTTTCGGTGCCGGCCGAGCTCCAATCGAAAATATTTTCGGTGCCGGCCGAGATCCCGTCGAAAATATTTTCGGAGCCGGACGAGACCCCGTCGAAAATATTTTTGGTGCCGGCCGAGATCCTGTCGAAAATCTTTTGGATGCCAGCCAAGCCCCCGTCGAAAATATTTTCGGTGCCAGCTGGGCCCCCGTCGAAAATATTTTTGGCACCGGCCAAGCTTCCATCGAAAATATTTTCGGTGCCGGATGAGACACCGACGAAAATATTTTCGGTGCCGGCCGAGATCCCGTCGAAAATATTTTGGACGCCGGCCGAGACCCCGTTGAAAAAATTTTCGATGCCGGGCGAGATCCCGTCGAAAATATTTTCGGTGCCAGGCGGGCCCCCGTCGAAAATATTTTCGGTGCCGGCCGAGCCCCCATCGAAAATATTTTCGGCGCCGTTCGAGTTCCCGTTGAAAATATTTTCGGAGCCGGCCGAGCTCCCTTCGAAAATATTGTCGGAGCCGGCCGAGCCGCCGTCGAAAGTATTTTCGGTGCCGGCCGGCACCTTGTCAAAAGTATTTTTGGTGCCGACCGAGCTCCCGTCGAAAATATTTTCGGTGCCGGCCGAGACCCGTTAAAAATATTTTCGGGGCCGGCCGAGCTCCCGTCTAAAATATTTTCAGTGCCGGCCGAGCTCCCATCGAAAATATTTTCGGCACTGGTCGAGGTCCCGTCGAAAATATTTTCGGGGCCGTCCTAGCTCCCGTTGAAAATATTTTTGACGCCGGCCGAGCTTCCATCGAAAATATTTTCGGTGCTGGCCGAGATCCCGTTGAAAATATTTTCGGAGCCGGCCGAGACCCCGTTGAATATATTTTCGGGGCCCTCCGAGCCTCCGTTGAAAACATTTTTGGCACCAGCCAACACGCCGTCGAAAATATTTTTGATGCCGGCCGAGCCCCAGTTAAAAATATTTTCGGTGCCGTCCGAGACCCCGTCGAAAATATTTTCGGCACCGGTCGAGGTACTGTTGAAAATATTTTTGGGGCCGTCCGAGCTCCCGTCGAAAATATTTTTGACGCCGGACGAGCTTCCGTCGAAAATATTTTCGGTGCCGGCCGAGACCCCGTCGAAATTATTTTCGGAGCCGGCCGAGATCCTGTCGAAAATCTTTTGGATGCCAGCCGAGCCTCCGTCGAAAATATTTTCGGTGCCAGCTGGGCCCCCGTCGAAAATATTTTTCACACCGGCCAACACGCCGTCGAAAATATTTTCGGTGCCGTTCGCGGTCCCGTCGAAAATATTTTCGGCACCGGTCGAGGTACTGTCGAAAATATTTTCGGGGCCGTCCGAGCTCCCGTCGAAAATATTTCTGACGCCGGACGAGCTTCCGTCGAAAATATTTTCGGTGCCGGCCGAGACCCTGTCGAAAATATTTTCGGTGCCGGCCGAGACCCCGTCGAAAATATTTTCGGAGCCGGCCGAGACCCTGTCGAAAATATTTTCGGGGCCGTCCGAGCTCCCGTCGAAAATATTTTCGGCGCCGTTCGAGGTCCCGTCGAAACTATTTTCGGGGCCGTCCGAGCTTCCGTCGAAAATATTTTCGGGGCCGTACGAGATCCCTTCGAAAATATTTTCGGCGCCGTTCGAGGTCCCGTCGAAACTATTTTTGGGGCCGTCCGAGCCTCCGTCGAAAACATTTTGGCACCGGCCAACACGCCGTCGAAAATATTTTCGGTGCCGGCCAAGATCCCGTCGAAAATATTTTCGGTGCCGGCCGAGTCCCGTCGAAAATATTTTCGGAGCCGGCTGAGCTGCCGTCGCAAATATTTTCCGCACCGGTCAAGGTACTGTCAAAAATATTTTCGGTGCCGGCCGAGCTCCCGTCTAAAATATTTTCGGTGCCTGCCGAGCTCCCATCGAAAATATTGTCGGAGCCGGCCGAGCCTCCGTCAAAACTATTTTTGGTGCCGGCCGGCACCTTTTTGAAAATATTTTCGGGGCTGGCCACGCCGCCGTCTAAAATATTTTCGGTTCCGGTCAGAACCTTGTCGAAAACATTTTCAGGGCCGTCTGAGCCTCCGTTGAAAACATTTTTGGCACCAGCAAACACGCCGTCGAAAATATTTTTGTTGCCGGCCGAGATCCCGTCGAAAATATTTTCGGAGCCGGCTGAGACCCTGTTGAAAATATTTTCGGGGCCGTCCGAGATCCCGTCGAAAATATTTTCAGAACCGGCTGAGCTCCCGTCGAAAATATTTTCGGAGCCGGACGAGGTATTGTCAAAAATACTTTCGGTGCCGGCCGAGCTCCCTTCGAAAATATTTTCGGCACCGGACGAGGTACTGTCGAAAATATTTTTGATGCGGCCGAGCTTCCGTCGAAAATATTTTTGACGCCGCCCAAGCTTCCTTTGAAAATATTTTCGGTGCCGGCCGAGATCCCGTCGAAAATATTTTCGGAGCCAGCCGAGACCCTGTCGAAAATATTTTCGGGGCCGTCCGAGCTGCCGTCGAAAATATTTTCGGCGCCGTTCGAGGTCCCGTCGAAACTATTTTCGGGGCCGTCCGAGCCTCCGTCGAAAACATTTTGGCACCGGCCAACACGCCGTCAAAAATATTTTTGGTGCCGATCGAGCCCCCGTTGAAAATATTTTCGGTGCCGGCCGAGCTCCAATCGAAAATATTTTCGGTGCCGGCCGAGATCCCGTCGAAAATATTTTCGGAGCCGGACGAGACCCCGTCGAAAATATTTTTGGTGCCGGCCGAGATCTTGTCGAAAATCTTTTGGATGCCAGCCGACCTCCCGTCGAAAATATTTTCGGTGCCAGCTGGGCCCCCGTCGAAAATATTTTTGGCACCGGCCAAGCTGCCGTCGAAAATATTTTCGGCGCCGTTCGCGGTCCCGTCGAAAATATTTTCGGCACCGGTCGAGGTACTGTCGAAAATATTTTCGGGGCCGTCCGAGCTCCCGTCGAAAATATTTTCGGTGCCGGCCGAGCTCCCGTCGAAAATATTTTTGACGCCGGCCGAGCTTCCGTCAAAAATATTTTCAGTGCCGGCCGAGCCCCCGTTGAAAATATTTTCGGTGCCGGCCGAGCTCCAATCAAAAATATTTTCGGTGCCGGCCGAGCTCCCGTCGAAAATATTTTCGGAGCCGGCCGAGCCCCCGTAGAAAATATTTTCGGCACCGGACGAGGTACTGTCGAAAATATTTTTGGTGCCGGCCGAGCTTCCGTCGAAAATATTTTTGACGCCGCCCGAGCTTCCGTTGAAAATATTTTCGGTGCCGGCCGAGATCCCGTCGAAAATATTTTCGGAGCCAGCCGAGACCCTGTCGAAAATATTTTCGGGGCCGTCCGAGCTGCCGTCGAAAATATTTTCGGCACCTTTCGAGGTCCCGTCGAAACTATTTTCGGGGCCGTCCGAGCCTCCGTCGAAAACATTTTGGCACCGGCCAACACGCTGTCGAAAATATTTTTGGTGCCGATCGAGCCCCCGTTGAAAATATTTTCGGCACCGGTCGAGGTCCTGTCGAAAATATTTTCGGAGCCGTCCGAGCTCCCGTCGAAAATATTTTCGGCACCGGTCGAGGTATTGTCAAAAATACTTTCGGTGCCGGCCGAGCTCCCTTCGAAAATATTTTCGGCACCGGACGAGGTACTGTCGAAAATATTTTTGATGCGGCCGAGCTTCTGTCGAAAATATTTTTGACGCCGCCCAAGCTTCCTTTGAAAATATTTTCGGTGCCGGCCGAGATCCCGTCGAAAATATTTTCGGAGCCAGCCGAGACCCTGTCGAAAATATTTTCGGGGCCGTCCGAGCTGCCGTCGAAAATATTTTCGGCGCCGTTCGAGGTCCCGTCGAAACTATTTTCGGGGCCGTCCGAGCCTCCGTCGAAAACATTTTGGCACCGGCCAACACGCCGTCAAAAATATTTTTGGTGCCGATCGAGCCCCCGTTGAAAATATTTTCGGTGCCGGCCGAGCTCCAATCGAAAATATTTTCGGTGCCGGCCGAGATCCCGTCGAAAATATTTTCGGAGCCGGACGAGACCCCGTCGAAAATATTTTTGGTGCCGGCCGAGATCTTGTCGAAAATCTTTTGGATGCCAGCCGACCTCCCGTCGAAAATATTTTCGGTGCCAGCTGGGCCCCCGTCGAAAATATTTTTGGCACCAGCCAAGCTGCCGTCGAAAATATTTTCGGCGCCGTTCGCGGTCCCGTCGAAAATATTTTCGGCACCGGTCGAGGTACTGTCGAAAATATTTTCGGGGCCGTCCGAGCTCCCGTCGAAAATATTTTCGGTGCCGGCCGAGCTCCCGTCGAAAATATTTTTGACGCCGGCCGAGCTTCCGTCAAAAATATTTTCAGTGCCGGCCAAGCCCCCGTTGAAAATATTTTCGGTGCCGGCCGAGCTCCAATCAAAAATATTTTCGGTGCCGGCCGAGCTCCCGTCGAAAATATTTTCGGAGCCGGCCGAACCGCCGTCGAAAATATTTTAGGCACCGGCCGAGCTTCCATCGAAAATATTTTCGGTGCCGGATGAGACACCGACGAAAATATTTTCGGTGCCAGCCGGGCCCCCATCTAAAATATTTCCGGTGCTGGTCAGAACCTTGTCGAAAATATTTTCGGGGCCGGCTGAGCTCCCATCGAAAATATTTTTGGTGCCGGCCGAGATCCCGTCGAAAATATTTTTGGTGCTGTCCGAGCTCCCGTCGAAAATAGTTTTGACGCCGGCGGATCTTCCGTCGAAAATATTTTCCGTGCCGGCCGAGATCCCGTTGAAAATATTTTCGGAGCCGTCCGAGCTTCCGTCTAAAATATTTTTGGTGCCGGCCGAGATCCTGTCGAAAATCTTTTGGATGCCAGCCGAGCCTCCATCGAAAATATTTTCGGTGCCAGCTGGGCCCCCGTCAAAACTATATTTGGCACCAGCCAAGCCGCCGTCGAAAATATTTTCGGCGCCGGTCGCGGTCCCGTCGAAAATATTTTCGGCACCGGTCGAGGTCCTGTCGAAAATATTTTCGGAGCCGTCCGAGCTCCCGTCGAAAATATTTCTGACGCCGGACGAGCTTCCGTCGAAAATATTTTCGGTGCCGGCCGAGATCCTGTTGAAGATAGTTTCGGTGCCGGCCGAGCTCCCGTCGAAAATATTTTCGGCGCCGTTCGAGATCCTGTCGAAGATAGTTTCGGTGCCGGCCGAGCTCCCGTCGAAAATATTTTCGGCGCCGTTCGAGATCCTGTCGAAGATAGTTTCGGTGCCGGCCGAGCTCCCGTCGAAAATATTTTCGGTGCCGGCCGAGCTCCAATCGAAAATATTTTCGGTGCCGGCCGAGATCCCGTCGAAAATATTTTCGGGGCCGTCAGAGCCTCCGTCAAAAACATTTTGGCACCGGCCAACACGCTGTCAAAAATATTTTTGGTGCCGTCCGAGCCCCCGTTGAAAATATTTTCGGTGCCGGCCGAGCTCCAATCGAAAATATTTTCGGTGCCGGCCGAGATCCCGTCGAAAATATTTTCGGAGCCGGACGAGACCCCGACGAAAATATTTTCGGTGCCGGCCGGGCCCCCGTCGAAAATATTTTTGGCACCGGCCAAGCTGCCGTCGAAAATATTTTCGGAGCCGGCCAAGCCGCCGTCGAAAATATTGTCGGCGCCGGTCGCGGTCCTGTCGAAAATATTTTCGGCACCGGTCGAGGTATTGTCAAAAATACTTTCGGTGCCGGCCGAGCTCCCGTCGAAAATATTTTTGACGCCGCCCGAGCTTCCGTTGAAAATATTTTCGGTGCCGGCCGAGATCCCGTCGAAAATATTTTCGGAGCCTGCCGAGACCCTGTCGAAAATATTTTCGGGGCCGTCCGAGCTCCCGTCGAAAATATTTTCGGCGCCGTTCGAGGTCCCGTCGAAACTATTTTCGGGGCCGTCCGAGCCTCCGTCGAAAACATTTTGGCACCGGCCAACAGGCCGTCGAAAATATTTTTGGTGCCGGCCGAGCCCCCGTTGAAAATATTTTCGGTGCCGGCCGAGCTCCAATCGAAAATATTTTTGGTGCCGGCCGAGATCCCATCGAAAATATTTTCGGAGCCGGACGAGACCCCGTCGAAAATATTTTTGGTGCCGGCCGAGATCCTGTCGAAAATCTTTTGGATGCCAGCCGAGCCGCCGTCGAAAATATTTTAGGCACCGGCCGAGCTTCCATCGAAAATATTTTCGGTGCCGGATGAGACACCGACGAAAATATTTTCGGTGCCGGCTGGGCCCCCAGCTAAAATATTTCCGGTGCTGGTCAGAACCGTGTCGAAAATATTTTCGGAGCCGGCCGAGCTCCCGTCGAAAATATTTTTGACGCCGGCCGAGCTTCCGTCGAAAATATTTTCAGTGCCGGCCGAGCCCCCGTTGAAAATATTTTCGGTGCCGGCCGAGATCCCGTCGAAAATATTTTCGGAGCCGGCTGAGACCCTGTCGAAAATATTTTCGGGGCCGTCCGAGCTCCCGTCGAAAATATTTACGGCGCCGTTCGAGGTCCCGTCGAAACTATTTTCGGGGCCGTCCGAGCCTCCGTCGAAAACATTTTGGCACCGGCCAACAAGCCGTCGAAAATATTTTTGGTGCCGGCCGAGCACCCGTCGAAAATATTTTCGGTGCCGGCCGAGCTCCAATCGTAAATATTTTCGGTGCCGGCCAAGATCCCGTTGAAAATATTTTCGGCACCGGACGAGGTACTGTCGAAAATATTTTTGGTGCCGGCCGAGATTCCGTCGAAAATATTTTCGGGGCCGTCCGAGCTCCCGTCGAAAATATTTTCGGCACCGTTCGAGGTCCCGTCGAAACTATTTTCGGAGCCAGCCGAGACCCTGTCGAAAATATTTTCGGGGCCGTCCGAGCTCCCGTCGAAAATATTTTCGGCACCGTTCGAGGTCCCGTCGAAACTATTTTCGGGGCCGTCCGAGCCTCCGTCGAAAACATTTTGGCACCGGCCAACACGCCGTCGAAAATATTTTTGGTGCCGATCGAGCCCCCGTTGAAAATATTTTCGGCACCGGTCGAGCTCCCGTCGAAAATATTTTCGGAGCCGTCCGAGCTCCCGTCGAAAATATTTTCGGCACCGGTCGAGGTATTGTCAAAAATACTTTCGGTGCCGGCCGAGCTCCCTTCGAAAATATTTTCGGCACCTGACGAGGTACTGTCGAAAATATTTTTGATGCGGCCGAGCTTCCGTCGAAAATATTTTTGACGCCGCCCAAGCTTCCGTTGAAAATATTTTCGGTGCCGGCCGAGATCCCGTCGAAAATATTTTCGGAGCCAGCCGAGACCCTGTCGAAAATATTTTAGGCACCGGCCGAGCTTCCATCGAAAATATTTTTGGTGCCGGATGAGACACCGACGAAAATATTTTCGGTGCCGGCCGGGCCCCCGTCTAAAATATTTCCGGTGCTGGTCAGAACCTTGTTGAAAATATTTTCGGAGCCGGCCGAGCTCCCGTCGAAAATATTTTTGACGCTGGCCGAGCTTCCGTCGAAAATATTTTCAGTGCTGACCGAGATCCCATCGAAAATATTTTCGGCACCGGTCGAGGTCCTGTCAAAAATATTTTCGGTGCTGTCCGAGCTGCCGTTGAAAATAGTTTTGACGCCGGCGGATCTTCCGTCGAAAATATTTTCAGTGCCGGCCGAGATCCCGTTGAAAATATTTTCGGAGACGTCCGAGCTTCCGTCTAAAATATTTTTGGTGCCGGCCGAGATCCTGTCGAAAATCTTTTGGATGCCAGCCGAGCCTCCGTCGAAAATATTTTCGGTGCCAGCTGGGCCCCCGTCGAAACTATTTTTGGCACCGGCCAAGCCGCCGTCGAAAATATTTTCGGCGCAGGTCGCGGTCCCGTCGAAAATATTTTCGGCGCCGTTCGAGGTCCCGTCGAAACTATTTTCGGGGCCATCTGAGCCTCCGTCAAAAACATTTTGGCACTGGCCAACACGCCGTCAAAAATATTTTTGGTGCCGTCCGAGCCCCCGCGGAAAATATTTTCGGAGCCGGCTGAGCCGCCGTCAAAAATATTTTCCGCAGCGGTCAAGGTACTGTCAAAAATATTTTCGGTGCCGGCCGAGCTCTCATCGAAAATATTTCTGACGCCGGACGAGCTTCCGTCGAAAATATTTTCGGTGCCGGCCGAGATCCTGTTGAAGATAGTTTCGGTGCCGGCCGAGCTCCCGTCGAAAATATTTTCGGCGCCGTTCGAGATCCTGTCGAAGATAGTTTCGGTGCCGGCCGAGCTCCCGTCGAAAATATTTTCGGCGCCGTTCGAGATCCTGTCGAAGATAGTTTCGGTGCCGGCCGAGCTCCCGTCGAAAATATTTTCGGTGCCGGCCGAGCTCCAATCGAAAATATTTTCGGTGCCGGCCGAGATCCCGTCGAAAATATTTTCGGGGCCGTCAGAGCCTCCGTCAAAAACATTTTGGCACCGGCCAACACGCTGTCAAAAATATTTTTGGTGCCGTCCGAGCCCCCGTTGAAAATATTTTCGGTGCCGGCCGAGCTCCAATCGAAAATATTTTCGGTGCCGGCCGAGATCCCGTCGAAAATATTTTCGGAGCCGGACGAGACCCCGACGAAAATATTTTCGGTGCCGGCCGGGCCCCCGTCGAAAATATTTTTGGCACCGGCCAAGCTGCCGTCGAAAATATTTTCGGAGCCGGCCAAGCCGCCGTCGAAAATATTGTCGGCGCCGGTCGCGGTCCTGTCGAAAATATTTTCGGCACCGGTCGAGGTATTGTCAAAAATACTTTCGGTGCCGGCTGAGCTCCCGTCGAAAATATTTTTGACGCCGCCCGAGCTTCCGTTGAAAATATTTTCGGTGCCGGCCGAGATCCCGTCGAAAATATTTTCGGAGCCTGCCGAGACCCTGTCGAAAATATTTTCGGGGCCGTCCGAGCTCCCGTCGAAAATATTTTCGGCGCCGTTCGAGGTCCCGTCGAAACTATTTTCGGGGCCGTCCGAGCCTCCGTCGAAAACATTTTGTCACCGGCCAACAGGCCGTCGAAAATATTTTTGGTGCCGGCCGAGCCCCCGTTGAAAATATTTTCGGTGCCGGCCGAGCTCCAATCGAAAATATTTTTGGTGCCGGCCGAGATCCCATCGAAAATATTTTCGGAGCCGGACGAGACCCCGTCGAAAATATTTTTGGTGCCGGCCGAGATCCTGTCGAAAATCTTTTGGATGCCAGCCGAGCCGCCGTCGAAAATATTTTAGGCACCGGCCGAGCTTCCATCGAAAATATTTTCGGTGCCGGATGAGACACCGACGAAAATATTTTCGGTGCCGGCTGGGCCCCCAGCTAAAATATTTCCGGTGCTGGTCAGAACCGTGTCGAAAATATTTTCGGAGCCGGCCGAGCTCCCGTCGAAAATATTTTTGACGCCGGCCGAGCTTCCGTCGAAAATATTTTCAGTGCCGGCCGAGCCCCCGTTGAAAATATTTTCGGTGCCGGCCGAGATCCCGTCGAAAATATTTTCGGAGCCGGCTGAGACCCTGTCGAAAATATTTTCGGGGCCGTCCGAGCTCCCGTCGAAAATATTTACGGCGCCGTTCGAGGTCCCGTCGAAACTATTTTCGGGGCCGTCCGAGCCTCCGTCGAAAACATTTTGGCACCGGCCAACAAGCCGTCGAAAATATTTTTGGTGCCGGCCGAGCACCCGTCGAAAATATTTTCGGTGCCGGCCGAGCTCCAATCGTAAATATTTTCGGTGCCGGCCAAGATCCCGTTGAAAATATTTTCGGCACCGGACGAGGTACTGTCGAAAATATTTTTGGTGCCGGCCGAGATTCCGTCGAAAATATTTTCGGGGCCGTCCGAGCTCCCGTCGAAAATATTTTCGGCACCGTTCGAGGTCCCGTCGAAACTATTTTCGGAGCCAGCCGAGACCCTGTCGAAAATATTTTCGGGGCCGTCCGAGCTCCCGTCGAAAATATTTTCGGCACCGTTCGAGGTCCCGTCGAAACTATTTTCGGGGCCGTCCGAGCCTCCGTCGAAAACATTTTGGCACCGGCCAACACGCCGTCGAAAATATTTTTGGTGCCGATCGAGCCCCCGTTGAAAATATTTTCGGCACCGGTCGAGCTCCCGTCGAAAATATTTTCGGAGCCGTCCGAGCTCCCGTCGAAAATATTTTCGGCACCGGTCGAGGTATTGTCAAAAATACTTTCGGTGCCGGCCGAGCTCCCTTCGAAAATATTTTCGGCACCTGACGAGGTACTGTCGAAAATATTTTTGATGCGGCCGAGCTTCCGTCGAAAATATTTTTGACGCCGCCCAAGCTTCCGTTGAAAATATTTTCGGTGCCGGCCGAGATCCCGTCGAAAATATTTTCGGAGCCAGCCGAGACCCTGTCGAAAATATTTTAGGCACCGGCCGAGCTTCCATCGAAAATATTTTTGGTGCCGGATGAGACACCGACGAAAATATTTTCGGTGCCGGCCGGGCCCCCGTCTAAAATATTTCCGGTGCTGGTCAGAACCTTGTTGAAAATATTTTCGGAGCCGGCCGAGCTCCCGTCGAAAATATTTTTGACGCTGGCCGAGCTTCCGTCGAAAATATTTTCAGTGCTGACCGAGATCCCATCGAAAATATTTTCGGCACCGGTCGAGGTCCTGTCAAAAATATTTTCGGTGCTGTCCGAGCTGCCGTTGAAAATAGTTTTGACGCCGGCGGATCTTCCGTCGAAAATATTTTCAGTGCCGGCCGAGATCCCGTTGAAAATATTTTCGGAGACGTCCGAGCTTCCGTCTAAAATATTTTTGGTGCCGGCCGAGATCCTGTCGAAAATCTTTTGGATGCCAGCCGAGCCTCCGTCGAAAATATTTTCGGTGCCAGCTGGGCCCCCGTCGAAACTATTTTTGGCACCGGCCAAGCCGCCGTCGAAAATATTTTCGGCGCAGGTCGCGGTCCCGTCGAAAATATTTTCGGCGCCGTTCGAGGTCCCGTCGAAACTATTTTCGGGGCCATCTGAGCCTCCGTCAAAAACATTTTGGCACTGGCCAACACGCCGTCAAAAATATTTTTGGTGCCGTCCGAGCCCCCGCGGAAAATATTTTCGGAGCCGGCTGAGCCGCCGTCAAAAATATTTTCCGCAGCGGTCAAGGTACTGTCAAAAATATTTTCGGTGCCGGCCGAGCTCTCATCGAAAATATTTTCGGCACCGGATGAGGTACTGTCGAAAATATTTTTGATGCCGGCCGAGCTTCCGTCGAAAATATTTTTGACGCCGCCCGAGCTTCCGTTGAAAATATTTTCGGTGCCGGCCGAGATCCCGTCGAAAATATTTTCGGAGCCAGCCGAGACCCTGTAGAAAATATTTTCGGGGCCGTCCTAGCTGCCGTCGAAAATATTTTCGGCGCCGTTCGAGGTCCCGTCGAAACTATTTTCGGGGCCGTCCGAGCCTCCGTCGAAAACATTTTGGCACCGGCTAACACGCCGTCGAAAATATTTTTGGTGCCGATCGACCCCCGTTGAAAATATTTTCGGCACCGGTCGAGGTCCTGTCGAAAATATTTTCGGAGCCGTCCGAGCTCCCATCGAAAATATTTCTGACGCCGGACGAGCTTCCGTCGAAAATATTTTCGGCGCCGTTCGAGATCCTGTCAAAGATAGTTTCGGTGCCGGCCGAGCTCCCGTCGAAAATATTTTCGGCGCCGTTCGAGATCCTGTCGAAGATAGTTTCGGTGCCGGCCGAGATCCCGTCGAAAATATTTTCGGCGCCGTTCGAGGTCCCGTCGAAACTATTTTCGGGGCCGTCCGAGCCTCCGTCGAAAACATTTTGGCACCGGCCAACACGCCGTCGAAAATATTTTTGGTGCCGATCGAGCCGCCGTTGAAAATATTTTCGGTGCCGGCCGAGCTCCAATTGAAAATATTTTCGGTGCCGGCCGAGATCCCGTCGAAAATATTTTCGGTGCCAGCTGGGCCCCCGTCGAAAATATTTTTGGCACCGGCCAAGCTGCCGTCGAAAATATTTTCGGCGCCGTTCGCGGTCCCGTCGAAAATATTTTCGGCACCGGTCGAGGTACTGTCGAAAATATTTTCGGGGCCGTCCGAGCTCCCGTCGAAAATATTTCTGACGCCGGACGAGCTTCCGTCAAAAATATTTTAGGCACCGGCCGAGATCCTGTCGAAGATATTTTCGGCACCGGTCGAGGTACTGTCGAAAATATTTTCGGGGCCGTCGAAGCTTCCATCGAAAATATTTTCGGTGCCGGCCGAGATCCCGTCGAAAATATTTTCGGAGCCGGACGAGCTTCCGTCGAAAATATTTTCGGTGCCGTTCGAGATCCTGTCGAAGACAGTTTCGGTGCTGGCCGAGCTCCCGTCGAAAATATTTTCGGCGCCGTTCGAGGTCCCGTCGAAACTATTTTCGGGGCCGTCCGAGCCTCCGTCAAAAACATTTTGGCACCGGCCAACACGCCGTCAAAAATATTTTCGGTGCCGGCCGAGCTCCCATCGAAAATATTTTCGGCACCGGACGAGGTACTGTCGAAAATACTTTTGATGCCGGCCGAGCTTCCGTCGAAAACATTTTTGACGCCGCCCGAGCTTCCGTTGAAAATATTTTCGGTGCCGGCCGAGAACCCGTCGGAAATATTTTCGGAGCCGGCCGAGACCCTGTCGAAAATATTTTCGGGGCCGTCCGAGCTCCCGTCGAAAATATTTTTGGCGCCGTTCGAGGCCCCGTCGAAACTATTTTCGGGGCCATCCGAGCCTCCGTCGAAAACATTTTGGCACCGGCCAACAGGCCGTCGAAAATATTTTGGTGCCGGCCGAGCCCCCGTTGAAAATATTTTCGGTGCCGGCCGAGCTCCAATCGAAAATATTTTCGGTGCCGGCCGAGATCCCGTCGAAAATATTTTCGGAGCCGGACGAGACCCCGTCGAAAATATTTTTGGTGCCGGCCGAGATCCTGTCAAAAATCTTTTGGATGCCAGCCGAGCCCCCGTCGAAAATATTTTCGGTGCCAGCTGGGCCCCCGTCGAAAATATTTTTGGCACTGGCCAAGCTGCCGTCGAAAATAGTTTCGGCGCCATTCGCGGTCCCGTTGAAAATATTTTCGGCACCGGTCGACGTACTGTCGAAAATATTTTCGGGGCCGTCCGAGCTCCCGTCGAAAATATTTCTGACGCCGGACGAGCTTCCGTCGAAAATATTTTAGGCACCGGCCGAGATCCTGTCGAATATATTTTCGGCTCCGGTCGAGGTACTGTCGAAAATATTTTCGGGGCCGTCCGAGCTTCCATCGAAAATATTTTAGGCACCGGCCGAGCTTCCATCGAAAATATTTTCGGTGCCGGATGAGACACCGACGAAAATATTTTCGGTGCCGGCCGGGCCCCTGTCTAAAATATTTCCGGTGCTGGTCAGAACCTTGTCGAAAATATTTTCGGGGCCGGCCAAGCTCCCGTCGAAAATATTTTCGGAGCCGGCCGAGCCGCCGTCGAAAATATATTAGCACCGGCCGAGCTTCCATTGAAAATATTTTCGTTGCCGGATGAGACACCGACGAAAATATTTTCGGTGCCGGCCGGGCCCCCGTCTAAAATATTTCCGGTACTGGTCAGAACCTTGTCGAAAATATTTTCGCGGCCGGCCGAGCTCCCGTCGAAAATATTTTTGACGCCGGCCGAGCTTCCGTCGAAAATATTCTTGGTGCCGACCGAGATCCCGTCGAAAATATTTTCGGAGCCAGCTGAGCTGCCGTCGAAAATATTTTTGCCACCGGTCAAGGTACTGTCAAAAATATTTTTGGGGCCGTCCGAGCTCCCGTCGAAAATAGTTTTGACGCCGGCGGATCTTCCGTCGAAAATATTTTCCGTGCCAGCCGAGCTCCCGTCGAAAATATTTTCGGAGCCGTCCGAGCTTCCGTCTAAAATATTTTTGGTGCCGGCCGAGATCCTGTCGAAAATCTTTTGGATGCCAGCCGAGCCTCCATCGAAAATATTTTCGGTGCCAGCTGGGCCCCCGTCGAAACTATTTTTGGCACCGGCCAAGCCGCCGTCGAAAATATTTTCGGCGCCGGTCGCGGTCCCGTCGAAAATATTTTCGGCGCCGTTCGAGGTCCCGTCGAAACTATTTTCGGGGCCGTCCGAGCCTCCGTCAAAAACATTTTGGCACCGGCCAAGACGCCGTCAAAAATATTTTTGGTGCCGTCCGAGCCCCCGTCGAAAATATTTTCGGAGCCGGCCGAGCTCCCGTCGAAAATATTTTCGGAGCCGGCTGAGCCGCCGTCAAAAATATTTTCCGCACCGGTCAAGGTACTGTCAAAAATATTTTCGGTGCCGTCCGAGCTCCCATCGAAAATATTTTCGGCACCGGACGAGGTACTGTCGAAAATATTTTTGATGCCGGCCGAGCTTCCGTCAAAAATATTTTTGACACCGCCCGAGCTTCCGTTGAAAATATTTTCGGTGCTGGCCGAGATCCCGTCGAAAATATTTTCGGAGCCAGCCGAGACCCTGTCGAAAATATTTTCGGGGCCGTCCGAGCTGCCGTCGAAAATATTTTCGGCGCCGTTCGAGGTCCCGTCGAAACTATTTTCGGGGCCGTCCGAGCCTCCGTCGAAAACATTTTGGCACCGGCCAACACGCCGTCAAAAATATTTTTGGTGCCGATCGAGCCCCCGTTGAAAATATTTTCGGTGCCGGCCGAGCTCCAATCGAAAATATTTTCGGTGCCGGCCGAGATCCCGTCTAAAATATTTTCGGAGCCGGACGAGACCCCGACGAAAATATTTTCGGTGCCGGCCGGGCCCCCGTCGAAAATATTTTTGGCACCGGCCAAGCTGCCGTCGAAAATATTTTCGGTGCCAGCTGGGCCCCCGTCGAAAATATTTTTGGCACCGGCCAAGCTGCCGTCGAAAATATTTTCGGCGCCGTTCGCGGTCCCGTCGAAAATATTTTCGGCACCGGTCGAGGTACTGTCGAAAATATTTTCGGGGCCGTCCGAGCTCCCGTCGAAAATATTTTCGGTGCCGGCCGAGCTCCCGTCGAAAATATTTTAGGCACCGGCCGAGATCCTGTCAAAGATATTTTCGGCACCGGTCGAGGTACTGTCGAAAATATTTTCGGGGCCGTCCGAGCTTCCATCGAAAATATTTTCGGTGCCGGCCGAGCTCCCGTCGAAAATATTTTCGGAGCCGGCCGAGCCGCCGTCGAAAATATTTTAGGCACCGGCCGAGCTTCCATCGAAAATATTTTCGGTGCCGGATGAGACACCGACGAAAATATTTTCGGTGCCGGCCGGGCCCCCATCTAAAATATTTCCGGTGCTGGTCAGAACCTTGTCGAAAATATTTTCGGGGCCGGCCGAGCTCCCGTCGAAAATATTTTTGGTGCCGGCCGAGATCCCGTCGAAAATATTTTTGGTGCTGTCCGAGCTCCAGTCGAAAATAGTTTTGACGCCGGCGGATCTTCCGTCGAAAATATTTTCCGTGCCGGCCGAGATCCCGTTGAAAATATTTTCGGAGCCGTCCGAGCTTCCGTCTAAAATATTTTTGGTGCCGGCCGAGATCCTGTCGAAAATCTTTTGGATGCCAGCCGAGCCTCCATCGAAAATATTTTCGGTGCCAGCTGGGCCCCCGTCAAAACTATATTTGGCACCAGCCAAGCCGCCGTCGAAAATATTTTCGGCGCCGGTCGCGGTCCCGTCGAAAATATTTTCGGCACCGGTCGAGGTCCTGTCGAAAATATTTTCGGAGCCGTCCGAGCTCCCGTCGAAAATATTTCTGACGCCGGACGAGCTTCCGTCGAAAATATTTTCGGTGCCGGCCGAGATCCTGTTGAAGATAGTTTCGGTGCCGGCCGAGCTCCCGTCGAAAATATTTTCGGCGCCGTTCGAGATCCTGTCGAAGATAGTTTCGGTGCCGGCCGAGCTCCCGTCGAAAATATTTTCGGCGCCGTTCGAGATCCTGTCGAAGATAGTTTCGGTGCCGGCCGAGCTCCCGTCGAAAATATTTTCGGCGCCGTTCGAGGTCCCATCGAAACTATTTTCGGGGCCATCCGAGCCTCCGTCGAAAACATTTTGGCACCGGCCAACAGGCCGTCGAAAATATTTTTGGTGCCGGCCGAGCCCCCGTTGAAAATATTTTCGGTGCCGGCCGAGCTCCAATCGAAAATATTTTCGGTGCCGGCCGAGATCCCGTCGAAAATATTTTCGGAGCCGGACGAGACCCCGTCGAAAATATTTTTGGTGCCGGCCGAGATCCTGTCGAAAATCTTTTGGATGCCAGCCAAGCCCCCGTCGAAAATATTTTCGGTGCCAGCTGGGCCCCCGTCGAAAATATTTTTGGCACCGGCCAAGCTTCCATCGAAAATATTTTCGGTGCCGGATGAGACACCGACGAAAATATTTTCGGTGCCGGCCGAGATCCCGTCGAAAATATTTTGGACGCCGGCCGAGACCCCGTTGAAAAAATTTTCGATGCCGGGCGAGATCCCGTCGAAAATATTTTCGGTGCCAGGCGGGCCCCCGTCGAAAATATTTTCGGTGCCGGCCGAGCCCCCATCGAAAATATTTTCGGCGCCGTTCGAGTTCCCGTTGAAAATATTTTCGGAGCCGGCCGAGCTCCCTTCGAAAATATTGTCGGAGCCGGCCGAGCCGCCGTCGAAAGTATTTTCGGTGCCGGCCGGCACCTTGTCAAAAGTATTTTTGGTGCCGACCGAGCTCCCGTCGAAAATATTTTCGGTGCCGGCCGAGACCCGTTAAAAATATTTTCGGGGCCGGCCGAGCTCCCGTCTAAAATATTTTCAGTGCCGGCCGAGCTCCCATCGAAAATATTTTCGGCACTGGTCGAGGTCCCGTCGAAAATATTTTCGGGGCCGTCCTAGCTCCCGTTGAAAATATTTTTGACGCCGGCCGAGCTTCCATCGAAAATATTTTCGGTGCTGGCCGAGATCCCGTTGAAAATATTTTCGGAGCCGGCCGAGACCCCGTTGAATATATTTTCGGGGCCCTCCGAGCCTCCGTTGAAAACATTTTTGGCACCAGCCAACACGCCGTCGAAAATATTTTTGATGCCGGCCGAGCCCCAGTTAAAAATATTTTCGGTGCCGTCCGAGACCCCGTCGAAAATATTTTCGGCACCGGTCGAGGTACTGTTGAAAATATTTTTGGGGCCGTCCGAGCTCCCGTCGAAAATATTTTTGACGCCGGACGAGCTTCCGTCGAAAATATTTTCGGTGCCGGCCGAGACCCCGTCGAAATTATTTTCGGAGCCGGCCGAGATCCTGTCGAAAATCTTTTGGATGCCAGCCGAGCCTCCGTCGAAAATATTTTCGGTGCCAGCTGGGCCCCCGTCGAAAATATTTTTCACACCGGCCAACACGCCGTCGAAAATATTTTCGGTGCCGTTCGCGGTCCCGTCGAAAATATTTTCGGCACCGGTCGAGGTACTGTCGAAAATATTTTCGGGGCCGTCCGAGCTCCCGTCGAAAATATTTCTGACGCCGGACGAGCTTCCGTCGAAAATATTTTCGGTGCCGGCCGAGACCCTGTCGAAAATATTTTCGGTGCCGGCCGAGACCCCGTCGAAAATATTTTCGGAGCCGGCCGAGACCCTGTCGAAAATATTTTCGGGGCCGTCCGAGCTCCCGTCGAAAATATTTTCGGCGCCGTTCGAGGTCCCGTCGAAACTATTTTCGGGGCCGTCCGAGCTTCCGTCGAAAATATTTTCGGGGCCGTACGAGATCCCTTCGAAAATATTTTCGGCGCCGTTCGAGGTCCCGTCGAAACTATTTTTGGGGCCGTCCGAGCCTCCGTCGAAAACATTTTGGCACCGGCCAACACGCCGTCGAAAATATTTTCGGTGCCGGCCAAGATCCCGTCGAAAATATTTTCGGTGCCGGCCGAGTCCCGTCGAAAATATTTTCGGAGCCGGCTGAGCTGCCGTCGCAAATATTTTCCGCACCGGTCAAGGTACTGTCAAAAATATTTTCGGTGCCGGCCGAGCTCCCGTCTAAAATATTTTCGGTGCCTGCCGAGCTCCCATCGAAAATATTGTCGGAGCCGGCCGAGCCTCCGTCAAAACTATTTTTGGTGCCGGCCGGCACCTTTTTGAAAATATTTTCGGGGCTGGCCACGCCGCCGTCTAAAATATTTTCGGTTCCGGTCAGAACCTTGTCGAAAACATTTTCAGGGCCGTCTGAGCCTCCGTTGAAAACATTTTTGGCACCAGCAAACACGCCGTCGAAAATATTTTTGTTGCCGGCCGAGATCCCGTCGAAAATATTTTCGGAGCCGGCTGAGACCCTGTTGAAAATATTTTCGGGGCCGTCCGAGATCCCGTCGAAAATATTTTCAGAACCGGCTGAGCTCCCGTCGAAAATATTTTCGGAGCCGGACGAGGTATTGTCAAAAATACTTTCGGTGCCGGCCGAGCTCCCTTCGAAAATATTTTCGGCACCGGACGAGGTACTGTCGAAAATATTTTTGATGCGGCCGAGCTTCCGTCGAAAATATTTTTGACGCCGCCCAAGCTTCCTTTGAAAATATTTTCGGTGCCGGCCGAGATCCCGTCGAAAATATTTTCGGAGCCAGCCGAGACCCTGTCGAAAATATTTTCGGGGCCGTCCGAGCTGCCGTCGAAAATATTTTCGGCGCCGTTCGAGGTCCCGTCGAAACTATTTTCGGGGCCGTCCGAGCCTCCGTCGAAAACATTTTGGCACCGGCCAACACGCCGTCAAAAATATTTTTGGTGCCGATCGAGCCCCCGTTGAAAATATTTTCGGTGCCGGCCGAGCTCCAATCGAAAATATTTTCGGTGCCGGCCGAGATCCCGTCGAAAATATTTTCGGAGCCGGACGAGACCCCGTCGAAAATATTTTTGGTGCCGGCCGAGATCTTGTCGAAAATCTTTTGGATGCCAGCCGACCTCCCGTCGAAAATATTTTCGGTGCCAGCTGGGCCCCCGTCGAAAATATTTTTGGCACCGGCCAAGCTGCCGTCGAAAATATTTTCGGCGCCGTTCGCGGTCCCGTCGAAAATATTTTCGGCACCGGTCGAGGTACTGTCGAAAATATTTTCGGGGCCGTCCGAGCTCCCGTCGAAAATATTTTCGGTGCCGGCCGAGCTCCCGTCGAAAATATTTTTGACGCCGGCCGAGCTTCCGTCAAAAATATTTTCAGTGCCGGCCGAGCCCCCGTTGAAAATATTTTCGGTGCCGGCCGAGCTCCAATCAAAAATATTTTCGGTGCCGGCCGAGCTCCCGTCGAAAATATTTTCGGAGCCGGCCGAGCCCCCGTAGAAAATATTTTCGGCACCGGACGAGGTACTGTCGAAAATATTTTTGGTGCCGGCCGAGATTCCGTCGAAAATATTTTTGACGCCGCCCGAGCTTCCGTTGAAAATATTTTCGGTGCCGGCCGAGATCCCGTCGAAAATATTTTCGGAGCCAGCCGAGACCCTGTCGAAAATATTTTCGGGGCCGTCCGAGCTGCCGTCGAAAATATTTTCGGCACCTTTCGAGGTCCCGTCGAAACTATTTTCGGGGCCGTCCGAGCCTCCGTCGAAAACATTTTGGCACCGGCCAACACGCTGTCGAAAATATTTTTGGTGCCGATCGAGCCCCCGTTGAAAATATTTTCGGCACCGGTCGAGGTCCTGTCGAAAATATTTTCGGAGCCGTCCGAGCTCCCGTCGAAAATATTTTCGGCACCGGTCGAGGTATTGTCAAAAATACTTTCGGTGCCGGCCGAGCTCCCTTCGAAAATATTTTCGGCACCGGACGAGGTACTGTCGAAAATATTTTTGATGCGGCCGAGCTTCCGTCGAAAATATTTTTGACGCCGCCCAAGCTTCCTTTGAAAATATTTTCGGTGCCGGCCGAGATCCCGTCGAAAATATTTTCGGAGCCAGCCGAGACCCTGTCGAAAATATTTTCGGGGCCGTCCGAGCTGCCGTCGAAAATATTTTCGGCGCCGTTCGAGGTCCCGTCGAAACTATTTTCGGGGCCGTCCGAGCCTCCGTCGAAAACATTTTGGCACCGGCCAACACGCCGTCAAAAATATTTTTGGTGCCGATCGAGCCCCCGTTGAAAATATTTTCGGTGCCGGCCGAGCTCCAATCGAAAATATTTTCGGTGCCGGCCGAGATCCCGTCGAAAATATTTTCGGAGCCGGACGAGACCCCGTCGAAAATATTTTTGGTGCCGGCCGAGATCTTGTCGAAAATCTTTTGGATGCCAGCCGACCTCCCGTCGAAAATATTTTCGGTGCCAGCTGGGCCCCCGTCGAAAATATTTTTGGCACCAGCCAAGCTGCCGTCGAAAATATTTTCGGCGCCGTTCGCGGTCCCGTCGAAAATATTTTCGGCACCGGTCGAGGTACTGTCGAAAATATTTTCGGGGCCGTCCGAGCTCCCGTCGAAAATATTTTCGGTGCCGGCCGAGCTCCCGTCGAAAATATTTTTGACGCCGGCCGAGCTTCCGTCAAAAATATTTTCAGTGCCGGCCGAGCCCCCGTTGAAAATATTTTCGGTGCCGGCCGAGCTCCAATCAAAAATATTTTCGGTGCCGGCCGAGCTCCCGTCGAAAATATTTTCGGAGCCGGCCGAACCGCCGTCGAAAATATTTTAGGCACCGGCCGAGCTTCCATCGAAAATATTTTCGGTGCCGGATGAGACACCGACGAAAATATTTTCGGTGCCAGCCGGGCCCCCATCTAAAATATTTCCGGTGCTGGTCAGAACCTTGTCGAAAATATTTTCGGGGCCGGCTGAGCTCCCATCGAAAATATTTTTGGTGCCGGCCGAGATCCCGTCGAAAATATTTTTGGTGCTGTCCGAGCTCCCGTCGAAAATAGTTTTGACGCCGGCGGATCTTCCGTCGAAAATATTTTCCGTGCCGGCCGAGATCCCGTTGAAAATATTTTCGGAGCCGTCCGAGCTTCCGTCTAAAATATTTTTGGTGCCGGCCGAGATCCTGTCGAAAATCTTTTGGATGCCAGCCGAGCCTCCATCGAAAATATTTTCGGTGCCAGCTGGGCCCCCGTCAAAACTATATTTGGCACCAGCCAAGCCGCCGTCGAAAATATTTTCGGCGCCGGTCGCGGTCCCGTCGAAAATATTTTCGGCACCGGTCGAGGTCCTGTCGAAAATATTTTCGGAGCCGTCCGAGCTCCCGTCGAAAATATTTCTGACGCCGGACGAGCTTCCGTCGAAAATATTTTCGGTGCCGGCCGAGATCCTGTTGAAGATAGTTTCGGTGCCGGCCGAGCTCCCGTCGAAAATATTTTCGGCGCCGTTCGAGATCCTGTCGAAGATAGTTTCGGTGCCGGCCGAGCTCCCGTCGAAAATATTTTCGGCGCCGTTCGAGATCCTGTCGAAGATAGTTTCGGTGCCGGCCGAGCTCCCGTCGAAAATATTTTCGGTGCCGGCCGAGCTCCAATCGAAAATATTTTCGGTGCCGGCCGAGATCCCGTCGAAAATATTTTCGGGGCCGTCAGAGCCTCCGTCAAAAACATTTTGGCACCGGCCAACACGCTGTCAAAAATATTTTTGGTGCCGTCCGAGCCCCCGTTGAAAATATTTTCGGTGCCGGCCGAGCTCCAATCGAAAATATTTTCGGTGCCGGCCGAGATCCCGTCGAAAATATTTTCGGAGCCGGACGAGACCCCGACGAAAATATTTTCGGTGCCGGCCGGGCCCCCGTCGAAAATATTTTTGGCACCGGCCAAGCTGCCGTCGAAAATATTTTCGGAGCCGGCCAAGCCGCCGTCGAAAATATTGTCGGCGCCGGTCGCGGTCCTGTCGAAAATATTTTCGGCACCGGTCGAGGTATTGTCAAAAATACTTTCGGTGCCGGCCGAGCTCCCGTCGAAAATATTTTTGACGCTGCCCGAGCTTCCGTTGAAAATATTTTCGGTGCCGGCCGAGATCCCGTCGAAAATATTTTCGGAGCCTGCCGAGACCCTGTCGAAAATATTTTCGGGGCCGTCCGAGCTCCCGTCGAAAATATTTTCGGCGCCGTTCGAGGTCCCGTCGAAACTATTTTCGGGGCCGTCCGAGCCTCCGTCGAAAACATTTTGGCACCGGCCAACAGGCCGTCGAAAATATTTTTGGTGCCGGCCGAGCCCCCGTTGAAAATATTTTCGGTGCCGGCCGAGCTCCAATCGAAAATATTTTTGGTGCCGGCCGAGATCCCATCGAAAATATTTTCGGAGCCGGACGAGACCCCGTCGAAAATATTTTTGGTGCCGGCCGAGATCCTGTCGAAAATCTTTTGGATGCCAGCCGAGCCGCCGTCGAAAATATTTTAGGCACCGGCCGAGCTTCCATCGAAAATATTTTCGGTGCCGGATGAGACACCGACGAAAATATTTTCGGTGCCGGCTGGGCCCCCAGCTAAAATATTTCCGGTGCTGGTCAGAACCGTGTCGAAAATATTTTCGGAGCCGGCCGAGCTCCCGTCGAAAATATTTTTGACGCCGGCCGAGCTTCCGTCGAAAATATTTTCAGTGCCGGCCGAGCCCCCGTTGAAAATATTTTCGGTGCCGGCCGAGATCCCGTCGAAAATATTTTCGGAGCCGGCTGAGACCCTGTCGAAAATATTTTCGGGGCCGTCCGAGCTCCCGTCGAAAATATTTACGGCGCCGTTCGAGGTCCCGTCGAAACTATTTTCGGGGCCGTCCGAGCCTCCGTCGAAAACATTTTGGCACCGGCCAACAAGCCGTCGAAAATATTTTTGGTGCCGGCCGAGCACCCGTCGAAAATATTTTCGGTGCCGGCCGAGCTCCAATCGTAAATATTTTCGGTGCCGGCCAAGATCCCGTTGAAAATATTTTCGGCACCGGACGAGGTACTGTCGAAAATATTTTTGGTGCCGGCCGAGATTCCGTCGAAAATATTTTCGGGGCCGTCCGAGCTCCCGTCGAAAATATTTTCGGCACCGTTCGAGGTCCCGTCGAAACTATTTTCGGAGCCAGCCGAGACCCTGTCGAAAATATTTTCGGGGCCGTCCGAGCTCCCGTCGAAAATATTTTCGGCACCGTTCGAGGTCCCGTCGAAACTATTTTCGGGGCCGTCCGAGCCTCCGTCGAAAACATTTTGGCACCGGCCAACACGCCGTCGAAAATATTTTTGGTGCCGATCGAGCCCCCGTTGAAAATATTTTCGGCACCGGTCGAGCTCCCGTCGAAAATATTTTCGGAGCCGTCCGAGCTCCCGTCGAAAATATTTTCGGCACCGGTCGAGGTATTGTCAAAAATACTTTCGGTGCCGGCCGAGCTCCCTTCGAAAATATTTTCGGCACCTGACGAGGTACTGTCGAAAATATTTTTGATGCGGCCGAGCTTCCGTCGAAAATATTTTTGACGCCGCCCAAGCTTCCGTTGAAAATATTTTCGGTGCCGGCCGAGATCCCGTCGAAAATATTTTCGGAGCCAGCCGAGACCCTGTCGAAAATATTTTAGGCACCGGCCGAGCTTCCATCGAAAATATTTTTGGTGCCGGATGAGACACCGACGAAAATATTTTCGGTGCCGGCCGGGCCCCCGTCTAAAATATTTCCGGTGCTGGTCAGAACCTTGTTGAAAATATTTTCGGAGCCGGCCGAGCTCCCGTCGAAAATATTTTTGACGCTGGCCGAGCTTCCGTCGAAAATATTTTCAGTGCTGACCGAGATCCCATCGAAAATATTTTCGGCACCGGTCGAGGTCCTGTCAAAAATATTTTCGGTGCTGTCCGAGCTGCCGTTGAAAATAGTTTTGACGCCGGCGGATCTTCCGTCGAAAATATTTTCAGTGCCGGCCGAGATCCCGTTGAAAATATTTTCGGAGACGTCCGAGCTTCCGTCTAAAATATTTTTGGTGCCGGCCGAGATCCTGTCGAAAATCTTTTGGATGCCAGCCGAGCCTCCGTCGAAAATATTTTCGGTGCCAGCTGGGCCCCCGTCGAAACTATTTTTGGCACCGGCCAAGCCGCCGTCGAAAATATTTTCGGCGCAGGTCGCGGTCCCGTCGAAAATATTTTCGGCGCCGTTCGAGGTCCCGTCGAAACTATTTTCGGGGCCATCTGAGCCTCCGTCAAAAACATTTTGGCACTGGCCAACACGCCGTCAAAAATATTTTTGGTGCCGTCCGAGCCCCCGCGGAAAATATTTTCGGAGCCGGCTGAGCCGCCGTCAAAAATATTTTCCGCAGCGGTCAAGGTACTGTCAAAAATATTTTCGGTGCCGGCCGAGCTCTCATCGAAAATATTTTCGGCACCGGATGAGGTACTGTCGAAAATATTTTTGATGCCGGCCGAGCTTCCGTCGAAAATATTTTTGACGCCGCCCGAGCTTCCGTTGAAAATATTTTCGGTGCCGGCCGAGATCCCGTCGAAAATATTTTCGGAGCCAGCCGAGACCCTGTAGAAAATATTTTCGGGGCCGTCCTAGCTGCCGTCGAAAATATTTTCGGCGCCGTTCGAGGTCCCGTCGAAACTATTTTCGGGGCCGTCCGAGCCTCCGTCGAAAACATTTTGGCACCGGCTAACACGCCGTCGAAAATATTTTTGGTGCCGATCGACCCCCGTTGAAAATATTTTCGGCACCGGTCGAGGTCCTGTCGAAAATATTTTCGGAGCCGTCCGAGCTCCCATCGAAAATATTTCTGACGCCGGACGAGCTTCCGTCGAAAATATTTTCGGCGCCGTTCGAGATCCTGTCAAAGATAGTTTCGGTGCCGGCCGAGCTCCCGTCGAAAATATTTTCGGCGCCGTTCGAGATCCTGTCGAAGATAGTTTCGGTGCCGGCCGAGATCCCGTCGAAAATATTTTCGGCGCCGTTCGAGGTCCCGTCGAAACTATTTTCGGGGCCGTCCGAGCCTCCGTCGAAAACATTTTGGCACCGGCCAACACGCCGTCGAAAATATTTTTGGTGCCGATCGAGCCGCCGTTGAAAATATTTTCGGTGCCGGCCGAGCTCCAATTGAAAATATTTTCGGTGCCGGCCGAGATCCCGTCGAAAATATTTTCGGTGCCAGCTGGGCCCCCGTCGAAAATATTTTTGGCACCGGCCAAGCTGCCGTCGAAAATATTTTCGGCGCCGTTCGCGGTCCCGTCGAAAATATTTTCGGCACCGGTCGAGGTACTGTCGAAAATATTTTCGGGGCCGTCCGAGCTCCCGTCGAAAATATTTCTGACGCCGGACGAGCTTCCGTCAAAAATATTTTAGGCACCGGCCGAGATCCTGTCGAAGATATTTTCGGCACCGGTCGAGGTACTGTCGAAAATATTTTCGGGGCCGTCGAAGCTTCCATCGAAAATATTTTCGGTGCCGGCCGAGATCCCGTCGAAAATATTTTCGGAGCCGGACGAGCTTCCGTCGAAAATATTTTCGGTGCCGTTCGAGATCCTGTCGAAGACAGTTTCGGTGCTGGCCGAGCTCCCGTCGAAAATATTTTCGGCGCCGTTCGAGGTCCCGTCGAAACTATTTTCGGGGCCGTCCGAGCCTCCGTCAAAAACATTTTGGCACCGGCCAACACGCCGTCAAAAATATTTTCGGTGCCGGCCGAGCTCCCATCGAAAATATTTTCGGCACCGGACGAGGTACTGTCGAAAATACTTTTGATGCCGGCCGAGCTTCCGTCGAAAACATTTTTGACGCCGCCCGAGCTTCCGTTGAAAATATTTTCGGTGCCGGCCGAGAACCCGTCGGAAATATTTTCGGAGCCGGCCGAGACCCTGTCGAAAATATTTTCGGGGCCGTCCGAGCTCCCGTCGAAAATATTTTTGGCGCCGTTCGAGGCCCCGTCGAAACTATTTTCGGGGCCATCCGAGCCTCCGTCGAAAACATTTTGGCACCGGCCAACAGGCCGTCGAAAATATTTTGGTGCCGGCCAAGCCCCCGTTGAAAATATTTTCGGTGCCGGCCGAGCTCCAATCGAAAATATTTTCGGTGCCGGCCGAGATCCCATCGAAAATATTTTCGGAGCCGGACGAGACCCCGTCGAAAATATTTTTGGTGCCGGCCGAGATCCTGTCAAAAATCTTTTGGATGCCAGCCGAGCCCCCGTCGAAAATATTTTCGGTGCCAGCTGGGCCCCCGTCGAAAATATTTTTGGCACTGGCCAAGCTGCCGTCGAAAATAGTTTCGGCGCCATTCGCGGTCCCGTTGAAAATATTTTCGGCACCGGTCGACGTACTGTCGAAAATATTTTCGGGGCCGTCCGAGCTCCCGTCGAAAATATTTCTGACGCCGGACGAGCTTCCGTCGAAAATATTTTAGGCACCGGCCGAGATCCTGTCGAATATATTTTCGGCTCCGGTCGAGGTACTGTCGAAAATATTTTCGGGGCCGTCCGAGCTTCCATCGAAAATATTTTAGGCACCGGCCGAGCTTCCATCGAAAATATTTTCGGTGCCGGATGAGACACCGACGAAAATATTTTCGGTGCCGGCCGGGCCCCTGTCTAAAATATTTCCGGTGCTGGTCAGAACCTTGTCGAAAATATTTTCGGGGCCGGCCAAGCTCCCGTCGAAAATATTTTCGGAGCCGGCCGAGCCGCCGTCGAAAATATATTAGCACCGGCCGAGCTTCCATCGAAAATATTTTCGTTGCCGGATGAGACACCGACGAAAATATTTTCGGTGCCGGCCGGGCCCCCGTCTAAAATATTTCCGGTACTGGTCAGAACCTTGTCGAAAATATTTTCGCGGCCGGCCGAGCTCCCGTCGAAAATATTTTTGACGCCGGCCGAGCTTCCGTCGAAAATATTCTTGGTGCCGACCGAGATCCCGTCGAAAATATTTTCGGAGCCAGCTGAGCTGCCGTCGAAAATATTTTTGCCACCGGTCAAGGTACTGTCAAAAATATTTTTGGGGCCGTCCGAGCTCCCGTCGAAAATAGTTTTGACGCCGGCGGATCTTCCGTCGAAAATATTTTCCGTGCCAGCCGAGCTCCCGTCGAAAATATTTTCGGAGCCGTCCGAGCTTCCGTCTAAAATATTTTTGGTGCCGGCCGAGATCCTGTCGAAAATCTTTTGGATGCCAGCCGAGCCTCCATCGAAAATATTTTCGGTGCCAGCTGGGCCCCCGTCGAAACTATTTTTGGCACCGGCCAAGCCGCCGTCGAAAATATTTTCGGCGCCGGTCGCGGTCCCGTCGAAAATATTTTCGGCGCCGTTCGAGGTCCCGTCGAAACTATTTTCGGGGCCGTCCGAGCCTCCGTCAAAAACATTTTGGCACCGGCCAAGACGCCGTCAAAAATATTTTTGGTGCCGTCCGAGCCCCCGTCGAAAATATTTTCGGAGCCGGCCGAGCTCCCGTCGAAAATATTTTCGGAGCCGGCTGAGCCGCCGTCAAAAATATTTTCCGCACCGGTCAAGGTACTGTCAAAAATATTTTCGGTGCCGTCCGAGCTCCCATCGAAAATATTTTCGGCACCGGACGAGGTACTGTCGAAAATATTTTTGATGCCGGCCGAGCTTCCGTCAAAAATATTTTTGACACCGCCCGAGCTTCCGTTGAAAATATTTTCGGTGCCGGCCGAGATCCCGTCGAAAATATTTTCGGAGCCAGCCGAGACCCTGTCGAAAATATTTTCGGGGCCGTCCGAGCTGCCGTCGAAAATATTTTCGGCGCCGTTCGAGGTCCCGTCGAAACTATTTTCGGGGCCGTCCGAGCCTCCGTCGAAAACATTTTGGCACCGGCCAACACGCCGTCAAAAATATTTTTGGTGCCGATCGAGCCCCCGTTGAAAATATTTTCGGTGCCGGCCGAGCTCCAATCGAAAATATTTTCGGTGCCGGCCGAGATCCCGTCTAAAATATTTTCGGAGCCGGACGAGACCCCGACGAAAATATTTTCGGTGCCGGCCGGGCCCCCGTCGAAAATATTTTTGGCACCGGCCAAGCTGCCGTCGAAAATATTTTCGGTGCCAGCTGGGCCCCCGTCGAAAATATTTTTGGCACCGGCCAAGCTGCCGTCGAAAATATTTTCGGCGCCGTTCGCGGTCCCGTCGAAAATATTTTCGGCACCGGTCGAGGTACTGTCGAAAATATTTTCGGGGCCGTCCGAGCTCCCGTCGAAAATATTTTCGGTGCCGGCCGAGCTCCCGTCGAAAATATTTTAGGCACCGGCCGAGATCCTGTCAAAGATATTTTCGGCACCGGTCGAGGTACTGTCGAAAATATTTTCGGGGCCGTCCGAGCTTCCATCGAAAATATTTTCGGTGCCGGCCGAGCTCCCGTCGAAAATATTTTCGGAGCCGGCCGAGCCGCCGTCGAAAATATTTTAGGCACCGGCCGAGCTTCCATCGAAAATATTTTCGGTGCCGGATGAGACACCGACGAAAATATTTTCGGTGCCGGCCGGGCCCCCATCTAAAATATTTCCGGTGCTGGTCAGAACCTTGTCGAAAATATTTTCGGGGCCGGCCGAGCTCCCGTCGAAAATATTTTTGGTGCCGGCCGAGATCCCGTCGAAAATATTTTTGGTGCTGTCCGAGCTCCAGTCGAAAATAGTTTTGACGCCGGCGGATCTTCCGTCGAAAATATTTTCCGTGCCGGCCGAGATCCCGTTGAAAATATTTTCGGAGCCGTCCGAGCTTCCGTCTAAAATATTTTTGGTGCCGGCCGAGATCCTGTCGAAAATCTTTTGGATGCCAGCCGAGCCTCCATCGAAAATATTTTCGGTGCCAGCTGGGCCCCCGTCAAAACTATATTTGGCACCAGCCAAGCCGCCGTCGAAAATATTTTCGGCGCCGGTCGCGGTCCCGTCGAAAATATTTTCGGCACCGGTCGAGGTCCTGTCGAAAATATTTTCGGAGCCGTCCGAGCTCCCGTCGAAAATATTTCTGACGCCGGACGAGCTTCCGTCGAAAATATTTTCGGTGCCGGCCGAGATCCTGTTGAAGATAGTTTCGGTGCCGGCCGAGCTCCCGTCGAAAATATTTTCGGCGCCGTTCGAGATCCTGTCGAAGATAGTTTCGGTGCCGGCCGAGCTCCCGTCGAAAATATTTTCGGCGCCGTTCGAGATCCTGTCGAAGATAGTTTCGGTGCCGGCCGAGCTCCCGTCGAAAATATTTTCGGCGCCGTTCGAGGTCCCATCGAAACTATTTTCGGGGCCATCCGAGCCTCCGTCGAAAACATTTTGGCACCGGCCAACAGGCCGTCGAAAATATTTTTGGTGCCGGCCGAGCCCCCGTTGAAAATATTTTCGGTGCCGGCCGAGCTCCAATCGAAAATATTTTCGGTGCCGGCCGAGATCCCGTCGAAAATATTTTCGGAGCCGGACGAGACCCCGTCGAAAATATTTTTGGTGCCGGCCGAGATCCTGTCGAAAATCTTTTGGATGCCAGCCAAGCCCCCGTCGAAAATATTTTCGGTGCCAGCTGGGCCCCCGTCGAAAATATTTTTGGCACCGGCCAAGCTTCCATCGAAAATATTTTCGGTGCCGGATGAGACACCGACGAAAATATTTTCGGTGCCGGCCGAGATCCCGTCGAAAATATTTTGGACGCCGGCCGAGACCCCGTTGAAAAAATTTTCGATGCCGGGCGAGATCCCGTCGAAAATATTTTCGGTGCCAGGCGGGCCCCCGTCGAAAATATTTTCGGTGCCGGCCGAGCCCCCATCGAAAATATTTTCGGCGCCGTTCGAGTTCCCGTTGAAAATATTTTCGGAGCCGGCCGAGCTCCCTTCGAAAATATTGTCGGAGCCGGCCGAGCCGCCGTCGAAAGTATTTTCGGTGCCGGCCGGCACCTTGTCAAAAGTATTTTTGGTGCCGACCGAGCTCCCGTCGAAAATATTTTCGGTGCCGGCCGAGACCCGTTAAAAATATTTTCGGGGCCGGCCGAGCTCCCGTCTAAAATATTTTCAGTGCCGGCCGAGCTCCCATCGAAAATATTTTCGGCACTGGTCGAGGTCCCGTCGAAAATATTTTCGGGGCCGTCCTAGCTCCCGTTGAAAATATTTTTGACGCCGGCCGAGCTTCCATCGAAAATATTTTCGGTGCTGGCCGAGATCCTGTTGAAAATATTTTCGGAGCCGGCCGAGACCCCGTTGAATATATTTTCGGGGCCCTCCGAGCCTCCGTTGAAAACATTTTTGGCACCAGCCAACACGCCGTCGAAAATATTTTTGATGCCGGCCGAGCCCCAGTTAAAAATATTTTCGGTGCCGTCCGAGACCCCGTCGAAAATATTTTCGGCACCGGTCGAGGTACTGTTGAAAATATTTTTGGGGCCGTCCGAGCTCCCGTCGAAAATATTTTTGACGCCGGACGAGCTTCCGTCGAAAATATTTTCGGTGCCGGCCGAGACCCCGTCGAAATTATTTTCGGAGCCGGCCGAGATCCTGTCGAAAATCTTTTGGATGCCAGCCGAGCCTCCGTCGAAAATATTTTCGGTGCCAGCTGGGCCCCCGTCGAAAATATTTTTCACACCGGCCAACACGCCGTCGAAAATATTTTCGGTGCCGTTCGCGGTCCCGTCGAAAATATTTTCGGCACCGGTCGAGGTACTGTCGAAAATATTTTCGGGGCCGTCCGAGCTCCCGTCGAAAATATTTCTGACGCCGGACGAGCTTCCGTCGAAAATATTTTCGGTGCCGGCCGAGACCCTGTCGAAAATATTTTCGGTGCCGGCCGAGACCCCGTCGAAAATATTTTCGGAGCCGGCCGAGACCCTGTCGAAAATATTTTCGGGGCCGTCCGAGCTCCCGTCGAAAATATTTTCGGCGCCGTTCGAGGTCCCGTCGAAACTATTTTCGGGGCCGTCCGAGCTTCCGTCGAAAATATTTTCGGGGCCGTACGAGATCCCTTCGAAAATATTTTCGGCGCCGTTCGAGGTCCCGTCGAAACTATTTTTGGGGCCGTCCGAGCCTCCGTCGAAAACATTTTGGCACCGGCCAACACGCCGTCGAAAATATTTTCGGTGCCGGCCAAGATCCCGTCGAAAATATTTTCGGTGCCGGCCGAGTCCCGTCGAAAATATTTTCGGAGCCGGCTGAGCTGCCGTCGCAAATATTTTCCGCACCGGTCAAGGTACTGTCAAAAATATTTTCGGTGCCGGCCGAGCTCCCGTCTAAAATATTTTCGGTGCCTGCCGAGCTCCCATCGAAAATATTGTCGGAGCCGGCCGAGCCTCCGTCAAAACTATTTTTGGTGCCGGCCGGCACCTTTTTGAAAATATTTTCGGGGCTGGCCACGCCGCCGTCTAAAATATTTTCGGTTCCGGTCAGAACCTTGTCGAAAACATTTTCAGGGCCGTCTGAGCCTCCGTTGAAAACATTTTTGGCACCAGCAAACACGCCGTCGAAAATATTTTTGTTGCCGGCCGAGATCCCGTCGAAAATATTTTCGGAGCCGGCTGAGACCCTGTTGAAAATATTTTCGGGGCCGTCCGAGATCCCGTCGAAAATATTTTCAGAACCGGCTGAGCTCCCGTCGAAAATATTTTCGGAGCCGGACGAGGTATTGTCAAAAATACTTTCGGTGCCGGCCGAGCTCCCTTCGAAAATATTTTCGGCACCGGACGAGGTACTGTCGAAAATATTTTTGATGCGGCCGAGCTTCCGTCGAAAATATTTTTGACGCCGCCCAAGCTTCCTTTGAAAATATTTTCGGTGCCGGCCGAGATCCCGTCGAAAATATTTTCGGAGCCAGCCGAGACCCTGTCGAAAATATTTTCGGGGCCGTCCGAGCTGCCGTCGAAAATATTTTCGGCGCCGTTCGAGGTCCCGTCGAAACTATTTTCGGGGCCGTCCGAGCCTCCGTCGAAAACATTTTGGCACCGGCCAACACGCCGTCAAAAATATTTTTGGTGCCGATCGAGCCCCCGTTGAAAATATTTTCGGTGCCGGCCGAGCTCCAATCGAAAATATTTTCGGTGCCGGCCGAGATCCCGTCGAAAATATTTTCGGAGCCGGACGAGACCCCGTCGAAAATATTTTTGGTGCCGGCCGAGATCTTGTCGAAAATCTTTTGGATGCCAGCCGACCTCCCGTCGAAAATATTTTCGGTGCCAGCTGGGCCCCCGTCGAAAATATTTTTGGCACCGGCCAAGCTGCCGTCGAAAATATTTTCGGCGCCGTTCGCGGTCCCGTCGAAAATATTTTCGGCACCGGTCGAGGTACTGTCGAAAATATTTTCGGGGCCGTCCGAGCTCCCGTCGAAAATATTTTCGGTGCCGGCCGAGCTCCCGTCGAAAATATTTTTGACGCCGGCCGAGCTTCCGTCAAAAATATTTTCAGTGCCGGCCGAGCCCCCGTTGAAAATATTTTCGGTGCCGGCCGAGCTCCAATCAAAAATATTTTCGGTGCCGGCCGAGCTCCCGTCGAAAATATTTTCGGAGCCGGCCGAGCCCCCGTAGAAAATATTTTCGGCACCGGACGAGGTACTGTCGAAAATATTTTTGGTGCCGGCCGAGCTTCCGTCGAAAATATTTTTGACGCCGCCCGAGCTTCCGTTGAAAATATTTTCGGTGCCGGCCGAGATCCCGTCGAAAATATTTTCGGAGCCAGCCGAGACCCTGTCGAAAATATTTTCGGGGCCGTCCGAGCTGCCGTCGAAAATATTTTCGGCACCTTTCGAGGTCCCGTCGAAACTATTTTCGGGGCCGTCCGAGCCTCCGTCGAAAACATTTTGGCACCGGCCAACACGCTGTCGAAAATATTTTTGGTGCCGATCGAGCCCCCGTTGAAAATATTTTCGGCACCGGTCGAGGTCCTGTCGAAAATATTTTCGGAGCCGTCCGAGCTCCCGTCGAAAATATTTTCGGCACCGGTCGAGGTATTGTCAAAAATACTTTCGGTGCCGGCCGAGCTCCCTTCGAAAATATTTTCGGCACCGGACGAGGTACTGTCGAAAATATTTTTGATGCGGCCGAGCTTCCGTCGAAAATATTTTTGACGCCGCCCAAGCTTCCTTTGAAAATATTTTCGGTGCCGGCCGAGATCCCGTCGAAAATATTTTCGGAGCCAGCCGAGACCCTGTCGAAAATATTTTCGGGGCCGTCCGAGCTGCCGTCGAAAATATTTTCGGCGCCGTTCGAGGTCCCGTCGAAACTATTTTCGGGGCCGTCCGAGCCTCCGTCGAAAACATTTTGGCACCGGCCAACACGCCGTCAAAAATATTTTTGGTGCCGATCGAGCCCCCGTTGAAAATATTTTCGGTGCCGGCCGAGCTCCAATCGAAAATATTTTCGGTGCCGGCCGAGATCCCGTCGAAAATATTTTCGGAGCCGGACGAGACCCCGTCGAAAATATTTTTGGTGCCGGCCGAGATCTTGTCGAAAATCTTTTGGATGCCAGCCGACCTCCCGTCGAAAATATTTTCGGTGCCAGCTGGGCCCCCGTCGAAAATATTTTTGGCACCAGCCAAGCTGCCGTCGAAAATATTTTCGGCGCCGTTCGCGGTCCCGTCGAAAATATTTTCGGCACCGGTCGAGGTACTGTCGAAAATATTTTCGGGGCCGTCCGAGCTCCCGTCGAAAATATTTTCGGTGCCGGCCGAGCTCCCGTCGAAAATATTTTTGACGCCGGCCGAGCTTCCGTCAAAAATATTTTCAGTGCCGGCCGAGCCCCCGTTGAAAATATTTTCGGTGCCGGCCGAGCTCCAATCAAAAATATTTTCGGTGCCGGCCGAGCTCCCGTCGAAAATATTTTCGGAGCCGGCCGAACCGCCGTCGAAAATATTTTAGGCACCGGCCGAGCTTCCATCGAAAATATTTTCGGTGCCGGATGAGACACCGACGAAAATATTTTCGGTGCCAGCCGGGCCCCCATCTAAAATATTTCCGGTGCTGGTCAGAACCTTGTCGAAAATATTTTCGGGGCCGGCTGAGCTCCCATCGAAAATATTTTTGGTGCCGGCCGAGATCCCGTCGAAAATATTTTTGGTGCTGTCCGAGCTCCCGTCGAAAATAGTTTTGACGCCGGCGGATCTTCCGTCGAAAATATTTTCCGTGCCGGCCGAGATCCCGTTGAAAATATTTTCGGAGCCGTCCGAGCTTCCGTCTAAAATATTTTTGGTGCCGGCCGAGATCCTGTCGAAAATCTTTTGGATGCCAGCCGAGCCTCCATCGAAAATATTTTCGGTGCCAGCTGGGCCCCCGTCAAAACTATATTTGGCACCAGCCAAGCCGCCGTCGAAAATATTTTCGGCGCCGGTCGCGGTCCCGTCGAAAATATTTTCGGCACCGGTCGAGGTCCTGTCGAAAATATTTTCGGAGCCGTCCGAGCTCCCGTCGAAAATATTTCTGACGCCGGACGAGCTTCCGTCGAAAATATTTTCGGTGCCGGCCGAGATCCTGTTGAAGATAGTTTCGGTGCCGGCCGAGCTCCCGTCGAAAATATTTTCGGCGCCGTTCGAGATCCTGTCGAAGATAGTTTCGGTGCCGGCCGAGCTCCCGTCGAAAATATTTTCGGCGCCGTTCGAGATCCTGTCGAAGATAGTTTCGGTGCCGGCCGAGCTCCCGTCGAAAATATTTTCGGTGCCGGCCGAGCTCCAATCGAAAATATTTTCGGTGCCGGCCGAGATCCCGTCGAAAATATTTTCGGGGCCGTCAGAGCCTCCGTCAAAAACATTTTGGCACCGGCCAACACGCTGTCAAAAATATTTTTGGTGCCGTCCGAGCCCCCGTTGAAAATATTTTCGGTGCCGGCCGAGCTCCAATCGAAAATATTTTCGGTGCCGGCCGAGATCCCGTCGAAAATATTTTCGGAGCCGGACGAGACCCCGACGAAAATATTTTCGGTGCCGGCCGGGCCCCCGTCGAAAATATTTTTGGCACCGGCCAAGCTGCCGTCGAAAATATTTTCGGAGCCGGCCAAGCCGCCGTCGAAAATATTGTCGGCGCCGGTCGCGGTCCTGTCGAAAATATTTTCGGCACCGGTCGAGGTATTGTCAAAAATACTTTCGGTGCCGGCCGAGCTCCCGTCGAAAATATTTTTGACGCCGCCCGAGCTTCCGTTGAAAATATTTTCGGTGCCGGCCGAGATCCCGTCGAAAATATTTTCGGAGCCTGCCGAGACCCTGTCGAAAATATTTTCGGGGCCGTCCGAGCTCCCGTCGAAAATATTTTCGGCGCCGTTCGAGGTCCCGTCGAAACTATTTTCGGGGCCGTCCGAGCCTCCGTCGAAAACATTTTGGCACCGGCCAACAGGCCGTCGAAAATATTTTTGGTGCCGGCCGAGCCCCCGTTGAAAATATTTTCGGTGCCGGCCGAGCTCCAATCGAAAATATTTTTGGTGCCGGCCGAGATCCCATCGAAAATATTTTCGGAGCCGGACGAGACCCCGTCGAAAATATTTTTGGTGCCGGCCGAGATCCTGTCGAAAATCTTTTGGATGCCAGCCGAGCCGCCGTCGAAAATATTTTAGGCACCGGCCGAGCTTCCATCGAAAATATTTTCGGTGCCGGATGAGACACCGACGAAAATATTTTCGGTGCCGGCTGGGCCCCCAGCTAAAATATTTCCGGTGCTGGTCAGAACCGTGTCGAAAATATTTTCGGAGCCGGCCGAGCTCCCGTCGAAAATATTTTTGACGCCGGCCGAGCTTCCGTCGAAAATATTTTCAGTGCCGGCCGAGCCCCCGTTGAAAATATTTTCGGTGCCGGCCGAGATCCCGTCGAAAATATTTTCGGAGCCGGCTGAGACCCTGTCGAAAATATTTTCGGGGCCGTCCGAGCTCCCGTCGAAAATATTTACGGCGCCGTTCGAGGTCCCGTCGAAACTATTTTCGGGGCCGTCCGAGCCTCCGTCGAAAACATTTTGGCACCGGCCAACAAGCCGTTGAAAATATTTTTGGTGCCGGCCGAGCACCCGTCGAAAATATTTTCGGTGCCGGCCGAGCTCCAATCGTAAATATTTTCGGTGCCGGCCAAGATCCCGTTGAAAATATTTTCGGCACCGGACGAGGTACTGTCGAAAATATTTTTGGTGCCGGCCGAGATTCCGTCGAAAATATTTTCGGGGCCGTCCGAGCTCCCGTCGAAAATATTTTCGGCACCGTTCGAGGTCCCGTCGAAACTATTTTCGGAGCCAGCCGAGACCCTGTCGAAAATATTTTCGGGGCCGTCCGAGCTCCCGTCGAAAATATTTTCGGCACCGTTCGAGGTCCCGTCGAAACTATTTTCGGGGCCGTCCGAGCCTCCGTCGAAAACATTTTGGCACCGGCCAACACGCCGTCGAAAATATTTTTGGTGCCGATCGAGCCCCCGTTGAAAATATTTTCGGCACCGGTCGAGCTCCCGTCGAAAATATTTTCGGAGCCGTCCGAGCTCCCGTCGAAAATATTTTCGGCACCGGTCGAGGTATTGTCAAAAATACTTTCGGTGCCGGCCGAGCTCCCTTCGAAAATATTTTCGGCACCTGACGAGGTACTGTCGAAAATATTTTTGATGCGGCCGAGCTTCCGTCGAAAATATTTTTGACGCCGCCCAAGCTTCCGTTGAAAATATTTTCGGTGCCGGCCGAGATCCCGTCGAAAATATTTTCGGAGCCAGCCGAGACCCTGTCGAAAATATTTTAGGCACCGGCCGAGCTTCCATCGAAAATATTTTTGGTGCCGGATGAGACACCGACGAAAATATTTTCGGTGCCGGCCGGGCCCCCGTCTAAAATATTTCCGGTGCTGGTCAGAACCTTGTTGAAAATATTTTCGGAGCCGGCCGAGCTCCCGTCGAAAATATTTTTGACGCTGGCCGAGCTTCCGTCGAAAATATTTTCAGTGCTGACCGAGATCCCATCGAAAATATTTTCGGCACCGGTCGAGGTCCTGTCAAAAATATTTTCGGTGCTGTCCGAGCTGCCGTTGAAAATAGTTTTGACGCCGGCGGATCTTCCGTCGAAAATATTTTCAGTGCCGGCCGAGATCCCGTTGAAAATATTTTCGGAGACGTCCGAGCTTCCGTCTAAAATATTTTTGGTGCCGGCCGAGATCCTGTCGAAAATCTTTTGGATGCCAGCCGAGCCTCCGTCGAAAATATTTTCGGTGCCAGCTGGGCCCCCGTCGAAACTATTTTTGGCACCGGCCAAGCCGCCGTCGAAAATATTTTCGGCGCAGGTCGCGGTCCCGTCGAAAATATTTTCGGCGCCGTTCGAGGTCCCGTCGAAACTATTTTCGGGGCCATCTGAGCCTCCGTCAAAAACATTTTGGCACTGGCCAACACGCCGTCAAAAATATTTTTGGTGCCGTCCGAGCCCCCGCGGAAAATATTTTCGGAGCCGGCTGAGCCGCCGTCAAAAATATTTTCCGCAGCGGTCAAGGTACTGTCAAAAATATTTTCGGTGCCGGCCGAGCTCTCATCGAAAATATTTTCGGCACCGGATGAGGTACTGTCGAAAATATTTTTGATGCCGGCCGAGCTTCCGTCGAAAATATTTTTGACGCCGCCCGAGCTTCCGTTGAAAATATTTTCGGTGCCGGCCGAGATCCCGTCGAAAATATTTTCGGAGCCAGCCGAGACCCTGTAGAAAATATTTTCGGGGCCGTCCTAGCTGCCGTCGAAAATATTTTCGGCGCCGTTCGAGGTCCCGTCGAAACTATTTTCGGGGCCGTCCGAGCCTCCGTCGAAAACATTTTGGCACCGGCTAACACGCCGTCGAAAATATTTTTGGTGCCGATCGACCCCCGTTGAAAATATTTTCGGCACCGGTCGAGGTCCTGTCGAAAATATTTTCGGAGCCGTCCGAGCTCCCATCGAAAATATTTCTGACGCCGGACGAGCTTCCGTCGAAAATATTTTCGGCGCCGTTCGAGATCCTGTCAAAGATAGTTTCGGTGCCGGCCGAGCTCCCGTCGAAAATATTTTCGGCGCCGTTCGAGATCCTGTCGAAGATAGTTTCGGTGCCGGCCGAGATCCCGTCGAAAATATTTTCGGCGCCGTTCGAGGTCCCGTCGAAACTATTTTCGGGGCCGTCCGAGCCTCCGTCGAAAACATTTTGGCACCGGCCAACACGCCGTCGAAAATATTTTTGGTGCCGATCGAGCCGCCGTTGAAAATATTTTCGGTGCCGGCCGAGCTCCAATTGAAAATATTTTCGGTGCCGGCCGAGATCCCGTCGAAAATATTTTCGGTGCCAGCTGGGCCCCCGTCGAAAATATTTTTGGCACCGGCCAAGCTGCCGTCGAAAATATTTTCGGCGCCGTTCGCGGTCCCGTCGAAAATATTTTCGGCACCGGTCGAGGTACTGTCGAAAATATTTTCGGGGCCGTCCGAGCTCCCGTCGAAAATATTTCTGACGCCGGACGAGCTTCCGTCAAAAATATTTTAGGCACCGGCCGAGATCCTGTCGAAGATATTTTCGGCACCGGTCGAGGTACTGTCGAAAATATTTTCGGGGCCGTCGAAGCTTCCATCGAAAATATTTTCGGTGCCGGCCGAGATCCCGTCGAAAATATTTTCGGAGCCGGACGAGCTTCCGTCGAAAATATTTTCGGTGCCGTTCGAGATCCTGTCGAAGACAGTTTCGGTGCTGGCCGAGCTCCCGTCGAAAATATTTTCGGCGCCGTTCGAGGTCCCGTCGAAACTATTTTCGGGGCCGTCCGAGCCTCCGTCAAAAACATTTTGGCACCGGCCAACACGCCGTCAAAAATATTTTCGGTGCCGGCCGAGCTCCCATCGAAAATATTTTCGGCACCGGACGAGGTACTGTCGAAAATACTTTTGATGCCGGCCGAGCTTCCGTCGAAAACATTTTTGACGCCGCCCGAGCTTCCGTTGAAAATATTTTCGGTGCCGGCCGAGAACCCGTCGGAAATATTTTCGGAGCCGGCCGAGACCCTGTCGAAAATATTTTCGGGGCCGTCCGAGCTCCCGTCGAAAATATTTTTGGCGCCGTTCGAGGCCCCGTCGAAACTATTTTCGGGGCCATCCGAGCCTCCGTCGAAAACATTTTGGCACCGGCCAACAGGCCGTCGAAAATATTTTGGTGCCGGCCGAGCCCCCGTTGAAAATATTTTCGGTGCCGGCCGAGCTCCAATCGAAAATATTTTCGGTGCCGGCCGAGATCCCGTCGAAAATATTTTCGGAGCCGGACGAGACCCCGTCGAAAATATTTTTGGTGCCGGCCGAGATCCTGTCAAAAATCTTTTGGATGCCAGCCGAGCCCCCGTCGAAAATATTTTCGGTGCCAGCTGGGCCCCCGTCGAAAATATTTTTGGCACTGGCCAAGCTGCCGTCGAAAATAGTTTCGGCGCCATTCGCGGTCCCGTTGAAAATATTTTCGGCACCGGTCGACGTACTGTCGAAAATATTTTCGGGGCCGTCCGAGCTCCCGTCGAAAATAGTTTTGACGCCGGCGGATCTTCCGTCGAAAATATTTTCCGTGCCAGCCGAGCTCCCGTCGAAAATATTTTCGGAGCCGTCCGAGCTTCCGTCTAAAATATTTTTGGTGCCGGCCGAGATCCTGTCGAAAATCTTTTGGATGCCAGCCGAGCCTCCATCGAAAATATTTTCGGTGCCAGCTGGGCCCCCGTCGAAACTATTTTTGGCACCGGCCAAGCCGCCGTCGAAAATATTTTCGGCGCCGGTCGCGGTCCCGTCGAAAATATTTTCGGCGCCGTTCGAGGTCCCGTCGAAACTATTTTCAGGGCCGTCCGAGCCTCCGTCAAAAACATTTTGGCACCGGCCAAGACGCCGTCAAAAATATTTTTGGTGCCGTCCGAGCCCCCGTCGAAAATATTTTCGGAGCCGGCCGAGCTCCCGTCGAAAATATTTTCGGAGCCGGCTGAGCCGCCGTCAAAAATATTTTCCGCACCGGTCAAGGTACTGTCAAAAATATTTTCGGTGCCGTCCGAGCTCCCATCGAAAATATTTTCGGCACCGGACGAGGTACTGTCGAAAATATTTTTGATGCCAGCCGAGCTTCCGTCAAAAATATTTTTGACACCGCCCGAGCTTCCGTTGAAAATATTTTCGGTGCCGGCCGAGATCCCGTCGAAAATATTTTCGGAGCCAGCCGAGACCCTGTCGAAAATATTTTCGGGGCCGTCCGAGCTGCCGTCGAAAATATTTTCGGCGCCGTTCGAGGTCCCGTCGAAACTATTTTCGGGGCCGTCCGAGCCTCCGTCGAAAACATTTTGGCACCGGCCAACACGCCGTCAAAAATATTTTTGGTGCCGATCGAGCCCCCGTTGAAAATATTTTCGGTGCCGGCCGAGCTCCAATCGAAAATATTTTCGGTGCCGGCCGAGATCCCGTCTAAAATATTTTCGGAGCCGGACGAGACCCCGACGAAAATATTTTCGGTGCCGGCCGGGCCCCCGTCGAAAATATTTTTGGCACCGGCCAAGCTGCCGTCGAAAATATTTTCGGTGCCAGCTGGGCCCCCGTCGAAAATATTTTTGGCACCGGCCAAGCTGCCGTCGAAAATATTTTCGGCGCCGTTCGCGGTCCCGTCGAAAATATTTTCGGCACCGGTCGAGGTACTGTCGAAAATATTTTCGGGGCCGTCCGAGCTCCCGTCGAAAATATTTTCGGTGCCGGCCGAGCTCCCGTCGAAAATATTTTAGGCACCGGCCGAGATCCTGTCAAAGATATTTTCGGCACCGGTCGAGGTACTGTCGAAAATATTTTCGGGGCCGTCCGAGCTTCCATCGAAAATATTTTCGGTGCCGGCCGAGCTCCCGTCGAAAATATTTTCGGAGCCGGCCGAGCCGCCGTCGAAAATATTTTAGGCACCGGCCGAGCTTCCATCGAAAATATTTTCGGTGCCGGATGAGACACCGACGAAAATATTTTCGGTGCCGGCCGGGCCCCCATCTAAAATATTTCCGGTGCTGGTCAGAACCTTGTCGAAAATATTTTCGGGGCCGGCCGAGCTCCCGTCGAAAATATTTTTGGTGCCGGCCGAGATCCCGTCGAAAATATTTTTGGTGCTGTCCGAGCTCCAGTCGAAAATAGTTTTGACGCCGGCGGATCTTCCGTCGAAAATATTTTCCGTGCCGGCCGAGATCCCGTTGAAAATATTTTCGGAGCCGTCCGAGCTTCCGTCTAAAATATTTTTGGTGCCGGCCGAGATCCTGTCGAAAATCTTTTGGATGCCAGCCGAGCCTCCATCGAAAATATTTTCGGTGCCAGCTGGGCCCCCGTCAAAACTATATTTGGCACCAGCCAAGCCGCCGTCGAAAATATTTTCGGCGCCGGTCGCGGTCCCGTCGAAAATATTTTCGGCACCGGTCGAGGTCCTGTCGAAAATATTTTCGGAGCCGTCCGAGCTCCCGTCGAAAATATTTCTGACGCCGGACGAGCTTCCGTCGAAAATATTTTCGGTGCCGGCCGAGATCCTGTTGAAGATAGTTTCGGTGCCGGCCGAGCTCCCGTCGAAAATATTTTCGGCGCCGTTCGAGATCCTGTCGAAGATAGTTTCGGTGCCGGCCGAGCTCCCGTCGAAAATATTTTCGGCGCCGTTCGAGATCCTGTCGAAGATAGTTTCGGTGCCGGCCGAGCTCCCGTCGAAAATATTTTCGGTGCCGTCCGAGCCCCCGTCGAAACTATTTTCGGGGCCGTCAGAGCCTCCGTCAAAAACATTTTGGCACCGGCCAACACGCTGTCAAAAATATTTTTGGTGCCGTCTGAGCCCCCGTTGAAAATATTTTCGGTGCCGGCCGAACTCCAATCGAAAATATTTTCGGTGCCGGCCGAGATCCCGTCGAAAATATTTTCGGAGCCGGACGAGACCCCGACGAAAATATTTTCGGTGCCGGCCGGGCCCCCGTCGAAAATATTTTTGGCACCGGCCAAGCTGCCGTCGAAAATATTTTCGGAGCCGGCCAAGCCGCCGTCGAAAATATTGTCGGCGCCGGTCGCGGTCCTGTCGAAAATATTTTCGGCACCGGTCGAGGTATTGTCAAAAATACTTTCGGTGCCGGCCGAGCTCCCGTCGAAAATATTTTTGACGCCGCCCGAGCTTCCGTTGAAAATATTTTCGGTGCCGGCCGAGATCCCGTCGAAAATATTTTCGGAGCCTGCCGAGACCCTGTCGAAAATATTTTCGGGGCCGTCCGAGCTCCCGTCGAAAATATTTTCGGCGCCGTTCGAGGTCCCGTCGAAACTATTTTCGGGGCCGTCCGAGCCTCCGTCGAAAACATTTTGTCACCGGCCAACAGGCCGTCGAAAATATTTTTGGTGCCGTCCGAGCCCCCGTTGAAAATATTTTCGGTGCCGGCCGAGCTCCAATCGAAAATATTTTCGGTGCCGGCCGAGATCCCGTCGAAAATATTTTCGGAGCCGGACGAGACCCCGTCGAAAATATTTTTGGTGCCGGCCGAGATCCTGTCGAAAATCTTTTGGATGCCAGCCGAGCCGCCGTCGAAAATATTTTAGGCACCGGCCGAGCTTCCATCGAAAATATTTTCGGTGCCGGATGAGACACCGACGAAAATATTTTCGGTGCCGGCTGGGCCCCCAGCTAAAATATTTCCGGTGCTGGTCAGAACTGTGTCGAAAATATTTTCGGAGCCGGCCGAGCTCCCGTCGAAAATATTTTTGACGCCGGCCGAGCTTCCGTCGAAAATATTTTCAGTGCCGGCCGAGCCCCCGTTGAAAATATTTTCGGTGCCGGCCGAGATCCCGTCGAAAATATTTTCGGAGCCGGCTGAGACCCTGTCGAAAATATTTTCGGGGCCGTCCGAGCTCCCGTCGAAAATATTTACGGCGCCGTTCGAGGTCCCGTCGAAACTATTTTCGGGGCCGTCCGAGCCTCCGTCGAAAACATTTTGGCACCGGCCAACAAGCCGTCGAAAATATTTTTGGTGCCGGCCGAGCACCCGTCGAAAATATTTTCGGTGCCGGCCGAGCTCCAATCGTAAATATTTTCGGTGCCGGCCAAGATCCCGTTGAAAATATTTTCGGCACCGGACGAGGTACTGTCGAAAATATTTTTGGTGCCGGCCGAGATTCCGTCGAAAATATTTTCGGGGCCGTCCGAGCTCCCGTCGAAAATATTTTCGGCACCGTTCGAGGTCCCGTCGAAACTATTTTCGGAGCCAGCCGAGACCCTGTCGAAAATATTTTCGGGGCCGTCCGAGCTCCCGTCGAAAATATTTTCGGCACCGTTCGAGGTCCCGTCGAAACTATTTTCGGGGCCGTCCGAGCCTCCGTCGAAAACATTTTGGCACCGGCCAACACGCCGTCGAAAATATTTTTGGTGCCGATCGAGCCCCCGTTGAAAATATTTTCGGCACCGGTCGAGCTCCCGTCGAAAATATTTTCGGAGCCGTCCGAGCTCCCGTCGAAAATATTTTCGGCACCGGTCGAGGTATTGTCAAAAATACTTTCGGTGCCGGCCGAGCTCCCTTCGAAAATATTTTCGGCACCTGACGAGGTACTGTCGAAAATATTTTTGATGCGGCCGAGCTTCCGTCGAAAATATTTTTGACGCCGCCCAAGCTTCCTTTGAAAATATTTTTGACGCCGCCCAAGCTTCCTTTGAAAATATTTTCGGTGCCGGCCGAGATCCCGTCGAAAATATTTTCGGAGCCAGCCGAGACCCTGTCGAAAATATTTTAGGCACCGGCCGAGCTTCCATCGAAAATATTTTTGGTGCCGGATGAGACACCGACGAAAATATTTTCGGTGCCGGCCGGGCCCCCGTCTAAAATATTTCCGGTGCTGGTCAGAACCTTGTTGAAAATATTTTCGGAGCCGGCCGAGCTCCCGTCGAAAATATTTTTGACGCTGGCCGAGCTTCCGTCGAAAATATTTTCAGTGCTGACCGAGATCCCATCGAAAATATTTTCGGCACCGGTCGAGGTCCTGTCAAAAATATTTTCGGTGCTGTCCGAGCAGCCGTTGAAAATAGTTTTGACGCCGGCGGATCTTCCGTCGAAAATATTTTCAGTGCCGGCCGAGATCCCGTTGAAAATATTTTCGGAGACGTCCGAGCTTCCGTCTAAAATATTTTTGGTGCCGGCCGAGATCCTGTCGAAAATCTTTTGGATGCCAGCCGAGCCTCCGTCGAAACTATTTTCGGTGCCAGCTGGGCCCCCGTCGAAACTATTTTTGGCACCGGCCAAGCCGCCGTCGAAAATATTTTCGGCGCAGGTCGCGGTCCCGTCGAAAATATTTTCGGCGCCGTTCGAGGTCCCGTCGAAACTATTTTCGGGGCCATCTGAGCCTCCGTCAAAAACATTTTGGCACTGGCCAACACGCCGTCAAAAATATTTTTGGTGCCGTCCGAGCCCCCGCGGAAAATATTTTCGGAGCCGGCTGAGCCGCCGTCAAAAATATTTTCCGCAGCGGTCAAGGTACTGTCAAAAATATTTTCGGTGCCGGCCGAGCTCTCATCGAAAATATTTTCGGCACCGGATGAGGTACTGTCGAAAATATTTTTGATGCCGGCCGAGCTTCCGTCGAAAATATTTTTGACGCCGCCCGAGCTTCCGTTGAAAATATTTTCGGTGCCGGCCGAGATCCCGTCGAAAATATTTTCGGAGCCAGCCGAGACCCTGTAGAAAATATTTTCGGGGCCGTCCTAGCTGCCGTCGAAAATATTTTCGGCGCCGTTCGAGGTCCCGTCGAAACTATTTTCGGGGCCGTCCGAGCCTCCGTCGAAAACATTTTGGCACCGGCTAACACGCCGTCGAAAATATTTTTGGTGCCGATCGACCCCCGTTGAAAATATTTTCGGCACCGGTCGAGGTCCTGTCGAAAATATTTTCGGAGCCGTCCGAGCTCCCATCGAAAATATTTCTGACGCCGGACGAGCTTCCGTCGAAAATATTTTCGGCGCCGTTCGAGATCCTGTCGAAGATAGTTTCGGTGCCGGCCGAGCTCCCGTCGAAAATATTTTCGGCGCCGTTCGAGATCCTGTCGAAGATAGTTTCGGTGCCGGCCGAGATCCCGTCGAAAATATTTTCGGCGCCGTTCGAGGTCCCGTCGAAACTATTTTCGGGGCCGTCCGAGCCTCCGTCGAAAACATTTTGGCACCGGCCAACACGCCGTCGAAAATATTTTTGGTGCCGATCGAGCCGCCATTGAAAATATTTTCGGTGCCGGCCGAGCTCCAATTGAAAATATTTTCGGTGCCGGCCGAGATCCCGTCGAAAATATTTTCGGTGCCAGCTGGGCCCCCGTCGAAAATATTTTTGGCACCGGCCAAGCTGCCGTCGAAAATATTTTCGGCGCCGTTCGCGGTCCCGTCGAAAATATTTTCGGCACCGGTCGAGGTACTGTTGAAAATATTTTCGGGGCCGTCCGAGCTCCCGTCGAAAATATTTCTGACGCCGGACGAGCTTCCGTCAAAAATATTTTAGGCACCGGCCGAGATCCTGTCGAAGATATTTTCGGCACCGGTCGAGGTACTGTCGAAAATATTTTCGGGGCCGTCGAAGCTTCCATCGAAAATATTTTCGGTGCCGGCCGAGATCCCGTCGAAAATATTTTCGGAGCCGGACGAGCTTCCGTCGAAAATATTTTCGGTGCCGTTCGAGATCCTGTCGAAGACAGTTTCGGTGCTGGCCGAGCTCCCGTCGAAAATATTTTCGGCGCCGTTCGAGGTCCCGTCGAAACTATTTTCGGGGCCGTCCGAGCCTCCGTCAAAAACATTTTGGCACCGGCCAACACGCAGTCAAAAATATTTTTGGTGCCGTCCGAGCCCCCGTTGAAAGTATTTTTGGTGCCGGCCGAGCTCCCGTCGAAAATATTTTCGGGGCCGGCTGAGCCGCCTTCGAAAATATTTTCCGCAGCGGTCAAGGTACTGTCAAAAATATTTTCGGCGCCGGCCGAGCTCCCTTCGAAAATATTTTCGGCACCGGACGAGGTACTGTCGAAAATATTTTTGATGCCGGCCGAGCTTCCGTCGAAAATATTTTTGACGCCGCCCGAGCTTCCGTTGAAAATATTTTCGGTGCCGGCCGAGATCCCGTCGAAAATAGTTCTGACGCCGGATGAGCTTCCGTCGAAAATATTTTCGGTGCCGTTCGAGATCCTGTCGAAGACAGTTTCGGTGCTGGCCGAGCTCCCGTCGAAAATATTTTCGGCGCCGTTCGAGGTCCCGTCGAAACTATTTTCGGGGCCGTCCGAGCCTCCGTCAAAAACATTTTGGCACCGGCCAACACGCCGTCAAAAATATTTTCGGTGCCGGCCGAGCTCCCATCGAAAATATTTTCGGCACCGGACGAGGTACTGTCGAAAATACTTTTGATGCCGGCCGAGCTTCCGTCGAAAACATTTTTGACGCCGCCCGAGGTTCCGTTGAAAATATTTTCGGTGCCGGCCGAGAACCCGTCGGAAATATTTTCGGAGCCGGCCGAGACCCTGTCGAAAATATTTTCGGGGCCGTCCGAGCTCCCGTCGAAAATATTTTTGGCGCCGTTCGAGGCCCCGTCGAAACTATTTTCGGGGCCATCCGAGCCTCCGTCGAAAACATTTTGGCACCGGCCAACAGGCCGTCGAAAATATTTTGGTGCCGGCCGAGCCCCCGTTGAAAATATTTTCGGTGCCGGCCGAGCTCCAATCGAAAATATTTTCGGTGCCGGCCGAGATCCCGTCGAAAATATTTTCGGAGCCGGACGAGACCCCGTCGAAAATATTTTTGGTGCCGGCCGAGATCCTGTCAAAAATCTTTTGGATGCCAGCCGAGCCCCCGTCGAAAATATTTTCGGTGCCAGGTGGGCCCCCGTCGAAAATATTTTTGGCACCGGCCAAGCTGCCGTCGAAAATATTTTCGGCGCCGTTCGCGGTCCCGTCGAAAATATTTTCGGCACCGGTCGAGGTACTGTTGAAAATATTTTCGGGGCCGTCCGAGCTCCCGTCGAAAATATTTCTGACGCCGGACGAGCTTCCGTCAAAAATATTTTAGGCACCGGCCGAGATCCTGTCGAAGATATTTTCGGCACCGGTCGAGGTACTGTCGAAAATATTTTCGGGGCCGTCGAAGCTTCCATCGAAAATATTTTCGGTGCCGGCCGAGATCCCGTCGAAAATATTTTCGGAGCCGGACGAGCTTCCGTCGAAAATATTTTCGGTGCCGTTCGAGATCCTGTCGAAGACAGTTTCGGTGCTGGCCGAGCTCCCGTCGAAAATATTTTCGGCGCCGTTCGAGGTCCCGTCGAAACTATTTTCGGGGCCGTCCGAGCCTCCGTCAAAAACATTTTGGCACCGGCCAACAGGCCGTCAAAAATATTTTTGGTGCCGATCGAGCCCCCGTTGAAAATATTTTCGGTGCCGGCCGAGCTCCAATCGACAATATTTTCGGTGCCGGCCGAGATCCCGTCTAAAATATTTTCGGAGCCGGACGAGACCCCGACGAAAATATTTTCGGTGCCGGCCGGGCCCCCGTCGAAAATATTTTTGGCACCGGCCAAGCTGCCGTCGAAAATATTTTTGGTGCCAGGTGGGCCCCCGTCGAAAATATTTTTGGCACCGGCCAAGCTGCCGTCGAAAATATTTTCGGCGCCGTTCGCGGTCCCGTCGAAAATATTTTCGGCACCGGTCGAGGTACTGTCGAAAATATTTTCGGGGCCGTCCGAGCTCCCGTCGAAAATATTTTCGGTGCCGGCCGAGCTCCCGTCGAAAATATTTTAGGCACCGGCCGAGATCCTGTCGAAGATATTTTCGGCACCGGTCGAGGTACTGTCGAAAATATTTTCGGGGCCGTCCGAGCTTCCATCGAAAATATTTTCGGTGCCGGCCGAGCTCCCGTCGAAAATATTTTCGGAGCCGGCCGAGCCGCCGTCGAAAATATTTTAGGCACCGGCCGAGCTTCCATCGAAAATATTTTCGGTGCCGGATGAGACACCGTCGAAAATATTTTCGGTGCCGGCCGGGCCCCCATCTAAAATATTTCCGGTGCTGGTCAGAACCTTGTCGAAAATATTTTCGGGGCCGGCCGAGCTCCCGTCGAAAATATTTTTGGTGCCGGCCGAGATCCCGTCGAAAATATTTTTGGTGCTGTCCGAGCTCCAGTCGAAAATAGTTTTGACGCCGGCGGATCTTCCGTCGAAAATATTTTCCGTGCCGGCCGAGATCCCGTTGAAAATATTTTCGGAGCCGTCCGAGCTTCCGTCTAAAATATTTTTGGTGCCGGCCGAGATCCTGTCGAAAATCTTTTGGATGCCAGCCGAGCCTCCATCGAAAATATTTTCGGTGCCAGCTGGGCCCCCGTCAAAACTATATTTGGCACCAGCCAAGCCGCCGTCGAAAATATTTTCGGCGCCGGTCGCGGTCCCGTCGAAAATATTTTCGGCACCGGTCGAGGTCCTGTCGAAAATATTTTCGGAGCCGTCCGAGCTCCCGTCGAAAATATTTCTGACGCCGGACGAGCTTCCGTCGAAAATATTTTCGGTGCCGGCCGAGATCCTGTTGAAGATAGTTTCGGTGCCGGCCGAGCTCCCGTCGAAAATATTTTCGGCGCCGTTCGAGATCCTGTCGAAGATAGTTTCGGTGCCGGCCGAGCTCCCGTCGAAAATATTTTCGGCGCCGTTCGAGATCCTGTCGAAGATAGTTTCGGTGCCGGCCGAGCTCCCGTCGAAAATATTTTCGGTGCCGTCCGAGCCCCCGTCGAAACTATTTTCGGGGCCGTCAGAGCCTCCGTCAAAAACATTTTGGCACCGGCCAACACGCTGTCAAAAATATTTTTGGTGCCGTCCGAGCCCCCGTTGAAAATATTTTCGGTGCCGGCCGAACTCCAATCGAAAATATTTTCGGTGCCGGCCGAGATCCCGTCGAAAATATTTTCGGAGCCGGACGAGACCCCGACGAAAATATTTTCGGTGCCGGCCGGGCCCCCGTCGAAAATATTTTTGGCACCGGCCAAGCTGCCGTCGAAAATATTTTCGGAGCCGGCCAAGCCGCCGTCGAAAATATTGTCGGCGCCGGTCGCGGTCCTGTCGAAAATATTTTCGGCACCGGTCGAGGTATTGTCAAAAATACTTTCGGTGCCGGCCGAGCTCCCGTCGAAAATATTTTTGACGCCGCCCGAGCTTCCGTTGAAAATATTTTCGGTGCCGGCCGAGATCCCGTCGAAAATATTTTCGGAGCCTGCCGAGACCCTGTCAAAAATATTTTCGGGGCCGTCCGAGCTCCCGTCGAAAATATTTTCGGCGCCGTTCGAGGTCCCGTCGAAACTATTTTCGGGGCCGTCCGAGCCTCCGTCGAAAACATTTTGGCACCGGCCAACAGGCCGTCGAAAATATTTTTGGTGCCGGCCGAGCCCCCGTTGAAAATATTTTCGGTGCCGGCCGAGCTCCAATCGAAAATATTTTTGGTGCCGGCCGAGATCCCATCGAAAATATTTTCGGAGCCGGACGAGACCCCGTCGAAAATATTTTTGGTGCCGGCCGAGATCCTGTCGAAAATCTTTTGGATGCCAGCCGAGCCGCCGTCGAAAATATTTTAGGCACCGGCCGAGCTTCCATCGAAAATATTTTCGGTGCCGGATGAGACACCGACGAAAATATTTTCGGTGCCGGCTGGGCCCCCAGCTAAAATATTTCCGGTGCTGGTCAGAACCGTGTCGAAAATATTTTCGGAGCCGGCCGAGCTCCCGTCGAAAATATTTTTGACGCCGGCCGAGCTTCCGTCGAAAATATTTTCAGTGCCGGCCGAGCCCCCGTTGAAAATATTTTCGGTGCCGGCCGAGATCCCGTCGAAAATATTTTCGGAGCCGGCTGAGACCCTGTCGAAAATATTTTCGGGGCCGTCCGAGCTCCCGTCGAAAATATTTACGGCGCCGTTCGAGGTCCCGTCGAAACTATTTTCGGGGCCGTCCGAGCCTCCGTCGAAAACATTTTGGCACCGGCCAACAAGCCGTCGAAAATATTTTTGGTGCCGGCCGAGCACCCGTCGAAAATATTTTCGGTGCCGGCCGAGCTCCAATCGTAAATATTTTCGGTGCCGGCCAAGATCCCGTTGAAAATATTTTCGGCACCGGACGAGGTACTGTCGAAACTATTTTCGGAGCCAGCCGAGACCCTGTCGAAAATATTTTCGGGGCCGTCCGAGCTCCCGTCGAAAATATTTTCGGCACCGTTCGAGGTCCCGTCGAAACTATTTTCGGAGCCAGCCGAGACCCTGTCGAAAATATTTTCGGGGCCGTCCGAGCTCCCGTCGAAAATATTTTCGGCACCGTTCGAGGTCCCGTCGAAACTATTTTCGGGGCCGTCCGAGCCTCCGTCGAAAACATTTTGGCACCGGCCAACACGCCGTCGAAAATATTTTTGGTGCCGATCGAGCCCCCGTTGAAAATATTTTCGGCACCGGTCGAGCTCCCGTCGAAAATATTTTCGGAGCCGTCCGAGCTCCCGTCGAAAATATTTTCGGCACCGGTCGAGGTATTGTCAAAAATACTTTCGGTGCCGGCCGAGCTCCCTTCGAAAATATTTTCGGCACCTGACGAGGTACTGTCGAAAATATTTTTGATGCGGCCGAGCTTCCGTCGAAAATATTTTTGACGCCGCCCAAGCTTCCGTTGAAAATATTTTCGGTGCCGGCCGAGATCCCGTCGAAAATATTTTCGGAGCCAGCCGAGACCCTGTCGAAAATATTTTAGGCACCGGCCGAGCTTCCATCGAAAATATTTTTGGTGCCGGATGAGACACCGACGAAAATATTTTCGGTGCCGGCCGGGCCCCCGTCTAAAATATTTCCGGTGCTGGTCAGAACCTTGTTGAAAATATTTTCGGAGCCGGCCGAGCTCCCGTCGAAAATATTTTTGACGCTGGCCGAGCTTCCGTCGAAAATATTTTCAGTGCTGACCGAGATCCCATCGAAAATATTTTCGGCACCGGTCGAGGTCCTGTCAAAAATATTTTCGGTGCTGTCCGAGCTGCCGTTGAAAATAGTTTTGACGCCGGCGGATCTTCCGTCGAAAATATTTTCAGTGCCGGCCGAGATCCCGTTGAAAATATTTTCGGAGACGTCCGAGCTTCCGTCTAAAATATTTTTGGTGCCGGCCGAGATCCTGTCGAAAATCTTTTGGATGCCAGCCGAGCCTCCGTCGAAAATATTTTCGGTGCCAGCTGGGCCCCCGTCGAAACTATTTTTGGCACCGGCCAAGCCGCCGTCGAAAATATTTTCGGCGCAGGTCGCGGTCCCGTCGAAAATATTTTCGGCGCCGTTCGAGGTCCCGTCGAAACTATTTTCGGGGCCATCCGAGCCTCCGTCAAAAACATTTTGGCACTGGCCAACACGCCGTCAAAAATATTTTTGGTGCCGTCCGAGCCCCCGCGGAAAATATTTTCGGAGCCGGCTGAGCCGCCGTCAAAAATATTTTCCGCAGCGGTCAAGGTACTGTCAAAAATATTTTCGGTGCCGGCCGAGCTCTCATCGAAAATATTTTCGGCACCGGATGAGGTACTGTCGAAAATATTTTTGATGCCGGCCGAGCTTCCGTCGAAAATATTTTTGACGCCGCCCGAGCTTCCGTTGAAAATATTTTCGGTGCCGGCCGAGATCCCGTCGAAAATATTTTCGGAGCCAGCCGAGACCCTGTAGAAAATATTTTCGGGGCCGTCCTAGCTGCCGTCGAAAATATTTTCGGCGCCGTTCGAGGTCCCGTCGAAACTATTTTCGGGGCCGTCCGAGCCTCCGTCGAAAACATTTTGGCACCGGCTAACACGCCGTCGAAAATATTTTTGGTGCCGATCGACCCCCGTTGAAAATATTTTCGGCACCGGTCGAGGTCCTGTCGAAAATATTTGCGGAGCCGTCCGAGCTCCCATCGAAAATATTTCTGACGCCGGACGAGCTTCCGTCGAAAATATTTTCGGCGCCGTTCGAGATCCTGTCGAAGATAGTTTCGGTGCCGGCCGAGCTCCCGTCGAAAATATTTTCGGCGCCGTTCGAGATCCTGTCGAAGATAGTTTCGGTGCCGGCCGAGATCCCGTCGAAAATATTTTCGGCGCCGTTCGAGGTCCCGTCGAAACTATTTTCGGGGCCGTCCGAGCCTCCGTCGAAAACATTTTGGCACCGGCCAACACGCCGTCGAAAATATTTTTGGTGCCGATCGAGCCGCCATTGAAAATATTTTCGGTGCCGGCCGAGCTCCAATTGAAAATATTTTCGGTGCCGGCCGAGATCCCGTCGAAAATATTTTCGGTGCCAGCTGGGCCCCCGTCGAAAATATTTTTGGCACCGGCCAAGCTGCCGTCGAAAATATTTTCGGCGCCGTTCGCAGTCCCGTCGAAAATATTTTCGGCACCGGTCGAGGTACTGTCGAAAATATTTTCGGGGCCGTCCGAGCTCCCGTCGAAAATATTTCTGACGCCGGACGAGCTTCCGTCAAAAATATTTTAGGCACCGGCCGAGATCCTGTCGAAGATATTTTCGGCACCGGTCGAGGTACTGTCGAAAATATTTTCGGGGCCGTCGAAGCTTCCATCGAAAATATTTTCGGTGCCGGCCGAGATCCCGTCGAAAATATTTTCGGAGCCGGACGAGCTTCCGTCGAAAATATTTTCGGTGCCGTTCGAGATCCTGTCGAAGACAGTTTCGGTGCTGGCCGAGCTCCCGTCGAAAATATTTTCGGCGCCGTTCGAGGTCCCGTCGAAACTATTTTCGGGGCCGTCCGAGCCTCCGTCAAAAACATTTTGGCACCGGCCAACACGCAGTCAAAAATATTTTTGGTGCCGTCCGAGCCCCCGTTGAAAGTATTTTTGGTGCCGGCCGAGCTCCTGTCGAAAATATTTTCGGGGCCGGCTGAGCCGCCTTCGAAAATATTTTCCGCAGCGGTCAAGGTACTGTCAAAAATATTTTCGGCGCCGGCCGAGCTCCCTTCGAAAATATTTTCGGCACCGGACGAGGTACTGTCGAAAATATTTTTGATGCCGGCCGAGCTTCCGTCGAAAATATTTTTGACGCCGCCCGAGCTTCCGTCGAAAATATTTTCGGTGCCGGCCGAGATCCTGTCGAAGATAGTTTCGGTGCCGGCCGAGCTCCCGTCGAAAATATTTTCGGCGCCGTTCGAGGTCCCGTCGAAACTATTTTCGGGGCCGTCCGAGCCTCCGTCAAAAACATTTTGGCACCGGCCAACACGCCGTCAAAAATATTTTCGGTGCCGGCCGAGCTCCCATCGAAAATATTTTCGGCACCGGACGAGGTACTGTCGAAAATACTTTTGATGCCGGCCGAGCTTCCGTCGAAAACATTTTTGACGCCGCCCGAGCTTCCGTTGAAAATATTTTCGGTGCCGGCCGAGAACCCGTCGGAAATATTTTCGGAGCCGGCCGAGACCCTGTCGAAAATATTTTCGGGGCCGTCCGAGCTCCCGTCGAAAATATTTTTGGCGCCGTTCGAGGCCCCGTCGAAACTATTTTCGGGGCCATCCGAGCCTCCGTCGAAAACATTTTGGCACCGGCCAACAGGCCGTCGAAAATATTTTGGTGCCGGCCGAGCCCCCGTTGAAAATATTTTCGGTGCCGGCCGAGCTCCAATCGAAAATATTTTCGGTGCCGGCCGAGATCCCGTCGAAAATATTTTCGGAGCCGGACGAGACCCCGTCGAAAATATTTTTGGTGCCGGCCGAGATCCTGTCAAAAATCTTTTGGATGCCAGCCGAGCCCCCGTCGAAAATATTTTCGGTGCCAGCTGGGCCCCCGTCGAAAATATTTTTGGCACTGGCCAAGCTGCCGTCGAAAATATTTTCGGCGCCATTCGCGGTCCCGTTGAAAATATTTTCGGCACCGGTCGAGGTACTGTCGAAAATATTTTCGGGGCCGTCCGAGCTCCCGTCGAAAATATTTCTGACGCCGGACGAGCTTCCGTCGAAAATATTTTAGGCACCGGCCGAGATCCTGTCGAATATATTTTCGGCTCCGGTCGAGGTACTGTCGAAAATATTTTCGGGGCCGTCCGAGCTTCCATCGAAAATATTTTAGGCACCGGCCGAGCTTCCATCGAAAATATTTTCGGTGCCGGATGAGACACCGACGAAAATATTTTCGGTGCCGGCCGGGCCCCTGTTTAAAATATTTCCGGTGCTGGTCAGAACCTTGTCGAAAATATTTTCGGGGCCGGCCAAGCTCCCGTCGAAAATATTTTCGGAGCCGGCCGAGCCGCCGTCGAAAATATTTTAGCACCGGCCGAGCTTCCATCGAAAATATTTTCGTTGCCGGATGAGACACCGACGAAAATATTTTCGGTGCCGGCCGGGCCCCCGTCTAAAATATTTCCGGTACTGGTCAGAACCTTGTCGAAAATATTTTCGCGGCCGGCCGAGCTCCCGTCGAAAATATTTTTGACGCCGGCCGAGCTTCCGTCGAAAATATTCTTGGTGCCGACCGAGATCCCGTCGAAAATATTTTCGGAGCCAGCTGAGCTGCCGTCGAAAATATTTTTGCCACCGGTCAAGGTACTGTCAAAAATATTTTTGGGGCCGTCCGAGCTCCCGTCGAAAATAGTTTTGACGCCGGCGGATCTTCCGTCGAAAATATTTTCCGTGCCAGCCGAGATCCCGTTGAAAATATTTTCGGAGCCGTCCGAGCTTCCGTCTAAAATATTTTTGGTGCCGGCCGAGATCCTGTCGAAAATCTTTTGGATGCCAGCCGAGCCTCCATCGAAAATATTTTCGGTGCCAGCTGGGCCCCCGTCGAAACTATTTTTGGCACCGGCCAAGCCGCCGTCGAAAATATTTTCGGCGCCGGTCGCGGTCCCGTTGAAAATATTTTCGGCGCCGTTCGAGGTCCCGTCGAAACTATTTTCGGGGCCGTCCGAGCCTCCGTCAAAAACATTTTGGCACCGGCCAAGACGCCGTCAAAAATATTTTTGGTGCCGTCCGAGCCCCCGTCGAAAATATTTTCGGAGCCGGCCGAGCTCCCGTCGAAAATATTTTCGGAGCCGGCTGAGCCGCCGTCAAAAATATTTTCCGCACCGGTCAAGGTACTGTCAAAAATATTTTCGGTGCCGGCCGAGCTCCCATCGAAAATATTTTCGGCACCGGACGAGGTACTGTCGAAAATATTTTTGATGCCGGCCGAGCTTCCGTCGAAAATATTTTTGACGCCGCCCGAGCTTCCGTTGAAAATATTTTTGGTGCCGGCCGAGATCCCGTCGAAAATATTTTCGGAGCCAGCCGAGACCCTGTCGAAAATATTTTCGGGGCCGTCCGAGCTGCCGTCGAAAATATTTTCGGCGCCGTTCGAGGTCCCGTCGAAACTATTTTCGGGGCCGTCCGAGCCTCCGTCGAAAACATTTTGGCACCGGCCAACACGCCGTCGAAAATATTTTTGGTGCCGATCGAGCCCCCGTCGAAAATATTTTCGGAGCTGGACGAGACCCCGTCGAAAATATTTTTGGTGCCGGCCGAGATCTTGTTGAAAATCTTTTGGATGCCAGCCGACCTCCCGTCGAAAATATTTTTGTTGCCAGCTGGGCCCCCGTCGAAAATATTTTTGGCACCGGCCAAGCTGCTGTCGAAAATATTTTCGGCGCCGTTCGCGGTCCCGTCGAAAATATTTTCGGCACCGGTCGAGTTACTGTCGAAAATATTTTCGGGGCCGTCCGAGCTCCCGTCGAAAATATTTCTGATGCCAGACGAGCTTCCGTCGAAAATATTTTAGGCACCGGCCGAGATCCTGTCGAAGATATTTTCGGCACCGGTCGAGGTACTGTCGAAAATATTTTCAGGGCCGTCCAAGCTTCCATCGAAAATATTTTCGGTGCCGGCCGAGCTCCCGTCGAAAATATTTTCGGAGCCGGCCGAGCCGCCGTCGAAAATATTTTAGGCACCGGCCGAGCTTCCATCGAAAATATTTTCGGTGCCGGATGAGACACCGACGAAAATATTTTCGGTGCCGGCCGGGCCCCCGTCTAAAATATTTCCGGTGCTGGTCAGAACCTTGTCGAAAATACTTTCGCGGCCGGCCGAGCTCCCGTCGAAAATATTTTTGACGCTGGCCGAGCTTCCGTCGAAAATATTTTTGGTGCCGACCGAGATCCCGTCAAAAATATTTTCGGAGCCGGCTGAGCTGCCGTCGAAAATATTTTTGCCACCGGTCAAGGTACTGTCAAAAATATTTTCGGGGCCGTCCGAGCTCCCGTCGAAAATATTTTTGACACCGGCGGAGCTTCCGTCGAAAATATTTTCGGTGCCGGCGGAGATCCCGTCGAAAATATTTTCGGCACCGGTCGAGGTCCTGTCGAAAATATTTTCGGGGCTGTCCGAGCTCCCGTCGAAAATAGTTTTGACGCCGGCGGATCTTCCGTCGAAAATATTTTCAGTGCCGGCCGAGATCCCGTTGAAAATATTTTCGGAGCCGTCCGAGCTTCCGTCTAAAATATTTTTGGTGCCGGCCGAGATCCTGTCGAAAATCTTTTGGATGCCAGCCGAGCCTCCGTCGAAACTATTTTCGGTGCCAGCTGGGCCCCCGTCGAAACTATTTTCGGCACCGGCCAAGCCGCCGTCGAAAATATTTTCGGCGCCGGTCGCGTTCCCGTCGAAAATATTTTCGGAGCCATCCGAGCTCCCGTCGAAAATATTTCTGACGCCGGACGAGCTTCCGTCGAAAATATTTTCGGTGCCGGCCGAGCTTCCGTTGAAAATATTTTCGGTGCCGCCCGAGATCCCGTCGAAAATATTTTCGGAGCCGGCTGAGGTCCCGTCGAAAATATTTTTGACGCCGGCGGATCTTCCGTCGAAAATATTTTCAGTGCCGGCCGAGATCCCGTTGAAAATATTTTCGGAGCTGTCCGAGCTTCCGTCTAAAATATTTTTGGTGCCGGCCGAGATCCTGTCGAAAATCTTTTGGATGCCAGCCGAGCCTCCGTCGAAAATATTTTCGGTGCTAGCTGGGCCCCCGTCGAAACTATATTTGGCACCGGCCAAGCCGCCGTCGAAAATATTTTCGGCGCCGGTCGCGGTCCCATCGAAAATATTTTCGGCACCGGTCGAGGTCCTGTCGAAAATATTTTCGGAGCCGTCCGAGCTCCCGTCGAAAATATTTCTGACGCCGGACGAGCTTCCGTCGAAAATATTTTCGGTGCCGGCCGAGCTCCCGTCGAAAATATTTTCGGCGCCTTTCGAGATCCTGTCGAAGATAGTTTCGGTGCCGGCCGAGCTCCCGTCGAAAATATTTTCGGCGCCGTTCGAGGTCCCGTCGAAACTATTTTCGGGGCCGTCCGAGCCTCCGTCAAAAACATTTTGGCACCGGCCAACACGCTGTCAAAAATATTTTTGGTGCCGGTCGCGGTCCCGTCGAAAATATTTTCGGCACCGGTCGATGTATTGTCAAAAATACTTTCGGTGCCGGCCGAGCTCCCTTCGAAAATATTTTCGGCACCGGACGAGGTACTGTCGAAAATATTTTTGATGCCGGCCGAGCTTCCGTCGAAAATATTTTTGACGCTGCCCGAGCTTCCGTTGAAAATATTTTCGGTGCCGGCCGAGATCCCGTCGAAAATATTTTCGGAGCCAGCCGAGACCCTGTCGAAAATATTTTTGGTGCCGGCCGAGCCCCCGTTGAAAATATTTTCGGTGCCGGCCGAGCTCCAATCGAAAATATTTTCGGTGCCGGCCGAGATCCCATCGAAAATATTTTCGGAGCCGGATGAGACCCCGTCGAAAATATTTTTGGTGCCGGCCGAGATCCTGTCGAAAATCTTTTGGATGCCAGCCGAGCCCCCGTCGAAAATATTTTCGGTGCCAGCTGGGCCCCCGTCGAAAATATTTTTGGCACCGGCCAAGCTGCTGTCGAAAATATTTTCGGCGCCGTTCGCGGTCCCGTCGAAAATATTTTCGGCACCGGTCGAGGTACTGTCGAAAATATTTTCGGGGCCGTCCGAGCTCCCATCGAAAATATTTCTGACGCCGGACGAGCTTCCGTCGAAAATATTTTAGGCACCGGCCGAGATCCTGTCGAAGATATTTTCGGCACCGGTCGAGGTACTGTTGAAAATATTTTCGGGGCCGTCCAAGCTTCCATCGAAAATATTTTCGGTGCCGGCCGAGATCCCGTCGAAAATATTTTCGGAGCCGGCCGAGCCGCCGTCGAAAATATTTTAGGCACCGGCCGAGCTTCCATCGAAAATATTTTCGGTGCCGGATGAGACACCGACGAAAATATTTTCGGTGCCGGCTGGGCCCCCATCTAAAATATTTCCGGTGCTGGTCAGAACCTTGTCGAAAATATTTTCGGGGCCGGCCGAGCTCCCGTCGTAAATATTTTTGATGCCGGCCGAGCTTCCGTTGAAAATATTTTCGGTGCCGCCCGAGATCCCGTCGAAAATATTTTCGGGGCCGGCCGAGCTCCCGTCGAAATATTTTTGACGCCGGCCCAGATCCCGTCGAAAATATTTTCGGTGCCGGCCGAGCTGCAATCGAAAATATTTTCGGAGCTGGCCGAGCTCCCGTCGAAAATATTTTCGGAGCCAGCTGAGCTGCCGTCGAAAATATTTTCGCCACCGGTCAAGGTACTGTCAAAAATATTTTCGGTGCCGGCCGAGCTCCCGTCTAAAATATTTTCTGTGCCGGCCGAGCCGCCGTCGAAAATATTTTTGGCACCTGTTGAGGTACTGTCGAAAATATTTTCGGGGCAGTCCGAGCTCCCATCGAAAATATTTTTGACGCCGGCCGAGCTTTCGTCGAAAATATTTTCGGTGCCGTCCGAGCTCCCATCGAAAATATTTTCGGAGCCGGCCGAGCTCCCTTCGAAAATAGTTCTGACGCCGGACGAGCTTCCGTCGAATATATTTTCGGTGCCGGATGAGACACCGACGAAAATATTTTCGGTGCCGGCCGAGATCCCGTCGAAAATATTTTGGACGCCGGCCGAGACCCCGTTGAAAAAATTTTCGATGCCGGCCGAGATCCCGTCGAAAATATTTTCGGTGCCAGGCGGGCCCCCGTCGAAAATATTTTCGGTGCCGGCCGAGCCCCCATCGAAAATATTTTCGGCGCCGTTCGAGTTCCCGTTGAAAATATTTTCGGAGCTGGCCGAGCTCCCTTCGAAAATATTGTCGGAGCCGGCCGAGCCGCCGTCGAAAGTATTTTCGGTGCCGGCCGGCACCTTGTCAAAAGTATTTTTGGTGCCGACCGAGCTCCCGTCGAAAATATTTTCGGTGCCGGCCGAGACCCGTTAAAAATATTTTCGGGGCCGGCCGAGCTCCCGTCTAAAATATTTTCAGTGCTGGCCGAGCTCCCATCGAAAATATTTTCGGCACTGGTCGAGGTCCCGTCGAAAATATTTTCGGGGCCGTCCGAGCTCCCGTCGAAAATATTTCTGACGCCGGACGAGCTTCCGTCGAAAATATTATCGGTGCCGGCCGAGACCCTGTCGAAAATATTTTCGGTGCCGGCCGAGACCCCGTCGAAAATATTTTCGGAGCCGGCCGAGACCCTGTCGAAAATATTTTCGGGGCCGTCCGAGCCCCCGTCGAAAATATTTTCCGCGCCGTTCGAGGTCCCGTCGAAACTATTTTCGGGGCCGTACGAGCTTCCGTCGAAAATATTTTCGGGGCCGTACGAGATCCCTTCGAAAATATTTTCGGCGCCGTTCGAGGTCCCGTCGAAACTATTTTTGGGGCCGTCCGAGCCTCCGTCGAAAACATTTTGGCACCGGCCAACACGCCGTCGAAAATATTTTCGGTGCCGGCCAAGATCCCGTCGAAAATATTTTCGGTGCCGGCCGAGTCCCGTCGAAAATATTTTCGGAGCCGGCTGAGCTGCCGTCGCAAATATTTTCCGCACCGGTCAAGGTACTGTCAAAAATATTTTCGGTGCCGGCCGAGCTCCCGTCTAAAATATTTTCGGTGCCTGCCGAGCTCCCATCGAAAATATTGTCGGAGCCGGCCGAGCCTCCGTCAAAACTATTTTTGGTGCCGGCCGGCACCTTTTTGAAAATATTTTCGGGGCTGGCCACGCCGCCGTCTAAAATATTTTCGGTTCCGGTCAGAACCTTGTCGAAAACATTTTCAGGGCCGTCTGAGCCTCCATTGAAAACATTTTTGGCACCGGCAAACACGCCGTCGAAAATATTTTTGTTGCCGGCCGAGATCCCGTCGAAAATATTTTCGGAGCCGGCTGAGACCCTGTTGAAAATATTTTCGGGGCCGTCCGAGATCCCTTCGAAAATATTTTCGGCGCCGTTCGAGGTCCCGTCGAAAATATTTTCGGGGCCGTCCAAGCTCCCGTGAAAAATATTTCTGACGCCGGCGGAGCTTCCGTCAAAAATATTTTCGGTGCCGGCCGAGATCCCGTCGAAAATATTTTCAGAACCGGCTGAGCTCCCGTCGAAAATATTTTCGGAGCCGGCTGAGCCGCCATCGAAAATATTTTCCGCACCGGTCAAGGTACTGTCAAAAATATTGTCATTGCCCGCCGAGCTCCCGTCGAAAATATTTTTGACGCTGGCCGAGCTTCCGTCGAAAATAGTTTCGGAGCCGGCCGAGACCCTGTCGAAAATATTTTCGGAGCCGGCCGAGCTGCCGTCGAAGATATTTTCGGAGCTGGCCGAGCTTCCGTCGAAAACATTTTGGCACCGGCCAACACGCCGTCGAAAATATTCTCGGTGCCGGCCGAGCCCCCGTTGAAAATATTTTCGGTGCCGGTCAGAACCTTGTCGAAAATATTTTCGGGACCGGCCGAGCTTCCGTCGAAAATATTTTCGGTGCCGGATGAGACACCGACGAAAATATTTTCGGGGCCGGCCGAGATCCCGTCGAAAATATTTTGGACGCCGGCCGAGACCCCGTTGAAAAAATTTTCGATGCCGGCCGAGATCCCGTCGAAAATATTTTCGGAGCCAGGCGGGCCCCTGTCGAAAATATTTTCGGTGCCGGCCGAGCCCCCATCGAAAATATTTTCGGCGCCGTTCGAGTTCCCGTTGAAAATATTTTCGGAGCCGGCCGAGCTCCCTTCGAAAATATTGTCGGAGCCGGCCAAGCCGCCGTTGAAAGTATTTTCGGTGCCGGCCGGCACCTTGTCAAAAGTATTTTTGGTGCCGACCGAGCTCCCGTCGAAAATATTTTCGGTGCCGGCCGAGACCCGTTAAAAATATTTTCGGGGCCGGCCGAGCTCCCGTCTAAAATATTTTCAGTGCCGGCCGAGCTCCCATCGAAAATATTTTCGGCACTGGTCGAGGTCCCATCGAAAATATTTTCGGGGCCGTCCTAGCTCCCGTCGAAAATATTTTTGACGCCGGCCGAGCTTCCGTCGAAAATATTTTCGGAGCCGGCCGAGACCCCGTTGAATATATTTTCGGGGCCCTCCGAGCCTCCGTCGAAAACATTTTTGGCACCAGCCAACACGCCGTCGAAAATATTTTTGATGCCGGCCGAGACCCTGTCGAAAATATTTTCGGAGCCGGCCGAGACCCTGTCGAAAATATTTTCGGGGCCGTCCGAGCCCCCGTCGAAAATATTTTCCGCGCCGTTCGAGGTCCCGTCGAAACTATTTTCGGGGCCGTCCGAGCTTCCGTCGAAAATATTTTCGGGGCCGTACGAGATCCCTTCGAAAATATTTTCGGCGCCGTTCGAGGTCCCGTCGAAACTATTTTTGGGGCCGTCCGAGCCTCCGTCGAAAACATTTTGGCACCGGCCAACACGCCGTCGAAAATATTTTCGGTGCCGGCCGAGATCCTGTCGAAGATATTTTCGGTGCCGACCGAGATCCCGTCGAAAATATTTTCGGAGCCGGCCGAGCTGCCATCGAAACTATTTTCGGAGCCAGCTGAGCTGCCGTCGAAAATATTTTCGGCGCCGTTCGAGGTCCCGTCGAAACTATTTTTGACGCCGGCCGAGCTTCCGTCGAAAACATTTTGGCACCGGCCAACACGCCGTCGAAAATATTTTCGGTGCCGGCCGAGCCCCCGTTGAAAATATTTTCGGTGCCGGTCAGAACCTTGTCGAAAATATTTTCGGGACCGTCCGAGCTCCCGTCGAAAATATTTTTGACGCCGGCCAAGCTTCCGTCGAAAATATTTTCGGTGCCGGCCGAGATCCCGTCGAAAATATTTTCGGTGCCGTCCGAGCGTCCGTCGAAAACATTTTTGGCACCGGCCAACACGCCGTCGAAAATATTTTCGGTGTCGGCTGAGATCCCGTCGAAAATATTTTTGGAGACGGCCAAGACCCCGTCAAAAATATTTTCGGAGCCGGCTGAGACCCCGTCGAAAATATTCTCGGGGCCGTCCGAGCTCCCGTCGAAAATATTTTGGACGCCGGCCGAGACCCCATCGAAAAAATTTTCGACGCCGGCCGAAATCCCGTCGAAAATATTTTCGGTGCCGGCTGAGTCCCGTCTAAAATATTTTCGGTGCCAGGCGGGCCCCCGTCGAAAATATTTTCGGTGCCGGCCGAGCCCCCATCGAAAATATTTTCGGGGCCGTCCGAGCCTCCGTCGAAAACATTTTTGGCACCGGTCGAGGTACTGTCGAAAATATTTTCGGGGCCGTCCGAGCTCCCGTTGAAAATATTTTTGACGCTGGCCAAGCTTCCATCGAAAATATTTTCGGAGCCAGCTGAGCCGCCGTCGAAAATATTTTCCGCACCGGTCAAGGTACTGTCAAAAATATTTTCGGTGCTGGCCGAGATCCCGTCGAAAATATTTTCGGAGCCGGCCGAGCCGCCGTCGAAAATATTTTAGGCACCGGCTGAGCCTCCATCGAAAATATTTTCGGTGCCGGATGAGACACTGACGAAAATATTTTCGGTGCCGGCCGGGCCCCCGTCTAAAATATTTTCGGTGCCGGTCAGGACCTTGTCGAAAGTATTTTCGGGGCCGGCCGAGATCCCGTCGAAAATATTTTTGACGCCGGCCAAGCTTCCGTCGAAAATATTTTCGGTGCCGGCCGAGACCCCGTTGAAAATATTTTTGGTGCCTTCCGAGCTGCCGTCGAAAATATTTTGGACGCCGGCCGAGACCCCTTCGAAAAAATTTTCGACGCCGGCCGAGATCCCATTGAAAATATTTTCGGTGCCGGCTGAGTCCCGTCTAAAATATTTCCGGTGCCAGGCGGGCCGCCGTCGAAAATATTTTTGGTGCCGGTCAGAACCTTGTCGAAAATATTTTTGGGGCCGGCCGAGCTCCCGTCGAAAATATTTTTGACGCCGGCCAAGCTTCCGTCGAAAATATTTTCGGAGCCGGCCGAGGTCCCATCGAAAATATTTTCGGGGCCGTCCGAGCCTCCGTCGAAAACATTTTTGGCACCGGCCAACACGCCGTCGAAAATATTTTTGGTGCCAGCCGAGCCCCCGTCGAAAATATTTTCGGAGCCGGCCGAGCTCCCGTCGAAAATATTTTCCGCACCGGTCGAGGTCCTGTCGAAAATATTTTCGGGAACATTCGAGCCCGCGTTAAAAATATTTTCGGTGCCGGCCGAGCTCCCGTCTAAAATATCTTCGGTGCCGGCCGAGCTCCCTTCGAAAATATTTTCGGCACCGGTCGAGGTCCTCTCGAAAATATTTTCGGGGCCGTTCGAGGTCCCGTCGAAAGTATTTTCGGGACCGTCCGAGCCTCCGTCGAAAACATTTTTGGCACCGGCCAACACGCCATCGAAAATATTTTTGGTGCCAGCCGAGCCCCCGTTGAAAATATTTTCGGTGCCGGCCGAGCTCCAATCGAAAATATTTTCGGAGCCGGCCGAGCTCCCGTCGAAAATATTTTCGGAGCCGGCCGAGACCCCGTCGAATGTATTTTCCGGGCCCTCCGAGCCTCCGTCAAAAACATTTTTGGCACCGGCCAACACGCCGTTGAAAATATTTTCGGTGCCGGCCGAGCTCCCGTCGAAAATATTTTTGGAGCTGGCCGAGCCGCCGTCGAAAATATTTTCCGCACCGGTCGAGGTACTGTCAAAAATATTTTCGGTGCCGGCCGAGCTCCCATCGAAAATATTTTCGCCACCGGTCAAGTTACTGTCAAAAATATTTTTGGTGCCGGCCGAGCTCCCGTTGAAAATATTTTCAGGGCCATCCGAGCTCCCGTCGAAAATATTTTTGACGCCGTCCGAGCTTCCGTCGAAAATATTTTCGGTGCCGGCTGAGATGCCGTCGAAAATATTTTCGGAGCCGGCCGAGACCCTGTCGAAAATATTTTCGGGGCCGCCCGAGCTCCCGTCGAAAATATTTTTGACGCCGGCGGAGCTTCCGTCGAAAATATTTTCGGTGCCGGCCAAGATCCTGTCGAAGATATTTTCGGTGCCGGCCGAGCTCCCATCGAAAATATTTTCAGCACCGGTCGAGCTTCCGTCGAAAATATTTTAGCTGCCGGCCGAGATCCCATCGATAATATTTTCGGAGCCGGCCGAGCCGCCGTCGAAAATATTTTAGGCACCGGCCGAGCCTCCATCGAAAATATTTTCGGTGCCGGATGAGACACCGATGAAAATATTTTCGGTGCCGGCCGAGACCCCGTCGAAAATATTTTTGGTGCCGGTCAGAACCTTGTCGAAAATATTTTCGGGGCCGGCCGAGCCCCTTTTAAGAATATTTTCGGGGCTGGCCGAGCTCCCGTCTAAAATATTTTCGGTGCTGGCCGAATTCCCATCGAAAATATTTTCGGCACCGGACGAGGTACTGTCGAAAATATTTTTGGGGCCATCCGAGCTCCCGTCGAAAATATTTTTGACGCCGGCCGAGCTTCCGTCGAAAATATTTTCAGCACCGGCCGAGATCCCGTCGAAAATATTTTCGGAGCCGGCCGAGACCCTGTCGAAACTATTTTCGGTGCCGGCCGAGCTCCCGTCGAAAATATTTTCGGCGCCGTTCGAGGTCCCGTCGAAACTATTTTCGGGACCGTCCGAGCCTCTGTCGAAAACATTTTGGCACCGGCCAACACGCCGTCGAAAATATTTTTGGTGCCGGCTGAGCCCCGTTGAAAATATTTTCGGTGCCGGCCGAGCTCCAATCGTAAATATTTTTGGTGCCGGACGAGCCCCCGTCGAAAATATTTTTGGCCCCGGCCAACACGCCGTCGAAAATATTTTCGGCACCGTTCGCGGTCCCGTCAAAAATATTTTCGGCACCGGTCGAGGTACTGTCGAAAATATTTTCGGGACCGTCCGAGCTCACATCGAAAATATTTTCGGTGCCGGCTGAGTCCCATCAAAAATATTTTCGGAGCCGGCCGAGCCCCTGTTGAAAATATTTTCGGCACCGGCCGAGACCCTGTCGAAAATAATTTCGGGGCCGTCCGAGGTCCCGTCGAAAATATTTTCGGCGCCGTTCGAGGTCCCGTCGAAACTATTTTTGGGGCTGTCCGAGCCTCCGTCAAAATCATTTTTGCACCGGCCAACAGGCCGTCGAAAATATTTTTCGGTGCCGGCCGAGCCCCCGTTGAAAATATTTTCGGTGCCGGCCGAGCTGCAATCGAAAATATTTTCGGAGCCGGCCGAGCTCCCGTCGAAAATAGTTTTGGAGCCGGCTGAGCCTCCATCAAAAATATTTTCGGTGCCAGCTGGGCCCCCGTCAGAAATATTTTTGGCACCGGCCAACACGCCGTTGAAAATATTTTCGGCGCCGTTCACGGTACCGTCGAAAATATTTTCGGCACCGGTCGAGGTACTGTCGAAAATATTTTCGGGGCCGTCCGAGCTCCCGTTGAAAATATTTCTGACGCCGGACGAGCTTCCGTCGAAAATATTTTTGGTGCCGGCCGAGATCCTGTCGAAGATATTTTCAGTGCCGGCCAAGCTCCTGTCGAAAATATTTTCGGCACCGTTCGAGGTACTGTCGAAAATATTTTCGGGGCCGTCCGAGCTCCCGTCGAAAATATTTTTGGCGCCGCTCGAGGTCCCGTCGAAACTATTTTCTGGGCCCTCCGAGCCTCTGTCGAAAACATTTTTGGCACCGGCCAACACGCCGTCGAAAATATTTTCGGTGCCGGCTGAGCCCCCGTTGAAAATATTTTCGGTGCCGGCTGAGCCGCCGTCGAAAATGTTTTCCGCACCGGTCAAGGTCCTGTCGAAAATATTTTCGGTGCCGGATGGGCTTCCGTTGAAAATATTTTCGGTGCCGGCCGAGATCCTGTCAAAGATATTTTCGCTGCCGGCCGAGCTCCCGTCGAAAATATTTTTGGCACCGGTCGAGGTCCTGTCGAAAATATTTTCGGAGCCGGCTGAGCTCCCGTCTAAAATATTTTCGGTGCCGGCCGAGCCGCCGTCGAAAATATTGTCGGCACCGGTCGAGGTACTGTCAAAAATATTTTCGGGGCCGTCCGAGCTCCCGTTGAAAATATTTTTGACGCCGGCCGAGCTTCCGTCGAAAATATTTTCGGTGCCGGCCGAGATCCCATCGAAAATATTTTCGGAGCTGGCCGAGCCGCCGTTGAAAATATTTTCGGTGCCGGCCGAGCTCCCGTCGAAAATATTTTCGGAGCCGGTCAGAACCTTGTCGAAAGTATTATCGAGGCCGGCCGAGTTCCCGTCGAAAATATTTTTGACGCCGGCCAAGCTTCCCTCGAAAATATTTTCGGTGCCGTCCGAGACCCCGTCGAAAATATTTTCGGGGCCGTTCGAGGTCCCGTCGAAACTATTTTTGGGGCCGTCCGAGCCTCCGTCGAAATCATTTTGGCACCGGCCAACAGGCCGTCGAAAATCTTTTTGGTGCCGGCCGAGCCCCCGTTGAAAATATTTTCGGTGCCGGCCGAGCTGCAATCGAAAATATTTTCGGAGCCGGCCGAGCTCCCGTCGAAAATAGTTTTGGAGCCGGCTGAGCCTCCATCAAAAATATTTTCGGTGCCAGCTGGGCCCCCGTCAGAAATATTTTTGGCACCGGCCAACACGCCGTTGAAAATATTTTCGGCGCCGTTCACGGTACCGTCGAAAATATTTTCGGCACCGGTCGAGGTACTGTCGAAAATATTTTCGGGGCCGTCCGAGCTCCCGTTGAAAATATTTCTGACGCCGGACGAGCTTCCGTCGAAAATATTTTTGGTGCCGGCCGAGATCCTGTCGAAGATATTTTCAGTGCCGGCCAAGCTCCTGTCGAAAATATTTTCGGCACCGTTCGAGGTACCGTCGAAAATATTTTCGGGGCCGTCCGAGCTCCCGTCGAAAATATTTTTGGCGCCGTTCGAGGTCCCGTCGAAACTATTTTCTGGGCCCTCCGAGCCTCTGTCAAAAACATTTTTGGCACCGGCCAACACGCCGTCGAAAATATTTTCGGTGCCGGCCGAGCCCCCGTTGAAAATATTTTCGGTGCCGGCTGAGCCGCCGTCGAAAATGTTTTCCGCACCGGTCAAGGTCCTGTCGAAAATATTTTCGGTGCCGGATGGGCTTCCGTTGAAAATATTTTCGGTGCCGGCCGAGATCCTGTCAAAGATATTTTCGCTGCCGGCTGAGCTCCCGTCTAAAATATTTTCGGTGCCGGCCGAGCCGCCGTCGAAAATATTTTCGCCAACGGTCGAGGTACTGTCAAAAATATTTTCGGGGCCGTCCGAGCTCCCGTTGAAAATATTTTTGACGCCGGCCGAGCTTCCGTCGAAAATATTTTCGGTGCCGGCCGAGATCCCATCGAAAATATTTTCGGAGCCGGCCGAGCCGCCGTTGAAAATATTTTCGGTGCCGGCCGAGCTCCCGTCGAAAATATTTTCGGAGCCGGTCAGAACCTTGTCGAAAGTATTATCGAGGCCGGCCGAGTTCCCGTCGAAAATATTTTTGACGCCGGCCAAGCTTCCCTCGAAAATATTTTCGGTGCCGTCCGAGACCCCATCGAAAATATTTTCGGGGCCGTTCGAGGTCCCGTCGAAACTATTTTTGGGGCCGTCCGAGCCTCCGTCGAAATCATTTTGGCACCGGCCAACAGGCCGTCGAAAATCTTTTTGGTGCCGGCCGAGCCCCCGTTGAAAATATTTTCGGTGCCGGCCGAGCTGCAATCGAAAATATTTTCGGAGCCGGCCGAGCTCCTGTCGAAAATAGTTTTGGAGCCGGCTGAGCCTCCATCAAAAATATTTTCGGTGCCAGCTGGGCCCCCGTCAGAAATATTTTTGGCACCGGCCAACACGCCGTTGAAAATATTTTCGGCGCCGGCCGAGCTCCCCTCGAAAATATTTTCGGGGGGGTCCTAGCCCCTGTTAAAAATATTTTCGGTGCCGGCCGAGCTCCCATCTAAAATATTTTCGGCGCCGTTCGCGGTCCCGTCGAAAATATTTTCGGCACCGGTCTAGGTACTGTCGAAAATATTTTCGGGGCCGTCCGAGCTTCCGTCGAAAATATTTCTGACGCCAGACGAGCTTCCGTCGAAAATATTTTCGGTGCCAGCCGAGATCCTGTCGAAGATATTTTTGGTGCCGGCCGAGTTCACGTCGAAAATATTTTCTGCACCGGTCGAGGTAGTGTCGAAAATATTTTCGGAGCCGGCCGAGCTCCCGTCGAAAATATTTTCGGAGCCGGCTGAGCTGCCGTCGAAAATATTTTCGCCACCGGTTGAGGTACTGAGAAAAATATTTTCGGGGCCGTCCGAGCTCCCGTCGAAAATATTTTTGATGCCGGCCAAGCTTCCGTCAAAATTATTTTCGGTGCCGGCCGAGATCCCGTTGAAAATATTTTCGGTGCCGGATGAGACACCGACGAAAATATTTTCGGTGCCGGCCGGGCCCCCGTCTAAAATATTTTCGGTGCCGGTCAGAACCTTGTCGAAAATATTTTCGGGGCCGTCCGAGCTCCCGTCGAAAATATTTTTGACGCCGGCCAAGCTTCCGTCGAAAATATTTTCGGTGCCGGACGATATCCCGTCGAAAACGTTTTTGGCACCGGCCAACACGCCGTCGAAAATATTTTCGGTGCCGGCCGAGCCCCGTTAAAAATATTGTCGGTGCCGGCCGAGATCCTGTCGAAAATATTTTCGGGGCCGTCCGAGCTCCGGTTGAAAATATTTTTGACGCCGGCCGAGCTTCCGTCGAAAATATTTTTGGTGCCGGCCGACCTCCCGTCGAAAATATTTTCAGCGCCGTTCGAGGTCCCGTCGAAACTATTTTTGACGCCGGCCGAGCTTCCGTCGAAAACATTTTGGCACCGGCCAACACGCCGTCGAAAATATTTTCGGTGCCATCCGAGACCCCGTCGAAAATATTTTCTGTGCGGGCCGAGCTCCAATCGAACATATTTTCGGAGCCGGCTGAGCTGCCATCGAAAATATTTTCGCCACTGGTCAAGGTACTATCAAAAATATTTTCGGTGCCGGCCGAGCTCCCGTCGAAAATATTTTTGGCACCGGTCGAGGTAATGTCGAAAATATTTTCGGTGCCGTCCGAGCCCCCGTTAAAAATATTTTCGGTGCCGGCCGAGCTCCCGTCTAAAATATTTTCGGTGCCGGACGAGCTCCCATCGAAAATATTGTCGGAGCCTGCCGAGCCGCCGTCGAAACTATTTTCGGTGCCGGCCGGCACCTTGTCGAAAATATTTTTGGTGCCGGCCGAGCTCCATTCTAAAATATTTTCGGTGCCGGCCGAGTCGCCGTCGAAAATATTTTCGGCACTGGTCGAGGTACTGTCGAAAATATTTTCGGGGCCGTCCGAGCCCCCGTTAAAAATATTTTCTGTGCCGGCCGAGCTCCCGTCTAAAATATTTTCGGCGCCGTTCGCGGTCCCGTCGAAAATATTTTCGGCACCGGTCGAGGTCCTGTCGAAAATATTTTCGGGGCCGTCCGAGCTCCCGTCGAAAATATTTCTGACGCCAGACGAGCTTCCGTCGAAAATATTTTCGGTACCGTCCGAGATCCTGTCGAAGATATTTTCGGTGCCGGCCGAGCTTCCGTCGAAAATATTTTCGGCACCGGTCAAGGTAGTGTCGAAAATATTTTCGGTGCTGGCCGATCTCCCGTCAAAAATATTTTCGGTGCCGGCCGAGCCGCTGTCAAAAATATTTTCGGCACCGATCGAGGTACTCTCGAAAATATTTTCGGGGCCGTCCGAGCTCACGTTGAAAAAATTTTCGACGCCGGCCGAGATCCCGTCGAAAATATTTTCGGTGCCGGCCGAGATCCCGTCTAAAACACTTTCGGTGCCAGGCGGGCCCCCATCGAAAATATTTTCGGCGCCGTTCGAGGTCCCGTCGAAAATATTGTCGGAGCCGGCTCAGACGCCGTCGAAAATATTTTCGGTGCCGGCCAAGCTCCTGTCGAAAATATTGTTGGAGCCGGCCGAGCCGCCGTCGAAACTATTTTCGGTGCCGACCGGCACCCTGTCGAAAATATTTTCGGGGCTGGCCGCGCCCCCGTCTAAAATATTTTCGGCACTGGTCGAGGTCCTGCCGAAAATATTTTCGGGGCCGTCCGAGCTCCCGTCGAAAATATTTTTGATGCCGGCGGAGTTTCCGTCGAAAATATTTTCGGTGCCGGCCGAGCTCCCGTCGAAAATATTTTCGGAGCCGGCCGAGCATCCGTCGAAAATATTTTCGGTGCCAGCTGGGCCCCCGTCGAAAATATTTTAGGCACCGGCCAACACGCCGTCGAAAATATTTTCGGCGCCGTTCACGGTCCTGTCGAAAATATTTTCGGCACCGGTCGAGGTACAGTCGAAAATATTTTCGGGGCCGTTCGAGCTCCCGTCGAAAATATTTCTGACGCCGGACAAGCTTCCGTCGAAAATATTTTCTGTGCCGGCCGAGATCCTGTCGAAAATATTTTCGGTGCCGGCCGAGATCCCGTTGAAAATATTTTCGGAGCCGGCCGAGACCCTGTCGAAAATATTTTCGGGGCCATCCGAACTCCCGTTGAAAATATTTTCGGTGCCGGTAAGAACGTTGTCGAAAATATTTTCGGGGCCGGTCGAGCTCCCGTCACAAATATTTTTGACGCCGGCCAAGGTTCCGTCGAAAATATTTTCGGTGCTGGCCGAGATCCCATCGAAAATATTTTCGGAGCCGGCCGAGACGCTGTCGAAAATATTTTCGGGGCCGTCCGAGCCTCCGTCGAAAATATTTTCGGCGCCGTTCGAGGTCCCGTCGAAAGTATTTTCGGGGCCCTCCGAGCCTTTGTCGAAAATATTTTGGCACCGGCCAACACGCCGTCAAAAATATTTTTGGTGCCGGCCGAGCCCCCGTTGAAAATATTTTCGGTGCTGGCCGAGCTCCAACCGAAAATATTTTCGGAGCCCTCCGAGCTCCCGTCGAAAATATTTTCGGAGCCGGCTGAGCTGCCGTCGAAAATATTTTCGCCACCGGTCAAGGTACTGTCAAAAATATTTTCGGTGCCGGACGAGCTCCCGTCTAAAATATTTTCGGTGCCGTCCGAGCCGCCGTCGAAAATATTTTTGGCACCGGTCGAGGTACTGTCGAAAATATTTTCGGGGCCGTCCGAGCCCCCGTTAAAAATATTTTCGGTGCCGGCCGAACTCCCATCTAAAATATCTTCGGTGCCGGGCGAGCTCCCTTCGAAAATATTTTCGGCACCGGTAGAGCTCCTGTCGAAAATATTTTCGGGGCCGTCCGAGCTCCCGTCGAAAATATTTCTGACGCCGGACGAGCTTCCAACGAAAATATTTTCGGTGCCAGCCGAGATCCTGTCGAAGATATTTTCGGTGCCGGCCGAGCTCCTGTCGAAAATATTTTCGGCACCGGTCGAGGTACTGTCGAAAATATTTTCGGGGCCGTCCGAGCTCCCGTCGAAAATATTTTTGACGCCGGCCGAGGTTCTGTCGAAAATATTTTCGGTGCCGGCCGAGATCCCGTCGAAAATATTTTTGGGGCCGTCCGAGCCTCCGTCGAAAACATTTTTGGCACCGGCCAACACGCCGTCAAAAATATTTTCGGTGCCGGCCGAGCCCCCATCGAAAATATTTTCCGCACCGGTAAAGGTCCCATCGAAAATATTTTTGGTGCCGGCCGAGCTCCCGTCGAAAATATTTTCGGTGCCGGCAGAGCTCCCATCGAAAATATTTTCGGCACCGGTCGAGGTCCTGTCGAAAACATTTTCGGGGCCGTCCGAGCTCCAGTCGAAAACATTTTCAGGGCCGTCCGAGCCTCCGTCGAAAACATTTTTGGCACCGGCCAACACGCCGTCGAAAATATTTTCGGTGCCGGCCGAGCTTCCGTCGAAAATATTTTCGGTGCCGGCCGAGCTCCCGTCGAAAATATTTTTGACGCCGGCGGAGCTTCCGTCGAAAATATTTTCGGTGCCGGCCGAGATTCCGTCGAAAATATTTTCGGCACCGGACGAGGTACTGTCGAAAATATTTTCGGGGCCATCCGAGCTCCCGTCGAAAATAATTTTGACGCCGGCCGAGCTTCCGTCGAAAATATTTTCGGTGCCGGCCGAGATCCCGTCGAAAATATTTTCAGCGCCGTTCGAGGTCCCTTCGAAACTGTTTTCGGGGCCGTCCGAGCCTCCATCGAAAACATTTTGGCACTGGCCAACACGCCGTAGAAAATATTTTTGGTGCCGGCCGAGCCGCCGTTGAAAATATTTTCCATACCGGTCGAGGTACTTTCGAAAATATTTTCGGTGCCGGCCGAGCCGCCGTCGAAAATATTTTCGGAACCGGTCGAGGTACTTTCGAAAATATTTTCGGTGCCGTCCGAGCTCCCGTCGAAAATATTTTTGACGCCGGCCGAGCTTCCGTCGAAAATATTTTCGGTGCCGTCCGAGACCCCGTCGAAAATATTTTTGGGGCCGTCCGAGCTCCCGTCGAAAATATTTTGAACGCCGGACGAGACCCCGTCGAAAAAATTTTCGACGCCGGCCGAGATCCCGTCGAAAATATTTTCGGAGCCGGCCGAGATCCCGTCGAAAATATTTTCGGTGCCAGGCGGGTCGCCGTCGAAAATATTTTCGGTGCCGTCCGAGCTCCCGTCGAAAATATTTTCGGCACCGGACGACGTACTGTCGAAAATATTTTCGGGGCCATCCGAGCTCCCGTCGAAAATATTTTTGATGCCGGCCGAGCTTCCGTTGAAAATATTTTCGGAGCCGGCCGAGGTCCTGTCGAAAACATTTTGGGGCCGTCCGAGCTCCCGTCGAAAATATTTTCGGCGCCCTTCGAGGTCCTGTCGAAACTATTTTCGGGGCCGTCCGAGCCTCCGTCAAAAACATTTTGGCACCGGCCGAAATGCCGTTGAATATAGTTGTGGTGCCGGCCGAGCCCCCGTTGAATATATTTTCGGTGCCGGCCGAGCTCCCATCGAAAATATTTTTGACGCCGGCCGAGCTTCCGTCGAAAATATTTTCGGGGCCGTCCGAGCTCCCGTCGAAAATATTTTGAACACCGGCCGAGACCCCGTCGAAAAAATTTTCGACGCCAGCCGATATCCCGTTGAAATTATTTTTGGTGCCGGCTGAGTCCCGTCGAAAATATTTTCGGTGCCAGGCGGGCTGCCGTCGAAAATATTTTCGGTGCCGGCCGAGCTGCCGTCGAAAATATTTTCGGAACCGGTCGAGGTCCCGTCGAAAATATTTTCGGGGCCGTCCGAGCTTCCGTCGAAAATATTTTCGGTGCCGGCCGAGATCCCGTCGAAAATATTTTCGGAGCCGGCCGAGACCCTGTCGAAAATATTTTCGATGCCAGCCGAGCCTCCGTCGAAAATATTTTCGGTGCCAGCTGGGCCCCCGTCGAAAATATTTTTGGCACCGGCCAACAAGCCGTCGAAAATATTTTTGGCGCCGTTCGCGGTCCCGTCAAAAATATTTTCGGCACCGGTCGAGGTACTGTCGAAAATATTTTCGGGGCCGTCCGAGCTCCCGTTGAAAATATTTTTGACGCCGGCCGAGCTTCCGTTGAAAATATTTTCGGTGCCGGCCGAGATCCCGTTGAAAATATTTTCGGAGCCGGCCGAGCTGCCGTCGAAAATATTTTAGGCACCGGCCGAGCCTCCATCGAAAATATTTTCGGTTCCGGATGAGACACCTACGAAAATATTTTCGGTGCTGGCCGGGCCCCCGTCTAAAATATTTTCGGTGCCGGTCAGAACCTTGTCGAAAATATTTTCTGTGCCGGCCGAGCTCCCGTCGAAAATATTTTTGATGCCGGCCAAGCTTCCGTCGAAAATATTTTCGGTGCCGGCCGAGACCCCGTCGAAAATATTTTCGGGGCCGTCCGAGCCTCCGTCGAAAACATTTTTGGCATCGTCCAACACGCCGTCGAAAATATTTTCGGTGCCGGCCGAGCCCTTGTTAAAAATATTTTCGTTGCTGGCCGAGCTCCCATCTAAAATATTTTCGGTGCCGGCCGAGCTCCCGTCGAAAATATTTTTGGAGTCGGCCGAGACCCTGTCGAAAATATTTTCGGGGCCATCCGAGCTCCCGTCGAAAATATTTTTGACGCCGGCGGAGCTTCCGTCGAAAATATTTTCGGTGCCGGCTGAGATCCCGTTGAAAATATTTTCGGAGCCGGCCGAGACCCCGTCGAATATATTTTCGGGGCCCTCTGACCCTCCGTCGAAAACATTTTTGGAACCGGCCAACACGCCGTCGGAAATATTTTTGGTGCCGGCCGATCCCCCGTTGAAAATATTTTCGGTGCCGGCCGAGCTCCAATCGAAAATATTTCCGGAGCCGGCTGAGCCGCCGTCGAAAATATTTTCGGCACCGGTCGAGGTACTGTCAAAAATATTTTCGGCACCGGTCGAGGTACTGTCAAAAATATTTTCGGTGCCGGACGAGCTTCCGTCGAAAATATTTTCGGTGCCGGCCGAGATCCTGTCGAAGATATTTTCGCTGCCGGCCGAGCTCCCGTCGAAAATATTTTCGGCACCGGTCGAGGTACTGTCGAAAATATTTTCGGGGCCGTCCGAGCTCCCGTCGAAAATATTTTTGACGCCGGCCGAGCTTCCTTCGAAAATATTTTGGATGCCAGCCGAGCCTCCGTCGAAAATATTTTCAGTGCCGGCCGAGATCCCGTCGAAAATATTTTTGGCACCAGCCAACACGACGCCGAAACTATTCTCGGGGCCGTCCGAGCCTCCGTCGAAAACATTTTGGCATCGGCCGAAATGCCGTTGAAAATATTTTTGGTGCCGGCTGAGCTCCAATCGAAAATATTTTCGGGGCCGTCCGAGCTCCCGTCGAAAATATTTTCGGCTTCGGTCGAGGTACTGTCGAAATTATTTTCGGGGCCATCCGAGCCTCCGTCGAAAACATTTTGGCACCGGCCAACATGCCGTTGAAAATATTTTCGGTGCCGGCCGAGCCCCCGTTGAAAATATTTTCGGGGCCGGCCGAGCTCCCGTCAAAAATATTTTCGGAGCCTGCCGAGCTCCCATCGAAAATATTTTCGGAGCCGGCTGAGCTGCCGTCGAAAATATTTTCGCCACCGGTCAAGGTATTGTCAAAATATTTTCGGTGCCGTCCGAGCTCCCGTCTAAAATTTTTTCGGTGCCGGCCGAGCCGCCGTCGAAAATATTTTTGGCACCGGTCAAGGTACTGTCAAAAATATTTTCGGGGCCGTCCGAGCTCCCGTCGAAAATATTTTCGGTGCCGGCTGAGATCCCGTTGAAAATATTTTCGGTGCCGGCCAAGACCCCGTCGAAAATATTTTCGGTGCCGGCCGAGATCCTGTCGAAAATCTTTTGGATGCCAGCCGAGCCTCCGTCGAAACTATTTTCGGTGCCAGGTGGGCCCCCGTCGAAACTATTTTTGGCACGGGCCAAGCCGCCGTCGAAAATATTTTCGGCGCCGTTCGCGGTCCCGTCGAAAATATTTTCGGCACCGGTCGAGGTACTTTCGAAAATATTTTCGGGGCCGTCTGAGCTCCCGTTGAAAATATTTCTGACGCCGGACGAGCTTACGTCGAAAATATTTTCGGTGCCGGTTGAGATCCTGTCAAAGATAGTTTCGGTGCCGGCCGAGCTCCCGTCGAAAATATTTTCGGCACCGGTTGAGGTACTGTCGAAAATATTTTCGGGGCCGTTCGAGCTCCCGTCGAAAATATTTCTGACGCCGGACGAGCTTCCGTCGAAAATATTTTCGGTGCCGGCCGAGATCCCACCGAAAATATTTTCGGAGCCGGCCGAGCCGCCGTCGAAAATATTTTAGGCACCGGCCGAGCCTCCATCGAAAATATTTTCGGTGCCGGATGAGACACCGACGAAATTATTTTCGGTGCCGGCCGGGCCTCCGTCGAAAATATTTTCGGTGCCAGTCAGAACCTTGTCGAAAATATTTTTGGTGCCGGCTGAGCTCCCGTCGAAAATATTTTTGACACCAGCCGAGCTCCCATCGAAAATATTTTCGGCACCGGTCGAGGTCCTGTCGAAAATATTTTCGGGGCCATCCGAGTTCCCGTCGAAAATATTTTTGACGCCGGCCAAGCTTCCGTCGAAAATATTTTCGGTGCCGGCCGAGACCCTGTCGAAAATATTTTCAAGGCCGTCCGAGCTCCCGTCGAAAATATTTTCGGCGCCGTGCGAGGTCCCTTCGAAACTATTTTCGGGGATGTCCGTGCCTCCGTCGAAAACATTTTGGCACTGGCCAACACGCCGTCGAAAATATTTTTGGTGCCGGCCGAGCCCCCGTTGAAAATATTTTTGGTGCCGGATGAGCTCCAATCGAAAATATTTTCGGAGCCAGCCGAGCTGCCGTCGAAAATATTTTCGCCACCGGTCAAGGTACTGTCAAAATATTTTCAGTGCGGGCCGAGCTCCAATCGAAAATATTTTTGGTGCCGGCCGAGCTCCCGTCGAAAATATTTTCGGAGCCGGCCGAGCTCCCGTCGAAAATATTTTCGGGGCAGTCCGAGCTCCCGTCGAAAATATTTTTGACGCCGGCGGAGCTTCCGTCGAAACTATTTTTGGTGCCGGCCGAGGTCCCATCGAAACTATATTCGGGGCCGTCCGAGCCTCCGTCGAAAACATTTTGGCACCGGCCGAAATGTCGTTGAAAATATTTTTGGTGCCGGCCGAGCCCCCATTGAAAATATTTTCGGAGCCAGCTGAGCTGCCGTCGAAAATATTTTCGGTGCCGGCCGAGATCCCGTCGAAAATATTTTTGGAGCCGGCCAAGCCGCCTTCGAAAATATTTTAGGCACCGGCCGAGCCTCCATCGAAAATATTTTCGGTTCCGGATGAGAGACCGACGAAAATATTTTCGGTGCCGGTCAGAAGCTTGTCGAAAATATTTTTGGTGCCGGCCGAGCTCCCGTCGAAAATATTTTTGACGCCGGCCAAGCTTCCGTCGAAAATATTTTCGGTGCTGGCCGAGACCCCGTCGAAAATATTTTCGGGGCCGTCCGAGCTCCCGTCTAAAATATTTTCGGCACCGGTCGAGGTCCTGTCGAAAATATTTTCGGGGCCGTCCGAGATCCCGTCAAAAATATTTTTATCGCCGGCCAAGCTTCCGTCGAAAATATTTTCGGTGCCGGCCGAGATCCCGTTGAAAATATTTTCGGAGCCGGCCGAGACCCCGTCGAATATATTTTCGGGGCCCTCTGAGCCTCCGTCAAAAACATTTTTGGCACCCGCCAACACGCCATCGAAAATATTTTTGGTGCCGGCCGAGCCCCCGTTGAAAATATTTTCGGAGCCGGCCGAGCTCCCGTCGAAAATATTTTCGGAGCCGGCTGAGCCGCCGTCGAAAGTATTTTCTGCACCGGTCAAGGTACTGTCAAAAATATTTTCGGAGCCGGCCGAGCTCCCGTCTAAAATATTTGCGGTGCCGTCCGAGCTCCCATCGAAAATATTTTTGACGCCGGCCGAGCTTCCGTCGAAAATATTTTCGGGGCCATCCGAGCTCCCGTCGAAAATATTTTTGACGCCGGCCGAGCTTCCGTTGAAAATATTTTCGCTGCTGGCCGAGATCCCATCGAAAATATTTTCGGAGCCGGCCGAGACCCTGTCGAAAATATTTTCGGGGCCGTCCGAGCTCCCGTCGAAAATATTTTCGGTGCCGTTCGAGGTCCCGTCGAAACTATTTTCGGGGCCGTCCGAGCCTCCGTCGAAAACATTTGGGCACCGGCCAACACGCCGTCGAAAATATATTTGGTGCCGGCCGAGCCTCCGTTGAAAATACTTTCGGTGCCGGCCGAGCTCCAATCGAAAATATTTTCGGAGCCGGCCGAGCTCCCGTCGAAAATATTTTTGCCACCGGTCAAGCTCCTGTCTAAAATATTTTCGGTGCCGGCCGAGCTTCCGTCAAAAATATTTTCGGCACCGTTCGAGGTACTGTCGAAAAAATTTTCGGGGCCGTCCGAGCCCCCGTTAAAAATATTTTCAGTTCCGGCCGAGCTCCCGTCTAAAATATTTTCGGTGCCAGTCGAGCTCCCTTCGAAAATATTTTCGGCACTGGTCAAGGTCCTGTCGAAATTATTTTCGGGGCCGTCCGAGCTCCCGTCGAAAATATTTTTGACGCCGGCCGAGCTTCCGTTGAAAATATTTTCGGTGCCGGACGAGCTGCAATCGAAAATATTTTCGGAGCCGGCCGAGCTCCCGTCGAAAATATTTTCGGAGCCGGCCGAGCTCCCGTCGAAAATATTTTCGGTGTCGGCCGAGCCGCAGTTCAAAATATTTTCCGCACTGGTCAAGGTACTGTCAAAAATATTTTTGGTTCCGGCCGAGCTCCCGTCTAAAATATTTTCGGTGCCGGTCGAGCTCCCTTCGAAAATATTTTCGGCACCGGACGAGGTACTGTCGAAAATATTTTCGGTGCCGGCCGAGATCCCGTCGAAAATATTTTCGGAGCCGGCCGAGACCCTGTCGAAAATATTTTCGGTGCCGTCCGAGATCCCGTTGAATATATTTTTGGTGCTGGCCGAGCTCCCGTCGAATATATTTTCGGGGCCCTCAGAGCCTCCGTCGAAAACATTTTGGCACCGGCCAACACGCCGTCGAAAATATTTTTGGTGCCGGCCGAGCCCCCGTTGAAAATATTTTCGGTGCCGGCCGAGCTCCAATCGAAAATATTTTCGGAGCCGGCCGAGCTCCCGTCGAAAATATTTTCGGAGCCGGCCGAGCTCCCGTCGAAAATATTTTCGGTGCCGGCTGAGATCCCGTTGAAAATATTTTCGGTGCCGGCCGAGACCCCGTCGAAAATATTTTCGGTGCCGGCCGAGATACTGTCGAAAATCTTTTGGATGCCAGCCGTGCCTCCATCGAAAATATTTTCGGTGCCAGCTGGGCCCCCGTCGAAACTATTTTTGGCACCGGCCAAGCCGCCGTCGAAAATATTTTCGGCGCCGTTCGCGGTCCCGTCGAAAATATTTTCGGCACCGGTCGAGGTACTGTCGAAAATATTTTCGGGGCCGTCCGAGCTCCCGTCGAAAATATTTCTGACGCCGGACGAGCTTACGTCGAAAATATTTTCGGTGCCGGCCGAGATCCTGTCAAAGATAGTTTCGGTGCCGGCCGAGCTCCCGTCGAAAATATTTTCAGCACCGGTCGAGGTACTGTCGAAAATATTTTTGGGGCCGTCCGAGCTCCCGTCGAAAATATTTTCGGTGCCGGCCGTGATCCCATCGAAAATATTTTCAGAGCCGGCTGAGACGTCGTCGAAAATATTTTAGGCACCGGCCGAGCCTCCATTGAAAATATTTTCGGGGCCGTCCCAGCTCCCGTCGAAAATTTTTCTGACGCCGGACGAGCTTCCGTCGAAAATATTTTCGCTGCCGGCCGAGATCCCGTCGAAAATATTTTCGGAGCCGGCCGAGCCGCCGTCGAAAATATTTTAGGCACCGGCCGAGCCTCCATCGAAAATATTTTCGGCGCCGGACGAGGTACTGTCGAAAATATTTTCGGGGCCATCCGAGCTCCTGTCGAAAATATTTTCGGAGCCGGCCGAGCTCCCGTCTAAAATATTTTTGGAGCCGGCTGAGCTGCCGTCGAAAATATTTTCGGCACCGGTCGAGGTCCTGTTGAAAATATTTTCGGGGCCGTCCGAGCTCCCGTCGAAAATATTTTTGATGCCGGCGGAGCGTCCGTCGAAAATATTTTCGGTTCCGGCCGAGATCCCGTCGAAAATATTTTCGGAGCCGGCCGAGACCCCGTCGAATATATTTTCGGGGCCCACTGAGCCTCCGTCGAAAACATTTTTGGCACCGGCCAACACGCCGTCGAAAATAGTTTTGGTGCCGGCCGAGCCCCCGTTGAAAATATTTTCGGTGCCGGCTGAGCTCCAATAGAAAATATTTTCGGGGCCGGCCGAGCTGCCGTCGAAAATATTTTCGGAGCCGGCTGAGCCGCCGTCGAAAATATTTTCCGCAACGGTCAAGGTACTGTCAAAAATATTTTCGGTGCTGGCCGAGATCCCGTCGAAAATATTTTCGGTGCCGGCCGAGCTGCAATCGAAAATATTTTCGGAGCCGGCCGAGCTGCCGTCGAAAATATTTTCGCCACCGGTCAAGGTACTGTCGAAAATATTTTCGGGGCCATCCGAGCTCCCGTCGAAAATATTTTTGACGCCAACCGAGCTTCCGTCGAAAATATTTTCGGTGCCGGCCGAGATCCCGTCGAAAATATTTTCGGAACCGGCCGAGACCCTATCGAAAATATTTTCGGTTCCGGCCGAGCTCCCGTCGAAAATATTTTCGGCGCCGTTCGAGGTCCCGTCGAAACTATTTTCGGGGCCGTCCGAGCCTCTGTCGAAAACATTTTGGCACCGGACAACACGCCGTCGAAAATATTTTTGGTGCCGGCCGAGCCCCCGTTAAAAATATTTTCGGTGCCGGCCGAGCTCCCTTCGAAAATATTTTCGGCGCCGTTCGAGGTCCTGTCGATTATATTTTCGGGGCCCTCTGAGCCTCCGTCGAAAATATTTTTGGCACCGGCTAAGACGCCGTCGAAAATATTTTTGGTGCCGGCCGAGCCCCCGTTGAAAATATTTTTGGTGCCGGCCGAGCCCCTGTTAAAAATATTTTCGGTGCTGGCCGAGCTCCCGTCTAAAATATTTTCAGTGACGGCCGAGCTTCCATCGAAAATATTTTCGGTGCAGGCCAAGATCCCGTTGAAAATATTTTCGGGGCCGGTCGAGCCCCCGTTGAAAATATTTTGACGCCGGCCGAGCACCCTGTCGAAAATATTTTCGGGGCCCTCCGAGCCTCCGTCGAAAACATTTTTGGCACCGGCTAACACGCCGTCAAAAACATTTTTGGCACCGGCCGAGCCACCGTCGAAAATATTTTCGGAGCCGGCCGAGCCCCCGTTAAAAATATTTTCGGTGCCGGCCGAGGTGCAATCGAAAATATTTTCAGCACCGGACGAGGTACTGTCGAAAATATTTTCGTGGCCATCCGAGCTCCCGTCGAAAATATTTTTGACGCCGGCCGAGCTCCCGTCGAAAATATTTTCGGTGCCGGCCGAGATCCCGTCGAAAATATTTTCGGCGCCGTTCGAGGTCCCGTCGAAACTATTTTCGGGGCCCTCCGAGCCTCCGTCGAAAACATTTTGGCACCGGCCAACACGCCGTCGAAAATATTTTCGGTGCCGGCCGAGCCCCCGTGGAAAATATTTTCGGTGCCGGCCGAGCTGCAATCGAAAATATTTTCGGAGCCGGCTGAGCCGCCGTCGAAAATATTTTTGGTGCCGGCCGAGCCCCTGTTAAAAATATTTTCGGTGCTGGCTGAGCTCCCTTCTAAAATATTTTCAGTGCCGGCCGAGATCCCGTCGAAAATATTTTCGGCGCCGTTCGAGGTCCCGTCGAAACTATTTTCGGCTCCGTTCGAGGTCCCGTCGAAAGTATTTTCGGGGCCGTCCGAGCCTCCGTTGAAAACATTTTGGCACTAGCCAACATGCCGTCGAAAATATTTTTGGTGCCGGCCGAGCCCCCGTTGAAAATATTTTCGGTGCCGGCCGAGCTCCAATCGAAAATATTTTCGGAGCCGGCCGAGCCGCCGTCGAAAATATTTTCCGCACCGGTCGAGGTACTGTCAAAAATATTTTCGGTGCCGGCCGAGCTCCCGTCGAAAATATTTTTGGTGCCGGCCGAGCTCCCATCGAAAATATTTTCGGCACCGGACGAGGTACTGTCGAAAATATTTTCGGGGCCATCCGAGCTCCAGTCAAAAATATATTTGACGCCGGCCGAGCTTCCGTCGAAAATATTTTAGGCACCGGTCGAGGTCCCGTCGAAAACATTTTGGCACCGGCCAACACGCCGTCGAAAATATTTTCGGTGCCGGCCGAGCCCCCGTTGAAAATATTTTCGGTGCCGGCCGAGCTCCAATCGAAAATATTTTCGGAGCCGGCCGAGCTCCCGTCGAAAATATTTTCGGAGCCAGCTGAGCCGCCGTCAAAAATATTTTCCGCACCGGTCAAGGTACTGTCGAAAATATTTTCGGGGCCGTCCGAGCTCCCGTCTAAAATATTTTCCGTGCCGGCCGAGCCGCCGTCGAAAATATTTTCGGCACCGGTCGAGGTCCTGTTGAAAATATTTTCGGGGCCGTCCGAGCTCCCGTCGAAAATATTTTTGATGCCGGCGGAGCTTCCGTCGAAAATATTTTCGGTTCCGGCCGAGATCCCGTCGAAAATATTTTCGGAGCCGGCCGAGACCCCGTCGAATATATTTTCGGGGCCCTCCGAGCCTCCGTCGAAAACATTTTTGGCACCGGCCAACACGCCGTCGAAAATAGTTTTGGTGCCGGCCGAGCCCCCGTTGAAAATATTTTCGGTGCCGGCCGAGCTCCAATCGAAAATATTTTCGGAGCCGGCCGAGCTCCCGTCGAAAATATTTTCGGAGCCGGCTGAGCCGCTGTCGAATATATTTTCCGCAACGGTCAAGGTACTGTCAAAAATATTTTCGGTGCCGGCCGAGATCCCGTCGAAAATATTTTCGGTGCCGGCCGAGCCCCCATCGAAAATATTTTCGGCGCCGTTCGAGGTACTGTCGAAAATATTGTCGGAGCCGGCTGAGCCGCCGTCGAAAATATTTTCGCTGCCGGCCGAGCTCCAATCGAAAATATTTTCGGAGCCGGCCGAGCCCCCGTTGAAAATATTTTCAGAGCCGGCTGAGCCGCCATCGAAAATATTTTCGGTACCGGTCGAGGTACTGTCGAAAATATTTTCGGGGCCATCCGAGCCCCCGTTAAAAATATTTTTGACGCCGGCCGAGCTTCCGTCAAAAATATTTTCGGTGCCGGCCGAGCTCCCATTGAAAATATGTTCGGCACCGGTCGAGGTCCTGTCGAAAATATTTTTGGGGCCGGCCGAGCCCCCGTTGAAAATATTTTTGACGCCGGCCGAGCTTCCGTCGAAAATATTTTCGGTGCCGGCCGAGATCCCATCGAAAATATTTTCGGAGCTGGCCGAGACCCTTTCGAAAATATTTTCGGGGCCGTCCGAGCCTCCGTCGAAAATATTTTCGGCGCCGTTCGAGGTCCCGTCAAAAGTATTTTCGGGGCCGTCCGAGCCTCTGTCGAAAACATTTTGGCACCGGCCAACACGCCGTCGAAAATATTTTCGGTGCCGGCCAAGATCCCGTTGAAAATATTTTCGAAGCCGGCCGAGACCCCGTCGAATGTATTTTCGGGGCCCTTCGAGCCTCTATCAAAAACATTTTTGGCACCGGCCAACACGCCGTTGAAAATATTTTCCGCACCGGCCGAGGTACTGTCGAAAATATTTTCGGTGCCGGCCGAGCTCCCATCGAAAATATTTTTGGCACCGGACGAGGTCCTGTCGAAAATATTTTCGGAGCCGTCCGAGCTCCCGTCGAAAATATTTCTGACGCCGGACGAGCTTCTGTCGAAAATATTTTCGGTGCCGGCCGAGATCCTGTTGAAGATAGTTTCGGTGCCGGCCGAGCTCCCGTCGAAAATATTTTCGGCGCCGTTCGAGATCCTGTCGAAGATAGTTTCGGTGCCGGCCGAGAACCCGTCGAAAATATTTTCGGCGCCGTTCGAGATCCTGTCGAAGATAGTTTCGGTGCCGGCCGAGCTCCCGTCGAAAATATTTTCGGTGCCGTCCGAGCACCCGTCGAAACTATTTTCGGGGCCGTCCGAGCCTCCGTCAAAAACATTTTGGCACCGGCCAACACGCTGTCAAAAATATTTTTGGTGCTGTCCGAGCCCCCGTTGAAAATATTTTCGGTGCCGGCCGAGCTCCAATCGAAAATATTTTCGGTGCCGGCCGAGATCCCGTCGAAAATATTTTCGGAGCCGGACGAGACCCCGTCGAAAATATTTTTGGTGCCGGCCGAGATCCTGTCAAAAATCTTTTGGATGCCAGCCGAGCCCCCGTCGAAAATATTTTCGGTGCCAGCTGGGCCCCCGTCGAAAATATTTTTGGCACCGGCCAAGCTGCCGTCGAAAATATTTTCGGCGCTGTTCGCGGTCCCGTCGAAAATATTTTCGGCACCGGTCGAGGTACTGTCGAAAATATTTTCGGGGCCGTCCAAGCTCCCGTCGAAAATATTTCTGACGCCGGACGAGCTTCCGTCGAAAATATTTTAGGCACCGGCCGAGATCCTGTCGAATATATTTTCGGCTCCGGTCAAGGTACTGTCGAAAATATTTTCGGGGCCGTCCGAGCTTCCATCGAAAATATTTTAGGCACCGGCCGAGCTTCCATCGAAAATATTTTTGTTGCCGGATGAGACACCGACGAAAATATTTTCGGTGCCGGCCGGGCCCCCGTCTAAAATATTTCCGGTGCTGGTCAGAACCTTGTCGAAAATATTTTCGCGGCCGGCCGAGCTCCCGTCGAAAATATTTTTGACGCCGACCGAGATCCCGTCAAAAATATTTTCGGAGCCGGCTGAGCTGCCGTCGAAAATATTTTTGACACCGGCCGAGCTTCCGTCGAAAATATTTTTGGTGCTGACCGAGATCCCGTCGAAAATATTTTCTAAGCCGGCTGAGCTGCCGTCGAAAATATTTTTGCCACCGGTCAAGGTACTGTCAAAAATATTTTCGGGGCCGTCCGAGCTCCCGTCGAAAATATTTTTGACACCGGCGGATCTTCCGTCGAAAATATTTTCAGTGCTGACCGAGATCCCGTCGAAAATATTTTCGGTGCCGGCGGAGATCCCGTCGAAAATATTTTCGGCACCGGTCGAGGTCCTGTCGAAGATATTTTCGGCACCGGTCGAGGTACTGTCGAAAATATTTTCGGGGCCGTCCGAGCTTCCATCGAAAATATTTTCGGTGCCGGCCGAGCCGCCGTCGAAAATATTTTAGGCACCGGCCGAGCTTCCATCGAAAATATTTTTGGTGCCGGATGAGACACCGACGAAAATATTTTCGGTGCCGGCCGGGCCCCCATCTAAAATATTTCCGGTGCTGGTCAGAACCTTGTCGAAAATATTTTCGCGGCCGGCCGAGCTCCCGTCGAAAATATTTTTGGTGCCGGCCGAGATCCCGTCGAAAATATTTTTGGAGCCGGCCGAGCTGCCGTCGAAAATATTTTTGCCACCGGTCGAGGTCCTGTCGAAAATATTTTCGGGGCTGTCCGAGCTCCCGTCGAAAATAGTTTTGACGCCGGCGGATCTTCCGTCGAAAATATTTTCAGTGCCGTCCGAGATCCCGTTGAAAATATTTTCGGAGCCGTCCGAGCTTCCATCTAAAATATTTTTGGTGCCGGCCGAGATCCTGTCGAAAATCTTTTGGATGCCAGCCGAGCCTCCGTCGAAAATATTTTCGGTGCTAGCTGGGCCCCCGTCGAAACTATATTTGGCACCGGCCAATCCGCCGTCGAAAATATTTTCGGCGCCCGTCGCGGTCCCGTCGAAAATATTTCTGACGCCGGACGAGCTTCCGTCGAAAATATTTTCGGTGCCGGCCGAGATCCTGTTGAAGATAGTTTCGGTGCCGGCCGAGCTCCCGTCGAAAATATTTTCGGCGCCGTTCGAGATCCTGTCGAAGATAGTTTCGGTGCCGGCCGAGCTCCCGTCGAAAATATTTTCGGCGCCGTTCGAGATCCTGTCGAAGATAGTTTCGGTGCCGGCCAAGCTGCCGTCGAAAATATTTTCGGCGCCGTTCGCGGTCCCGTCGAAAATATTTTCGGCACCGGTCGAGGTACTGTCGAAAATATTTTCGGGGCCGTCCGAGCTCCCGTCTAAAATATTTCCGGTGCTGGTCAGAACCTTGTCGAAAATATTTTCGGGGCCGGCCAAGCTCCCGTCGAAAATATTTTCGGAGCGGCCGAGCCCCCGTCGAAAATATTTTAGGCACCGGCCGAGCTTCCATCGAAAATATTTTCGTTGCCGGATGAGACACCGACGAAAATATTTTCGGTGCCGGCCGGGCCCCCGTCTAAAATATTTCCGGTGCTGGTCAGAACCTTGTCGAAAATATTTTCGCGGCCGGCCGAGCTCCCGTCGAAAATATTTTTGACACCGACCGAGATCCCGTCAAAAATATTTTCGGAGCCGGCTGAGCTGCCGTCGAAAATATTTTTGCCACCGGTCAAGGTACTGTCAAAAATATTTTCGGGGCCGTCCGAGCTCCCGTCGAAAATATTTTTGACACCGGCGGAGGTCCCGTCGAAAATATTTTCGGCACCGGTCGAGGTCCTGTCGAAAATATTTTCGGGGCTGTCCGAGCTCCCGTCGAAAATAGTTTTGACGCCGGCGGATCTTCCGTCGAAAATATTTTCAGTGCCGGCCGAGATCCCGTTGAAAATATTTTCGGAGACGTCCGAGCTTCCGTCTAAAATATTTTTGGTGCCGGCCGAGATCCTGTCGTAAATCTTTTGGATGCCAGCCGAGCCTCCGTTGAAAATATTTTCGGTGCCAGCTGGGCCCCCGTCGAAACTATTTTTGGCACCGGCCAAGCCGCCGTCGAAAATATTTTCGGCGCCGTTCGCGGTCCCGTCGAAAATATTTTCGGCGCCGTTCGAGGTCCCGTCGAAACTATTTTCGGGGCCGTCCGAGCCTCCATCAAAAACATTTTGGCACTGGCCAAGACGCCGTCAAAAATATTTTTGGTGCCGTCCGAGCCCCCGTCAAAAATATTTTCGGAGCCGGCCGAGCTCCCGTCGAAAATATTTTCGGAGCCGGCTGAGCCGCCGTCAAAAATATTTTCCGCACCGGTCAAGGTACTGTCAAAAATATTTTCGGTGCCGGCCGAGCTCCCATCGAAAATATTTTCGGCACCGGACGAGGTACTGTCGAAAATATTTTTGATGCCGGCCGAGCTTCCGTCGAAAATATTTTTGACGCCGCCCGAGCTTCCGTTGAAAATATTTTTGGTGCCGGCCGAGATCCCGTCGAAAATATTTTCGGAGCCAGCCGAGACCCTGTCGAAAATATTTTCGGGGCCGTCCGAGCTGCCGTCGAAAATATTTTCGGCGCCGTTCGAGGTCCCGTCGAAACTATTTTCGGGGCCGTCCGAGCCTCCGTCGAAAACATTTTGGCACCGGCCAACACGCTGTCAAAAATATTTTTGGTGCCGTTCGAGCCCCCGTTGAAAATATTTTCAGTGCCGGCCCAGCTCCAATCGAAAATATTTTCGGTGCCGGCCGAGATCCCGTCGAAAATATTTTCGGAGCCGGACGAGACCCCGTCGAAAATATTTTTGGTGCCGGCCGAGATCTTGTTGAAAATCTTTTGGATGCCAGCCGACCTCCCGTCGAAAATATTTTTGTTGCCAGCTGGGCCCCCGTCGAAAATATTTTTGGCACCGGCCAAGCTGCCGTCGAAAATATTTTCGGCGCCGTTCGCGGTCCCGTCGAAAATATTTTCGGCACCGGTCGAGTTACTGTCGAAAATATTTTCGGGGCCGTCCGAGCTCCCGTCGAAAATATTTCTGATGCCGGACGAGCTTCCGTCGAAAATATTTTAGGCACCGGCCGAGATCCTGTCGAAGATATTTTCGGCACCGGTCGAGGTACTGTCGAAAATATTTTCAGGGCCGTCCGAGCTTCCATCGAAAATATTTTCGGTGCCGGCCGAGCTCCCGTCGAAAATATTTTCGGAGCCGGCCGAGCCGCCGTCGAAAATATTTTCCGCACCGGCCGAGCTTCCGTCGAAAATATTTTCGGTGCCGGATGAGACACCGACGAAAATACTTTCGCGGCCGGCCGGGCCCCCGTCTAAAATATTTCCGGTGCTGGTCAGAACCTTGTCGAAAATATTTTCGGGGCCGTCCGAGCTCCCGTCGAAAATATTTTTGACGCCGGCCGAGCTTCCGTCGAAAATATTTTTGCCACCGGTCAAGGTACTGTCAAAAATATTTTCGGGGCCGTCCGAGCTCCCGTCGAAAATATTTTTGACACCGGCGGAGCTTCCGTCGAAAAGATTTTCGGTGCCGGCGGAGATCCCGTCGAAAATATTTTCGGCACCGGTCGAGGTCCTGTCGAAAATATTTTTGGTGCCTGCCGAGCTTCCGTTGACAATATTTTTGACGCCGCCCGAGCTTCCGTCGAAAATATTTTCGGTGCCGGCCGAGAACCCGTCGAAAATATTTTCGGTGCCGTTCGAGGTCCCGTCAAAACTATTTTCGGGGCCGTCCGAGCCTCCGTCGAAAACATTTTGGCACCGGCCAACACGCCGTCGAAAATATTTTTGGTGCTGGCCGAGCCCCCATTGAAAATATTTTCGGTGCCGGCTGAGCTCCAATCGAAAATATTTTCGGTGCCGGCCGAGATCCCATCGAAAATATTTTCGGAGCCGGACGAGACCCCTTCGAAAATCTTTTGGATGCCAGCCGAGCCCCCGTCGAAAATATTTTCGGTGCCAGCTGGGCCTCCGTCGAAACTATTTTTGGCACCGGCCAAGCTGCCGTCGAAAATATTTTCGGCGCCGGTCGCGGTCCCGTCGAAAATATTTTCGGCACCGGTCGAGGTACTGTCGAAAATATTTTCGGGGCCGTCCGAGCTCCCGTCGAAAATATTTCTGATGCCGGACGAGCTTCCGTCGAAAATATTTTAGGCACCGGCCGAGATCCTGTCGAAGATATTTTCGGCACCGGTCGAGGTACTGTCGAAAATATTTTCGGGGCTGTCCGAGCTCCCGTCGAAAATAGTTTTGACGCCGGCGGATCTTCCGTCGAAAATATTTTCAGTGCCGTCCGAGATCCCGTTGAAAATATTTTCGGAGCCGTCCGAGCTTCCGTCTAAAATATTTTTGGTGCCGGCCGAGATCCTGTCGAAAATCTTTTGGATGCCAGCCGAGCCTCCGTCGAAAATATTTTCGGTGCTAGCTGGGCCCCCGTCGAAAGTATATTTGGCACCGGCCAAGCTGCCGTCGAAAATATTTTCGGCGCCGGTCGCGGTCCCGTCGAAAATATTTTCGGAGCCGTCCGAGCTCCCGTCGAAAATTTTTCTGACGCTGGACGAGCTTCCGTCGAAAATATTTTCGGAGCCGGCCGAGCTCCCGTCGAAAATATTTTCGGCGCCGTTCGAGATCCTGTCGAAGATAGTTTCGGTGCCGGCCGAGCTCCCATCGAAAATATTTTCGGAGCCGGCCAAGCCGCCGTCTAAAATATTTTCGGCGCCGGTCGCGGTCCCGTCGAAAATATTTTCGGCACCGGTCGATGTATTGTCAAAAATATTTTCGGTGCCGGCCGAGCTCCCTTCGAAAATATTTTCGGCAGCGGACAAGGTACTGTCGAAAATATTTTTGATGCCGGCCGAGCTTCCGTCGAAAATATTTTTGATGCCGCCCGAGCTTCCGTTGAAAATATTTTCGGTGCCGGCCGAGATCCCGTCGAAAATATTTTCGGAGCCGGCCGAGACCCTGTCGAAAATATTTTCGGGGCCGTCCGAGCTCCCGTCGAAAATATTTTCAGCGCCGTTCGAGGTCCCGTCGAAACTATTTTCGGGGCCGTTCGCGCCTCCGTCGAAAACATTTTGGCACCGGTCAACAGGCCGTCGAAAATATTTTTGGTGCCGGCCGAGCCCCCGTTGAAAATATTTTCGGTGCCGGCCGAGCTCCAATCGAAAATATTTTCGGTGCCGTCCGAGCCCCCGTCGAAAATATTTTCGGTGCCAGCTGGGCCCCCGTCGAAAATATTTTTGGCACCGGCCAAGCTGCTGTCGAAAATATCTTCGGCGCCGTTCGCGGTCCCGTCGAAAATATTTTCGGCACCGGTCGAGGTACTGTCGAAAATATTTTCGGGGCTGTCCGAGCTCCCGTCGAAAATAGTTTTGACGCCGGCGGATCTTCCGTCGAAAATATTTTCGGTGCCGGCTGAGATCCTGTCGAAGATAGTTTCGGTGCCGGCCTAGCTCCCATCGAAAATATTTTCGGCGCCGTTCGAGGTCCCGTCGAAACTATTTTCGGGGCCGTCCGAGCCTCCGTCAAAAGCATTTTGGCACCAGCCAACACGCCGTCAAAAATATTTTTGGTGCCGTCCGAGCCCCCGTCGAAAATATTTTCGGAGCCAGCCGAGCACCCGTCGAAAATATTTTCGGAGCCGGCTGAGCCGCCGTCAAAAATATTTTCCGCACCGGTCAAGGTACTGTCAAAAATATTTTCGGTGCCGGCCGAGCTCCTATCGAAAATATTTTCGGCACCGGACGAGGTACTGTCGAAAATATTTTTGATGCCGGCCGAGCTTCCGTCGAAAACATTTTTGATGCCGCCCGAGCTTCCGTTGAAAATATTTTCGGTGCCGGCCGAGATCCCGTCGAAAATATTTTCGGAGCCAGCCGAGACCCTGTCGAAAATATTTTCGGGGCCGTCCGAGCTGCCGTCGAAAATATTTTCGGAGCCAGCCGAGATCCTGTCGAAGATAGTTTCGGTGCCGGCCGAGCTCCCGTCGAAAATATTTTCGGCGCCGTTCGAGATCCTGTCGAAGATAGTTTCGGTGCCGGCCGAGCTCCCGTCGAAAATATTTTCGGCGCCGTTCGAGATCCTGTCGAAGATAGTTTCGGTGCCGGCCAAGCTGCCGTCGAAAATATTTTCGGCGCCGTTCGCGGTCCCGTCGAAAATATTTTCGGCACCGGTCGAGGTACTGTCGAAAATATTTTCGGGGCCGTCCGAGCTCCCGTCGAAAATATTTTCGGTGCCGGACGAGCTTCCGTCGAAAATATTTTAGGCACCGGCCGAGATCCTGTCGAATATATTTTCGGCTCCGGTCGAGGTACTGTCGAAAATATTTTCGGGGCCGTCCGAGCTTCCATCGAAAATATTTTCGGCACCGGCCGAGCTTCCATCGAAAATATTTTCGGTGCCGGATGAGACACCGACGAAAATATTTTCGGTGCCGGCCGGGCCCCCGTCTAAAATATTTCCGGTGCTGGTCAGAACCTTGTCGAAAATATTTTCGGGGCCGGCCGAGCCGCCGTCGAAAATTTTTTAGGCACCGGCCGAGCTTCCATCGAAAATATTTTCGTTGCCGGATGAGACACCGACGAAAATATTTTCGGTGCCGGCCGGGCCCCCGTCTAAAATATTTCCGGTGCTGGTCAGAACCTTGTCGAAAATATTTTCGCGGCCGGCCGAGCTCCCGTCGAAAATATTTTTGACGCCGGCCGAGCTTCCATCGAAAATATTTTCGGTGCCGTCCGAGCCCCCGTCGAAACTATTTTCGGGGCCGTCCGAGCCTCCGTCAAAATCATTTTGGCACCGGCCAACACGCTGTCAAAAATATTTTTGGTGCCGTCCGAGCCCCCGTTGAAAATATTTTTGGTGCCGGCCGAGCTCCAATCGAAAATATTTTCGGTGCCGGCCGAGATCCCGTCGAAAATATTTTCGGAGCCGGACGAGACCCCGTCGAAAATATTTTTGGTGCCGGCCGAGATCCTGTCAAAAATCTTTTGGATGCCAGCCGAGCCCCCGTCGAAAATATTTTCGGTGCCAGCTGGGCCCCCGTCGAAAATATTTTTGACACCGGCCAAGCTGCCGTCGAAAATATTTTCGGCGCCGTTCGCGGTCCCGTCGAAAATATTTTCGGCACCGGTCGAGGTACTGTCGAAAATATTTTCGGGGCCGTCCGAGCTCCCGTCGAAAATATTTCTGACGCCGGATGAGCTTCCGTCGAAAATATTTTAGGCACCGGCCGAGATCCTGTCGAATATATTTTCGGCTCCGGTCAAGGTACTGTCGAAAATATTTTCGGGGCCGTCCGAGCTTCCATCGAAAATATTTTAGGCACCGGCTGAGCTTCCATCGAAAATATTTTCGGTGCCGGATGAGACACCGACGAAAATATTTTCGGTGCCGGCCGGGCCCCCGTCTAAAATATTTCCGGTGCTGGTCAGAACCTTGTCGAAAATATTTTCGCGGCCGGCCGAGCTCCCGTCGAAAATATTTTTGACGCCGGCCAAGCTTCCGTCGAAAATATTTTTGGTGCTGACCGAGATCCCGTCGAAAATATTTTCGGAGCCGGCCAAGCCGCCGTCGAAAATATTGTCGGCGCCGGTCGCGGTCCTGTCGAAAATATTTTCGGCACCGGTCGAGGTATTGTCAAAAATACTTTCGGTGCCGGCCGAGCTCCCGTCGAAAATATTTTTGACGCCGCCCGAGCTTCCGTTGAAAATATTTTCGGTGCCGGCCGAGATCCCGTCGAAAATATTTTCGGAGCCTGCCGAGACCCTGTCGAAAATATTTTCGGGGCCGTCCGAGCTCCCGTCGAAAATATTTTCGGCGCCGTTCGAGGTCCCGTCGAAACTATTTTCGGGGCCGTCCGAGCCTCCGTCGAAAACATTTTGGCACCGGCCAACAGGCCGTTGAAAATATTTTTGGTGCCGGCCGAGCCCCCGTTGAAAATATTTTCGGTGCCGGCCGAGCTCCAATCGAAAATATTTTTGGTGCCGGCCGAGATCCCGTCGAAAATATTTTCGGAGCCGGACGAGACCCCGTCGAAAATATTTTTGGTGCCGGCCGAGATCCTGTCGAAAATCTTTTGGATGCCAGCCGAGCCCCCGTCAAAAATATTTTCGGTGCCAGCTGGGCCCCCGTCGAAAATATTTTAAGCACCGGCCGAGCTTCCATCGAAAATATTTTCGGTGCCGGATGAGACACCGACGAAAATATTTTCGGTGCCGGCTGGGCCCCCAGCTAAAATATTTCCGGTGCTGGTCAGAACCATGTCGAAAATATTTTCGGAGCCGGCCGAGCTCCAATCGAAAATATTTTTGACGCCGGCCGAGCTTCCGTCGAAAATATTTTCAGTGCCGGCCGAGCCCCCGTTGAAAATATTTTCGGTGCTGGCCGAGCTCCAATCAAAAATATTTTCGGTGCCGTCCGAGATCCCGTCGAAAATATTTTCGGAGCCGGCTGAGACCCTGTCGAAAATATTTTCGGGGCCGTCCGAGCTCCCGTCGAAAATATTTACGGCGCCGTTCGAGGTCCCGTCGAAACTATTTTCGGGGCCGTCCGAGCCTCCGTCGAAAACATTTTGGCACCGGCCAACAAGCCGTCGAAAATATTTTTGGTGCCGGCCGAGCCCCCGTCGAAAATATTTTCGGTGCCGGCCGAGCTCCAATCGTAAATATTTTCGGTGCCGGCCAAGATCCCGTTGAAAATATTTTCGGCACCGGACGAGGTACTGTCGAAAATATTTTTGGTGCCGGCCGAGCTTCCGTCGAAAATATTTTTGACGCCGCCCGAGCTTCCGTTGAAAATATTTTCGGTGCCGGCCGAGATCCCGTCGAAAATATTTTCGGAGCCAGCCGAGACCCTGTCGAAAATATTTTCGGGGCCGTCCGAGCTGCCGTCGAAAATATTTTCGGCACCGTTCGAGGTCCCGTCGAAACTATTTTCGGGGCCGTCCGAGCCTCCGTCGAAAACATTTTGGCACCGGCCAACACGCCGTCGAAAATATTTTTGGTGCCGATCGAGCCCCCGTTGAAAATATTTTCGGCACCGGTCGAGGTCCTGTCGAAAATATTTTCGGAGCCGTCCGAGCTCCCGTCGAAAATATTTTCGGCACCGGTCGAGGTATTGTTAAAAATACTTTCGGTGCCGGCCGAGCTCCCTTCGAAAATATTTTCGGCACCGGACGAGGTACTGTCGAAAATATTTTTGATGCGGCCGAGCTTCCGTCGAAAATATTTTTGACTCCGCCCAAGCATCCGTTGAAAATATTTTCGGTGCCGGCCGAGATCCCGTCGAAAATATTTTCGGAGCCAGCCGAGACACTGTCGAAAATATTTTAGGCACCGGCCGAGCTTCCATCGAAAATATTTTCGGTGCCGGATGAGACACCGACGAAAATATTTTCGGTGCCGGCCGGGCCCCCGTCTAAAATATTTTTGGTGCTGGTCAGAACCTTGTTGAAAATATTTTCGGAGCCGGCCGAGCTCCCGTCGAAAATATTTTTGACGCTGGCCGAGCTTCCGTCGAAAATATTTTTGGTGCTGACCGAGATCCCATCGAAAATATTTTCAGCACCGGTCGAGGTCCTGTCAAAAATATTTTCGGGGCTGTCCGAGCTGCCGTTGAAAATAGTTTTGACGCCGGCGGATCTTCCGTCGAAAATATTTTCAGTGCCGGCCGAGATCCCGTTGAAAATATTTTCGGAGACGTCCGAGCTTCCGTCTAAAATATTTTTGGTGCCGGCCGAGATCCTGTCGAAAATCTTTTGGATGCCAGCCGAGCCTCCGTCGAAAATATTTTCGGTGCCAGCTGGGCCCCCGTCGAAACTATTTTTGGCACCGGCCAAGCCGCCGTCGAAAATATTTTCGGCGCAGGTCGCGGTCCCGTCGAAAATATTTTCGGCGCCGTTCGAGGTCCCGTCGAAACTATTTTCGGGGCCATCCGAGCCTCCGTCAAAAACATTTTGGCACTGGCCAACACGCCGTCAAAAATATTTTTGGTGCCGTCCGAGCTCCCATCGAAAATATTTTCGGCACCGGATGAGGTACTGTCGAAAATATTTTTGATGCCGGCCGAGCTTCCGTCGAAAATATTTTTGACGCCGCCCGAGCTTCCGTTGAAAATATTTTCAGTGCCGGCCGAGATCCCGTCGAAAATATTTTCGGAGCCAGCCGAGACCCTGTCGAAAATATTTTCGGGGCCGTCCTAGCTGCCGTCGAAAATATTTTCGGCGCCGTTCGAGGTCCCGTCGAAACTATTTTCGGGGCCGTCCGAGCCTCCGTCGAAAACATTTTGGCACCGGCTAACACGCCGTCGAAAATATTTTTGGTGCCGATCGACCCCCGTTGAAAATATTTTCGGCACCGGTCGAGGTCCTGTCGAAAATATTTTCGGAGCCGTCCGAGCTCCCATCGAAAATATTTCTGACGCCGGACGAGCTTCCGTCGAAAATATTTTCGGCGCCGTTCGAGATCCTGTCGAAGATAGTTTCGGTGCCGGCCGAGCTCCCGTCGAAAATATTTTCGGCGCCGTTCGAGATCCTGTCGAAGATAGTTTCGGTGCCGGCCGAGATCCCGTCGAAAATATTTTCGGCGCCGTTCGAGGTCCCGTCGAAACTATTTTCGGGGCCGTCCGAGCCTCCGTCGAAAACATTTTGGCACCGGCCAACACGCCGTCGAAAATATTTTTGGTGCCGATCGAGCCGCCGTTGAAAATATTTTCGGTGCCGGCCGAGCTCCAATCGAAAATATTTTCGGTGCCGGCCGGGATCCCGTCGAAAATATTTTCGGTGCCAGCTGGGCCCCCGTCGAAAATATTTTTGGCACCGGCCAAGCTGCCGTCGAAAATATTTTCGGCGCCGTTCGCGGTCCCGTCGAAAATATTTTCGGCACCGGTCGAGGTACTGTCGAAAATATTTTCGGGGCCGTCCGAGCTCCCGTCGAAAATATTTCTGATGCCGGACGAGCTTCCGTCAAAAATATTTTAGGCACCGGCCGAGATCCTGTCGAAGATATTTTCGGCACCGGTCGAGGTACTGTCGAAAATATTTTCGGGGCCGTCGAAGCTTCCATCGAAAATATTTTTGGTGCCGGCCGAGATCCCGTCGAAAATATTTTCGGAGCCGGACGAGCTTCCGTCGAAAATATTTTCGGTGCCGGCCGAGATCCTGTCGAAGATAGTTTCGGTGCCGGCCATGCTCCCGTCGAAAATATTTTCGGTGCCGTTCGAGATCCTGTCGAAGACAGTTTCGGTGCTGGCCGAGCTCCCGTCGAAAATATTTTCGGCGCCGTTCGAGGTCCCGTCGAAACTATTTTCGGGGCCGTCCGAGCCTCCGTCAAAAACATTTTGGCACCGGCCAACACGCAGTCAAAAATATTTTTGGTGCCGTCCGAGCCCCCGTTGAAAGTATTTTTGGTGCCGGCCGAGCTCCCGTCGAAAATATTTTCGGGGCCGGCTGAGCCGCCTTCGAAAATATTTTCCGCAGCGGTCAAGGTACTGTCAAAAATATTTTCGGCGCCGGCCGAGCTCCCTTCGAAAATATTTTCGGCACCGGACGAGGTACTGTCGAAAATATTTTTGATGCCGGCCGAGCTTCCGTCGAAAATATTTTTGACGCCGCCCGAGCTTCCGTTGAAAATATTTTCGGTGCCGGCCGAGATCCCGTCGAAAATATTTTCGGTGCCGGCCGAGACCCTGTCGAAAATATTTTCGGGGCTGTCCGAGCTCCCATCGAAAATATTTTCGGCGCCGTTCGAGGTCCCGTCGAAACTATTTTCGGGGCCGTCCGAGCCTCCGTCGAAAACATTTTGACACCGGCGGAGCTTCCGTCGAAAATATTTTCGGGGCTGTCCGAGCTCCCGTCGAAAATAGTTTTGACGCCGGCGGATCTTCCGTCGAAAATATTTTCAGTGCCGGCCGAGATCTCGTTGAAAATATTTTCGGAGCCGTCCGAGCTTCCGTCTAAAATATTTTTGGTGCCGGCCGAGATCCTGTCGAAAATCTTTCGGATGCCAGCCGAGACTCCGTCGAAAATATTTTCGGTGCCAGCTGGGCCCCCGTCGAAACTATTTTTGGCACCGGCCAAGCCGCCGTCGAAAATATTTTCGGAGCCGGTCGCGGTCCCGTCGAAAATATTTTCGGCACCGGTCGAGGTCCTGTCGAAAATATTTTCGGAGCCGTCCAAGCTCCCGTCGAAAATAGTTCTGACGCCGGACGAGCTTCCGTCGAAAATATTTTCGGTGCCGGCCGAGCTCCCGTCGAAAATATTTTCGGCGCCGTTCGAGGTCCCGTCGAAACTATTTTCGGGGCCGTCCGAGCCTCCGTCAAAAACATTTTGGCACCGGCCAAGACGCCGTCAAAAATATTTTTGGTGCCGTCCGAGCCCCCGTCGAAAATATTTTCGGAGCCGGCCGAGCTCCCGTCGAAAATATTTTCGGAGCCTGCTGAGCCGCCGTCAAAAATATTTTCCGCACCGGTCAAGGTACTGTCAAAAATATTTTCGGTGCCGGCCGAGCTCCCATCGAAAATATTTTCGGCACCGGACGAGCTTACGTCGAAAATATTTTTGATGCCGGCCGAGCTTCCGTCAAAAATATTTTTGACGCCGCCCGAGCTTCCGTTGAAAATATTTTCGGTGCCGGCCGAGATCCCGTCGAAAATATTTTCGGAGCCAGCCGAGACCCTGTCGAAAATATTTTCGGGGCCGTCCGAGCTGCCGTCGAAAATATTTTCGGCGCCGTTCGAGGTCCCGTCGAAACTATTTTCGGGGCCGTCCGAGCCTCCGTCGAAAACATTTTGGCACCGGCCAACACGCCGTCAAAAATATTTTTGGTGCCGATCGAGCCCCCGTTGAAAATATTTTCGGTGCCGGCCGAGCTCCAATCGAAAATATTTTCGGTGCCGGCCGAGATCCCGTCGAAAATATTTTCGGAGCCGGACGAGACCCCGTCGAAAATATTTTTGGTGCCGGCCGAGATCTTGTCGAAAATCTTTTGGATGCCAGCCGACCTCCCGTCGAAAATATTTTCGGTGCCAGCTGGGCCCCCGTCGAAAATATTTTTGGCACCGGCCAAGCTGCCGTCGAAAATATTTTCGGCGCCGTTCGCGGTCCCGTCGAAAATATTTTCGGCACCGGTCGAGGTACTGTCGAAAATATTTTCGGGGCCGTCCGAGCTCCCGTCGAAAATATTTTCGGTGCCGGCCGAGCTCCCGTCGAAAATATTTTAGGCACCGGCCGAGATCCTGTCGAAGATATTTTCGGCACCGGTCGAGGTACTGTCGAAAATATTTTCGGGGCCGTCCGAGCTTCCATCGAAAATATTTTCGGTGCCAGCCGAGCTCCCGTCGAAAATATTTTCGGAGCCGGCCGAGATCCCGTCAAAAATATTTTCGGAGCCGGCTGAGCTGCCGTCGAAAATATTTTTGGTGCCGACCGAGATCCCGTCAAAAATATTTTCGGAGCCGGCTGAGCTGCCGTCGAAAATATTTTTGCCACCGGTCAAGGTACTGTCAAAAATATTTTCGGGGCCGTCCGAGCTCCCGTCGAAAATATTTTTGACACCGGACGAGCTTTATTCGAAAATATTTTCGGTGCCGGCCGAGACCCTGTCGAAAATATTTTCGGTGCCGGCCGAGACCCCGTCGAAAATATTTTCGGAGCCGGCCGAGACCCTGTCGAAAATATTTTCGGGGCCGTCCGAGCTCCCGTCGAAAATATTTTCGGCGCCGTTCGAGGTCCCGTCGAAACTATTTTCGGGGCCGTCCGAGCTTCCGTCGAAAATATTTTCGGGGCCGTACGAGATCCCTTCGAAAATATTTTCGGCGCCGTTCGAGGTCCCGTCGAAACTATTTTTGGGGCCGTCCGAGCCTCCGTCGAAAACATTTTGGCACCGGCCAACACGCCGTCGAAAATATTTTAGGAGCCGGCCGAGATCCTGTCGAAGATATTTTCGGTGCCGGCCGAGATCCCGTCGAAAATATTTTCGGAGCCGGCCGAGCTGCCGTCGAAACTATTTTCGGAGCCAGCTGAGCTGCCGTCGAAAATATTTTCGGCGCCGTTCGAGGTCCCGTCGAAACTATTTTTGACGCCGGCCGAGCTTCCGTCGAAAACATTTTGGCACCGGCCAACACGCCGTCGAAAATATTTTCGGTGCCGGCCGAGCCCCCGTTGAAAATATTTTCGGTGCCGGTCAGAACCTTGTCGAAAATATTTTCAGGACCGTCCGAGCTCCCGTCGAAAATATTTTTGACGCCGGCCAAGCTTCCGTCGAAAATATTTTCGGTGCCGGCCGAGATCCCGTCGAAAATATTTTCGGTGCCGTCCGAGCCTCCGTCGAAAACATTTTTGGCACCGGCCAACACGCCGTCGAAAATATTTTCGGTGTCGGCTGAGATCCCGTCGAAAATATTTTTGGAGCCGGCCAAGACCCCGTCAAAAATATTTTCGGAGACGGCCGAGACCCCGTCGAAAATATTCTCGGGGCCGTCCGAGCTCCCGTCGAAAATATTTTGGACGCCGGCCGAGACCCCATCGAAAAAATTTTCGACGCCGGCCGAAATCCCGTCGAAAATATTTTCGGTGCCGGCTGAGTCCCGTCTAAAATATTTTCGGTGCCAGGCGGGCCCCCGTCGAAAATATTTTCGGTGCCGGCCGAGCCCCCATCGAAAACATTTTCGGCGCCGTTCGAGGTCCCGTCGAAAATATTGTCGGAGCCGGACGAGACCCCGTCGAAAATATTTTCGGGGCCGTCCGAGCCTCCGTCGAAAACATTTTTGGCACCGGTCGAGGTACTGTCGAAAATATTTTCGGGGCCGTTCGAGCTCCCGTCGAAAATATTTTTGACGCCAGCCAAGCTCCCGTCGAAAATATTTTCGGCGCCGTTCGAGGTCCCGTCGAAACTATTTTCGGGGCCGTCCGAGCCTCCGTCAAAAACATTTTGGCACCGGCCAAGACGCCGTCAAAAATATTTTTGGTGCCGTCCGAGCCCCCGTCGAAAATATTTTCGGAGCCGGCCGAGCTCCCGTCGAAAATATTTTCGGAGCCTGCTGAGCCGCCGTCAAAAATATTTTCCGCACCGGTCAAGGTACTGTCAAAAATATTTTCGGTGCCGGCCGAGCTCCCATCGAAAATATTTTCGGCACCGGACGAGGTACTGTCGAAAATATTTTTGATGCCGGCCGAGCTTCCGTCAAAAATATTTTTGACGCCGCCCGAGCCCCCGTTGAAAATATTTTCGGTGCCGGCCGAGATCCCGTCGAAAATATTTTCGGAGCCAGCCGAGACCCTGTCGAAAATATTTTCGGGGCCGTCCGAGCTGCCGTCGAAAATATTTTCGGCGCCGTTCGAGGTCCCGTCGAAACTATTTTCGGGGCCGTCCGAGCCTCCGTCGAAAACATTTTGGCACCGGCCAACACGCCGTCAAAAATATTTTTGGTGCCGATCGAGCCCCCGTTGAAAATATTTTCGGTGCCGGCCGAGCTCCAATCGAAAATATTTTCGGTGCCGGCCGAGATCCCGTCGAAAATATTTTCGGAGCCGGACGAGACCCCGTCGAAAATATTTTTGGTGCCGGCCGAGATCTTGTCGAAAATCTTTTGGATGCCAGCCGACCTCCCGTCGAAAATATTTTCGGTGCCAGCTGGGCCCCCGTCGAAAATATTTTTGGCACCGGCCAAGCTGCCGTCGAAAATATTTTCGGCGCCGTTCGCGGTCCCGTCGAAAATATTTTCGGCACCGGTCGAGGTACTGTCGAAAATATTTTCGGGGCCGTCCGAGCTCCCGTCGAAAATATTTTCGGTGCCGGCCGAGCTCCCGTCGAAAATATTTTAGGCACCGGCCGAGATCCTGTCGAAGATATTTTCGGCACCGGTCGAGGTACTGTCGAAAATATTTTCGGGGCCGTCCGAGCTTCCATCGAAAATATTTTCGGTGCCAGCCGAGCTCCCGTCGAAAATATTTTCGGAGCCGGCCGAGATCCCGTCAAAAATATTTTCGGAGCCGGCTGAGCTGCCGTCGAAAATATTTTTGGTGCCGACCGAGATCCCGTCAAAAATATTTTCGGAGCCGGCTGAGCTGCCGTCGAAAATATTTTTGCCACCGGTCAAGGTACTGTCAAAAATATTTTCGGGGCCGTCCGAGCTCCCGTCGAAAATATTTTTGACACCGGACGAGCTTTATTCGAAAATATTTTCGGTGCCGGCCGAGACCCTGTCGAAAATATTTTCGGTGCCGGCCGAGACCCCGTCGAAAATATTTTCGGAGCCGGCCGAGACCCTGTCGAAAATATTTTCGGGGCCGTCCGAGCTCCCGTCGAAAATATTTTCGGCGCCGTTCGAGGTCCCGTCGAAACTATTTTCGGGGCCGTCCGAGCTTCCGTCGAAAATATTTTCGGGGCCGTACGAGATCCCTTCGAAAATATTTTCGGCGCCGTTCGAGGTCCCGTCGAAACTATTTTTGGGGCCGTCCGAGCCTCCGTCGAAAACATTTTGGCACCGGCCAACACGCCGTCGAAAATATTTTAGGAGCCGGCCGAGATCCTGTCGAAGATATTTTCGGTGCCGGCCGAGATCCCGTCGAAAATATTTTCGGAGCCGGCCGAGCTGCCGTCGAAACTATTTTCGGAGCCAGCTGAGCTGCCGTCGAAAATATTTTCGGCGCCGTTCGAGGTCCCGTCGAAACTATTTTTGACGCCGGCCGAGCTTCCGTCGAAAACATTTTGGCACCGGCCAACACGCCGTCGAAAATATTTTCGGTGCCGGCCGAGCCCCCGTTGAAAATATTTTCGGTGCCGGTCAGAACCTTGTCGAAAATATTTTCAGGACCGTCCGAGCTCCCGTCGAAAATATTTTTGACGCCGGCCAAGCTTCCGTCGAAAATATTTTCGGTGCCGGCCGAGATCCCGTCGAAAATATTTTCGGTGCCGTCCGAGCCTCCGTCGAAAACATTTTTGGCACCGGCCAACACGCCGTCGAAAATATTTTCGGTGTCGGCTGAGATCCCGTCGAAAATATTTTTGGAGCCGGCCAAGACCCCGTCAAAAATATTTTCGGAGACGGCCGAGACCCCGTCGAAAATATTCTCGGGGCCGTCCGAGCTCCCGTCGAAAATATTTTGGACGCCGGCCGAGACCCCATCGAAAAAATTTTCGACGCCGGCCGAAATCCCGTCGAAAATATTTTCGGTGCCGGCTGAGTCCCGTCTAAAATATTTTCGGTGCCAGGCGGGCCCCCGTCGAAAATATTTTCGGTGCCGGCCGAGCCCCCATCGAAAACATTTTCGGCGCCGTTCGAGGTCCCGTCGAAAATATTGTCGGAGCCGGACGAGACCCCGTCGAAAATATTTTCGGGGCCGTCCGAGCCTCCGTCGAAAACATTTTTGGCACCGGTCGAGGTACTGTCGAAAATATTTTCGGGGCCGTTCGAGCTCCCGTCGAAAATATTTTTGACGCCAGCCAAGCTTCCGTCGAAAATATTTTCGGAGCTGGCCGAGGTCCCATCGAAAATATTTTCGGGGCCGTCCGAGCTCCCGTCGAAAATATTTTTGACGCCAGCCAAGCTTCCGTCGAAAATATTTTCGGAGCCGGCCGAGGTCCCATCGAAAATATTTTCGGGGCCGTCCGAGCCTCCGTCGAAAACATTTTTGGCACCGGCCAACACGCCGTCGAAAATATTTTTGGTGCCAGCCGAGCCCCCGTCGAAAATATTTTTGGAGCCGGCCGAGCTCCCGTCGAAAATATTTTCCGCACCGGTCGAGGTCCTGTCGAAAATATTTTCGGGACCATTCGAGCCCGCGTTAAAAATATTTTCGGTGCCGGCCAAGCTCCCGTCTAAAATATCTTCGGTGCCGGCCGAGCTCCCTTCGAAAATATTTTCGGCACCGGTCGAGGTCCTCTCGAAAATATTTTCGGGGCCGTTCGAGGTCCCGTCGAAAGTATTTTCGGGACCGTCCGAGCCTCCGTCGAAAACATTTTTGGCACCGGCCAACACGCCGTCGAAAATATTTTTGGTGCCAGCCGAGCCCCCGTTGAAAATATTTTCGGTGCCGGCCGAGCTCCAATCGAAAATATTTTCGGAGCCGGCCGAGCTCCCGTCGAAAATATTTTCGGAGCCGGCTGAGCTGCCGTCGAAAATATTTTCGCCACCGGTCAAGTTACTGTCAAAAATATTTTTGGTGCCGGCCGAGCTGCCGTTGAAAATATTTTCAGGGCCGTCCAAGCTCCCATCGAAAATATTTTTGACGCCGGCCGAACTTCCGTCGAAAATATTTTGGATGCCAGCCGAACCTCCGTCAAAAATATTTTCGGTGCCAGCTGGGCCCCCGTCGAAAATATTTTTGGCACCGGCCAAGCCGCCGTCGAAAATATTTTCAGCGCCGTTCGCGGTCCCGTCGAAAATATTTTCGGCACCGGTCGAGGTACTGTCAAAAATATTTTCGGCACCGTCCGAGCTCCCGTCGAAAATATTTCTGACACCGGCCGAGCTTCCGTCGAAAATATTTTTGACGCCGGCGGAGCTTCCGTCGAAAATATTTTCGGTGCCGGCCGAGATCCCGTCGAAAATATTTTCGGAGCCGGCCGAGACCCCGTCGAATGTATTTTCCGGGCCCTCCGAGCCTCCGTCAAAAACATTTTTGGCACCGGCCAACACGCCGTTGAAAATATTTTCGGTGCCGGCCGAGCTCCCGTCGAAAATATTTTTGGAGCTGGCCGAGCCGCCGTCGAAAATATTTTCCGCACCGGTCGAGGTACTGTCAAAAATATTTTCGGTGCCGGCCGAGCTCCCATCGAAAATATTTTCGCCACCGGTCAAGTTACTGTCAAAAATATTTTTGGTGCTGGCCGAGCTCCCGTTGAAAATATTTTCAGGGCCATCCGAGCTCCCGTCGAAAATATTTTGACGCCGGACGAGCTTCCGTCGAAAATATTTTTGGTGCCGGACGAGATCCTGTCGAAGATATTTTCGGTGCTGGCCGAGCCGACGTCGAAAATATTTTCGGCACCGGTCGAGGTACTGTCGAAAATATTTTCAGGGCCGTCCGAGCTGCCGTTGAAAATATTTTTGACTCCGGCGGAGCTTCCGTTGAAAATATTTTCGGTGCTGGCCGAGATCCCGTCGAAAATATTTTCGGAGCCGGCCGAGCCGCCGTCGAAAATATTTTAGGCACCGGCTGAGCCTCCATCGAAAATATTTTCGGTGCCGGATGAGACACTGACGAAAATATTTTCGGTGCCGGCCGGGCCCCCGTCTAAAATACTTTCGGTGCCGGTCAGGACCTTGTCGAAAGTATTTTCGGGGCCGGCCGAGATCCCGTCGAAAATATTTTTGACGCCGGCCAAGCTTCCGTCGAAAATATTTTCGGTGCCGGCCGAGACCCCGTCGAAAATATTTTTGGTGCCGTCCGAGCTGCCGTCGAAAACATTTTTGGCACCGGCCAACACGCCGTCGAAAATATTTTTGGTGCCAGCCGAGCCCCCGTTGAAAATATTTTCGGTGCCGGCCGAGCTCCAATCGAAAATATTTTCGGAGCCGGCCGAGCTCCCGTCGAAAATATTTTCGGAGCCGGCCGAGACCCCGTCGAATGTATTTTCCGGGCCCTCCGAGCCTCCGTCAAAAACATTTTTGGCACCGGCCAACACGCCGTTGAAAATATTTTCGGTGCCGGCCGAGCTCCCGTCGAAAATATTTTTGGAGCTGGCCGAGCCGCCGTCGAAAATATTTTCCGCACCGGTCGAGGTACTGTCAAAAATATTTTCGGTGCCGGCCGAGCTCCCATCGAAAATATTTTCGCCACCGGTCAAGTTACTGTCAAAAATATTTTTGGTGCTGGCCGAGCTCCCGTTGAAAATATTTTCAGGGCCATCCGAGCTCCCGTCGAAAATATTTTTGACGCCGTCCGAGCTTCCGTCGAAAATATTTTCGGTGCCGGCTGAGATGCCGTCGAAAATATTTTCGGAGCCGGCCGAGACCCTGTCGAAAATATTTTCGGGGCCGCCCGAGCTCCCGTCGAAAATATTTTTGACGCCGGCGGAGCTTCCGTCGAAAATATTTTCGGTGCCGGCCAAGATCCTGTCGAAGATATTTTCGGTGCCGGCCGAGCTCCCGTCGAAAATATTTTCAGCACCGGTCGAGCTTCCGTCGAAAATATTTTAGCTGCCGGCCGAGATCCCATCGATAATATTTTCGGAGCCGGCCGAGCCGCCGTCGAAAATATTTTAGGCACCGGCCGAGCCTCCATCGAAAATATTTTCGGTGCCGGATGAGACACCGACGAAAATATTTTCGGTGCCGGCCGAGACCCCGTTGAAAATATTTTTGGTGCCGGTCAGAACCTTGTCGAAAATATTTTCGGGGCCGGCCGAGCCCCTTTTAAAAATATTTTCGGGGCTGGCCGAGCTCCCGTCTAAAATATTTTCGGTGCCGGCCGAGTTCCCATCGAAAATATTTTCGGCACCGGACGAGGTACTGTCGAAAATATTTTTGGGGCCATCCGAGCTTCCGTCGAAAATATTTTCAGCACCGGTCGAGCTTCCGTCGAAAATATTTTCGGTGCCGGCCGAGATCCCGTCGAAAATATTTTCGGAGCCGTTCGAGACCCTGTCGAAACTATTTTCGGTGCCGGCCGAGCTCCCGTCGAAAATATTTTCGGCGCCGTTCGAGGTCCCGTCGAAACTATTTTCGGGACCGTCCGAGCCTCTGTCGAAAACATTTTGGCACCGGCCAACACGCCGTCGAAAATATTTTTGGTGCCGGCTGAGCCCCGTTGAAAATATTTTCGGTGCCGGCCGAGCTCCAATCGTAAATATTTTTGGTGCCGGACGAGCCCCCGTCGAAAATATTTTTGGCCCCGGCCAACACGCCGTCGAAAATATTTTCGGCACCGTTCGCGGTCCCGTCAAAAATATTTTCGGCACCGGTCGAGGTACTGTCGAAAATATTTTCGGGACCGTCCGAGCTCCCATCGAAAATATTTTCGGTGCCGGCTGAGTCCCATCAAAAATATTTTCGGAGCCGGCCGAGCCGCCGTCGAAAATATTTTAGGCTCCAGCCGAGCCCCCATCAAAAATATTTTCGGTGCCGTTCGAGGTCCCGTCGAAAATATTTTTGGAGCCGGCCAAGACCCCGTCAAAAATATTTTCGGAGACGGCCGAGACCCCGTCGAAAATATTCTCGGGGCCGTCCGAGCTCCCGTCGAAAATATTTTGGACGCCGGCCGAGACCCCATCGAAAAAATTTTCGACGCCGGCCGAAATCCCGTCGAAAATATTTTCGGTGCCGGCTGAGTCCCGTCTAAAATATTTTCGGTGCCAGGCGGGCCCCCGTCGAAAATATTTTCGGTGCCGGCCGAGCCCCCATCGAAAACATTTTCGGCGCCGTTCGAGGTCCCGTCGAAAATATTGTCGGAGCCGGCCGAGGTCCCATCGAAAATATTTTCGGGGCCGTCCGAGCTCCCGTCGAAAATATTTTTGACGCCAGCCAAGCTTCCGTCGAAAATATTTTCGGAGCCGGCCGAGGTCCCATCGAAAATATTTTCGGGGCCGTCCGAGCCTCCGTCGAAAACATTTTTGGCACCGGCCAACACGCCGTCGAAAATATTTTTGGTGCCAGCCGAGCCCCCGTCGAAAATATTTTCGGAGCCGGCCGAGCTCCCGTCGAAAATATTTTCCGCACCGGTCGAGGTCCTGTCGAAAATATTTTCGGGACCATTCGAGCCCGCGTTAAAAATATTTTCGGTGCCGGCCAAGCTCCCGTCTAAAATATCTTCGGTGCCGGCCGAGCTCCCTTCGAAAATATTTTCGGCACCGGTCGAGGTCCTCTCGAAAATATTTTCGGGGCCGTTCGAGGTCCCGTCGAAAGTATTTTCGGGACCGTCCGAGCCTCCGTCGAAAACATTTTTGGCACCGGCCAACACGCCGTCGAAAATATTTTTGGTGCCAGCCGAGCCCCCGTTGAAAATATTTTCGGTGCCGGCCGAGCTCCAATCGAAAATATTTTCGGAGCCGGCCGAGCTCCCGTCGAAAATATTTTCGGAGCCGGCTGAGCTGCCGTCGAAAATATTTTCGCCACCGGTCAAGTTACTGTCAAAAATATTTTTGGTGCCGGCCGAGCTGCCGTTGAAAATATTTTCAGGGCCGTCCAAGCTCCCATCGAAAATATTTTTGACGCCGGCCGAACTTCCGTCGAAAATATTTTGGATGCCAGCCGAACCTCCGTCAAAAATATTTTCGGTGCCAGCTGGGCCCCCGTCGAAAATATTTGCGGTGCCGGCCGAGCTCCCATCGAAAATATTTTTGACGCCGGCCGAGCTTCCGTCGAAAATATTTTCGGGGCCATCCGAGCTCCCGTCGAAAATATTTTTGACGCCGGCCGAGCTTCCGTCGAAAATATTTTCGCTGCCGGCCGAGATCCCGTCGAAAATATTTTCGGAGCCGGCCGAGACCCTGTCGAAAATATTTTCGGGGCCGTCCGAGCTCCCGTCGAAAATATTTTCGGTGCCGTTCGAGGTCCCGTCGAAACTATTTTCGGGGCCGTCCGAGCCTCCGTCGAAAACATTTGGGCACCGGCCAACACGCCGTCGAAAATATATTTGGTGCCGGCCGAGCCCCCGTTGAAAATACTTTCGGTGCCGGCCGAGCTCCAATCGAAAATATTTTCGGAGCCGGCCGAGCTGCCGTCGAAAATATTTTTGCCACCGGTCAAGCTCCTGTCTAAAATATTTTCGGTGCCGGCCGAGCTTCCGTCGAAAATATTTTCGGCACCGTTCGAGGTACTGTCGACAAAATTTTCGGGGCCGTCCGAGCCCCCGTTAAAAATATTTTCAGTTCCGGCCGAGCTCCCGTCTAAAATATTTTCGGTGCCAGTCGAGCTCCCTTCGAAAATATTTTCGGCACTGGTCAAGGTCCTGTCGAAATTATTTTCGGGGCCGTCCGAGCTCCCGTCAAAAATATTTTTGACGCCGGCCGAGCTTCCGTTGAAAATATTTTCGGTGCCGGCCGAGCTGCAATCGAAAATATTTTCGGAGCCGGCCGAGCTGCCGTCGAAAATATTTTCGGTGTCGGCCGAGCCGCAGTTCAAAATATTTTCCGCACTGGTCAAGGTACTGTCAAAAATATTTTTGGTTCCGGCCGAGCTCCCGTCTAAAATATTTTCGGTGCCGGTCGAGCTCCCTTCGAAAATATTTTCGGCACCGGACGAGGTACTGTCGAAAATATTTTCGGTGCCGGCCGAGATCCCGTCGAAAATATTTTCGGAGCCGGCCGAGACCCTGTCGAAAATATTTTCGGTGCCGTCCGAGATCCCGTTGAATATATTTTTGGTGCTGGCCGAGCTCCCGTCGAATATATTTTCGGGGCCCTCAGAGCCTCCGTCGAAAACATTTTGGCACCGGCCAACACGCCGTTGAAAATATTTTCGGTGCCGGCCGAGCTCCAATCGAAAATATTTTCGGAGCCGGCCGAGCTCCCGTCGAAAATATTTTCGGAGCCGGCCGAGCTCCCGTCGAAAATATTTTCGGTGCTGGCTGAGATCCCGTTGAAAATATTTTCGGTGCCGGCCGAGACCCCGTCGAAAATATTTTCGGTGCCGGCCGAGATCCTGTCGAAAATCTTTTGGATGCCAGCCGAGCCTCCATCGAAAATATTTTCGGTGCCAGCTGGGCCCCCGTTGAAACTATTTTTGGCACCGGCCAAGCCGCCGTCGAAAATATTTTCGGCGCCGTTCGCGGTCCCGTCGAAAATATTTTCGGCACCGGTCGAGGTACTGTCGAAAATATTTTCGGGGCCGTCCGAGCTCCCGTCGAAAATATTTCTGACGCCGGACGAGCTTACGTCGAAAATATTTTCGGTGCCGGCCGAGATCCTGTCAAAGATAGTTTCGGTGACGGCCGACCTCCCGTCGAAAATATTTTCAGCACCGGTCGAGGTACTGTCGAAAATATTTTTGGGGCCGTCCGATCTCCCGTCGAAAATATTTTCGGTGCCGGCCGTGATCCCATCGAAAATATTTTCAGAGCCGGCTGAGACGTCGTCGAAAATATTTTAGGCACCGGCCGAGCCTCCATTGAAAATATTTTCGGGGCCGTCCCAGCTCCCGTCGAAAATATTTCTGACGCCGGACGAGCTTCCGTCGAAAATATTTTCGGTGCCGGCCGAGATCCCATCAAAAATATTTTCGGAGCCGGCCGAGCCGCCGTCGAAAATATTTTAGGCACCGGCCGAGCCTCCATCGAAAATATTTTCGGTGCCGGATGAGACACCGACGAAAATATTTTCGGTGCCGGCCGGGCCTCCGTCGAAAATATTTTCGGTGCCAGTCAGAACCTTGTCGAAAATATTTTTGGTGTCGGCCGAGCTCCCGTCGAAAATATTTTTGACACCGGCCGAGCTCCCGTCTAAAATATTTTCGGTGCCGGCCGAGTTCCCATCGAAAATATTTTCGGCACCGGTCGAGGTCCTGTCGAAAATATTTTCGGGGCTGTCCGAGTTCCCGTCGAAAATATTTTTGACGCTGGCCGAGCTTCCGTCGAAAATGTTTTCGGTGCCGGCCGAGACCCTGTCGAAAATATTTTCGGTGCCGGCCGAGCTCCCGTCGAAAATATTTTCCGCACCTGTCAAGGTACTGTCAAAAATATTTTCGGTGCCGGCCGAGCTCCCGTCTAAAATATTTTCGGCACCGGACGAGTACTGTCGAAACTATTTTCGGTGCCGTCCGAAGTCCCGTCGAAAATATTTTTGACGCCGGCCGAGCTTCCGTCGAAAATATTTTCGGTGCCGGCCGAGATCCCGTCGAAAATATTTTCGGAGCCGGCCGAGACCCTGTCGAAAATATTTTCAGGGCCGTCCGAGCTCCCATTCAAAATACTTTCGGCGCCGGCCGAGCTCCCGTCGAAAATATTTTTGACGCCGGCCGAGCTTCCGTCGAAAATATTTTGGATGCCAGCCGAGACTCCGTCGAAAGTATTTTCGGTGCCAGCTGGGCCCCCGTCGAAAATATTTTTGGCACCAGCCAACACGCCGCCGAAAATATTTTTGGCGCCGTTCGCGGTCCCGTCGAAACTATTCTCGGGGCCGTCCGAGCGTCTGTCGAAAACATTTTGGCACCGGCCGAAATGCCGTTGAAAATATTTTTGGTGCCGGCCGAGCCCCCGTTGAAAATATTTTCGGTGCCAGCCGATCTCCCATCGAAAATATTTTAGGAGCCGGCCGAGCTCACGTCAAAAATATTTTCGGAGCCGGCTGAGCTGCCGTCGAAAATATTTTCGTTGCCGGCCGAGATCCCGTCGAAAATATTTTTGGAGCCGGCCAAGCCGCCTTCGAAAATATTTTAGGCACCGGCCGAGCCTCCATCGAAAATATTTTCGGTGCCGGCCGAGACCCCGTCGAAAATATTTTCGGGGCCGTCCGAGCTCCCGTCTAAAATATTTTCAGCGCCGTTCGCGGTCTCGTCGAAAATATTTTCGGCACCTGTCGAGGTACTGTCGAAAATATTTTCGGGGCCGTCCGAGCTCCCGTCGAAAATATTTCTGACGCCAGATGAGCTTCCGTCGAAAATATTTTCGGTGCCAGCCGAGATCCTGTCGAAGATATTTTTGGTGCCGGCCGAGTTCCCGTCGAAAATATTTTCGGCACCAGTCGAGGTAGTGTCGAAAATATTTTCGGAGCCGGCCGAGCTCCCGTCGAAAATATTTTCAGAGCCGGCTGAGCCGCCGTCGAAAATATTTTCGCCACCGGTTGAGGTACTGAGAAAAATATTTTCGGGGCCGTCCTAGCTCCCGTCGAAAATATTTTTGACGCTGGCCAAGCTTCCGTCAAAATTATTTTCGGTGCCGGCCGAGATCCCGTCGAAAATATTTTCGGAGCCGGCCGAGATCCCATCTAAAATATTTTCGGTGCCGGCCGAGCTCCCGTCGAAAATATTTTCGGTGCCGGCCGAGATCCCGTCGAAAATATTGTCGGAGCCGGCCGAGCCGCCGTCGAAACTATTTTCGGTGCCGGCCGGCACCTTGTCGAAAATATTTTTGGTGCCGACCGAGCTCCCGTCAAAAATATTTTCGGGGCCATCCGAGCTCCCGTCGAAAATATTTTTGACGCCGGCCGAGCTCCCGTCGAAAATATTTTTGACGCCGTTCGAGGTCCCGTCGAAACTATTTTTGGGGCCGGCCGAGCTTCCGTCGAAAACATTTTGGCACCGGCCAACATGCCGTCGAAAATATTTTTGGTGCCGTCCGAGCCCCCGTTGAGAATATTTTTCGTGCCGGCCGAGCTCCAGTCAAAAATATTTTAGGAGCCAGCCGAGCTCCCGTCGAAAATATTTTCGGAGCCGGCCGAGCCCCCGTCAAAAATATTTTCGGTGCCGGTCAGAACCTTGTCGAAAATATTTTCGGTGCCGGCCGAGCTCCAATCGAAAATATTTTCGGAGCCGGCTGAGCCGCCGTCGAAAATATTTTCCGCACCGGTCAAGGTACTGTCAAAAATATTTACGGTGCCGGACGAGCTTCCGTCGAAAATATTTTCGGTGCCGGCCGAGATCCTTTCGAAGATATTTTCGCTGCCGGCCGAGCTCCCGTCAAAAATATTGTCGGCACCGGTCGAGGTCATGTCGAAAATATTTTCGGGGCCGGACGAGCTTCCGTCGAAAATATTTTCGGTGCCGGCCGAGATCCTGTCGAAGATATTTTCGCTGCCGGCCGAGCTCCCGTCGAAAATATTGTCGGCACCGGTCGAGGTCCTGTCGAAAATATTTTCGGGGCCGGACGAGCATCCGTCGAAAATATTTTCGGTGCCGGCTGAGATCCTGTCAAAGATATTTTCGCTGCCGGCCGAGCTCCCGTCGAAAATATTGTCGGCACCGGTCGAGGTCCTGTCGAAAATATTTTCGACGCCGGCCGAGCTTCTGTCGAAAATATTTTCGGAGCCGGCCGAGACCCCGTCGAATATATTTTCGGGGCCCTCCGAGCCCCGGTCGAAAACATTTTTGGCACCGGCCAACACACCGTCGAAAATATTTTTGGTGCCGGCTGAGCTCCCGTCGAAAATATTTTCGGAGCCGGCTGAGCCGCCATCGAAAATATTTTCCGCACCGGTCAAGTTGCTGTCGAAAATATTTTCGGGGCCGTCCGAGCCTCTGTCGAAAATATTTTGGCACCGGCCAACACGCCGTCGAAAATATTTTTGGTGCCGGCCGAGCCCCCATTGAAAATATTTTCGGTGCCGGCCGAGCTCCAATCGAAAATATTTTCGGAGCCGGCCGAGCTCCCGTCTAAAATATTTTCGGAGCCGGCTGAGCTGCCGTCGAAAATATTTTCGGCACCGGTCGAGGTACTGTCGAAAATATTTTCGGGGCCGTCCGAGCCCCCGTTAAAAATATTTTCGGTGCCGGCCGAGCTCCCGTCTATAATATTTTCGGTGCCGGCCGAGCTCCCTGCGAAAATATTTTTGGCACCGGTCGAGGTCCTGTCGAAAATATTTTTGGAGCCGGCCGAACCCCCGTTGAAAATATTTTCGGTGCCGGCCGAGCTGCAATCGAAAATATTCTCGTAGCCGGCCGAGATCCCGTCGAAAATATTTTCCGCACCGGTCAAGGTACTGTCAAAAATATTTTTAGTGCCGGACGAGCTTCCGTCGAAAATATTTTCGGTGCCGGCCGAGATCCCGTCGAAAATATTTTCGGAGCCGGCCGAGACCCTGTCGAAAATATTTTCAGGGCCGTCCGAGCCTCCGTCGAAAAAATTTTTGGCACCAGCCAACACGCCGTCGAAAATATTTTTGGTGCCAGCCGAGCCCCCGTTGAAAATATTTTCGGCACCGGTCGAGGTACTGTCGAAAATATTTTCGGGGCCGTCCGAGCCCCCGTTAAAAATATTTTCGCTGCCAGCCGAGCTCCCGTCAAAAATATTTTCGGTGCCGGCCGAGCTCCCATCGAAAATATTTTCGGCACCGGTCGAGGTCCTGTCGAAAATATTTTCGGGGCCGTCCAAGCTCCCGTCGAAAATATTTTTGACGCCGGCCGAGCTTCCATCTAAAATATTTTCGGTGCCGGCCGAGATCCCGTCGAAAATATTTTCGGAGCCGGCCGAGCTCCCGTCGAAAATATTTTCGGAGCCGGCTGAGCTACCGTCGAAAATATTTTCGGCACCGGTCGAGCTCCCGTCTAAAATATTTTCGGGGCCGTCCGAGCCCCCGTTAAAAATATTTTCGGTGCCGGGTGAGCTCCCGTCTAAAATATTTTCAGTGCCGGCCGAGCTCCCATCGAAAATATTTTCGGCACTGGCCGAGCTCCCGTCGAAAATATTTTCGGAGCCGGCTGAGCCGCCGTCGAAAATATTTTTGGCGCCGTTCGAGGTCCCGTCGAAACTATTTTCGGGGCTGTCCGAGCCTCTGTCAAAAATATTTTGGCACCGGCCAACATGCCGTCGAAAATATTTTTGGTGCCGGCCGAGCCCCCATTGAAAATATTTTCGGTGCCGGCCGACCTCTGATCGAAAATATTTTTGGAGCCGGCCGAGCTCCCGTCTAAAATATTTTCGGAGCCGACTGAGCTGCCGTCGAAAATATTTTCGGCACCGGTCGAGGTCCTGTCGAAAATATTTTTGGTGCTGTCCGAGCCCCCGTTGAAGATATTTTCGGTGCCGGCCGAGCTCCCATCGAAAATATTTTCGGGGCCGTCCGAGTTCCTGTCAAAAATATTTTCGACGCCGGCCGAGCTTCCGTCAAAAATATTTTCGGTGCCGGCCGAGATCCCGTCGAAAATATTTTCGGAGCCGGCCGAGACCCTGTCAAAAATATTTTCAGGGCCGTCCGAGCTCCCGTTGAAAATATTTTCGGCGCCGTTCGAGGTCCCGTTGAAACTATTTTCGGGGCCGTCCGAGCCTCTGTCGAAAACATTTTTGGCACCAGCCAACACGCCGTCGAAAATATTTTTGGTGCCGGCCGAGCCGCCGTTGAAAATATTTTCGGTGCCGGCCGAGCTCCAATCGAAAATATTTTCGGAGCCGGATGAGTCGCCGTCGAAAATATTTTCCACACCGGTCGAGGTACTGTCGAAAATATTTTCGGGGCCGTCCGAGCTCCCGTTGAAAATATTTTCGGGGCCGTCCGAGCTCCCGTCGAAAATATTTTCGGTGCCGGCCGGGCCCCTGTCTAAAATATTTTCGGTGCCGGTCAGAACCTTGTCGAAAATATTTTCGGGGCTGTCCGAGCTCCCGTCGAAAATATTTTTGACGCCGGCCAAGCTTCCGTCGAAAATATTTTCGGCACCGGTCGAGGTACTGTCGAAAATATTTTCGGGGCCGTCCGAGCCCCCATTAAAAATATTTTCGGTGCCGGCCGAGCTCCCGTCTAAAATATCTTCGGAGCCGGGCGAGCTCCCTTCGAATATATTTTCGGGGCCCTCCGAGCCTCCGTCGAAAAAATTTTTGGCACCGGCCAACACGCCGTCGAAGAAATTTTTGGTGCCGGCCGAGCCCCCGTTGAAAATATTTTCGGTGCCGGCCGAGCTCCCGTCGAAAATATTTTCGGCTCCGTTCGAGGTCCCGTCGAAAGTATTTTCGGGGCCGTCCGAGCCTCCGTTGAAAACATTTTGGCACTAGCCAACATGCCGTCGAAAATATTTTTGGTGGCGGCCGAGCCCCCGTTGAAAATATTTTCGGGGCCGTCCGAGCTCCAATCGAAAATATTTTCGGAGCCGGCCGAGTTCCCGTCGAAAATATTTTTGGAGCCGGCCGAGCCCCCGTTGAAAATATTTTCGGTGCCGGCCGAGCTCCAATCGAAAGTATTTTCGGAGCCGGCCGAGTTCCCGTCAAAAATATTTTCGGAGCCGGCTGAGCTGCCGTCGAAAATATTTTAGGCACCGGCCGAGCCTCAATCGAAAATATTTTCGGTGCCGGATGAGACACCGATGAAAATATTTTCGGTGCCGGCCGAGACCCCGTCAAAAATATTTTCGGAGCCGGCCGAGACCGTGTCGAAAAAATTTTCGGTGCCGGCCGAGCTCCCGTCGAAAATATTTTCGGCTCCGTTCGAGGTCCCGTCGAAAGTATTTTCGGGGCCGTCCGAGCCTCCGTTGAAAACATTTTGGCACTAGCCAACATGCCGTCGAAAATATTTTTGGTGCCGGCCGAGCCCCCGTTGAAAATATTTTCGGTGCCGGCCGAGCTCCCGTCTAAAATATTTGCGGTGCCGGCCGAGCTCCCATCGAAAATATTTTTGACGCCGGCCGAGCTTCCGTCGAAAATATTTTCGGGGCCATCCGAGCTCCCGTCGAAAATATTTTTGACGCCGGCCGAGCTTCCGTCGAAAATATTTTCGCTGCCGGCCGAGATCCCGTCGAAAATATTTTCGGAGCCGGCCGAGACCCTGTCGAAAATATTTTCGGGGCCGTCCGAGCTCCCGTCGAAAATATTTTCGGTGCCGTTCGAGGTCCCGTCGAAACTATTTTCGGGGCCGTCCGAGCCTCCGTCGAAAACATTTGGGCACCGGCCAACACGCCGTCGAAAATATATTTGGTGCCGGCCGAGCCCCCGTTGAAAATACTTTCGGTGCCGGCCGAGCTCCAATCGAAAATATTTTCGGAGCCGGCCGAGCTACCGTCGAAAATATTTTTGCCACCGGTCAAGGTACTGTCTAAAATATTTTCGGTGCCGGCCGAGCTTCCGTCGAAAATATTTTCGGCACCGTTCGAGGTACTGTCGACAAAATTTTCGGGGCCGTCCGAGCCCCCGTTAAAAATATTTTCAGTTCCGGCCGAGCTCCCGTCTAAAATATTTTCGGTGCCAGTCGAGCTCCCTTCGAAAATATTTTCGGCACTGGTCAAGGTCCTGTCGAAATTATTTTCGGGGCCGTCCGAGCTCCCGTCAAAAATATTTTTGACGCCGGCCGAGCTTCCGTTGAAAATATTTTCGGTGCCGGCCGAGCTGCAATCGAAAATATTTTCGGAGCCGGCCGAGCTGCCGTCGAAAATATTTTCGGTGTCGGCCGAGCCGCAGTTCAAAATATTTTCCGCACTGGTCAAGGTACTGTCAAAAATATTTTTGGTTCCGGCCGAGCTCCCGTCTAAAATATTTTCGGTGCCGGTCGAGCTCCCTTCGAAAATATTTTCGGCACCGGACGAGGTACTGTCGAAAATATTTTCGGTGCCGGCCGAGATCCCGTCGAAAATATTTTCGGAGCCGGCCGAGACCCTGTCGAAAATATTTTCGGTGCCGTCCGAGATCCCGTTGAATATATTTTTGGTGCTGGCCGAGCTCCCGTCGAATATATTTTCGGGGCCCTCAGAGCCTCCGTCGAAAACATTTTGGCACCGGCCAACACGCCGTTGAAAATATTTTCGGTGCCGGCCGAGCTCCAATCGAAAATATTTTCGGAGCCGGCCGAGCTCCCGTCGAAAATATTTTCGGAGCCGGCCGAGCTCCCGTCGAAAATATTTTCGGTGCTGGCTGAGATCCCGTTGAAAATATTTTCGGTGCCGGCCGAGACCCCGTCGAAAATATTTTCGGTGCCGGCCGAGATCCTGTCGAAAATCTTTTGGATGCCAGCCGAGCCTCCATCGAAAATATTTTCGGTGCCAGCTGGGCCCCCGTCGAAACTATTTTTGGCACCGGCCAAGCCGCCGTCGAAAATATTTTCGGCGCCGTTCGCGGTCCCGTCGAAAATATTTTCGGCACCGGTCGAGGTACTGTCGAAAATATTTTCGGGGCCGTCCGAGCTCCCGTCGAAAATATTTCTGACGCCGGACGAGCTTACGTCGAAAATATTTTCGGTGCCGGCCGAGATCCTGTCAAAGATAGTTTCGGTGACGGCCGACCTCCCGTCGAAAATATTTTCAGCACCGGTCGAGGTACTGTCGAAAATATTTTTGGGGCCGTCCGATCTCCCGTCGAAAATATTTTCGGTGCCGGCCGTGATCCCATCGAAAATATTTTCAGAGCCGGCTGAGACGTCGTCGAAAATATTTTAGGCACCGGCCGAGCCTCCATTGAAAATATTTTCGGGGCCGTCCCAGCTCCCGTCGAAAATATTTCTGACGCCGGACGAGCTTCCGTCGAAAATATTTTCGGTGCCGGCCGAGATCCCATCAAAAATATTTTCGGAGCCGGCCGAGCCGCCGTCGAAAATATTTTAGGCACCGGCCGAGCCTCCATCGAAAATATTTTCGGTGCCGGATGAGACACCGACGAAAATATTTTCGGTGCCGGCCGGGCCTCCGTCGAAAATATTTTCGGTGCCAGTCAGAACCTTGTCGAAAATATTTTTGGTGTCGGCTGAGCTCCCGTCGAAAATATTTTTGACACCGGCCGAGCTCCCGTCTAAAATATTTTCGGTGCCGGCCGAGTTCCCATCGAAAATATTTTCGGCACCGGTCGAGGTCCTGTCGAAAATATTTTCGGGGCTGTCCGAGTTCCCGTCGAAAATATTTTTGACGCTGGCCGAGCTTCCGTCGAAAATGTTTTCGGTGCCGGCCGAGACCCTGTCGAAAATATTTTCGGTGCCGGCCGAGCTCCCGTCGAAAATATTTTCCGCACCTGTCAAGGTACTGTCAAAAATATTTTCGGTGCCGGCCGAGCTCCCGTCTAAAATATTTTCGGTGTCGGCCGAGCTCCCATCGAAAATATTTTCGGCACCGGACGAGTACTGTCGAAACTATTTTCGGTGCCGTCCGAAGTCCCGTCGAAAATATTTTTGACGCCGGCCGAGCTTCCGTCGAAAATATTTTCGGTGCCGGCCGAGATCCCGTCGAAAATATTTTCGGAGCCGGCCGAGACCCTGTCGAAAATATTTTCAGGGCCGTCCGAGCTCCCATTCAAAATACTTTCGGCGCCGGCCGAGCTCCCGTCGAAAATATTTTTGACGCCGGCCGAGCTTCCGTCGAAAATATTTTGGATGCCAGCCGAGACTCCGTCGAAAGTATTTTCGGTGCCAGCTGGGCCCCCGTCGAAAATATTTTTGGCACCAGCCAACACGCCGCCGAAAATATTTTTGGCGCCGTTCGCGGTCCCGTCGAAACTATTCTCGGGGCCGTCCGAGCGTCTGTCAAAAACATTTTGGCACCGGCCGAAATGCCGTTGAAAATATTTTTGGTGCCGGCCGAGCCCCCGTTGAAAATATTTTCGGTGCCAGCCGATCTCCCATCGAAAATATTTTAGGAGCCGGCCGAGCTCCCGTCGAAAATATTTTCGGAGCCGGCCGAGCTCCCGTCGAAAATATTTTCGGTGCTGGCTGAGATCCCGTTGAAAATATTTTCGGTGCCGGCCGAGACCCCGTCAAAAATATTGTCGGCACCGGTCGAGGTCATGTCGAAAATATTTTCGGGGCCGGACGAGCTTCCGTCGAAAATATTTTCGGTGCCGGCCGAGATCCTGTCGAAGATATTTTCGCTGCCGGCCGAGCTCCCGTCGAAAATATTGTCGGCACCGGTCGAGGTCCTGTCGAAAATATTTTCGGGGCCGGACGAGCATCCGTCGAAAATATTTTCGGTGCCGGCTGAGATCCTGTCAAAGACATTTTCGCTGCCGGCCGAGCTCCCGTCGAAAATATTGTCGGCACCGGTCGAGGTCCTGTCGAAAATATTTTCGACGCCGGCCGAGCTTCTGTCGAAAATATTTTCGGTGCCGGCCAAGATCCCGTTGAAAATATTTTCGGAGCCGGCCGAGACCCCGTCGAATATATTTTCGGGGCCCTCCGAGCCCCGGTCGAAAACATTTTTGGCACCGGCCAACACACCGTCGAAAATATTTTTGGTGCCGGCTGAGCTCCCGTCGAAAATATTTTCGGAGCCGGCTGAGCCGCCATCGAAAATATTTTCCGCACCGGTCAAGTTGCTGTCGAAAATATTTTCGGGGCCGTCCGAGCCTCTGTCGAAAATATTTTGGCACCGGCCAACACGCCGTCGAAAATATTTTTGGTGCCGGCCGAGCCCCCATTGAAAATATTTTCGGTGCCGGCCGAGCTCCAATCGAAAATATTTTCGGAGCCGGCCGAGCTCCCGTCTAAAATATTTTCGGAGCCGGCTGAGCTGCCGTCGAAAATATTTTCGGCACCGGTCGAGGTACTGTCGAAAATATTTTTGGAGCCGGCCGAACCCCCGTTGAAAATATTTTCGGTGCCGGCCGAGCTGCAATCGAAAATATTCTCGTAGCCGGCCGAGATCCCGTCGAAAATATTTTCCGCACCGGTCAAGGTACTGTCAAAAATATTTTTAGTGCCGGACGAGCTTCCATCGAAAATATTTTCGGTGCCGGCCGAGATCCCGTCGAAAATATTTTCGGAGCCGGCCGAGACCCTGTCGAAAATATTTTCAGGGCCGTCCGAGCCTCCGTCGAAAAAATTTTTGGCACCAGCCAACACGCCGTCGAAAATATTTTTGGTGCCAGCCGAGCCCCCGTTGAAAATATTTTCGGCACCGGTCGAGGTACTGTCGAAAATATTTTCGGGGCCGTCCGAGCCCCCGTTAAAAATATTTTCGCTGCCGGCCGAGCTCCCGTCAAAAATATTTTCGGTGCCGGCCGAGCTCCCATCGAAAATATTTTCGGCACCGGTCGAGGTCCTGTCGAAAATATTTTCGGGGCCGTCCAAGCTCCCGTCGAAAATATTTTTGACGCCGGCCGAGCTTCCATCTAAAATATTTTCGGTGCCGGCCGAGATCCCGTCGAAAATATTTTCGGAGCCGGCCGAGCTCCCGTCGAAAATATTTTCGGAGCCGGCTGAGCTACCGTCGAAAATATTTTCGGCACCGGTCGAGCTCCCGTCGAAAATATTTTCGGGGCTGTCCGAGCCCCCGTTAAAAATATTTTCGGTGCCGGGTGAGCTCCCGTCTAAAATATTTTCAGTGCCGGCCGAGCTCCCATCGAAAATATTTTCGGCACTGGCCGAGCTCCCGTCGAAAATATTTTCGGAGCCGGCTGAGCCGCCGTCGAAAATATTTTTGGCGCCGTTCGAGGTCCCGTCGAAACTATTTTCGGGGCTGTCCGAGCCTCTGTCAAAAATATTTTGGCACCGGCCAACATGCCGTCGAAAATATTTTTGGTGCCGGCCGAGCCCCCATTGAAAATATTTTCGGTGCCGGCCGACCTCTGATCGAAAATATTTTTGGAGCCGGCCGAGCTCCCGTCTAAAATATTTTCGGAGCCGACTGAGCTGCCGTCGAAAATATTTTCGGCACCGGTCGAGGTCCTGTCGAAAATATTTTTGGTGCTGTCCGAGCCCCCGTTGAAAATATTTTCGGTGCCGGCCGAGCTCCCATCGAAAATATTTTCGGGGCCGTCCGAGTTCCTGTCAAAAATATTTTCGACGCCGGCCGAGCTTCCGTCAAAAATATTTTCGGTGCCGGCCGAGATCCCGTCGAAAATATTTTCGGAGCCGGCCGAGACCCTGTCAAAAATATTTTCAGGGCCGTCCGAGCTCCCGTTGAAAATATTTTCGGCGCCGTTCGAGGTCCCGTTGAAACTATTTTCGGGGCCGTCCGAGCCTCTGTCGAAAACATTTTTGGCACCAGCCAACACGCCGTCGAAAATATTTTTGGTGCCGGCCGAGCCGCCGTTGAAAATATTTTCGGTGCCGGCCGAGCTCCAATCGAAAATATTTTCGGAGCCGGATGAGTCGCCGTCGAAAATATTTTCCACACCGGTCGAGGTACTGTCGAAAATATTTTCGGGGCCGTCCGAGCTCCCGTTGAAAATATTTTCGGGGCCGTCCGAGCTCCCGTCGAAAATATTTTCGGTGCCGGCCGGGCCCCTGTCTAAAATATTTTCGGTGCCGGTCAGAACCTTGTCGAAAATATTTTCGGGGCTGTCCGAGCTCCCGTCGAAAATATTTTTGACGCCGGCCAAGCTTCCGTCGAAAATATTTTCGGCACCGGTCGAGGTACTGTCGAAAATATTTTCGGGGCCGTCCGAGCCCCCATTAAAAATATTTTCGGTGCCGGCCGAGCTCCCGTCTAAAATATCTTCGGAGCCGGGCGAGCTCCCTTCGAATATATTTTCGGGGCCCTCCGAGCCTCCGTCGAAAAAATTTTTGGCACCGGCCAACACGCCGTCGAAGAAATTTTTGGTGCCGGCCGAGCCCCCGTTGAAAATATTTTCGGTGCCGGCCGAGCTCCCGTCGAAAATATTTTCGGCTCCGTTCGAGGTCCCGTCGAAAGTATTTTTGGAGCCGGCCGAGCCCCCGTTGAAAATATTTTCGGTGCCGGCCGAGCTCCAATCGAAAGTATTTTCGGAGCCGGCCGAGTTCCCGTCAAAAATATTTTCGGAGCCGGCTGAGCAGCCGTCGAAAATATTTTAGGCACCGGCCGAGCCTCAATCGAAAATATTTTCGGTGCCGGATGAGACACCGATGAAAATATTTTCGGTGCCGGCCGAGACCCCGTCAAAAATATTTTCGGAGCCGGCCGAGACCGTGTCGAAAAAATTTTCGGTGCCGGCCGAGCTCCCGTCGAAAATATTTTCGGCTCCGTTCGAGGTCCCGTCGAAAGTATTTTCGGGGCCGTCCGAGCCTCCGTTGAAAACATTTTGGCACTAGCCAACATGCCGTCGAAAATATTTTTGGTGCCGGCCGAGCCCCCGTTGAAAATATTTTCGGTGCCGGCCGAGCTCCCGTCTAAAATATTTGCGGTGCCGGCCGAGCTCCCATCGAAAATATTTTTGACGCCGGCCGAGCTTCCGTCGAAAATATTTTCGGGGCCATCCGAGCTCCCGTCGAAAATATTTTTGACGCCGGCCGAGCTTCCGTCGAAAATATTTTCGCTGCCGGCCGAGATCCCGTCGAAAATATTTTCGGAGCCGGCCGAGACCCTGTCGAAAATATTTTCGGGGCCGTCCGAGCTCCTGTCGAAAATATTTTCGGTGCCGTTCGAGGTCCCGTCGAAACTATTTTCGGGGCCGTCCGAGCCTCCGTCGAAAACATTTGGGCACCGGCCAACACGCCGTCGAAAATATATTTGGTGCCGGCCGAGCCCCCGTTGAAAATACTTTCGGTGCCGGCCGAGCTCCAATCGAAAATATTTTCGGAGCCGGCCGAGCTACCGTCGAAAATATTTTTGCCACCGGTCAAGCTCCTGTCTAAAATATTTTCGGTGCCGGCCGAGCTTCCGTCGAAAATATTTTCGGCACCGTTCGAGGTACTGTCGACAAAATTTTCGGGGCCGTCCGAGCCCCCGTTAAAAATATTTTCAGTTCCGGCCGAGCTCCCGTCTAAAATATTTTCGGTGCCAGTCGAGCTCCCTTCGAAAATATTTTCGGCACTGGTCAAGGTCCTGTCGAAATTATTTTCGGGGCCGTCCGAGCTCCCGTCAAAAATATTTTTGACGCCGGCCGAGCTTCCGTTGAAAATATTTTCGGTGCCGGCCGAGCTGCAATCGAAAATATTTTCGGAGCCGGCCGAGCTGCCGTCGAAAATATTTTCGGTGTCGGCCGAGCCGCAGTTCAAAATATTTTCCGCACTGGTCAAGGTACTGTCAAAAATATTTTTGGTTCCGGCCGAGCTCCCGTCTAAAATATTTTCGGTGCCGGTCGAGCTCCCTTCGAAAATATTTTCGGCACCGGTCGAGGTACTGTCGAAAATATTTTCGGGGCCGTCCGAGCTCCCGTCGAAAATATTTCTGACGCCGGACGAGCTTACGTCGAAAATATTTTCGGTGCCGGCCGAGATCCTGTCAAAGATAGTTTCGGTGACGGCCGACCTCCCGTCGAAAATATTTTCAGCACCGGTCGAGGTACTGTCGAAAATATTTTTGGGGCCGTCCGATCTCCCGTCGAAAATATTTTCGGTGCCGGCCGTGATCCCATCGAAAATATTTTCAGAGCCGGCTGAGACGTCGTCGAAAATATTTTAGGCACCGGCCGAGCCTCCATTGAAAATATTTTCGGGGCCGTCCCAGCTCCCGTCGAAAATATTTCTGACGCCGGACGAGCTTCCGTCGAAAATATTTTCGGTGCCGGCCGAGATCCCATCAAAAATATTTTCGGAGCCGGCCGAGCCGCCGTCGAAAATATTTTAGGCACCGGCCGAGCCTCCATCGAAAATATTTTCGGTGCCGGATGAGACACCGACGAAAATATTTTCGGTGCCGGCCGGGCCTCCGTCGAAAATATTTTCGGTGCCAGTCAGAACCTTGTCGAAAATATTTTTGGTGTCGGCCGAGCTCCCGTCGAAAATATTTTTGACACCGGCCGAGCTCCCGTCTAAAATATTTTCGGTGCCGGCCGAGTTCCCATCGAAAATATTTTCGGCACCGGTCGAGGTCCTGTCGAAAATATTTTCGGGGCTGTCCGAGTTCCCGTCGAAAATATTTTTGACGCTGGCCGAGCTTCCGTCGAAAATGTTTTCGGTGCCGGCCGAGACCCTGTCGAAAATATTTTCGGTGCCGGCCGAGCTCCCGTCGAAAATATTTTCCGCACCTGTCAAGGTACTGTCAAAAATATTTTCGGTGCCGGCCGAGCTCCCGTCTAAAATATTTTCGGTGTCGGCCGAGCTCCCATCGAAAATATTTTCGGCACCGGACGAGTACTGTCGAAACTATTTTCGGTGCCGTCCGAAGTCCCGTCGAAAATATTTTTGACGCCGGCCGAGCTTCCGTCGAAAATATTTTCGGTGCCGGCCGAGATCCCGTCGAAAATATTTTCGGAGCCGGCCGAGACCCTGTCGAAAATATTTTCAGGGCCGTCCGAGCTCCCATTCAAAATACTTTCGGCGCCGGCCGAGCTCCCGTCGAAAATATTTTTGACGCCGGCCGAGCTTCCGTCGAAAATATTTTGGATGCCAGCCGAGACTCCGTCGAAAGTATTTTCGGTGCCAGCTGGGCCCCCGTCGAAAATATTTTTGGCACCAGCCAACACGCCGCCGAAAATATTTTTGGCGCCGTTCGCGGTCCCGTCGAAACTATTCTCGGGGCCGTCCGAGCGTCTGTCGAAAACATTTTGGCACCGGCCGAAATGCCGTTGAAAATATTTTTGGTGCCGGCCGAGCCCCCGTTGAAAATATTTTCGGTGCCAGCCGATCTCCCATCGAAAATATTTTAGGAGCCGGCCGAGCTCACGTCAAAAATATTTTCGGAGCCGGCTGAGCTGCCGTCGAAAATATTTTCGTTGCCGGCCGAGATCCCGTCGAAAATATTTTTGGAGCCGGCCAAGCCGCCTTCGAAAATATTTTAGGCACCGGCCGAGCCTCCATCGAAAATATTTTCGGTGCCGGCCGAGACCCCGTCGAAAATATTTTCGGGGCCGTCCGAGCTCCCGTCTAAAATATTTTCAGCGCCGTTCGCGGTCTCGTCGAAAATATTTTCGGCACCTGTCGAGGTACTGTCGAAAATATTTTCGGGGCCGTCCGAGCTCCCGTCAAAAATATTTCTGACGCCAGATGAGCTCCCGTCGAAAATATTTTCGGTGCCAGCCGAGATCCTGTCGAAGATATTTTTGGTGCCGGCCGAGTTCCCGTCGAAAATATTTTCGGCACCAGTCGAGGTAGTGTCGAAAATATTTTCGGAGCCGGCCGAGCTCCCGTCGAAAATATTTTCAGAGCCGGCTGAGCCGCCGTCGAAAATATTTTCGCCACCGGTTGAGGTACTGAGAAAAATATTTTCGGGGCCGTCCTAGCTCCCGTCGAAAATATTTTTGACGCTGGCCAAGCTTCCGTCAAAATTATTTTCGGTGCCGGCCGAGATCCCGTCGAAAATATTTTCGGAGCCGGCCGAGATCCCATCTAAAATATTTTCGGTGCCGGCCGAGCTCCCGTCGAAAATATTTTCGGTGCCGGCCGAGATCCCGTCGAAAATATTGTCGGAGCCGGCCGAGCCGCCGTCGAAACTATTTTCGGTGCCGGCCGGCACCTTGTCGAAAATATTTTTGGTGCCGACCGAGCTCCCGTCAAAAATATTTTCGGGGCCATCCGAGCTCCCGTCGAAAATATTTTTGACGCCGGCCGAGCTCCCGTCGAAAATATTTTTGACGCCGTTCGAGGTCCCGTCGAAACTATTTTTGGGGCCGGCCGAGCTTCCGTCGAAAACATTTTGGCACCGGCCAACATGCCGTCGAAAATATTTTTGGTGCCGTCCGAGCCCCCGTTGAGAATATTTTTCGTGCCGGCCGAGCTCCAGTCAAAAATATTTTAGGAGCCAGCCGAGCTCCCGTCGAAAATATTTTCGGAGCCGGCCGAGCCCCCGTCAAAAATATTTTCGGTGCCGGTCAGAACCTTGTCGAAAATATTTTCGGTGCCGGCCGAGCTCCAACCGAAAATATTTTCGGAGCCGGCTGAGCCGCCGTCGAAAATATTTTCCGCACCGGTCAAGGTACTGTCAAAAATATTTACGGTGCCGGACGAGCTTCCGTCGAAAATATTTTCGGTGCCGGCCGAGATCCTTTCGAAGATATTTTCGCTGCCGGCCGAGCTCCCGTCAAAAATATTGTCGGCACCGGTCGAGGTCATGTCGAAAATATTTTCGGGGCCGGACGAGCTTCCGTCGAAAATATTTTCGGTGCCGGCCGAGATCCTGTCGAAGATATTTTCGCTGCCGGCCGAGTTCCCGTCGAAAATATTGTCGGCACCGGTCGAGGTCCTGTCGAAAATATTTTCGGGGCCGGACGAGCTTCCGTCGAAAATATTTTCGGTGCCGGCCGAGATCCTGTCGAAGATATTTTCGCTGCCGGCCGAGTTCCCGTCGAAAATATTGTCGGCACCGGTCGAGGTCCTGTCGAAAATATTTTCGGGGCCGGACGAGCATCCGTCGAAAATATTTTCGGTGCCGGCTGAGATCCTGTCAAAGATATTTTCGCTGCCGGCCGAGCTCCCGTCGAAAATATTGTCGGCACCGGTCGAGGTCCTGTCGAAAATATTTTCGACGCCGGCCGAGCTTCTGTCGAAAATATTTTCGGTGCCGGCCAAGATCCCGTTGAAAATATTTTCGGAGCCGGCCGAGACCCCGTCGAATATATTTTCGGGGCCCTCCGAGCCCCGGTCGAAAACATTTTTGGCACCGGCCAACACACCGTCGAAAATATTTTTGGTGCCGGCTGAGCTCCCGTCGAAAATATTTTCGGAGCCGGCTGAGCCGCCATCGAAAATATTTTCTGCACCGGTCAAGTTGCTGTCGAAAATATTTTCGGGGCCGTCCGAGCCTCTGTCGAAAATATTTTGGCACCGGCCAACACGCCGTCGAAAATATTTTTGGTGCCGGCCGAGCCCCCATTGAAAATATTTTCGGTGCCGGCCGAGCTCCAATCGAAAATATTTTCGGAGCCGGCCGAGCTCCCGTCTAAAATATTTTCGGAGCCGGCTGAGCTGCCGTCGAAAATATTTTCGGCACCGGTCGAGGTACTGTCGAAAATATTTTCGGGGCCGTCCGAGCCCCCGTTAAAAATATTTTCGGTGCCGGCCGAGCTCCCGTCTATAATATTTTCGGTGCCGGCCGAGCTCCCTGCGAAAATATTTTCGGCACCGGTCGAGGTCCTGTCGAAAATATTTTTGGAGCCGGCCGAACCCCCGTTGAAAATATTTTCGGTGCCGGCCGAGCTGCAATCGAAAATATTCTCGTAGCCGGCCGAGATCCCGTCGAAAATATTTTCCGCACCGGTCAAGGTACTGTCAAAAATATTTTTAGTGCCGGACGAGCTTCCGTCGAAAATATTTTCGGTGCCGGCCGAGATCCCGTCGAAAATATTTTCGGAGCCGGCCGAGACCCTGTCGAAAATATTTTCAGGGCCGTCCGAGCCTCCGTCGAAAAAATTTTTGGCACCGGCCAACACGCCGTCGAAAATATTTTTGGTGCCAGCCGAGCCCCCGTTGAAAATATTTTCGGCACCGGTCGAGGTACTGTCGAAAATATTTTCGGGGCCGTCCGAGCCCCCGTTAAAAATATTTTCGCTGCCGGCCGAGCTCCCGTCAAAAATATTTTCGGTGCCGGCCGAGCTCCCATCGAAAATATTTTCGGCACCGGTCGAGGTCCTGTCGAAAATATTTTCGGGGCCGTCCAAGCTCCCGTCGAAAATATTTTTGACGCCGGCCGAGCTTCCATCTAAAATATTTTCGGTGCCGGCCGAGATCCCGTCGAAAATATTTTCGGAGCCGGCCGAGCTCCCGTCGAAAATATTTTCGGAGCCGGCTGAGCTACCGTCGAAAATATTTTCGGCACCGGTCGAGCTCCCGTCTAAAATATTTTCGGGGCCGTCCGAGCCCCCGTTAAAAATATTTTCGGTGCCGGGTGAGCTCCCGTCTAAAATATTTTCAGTGCCGGCCGAGCTCCCATCGAAAATATTTTCGGCACTGGCCGAGCTCCCGTCGAAAATATTTTCGGAGCCGGCTGAGCCGCCGTCGAAAATATTTTTGGCGCCGTTCGAGGTCCCGTCGAAACTATTTTCGGGGCTGTCCGAGCCTCTGTCAAAAATATTTTGGCACCGGCCAACATGCCGTCGAAAATATTTTTGGTGCCGGCCGAGCCCCCATTGAAAATATTTTCGGTGCCGGCCGACCTCTGATCGAAAATATTTTTGGAGCCGGCCGAGCTCCCGTCTAAAATATTTTCGGAGCCGACTGAGCTGCCGTCGAAAATATTTTCGGCACCGGTCGAGGTCCTGTCGAAAATATTTTTGGTGCTGTCCGAGCCCCCGTTGAAGATATTTTCGGTGCCGGCCGAGCTCCCATCGAAAATATTTTCGGGGCCGTCCGAGTTCCTGTCAAAAATATTTTCGACGCCGGCCGAGCTTCCGTCAAAAATATTTTCGGTGCCGGCCGAGATCCCGTCGAAAATATTTTCGGAGCCGGCCGAGACCCTGTCAAAAATATTTTCAGGGCCGTCCGAGCTCCCGTTGAAAATATTTTCGGCGCCGTTCGAGGTCCCGTTGAAACTATTTTCGGGGCCGTCCGAGCCTCTGTCGAAAACATTTTTGGCACCAGCCAACACGCCGTCGAAAATATTTTTGGTGCCGGCCGAGCCGCCGTTGAAAATATTTTCGGTGCCGGCCGAGCTCCAATCGAAAATATTTTCGGAGCCGGATGAGTCGCCGTCGAAAATATTTTCCACACCGGTCGAGGTACTGTCGAAAATATTTTCGGGGCCGTCCGAGCTCCCGTTGAAAATATTTTCGGGGCCGTCCGAGCTCCCGTCGAAAATATTTTCGGTGCCGGCCGGGCCCCTGTCTAAAATATTTTCGGTGCCGGTCAGAACCTTGTCGAAAATATTTTCGGGGCTGTCCGAGCTCCCGTCGAAAATATTTTTGACGCCGGCCAAGCTTCCGTCGAAAATATTTTCGGCACCGGTCGAGGTACTGTCGAAAATATTTTCGGGGCCGTCCGAGCCCCCATTAAAAATATTTTCGGTGCCGGCCGAGCTCCCGTCTAAAATATCTTCGGAGCCGGGCGAGCTCCCTTCGAATATATTTTCGGGGCCCTCCGAGCCTCCGTCGAAAAAATTTTTGGCACCGGCCAACACGCCGTCGAAGAAATTTTTGGTGCCGGCCGAGCCCCCGTTGAAAATATTTTCGGTGCCGGCCGAGCTCCCGTCGAAAATATTTTCGGCTCCGTTCGAGGTCCCGTCGAAAGTATTTTCGGGGCCGTCCGAGCCTCCGTTGAAAACATTTTGGCACTAGCCAACATGCCGTCGAAAATATTTTTGGTGGCGGCCGAGCCCCCGTTGAAAATATTTTCGGGGCCGTCCGAGCTCCAATCGAAAATATTTTCGGAGCCGGCCGAGTTCCCGTCGAAAATATTTTTGGAGCCGGCCGAGCCCCCGTTGAAAATATTTTCGGTGCCGGCCGAGCTCCAATCGAAAGTATTTTCAGAGCCGGCCGAGTTCCCGTCAAAAATATTTTCGGAGCCGGCTGAGCTGCCGTCGAAAATATTTTAGGCACCGGCCGAGCCTCAATCGAAAATATTTTCGGTGCCGGATGAGACACCGATGAAAATATTTTCGGTGCCGGCCGAGACCCCGTCAAAAATATTTTCGGAGCCGGCCGAGACCGTGTCGAAAAAATTTTCGGTGCCGGCCGAGCTCCCGTCGAAAATATTTTCGGCTCCGTTCGAGGTCCCGTCGAAAGTATTTTCGGGGCCGTCCGAGCCTCCGTTGAAAACATTTTGGCACTAGCCAACATGCCGTCGAAAATATTTTTGGTGCCGGCCGAGCCCCCGTTGAAAATATTTTCGGTGCCGGCCGAGCTCCAATCGAAAATATTTTCGGAGCCGGCCGAGCCGCTGTCGAAAATATTTTCCGCACCGGTCGAGGTACTGTCAAAAATATTTTCGGTGCCGGCCGAGCTCCCGTCGAAAATATTTTTGGTGCCGGCCGAGCTCCCATCGAAAATATTTTCGGCACCGGACGAGGTACTGTCGAAAATATTTTCGGGGCCATCCGAGCTCCAGTCGAAAATATTTTTGACGCCGGCCGAGCTTCCGTCGAAAATATTTTAGGCACCGGTCGAGGTCCCGTCGAAAACATTTTGGCACCGGCCAACACGCCGTCGAAAATATTTTCGGTGCCGGCCGAGCCCCCGTTGAAAATATTTTCGGTGCCGGCCGAGCTCCAATCGAAAATATTTTCGGAGCCGGCCGAGCTCCCGTCGAAAATATTTTCGGAGCCAGCTGAGCCGCCGTCGAAAATATTTTCCGCACCGGTCAAGGTACTGTCGAAAATATTTTCGGGGCCGTCCGAGCTCCCGTCTAAAATATTTTCCGTGCCGGCCGAGCCGCCGTCGAAAATATTTTCGGCACCGGTCGAGGTCCTGTTGAAAATATTTTCGGGGCCGTCCGAGCTCCCGTCGAAAATATTTTTGATGCCGGCGGAGCTTCCGTCGAAAATATTTTAGGCACCGGTCGAGGTCCCGTCGAAAACATTTTGGCACCGGCCAACACGCCGTCGAAAATATTTTCGGTGCCGGCCGAGCCCCCGTTGAAAATATTTTCGGTGCCGGCCGAGCTCCAATCGAAAATATTTTCGGAGCCGGCCGAGCTCCCGTCGAAAATATTTTCGGAGCCAGCTGAGCCGCCGTCGAAAATATTTTCCGCACCGGTCAAGGTACTGTCGAAAATATTTTCGGGGCCGTCCGAGCTCCCGTCTAAAATATTTTCCGTGCCGGCCGAGCCGCCGTCGAAAATATTTTCGGCACCGGTCGAGGTCCTGTTGAATATATTTTCGGGGCCGTCCGAGCTCCCGTCGAAAATATTTTTGATGCCGGCGGAGCTTCCGTCGAAAATATTTTCGGTTCCGGCCGAGATCCCGTCGAAAATATTTTCGGAGCCGGCCGAGACCCCGTCGAATATATTTTCGGGGCCCTCCGAGCCTCCGTCGAAAACATTTTTGGCACCGGCCAACACGCCGTCGAAAATAGTTTTGGTGCCGGCCGAGCCCCCGTTGAAAATATTTTCGGTGCCGGCCGAGCTCCAATCGAAAATATTTTCGGAGCCGGCCGAGCTCCCGTCGAAAATATTTTCGGAGCCGGCTGAGCCGCCGTCGAAAATGTTTTCCGCACCGGTCGAGGTACTGTCAAAAATATTTTCGGTGCCGGCCGAGATCCCGTCGAAAATATTTTCGGTGCCGGCCGAGCCCCCATCGAAAATATTTTCGGCGCCGTTCGAGGTACTGTCGAAAATATTGTCGGAGCCGGCTGAGCCGCCGTCGAAAATATTTTCGCTGCCGGCCGAGCTCCAATCGAAAATATTTTCGGAGCCGGCCGAGCCCCCGTTGAAAATATTTTCAGAGCCGGCTGAGCCGCCATCGAAAATATTTTCGGTACCGGTCGAGGTACTGTCGAAAATATTTTCGGGGCCATCCGAGCCCCCGTTAAAAATATTTTTGACGCCGGCCGAGCTTCCGTCAAAAATATTTTCGGTGCCGGCCGAGCTCCCATTGAAAATATGTTCGGCACCGGTCGAGGTCCTGTCGAAAATATTTTTGGGGCCGGCCGAGCCCCCGTTGAAAATATTTTTGACGCCGGCCGAGCTTCCGTCGAAAATATTTTCGGTGCCGGCCGAGATCCCATCGAAAATATTTTCGGAGCTGGCCGAGACCCTTTCGAAAATATTTTCGGGGCCGTCCGAGCCTCCGTCGAAAATATTTTCGGCGCCGTTCGAGGTCCCGTCAAAAGTATTTTCAGGGCCGTCCGAGCCTCCGTCGAAAACATTTTGGCACCGGCCAACACGCCGTCGAAAATATTTTCGGTGCCGACCAAGATCCCGTTGAAAATATTTTCGAAGCCGGCCGAGACCCCGTCGAATGTATTTTCGGGGCCCTTCGAGCCTCTATCAAAAACATTTTTGGCACCGGCCAACACGCCGTTGAAAATATTTTCCGCACCGGCCGAGGTACTGTCGAAAATATTTTCTGTGCCGGCCGAGCTCCCATCGAAAATATTTTTGGCACCGGACGAGGTACTGTCGAAAATATTTTCGGGGCCGTCCAAGTTTCCGTCGAAAATATTTTTGACGCCGGCCGAGCTTCCGTCGAAAATATTTTCGGTGCCGGCCGAGATCCCGTCGAAAATATTTTTGGAGCCGGCTGAGACCCTGTCGAAAATATTTTCGGGGCCATCCAAGCCTCTGTCGAAAATATTTTCGGCGCCGTTCGAGGTCCGGTCGAAAGTATTTTCGGGGCCGTCCGAGCCTCTGTCGAAAACATTTTGGCACTGGCCAACATGCCGTCGAAAATATTTTTGGTGCCGGCCGAGCCCCCGTTGAAAATATTTTCGGCGCCGGACGAGGTACTGTCGAAAATATTTTCGGGGCCATCCGAGCTCCTGTCGAAAATATTTTTGGAGCCGGCCGAGCTCCCGTCTAAAATATTTTTGGAGCCGGCTGAGCTGCCGTCGAAAATATTTTCGCCACCGGTCAAGGTACTGTCAAAAATATTTTCGGTGCCAGCCGAGCTCCCGTCTAAAATATTTTCGGAGCCGGCCGAGCCGCCGTCGAAAATATTTTCGGCACCGGTCGAGGTACTCTCGAAAACATTTTTGGCACCGGCCAACACGCCGTCGAAAATATTTTTGGTGCCGGCCGAGCCCCCGTTGAAAATATTTTCGGTGCCGGCCGAGCTCCAATCGAAAATATTGTCGGAGCCGGCCGAGCCGCAGTCGAAAATATTTTCACCACCGGTCAAGGTACTGTCAAAATTATTTTCGGTGTCGGCCGAGCTCCCGTCTAAAATATTTTCTGTGCCGGCCGAGCTCCCATCGAAAATATTTTCGGCACCGGACGAGGTACTGTCAAAAATATTTTCGGGGCCATCCGAGCTCCTGTCGAAAATATTTTTGACGCCGGCCGAGCTTCCGTCGAAAATATTTTCGGTGCCGGCCGAGATCCCGTTGAAAATATTTTTAGAGCCGGCCGAGACCCTGTCGAAAATATTTTCGGGGCCGTCCAAGCTCCAATCGAAAATATTTTCGGAGCCGGCCGAGTTCCCGTTGAAAATATTTTCGGTGCCGGCCGAGCTCCAATCGAAAATATTTTCGGAGCCGGCCGAGTTCCCGTCAAAAATATTTTCGGAGCCGTCCGAGCCCCCGGTAAAAATATTTTCGGTGCCGGCCGAGCTCCAATCGAAAATATTTCGGAGCCGGCTGAGCTGCCGTCGAAAATATTTTAGGCACCGGCCGAGCCCCCTTTGAAAATATTTTCGGTGACGTATGAGACACCGAAGAAAATATTTTCAGTGCCGGCCGAGACCCCGTCGAAAATATTTTCGGAGCCGGCCGAGACCGTGTCGAAAAAATTTTCGGTGCCGGCCGAGCTCCCGTCGAAAATATTTTCCGCACCGGACGAGGTACTGTCGAAAATATTTTCGGGGCCATCCGAGCTCCAGTCGAAAATATTTTTGACGCCGGCCGAGCGTCCGTTGAAAATATTTTAGGCACCGGTCGAGGTCCCGTCGAAAACATTTTGGCACCGGCCAACACGCCGTCGAAAATATTTTCGGTGCCGGCCGAGCCCCCGTTGAAAATATTTTCGGTGCCGGCCGAGCTCCAATCGAAAATATTTTCGGAGCCGGCCGAGCTCCCGTCGAAAATATTTTCGGTGCCGTCCGAGCCCCCGGTAAAAATATTTTCCGTGCCGGCCGAGCCGCCGTCGAAAATATTTTCCGCACCGGTCAAGGTACTGTCGAAAATATTTTCGGGGCCGTCCGAGCTCCCGTCTAAAATATTTTCCGTGCCGGCCGAGCCGCCGTCGAAAATATTTTCGGCACCGGTCGAGGTCCTGTTGAAAATATTTTCGGGGCCGTCCGAGCTCCCGTCGAAAATATTTTTGATGCCGGCGGAGCGTTCGTCGAAAATATTTTCGGTTCCGGCCGAGATCCCGTCGAAAATATTTTCGGAGCCGGCCGAGACCCCGTCGAATATATTTTCGGGGCCCACTGAGCCTCCGTCGAAAACATTTTTGGCACCGGCCAACACGCCGTCGAAAATAGTTTTGGTGCCGGCCGAGCCCCCGTTGAAAATATTTTCGGTGCCGGCCGAGCTCCAATCGAAAATATTTTCGGTGCCGGCCGAGCTGCAATCGAAAATATTTTCGGAGCCGGCCGAGCTGCCGTCGAAAATATTTTCGCCACCGGTCAAGGTACTGTCGAAAATATTTTCGGGGCCATCCGAGCTCCCGTCGAAAATATTTTTGACGCCAGCCGAGCTTCCGTCGAAAATATTTTCGGTGCCGGCCGAGATCCCGTCGAAAATATTTTCGGAACCGGCCGAGACCCTATCGAAAATATTTTCGGTTCCGGACGAGCTCCCGTCGAAAATATTTTCGGGGCCGTCCAAGCTCCAATCGAAAATATTTTCGGAGCCGGCCGAGTTCCCGTTGAAAATATTTTCGGTGCCGGCCGAGCTCCAATCGAAAATATTTTCGGAGCCGGCCGAGTTCCCGTCAAAAATATTTTCGGAGCCGTCCGAGCCCCCGGTAAAAATATTTTCGGTGCCGGCCGAGCTCCAATCGAAAATATTTCGGAGCCGGCTGAGCTGCCGTCGAAAATATTTTAGGCACCGGCCGAGCCCCCTTTGAAAATATTTTCGGTGCCGTATGAGACACCAATGAAAATATTTTCAGTGCCGGCCGAGACCCCGTCGAAAATATTTTCGGAGCCGGCCGAGGCCGTGTCGAAAAAATTTTCGGTGCCGGCCGAGCTCCCGTCGAAAATATTTTCGGCACTGGTCGAGGTACTGTCGAAAATATTTTCGGGGCCATCCGAGCCCCTGTTAAAAATATTTTAGGCACCGGCCGAGCTTCCGTCGAATATATTTTTGACGCCGGCCAAGCCTCCGTTGAAAATATTTTCGGTGCCGGCGGAGCTCCAATCGAAAATATTTTCGGAGCCGGCCGAGCTCCCCTTGAAGATTTTTTTGGAGCTGGCCGAGCTGCCGTCGAAAATATTTTCGCCACCGGTCAAGGGACTGTCAAAAATATTTTCGGTGCCGGCCGAGCTCCCGTCTAAAATATTTTCGGTGCCAGCCGAGCTGCCGTTGAAAATATTTTCTGCACCGGTCGAGGTACTGTCGAAAATATTTTCGGGGCCGTCCGAGCCCCCGTTAAATATATTTTCAGTGCTGACCGAGCTCCCGTCTAAAATATTTTCGGCGCCGTTCGCGGTCCCGTCTAAAATATTTTCGGCACCGGTCGAGGTAGTGTCGAAAATATTTTCGGGGCCATCCGAGCTCCCGTCGAAAATATTTTCGGTGCCGGCCGAGCTCCCCTTGAAAATATTTTCGGCGCCATTCGAGGTCCCGTCAAAAGTATTTTTGACGCCGGCCGAGCCTCCGTTGGATACATTTTGGCACCGGCCAACACGCTGTCGAAAATAGTTTCGGTGCCGGCCGAGACCCCGTCGAAAATATTTTCGGAGCTGGCTGAGTTCCCATCGAAAATATTTTTGGAGCCCGCTGAGCTGCCGTCGAAAATATTTTCGGAACCGGTCGAGGTAATGTCGAAAATATTTTCGGGGCCGTCCGAGCCCCCGTTAAAAATATTTTTGGTGCCGGCTGAGCTCCCGTCTAAAATATTTTCGGTGCCGGACGAGCTCCCGTAGAAAATATTGTCGGAGACGGCCGAGCTGCCGTCGAAACTATTTTCGGTGCCGGCCGGCACCTTGTCGAAAATATTTTCGGTGCCGGCCGAGCTCCAGTCTAAAATATTTTCGGTGCCGGCCGAGTCGCCGTCGAAAATATTTTCGGCACTGGTCGAGGTACTGTCGAAAATATTTTTGGTGCCGTTCGAGGTCCCGTCGTAAACTATTTTCGGGGCCGTCCGAGCCTCCGTCGAAAACATTTTGGCACTGGCCAACACGCCGTCGAAAATATTTTTGGTGCCGGCTGAGCCCCCGTTGAAAATATTATCAGTGCCATCCGAGCCGCCGTCGAAAATATTTTTGGCACCGGTTGAGGTCCTGTCGAAAATATTTTCGGGGCTGTCCGAGCTGCCGTCGAAAATATTTTCTGAGCCGGCTGAGCTGCCGTCAAAAATATTTTCGGTGCCGGCCGAGCCGCCGTCGAAAATACTTTCGGCACCGGTCGAGGTACTGTCAAAAATATTTTCGGGGCCGTCGGAGCTCCCGTTGAAAAAATTTTCGACGCCGGCCGAGATCCCGTCGAAAATATTTTCGGTGCCGGCCGAGTCCCGTCTAAAATATTTTCGGTGCCAGGCGAGCCCCCATCGAAAATATTTTCGGCGCCGTTCGAGGTCCCGTCGAAAATATTGTCGGAGCCGGCCGAGACGCCATCGAAAATATTGTCGGTGCCGGCCGAGCTCCTGTCGAAAATATTTTCGGTGCCGGCCGAGCTCCCGTCGAAAATATTTTCGGCGCCGTTCGTGGTCTCGTCGAAACTATTTTCGGTGCCGGCCGGCACCTTGTCGAAAATATTTTCGGGGCTGGCCGGGCCCCCGTCTAAAATATTTTCGGTGCCGGTCGAGGTACTGTCGAAAATATTTTCGGGGCCGTCCGAGCTCCCATCGAAAATATTTTCGGCACCGGTCGAGGTCCTGCCGAAAACATTTTCGGGGCCATCCGAGCTCCCGTCTAAAATATTTTCGGTGCCAGCTGGGCCCCTGTCGAAAATATTTTATGCACCGGCCAACACGCCGTCGAAAATATTTTCGGCGCCGTTCACGGTCCCGTCGAAAATATTTTCGGCACCGGTCGAGGTACTGTCGAAGATATTTTCGGGGCCATCTGAGGTTCCGTCGAAAATATTTTCGGTGCCGGCCGAGATCCTGTCGAAGATATTTTCGGTGCCGGCCGAGCTCCCGTTGAAAATATTTTTGATGCCGGCGGAGCTTCCGTCGAAAATATTTTCGGTGCCGGCTGAGATCCCGTCGAAAATATTTTCGGGGCCTTCCGAGCCTCAGTCGAAAACGTTTTTGGCACCGGCCAACACGCCGTCGAAAATATTTTTGGTGCCGGCCAAGCCCCCGTTGAAAATATTATCGGTGCCGGCCGAGCTCCAATCGAAAATATTTTCGGAGCCGGCCGAGCTCCCGTCGAAAATATTTTCGGTGCCGGCCGAGCTCCCATCGAAAATATTTTAGGCACCGGTCGAGGTCCCGTCGAAAACATTTTGGCACCGGCCAACACGCCGTCGAAAATATTTTCGGTGCCGGCCGAGCCCTCTTTGAATATATTTTCGGTGCCGGCCGAGCTGCAATCGAAAATATTTTCGGAGCCGGCCGAGCCGCCGTCGAAAATATTTTCCGCACCGGTCGAGGTACTATCAAAAATATTTTCGGTGCCGGCCGAGCTCCAGTCGAAAATATTTTTGGTGCCGGCCGAGCTCCCATCGAAAATATTTTCGGCACCAGACGAGGTACTGTCGAAAATATTTTTGGGGCCATCCGAGCTCCAGTCGAAAATATTTTTGACGCCGGCCCAGCTTCCATCGAAAATATTTTAGGCACCGGTCGAGGTCCCGTCGAAAACATTTTGGCACCGGCCAACACGCCGTCGAAAATATTTTCGGTGCCGGCCGAGCCCCCTTTGAAAATATTTTCGGTGCCGGACGAGCTCCAATCGAAAATATTTTCGGAGCCGGCCGAGCCGCCGTCGAAAATATTTTCGGAGCCGTCCGAGCCCCCGGTAAATATATTTTCGGTGCCGGCCGAGCTCCAGTCAAAAAAATTTCGGTGCTGGCCGAGCTCCCATCGAAAATATTTTCGGCACCGGAGGAGGTACTGTCGAAAATATTTTCAGGGCCATCTGAGGTTCCGTCGAAAATATTTTTGGTGCCGGCCGAGATCCCGTCGAAAATATTTTCGGAGCCGGCCGAGACCCTGTTGAAAATATTTTCGGGGCCGTCCGAGATCCCTTCGAAAATATTTTCGGCGCCGTTCGAGGTCCCGTCGTAAACTATTTTCGGGGCCGTCCGAGCCTCCGTCGAAAACATTTTGGCACCGGCCAACACGCCGTCGAAAATATTTTCGGTGCTGGCCGAGCCCCCGTTGAAAATATTATCAGTGCCGGCCGAGATCCCGTCGAAAATATTTTCGGTGCCGGCCGAGATCCTGTCGAAAATATTTTTGGTGCCGGCCGAGATCCTGTCAAAAATCTTTTGGATGCCAGCCGAGCCTCCGTCGGAAATATTTTTGGTGCCAGCTGGGCCCCCGTCGAATATATTTTTGGCACCGGCCAACACGCCGTCCAAAATATTTTCGGCGCCGTTCGCGGTCCCGTCGAAAATATTTTCGGCACCGGTCGAGGTACTGTTGAAAATATTTTCGGGGCCGTCCGAGCTCCCGTCGAAAATATTTCTGACACCGGACGAGCTTCCGTCAAAAATATTTTTGGTGCCGGCCAAGATCCTGTCGAAGATATTTTCGGTGCCAGCCGAGCTCCCGTCTAAAATATTTTCGGCACCGGTCGAGGTACTGTCAAAAATATTTTCGGGGCCGTCCGAGCTCCCGTTGAAAAAATTTTCGACGCCAGCCGAGATCCCGTCGAAAATATTTTCGGTGCCGGCCGAGCCGCCGTCGAAAATATTTTCGGCACCGGTTGAGGTACTGTCGAAAATATTTTCGGGGCCGTCCGAGCTCCCGTCGAAAATATTTTTGACGCCGGCGGAGCTTCCCTCGAAAATATTTTCGGAGACGGCCGAGATCCCATCGAAAATATTTTCGGCACCGGTCGAGGTCCTGTCGAAAATATTTTCGGGGCCGTCCGAGCTCCCGTCGAAAATATTTTTGACGCCGGCCGAGCTTCCGTCGAAAATATTTTCGGTGCCAGCTAGGCCCCCTTCGAAACTATTTTTGGCACCGGCCAAGCCGACGTCGAAAATATTTTCGGCGCGGGTCACGGTCCCGTCGAAAATATTTTCGGCACCGGTCGAGGTACTGTCGAAAATATTTTCGGGGCCGTCTGAGCTCCCGTCGAAAATATTTTCGGAGCCGGTCGAGCTCACGTCAAAAATATTTTCGGAGCCGGCTGAGCTGCCGTCGAAAATATTTTTGGTGCCGGCCGAGCTCCCGTCTAAAATATTTTCGGTGCTGGTCAGAACCTTGTCGAAAATATTTTCGGGGCCGGCCGAGCTCCCGTGAAAAATATTTTTGACGCCGGCCAAGCTTCCGTCGAAAATATTTTCGGTGCCGGCCGAGACCCCGTCGAAAATATTTTCGGGGCCGTCCGAGCCTCCGTCGAAAACATTTTTGGCACCGGCCAACACGCCGTCGTAAATATTTTCGGTGCCGGCCGAGCTCCCATCGAAAATATTTTCGGGGCCGTCCGAGCCCCCGTTAAAAATATTTTCGGTGCCGGCCGAGCTCCCGTCTAAAATATTTTCTGCGCCGTTCGCGGTCCCGTCGAAAATATTTTCGGCACCGGTCGAGGTACTGTCGAAAATATTTTCGGGGCCGTCCGAGCCCCCGTTAAAAATATTTTCGGTGCCGGCCGAGCTCCTGTCTAAAATATTTTTGGCGCCGTTCGCGGTCCCGTCGAAACTATTTTCGGCCCCGGTCAAGGTACTGTCGAAAATATTTTCGGGGCCGGCAGAGATCCCGTCTAAAATGTCTTCGGTGCCGGCCAAGCTCCCTTCGAAAATATTTTCGGCACCGGTCGAGGTACTGTCGAAATTATTTTCGGGGCCGTCCGAGCTCCCGTCGAAAATATTTTTGATGCTGGCGGAGCTTCCGTCGAAAATATTTTTGGTGCCGTCCTAGATCCCGTTGAAAATATTTTCGGAGCCGGCCGAGACCCCGTCGAATATATTTTCGGGGCTCTCCGAGCCTCCGTCGAAAACATTTTGGCACCGGCCAACACGCCGTCGAAAATATTTTTGGTGCCAGCCGAGCCCCCGTTGAAAATATTTTCGGTGCCGGCCGAGCTCCAATCGAAAATATTTTCAGAGCCGCCCGAGCTCCCGTCTAAAATATTTTTGGAGCCAGCCGAGGTGCTGTCGAAAATATTTTCGGGGCCATCCTAGCTCCTGTCGAAAATATTTTTAACGCTGGCAGAGCTTCCGTCGAAAATATTTTCGGTGCCAGTCGAGACCCTGTCGAAAATATTTTCGGGGCCGTCCGAGCTCCCGTCTAGAATATTTTCGGCGCCGTTCGAGGTCCCGTCGAAACTATTTTCGGGGCCGTCCGAGCCTCCGTTGAAAACATTTTGGCACCGTCCAACACGCCGGCGAAAATATTTTCGGTGCCGGCCGAGTTCTAATCGTAAATATTTTCGGAGCCGGCCGAGCTCCCGTCGAAAATATTTTCGGAGCCGGCTGAGCTGCCGTCGAAAATATTTTCGCCACCGGTCAAGGTACTGTCAAAAATATTTTCGGTGCCGGCCGAGCTCCCGTGTAAAATATTTTCGGAGCCGGCCGAGCCGCTGTCAAAAATATTTTTGACGGCGATGGAGCTTCCGTCGAAAATATTTTCGGTGCCGGCCAAGATCCCATCGAAAATATTTTCGGTGCCGGCCGAGATCCCGTCGAAAATATTTTCGGAGCCGGCCGAGACCCTGTCGAAAATATTTTCTGTGCCGGCCGAGATCCTGTCGAAAATCCTTTGGATGCCCGCCGAGCCTCCGTCGAAAATATTTTCGGTGCCAGCTGGGCCCCCGTCGAAAATATTTTCTGCACCGTTCGCGGTCCCGTCGAAAATATTTTCGGCACCGGTCGAGGTACTGTCGAAAATATTTTCGGGGCCGTCCGAGCTCCCGTCGAAAATATTTTCGGTGCCGGCCGAGATCCTGTCGAAGATATTTTCGCTGCCGGCCGAGCTCCCATCGAAAATATTTTCGGCACCGGTCGAGGTCCTGTCGAAAATATTTTCGGGGCCGTCCGAGCTGCCATTGAAAATATTTTTGACGCCGGCCGAGCTTCCGTCGAAAATATTTTCGGTGCCGGCTAAGATCCCGTCGAAAATATTTTCGGAGCCGGCCGAGCCGCCGTCAAAAATACTTTTGGTGCCGGATGAGACACCGACAAAAATATTTTTGGTGCCGGCCGGGCCCCCGTCTAAAATATTTTCGTGTGCCGGTCAGAACCTTGTCGAAAATATTTTCGGGGCCGGCTGAGCCTCCGTCGAAAACATTTTTGGCACCGGCCAACACGCCGTCGAAAATATTTTCGGTGCCGGCCGAGCCCCTGTTAAAAATATTTTCGGAGCTGGCCGAGCTCCCGTCTAAAATGTCTTCGGTGCCGGCCAAGCTCCATTCGAAAATATTTTCGGCACCGGTCGAGGTCCTGTCGAAAATATTTTCGGTGCCGGCCGAGCTCCTGTCTAAAATATTTTCGGTGCCGGCCGAGCCGCCGTCGAAATTATTTTCGGTGCCGGCCGAGGTACTGTCGAAAATATTTTCGGGGCCATCCGAGCCGCCGTTAAAAATATTTTCGGTGCCGGAAGAGCTTCCGTCGAATATATTTTCGGTGCCAGCCGAGATCCTGTCGAAGATATTTTCGCTGCCAGCCGAGCTCCCGTCGAAAATATTTTCGGCACCGGTCGAGGTCCTGTCGAAAATATATTCGGGGCCGTCCGAGCTCCTGTCGAAAATATTTTTGACGCCGGCCGAGCTTCCGTAGAAAATATTTTCGGAGCCGGCCGAGACCCCGTCAAATGTATTTTCGGGGCCCTCCGAGCCTCCGTCAAAAACATTTTTGGCACCGGCCAACACGCCGTTGAAAATATTTTTGGTGCCGGCCGAGCCCCCGTCGAAAATATTTTCGGAGCCAGCTGAGCCGCCGTCGAAAATATTTTCGGTGCCGGCCGAGCCGCCGTCGAAAATATTTTCCGCACCGGTCAAGGTACTGTCAAAAATAGTTTCGGTGCCGGACGAGCTTCCGTCGAAAATATTTTCGGTGCCGGCCGAGATCCTGTCGAAGATATTTTCGGTGCCGGCTGAGCTCCCGTCGAATATATTTTCGGCACCGGTCGAGGTCCTGTTGAAAATATTTTCGGGGCCGTCCGAGTTCCCGTTGAAAATATTTTTGACGCCGGCGGAGCTTCCGTCGAATATATTTTCGGGGCCCTCCGAGCCCCGGTCGAAAACATTTTTGGCACCGGCCAACACACCGTCGAAAATATTTTTGGTGCCAGCCGAGCCCGCGTTGAAAATATTTTCGGTGCCGGCCGAGCTCCAATCGAAAATATTTTCGGAGCCGGCCGAGCTGCAATCGAAAATATTTTCGGAGCCGGCCGAGCTCCCGTCGAAAATATTTTCGGAGTCGGCTGAGCCGCCGTCGAAAATATTTTCCGCACCGGTCAAGGTACTGTCAAAAATATTTTCGGTGCCGTCCGAGCTCCCGTCTAAAATATTTTCGGTTCCGGCCGAGCTCCCATCGAAAATATTTTCGGCACCGGACGAGGTACTGTCGAAAATATTTTCGGGGCCATCCGAGCTCCCGTCGAAAATATTTTTGACTCCGGCAGAGCTTCCGTCGAAAATATTTTCGGTGCCAGTCGAGATCCCGTCGAAAATATTTTCGGAGCCGGCCGAGCTCCCATCGAAAATGTTTTTGACGCCATCCGAGCTCCCGTCGAAAATATTTTTGGTGCCAGCCAAGATCCCGTCGAAAATATTTTCGGAGCCGGCCGAGAGCCTGTCGAAAATATTTTCGGGGCCGTCCGAGCACCCGTCGGAAATATTTTCAGCGCCGTTCGAGGTCCCGTCGAAACTATTTTCAGGGCCCTCCAAGCCTCCGTCGAAAACATTTTTGGCACCGGGCAACACGCCGTCAAAAATATTTTCGGGGCCGGCCAAGCCCCCGTTGAAAATATTTTCGGTGCCGGCCGAGCTCCAATCGAAAATATTTTCGGAGCAGGCCGAGCTCCCGTCGAAAATATTTTCGGAGCCAGCTGAGCCGCCGTCGAAAATATTTTCCGCACCGGTCAAGGTACTGTCAAAAATAGTTTCGGTGCCGGACGAGCTTCCGTCGAAAATATTTTCGGTGCCGGCCGACATCCTGTCGAAGATATTTTCGCTGCCGGCCGAGCTCCCGTCGAAAATATTTTCGGCACCGGTCGAGGTCCCGTCGAAAATATTTTCAGGGCCGTCCGAGTTCCAGTCGAAAATACTTTTGACGACGGCCGAGCTTCCGTCGAAGATATTTTCGGGGCCGTCCGAGCCTCCGTCGAAAACATTTTTGATGCCGGCGGAGCGTCCGTCGAAAATATTTTCGGTTCCGGCCGAGATCCCGTCGAAAATATTTTCGGAGCCGGCCGAGACCCCGTCGAATATATTTTCGGGGCCCACTGAGCCTCCGTCGAAAACATTTTTGGCACCGGCCAACACGCCGTCGAAAATAGTTTTGGTGCCGGCCGAGCCCCCGTTGAAAATATTTTCGGTGCCGGCCGAGCTCCAATCGAAAATATTTTCGGGGCCGGCCGAGCTGCCGTCGAAAATATTTTCGGAGCCGGCTGAGCCGCCGTCGAAAATATTTTCCGCAACGGTCAAGGTACTGTCAAAAATATTTTCGGTGCTGGCCGAGATCCCGTCGAAAATATTTTCGGTGCCGGCCGAGCTGCAATCGAAAATATTTTCGGAGCCGGCCGAGCTGCCGTCGAAAATATTTTCGCCACCGGTCAAGGTACTGTCGAAAATATTTTCGGGGCCATCCGAGCTCCCGTCGAAAATATTTTTGACGCCAGCCGAGCTTCCGTCGAAAATATTTTCGGTGCCGGCCGAGATCCCGTCGAAAATATTTTCGGGGCCGTCCGAGCCTCCGTCGAAAACATTTTGGGCACCAGCCAACACGCCGTCGAAAATATTTTTGGTGCCGGCCGAGCCCAGTTGAAAATATTTTCGGTGCCGGCCGAGCTCCAATCGAAAATATTTTCGGAGCCGGCCGAGCTCCCGTGTAAAATATTTTTGGTGCCGGCCGAGACGTCGTCGAAAATATTTTCGTCACCGGTCGAGGTACTGTCGAAAATATTTTCGGGGCCGTCCGAGCCACCGTTAAAAATATTTTCGGTGCCGGCCGAGCTCCCATCTAAAATGTCTTCGGTGCCGGCCAAGCTCCCTTCGAAAATATTTTCGGCACCGGTCGAGGCCCTGTCGAAAATATTTTCGGGGCTGTCTGAGCTCCCGTTGAAAATATTTTCGGTGCCGGCCGAGCTCCCGTCGAATATATTTTCGGGGCCCTCCGAGCCTCCGTCGAAAACATTTTTGGCACCAGCCAACACGCCGTCGAAAATATTTTTGGTGCCGGCCGAGCCCCCGTTGAAAATATTTTCGGTGCCGGCCGAGCTCCAATCGAAAATATTTTCGGAGCCGGCCGAGCTTCCGTCGAAAATATTTTCGGAGCCGGCTGAGCCGCCGTCGAAAATATTTTCCGCACCGGTCAAGGTACTGTCAAAAATATTTTCGGTGCCGGCCGAGCTCCCGTCGAAGTTATTTTCGCTGCCGGGCGAGCTCCCATCGAAAATATTTTCGGCACCAGTCGAGGTCCTGTCGAAAATATTTTCGGGGCCATCCGAGCTCCCGTCGAAAATATTTTTGACTCTGGCAGAGCTTCCGTCGAAAATATTTTCGGTGCCAGTCGAGATCCCGTCGAAACTATTTTCGGGGCCGTCCGAGCCTCCGTCGAAAACATTTTTGGCACCGGCCAACACGCCGTCAAAAATATTTTTGGGGCCATCCGAGCCCCCGTTAAAAATATCTTCGGTGCCGGCCGAGCTGCCTTGGAAAATATTTTCGGCACCGGTCGAGGTCCTGTCGAAAATATTTTCGGAGCCGGCCGAGCTTCCGTCGAAAATATTTTCGGTGCCGGCCGAGATCCTGTCGAAGATATTTTCGGTGCCGGCCGAGCTCCCGTCGAAAATATTTTCGGCACCGGTCGAGGTCCTGTCGAAAATATTTTCGGGGCCGTCCGTGTTCCCGTCGAAAATATTTTTGACGCCGGCCGAGCTTCCGTCGAAAATATTTTCGGTGCCGGCCGAGATCCCGCCGAAAATATTCTCGGAGCCGGCCGAGACCCTGTCGAAAACATTTTCAGGGCCGTCCGAGCTCCCGTGGAAAATATTTTCGGCGCCGTTCGAGGTCCCGTCGAAACTATTTTCGGGGCCGTCCGAGCCTCCGTCGAAAACATTTCTGGCACCGGTCAACACGCCGTCGAAAATATTTTTGGTGCCGGCCGAGCCCCCGTTGAAAATATTTTCGGTGCCGGCCGAGATCCAATCGTAAATATTTTCGGAGCCGGCCGAGCTCCCATCGAAAATATTTTCAGTGCCGGCTGAGCCGCCGTCGAAAACATTTTCCGCACCGGTCAAGGTACTGTCAAAAATATTTTCGGTGCCGGATGAGCTCCCGTGTAAAATATTTTCGGTGCCGGCCGAGATCCTGTCGAAGATATTTTCGGAGCCGGCTGAGCTGCCGTCGAAAAAATTTTCGCCACCGGTCATGGTACTGTCAAAAATATTTTCGGTGCCGGCCGAGCTCCCGTCTAAAATATTTTCAGTGCCGGCCGAGCCGCCATTGAAAATGTGTTCGGCAGAGGTAGAGGTACTGTTGAAAATAGTTTCGGGGCCGTCCGAGCTGCCGTTGAAAATATTTTTGACACCGGCGGAGCTTCTGTTGAAAATATTTTCGGTGCCGGCCGAGATCCCGTCGAAAATATTTTCGGTGCCAGCCGAGCCGCCTTCGAAAATATTTTAGGCACCGGCCGAGGCTCTATCTAAAATAATTTCAGTGCCGGATGAGACACCGACGAAAATATTTTCGGTGCCGGCCGGGCCCCCGTCTAAAATATTTTCGTTGCCGGTCAGAAGCTTGTCGAAAATATTTTCGGGGCCGTCCAAGCTCCCGTTGAAAATATTTTTCACGACGGCCGAGCTTCCGTCGAAAGTATTTTCGGCGCCGTTCGAGGTCCCGTCGAAACTATTTTCGGGGCCGTCCGAGCCTCCGTCGAAAACATTTCTGGCACCGGTCAACACGCCGTCGAAAATATTTTTGGTGCCGGCCGAGCCCCCGTTGAAAATATTTTCGGTGCCGGCCGAGCTCCAATCGTAAATATTTTCGGAGCCGGCCGAGCTCCCGTCGAAAAAATTTTCGGAGCCGGCTGAGCTGCCGTTGAATATATTTTCGGCACCGGTTGAGGTACTGTCGAAAATATTTTCGGGGCCGTCTGAGCCCCCGTCAAAAATATTTTCGGTGCCGGCTGAGCTCCCATCGAAAATATTTTCGGCACCGGACGAGGTCCTGTCGCAAATATTTACGGGGCCGGCCACGATCCCGTTGAAAATATTTTCGGAGCCGGCCGAGCCGCCGTCGAAAATATTTTCCGCACCGGTCGAGGTACTGTCAAAAATATTTTCGGTGCCGGCCGAGCTCCCGTCTAAAATATTTTCGGTGCCGGCCGAGCTCCCATCGAAAATATTTTCGGCACCGGACGAGGTACTGTCGAAAATATTTTCGGTGCCGGCCGAGATCCTGTGGAAGATATTTTCGCTGCCGGCCGAGATCCCGTCGAAAATATTTTCGGCACCGGCCGAGCTCCCGTCGAAAATATTTTCGGAGCCGGCTGAGCCGCCGTCGAAAATATTTTCCGCACCGGTCAAGGTACTGTCAAAAATATTTTCGGTGCCGGCCGAGATCCTGTCAAAGATATTTTTGCTGCCGGCCGAGCTCCCGTCGAAAATATTTTCGGTGCCGTCCGAGCTCCCGTCGAAAATATTTTTGGCACCGGCCAACACGCTGTCGAAAATATTTTTGGTGCCGGCCGAGCCTCCGTTGAAAATATTTTCGGAGCCGGCCGAGCTCCCGTCGAAACTATTTTCGGGGCCGTCCGAGCCTCCGTCGAAAACATTTTTGGCACCGGCCAACACGCCGTCGAAAATATTTTTGGTGCCGGCTGAGCCCCAGTTGAAAATATTTTCGGTGCCGGCCGAGCTCCAATCGAAAATATTTTCGGAGCTGGACGAGCTTCCGTCGAAAATATTTTCGGTGCCGGCCGAGATCCTGTCGAAGATATTTTCCGTGCTGGCCGAGCTCCCGTCGAAAATATTTTCGGCACCGGTCGAGGTCCTGTCGAAAATATTTTCGGGGCCGTCCGAGCTCCCGTCGAAAATATTTTTGACGCCGGCCGAGCTTCCGTCGAAAATATTTTCGGTGCCGGCCGAGATCCCGCCGAAAATATTCTCGGAGCCGGCCGAGACCCTGTCGAAAACATTTTCAGGGCCGTCCGAGCTCCCGTCGAAAATATTTTCGGCGCCGTTCGAGGTCCCGTCAAAACTATTTTCGGGGCCGTCCGAGCCTCCGTCGAAAACATTTCTGGCACCGGTCAACACGCCGTCGAAAATATTTTTGGTGCCGGCCGAGCCCCCGTTGAAAATATTTTCGGTGCCGGCCGAGATCCAATCGTAAATATTTTCGGAGCCGGCCGAGCTCCCATCGAAAATATTTTCAGTGCCGGCTGAGCCGCCGTCGAAAACATTTTCCGCACCGGTCAAGGTACTGTCGAAAATATTTTTGGTGCCGGCCGAGCCCCCGTTGAAAATATTTTCGGTGCCGGCCGAGCCCCCGTTGAAAATATTTTCGGTGCCGGCCGAGCTCCCGTCGTAAATATTTTCGGAGCCGGCCGAGCTCCCGTCGAAAAAATTTTCGGAGCCGGCAGAGCTGCCGTTGAATATATTTTCGGCACCGGTCGAGGTACTGTCGAAAATATTTTCGGGGCCGTCCGAGCCCCCGTCAAAAATATTTTCGGTGCCGGCCGAGCTCCCGTCTAAAATATTTTCGGTGCCGGCCGAGCTCCCATCGAAAATATTTTCGGCACCGGTCGAGGTCCTGTCGCAAATATTTACGGGGCCGGCCACGATCCCGTTGAAAATATTTTCGGAGCCGGCCGAGCCGCCGTCGAAAATATTTTCCGCACCGGTCGAGGTACTGTCAAAAATATTTTCGGTGCCGGCCGAGCTCCCGTCTAAAATATTTTCGGTGCCGGCCGAGCTCCCATCGAAAATATTTTTGGCACCGGACGAGGTACTGTCGAAAATATTTTCGGTGCCGGCCGAGATCCTGTGGAAGATATTTTCGCTGCCGGCCGAGATCCCGTCGAAAATATTTTCGGCACCGGTCGAGGTCCTGTCGAAAATATTTTCGGGGCCGTCCGAGTTCCCGTCGAAAATATTTTCGACGCCGGCGGAGCTTCCGTCGAAAATATTTTCAGTGCTGGCCGAGCTCCAATCGAAAATATTTTCGGTGCCGGCCGAGCTCCCGTCGAAAATATTTTCGGTGCCGGCCGAGCTGCAATCGAAAATATTTTCGGTGCCGGCCGAGATCCCATCGAAAATATTTTCGGCACCGTTCGAGGTCCTGTCGAAAATATTTTCGGGACCGTCCGAGCTCCCGTCGAAAATATTTTTGACGCCGGCCGAGCTTCCGTCGAAAATATTTTCGGTGCCGGCCGAGCTCCCATAGAAAATATTTTCGGCACCGGCCGAGGTAGTGTCGAAAATATTTTCGGGGCCATCCGAGCTCCCGTCGAAAATATTTTTGACGCCGGCCGAGCTTCCGTCGAAAATATTTTCGGTGCCGGCCGAGATCCCTTCGAAAATATTTTCGGAGCCGGCCGAGACCCTGTCGAAAATATTTTCAGGGCCGTCCGAGCCTCAATCGAAAATATTTTTGACACCGGCCGAGCTCCCGTCGAAAATATTTTCCGCACCGGTCAAGGTACTGTCAAAAATAGTTTCGGTGCCGGACGAGCTTCCGTCGAAAATATTTTCGGTGCCGGCCGAGAACTTGTCGAAGATATTTTCGGAGCCGGCCGAGGTCCCGTCTAAAATATTTTCAGAGCCGGCCGAGCCGCCATCGAAAATATTTTAGGCACCGGCCGAGCCTCCATCGAAAATATTTTCGGTGCCGGATGAGCCCCCGTTGAAAATATTTTCGATGCCGTCCGGGCTCCCGTCTAAAATATTTTCGGTGCTGGTCAGAACCTTGTCGAAAATATTTTCGGGGACGTCCGAGCTCCCGTCGAAAATATTTTCGACACCGGCCAACACGCCGTCGAAAATACTTTTGGTGCCGGCCGAGCCCCCGTTGAAAATATTTTTGACGCCGGCTGAGCTTCCGTCGAAAATATTTTCGGTGCCAGCCGAGATCCCGTCGAAAATATTTTCGGAGCCGGCCGAGACCCTGTCGAAAATATTTTCGGGGCCATCCGAGCTCCCATCGAAAATATTTTCGGCGCCGTTCGAGGTCCCATCGAAACTATTTTCGGGGCTGTCCGAGCCTCCACCAGAAACATTTTGGCACTGGCCAACACGCCGTCGAAAATATTTTTGGTGCCGGCAGAGCTCCCATCGAAAATATTTTCAGTGCCGGCCGAGCTCCCATCAAAAATATTTTTGGCACCGGTCGAGGTACTGTCGAAAATATTTTCGGAGCCGGTCGAGCTCCCGTCTAAAATATTTTAGGTGCCGGCCGAGCCGCCATTGAAAATGTGTTCGGCACCGGTCGAGGTACTGTTGAAAATAGTTTCGGGGCCGTCCGAGCTGCCGTTGAAAATATTTTTGACACCGGCGGAGCTTCCGTTGAAAATATTTTCGGTGCCGGCCGAGATCCCGTCGAAAATATTTTCGGTGCCGGCCGAGCCGCCTTCGAAAATATTTTAGGCACCGGCCGAGGCTCCATCTAAAATAATTTCGGTGCCGGATGAGACACCGACGAAAATATTTTCGGTGCCGGCCGGGCCCCCGTCTAAAATATTTTCGGTGCCGGTCAGAAGCTTGTCGAAAATATTTTCGGGGCCGTCCGAGCTCCCGTTGAAAATATTTTTGACGCCGGACGAGGTACTGTCGAAAATATTTTCTGGGCCGTCCGAGCTCCCGTTGAAAATATTTTTCACGACGGCCGAGCTTCCGTTGAAAGTATTTTTGGTGCCGGCCGAGCCCCCGTTGAAAATATTTTCGGAGCCGGCCGACCCACCGTCGAAAAAATTTTAGGCACAGGCCGAGCTCCCATCGAAAATATTTTCGGCGCCTTTCGAGGTCCCGTCGAAACTATTTTCGGGGCCGTCCTGCCTGCGTCGAAAACATTTTGGCACCGGCCAACACGCCGTCGAAAATATTTTTGGTGCCGGCCTAGCCCCCGTTGAAAATATTTTCGGTGCCGGCCAAGCTCCAATCGAAAATATTTTCGGAGCCGGCCGAGCTCCCGTCGAAAATATTTTCGGAGCCGGCCGAGCTGCCGTCGAAAATATTTTTGACGCCGGCCGAGCTCCCGTCGAAAATATTTTCGGTGCCGGCCGAGATCCTGTCGAAGATATTTTCGGTGCTGCCGAGCCGCCGTCGAAAATATTTTCGGCACCGGTCGAGGTACAGTCGAAAATATTTTCGGGGCCGTCCGAGTTCCCGTCGAAAATATTTTTGACGCCGGCCGAGCTTCCGTCGAAAATATTTTCGGTGCCGGCCGAGATCCCGCCGAAAATATTCTCGGAGCCGGCCGAGACCCTGTCGAAATCATTTTCAGGGCCGTCCGAGCTCCCGTCGAAAATATTTTCGGCGCCGTTCGAGGTCCCGTCAAAACTATTTTCGGGGCCGTCCGAGCCTCCGTCGAAAACATTTCTGGCACCGGGCAACACGCCGTCGAAAATATTTTTGGTGCCGGCCGAGCCCCCGTTGAAAATATTTTCGGTGCCGGCCGAGCCCCCGTTGAAAATATTTTCGGTGCCGGCCGAGCCCCCGTTGAAAATATTTTCGGTGCCGGCCGAGATCCAATCGTAAATATTTTCGGAGCCGGCCGAGCTCCCATCGAAAATATTTTCAGTGCCGGCTGAGCCGCCGTCGAAAACATTTTCCGCACCGGTCAAGGTACTGTCAAAAATATTTTCGGTGCCGGACGAGCTTCCGTCGAAAATATTTTCGGTGCCGGCCGAGATCCTGTCGAAGATATTTTCGATGCCGGCTGAGCTCCCGTCGAAAATATTTTCGGCACCGGTCGAGGTCCTGTTGAAAATATTTTCGGGGCCGTCCGAGTTCCCGTCGAAAATATTTTTGACGCCGGCCGAGCTTCCGTCGAAAATATTTTCGGTGCCGGCCGAGATCCCGCCGAAAATATTTTCGGAGCCGGCCGAGACCCTGTCGAAATCATTTTCAGGGCCGTCCGAGCTCCCGTCGAAAATATTTTCGGCGCCGTTCGAGGTCCCGTCGAAACTATTTTCGGGGCCGTCCGAGCCTCCGTCGAAAACATTTCTGGCACCGGTCAACACGCCGTCGAAAATATTTTTGGTGCCGGCCGAGCCCCCGTTGAAAATATTTTCGGTGCCGGCCGAGCCCCCGTTGAAAATATTTTCGGTGCCGGCCGAGCTCCCGTCGAAAATATTTTCGGAGCCGGCCGAGCTCCCGTCGAAAAAATTTTCGGAGCCGGCTGAGCTGCCGTTGAATATATTTTCGGCACCGGTCGAGGTACTGTCGAAAATATTTTCGGGGCCGTCCGAGCCCCCGTCAAAAATATTTTCGGTGCCGGCCGAGCTCCCGTCTAAAATATTTTCGGTGCCGGCCGAGCTCCCATCGAAAATATTTTCGGCACCGGTCGAGGTCCTGTCGCAAATATTTACGGGGCCGGCCACGATCCCGTTGAAAATATTTTCGGAGCCGGCCGAGCCGCCGTCGAAAATATTTTCCGCACCGGTCGAGGTACTGTCAAAAATATTTTCGGTGCCGGCCGAGCTCCCGTCTAAAATATTTTCGGTGCCGGCCGAGCTCCCATCGAAAATATTTTCGGCACCGGACGAGGTACTGTCGAAAATATTTTCGGTGCCGGCCGAGATCCTGTGGAAGATATTTTCGCTGCCGGCCGAGATCCCGTCGAAAATATTTTCGGCACCGGTCGAGGTCCTGTCGAAAATATTTTCGGGGCCGTCCGAGTTCCCGTCGAAAATATTTTCGACGCCGGCGGAGCTTCCGTCGAAAATATTTTCAGTGCTGGCCGAGCTCCAATCGAAAATATTTTCGGTGCCGGCCGAGCTCCCGTCGAAAATATTTTCGGTGCCGGCCGAGCTGCAATCGAAAATATTTTCGGTGCCGGCCGAGATCCCATCGAAAATATTTTCGGCACCGTTCGAGGTCCTGTCGAAAATATTTTCGGGACCGTCCGAGCTCCCGTCGAAAATATTTTTGACGCCGGCCGAGCTTCCGTCGAAAATATTTTCGGTGCCGGCCGAGCTCCCATAGAAAATATTTTCGGCACCGGCCGAGGTAGTGTCGAAAATATTTTCGGGGCCATCCGAGCTCCCGTCGAAAATATTTTTGACGCCGGCCGAGCTTCCGTCGAAAATATTTTCGGTGCCGGCCGAGATCCCTTCGAAAATATTTTCGGAGCCGGCCGAGACCCTGTCGAAAATATTTTCAGGGCCGTCCGAGCCTCAATCGAAAATATTTTTGACACCGGCCGAGCTCCCGTCGAAAATATTTTCCGCACCGGTCAAGGTACTGTCAAAAATAGTTTCGGTGCCGGACGAGCTTCCGTCGAAAATATTTTCGGTGCCGGCCGAGAACTTGTCGAAGATATTTTCGGAGCCGGCCGAGGTCCCGTCTAAAATATTTTCAGAGCCGGCCGAGCCGCCATCGAAAATATTTTAGGCACCGGCCGAGCCTCCATCGAAAATATTTTCGGTGCCGGATGAGCCCCCGTTGAAAATATTTTCGATGCCGTCCGGGCTCCCGTCTAAAATATTTTCGGTGCTGGTCAGAACCTTGTCGAAAATATTTTCGGGGACGTCCGAGCTCCCGTCGAAAATATTTTCGACACCGGCCAACACGCCGTCGAAAATACTTTTGGTGCCGGCCGAGCCCCCGTTGAAAATATTTTTGACGCCGGCTGAGCTTCCGTCGAAAATATTTTCGGTGCCAGCCGAGATCCCGTCGAAAATATTTTCGGAGCCGGCCGAGACCCTGTCGAAAATATTTTCGGGGCCATCCGAGCTCCCATCGAAAATATTTTCGGCGCCGTTCGAGGTCCCATCGAAACTATTTTCGGGGCTGTCCGAGCCTCCACCAGAAACATTTTGGCACTGGCCAACACGCCGTCGAAAATATTTTTGGTGCCGGCAGAGCTCCCATCGAAAATATTTTCAGTGCCGGCCGAGCTCCCATCAAAAATATTTTTGGCACCGGTCGAGGTACTGTCGAAAATATTTTCGGAGCCGGTCGAGCTCCCGTCTAAAATATTTTAGGTGCCGGCCGAGCCGCCATTGAAAATGTGTTCGGCACCGGTCGAGGTACTGTTGAAAATAGTTTCGGGGCCGTCCGAGCTGCCGTTGAAAATATTTTTGACACCGGCGGAGCTTCCGTTGAAAATATTTTCGGTGCCGGCCGAGATCCCGTCGAAAATATTTTCGGTGCCGGCCGAGCCGCCTTCGAAAATATTTTAGGCACCGGCCGAGGCTCCATCTAAAATAATTTCGGTGCCGGATGAGACACCGACGAAAATATTTTCGGTGCCGGCCGGGCCCCCGTCTAAAATATTTTCGGTGCCGGTCAGAAGCTTGTCGAAAATATTTTCGGGGCCGTCCGAGCTCCCGTTGAAAATATTTTTGACGCCGGACGAGGTACTGTCGAAAATATTTTCTGGGCCGTCCGAGCTCCCGTTGAAAATATTTTTCACGACGGCCGAGCTTCCGTTGAAAGTATTTTTGGTGCCGGCCGAGCCCCCGTTGAAAATATTTTCGGAGCCGGCCGACCCACCGTCGAAAAAATTTTAGGCACAGGCCGAGCTCCCATCGAAAATATTTTCGGCGCCTTTCGAGGTCCCGTCGAAACTATTTTCGGGGCCGTCCTGCCTGCGTCGAAAACATTTTGGCACCGGCCAACACGCCGTCGAAAATATTTTTGGTGCCGGCCTAGCCCCCGTTGAAAATATTTTCGGTGCCGGCCAAGCTCCAATCGAAAATATTTTCGGAGCCGGCCGAGCTCCCGTCGAAAATATTTTCGGAGCCGGCCGAGCTGCCGTCGAAAATATTTTTGACGCCGGCCGAGCTCCCGTCGAAAATATTTTCGGTGCCGGCCGAGATCCTGTCGAAGATATTTTCGGTGCTGCCGAGCCGCCGTCGAAAATATTTTCGGCACCGGTCGAGGTACAGTCGAAAATATTTTCGGGGCCGTCCGAGTTCCCGTCGAAAATATTTTTGACGCCGGCCGAGCTTCCGTCGAAAATATTTTCGGTGCCGGCCGAGATCCCGCCGAAAATATTCTCGGAGCCGGCCGAGACCCTGTCGAAATCATTTTCAGGGCCGTCCGAGCTCCCGTCGAAAATATTTTCGGCGCCGTTCGAGGTCCCGTCAAAACTATTTTCGGGGCCGTCCGAGCCTCCGTCGAAAACATTTCTGGCACCGGGCAACACGCCGTCGAAAATATTTTTGGTGCCGGCCGAGCCCCCGTTGAAAATATTTTCGGTGCCGGCCGAGCCCCCGTTGAAAATATTTTCGGTGCCGGCCGAGCCCCCGTTGAAAATATTTTCGGTGCCGGCCGAGATCCAATCGTAAATATTTTCGGAGCCGGCCGAGCTCCCATCGAAAATATTTTCAGTGCCGGCTGAGCCGCCGTCGAAAACATTTTCCGCACCGGTCAAGGTACTGTCAAAAATATTTTCGGTGCCGGACGAGCTTCCGTCGAAAATATTTTCGGTGCCGGCCGAGATCCTGTCGAAGATATTTTCGATGCCGGCTGAGCTCCCGTCGAAAATATTTTCGGCACCGGTCGAGGTCCTGTTGAAAATATTTTCGGGGCCGTCCGAGTTCCCGTCGAAAATATTTTTGACGCCGGCCGAGCTTCCGTCGAAAATATTTTCGGTGCCGGCCGAGATCCCGCCGAAAATATTTTCGGAGCCGGCCGAGACCCTGTCGAAATCATTTTCAGGGCCGTCCGAGCTCCCGTCAAAAATATTTTCGGCGCCGTTCGAGGTCCCGTCGAAACTATTTTCGGGGCCGTCCGAGCCTCCGTCGAAAACATTTCTGGCACCGGTCAACACGCCGTCGAAAATATTTTTGGTGCCGGCCGAGCCCCCGTTGAAAATATTTTCGGTGCCGGCCGAGCCCCCGTTGAAAATATTTTCGGTGCCGGCCGAGCCCCCGTTGAAAATATTTTCGGTGCCGGCCGAGCTCCCGTCGAAAATATTTTCGGAGCCGGCCGAGCTCCCGTCGAAAAAATTTTCGGAGCCGGCTGAGCTGCCGTTGAATATATTTTCGGCACCGGTCGAGGTACTGTCGAAAATATTTTCGGGGCCGTCCGAGCCCCCGTCAAAAATATTTTCGGTGCCGGCCGAGCTCCCGTCTAAAATATTTTCGGTGCCGGCCGAGCTCCCATCGAAAATATTTTCGGCACCGGTCGAGGTCCTGTCGCAAATATTTACGGGGCCGGCCACGATCCCGTTGAAAATATTTTCGGAGCCGGCCGAGCCGCCGTCGAAAATATTTTCCGCACCGGTCGAGGTACTGTCAAAAATATTTTCGGTGCCGGCCGAGCTCCCGTCTAAAATATTTTCGGTGCCGGCCGAGCTCCCATCGAAAATATTTTCGGCACCGGACGAGGTACTGTCGAAAATATTTTCGGTGCCGGCCGAGATCCTGTGGAAGATATTTTCGCTGCCGGCCGAGATCCCGTCGAAAATATTTTCGGCACCGGTCGAGGTCCTGTCGAAAATATTTTCGGGGCCGTCCGAGTTCCCGTCGAAAATATTTTCGACGCCGGCGGAGCTTCCGTCGAAAATATTTTCAGTGCTGGCCGAGCTCCAATCGAAAATATTTTCGGTGCCGGCCGAGCTCCCGTCGAAAATATTTTCGGTGCCGGCCGAGCTGCAATCGAAAATATTTTCGGTGCCGGCCGAGATCCCATCGAAAATATTTTCGGCACCGTTCGAGGTCCTGTCGAAAATATTTTCGGGACCGTCCGAGCTCCCGTCGAAAATATTTTTGACGCCGGCCGAGCTTCCGTCGAAAATATTTTCGGTGCCGGCCGAGCTCCCATAGAAAATATTTTCGGCACCGGCCGAGGTAGTGTCGAAAATATTTTCGGGGCCATCCGAGCTCCCGTCGAAAATATTTTTGACGCCGGCCGAGCTTCCGTCGAAAATATTTTCGGTGCCGGCCGAGCTCCCTTCGAAAATATTTTCGGAGCCGGCCGAGACCCTGTCGAAAATATTTTCAGGGCCGTCCGAGCCTCAATCGAAAATATTTTTGACACCGGCCGAGCTCCCGTCGAAAATATTTTCCGCACCGGTCAAGGTACTGTCAAAAATAGTTTCGGTGCCGGACGAGCTTCCGTCGAAAATATTTTCGGTGCCGGCCGAGAACTTGTCGAAGATATTTTCGGAGCCGGCCGAGGTCCCGTCTAAAATATTTTCAGAGCCGGCCGAGCCGCCATCGAAAATATTTTAGGCACCGGCCGAGCCTCCATCGAAAATATTTTCGGTGCCGGATGAGCCCCCGTTGAAAATATTTTCGATGCCGTCCGGGCTCCCGTCTAAAATATTTTCGGTGCTGGTCAGAACCTTGTCGAAAATATTTTCGGGGACGTCCGAGCTCCCGTCGAAAATATTTTCGACACCGGCCAACACGCCGTCGAAAATACTTTTGGTGCCGGCCGAGCCCCCGTTGAAAATATTTTTGACGCCGGCTGAGCTTCCGTCGAAAATATTTTCGGTGCCAGCCGAGATCCCGTCGAAAATATTTTCGGAGCCGGCCGAGACCCTGTCGAAAATATTTTCGGGGCCATCCGAGCTCCCATCGAAAATATTTTCGGCGCCGTTCGAGGTCCCATCGAAACTATTTTCGGGGCTGTCCGAGCCTCCACCAGAAACATTTTGGCACTGGCCAACACGCCGTCGAAAATATTTTTGGTGCCGGCAGAGCTCCCATCGAAAATATTTTCAGTGCCGGCCGAGCTCCCATCAAAAATATTTTTGGCACCGGTCGAGGTACTGTCGAAAATATTTTCGGAGCCGGTCGAGCTCCCGTCTAAAATATTTTAGGTGCCGGCCGAGCCGCCATTGAAAATGTGTTCGGCACCGGTCGAGGTACTGTTGAAAATAGTTTCGGGGCCGTCCGAGCTGCCGTTGAAAATATTTTTGACACCGGCGGAGCTTCCGTTGAAAATATTTTCGGTGCCGGCCGAGATCCCGTCGAAAATATTTTCGGTGCCGGCCGAGCCGCCTTCGAAAATATTTTAGGCACCGGCCGAGGCTCCATCTAAAATAATTTCGGTGCCGGATGAGACACCGACGAAAATATTTTCGGTGCCGGCCGGGCCCCCGTCTAAAATATTTTCGGTGCCGGTCAGAAGCTTGTCGAAAATATTTTCGGGGCCGTCCGAGCTCCCGTTGAAAATATTTTTGACGCCGGACGAGGTACTGTCGAAAATATTTTCTGGGCCGTCCGAGCTCCCGTTGAAAATATTTTTCACGACGGCCGAGCTTCCGTTGAAAGTATTTTTGGTGCCGGCCGAGCCCCCGTTGAAAATATTTTCGGAGCCGGCCGACCCACCGTCGAAAAAATTTTAGGCACAGGCCGAGCTCCCATCGAAAATATTTTCGGCGCCTTTCGAGGTCCCGTCGAAACTATTTTCGGGGCCGTCCTGCCTGCGTCGAAAACATTTTGGCACCGGCCAACACGCCGTCGAAAATATTTTTGGTGCCGGCCTAGCCCCCGTTGAAAATATTTTCGGTGCCGGCCAAGCTCCAATCGAAAATATTTTCGGAGCCGGCCGAGCTCCCGTCGAAAATATTTTCGGAGCCGGCCGAGCTGCCGTCGAAAATATTTTTGACGCCGGCCGAGCTCCCGTCGAAAATATTTTCGGTGCCGGCCGAGATCCTGTCGAAGATATTTTCGGTGCTGCCGAGCCGCCGTCGAAAATATTTTCGGCACCGGTCGAGGTACAGTCGAAAATATTTTCGGGGCCGTCCGAGTTCCCGTCGAAAATATTTTTGACGCCGGCCGAGCTTCCGTCGAAAATATTTTCGGTGCCGGCCGAGATCCCGCCGAAAATATTCTCGGAGCCGGCCGAGACCCTGTCGAAATCATTTTCAGGGCCGTCCGAGCTCCCGTCGAAAATATTTTCGGCGCCGTTCGAGGTCCCGTCAAAACTATTTTCGGGGCCGTCCGAGCCTCCGTCGAAAACATTTCTGGCACCGGCCAACACGCCGTCGAAAATATTTTTGGTGCCGGCCGAGCCCCCGTTGAAAATATTTTCGGAGCCGGCCGACCCACCGTCGAAAAAATTTTAGGCACAGGCCGAGCTCCCATCGAAAATATTTTCGGCGCCTTTCGAGGTCCCGTCGAAACTATTTTCGGGGCCGTCCTGCCTGCGTCGAAAACATTTTGGCACCGGCCAACACGCCGTCGAAAATATTTTTGGTGCCGGCCTAGCCCCCGTTGAAAATATTTTCGGTGCCGGCCAAGCTCCAATCGAAAATATTTTCGGAGCCGGCCGAGCTCCCGTCGAAAATATTTTCGGAGCCGGCCGAGCTGCCGTCGAAAATATTTTTGACGCCGGCCGAGCTCCCGTCGAAAATATTTTCGGTGCCGGCCGAGATCCTGTCGAAGATATTTTCGGTGCTGCCGAGCCGCCGTCGAAAATATTTTCGGCACCGGTCGAGGTACAGTCGAAAATATTTTCGGGGCCGTCCGAGTTCCCGTCGAAAATATTTTTGACGCCGGCCGAGCTTCCGTCGAAAATATTTTCGGTGCCGGCCGAGATCCCGCCGAAAATATTCTCGGAGCCGGCCGAGACCCTGTCGAAATCATTTTCAGGGCCGTCCGAGCTCCCGTCGAAAATATTTTCGGCGCCGTTCGAGGTCCCGTCAAAACTATTTTCGGGGCCGTCCGAGCCTCCGTCGAAAACATTTCTGGCACCGGCCAACACGCCGTCGAAAATATTTTTGGTGCCGGCCGAGCCCCCGTTGAAAATATTTTCGGTGCCGGCCGAGCCCCCGTTGAAAATATTTTCGGTGCCGGCCGAGCCCCCGTTGAAAATATTTTCGGTGCCGGCCGAGATCCAATCGTAAATATTTTCGGAGCCGGCCGAGCTCCCATCGAAAATATTTTCAGTGCCGGCTGAGCCGCCGTCGAAAACATTTTCCGCACCGGTCAAGGTACTGTCAAAAATATTTTCGGTGCCGGACGAGCTTCCGTCGAAAATATTTTCGGTGCCGGCCGAGATCCTGTCGAAGATATTTTCGATGCCGGCTGAGCTCCCGTCGAAAATATTTTCGGCACCGGTCGAGGTCCTGTTGAAAATATTTTCGGGGCCGTCCGAGTTCCCGTCGAAAATATTTTTGACGCCGGCCGAGCTTCCGTCGAAAATATTTTCGGTGCCGGCCGAGATCCCGCCGAAAATATTTTCGGAGCCGGCCGAGACCCTGTCGAAATCATTTTCAGGGCCGTCCGAGCTCCCGTCGAAAATATTTTCGGCGCCGTTCGAGGTCCCGTCGAAACTATTTTCGGGGCCGTCCGAGCCTCCGTCGAAAACATTTCTGGCACCGGTCAACACGCCGTCGAAAATATTTTTGGTGCCGGCCGAGCCCCCGTTGAAAATATTTTCGGTGCCGGCCGAGCCCCCGTTGAAAATATTTTCGGTGCCGGCCGAGCTCCCGTCGAAAATATTTTCGGAGCCGGCCGAGCTCCCGTCGAAAAAATTTTCGGAGCCGGCTGAGCTGCCGTTGAATATATTTTCGGCACCGGTCGAGGTACTGTCGAAAATATTTTCGGGGCCGTCCGAGCCCCCGTCAAAAATATTTTCGGTGCCGGCCGAGCTCCCGTCTAAAATATTTTCGGTGCCGGCCGAGCTCCCATCGAAAATATTTTCGGCACCGGTCGAGGTCCTGTCGCAAATATTTACGGGGCCGGCCACGATCCCGTTGAAAATATTTTCGGAGCCGGCCGAGCCGCCGTCGAAAATATTTTCCGCACCGGTCGAGGTACTGTCAAAAATATTTTCGGTGCCGGCCGAGCTCCCGTCTAAAATATTTTCGGTGCCGGCCGAGCTCCCATCGAAAATATTTTCGGCACCGGACGAGGTACTGTCGAAAATATTTTCGGTGCCGGCCGAGATCCTGTGGAAGATATTTTCGCTGCCGGCCGAGATCCCGTCGAAAATATTTTCGGCACCGGTCGAGGTCCTGTCGAAAATATTTTCGGGGCCGTCCGAGTTCCCGTCGAAAATATTTTCGACGCCGGCGGAGCTTCCGTCGAAAATATTTTCAGTGCTGGCCGAGCTCCAATCGAAAATATTTTCGGTGCCGGCCGAGCTCCCGTCGAAAATATTTTCGGTGCCGGCCGAGCTGCAATCGAAAATATTTTCGGTGCCGGCCGAGATCCCATCGAAAATATTTTCGGCACCGTTCGAGGTCCTGTCGAAAATATTTTCGGGACCGTCCGAGCTCCCGTCGAAAATATTTTTGACGCCGGCCGAGCTTCCGTCGAAAATATTTTCGGTGCCGGCCGAGCTCCCATAGAAAATATTTTCGGCACCGGCCGAGGTAGTGTCGAAAATATTTTCGGGGCCATCCGAGCTCCCGTCGAAAATATTTTTGACGCCGGCCGAGCTTCCGTCGAAAATATTTTCGGTGCCGGCCGAGATCCCTTCGAAAATATTTTCGGAGCCGGCCGAGACCCTGTCGAAAATATTTTCAGGGCCGTCCGAGCCTCAATCGAAAATATTTTTGACACCGGCCGAGCTCCCGTCGAAAATATTTTCCGCACCGGTCAAGGTACTGTCAAAAATAGTTTCGGTGCCGGACGAGCTTCCGTCGAAAATATTTTCGGTGCCGGCCGAGAACTTGTCGAAGATATTTTCGGAGCCGGCCGAGGTCCCGTCTAAAATATTTTCAGAGCCGGCCGAGCCGCCATCGAAAATATTTTAGGCACCGGCCGAGCCTCCATCGAAAATATTTTCGGTGCCGGATGAGCCCCCGTTGAAAATATTTTCGATGCCGTCCGGGCTCCCGTCTAAAATATTTTCGGTGCTGGTCAGAACCTTGTCGAAAATATTTTCGGGGACGTCCGAGCTCCCGTCGAAAATATTTTCGACACCGGCCAACACGCCGTCGAAAATACTTTTGGTGCCGGCCGAGCCCCCGTTGAAAATATTTTTGACGCCGGCTGAGCTTCCGTCGAAAATATTTTCGGTGCCAGCCGAGATCCCGTCGAAAATATTTTCGGAGCCGGCCGAGACCCTGTCGAAAATATTTTCGGGGCCATCCGAGCTCCCATCGAAAATATTTTCGGCGCCGTTCGAGGTCCCATCGAAACTATTTTCGGGGCTGTCCGAGCCTCCACCAGAAACATTTTGGCACTGGACAACACGCCGTCGAAAATATTTTTGGTGCCGGCAGAGCTCCCATCGAAAATATTTTCAGTGCCGGCCGAGCTCCCATCAAAAATATTTTTGGCACCGGTCGAGGTACTGTCGAAAATATTTTCGGAGCCGGTCGAGCTCCCGTCTAAAATATTTTAGGTGCCGGCCGAGCCGCCATTGAAAATGTGTTCGGCACCGGTCGAGGTACTGTTGAAAATAGTTTCGGGGCCGTCCGAGCTGCCGTTGAAAATATTTTTGACACCGGCGGAGCTTCCGTTGAAAATATTTTCGGTGCCGGCCGAGATCCCGTCGAAAATATTTTCGGTGCCGGCCGAGCCGCCTTCGAAAATATTTTAGGCACCGGCCGAGGCTCCATCTAAAATAATTTCGGTGCCGGATGAGACACCGACGAAAATATTTTCGGTGCCGGCCGGGCCCCCGTCTAAAATATTTTCGGTGCCGGTCAGAAGCTTGTCGAAAATATTTTCGGGGCCGTCCGAGCTCCCGTTGAAAATATTTTTGACGCCGGACGAGGTACTGTCGAAAATATTTTCTGGGCCGTCCGAGCTCCCGTTGAAAATATTTTTCACGACGGCCGAGCTTCCGTTGAAAGTATTTTTGGTGCCGGCCGAGCCCCCGTTGAAAATATTTTCGGAGCCGGCCGACCCACCGTCGAAAAAATTTTAGGCACAGGCCGAGCTCCCATCGAAAATATTTTCGGCGCCTTTCGAGGTCCCGTCGAAACTATTTTCGGGGCCGTCCTGCCTGCGTCGAAAACATTTTGGCACCGGCCAACACGCCGTCGAAAATATTTTTGGTGCCGGCCTAGCCCCCGTTAAAAATATTTTCGGTGCCGGCCAAGCTCCAATCGAAAATATTTTCGGAGCCGGCCGAGCTCCCGTCGAAAATATTTTCGGAGCCGGCCGAGCTGCCGTCGAAAATATTTTTGACGCCGGCCGAGCTCCCGTCGAAAATATTTTCGGTGCCGGCCGAGATCCTGTCGAAGATATTTTCGGTGCTGCCGAGCCGCCGTCGAAAATATTTTCGGCACCGGTCGAGGTACAGTCGAAAATATTTTCGGGGCCGTCCGAGCTGCCGTTGAAAATATTTTTGACGCCGGCGGAGCTTCCGTCGAAAATATTTTCAGTGCTGGCCGAGGTCCAATCGAAAATATTTTTGGTGCCGGCCGAGCTCCCGTCGAAAATATTTTCGGTGCCGGCCGAGCTGCAATCGAAAATATTTTCGGTGCCGGCCGAGATCCCATCGAAAATATTTTCGGCACCGTTCGAGGTCCTGTCGAAAATATTTTCGGGACCGTCCGAGCTCCCGTCGAAAATATTTTTGACGCCGGCCGAGCTTCCGTCGAAAATATTTTCGGTGCCGGCCGAGCTCCCATAGAAAATATTTTCGGAGCCGGCCGAGACCCTGTCGAAAATATTTTCGGGGCCGTCCGAGCCTCCGTCGAAAATATTTTCGGGGCCGTTCGAGGTCCTGTCGAAAGTATTTTCGGGGCCGTCCGAGCCTCTGTCGAAAACATTTTGGCACCGGCCAACACGCCGTTGAAAATATTTTTGGTGCCGGCCGAGCCCCCGTTGAAAATATTTTCGGTGCCGGCCGAGCTCCAATCGAAAATATTATCGGAGCCGGCCGAGCTCCCGTCGAAAATATTTTCGGAGCCGGCTGAGCTGCCGTCGAAAATATTTTCGGCACCGGTCGAGGTACTGTCAAAAATATTTTCGGTGCCGGCCGAGCTCCCGTCTAAAATATTTTCGGTGCTGGCCGAGCCCCTTTTAAAAATATTTTCGGGGCCGCCCGAGCTCCCGTCGAAAATATTTTTGACGCCGGCGGAGCTTCCGTCGAAAATATTTTCGGTGCCGGCCAAGATCCTGTCGAAGATATTTTCGGTGCCGGCCGAGCTCCCGTCGAAAATATTTTCAGCACCGGTCGAGCTTCCGTCGAAAATATTTTAGCTGCCGGCCGAGATCCCATCGATAATATTTTCGGAGCCGGCCGAGGCGCCGTCGAAAATATTTTAGGCACCGGCCGAGCCTCCATCGAAAATATTTTCGGTGCCGGATGAGACACCGACGAAAATATTTTCGGTGCCGGCCGAGCCCCTTTTAAAAATATTTTCGGGGCTGGCCGAGCTCCCGTCTAAAATATTTTCGGTGCCAGCCGAGTTCCCATCGAAAATATTTTCGGCACCGGACGAGGTACTGTCGAAAATATTTTTGGGGCCATCCGAGCTCCCGTCGAAAATATTTTTGACGCCGGCCGAGCTTCCGTCGAAAATATTTTCGGCGCCGTTCGAGGTCCCGTCGAAACTATTTTCGGGGCCGTCCGAGCCTCTGTCGAAAACATTTTGGCACCGGCCAACACGCCGTCGAAAATATTTTTGGTGCCGGCCGAGCCCCGTTGAAAATATTTTCGGTGCCGGCCGAGCTCCAATCGTAAATATTTTTGGTGCCGGACGAGCCCCCGTCGAAAATATTTTTGGCCCCGGCCAACACGCCGTCGAAAATATTTTCGGCACCGTTCGCGGTCCCGTCAAAAATATTTTCGGCACAGGTCGAGGTACTGTCGAAAATATTTTCGGGGCCGTCCGAGCTCCCATCGAAAATATTTCTGACGCTGGACGAGCTTTCGTCGAAAATATTTTTGGTGCCGGCCAAGATCCTGTCGAAGATATTTTCGGTGCCGGCCGAGCTCCCGTCGAAAATATTTTCGGCACCGGTTGAGATACTGTCGAAAATATTTTTGGGGCCATCCGAGCTCCCGTCGAAAATATTTTTGACGCCGGCCGAGCTTCCGTCGAAAATATTTTCAGCACCGGACGAGCTTCCGTCGAAAATATTTTCGGTGCCGGCCGAGACCCTGTCGAAACTATTTTCCGTGCCGGCCGAGCTCCCGTCGAAAATATTTTCGGCGCCGTTCGAGGTCCCGTCGAAACTATTTTCGGGGCCGTCCGAGCCTCTGTCGAAAACATTTTGGCACCGGCCAACACGCCGTCGAAAATATTTTTGGTGCCGGCCGAGCCCCGTTGAAAATATTTTCGGTGCCGGCCGAGCTCCAATCGTAAATATTTTTGGTGCCGGACGAGCCCCCGTCGAAAATATTTTTGGCCCCCGCCAACACGCCGTCGAAAATATTTTCGGCACCGGTCGAGGTACTGTTGAAAATATTTTCGGAGCCGGCCGAGACCCCGTCGAATATATTTTCGGGGCCCTCCGAGCCTCCGTGAAAAACCTTTTTGGCACCAGCCAACACGCCGTCGAAAATAGTATTGGTGCCGGCCGAGCCCCTGTTGAAAATATTTTCGGTGCCGGCCGAGCTGCAATTGAAAATATTTTCGGAGCCGGCCGAGCTCCCGTCGAAAATATTTTCGGAGCCGGCTGAGCTGCTGTCGAAAATATTTTTGGCACCGGTCAAGTTACTGTCAAAAATATTTTAGGTGCGGGCCGAGCTCCCGTCTAAAATATTTGCGGTGCCGGCCGAGCCGCCGTCGAAAATATTTTCGGCACCGGTCGAGGTACTGTCGAAAATATTTTCGGGGCCATCCGAGCTCCCGTCGAAACTATGTTTGACGCCGGCCGAGCTTCCGTCGAAAACATTTTGGCACCGGCCAACATGCCGTTGAAAATATTTTCGGTGCCGGCCGAGCCGCCGTCGAAAACATTTTGGCACCGGCCAACATGCCGTTGAAAATATTTTCGGTGCCGGCTGAGCCGCCGTCGAAAGTATTTTCGGCACCGGTCGAGGTACTGTCGAAAATATTCTCGGGGCCGTCTGAGCTCCCGTCGAAAATATTTTCGGCGCCGTTCGAGATCCCGTCGAAACTATTTTCGGGGCCGTCCGAGCCTCCGTCGAAAACATTTTGGCACCGGCCAACATGCCGTTGAAAATATTTTTGGTGCCGGCCGAGCTCTCGTCTAAAATTTTTTCGGTGCCGGCCGACCCGCCTTCGAAAATATTTTAGGCACCGGCCGAGCCTCCATCGAAAATATTTTCGGTGCCGGATGAGACACCGACGAAAATATTTTCGGTGCCGGCCGGGCCCCCGTCTAAAATATTTTCGGTGCCGGTCAGAACCTTGTCGAAAATATTTTTGGGGCCGGCCGAGCTCCCGTCGAAAATATTTTTGACGCCGGCCAAGCTTCCGTCCAAAATATTTTCGGTGCCGGCCGAGACCCCGTCGAAAATATTTTCGGGGCCGTCCGAGCCTCCGTCGAAAACATTTTTGGCACCGGCCAACACGCCGTCGTAAATATTTTCGGTGCTGGCCGAGCTCCCGTCTAAAATATTTTCGGAGCCGGCCGAGGTCCCATCGAAAATATTTTCGGAGATGGCCGAGACCCCGTCGAAAATATTTTCGGGGCCGTCCGAGCTCCCGTCGAAAACATTTTTGGCACCAGCCAACACGCCGTCGAAAATATTTTTGGTGCCGGACGAGCCCCCGTTGAAAATATTTTCGGTGCCGGCCGAGCTCCAATCGAAAATATTTTCGGTGCCGGCCAAGCTCCCGTCGAAAATATTTACGGCACCGGTCGAGGTCCTGTCGAAAATATTTTCGGGGCCGTCCGAGCTCCGGTTGAAAATATTTTTGACGCCGGACGAGCTTCCGTCGAAAACATTTTGGCACCGGCCAACACGCCGTCGAAAATATTTTCGGTGCCGGCCGAGCTCTCGTCTAAAATTTTTTCGGTGCCGGCCGACCCGCCTTCGAAAATATTTTAGGCACCGGCCGAGCCTCCATCGAAAATATTTTCGGTGCCGGATGAGACACCGACGAAAATATTTTCGGTGCCGGCCGGGCCCCCGTCTAAAATATTTTCGGTGCCGGTCAGAACCTTGTCGAAAATATTTTTGGGGCCGGCCGAGCTCCCGTCGAAAATATTTTTGACGCCGGCCAAGCTTCCGTCCAAAATATTTTCGGTGCCGGCCGAGACCCCGTCGAAAATATTTTCGGGGCCGTCCGAGCCTCCGTCGAAAACATTTTTGGCACCGGCCAACACGCCGTCGTAAATATTTTCGGTGCTGGCCGAGCTCCCGTCTAAAATATTTTCGGAGCCGGCCGAGGTCCCATCGAAAATATTTTCGGAGATGGCCGAGACCCCGTCGAAAATATTTTCGGGGCCGTCCGAGCTCCCGTCGAAAACATTTTTGGCACCGGCCAACACGCCGTCGAAAATATTTTTGGTGCCGGACGAGCCCCCGTTGAAAATATTTTCGGTGCCGGCCGAGCTCCAATCGAAAATATTTTCGGTGCCGGCCAAGCTCCCGTCGAAAATATTTACGGCACCGGTCGAGGTCCTGTCGAAAATATTTTCGGGGCCGTCCGAGCTCCGGTTGAAAATATTTTTGACGCCGGACGAGCTTCCGTCGAAAACATTTTGGCACCGGCCAACACGCCGTCGAAAATATTTTCGGTGCCGGCCGAGACCCCGTTGAAAATATTTTCGGAGCCGGCCGAGCTCCAATCGAAAATATTTTCGGAGCCGGCCGAGCTCCCGTCGAAAATATTTTCGGAGCCGGCTGAGCTGCCGTCGAAAATATTTTCGCCACCGGCCAAGGTATTGTCAAAATATTTTCGGTGCCGGCCGAGCTCCAATCGAAAATATTTTCGGTGCCGGCCGAGCCGCCGTCGAAAATATTTTTGGCACCGGTCGAGGTACTGTCGAAAATATTTTCGGGGCCATCCGAGCTCCCGTCGAAAATATTTTTGACGCCGGCGGAGCTTCCGTCGAAAATATTTTCGGGGCCGTCCGAGACCCCGTTAAAAATATTTTCGGTGACGGCCGAGCTCCCGTCTAAAATATTTTCGGTGCCGGCCAAGCTCCCATCGAAAATATTTTCGGCACCGGTCGAGGTCCTGTCGAAAATATTTTCGGGGCTGTCCGAGCTCCCGTCAAAAATATTTTTATCACCGGCCTAGCTTCCGTCGAAAATATTTTCGGTGCCGGCCGAGATCCCGTCGAATATATTTTCGGGGCCCTCTGAGCCTCCGTCAAAAACATTTTTGGCACCCGCCAACACGCCATCGAAAATATTTTTGGTGCCGGCCGAGCTCCCGTCGAAAATATTTTCGGAGCCGGCTGAGCTGCCGTCGAAAAATTTTTCTGCACCGGTCAAGGTACTGTCAGAAATATTTTCGGTGCCGGCCGAGCTCCCGTCTAAAATATTTGCGGTGCCGGCTGAGCTCCCATCGAAAATATTTTTGACGCCGGCCGAGCTTCCGTCGAAAATATTTTTGGTGCCGGCCGAGATCCCGTCGAAAATATTTTCGGAGCCGGCCGAGACCCTGTCGAAAATATTTCGGGGCCGTTCGAGGTCCCGTCGAAACTATTTTCGGGGCCGTCCGAGCCTCCGTCGAAAACATTTGGGCACCGGCCAACACGCCGTCGAAAATATTTTTGGTGCCGGCCGAGCCCCCGTTGAAAATATTTTCGGTGCCGGCCGAGCTCCAATCGAAAATATTTTCGGAGCCAGCCGAGCTCCCGTCGAAAATATTTTTGCCACCGGTCAAGGTACTGTCAAAAATATTTTCGGTGCAGGCCAAGCTCCTGTCTAAAACATTTTCGGTGCCGGCCCAGCCGCCGTCGAAAATATTTTCGGCTCAGGTCGAGGTACTGTCGAAAAAATTTTCGGGGCCGTCCGAGCCCCCGTTAAAAATATTTTCAGTGCCGGCCAAGCTCCTGTCTAAAATATTTTTGGTGCCGGTTGAGCTGCCGTCGAAAATATTTTCGCCACCGGTCAAGGTATTGTCAAAATATTTTCGGTGCCGGCCGAGATCCCGTCGAAAATATTTTCGGAGCCGGCCGAGACCCTGTCGAAAATATTTTCGGTGCCGTCCGAGATCCCGTTGAAAATATTTTCGGTGCCGGCCGAGCTCCCGTCGAATATATTTTCGGGGCCCTCAGAGCCTCCGTCGAAAACATTTTGGCACCGGCCAACACGCCGTCGAAAATATTTTTGGTGCGGCCGAGCCCCCGTTGAAAATATTTTCGGTGCCGGCCGAGCTCCCATCAAAAATATTTTCGGTGCCGGCCGAGCTCCCATCGAAAATATTTTCGGCACCAGACGAGGTACTGTCGAAAATATTTTCGGGGCCATCCGAGCTCCCGTTGAAAATATTTTCGGAGCCGGCCGAGCTTCCGTCGAAAATATTTTCGGTGCCGGCCGAGATCCCGTCGAAAATATTTTCGGAGCCGGCCGAGCTCCCGTCGAATATATTTTCGGGGCCCTCAGAGCCTCCGTCGAAAACATTTTGGCACCGGCCAACACGCCGTCGAAAATATTTTTGGTGCGGCCGAGCCCCCGTTGAAAATATTTTCGGTGCCGGCCGAGCTCCCATCAAAAATATTTTCGGTGCCGGCCGAGCTCCCATCGAAAATATTTTCGGCACCAGACGAGGTACTGTCGAAAATATTTTCGGGGCCATCCGAGCTCCCGTTGAAAATATTTTCGGAGCCGGCCGAGCTTCCGTCGAAAATATTTTCGGTGCCGGCCGAGATCCCGTCGAAAATATTTTCGGAGCCGGCCGAGCTTCCGTCGAAAATATTTTCGGCACCGGTCGAGGTACTGTCGAAAATATTTTCGGGGCCGTCCGAGCCCCCGTTAAAAATATTTGTGGTGCCATTCGATGTCCCGTCGAAACTATTTTCGGGGCTGTCCGAGCCTCTGTCGAAAATATATTGGCACCGGCCAACACGCTGTCGAAAATATTTTTGGTGCGGCCGAGCCCCCGTTGAAAATATTTTCGGTGCCGGCCGAGCTGCAATCGAAAATATTTTCGGAGCCGGCCGAGCTCCCGTCGAAAATATTTTTGGCGCCGGTGGAGCTTCCGTCGAAAATATTTTCGGTGCCGGCCGACATCTCATTGAAAATATTTTCGGAGCCGGCCGAGACCCCGTCGAATATATTTTCGGGGCCCTCCGAGCCCCGGTCGAAAACATTTTTGGCACCGGCCAACACGCCGTCGAAAATATTTTTGACGCCGGCCGAGCTTCCGTCGAAAGTATTTTCGGTGCCGGCCGAGCTCCAATCGAAAATATTTTCGGAGCCGGCTGAGCCGCCGTCGAAAATATTTTCGGCACCGGTCAAGGTACTGTCAAAAATATTTTCGGTGCCAGACGAGCTTCCGTCGAAAATATTTTCGGTGCCGGCCGAGATCCTGTCGAAGATATTTTCGCTGCCGGCCGAGCTCCCGTCGAAAACATTGTCGGCACCGGTCGAGGTCATGTCGAAAATATTTTCGGGGCCGGACGAGCTTCCGTCGAAAATATTTTCGGTGCCGGCCGAGATCCTGTCGAAGATATTTTCGCTGCCAGCCGAGCTCCCGTCGAAAATATTTTCGGCGCCGTTCGAGGTCCCGTTGAAACTATTTTTGACGCCGGCCGAGCCTCCGTCGAAAACATTTTTGGCACCGGCCAACACGCCGTCGAAAATATTTTTGGTGCCGGCCGAGCCCCCATTGAAAATATTTTCGGTGCCGGCCGAGCTCCAATCGAAAATATTTTCGGAGCCGGCCGAGCTCCCGTCTAAAATATTTTCGGAGCCGGCTGAGCTCCCGTCGAAAGTATTTTCGCCACCGGTCAAGGTACTGTCAAAAATATTTTCGGTGCCGGCCGAGCTCCCGTCTAAAATATTTTCAGTGGCGGCCGAGCCGCCGTCGAAAATATTTTCGGCACCGGTCGAGGTACTGTCGAAAATATTTTCGGCACCGGTCGAGGTCCTGTCGAAAATATTTTCGGGGCCGTCCGAGCTCCCGTCGAAAATATTTTTGGCACCGGCCAACACGCCGTCGAAAATATTTTCGGTGCCGGCCGAGCTCCAATCGAAAATATTTTCGGAGCCGGCCGAGCTCCCGTCGAAAATATTTTTGGAGCCGGCTGAGCCGCCGTCGAAAATATTTTCGCACCGGTCAAGGTGCTGTCGAAAACATTTTCGGGGCCGTCCGAGCTCCCGTCGAAAACGTTTTCGGGGCCGTCCGAGCCTCCGTCGAAAACATTTTTGTCACCGGCCAACACGCCGTCGAAAATATTTTTTACGCCGGCCAAGCTTCCGTCGAAAATATTTTCGGTGCCAGCCGAGATCCCGTCGAAAATATTTTCGGAGCCAGCCGAGACCCTGTCGAAAATATTTTCGGGGGCGTCCGAGCTCACGTCTAAAATAGTTTTGACGCCGGCGGAGCTTCCATCGAAAATATTTTCGGTGCCGGCCGAGATTCCGTCGAAAATATTTTCGGAGCCGGCCGAGACCCCGTCGAAAATATTTTTGGTGCCGGCCGAGATCCTGTCGAAAATCTTTTGGATGCCAGCCGAGCCTCCGTCGAAAATTTTTTGGGTGCCAGCTGGGCCCCGGTCGAATATATTTTTGGGACCGGCCAACACGCCGTCGAAAATATTTTCGGCACCGTTCGCGGTCCTGTCGAAAATATTTTCGGAACCGGTCGAGGTCCTGTCTAAAATATTTTCGGTGCCGTCCGAGCCGCCGTCGAAAATATTTTCGGCACCGGTCGAGGTCCTTTCGAAAATATTTTAGGGGCCGTCCGAGCTCCATTCGAAAATATTTTTGACACCGGCGGAGCTTCCGTCGAAAATATTTTCGGTGCTGGCCGAGATCCCGTTGAAAATATTTTCGGAGCCGGCCGAGACCCCGTCGAATATATTTTCGGGGCCCTCCGAGCCTCCGTCGAAAACATTTTTGGCACCGGCCAACACGCCGTCGAAAATATTTTCGGTGCCGGCCGAGGCCCCATCGAAAATATTTTCCGCACCGGTAAAGGTCCCATCGAAAATATTTTTGGTGCCGGCCGAGCTCCCGTCGAAAATATTTTCGGTGCCGGCCGAGCTCCCATCGAAAATATTTTCGGCACCGGTCGAGGTCCTGTCGAAAACATTTTCGGGGCCGTCCGAGCTCCCGTCGAAAACATTTTCGGGGCCGTCCGAGCCTCCGTCGAAAACATTTTTGGCACCGGCCAACACGCCGTCGAAAATATTTTTTACGCCGGCCAAGCTTCCGTCGAAAATATTTTCGGTGCCAGCCGAGATCCCGTCGAAAATATTTTCGGAGCCAGCCGAGACCCTGTCGAAAATATTTTCGGGGCCGTCCGAGCTCCCGTCTAAAATATTTTTGACACCGGCGGAGCTTCCATCGAAAATATTTTCGGTGCCGGCCGAGATTCCGTCGAAAATATTTTCGGAGCCGGCCTAGACCCCGTCGAATGTATTTTCGGGGCCCTCCGAGCCTCCGTCGAAAACATTTTTGGAACCGGCCAACACGCCTTCGAAAATATTTTTGGTGCCGGCCGAGCCCCCGTTGAAAATATTTTCGGTGCCGGCCGAGCTCCCATCGAAAATATTTTCTGCACCGGTCTAGGTCCTGTCAAAAATATTTTCGGGGCCGTCCAAGTCCCCCTCGAAAATATTTTTGACCCCGGCTGAGCTTCCGTCGAAAATATTTTCGATGCCGGCTGAGACCCTGTCGAAAATATTTTCGGGGCCGGCTGAGCCGCCGTCGAAAATATTTTCCGCACCGGTCAAGGTACTGTCAAAAATATTTTCGGTGCCGGATGAGACACCGATGAAAATATTTTCGGTGCTGGCCGAGACCCCGTCAAAAATATTTTCGGAGCTGGCCGAGACCGTGTCGAAAAAATTTTCGGTGCCGGCCGAGCTCCCGTCGAAAATATTTTCGGCTCCGTTCGAGGTCCCGTCGAAAGCATTTTTGGGGCCGTCCGAGCCTCCGTTGAAAACATTTTGGCACTAGCCAACATGCCGTCGAAAATATTTTTGGTGCCGGCCGAGCCGCCGTCGAAAATATTTTCGGCACCGGTCGAGGTCCTGTCGAAAATATTTTCGGGGCCGTCCGAGCTCCCGTCTAAAATATTTTTGATGCCGGCGGAGCTTCCGTCGAAAATATTTTCGGTTCCGGCCGAGATCCCGTTGAAAATATTTTTGGAGCCGGCCGAGACCCCGTCGAATATATTTTCGGGGCCCTCCGAGCCTCCGTCGAAAACATTTTTGGCACCGGGCAACACGCCGTCGAAAATATTTTTGGTGCCGGCCGAGACCCCGTCGAAAATATTTTCGGTGCCGGCCGAGCTGCAATCGAAAATATTTTTGGAGCCGGCCGAGCTGCAATCGAAAATATTTTCGGAGCCGGCACAGCTGCCGTCGAAAATATTTTCGGCACCGGTCGAGGTACTGTCGAAAATATATTCGGGGCCATCTGAGCTCCCGTCGAAAATATTTTAGGCACCGGCCGAGCTTCCTTCGAAAACATTTTCGGTGCCGGCCGAGATCCCGTCGAAAATATTTTCGGTGCTGGCCGAGCTCCCGTTGAAAATATTTTCGGCGCCGTTCGAGGTCCCGTCGAAAATATTTTTGGGGCCGTCCGAGCCTCCGTCAAAAACATTTTGGCACCGGTCAACACGCCGTCAAAAATATGTTCGGTGCTGGCCGAGCTCCCGTCTAAAATATTTTCAGTGCCGGCCGAGCTCCCATCGAAAATATTTTCGGCACCGGTCGAGGTACTGTTGAAAATATTTTTGGGGCCGTCGGAGCTCCCGTTGAAAAAATTTTCGACGCCGGCCGAGATCCCGTCGAAAATATTTTAGGCACTGGCCGACCCGCCGTCGAAAATATTTTCGGGGCCGGCCGAGCCTCCGTCGAAAATATTTTCGGTGCCGGCCGAGCTCCCGTTGAAAATATTTTAGGAGCCAGCTGAGCCGCCGTCGAAAATATTTTCGCCACCGTTCAAGGTACTGTCAAAAATATTTTCGGTGCCGGCCGAGCTCCCATCGAAATTATTTTCGGCACCGGCCGAGCTTCCGTCGAAAATATTTTCTGGGCCGGCCGAGATCCCGTTGAAAATATTTTCGGAGCCGGCCGAGACCCTTTCGAAAATATTTTCGGGGCCGTCCGAGCCGCCGTCGAAAACATTTTGGCACCGGCCAACACGCCGTCGAAAATATTTTCGGTGCTGGCCGAGCTCCCGTCTAAAATATTTTCAGTGCCGGCCGAGCTCCCATCGAAAATATTTTCGGCACCGGTCGAGGTCCTGTCGAAGATATTTTCTGGGCCGTCCGAGTTCCCGTCGAAAATTTTTTTGACGCCGGCCGAGCTTCCGTCGAAATTATTTTCGGTGCCGGCCGAGATCCCGTCGAAAATATTTTCGGAGCAGGCCGAGACCCTGTCGAAAATATTTTCGGGGCCGTCCGAGCCTCCGTCAAAAATATTTTCGGGGACGTTCGAGGTCCCGTCGAAACTATTTTCGGAGCCGGCTGAGCTGTCGTCGAAAATATTTCGGCCACCGGTCAAGGTACTGTCAAAAATATTTTCGGTGCCGGCTGAGCCGCCGTCGAAATATTTTCGGCACCGGTCGAGGTACTTTCGAAAATATTTTCGGGGCCGTCCGAGCTCCCGTGGAAAATATTTTTGACGCCGGCGGAGCTTCTGTCGAAAATATTTTCTGTGCCGGCCGAGACCCTGTCGAAAATATTTTCGGGGCCGTCCGAGCTCCCGTCGAAAATATTTTCGATGCCAGCCGAGCCTCCGTCTAAAATATTTTCCGTGCCAGCTGAGCTGCCGTCGAAAACATTTTCGGCTCCGGTCGAGGTACAGTCGAAAATATTTTCGGGGCCGTCCGAGCTCCCGTTGAAAATATTCTTGATGCCAGCCGAGCCGCCGTCGAAAATATTTTCGGTGCCGGCCGGGCCCACGTCTAAAATATTTTCGGTGCCGGTCAGAACCTTGTCAAAAATATTTTTGGGCCCGGCCGAGCTCCCTTCGCAAATATTTTTGACGCCGGCCAAGCTTCCGTCGAAAATATTTTCGGTGTCGGCCGACACCCGTCGAAAACATTTTCGGGGCCGTCTGAGCCTCAGTCGAAAACATTTTTGGCACCGGCCAACACGCCGTCGAAAATATTTTCGGTGCCGGCCGAGCCCCCGTTAAAAATATTTTCGGTGCCGGCCGAGCTGCAATCGAAAATATTTTCGGTGCCGGCCGAGCTCCCGTCGAAAATCTTTCCGGAGCCGGCTGAGCCGCCATCGAAAATATTTTCCGCACCGGTCAAGGTACTGTCAAAAATATTTTCGGTGTCGGACGAGATCCCGTCGAAAATATTTTCGGAGCCGGCCGAGCTCCCGTCGAAAATATTTTTGACGCCGGCCGAGCTTCCGTCGAAATTATTTTGGATGCCAGCCGAGCCTCCGTCGAAAATATTTTCGGTGCCAGCCGAGCTCCCGTCTAAAATATTTTCGTTGCCGGCTGAGATCCCGTCGAAAATATTTTCGGAGCCGGCCGAGCCGCCTTCGAAAATATTTTAGGCACCGGCCGAGCCTCCATCGAAAATATTTTCGGTGCCGGATGAGACACCGACGAAAATATTTTCGGTGCCGGTCAGAACCTTGTCGAAAATATTTTCGGGGCCGGCCGAGCTCCCGTCGAAAATATTTTTGACGCCGGCCAAGCTTCCGTCGAAAATATTTTCGGTGTCGGCCGAGCTCCCGTCTAAAATATTTTCGGTGCCAGCTGGGCCCCCGTCGAAAATATTTTATGCACCGGCCAACACGCCGTCGAAAATATTTTCGGCGCCGTTCACGGTCCCGTCGAAAATATTTTCGTCTCCGGTCGAGGTACTGTCGAAAATATTTTCGGGGCCGTCCGAGCCCCCGTTAAAAATATTTTCGGTGCCGGCCGAGCTCCCGTCTAAAATGTCTTCGGTGCCGGCCAAGCTCCCTTCGAAAATATTTTCGGCACCGGTCGAGGTCCTGTCGAAAATATTTTCGGGGCCGTCCGAGCTCCCGTCGAAAATATTTTTGACGCCGGCGGAGCTTCCGTCGAAAATATTTTCGGTGCCGTCCGAGATCCCGTTGAAAATATTTTCGGTGCCGGCCAAGACCCCGTCGAATATATTTTCGGGGCCCTCCGAGCCTCCGTCGAAAACATTTTGGCACCGGCCAACACGCCGTCGAAAATATTTTTGGTGCCAGCTGAGCCCGCGTTGAAAATATTTGCGGTGCCGGCCGAGATCCTGTCGAAAATATTTTCGGAGCCGGCCGAGCTGCAATCGAAAATATTTTCGGAGCCGGCCGAGCTCCCGTCGAAAATATTTTCGGAGCCGGCTGAGCCGCCGTCGAAAATATTTTCCGCACCGGTCAAGGTACTGTCAAAAATATTTTCGGTGCCGGCCGAGATCCCGTCTAAAATATTTTCGGTGCCGGCCGAGCTCCCATCGAAAATTTTTTCGGCACCGGAAGAGGTACTGTCGAAAATATTTTCGGGGCCATCCGAGCTCCTGTCGAAAATATTTTTGACGCCGGCAGAGCTTCCGTCGAAAATATTTTCGGTGCCAGTCGAGATCCCGTCGAAAATATTTTCGGAGCCGGCCGAGCTCCCATCGAAAATATTTTTGACGACATCCGAGCTCCCGTCGAAAATATTTTCGGTGCCAGCCGAGATTCCGTCGAAAATATTTTCGGAGCCGGCCGAGAGCCTGTCGAAAATATTTTCGGGGCCGTCCGAGCTCCCGTCGGAAATATTTTCGGCGCCGTTCGAGGTCCCGTCGAAACTATTTTCGGGGCCCTACGAGCCTCCGTCGAAAACATTTTTGGCACCGGCCAACACGCCGTCGAAAATATTTTTGGTGCCGGCCGAGCCCCCGTTGAAAATATTTTCGGTGCCGGCCGAGCTCCCGTCGAAAATATTTTCGGAGCCGGCCGAGACCCTTTCGAAAATATTTTCGGGGCCGTCCGAGCCGCCGTCGAAAACATTTTGGCACCGGCCAACACGCCGTCGAAAATATTTTCGGTGCTGGCCGAGCTCCCGTCTAAAATATTTTCAGTGCCGGCCGAGCTCCCATCGAAAATATTTTCGGCACCGGTCGAGGTCCTGTCGAAGATATTTTCTGGGCCGTCCGAGTTCCCGTCGAAAATTTTTTTGACGCCGGCCGAGCTTCCGTCGAAATTATTTTCGGTGCCGGCCGAGATCCCGTCGAAAATATTTTCGGAGCAGGCCGAGACCCTGTCGAAAATATTTTCGGGGCCGTCCGAGCCTCCGTCAAAAATATTTTCGGGGACGTTCGAGGTCCCGTCGAAACTATTTTCGGAGCCGGCTGAGCTGTCGTCGAAAATATTTCGGCCACCGGTCAAGGTACTGTCAAAAATATTTTCGGTGCCGGCTGAGCCGCCGTCGAAATATTTTCGGCACCGGTCGAGGTACTTTCGAAAATATTTTCGGGGCCGTCCGAGCTCCCGTGGAAAATATTTTTGACGCCGGCGGAGCTTCTGTCGAAAATATTTTCTGTGCCGGCCGAGACCCTGTCGAAAATATTTTCGGGGCCGTCCGAGCTCCCGTCGAAAATATTTTCGATGCCAGCCGAGCCTCCGTCTAAAATATTTTCCGTGCCAGCTGAGCTGCCGTCGAAAACATTTTCGGCTCCGGTCGAGGTACAGTCGAAAATATTTTCGGGGCCGTCCGAGCTCCCGTTGAAAATATTCTTGATGCCAGCCGAGCCGCCGTCGAAAATATTTTCGGTACCGGCCGGGCCCACGTCTAAAATATTTTCGGTGCCGGTCAGAACCTTGTCAAAAATATTTTTGGGCCCGGCCGAGCTCCCTTCGCAAATATTTTTGACGCCGGCCAAGCTTCCGTCGAAAATATTTTCGGTGTCGGCCGACACCCGTCGAAAACATTTTCGGGGCCGTCTGAGCCTCAGTCGAAAACATTTTTGGCACCGGCCAACACGCCGTCGAAAATATTTTCGGTGCCGGCCGAGCCCCCGTTAAAAATATTTTCGGTGCCGGCCGAGCTGCAATCGAAAATATTTTCGGTGCCGGCCGAGCTCCCGTCGAAAATCTTTCCGGAGCCGGCTGAGCCGCCATCGAAAATATTTTCCGCACCGGTCAAGGTACTGTCAAAAATATTTTCGGTGTCGGACGAGATCCCGTCGAAAATATTTTCGGAGCCGGCCGAGCTCCCGTCGAAAATATTTTTGACGCCGGCCGAGCTTCCGTCGAAATTATTTTGGATGCCAGCCGAGCCTCCGTCGAAAATATTTTCGGTGCCAGCCGAGCTCCCGTCTAAAATATTTTCGTTGCCGGCTGAGATCCCGTCGAAAATATTTTCGGAGCCGGCCGAGCCGCCTTCGAAAATATTTTAGGCACCGGCCGAGCCTCCATCGAAAATATTTTCGGTGCCGGATGAGACACCGACGAAAATATTTTCGGTGCCGGTCAGAACCTTGTCGAAAATATTTTCGGGGCCGGCCGAGCTCCCGTCGAAAATATTTTTGACGCCGGCCAAGCTTCCGTCGAAAATATTTTCGGTGTCGGCCGAGCTCCCGTCTAAAATATTTTCGGTGCCAGCTGGGCCCCCGTCGAAAATATTTTATGCACCGGCCAACACGCCGTCGAAAATATTTTCGGCGCCGTTCACGGTCCCGTCGAAAATATTTTCGTCTCCGGTCGAGGTACTGTCGAAAATATTTTCGGGGCCGTCCGAGCCCCCGTTAAAAATATTTTCGGTGCCGGCCGAGCTCCCGTCTAAAATGTCTTCGGTGCCGGCCAAGCTCCCTTCGAAAATATTTTCGGCACCGGTCGAGGTCCTGTCGAAAATATTTTCGGGGCCGTCCGAGCTCCCGTCGAAAATATTTTTGACGCCGGCGGAGCTTCCGTCGAAAATATTTTCGGTGCCGTCCGAGATCCCGTTGAAAATATTTTCGGTGCCGGCCAAGACCCCGTCGAATATATTTTCGGGGCCCTCCGAGCCTCCGTCGAAAACATTTTGGCACCGGCCAACACGCCGTCGAAAATATTTTTGGTGCCAGCTGAGCCCGCGTTGAAAATATTTGCGGTGCCGGCCGAGATCCTGTCGAAAATATTTTCGGAGCCGGCCGAGCTGCAATCGAAAATATTTTCGGAGCCGGCCGAGCTCCCGTCGAAAATATTTTCGGAGCCGGCTGAGCCGCCGTCGAAAATATTTTCCGCACCGGTCAAGGTACTGTCAAAAATATTTTCGGTGCCGGCCGAGATCCCGTCTAAAATATTTTCGGTGCCGGCCGAGCTCCCATCGAAAATTTTTTCGGCACCGGAAGAGGTACTGTCGAAAATATTTTCGGGGCCATCCGAGCTCCTGTCGAAAATATTTTTGACGCCGGCAGAGCTTCCGTCGAAAATATTTTCGGTGCCAGTCGAGATCCCGTCGAAAATATTTTCGGAGCAGGCCGAGCTCCCATCGAAAATATTTTTGACGACATCCGAGCTCCCGTCGAAAATATTTTCGGTGCCAGCCGAGATTCCGTCGAAAATATTTTCGGAGCCGGCCGAGAGCCTGTCGAAAATATTTTCGGGGCCGTCCGAGCTCCCGTCGGAAATATTTTCGGCGCCGTTCGAGGTCCCGTCGAAACTATTTTCGGGGCCCTACGAGCCTCCGTCGAAAACATTTTTGGCACCGGCCAACACGCCGTCGAAAATATTTTTGGTGCCGGCCGAGCCCCCGTTGAAAATATTTTCGGTGCCGGCCGAGCTCCCGTCGAAAATATTTTCGGAGCCGGCTGAGCCGCCGTCGAAAATATTTTCCGCACCGGTCAAGGTACTGTCAAAAATATTTTTGGTGCCGGACGAGCTTCCGTCGAAAATATTTTCGGTGCCGTCCTAGATCCTGTCGAAGATATTTTCGCTGCCAGCCGAGCTCCCGTCGAATATATTTTCGGGGCCCTCCGAGCCTCCGTCGAAAACATTTTGGCACCGGCCAACACGCCGTCGAAAATATTTTTGGTGCCAGCCGAGCCCCCGTTGAAAATATTTTCGGTGCCGGCCGAGCTCCAATGGAAAATATTTTCGGAGGCGGCCGAGCTGCAATCGAAAATATTTTCGGTGCCGGCCGAGCTCCAATCGAAAACATTTTCGGAGCCGGATGAGCCGCCGTCGAAAATATTTTCTGCACTGGTCAAGGTACTGTCAAAAATATTTTCGGTGCCAGCCGAGCTCCCGTCTAAAATAGTTTCGGTGCCGGCCGAGATCCCGTCGAAAATATTTTCGGAGCCGGCCGAGACCCTGTCGAAAATATTTTCGGGGCCGTCCGAGCTCCCGTCGAAAATATTTTCGGCGCCGTTCGAGGTCCCGTCGAAACTATTTTCGGGGCCCTCCGAGCCTCCGTCGAAAACATTTTTGGCACCGGCCAACACGCCGTCGAAAATATTTTCGGAGCCGGCTGAGCCCCCGTTGAAAATATTTTCGGTGCCGGCTGAGCCGCCGTCGAAAATATTTTCGGTGCCGGCTGAGCCGCCGTCGAAAATATTTTATGCACCGGCCAACACGCCGTCGAAAATATTTTCGGCGCCGTTCATGGTCCCGTCGAAAATATTTTCGTCACCGGTCGAGGTACTGTCGAAAATATTTTCGGGGCCGTCCGAGCCCCCGTTAAAAATATTTTCGGTGCCGGCCGAGCTACCGTCTAAAATGTCTTCGGTGCCGGCCAAGCTCCCGTCGACAATATTTTCGGCACCGGTTGAGGTCCTGTCGAAAATATTTTCAGGGCTGTCCGAGCTCCCGTCGAAAATATTTTTGACGCCGGCGGAGCTTCCGTCGAAAATATTTTCGGTGCCGTCCGAGATCCCGTTGAAAATATTTTCGGTGCCGGCCAAGACCCCGTCGAATATATTTTCGGGGCCCTCCGAGCCTCCGTCGAAAACATTTTTGGCACCGGCCAACACGCCGTCGAAAATATTTTTGGTGCCGGCCGAGCCCCCGTTGAAAATATTTTCGGTGCCGGCCGAGCTCCAATCGAAAATATTTTCGGAGCCGGCCGAGCTCCCGTCGAAAATATTTTCGGAGCCGGCTGAGCCGCCGTCGAAAATATTTTCCGCACCGGTCAAGGTACTGTCAAAAATATTTTCGGTGCCGGCCGAGCTCCCGTCGAAGATATTTTCGCTGCCGGGCGAGCTCCCTTCGAAAATATTTTCGGCACCGGTCGAGGTCCCGTTGAAACTATTTTTGATGCCGGCCGAGCCTCCGTCAAAAACATTTTTGGCACCGGCCAACACGCCGTCGAAAATATTTTCGGAGCCGGCCGAGCCCCCGTTGAAAATATTTTCGGTGCCGGCTGAGCCGCCGTCGAAAATATTTTCCGCACCGGTCAAGGTCCTGTCGAAAATATTTTCGGTGCCGGACGAGCTTCCGTCGAAAATATTTTCGGTGCCGGCCGAGATCCTGTCAAAGATATTTTCGCTGCCGGCCGAGCTCCCGTCGAAAATATTTTTGGCACCGGTCGAGGTCCTGTCGAAAATATTTTCGGAGCCGGCCGAGCTCCCGTCTAAAATATTTTTGACGCCGGCCGAGCTTCCGTCGAAAATCTTTTCGGTGCCGGCCGAGATCCCATCGAAAATATTTTCGGAGCCGGCCGAGCCGCCGTTGAAAATATTTTCGGTGCCGGCCGAGCTCCCGTCGAAAATATTTTCGGAGCCGGTCAGAACCTTGTCGAAAGTATTTTCGAGGCCGGCCGAGTTCCCGTCGAAAATATTTTTGACGCCGGCCAAGCTTCCCTCGAAAATATTTTCGGTGCCGTCCGAGACCCCGTCGAAAATATTTTCGGGGCCGTTCGAGGTCCTGTCGAAACTATTTTTGGGGCCGTCCGAGCCTCCGTCGAAATCATTTTGGCACCGGCCAACAGGCCGTCGAAAATATTTTTGGTGCCGGCCGAGCCCCCGTTGAAAATATTTTCGGTGCCGGCCGAGCTGCAATCGAAAATATTTTCGGAGCCGGCCGAGCTCCCGTCGAAAATAGTTTTGGAGCCGGCTGAGCCTCCATCAAAAATATTTTCGGTGCCAGCTGGGCCCCCGTCAGAAATATTTTTGGCACCGGCCAACACGCCGTTGAAAATATTTTCGGCGCCGTTCACGGTCCCGTCGAATATATTTTCGGCACCGGTCGAGGTACTGTTGAAAATATTTTCGGGGCCGTCCGAGCTCCCGTCGAAAATATTTCTGAGGCCGGACGAGCTTCCGTCGAAAATATTTTCGGTGCCGGCCGAGATCCCGTCGAAAATATTTTCGGAGCCGGCCGAGCCGCCTTCGAAAATAGTTTAGGCACCGGCCGAGCCTCCATCGAAAATATTTTCGGTGCCGGATGAGACACCTACGAAAATATATTCGGTGCCGGCCGGGCCCCCGTCTAAAATATTTTCGGTGCCGGCCGAGACCCCATCGAAAATATTTTCGGGGCCGTCCGAGCCTCCGTTGAAAACGTTTTTGGCACCGGCCAACACGCCGTCAAAAATATTTTCGGCACCGGTCGAGATCCTGTCGAAAATATTTTTGGGGCCGTCTGAGCTCCCGTCGAAAATATTTTTGACGCCGGCGGAGCTTCCGTCGAAAATATTTTCAGTGCCGGCCGAGAACCCGTCGAAAATATTTTCGGCACCGGACGAGGTACTGTCGAAAATATTTTCGGGGCCATCCGAGCTCCCGTCGAAAATAATTTTGACGCCGGCCAAGCTTCCGTCGAAAATATTTTCGGTGCCGGCTGAGATCCCGTTGAAAATATTTTCGGTGCCGGCCGAGACCCTTTCGAAAATATTTTCGGGGCCGTCCGAGCCGCCGTCGAAAACATTTTGGCACCGGCCAACACGCCGTCGAAAATATTTTCGGTGCTGGCCGAGCTCCCGTCTAAAATATTTTCAGTGCCGGCCGAGCTCCCATCGAAAATATTTTCGGCACCGGTCGAGGTCCTGTCGAAGATATTTTCTGGGCCGTCCGAGTTCCCGTCGAAAATTTTTTTGACGCCGGCCGAGCTTCCGTCGAAATTATTTTCGGTGCCGGCCGAGATCCCGTCGAAAATATTTTCGGAGCAGGCCGAGACCCTGTCGAAAATATTTTCGGGGCCGTCCGAGCCTCCGTCAAAAATATTTTCGGGGACGTTCGAGGTCCCGTCGAAACTATTTTCGGAGCCGGCTGAGCTGTCGTCGAAAATATTTCGGCCACCGGTCAAGGTACTGTCAAAAATATTTTCGGTGCCGGCTGAGCCGCCGTCGAAATATTTTCGGCACCGGTCGAGGTACTTTCGAAAATATTTTCGGGGCCGTCCGAGCTCCCGTGGAAAATATTTTTGACGCCGGCGGAGCTTCTGTCGAAAATATTTTCTGTGCCGGCCGAGACCCTGTCGAAAATATTTTCGGGGCCGTCCGAGCTCCCGTCGAAAATATTTTCGATGCCAGCCGAGCCTCCGTCTAAAATATTTTCCGTGCCAGCTGAGCTGCCGTCGAAAACATTTTCGGCTCCGGTCGAGGTACAGTCGAAAATATTTTCGGGGCCGTCCGAGCTCCCGTTGAAAATATTCTTGATGCCAGCCGAGCCGCCGTCGAAAATATTTTCGGTACCGGCCGGGCCCACGTCTAAAATATTTTCGGTGCCGGTCAGAACCTTGTCAAAAATATTTTTGGGCCCGGCCGAGCTCCCTTCGCAAATATTTTTGACGCCGGCCAAGCTTCCGTCGAAAATATTTTCGGTGTCGGCCGACACCCGTCGAAAACATTTTCGGGGCCGTCTGAGCCTCAGTCGAAAACATTTTTGGCACCGGCCAACACGCCGTCGAAAATATTTTCGGTGCCGGCCGAGCCCCCGTTAAAAATATTTTCGGTGCCGGCCGAGCTGCAATCGAAAATATTTTCGGTGCCGGCCGAGCTCCCGTCGAAAATCTTTCCGGAGCCGGCTGAGCCGCCATCGAAAATATTTTCCGCACCGGTCAAGGTACTGTCAAAAATATTTTCGGTGTCGGACGAGATCCCGTCGAAAATATTTTCGGAGCCGGCCGAGCTCCCGTCGAAAATATTTTTGACGCCGGCCGAGCTTCCGTCGAAATTATTTTGGATGCCAGCCGAGCCTCCGTCGAAAATATTTTCGGTGCCAGCCGAGCTCCCGTCTAAAATATTTTCGTTGCCGGCTGAGATCCCGTCGAAAATATTTTCGGAGCCGGCCGAGCCGCCTTCGAAAATATTTTAGGCACCGGCCGAGCCTCCATCGAAAATATTTTCGGTGCCGGATGAGACACCGACGAAAATATTTTCGGTGCCGGTCAGAACCTTGTCGAAAATATTTTCGGGGCCGGCCGAGCTCCCGTCGAAAATATTTTTGACGCCGGCCAAGCTTCCGTCGAAAATATTTTCGGTGTCGGCCGAGCTCCCGTCTAAAATATTTTCGGTGCCAGCTGGGCCCCCGTCGAAAATATTTTATGCACCGGCCAACACGCCGTCGAAAATATTTTCGGCGCCGTTCACGGTCCCGTCGAAAATATTTTCGTCTCCGGTCGAGGTACTGTCGAAAATATTTTCGGGGCCGTCCGAGCCCCCGTTAAAAATATTTTCGGTGCCGGCCGAGCTCCCGTCTAAAATGTCTTCGGTGCCGGCCAAGCTCCCTTCGAAAATATTTTCGGCACCGGTCGAGGTCCTGTCGAAAATATTTTCGGGGCCGTCCGAGCTCCCGTCGAAAATATTTTTGACGCCGGCGGAGCTTCCGTCGAAAATATTTTCGGTGCCGTCCGAGATCCCGTTGAAAATATTTTCGGTGCCGGCCAAGACCCCGTCGAATATATTTTCGGGGCCCTCCGAGCCTCCGTCGAAAACATTTTGGCACCGGCCAACACGCCGTCGAAAATATTTTTGGTGCCAGCTGAGCCCGCGTTGAAAATATTTGCGGTGCCGGCCGAGATCCTGTCGAAAATATTTTCGGAGCCGGCCGAGCTGCAATCGAAAATATTTTCGGAGCCGGCCGAGCTCCCGTCGAAAATATTTTCGGAGCCGGCTGAGCCGCCGTCGAAAATATTTTCCGCACCGGTCAAGGTACTGTCAAAAATATTTTCGGTGCCGGCCGAGATCCCGTCTAAAATATTTTCGGTGCCGGCCGAGCTCCCATCGAAAATTTTTTCGGCACCGGAAGAGGTACTGTCGAAAATATTTTCGGGGCCATCCGAGCTCCTGTCGAAAATATTTTTGACGCCGGCAGAGCTTCCGTCGAAAATATTTTCGGTGCCAGTCGAGATCCCGTCGAAAATATTTTCGGAGCAGGCCGAGCTCCCATCGAAAATATTTTTGACGACATCCGAGCTCCCGTCGAAAATATTTTCGGTGCCAGCCGAGATTCCGTCGAAAATATTTTCGGAGCCGGCCGAGAGCCTGTCGAAAATATTTTCGGGGCCGTCCGAGCTCCCGTCGGAAATATTTTCGGCGCCGTTCGAGGTCCCGTCGAAACTATTTTCGGGGCCCTACGAGCCTCCGTCGAAAACATTTTTGGCACCGGCCAACACGCCGTCGAAAATATTTTTGGTGCCGGCCGAGCCCCCGTTGAAAATATTTTCGGTGCCGGCCGAGCTCCCGTCGAAAATATTTTCGGAGCCGGCTGAGCCGCCGTCGAAAATATTTTCCGCACCGGTCAAGGTACTGTCAAAAATATTTTTGGTGCCGGACGAGCTTCCGTCGAAAATATTTTCGGTGCCGTCCTAGATCCTGTCGAAGATATTTTCGCTGCCAGCCGAGCTCCCGTCGAATATATTTTCGGGGCCCTCCGAGCCTCCGTCGAAAACATTTTGGCACCGGCCAACACGCCGTCGAAAATATTTTTGGTGCCAGCCGAGCCCCCGTTGAAAATATTTTCGGTGCCGGCCGAGCTCCAATGGAAAATATTTTCGGAGGCGGCCGAGCTGCAATCGAAAATATTTTCGGTGCCGGCCGAGCTCCAATCGAAAACATTTTCGGAGCCGGATGAGCCGCCGTCGAAAATATTTTCTGCACTGGTCAAGGTACTGTCAAAAATATTTTCGGTGCCAGCCGAGCTCCCGTCTAAAATAGTTTCGGTGCCGGCCGAGATCCCGTCGAAAATATTTTCGGAGCCGGCCGAGACCCTGTCGAAAATATTTTCGGGGCCGTCCGAGCTCCCGTCGAAAATATTTTCGGCGCCGTTCGAGGTCCCGTCGAAACTATTTTCGGGGCCCTCCGAGCCTCCGTCGAAAACATTTTTGGCACCGGCCAACACGCCGTCGAAAATATTTTCGGAGCCGGCTGAGCCCCCGTTGAAAATATTTTCGGTGCCGGCTGAGCCGCCGTCGAAAATATTTTCGGTGCCGGCTGAGCCGCCGTCGAAAATATTTTATGCACCGGCCAACACGCCGTCGAAAATATTTTCGGCGCCGTTCATGGTCCCGTCGAAAATATTTTCGTCACCGGTCGAGGTACTGTCGAAAATATTTTCGGGGCCGTCCGAGCCCCCGTTAAAAATATTTTCGGTGCCGGCCGAGCTACCGTCTAAAATGTCTTCGGTGCCGGCCAAGCTCCCGTCGACAATATTTTCGGCACCGGTTGAGGTCCTGTCGAAAATATTTTCAGGGCTGTCCGAGCTCCCGTCGAAAATATTTTTGACGCCGGCGGAGCTTCCGTCGAAAATATTTTCGGTGCCGTCCGAGATCCCGTTGAAAATATTTTCGGTGCCGGCCAAGACCCCGTCGAATATATTTTCGGGGCCCTCCGAGCCTCCGTCGAAAACATTTTTGGCACCGGCCAACACGCCGTCGAAAATATTTTTGGTGCCGGCCGAGCCCCCGTTGAAAATATTTTCGGTGCCGGCCGAGCTCCAATCGAAAATATTTTCGGAGCCGGCCGAGCTCCCGTCGAAAATATTTTCGGAGCCGGCTGAGCCGCCGTCGAAAATATTTTCCGCACCGGTCAAGGTACTGTCAAAAATATTTTCGGTGCCGGCCGAGCTCCCGTCGAAGATATTTTCGCTGCCGGGCGAGCTCCCTTCGAAAATATTTTCGGCACCGGTCGAGGTCCCGTTGAAACTATTTTTGATGCCGGCCGAGCCTCCGTCAAAAACATTTTTGGCACCGGCCAACACGCCGTCGAAAATATTTTCGGAGCCGGCCGAGCCCCCGTTGAAAATATTTTCGGTGCCGGCTGAGCCGCCGTCGAAAATATTTTCCGCACCGGTCAAGGTCCTGTCGAAAATATTTTCGGTGCCGGACGAGCTTCCGTCGAAAATATTTTCGGTGCCGGCCGAGATCCTGTCAAAGATATTTTCGCTGCCGGCCGAGCTCCCGTCGAAAATATTTTTGGCACCGGTCGAGGTCCTGTCGAAAATATTTTCGGAGCCGGCCGAGCTCCCGTCTAAAATATTTTTGACGCCGGCCGAGCTTCCGTCGAAAATCTTTTCGGTGCCGGCCGAGATCCCATCGAAAATATTTTCGGAGCCGGCCGAGCCGCCGTTGAAAATATTTTCGGTGCCGGCCGAGCTCCCGTCGAAAATATTTTCGGAGCCGGTCAGAACCTTGTCGAAAGTATTTTCGAGGCCGGCCGAGTTCCCGTCGAAAATATTTTTGACGCCGGCCAAGCTTCCCTCGAAAATATTTTCGGTGCCGTCCGAGACCCCGTCGAAAATATTTTCGGGGCCGTTCGAGGTCCTGTCGAAACTATTTTTGGGGCCGTCCGAGCCTCCGTCGAAATCATTTTGGCACCGGCCAACAGGCCGTCGAAAATATTTTTGGTGCCGGCCGAGCCCCCGTTGAAAATATTTTCGGTGCCGGCCGAGCTGCAATCGAAAATATTTTCGGAGCCGGCCGAGCTCCCGTCGAAAATAGTTTTGGAGCCGGCTGAGCCTCCATCAAAAATATTTTCGGTGCCAGCTGGGCCCCCGTCAGAAATATTTTTGGCACCGGCCAACACGCCGTTGAAAATATTTTCGGCGCCGTTCACGGTCCCGTCGAATATATTTTCGGCACCGGTCGAGGTACTGTTGAAAATATTTTCGGGGCCGTCCGAGCTCCCGTCGAAAATATTTCTGAGGCCGGACGAGCTTCCGTCGAAAATATTTTCGGTGCCGGCCGAGATCCCGTCGAAAATATTTTCGGAGCCGGCCGAGCCGCCTTCGAAAATAGTTTAGGCACCGGCCGAGCCTCCATCGAAAATATTTTCGGTGCCGGATGAGACACCTACGAAAATATATTCGGTGCCGGCCGGGCCCCCGTCTAAAATATTTTCGGTGCCGGCCGAGACCCCATCGAAAATATTTTCGGGGCCGTCCGAGCCTCCGTTGAAAACGTTTTTGGCACCGGCCAACACGCCGTCAAAAATATTTTCGGCACCGGTCGAGATCCTGTCGAAAATATTTTTGGGGCCGTCTGAGCTCCCGTCGAAAATATTTTTGACGCCGGCGGAGCTTCCGTCGAAAATATTTTCAGTGCCGGCCGAGAACCCGTCGAAAATATTTTCGGCACCGGACGAGGTACTGTCGAAAATATTTTCGGGGCCATCCGAGCTCCCGTCGAAAATAATTTTGACGCCGGCCAAGCTTCCGTCGAAAATATTTTCGGTGCCGGCTGAGATCCCGTTGAAAATATTTTCGGTGCCGGCCGAGACCCCGTCGAAAATATTTTCGGTGCCGGCCGAGACCCCATCGAAAATATTTTCGGTGCCGGCCGAGATCTTGTCGAAAATCTTTTGGATGCCAGCCGAGCCTCCATCGAAAATATTTTCGGTGCCAGCTGGGCCCCCGTCGAAAATATTTTTGGCACCGGCCAAGCCGCCGTCGAAAATATTTTCGGCGCCGTTCGCGGTCCCGTCGAAAATATTTTCGGCACCGGTCGAGGTACTGTCGAAAATATTTTCGGGGCCGTCCGAGCTCCCGTCGAAAATATTTCTGACGCCGGACGAGCTTACGTCGAAAATATTTTTGACGCCGGCCGAGATCCTGTCAAAGATAGTTTTGGTGCCGGCCGAGCTCCCGTCGAAAATATTTTCAGCACTGGTCGAGGTACTGTCGAAAATATTTTTGGGGCCGTCCGAGCTCCCGTCGAAAATATTTTCGGTGCCGGCCGTGATCCCATCGAAAATATTTTCAGAGCCGGCCGAGACGTCGTCGAAAATATTTTAGGCACCGGCCGAGCCTCCATTGAAAATATTTTCGGGGCCGTCCCAGCTCCCGTCGAAAATATTTCTGACGCCGGACGAGCTTCCGTCGAAAATATTTTCGGTGCCAGCCGAGATCCTGTCGAAGATATTTTTGGTGCCGGCCTAGCTCCCGTCGAAAATATTTTCAGAGCCGGCTGAGCCGCCGTCGAAAATATTTTCGCCACCGGTTGAGGTACTGAGAAAAATATTTTCGGGGCCGTCCTAGCTCCCGTCGAAAATATTTTTGACGCTGGCCAAGCTTCCGTCAAAATTATTTTCGGTGCCGGCCGAGATCCCGTCGAAAATATTTTCGGAGCCGGCCGAGATCCCGTCGAAAATATTGTCGGAACCGGCCGAGCCGCCGTCGAAACTATTTTCGGTGCCGGCCGGCACCTTGTCGAAAATATTTTTGGTGCCAACCGAGCTCCCGTCGAAAATATTTTCGGGGCCATCCGAGCTCCCGTCGAAAATATTTTTGACGCCGGCCGAGCTCCCGTCGAAAATATTTTTGACGCCGGCCGAGCTCCCGTCGAAAATATTTTTGACGCTGTTCGAGGTCCCGTCGAAACTATTTTTGGGGCCGGCCGAGCTTCCGTCGAAAACATTTTGGCACCGGCCAACATGCACCGGTCAAGGTACTGTCAAAAAAATTTACGGTGCCGGACGAGCTTCCGTCGAAAATATTTTCGGTGCCGGCCGAAATCCTGTCGAAGATATTTTCGCTGCCGGCCGAGCCCCCGTTGAAAATATTTTCGGTGCCGGCCGAGCTGCAATCGAAAATATTCTCGTAGCCGGCCGAGATCCCGTTGAAAATATTTTCCGCACCGGTCAAGGTACTGTCAAAAATATTTTTAGTGCCGGACGAGCTTCCGTCGAAAATATTTTCGGTGCCGGCCGAGATCCCGTCGAAAATATTTTCGGAGCTGGCCGAGACCCTGTCGAAAATATTTTCAGGGCCGTCCGAGCCTCCGTCGAAAATATTTCTGGTGCCAGCCGAGCCCCTTTGAAAATATTTGCGGTGCCGGCCGAGCTCCAATCGAAAATATTTTCGCAGCCGGCTGAGCTGCCGTCGAAAATATTTTCGGCACCGGACGAGGTACTGTCGAAAATATTTTCGGGGCCGTCCGAGCCCCCGTTAAAAATATTTTCGCTGCCGGCCGAGCTCCAATCAAAAATATTTTCGGAGCCGGCCGAGCTCCCGTCGAAAATATTTTCGGAGCCGGCCGAGCTCCCATCGAAAATATATTCGGAGCCGGCTGAGCTGTCGTCGAAAATATTTTCGGTACCGGTCGAGGTACTGTCGAAAATATTTTCGGGGCCCTTCGAGCCTCTATCAAAAACATTTTTGGCACCGGCCAACACGCCGTCGAAAATTTTTTCGGTGCCGGCCGAGATCCCGTCGAAAATATTTTCGGAGCCGGCCGAGACCCTGTCAAAAATATTTTCCGGGCCATCCGAGCTCCTGTCGAAAATATTTTTGACGCCGGCTGAGCTTCCGTCGAAAATATTTTCGGTGCCGGCCGAGATCCCGTTGAAAATATTTTCAGAGCCGGCCGAGACCCTGTCGAAAATATTTTCGGGGCCGTCCAAGCTCCAATCGAAAATATTTTCGGAGCCGGCCGAGTTCCCGTTGAAAATATTTTCGGTGCCGGCCGAGCTCCAATCGAAAATATTTTCGGAGCCGGCCGAGTTCCCGTCAAAAATATTTTTGGAGCCGTTCGAGCCCCCGCTAAAAATATTTTCGGTGCCGGCCGAGCTCCAATCGAAAATATTTCGGAGCCGGCTGAGCCGCCGTCGAAAATATTTTCCGTACCGGTCGAGGTACTGTCGAAAATATTTTCGGGGCCGTCCGAGCCCCCATTAAATATATTTTCAGTGCCGACCGAGCTCCCGTCTAAAATATTTTCGGCGCCGTTCGCGGTCCCGTCTAAAATATTTTCGGCACCGGTCGAGGTAGTGTCGAAAATATTTTCGGGGCCATCCGAGCTCCCGTCGAAAATATTTTCGGTGCCGGCCGAGCTCCCGTTGAAAATATTTTCGGCGCCATTCGAGGTCCTGTCAAAACTATTTTTGACGCCGGCCGAGCCTCCGTCGGATACATTTTGGCACCGGCCAACACGCTGTCGAAAATATTTTCGGTGCTGGCCGAGACCCCGTCGAAAATATTTTTGGAGCTGGCTGAGTTCCCGTCGAAAATATTTTCGGAGCCCGCTGAGCCGCCGTCGAAAATATTTTTGGCACCGGTCGAGGTAATGTCGAAAATATTTTCGGGGCCGTCCGAGCCCCCGTTAAAAATATTTTCGGTGCCGGCCGAGCTCCCGTCTAAAATATTTTCGGTGCCGGCCGAGCTCCCGTCGAAACTATTTTCGGTGCCGGCCGGCACCTTGTCGAAAATATTTTTGGTGCCGGCCGAGCTCCCGTCTAAAATATTTTCGGCGCCGTTCGCGGTCCCGTCGAAAATATTTTCGGCACCGGTCGAGGTACTGTCGAAAATATTTTCGGGGCCGTCCGAGCTCCCGTCGAAAATATTTCTGACGCCAGACGAGCTTCCGTCGAAAATATTTTCGGTGCCGTCCGAGATCCTGTCGAAGATATTTTCGGTGCCGGCCGAGCTTCCGTCGAAAATATTTTCGGCACCGGTCAAGGTAGTGTCGAAAATATTTTCGGTGCTGGCCGATCTCCCGTCAAAAATATTTTCGGTGCCGGCCGAGCCGCCGTCGAAAATATTTTCGGCACCAGTCGAGGTACTATCGAAAATATTTTCGGGGCCGTCCGAGCTCCCGTTGAAAAAATTTTCGACGCCGGCCGAGATCCCGTCGAAAATATTTTCGGTGCCGGCCGAGTCCCGTCTAAAACACTTTCGGTGCCAGGCGGGCCCCCATCGAAAATATTTTCGGCGCTGGCCGAGCTCCCGTCGAAAATATTTTCGGTGCCGGCCAAGCTCCTGTTGAAAATATTGTCGGAGCCGGCCGAGCCGCCGTCGAAACTATTTTCGGTGCCGAACGGCACCCTGTCGAAAATATTTTCGGGGCTGGCCGCGCCCCCGTCTAAAATATTTTCAGTGCCTGTCGAGGTACTGTCAAAAATATTTTCGGGACCGTCCGAGCTCCCATCGAAAATATTTTCGGCACTGGTCGAGGTCCTGCCGAAAATATTTTCGGGGCCGTCCGAGCTCCCGTCGAAAATATTTTTGATGCCGGCGGAGCTTCCGTCGAAAATATTTTCGGTGCCGGCCGAGCTCCCGTCGAAAATATTTTCGGAGCCGGCCGAGCATCCGTCGAAAATATTTTCAGTGCCAGCTTGGCCCCCGTCGAAAATATTTTAGGCAGCGGCCAACACGCCGTCGAAAATATTTTCGGCGCCGTTCACGGTCCCGTCGAAAATATTTTCGGCACCGGTCGAGGTACAGTCGAAAATATTTTCGGGGCCGTTCGAGCTCCCGTCGAAAATATTTCTGACGCCGGACAAGCTTCCGTCGAAAATATTTTCGGTGCCGTTCGAGGTCCCGTCGAAAATATTTTCGGTGCCGGCCGAGATCCCGTTGAAAATATTTTCGGAGCCGGCCGAGACCCCGTCGAATGTATTTTCGGGGCCCTCCGAGCCTCCGTCAAAAACATTTTTGGCAGCGGCCAGCACGCCGTTGAAAATATTTTTGGTGCCGGCCGAGCCCCCGTTGAAAATATTTTCGGTGCCGGCCGAGCTGCAATCGAAAACATTTTCGGAGCTGGCCGAGCCGCCATCGAAAATATTTTCCGCACCGGTCGAGGTACTGTCGAAAATATTTTCGGTGCCGGCCGAGATCCCATCGAAAATATTTTCGGAGCCGGCCGAGCTCCCGTCGAAAATATTTTCGGAGCCAGCTGAGCCGCCGTCGAAAATATTTTCCGCACCGGTCAAGGTACTGTCGAAAATATTTTCGGGGCCGTCCGAGCCCCCGTTAAAAATATTTTCGGTGCCGGCCGAGCTCCCTTCGAAAATATTTTCGGCAGCGGTCGAGGTCCTGTCGAAAATATTTTCGGGGCCGTCCTAGCCTCCGTCGAAAATATTTTCGGCGCCGTTCGATGTCCCGTCGAAACTATTTTTGGGGCCGTCCGAGCCTCTGTCGAAAATATATTGGCACCGGCCAACACGCCGTCGAAAATATTTTTGGTGCCGGCCGAGCCCCCGTTGAAAATATTTTCGGTGCCGGCCGAGCTCCAATCGAAAATATTTTCGGAGCCGGCCGAGCTCCCTTCGAAAATATTTTCGGAGCCGGCTGAGCTGCCGTCAAAAATATTTTCACCACCGGTCAAGGTACTGTCAAAAATATTTTCGGTGCCGGCCAAGACGCCGTCGAAAATATTATCCGCACCGGTCGAGGTACTGTCGAAAATATTTTCGGGGCCGTCCGAGCCCGTTAAAAATATTTTCGGTGCCGGCCGAGCTGCCGTCTAAAATATCTTAGGTGCCGGGCGAGCTCCCTTCGAAAATATTTTCGGCACCAGTCGAGGTCCTGTCGAAAATATTTTTGGAGCCGTCCGAGCTCCCGTCGAAAATATTTTTGACGGCGGCGGAGCTTCCGTCGAAAATATTTTCGGTGCCGTCCAAGATCCCGTTGAAATATTTTCGGAGACGGACGAGACCCCGTCGAATATATTTTCGGGGCCCTCCGAGCCTCCGTCGAAAACTTTTTTGGCACCGGCCAACACGCCGTCGAAAATATTTTTGGTGCCGGCCAAGCCCCCGTTGAAAATATTTTCGGTGCCGGCCGAGCTCCAATCGAAAATATTTTCGGAGCCGGCCGAGCTCCCTTCGAAAATATTTTCGGAGCCGGCTGAGCTGACGTCAAAAATATTTTCGCCACCGGTCAAGGTACTGTCAAAAATATTTTCGGTGCCGGCCGAGACGCCGTCGAAAATATTTTCGGCACCGGTCGAGGTACTGTTGAAAATATTTTCGGGGCCGTCCGAGCCCCGTTAAAAATATTTTTGACGCCGGCCGAGCTCCCGTCGAAAATATTTTTGATGCCGGCTGAGATCCCGTCGACAATATTTTCGGAGCCGGCCGAGCTTCCGTCGAAAATATTTTCGGGGCCGGCTGAGATCCCGTCGAAAATATTTTCGGAGCCGGCCGAGCTTCCGTCGAAAATATTTTCGGCACCGGTCGAGGTCCTGTCGAAAATATTTTCGGGGCCGTCCGAGCTCCCGTCGAAAATATTTTCGGCACCGTTCGAGGTCCCGTCGAAACTATTTTTGGTGCCAGCCGAGATCGCGTCGAAAATATTTTCGGAGCTGGCCGAGACCCTCTCGAAACTATTTTCAGGGCTGTCCGAGCCTCCGTCGAAAACATTTTTGGCACCGGCCAACATGCCGTCAAAAATATTTTTGGTGCCGGCCGAGCGCCCGTTGAAAATATTTTCGGTGCCGGGCAAGCTCCAATTGAAAATATTTTCGGAGCCGGCTGAGCCGCCGTCGAAAATATTTTCCGCACCGGTCAAGGTACTGTCAAAAATATTTTCAGGGCCGTCCGAGCCGCCGTTAAAAATATTTTCGGTGCCGGCCGAGGTCCTGTCGAAAATATTTTCAGGGCCGTCCGAGCTGCCATTGAAAATATTTTCGGCGCCGTTCGAGGTCCCGTTGAAACTATTTTCGGGGCCATCTGAGCCTCCGTCGAAAACATTTTTGGCACCGGCCAACACGCCGTCGAAAATATTTTTGGTGCCGGCCGAGCCCCCGTTGAAAATATTTTCAGTGCCGGCTGAGCCGCCATCGAAAATATTTTCGGTACCGGTCGAGGTACTGTCGAAAATATTTTCGGGGCCATCCGAGCCCCCGTTAAAAATATTTTTGACGCCGGCCGAACTTCCGTCAAAAATATTTTCGGTGCCGGCCGAGCTCCCATCGAAAATATGTTCGGCACCGGTCGAGGTCCTGTCGAAAATATTTTTGGGGCCGTCTGAGCTCCCGTCGAAAATATTTTTGACGCCGGCCGAGCTTCCGTCGAAAATATTTTCGGTGCCGGCCGAGATCCCGTTGAAAATATTTTCGGAGCTGGCCGAGACCCTTTCGAAAATATTTTCGGGGCCGTCCGAGCCTCCGTCGAAAATATTTTCGGCGCCGTTTGAGGTCCCGTCAAAAGTATTTTCGGGGCCGTCCGAGCCTCTGTCGAAAACATTTCGGCACCGGCCAACACGCCGTCGAAAATATTTTCGGTGCCGGCCAAGATGCCGTTGAAAATATTTTCGGAGCCAGCCGAGACCCCGTCGAATGTATTTTCGGGGCCCTTCGAGCCTCTATGAAAAACATTTTTGGCACCGGCCAACACGCCGTTGAAAATATTTTCGGCACCGGTCGAGGTCCTGTCAAAAATATTTTCGGGGCCGTCCGAGCTCCCGTCGAAAATATTTTCGGTGCCGGCCACGATCCCATTGAAAATATTTTCGATGCCGGCCGAGACCCTGTCGAAACTATTTTCGGGGCCGTCCGACCCTCTGTCGAAAACATTTTGGCACCGGCCAACACGCTGTCGAAAATATTTTTGGTGCCGGCCGAGCCCCCGTTGATAATATTTTCGGTGCCGGCCGAGCTCCAATCGAAAATATTTTCGGAGCCGGCCGAGCTCCCGTCGAAAATATTTTCGGAGCCGGCCGAGCCGCAGTCGAAAATATTTTCACCACCGGTCAAGGTACTGTCAAAATTATTTTCGGTGCCGGCCGAGCTCCCGTCGAAAACATTTTCGGTGCCGGCCGAGCTCCCATCGAAAATATTTTCGGCACCGGACGAGGTACTGTCGAAAATATTTTCGGGGCCATCCGAGCTCCTGTCGAAAATATTTTTGACGCCGGCTGAGCTTCCGTCGAAAATATTTTCGGTGCCGGCCGAGATCCCGTTGAAAATATTTTCAGAGCCGGCCGAGACCCTGTCGAAAATATTTTCGGGGCCGTCCGAGCTCCAATCGAAAATATTTTCGGAGCCGGCCGAGTTCCCGTCGAAAATATTTTCGGCTCCGTTCGAGGTCCCCTTGAAAGGATTTTCGGGGCCGTCCACGCCTCCGTTGAAAACATTTTGGCACTAGCCAACATGCCGTCGAAAATATTTTTGGTGCCGGCCGAGACCCCGTTGAAAATATTTTCGGTGCCGGCGAAGCTGCAATCGAAAATATTTTCGGAGCCGGCCGAGCTCCCGTTGAAAATATTTTTGGAGCCGGCTGAGCCGCCGTCGAAAATATTTTCCGCAACGGTCAAGGTACTGTCAAAAATATTTTCGGTGCCGGCCGAGATCCCGTCGAAAATATTTTCGGTGCCGGCCGAGCCCCCATCAAAAATATTTTCGGCGCCGTTCGAGGTACTGTCGAAAATATTGTCGGAGCCGGCCGAGCCGCCGTCGAAAATATTTTCGGTGCCGGCCGAGCTCCAATCGAAAATATTTTCGGAGCCGGCCGAGCCCCCGTTGAAAATATTTTCGGAGCCGGCTGAGCCGCCATCAAAAATATTTTCGGTACCGGCCGAGCTTCCGTCAAAAATATTTTCGGTGCCAGCCGAGCTCCCTTCGAAAATATGTTCGGCACCGGTCGAGGTCCTGTCGAAAATATTTTTGGGGCCGTCCGAGCTTCCGTCGAAAATATTTTTGACGCCGGCCGAGCTTCCGTCAAAAATATTTTTGGTGCCGGCCGAGATCCCGTCTAAAATATTTTCGGAGCCGGCCGAGACCCTGTCGAAACTATTTTCGGGGCCGTACGAGCCTCCGTCGAAAATATTTTCGGCGCCGTTCGAGGTCCCGTCAAAAGTATTTTCGGGGCTGTCCGAGCCTCTGTCGAAAACATTTTGGCACCGGCCAACACGCCGTAGAAAATATTTTCAGTGCCGGCCAAGATCCCGTTGAAAATATTTTCGAAGCCGGCCGAGACCCCGTCGAATGTATTTTCGGGGCCCTTCGAGCCTCTATCAAAAACATTTTTGGCACCGGCCGAAATGCCGTTGAAAATATTTTCCGCACCGGCCGAGGTACTGTCAAAAATATTTTCGGTGCCGGCCGAGACCCTTTCAGAAATGTTCTTGGAGCCGGCTGAGCTCCAATCGAAAATATTTTTGGAGCCGGCTGAGCTGCCGTTGAAAATATTTTCGGCACCGGACGAGGTACTGTCGAAAATATCTTTGGTGCCGGCCGAGCTCCCATCGAAAATATTTTCGGCACCGGTCGAGGTCCTGTCGAAAATATTTTCGGGGCCGGTTGAGCCCCCGTTGAAAATATTTTTGACGCCGGCCGAGCACGCTGTCGAAAATATTTTCGGGGCGTCCGAGCTCCCGTCGAAAATATTTTCGGCGCCGTTCGAGGTCCCGTCGAATATATTTTCGGGGCTCTCCGAGCCTCCGTCGAAAACATTTTTGGCACCGGCTAACACGCCGTCAAAAACATTTTGGCACCGGCCGAGCCGCCGTCGAAAATATTTTCGGTGCTGGCTGAGCTCCCTTCTAAAATATTTTCAGTGCCGGCCGAGCTCCCATCGAATATATTTTCGGTGCCGGCCCAGACCCCGTCGAAAATATTTTCGGGGCCGTCCGAGCTCCCGTCGAAAATATTTTGAACGCCGGCCGAGACCCCGTCGAAAAAATTTTCGACGCCGGCCGATATCCCGTCAAAATTATTTTTGGTGCCGGCTGAGTCCCGTCGAAAATATTTTCGGTGCCAGGCGGGCCGCCGTCGAAAATATTTTCGCTGCCGGGCGAGCTCCCTTCGAAAATATTTTCGGCACCGGTCGAGGTCCTGTCGAAAATATTTTCGGTGCCGGCCGAGACCCCATCGAATATATTTTCTGGGCCCTCCGAGCCTCTGTCGAAAACATTTTTGGCACCGGCCAACACGCCGTCGAAATATTTTTGGTGCTGGCCGAGTCCCCATTGAAAATATTTTTGGAGCTGGCTGAGCTCCCGTCTAAAATATTTTCGGTGCCGGCCGAGCTCCCATCGAAAATATTTTTGGCACCGGACGAGTTACTGTCGAAAATATTTTCGGGGCCATCCGAGCTCCCATCGAAAATATTTTTGACACCGGCCAAGCTTACGTCGAAAATATTTTCGGTGCCGGCCGAGGCCCTGTCGAAAATATCATCGGGGTCGTCCGAGCTCCCGTCGAAAATATTTTCGGCGCCGTTCGAGGTCTCGTCGAAACTATTTTCGGGGCCGTCCGAGCCTCCGTCGAAAACATTTTGGCACCGGCCAACACGCCGTCGAAAATATTTTCGGTGCCGGCTGAGACCCCGTCGAAAATATTTTCGGGGCCGTCCGAGCTCCCGTCGAAAATATTTTGAACGCCGGCCGAGACCCCGTCGAAAAAATTTTCGACGCCGGCCGATATCCCGTCAAAATTATTTTTGGTGCCAGCTGAGTCCCGTCGAAAATATTTTCGGTGCCAGGCGGGCCGCCGTCGAAAATATTTTCGCTGCCGGGCGAGCTCCTTTCGAAAATATTTTCGGCACCGGTCGAGGTCCTGTCGAAAATATTTTCGGTGCCGGCCGAGACCCCATCGAATATGTTTTCTGGGCCCTCCGAGCCTCTGTCGAAAACATTTTTGGCACCGGCCAACACGCCGTCGAAAATATTTTTGGTGCTGGCCGAGTCCCCGTTGAAAATATTTTCGGAGCTGGCTGAGCTCCCGTCTAAAATATTTTCGGTGCCGGCCGAGCTCCCATCGAAAATATTTTTGGCACCGGACGAGTTACTGTCGAAAATATTTTCGGGGCCATCCGAGCTCCCGTCGAAAATATTTTTGACACCGGCCGAGCTTCCGTCGAAAATATTTTCGGTGCCGGCCGAGGCCCTGTCGAAAATATCATCGGGGCCGTCCGAGCTCCCGTCGAAAATATTTTCGGCGCCGTTCGAGGTCTCGTCGAAACTATTTTCGGGGCCGTCCAAGCCTCCGTCGAAAACATTTTGGCACCGGCCAACACGCCGTCGAAAATATTTTCGGTGCCGGGTGAGCCTCCGTTGAAAATATTTTCGGTGCCGGCCAAGCTCCAATCGAAAATATTTTCGGAGCCGGCCGAGCTCCCGTCGAAAATATTTTCGGAGCCGGCTGAGATGCCGTTGAAAATATTTTCGCCACCGGTCAAGGTACTGTCAAAAATATTTTCGGTGCCGTCCGAGCTCCCGTCTAAAATATTTTCGGTGCCGGCCTAGTCGCCGTCGAAAATATTTTCGGCACCGGTCGAGGTACTGTCGAAAATATTTTCGGGGTCGTCCGAGCCCCCGTTAAAAATATTTTTGGTGCCGGCCGAGCTCCCGTCTAAAATATTTTCGGTGCCGGCCGAGATCCCGTCGAAAATATTTTCGGAGCCGGCCGAGCCGCCTTCGAAAATATTTTAGGCACCGGCCGAGCCTCCATCGAAAATATTTTCGGTGCCGGATGAGACACCGTCGAAAATATTTTCTGTGCCGGCCAGGCCCCCATCTAAAATATTTCCGGTGCCGGTCAGAACCTTGTCGAAAATATTTTCGGTGCCGGCCGAGCTCCCGTCGAAAATATTTTTGACGCCGGCCGAGCTCCCGTCTAAAATATTTTCGGTACCGGCCGAGCTCCCGTCGAAAATATTTTCGGCACCGGTCGAGGTACTGTCGAAAATATTTTCGGGGCCGTCCAAGCTCCCGTTGAAAATATTTTTCACGCCGGACGAGCTTCCGTCGAAAATATTTTCGGTGTTGGCCGAGATCCCGTCGAAAATATTTTCAGCGCCGTTCGAGGTCCCTTCGAAACTGTTTTCGGGGCCGTCCGAGCCTCCGTCGAAAACATTTTGGCACCGGCCAACACGCCGTCGAAAATATTTTTGGTGCCGGCCGAGCCGCCGTTGAAAATATTTTCGGTGCCGGCCGAGCTCCAATCGAAAATATTTTCGGAGCCGGATGAGTCGCCGTCGAAAATATTTCCCACACCGGTCGAGGTACTTTCGAAAATATTTTCGGTGCCGGCCGAGCCGCCGTCGAAAATATTTTCGGAACCGGTCGAGGTACTTTCGAAAATATTTTCGGTGCCGTCCGAGCTCCCGTCGAAAATATTTTTGACGCCGGCCGAGCTTCCGTCGAAAATATTTTCGGTGCCGTCCGAGACCCCGTCTAAAATATTTTTGGGGCCGTCCGAGCTCCCGTCGAAAATATTTTGAACGCCGGACGAGACCCCGTCGAAAAAATTTTCGACGCCGGCCGAGATCCCGTCGAAAATATTTTCGGAGCCGGCCGAGATCCCGTCGAAAATATTTTCGGTGCCAGGCGGGCCGCCGTCGAAAATATTTTCGGTGCCGTCCGAGCTCCCGTCGAAAATATTTTCGGCACCGGACGACGTACTGTCGAAAATATTTTCGGGGCCATCCGAGCTCCCGTCGAAAATATTTTTGATGCCGGCCGAGCTTCCGTCGAAAATATTTTCGGAGCCGGCCGAGGTCCTGTCGAAAACATTTTGGGGCCGTCCGAGCTCCCGTCGAAAATATTTTCGGCGCCCTTCGAGGTCCTGTCGAAAATATTTTCGGGGCCGTCCGAGCCTCCGTCAAAAACATTTTGGCACCGGCCGAAAAGCCGTTGAAAATAGTTGTGGTGCCGGCCGAGCCCCCGTTGAAAATATTTTCGGAGCCGTCCGAGCTCCCGTCGAAAATATTTTGAACACCGGCCGAGACCCCGTCGAAAAAATTTTCGACGCCGGCCGATATCCCGTTGAAATTATTTTCGGTGCCGGGTGAGCCTCCGTCGAAAATATTTTCGGTGCCAGGCGGGCCGCCGTCGAAAATATTTTCGGTGCCGGCCGAGCTGCCGTCGAAAATATTTTCGGAACCGGTCGAGGTACTGTCGAAAATATTTTCGGGGCCGTCCGAGCTTCCGTCGAAAATATTTTCGTTGCTGGCCGAGATCCCGTCGAAAATATTTTCGGAGCCGGCCGAGACCCTGTCGAAAATATTTTCGATGCCAGACGAGCCTCCGTCGAAAATATTTTCGGTGCCAGCTGGGCCCCCGTCGAAAATATTTTTGGCACCGGCCAACAAGCCGTCGAAAATATTTTTGGCGCCGTTCGCGGTCCCGTCGAAAATATTTTCGGCACCGGTCGAGGTACTGTCGAAAATATTTTCGGGGCCGTCCGAGCTCCCGTTGAAAAAATTTTTGACGCCGGCCGAGCTTCCGTCGAAAATATTTTCGGTGCCGGCCGAGATCCCGTTGAAAATATTTTCGGAGCCGGCCGAGCTGCCGTCGAAAATATTTTAGGCACCGGCCGAGCCTCCATCGAAAATATTTTCGGTGCCGGCCGGGCCCCCGTCTAAAATATTTTCGGTGCCGGTCAGAACCTTGTCGAAAATATTTTTGGGGCCGGCCGAGCTCCCGTCGAAAATATTTTTGATGCCGGCCAAGCTTCCGTCGAAAATATTTTCGGTGCCGGCCGAGACCCCGTCGAAAATATTTTCGGGGCCGTCCGAGCCTCCGTCGAAAACAATTTTGGCATCGTCCAACACGCCGTCGAAAATATTTTCGGTGCCGGCCGAGCCCTTGTTAAAAATATTTTCGGTGCTGGCCGAGCTCCCATCTAAAATATTTTCGGAGCCGGCCGAGCTCCCGTCGAAAATATTTTTGGAGTCGGCCGAGACATTGTCGAAAATATTTTCGGGGCCATCCGAGCTCCCGTCGAAAATATTTTTGACGCCGGCGGAGCTTCCATCGAAAATATTTTCGGTGCCGGCCGAGATCCCGTTGAAAATATTTTCGGAGCCGGCCGAGACCCTGTCGAATATATTTTCGGGGCCCTCTGAGCCTCCGTCGAAAACATTTTTGGCACCGGCCAACACGCCGTCGGAAATATTTTTGGTGCCAGCCGAGCCCCCGTTGCAAATATTTGCGGTGCCGGCCGAGCTCCAATAGAAAATATTTTCGGAGCCGGCCGAGCTCCCGTCGAAAATCTTTCCAGAGCCGGCTGAGCCGCCGTCGAAAATATTTTCGGCACCGGTCGAGGTACTGTCAAAAATATTTTCGGTGCCGGACGAGCTTCCGTCGAAAATATTTTCGGTGCCGGCCGAGATCCTGTCGAAGATATTTTCGCTGCCGGCCGAGCTCCCGTCGAAAATATTTTCGGCACCGGTCGAGGTACTGTCGAAAATATTTTCGGGGCCGTCCGAGCTCCCGTTGAAAATATTTTTGACGCCGGCCGAGCTTCCGTCGAAAATAGTTTGGATGCCAGCCGAGCCTCCCTCGAAAATATTTTCAGTGCCGGCCGAGATCCCGTCGAAAATATTTTTGGCACCAGCCAACACGCCGCCGAAACTATTCTCGGGGCCGTCCGAGCCTCCGTCGAAAACATTTTGGCACCGGCCGAAATGCCGTTGAAAATATTTCTGGTGCCGGCTGAGCTCCAATCGAAAATATTTTCGGGGCCGTCCGAGCTCCCGTCGAAAATATTTTCGGCTCCGGTCGAGGTACTGTCGAAAATATTTTCGGGGCCATCCGAGCCTCCGTCGAAAACATTTTGGCACCGGCCAACATGCCGTTGAAAATATTTTCGGTGCCGGCCGAGCCCCCGTTGAAAATATTTTCGGGGCCGGCCGAGCTCCCGTCAAAAATATTTTCGGAGCCGGCCGAGCTCCCATCGAAAATATTTTCGGAGCCGGCTGAGCTGCCGTCGAAAATATTTTCGCCACCGGTCAAGGTATTGTCAAAATATTTTCGGTGCCGTCCGAGCTCCCGTCTAAAATATTTTCGGTGCCGGCCGAGCCGCCGTTGAAAATATTTTTGGCACCGGTGGAGGTACTGTCGAAAATATTTTCGGGGCCATCCGAGCTCCCGTCGAAAATATTTTTGACGCCGGCGGAGCTTCCGTTGAAAATATTTTCGGGGCCGTCCGAGACCCCGTTAAAAATATTTTCGGTGACGGCCGAGCTCCCGTCTAAAATATTTTCGGTGCCGGCCGAGCTCCCATCGAAAATATTTTCGGCACCGGTCGAGGTCCTGTCGAAAATATTTTCGGGGCCGTCCGAGGTCCCGTCAAAAATATTTTTATCGCCGGCCGAGCTCCCGTGGAAAATATTTTCGGAGCCGGCCGAGATCCCGTTGAAAATATTTTCGGAGCCGGCCGAGACCCCGTCGAATATATTTTCGGGGCCCTCTGAGCCTCCGTCAAAAACATTTTTGGCACCCGTCAACACGCCATCGAAAATATTTTTGGTGCCGGCCGAGCCCCCGTTGAAAATATTTTCGGAGCCGGCCGAGCTCCCTTCGAAAATATTTTCGGAGCCGGCTGAGCTCCCGTCTAAAATATTTGCGGTGCCGGCCGAGCTCCCATCGAAAATATTTTTGACGCCGGCCGAGCTTCCGTCGAAAATATTTTCGGGGCCATCCGAGCTCCCGTCGAAAATATTTTTGACGCCGGCCGAGCTTCCGTCGAAAATATTTTCGGTGCCGTTCAAGGTCCCGTCGAAACTATTTTCGGGGCCGTCCGAGTCTCCGTCGAAAACATTTGGGCACCGGCCAACACGCCGTCGAAAATATTTTTGGTGCCGGCCGAGCCCCCGTTGAAAATATTTTTGGTGCCGGCCGAGCTCCAATCGAAAATATTTTCGGAGCCGGCCGAGCTTCCGTCGAAAATATTTTTGGTGCCGGCTGAGATCCCGTTGAAAATATTTTCGGTGCCGGCTGAGCTGCCGTCGAAAATATTTTCGCCACCGGTCAAGGTATTGTCAAAATATTTTCGGTGCCGTCCGAGCTCCCGTCTAAAATATTTTCGGTGCCGGCCGAGCCGCCGTTGAAAATATTTTTGGCACCGGTGGAGGTACTGTCGAAAATATTTTCGGGGCCATCCGAGCTCCCGTCGAAAATATTTTTGACGCCGGCGGAGCTTCCGTTGAAAATATTTTCGGGGCCGTCCGAGACCCCGTTAAAAATATTTTCGGTGACGGCCGAGCTCCCGTCTAAAATATTTTCGGTGCCGGCCGAGCTCCCATCGAAAATATTTTCGGCACCGGTCGAGGTCCTGTCGAAAATATTTTCGGGGCCGTCCGAGGTCCCGTCAAAAATATTTTTATCGCCGGCCGAGCTCCCGTGGAAAATATTTTCGGAGCCGGCCGAGATCCCGTTGAAAATATTTTCGGAGCCGGCCGAGACCCCGTCGAATATATTTTCGGGGCCCTCTGAGCCTCCGTCAAAAACATTTTTGGCACCCGTCAACACGCCATCGAAAATATTTTTGGTGCCGGCCGAGCCCCCGTTGAAAATATTTTCGGAGCCGGCCGAGCTCCCTTCGAAAATATTTTCGGAGCCGGCTGAGCTCCCGTCTAAAATATTTGCGGTGCCGGCCGAGCTCCCATCGAAAATATTTTTGACGCCGGCCGAGCTTCCGTCGAAAATATTTTCGGGGCCATCCGAGCTCCCGTCGAAAATATTTTTGACGCCGGCCGAGCTTCCGTCGAAAATATTTTCGGTGCCGTTCAAGGTCCCGTCGAAACTATTTTCGGGGCCGTCCGAGTCTCCGTCGAAAACATTTGGGCACCGGCCAACACGCCGTCGAAAATATTTTTGGTGCCGGCCGAGCCCCCGTTGAAAATATTTTTGGTGCCGGCCGAGCTCCAATCGAAAATATTTTCGGAGCCGGCCGAGCTTCCGTCGAAAATATTTTTGGTGCCGGCTGAGATCCCGTTGAAAATATTTTCGGTGCCGGCCAAGACCACGTCGAAAATATTTTCGGTGCCGGCCGAGATCCTGTCAAAAATCTTTTGGATGCCAGCCGAGCCTCCAATGAAAATATTTTCGGTGCCAGCTGGGCCCCCGTCGAAACTATTTTTGGCACCGGCCAAGCCGCCGTCGAAAATATTTTCAGCGCCGTTCGCGGTCCCGTCGAAAATATTTTCGGCACCGGTCGAGGTACTGTCGAAAATATTTTCGGGGCCGTCCGAGCTCCCGTCGAAAATATTTCTGACGCCGGACGAGCTTACGTCGAAAATATTTTCGGTGCCGGCCGAGATCCTGTCAAAGATAGTTTCGGTGCCGGCCGAGCTCCCGTCGAAAATATTTTCGGCACCGGTTGAGGTACTGTCGAAAATATTTTCGGGGCCGTTCGAGCTCCCGTCGAAAATATTTTCGGTGCCGGCCGTGATCCCATCGAAAATATTTTCAGAGCCGGCCGAGACGTCGTCGAAAATATTTTAGGCACCGGCTGAGCCTCCATTGAAAATATTTTCGGGGCCGTCCCAGCTCCCGTCGAAAATATTTCTGACGCCGGACGAGCTTCCGTCGAAAATATTTTCGGTGCCGGCCGAGATCCCATCGAAAATATTTTCGGAGGCGGCCGAGCCGCCGTCGAAAATATTTTAGGCACCGGCCGAGCCTCCATCGAAAATATTTTCGGTGCCGGATGAGACACCGACGAAATTATTTTCGGTGCCGGCCGGGCCTCCGTCTAAAATATTTTCGGTGCCGGATGAGCTCCAATCGAAAATATTTTCGCCACCGGTCAAGGTACTGTCAAAATATTTTCGGTGCGGGCCGAGCTCCAATCGAAAATATTTTTGGTGCCGGCCGAGCCGCCGTCGAAAATATTTTCGGCACCGGTCGAGGTGCTGTCGAAAATATTTTCGGGGCCGTCCGAGCTCCCGTCGAAAATATTTTTGACGCCGGCGGAGCTTCCGTCGAAACTATTTTTGGTGCCGTTCGAGGTCCCATCGAAACTATATTCGGGGCCGTCCGAGCTCACGTCAAAAATATTTTCGGAGCCGGCTGAGCTGCCGGCGAAAATATTTTCGGTGCTGGCCGAGATCCCGTCGAAAATATTTTTGGAGCTGGCCAAGCCGCCTTCGAAAATATTTTAGGCACCGGCCGAGCCTCCATCGAAAATATTTTCGGTGCCGGTCAGAAGCTTGTCGAAAATATTTTTGGGGCCGGCCGAGCTCCCGTCGAATATATTTTTGACGCCAGACGAGCTTCCGTCGACAATATTTTCGGTGCCAGCCGAGATCCTGTCGAAGATATTTTCGGAGCCGGCCGAGATCCCGTCTAAAATATTTTTGACGCCGGCGGAGCTTCTGTCGAAAATATTTTCGGTGCCGGCCGAGATTCCGTCGAAAATATTTTCGGAGCCGGCCGAGACCCCGTCGAAAATATTTTTGGTGCCGGCCGAGATCCTGTCGAAATCTTTTGGATGCCAGCCGAGCCTCCGTCGAAAATGTTTTGGGTGCCAGCTGGGCCCCCGTCGAATATATTTTTGGCACCGGCCAACACGCCGTCGTATATATTTTCGGCGCCGTTCGCGGTCCTGTCGAAAATATTTTCGGAACCGGTAGAGGTCCTGTCGAAAATATTTTCGGGGCCGTCCGAGCTCCCGTCAAAAATATTTTTGACGCCGGCGGAGCTTCCGTCGAAAATATTTTCGGTGCCGTCCGAGATCCCGTTGAAAATATTTCGGAGCCGGCTGAGACCCCGTCGAATATATTTTCGGGGCCCTCCGAGCCTCCGTCGAAAACATTTTTGATACCGGCCAACACGCCGTCGTAAATATTTTTGGTGCCGGCCGAGCTCCCCTCGAAAATATTTTCGGGGGGGTCCTAGCCCCCGTTAAAAATATTTTCGGTGCCGGCCGAGCTCCCGTCTAAAATATTTTCGGCGCCGTTCGCGGTCCCGTCGAAAATATTTTCGGCACCGGTCGAGGTACTGTCGAAAATATTTTCGGGGCCGTCCGAGCTCCCGTCGAAAATATTTCTGACGCCAGACGAGCTTCCGTCGAAAATATTTTCGGTGCCAGCCGAGATCCTGTCGAAGATATTTTTGGTGCCGGCCGAGTTCACGTTGAAAATATTTTCGGAGCCGGCCGAGCTCCCGTCGAAAATATTTTCGGAGCCGGCTGAGCTGCCGTCGAAAATATTTTTGATGCCGGCCAAGCTTCCGTCAAAATTATTTTCGGTGCCGGCCAAGCTCCAATCGAAAATATTTTCGGAGCCGGCCGAGCTCCCGTCGAAAATATTTTCGGAGCCGGTCGAGCTCCCTTCGAAAATATTTTCGCCACTTGTCAAGGTACTGTCAAAAGTATTTTCGGTGCCGTCCGAGCTCCCGTCTAAAATATTTTCGGTGCCGGCCTAGTCGCCGTCGAAAGTATTTTCCGAACCGGTCAAGGTACTGTCAAAAATATTTTCGGTGCCGGACGAGCTTCCGTCGAAAATATTTTCGGTGCCGGCCGAGATCCCGTCGAAGATATTTTCGCTGCCGGCCGAGCTCCCGTCAAAAATATTTTCGGAGCCGGCCGAGCCGCCTTCGAAAAAATTTTAGGCACCGGCCGAGCCTCCATCGAAAATATTTTCGGTGCCGGATGAGACACCGTCGAAAATATTTTCGTTGCCGGCCAGGCCCCCGTCTAAAATATTTTCGGTGCCGGTCAGAACCTTGTCGAAAATATTTTCGGTGCCGGCCGAGCTCCCGTCGAAAATATTTTTGACGCCGGCCGAGCTTCCGTCGAAAATATTTTCGGTACCGGCTGAGCTCCCATCGAAAATATTTTCGGCACCGGACGAGGTACTGTCGAAAATATTTTCGGGGCCATCCGACCTCCCGTCGAAAATATTTTTGACGCCGGCCGAGCTTCCGTTGAAAATATTTTCGGTGCCGGCCGAGCTCCCGTCTAAAATATTTTCGGTGCCGGCCGAGCCGCCATCCAAAATATTTTCGGCACCGGTCGAGCTCCCGTCTAAAATATCTTCGGTGCCGGGCGAGCTCCCTTCGAAAATATTTTCGGCATCGGTCGAGGTCCTGTCGAAAATATTTTCGGGGCCGTCTGAGCCGCCGTTAAAAATATTTTTGGTGCCGGCCAATCTCCCATCGAAAATATTTTCGGGGCCATCCGAGCTCCCGTCGAAAATATTTTCGGTGCCGGCCGAGATCCCGTTGAAAATATTTTCGGAGCCGACCGAGACCCCGTCGAATATATTTTCGGGGCCCTCCGAGCCTCCGTCGAAAACATTTTTGGCACCGGCCAACACGCCGTCGAAAATATTTTTGGTGCCGGCCGAGCCCCCGTTGAAAATATTTTCGGTGCCGGCCGAGCTGCAATCGAAAATATTTTCGGAGCCGGCCGAGCCGCCGTCGAAAATATTTTCCGCACCGGTCGAGGTACTGTCAAAAATATTTTCGGTGCCGGCCGAGCTCCCGTCGAAAATATTTTTGGTACCGGCCGAGCTCCCACCGAAAATATTTTCGGCACCGGACGAGGTACTGTCGATAATATTTTCTGGGCTGTCCGAGCTTCCGTCGAAAATATTTTCGGGGCCGTTCGAGCTCCCATCGAAAATATTTTCGGAGCCGGCCGAGACGCTTTCGAAAATATTTTCGGGGCCGTCCGATCCTCTGTCAAAAATATTTTGGCACCGGCCAACACGCCGTCTAAAATATTTTTGGTGCCGGCTGAGCTCCGGTCGAAAATATTTTCACCACAGGTTAATGTACTGTCAAAAATATTTTCGGTGCCGGCCGAGCTCCCGTCTAAAATATTTTCAGTGCCGGCCGAGCCGTCGTCGAAAATATTTTCGGCACCGGTCGAGGTACTGTCGAAAATATTTTCAGGGCCGTCCGAGCCGCCGTTAAAAATATTTTCGGTGCCGGCCGAGCTCCCGTCTAAAATATCTTCGGTGCCGGCCGAGCTCCCTTCGAAAATATTTTCGGAGCCGGCCGAGCTCCCGTCTAAAATATTTTCGGAGCCGGCCGAGACCCTGTCGAAAATATTTTCGGAGCCGGCCGAGACCCTGTCGAAAATATTTTCGGAGCCGTCCGAGCTCCCGTCGAAAATATTTTCAGCGCCGGTCGAGCTCCAATCGAAAATATTTTCGGAGCCGGCCGAGATCCCGTCGAAAATATTTTCGGAGCCGGCCGAGACCCCGTCGAAAATATTTTCAGGGACGTCTGTGCCTCCGTCGAAAACATTTTGGCACCGGCCAACACGCCGTCAAAAATATTTTTGGTGCCGGCCGAGCCCCTGTTGAAAATATTTTCTGTGCCGGCCGAGCTCCAATCGAAAATATTTTCGGAGCCGGCCGAGCTGCCGTCGAAAATATTTTCGCCACCGGTCAAGGTACTGTCAAAAATATTTTCGCTGCTGGCCGAGCTCCCATCTAAAATATTTTCGGTGCCGGCCGAGCCGCCGTCGAAAATATTTTCCGCAGCGGTCAAGGTACTGTCAAAAATATTTTCGGGGCCGTCCGAGCCTCCGTCGAAAATATTTTCGGTGCCGGCCGAGATCCCGTCGAAAATATTTTCGGAGCCGGCCGAGACCCTGTCGAAAATATTTTCGGTGCCGTCCGAGCTCCCGTCGAAAATATTTTCGGTGCCGGCCGAGCCCCTGTGGAAAATATTTTTGGTGCCGGCCGAGCTGCCGTCGAAAATATTTTCGGAGCCGGCTGAGCTGCCGTCGAAAATATTTTCGACACCGATCAAGGTACTGTCAAAAATATTTTCGGTGCCGGCCGAGCTCCCGTCTAAAATATTTTCAGTGCCGGCCGAGCCGCCGTCGAAAATATTTTCGCCACCGGTCAAGGTACTGTCAAAAATATTTTCGGTGCCGGCCGAGCTCCCATCTAAAATATTTTCGGTGCTGGCCGAGCCGCCGTCGAAAATATTTTCCGCAGCGGTCAAGGTACTGTCAAAAATATTTTCGGGGCCGTCCGAGCCTCCGTCGAAAATATTTTCGGTGCCGGCCGAGATCCCGTCGAAAATATTTTCGGAGCCGGCCGAGACCCTGTCGAAAATACTTTCGGTGCCGGCCGAGCTCCCGTCGAAAATATTTTCGGTGCCGGCCGAGCCCCTGTGGAAAATATTTTTGGTGCCGGCCGAGCTGCCGTCGAAAATATTTTCGGAGCCGGCTCAGCTGCCGTCGAAAATATTTTCGACACCGATCAAGGTACTGTCAAAAATATTTTCGGTGCCGGCCGAGCTCCCGTCTAAAATATTTTCAGTGCCGGCCGAGCAGCCGTCGAAAATATTTTCGGCACCGGTCGAGGTACTGTCGAAAATATTTTCGGTGCTGGCCGAGCTCCCATCGAAAATATTTTCGGTGCCGGCCGAGCTCCCATCGAAAATATTTTCGCCACCGGACGAGGTACTGTCGAAAATGTTTTCGGGGCCATCCGAGCTCCCGTCGAAAATATTTTTGACGCCGGCCGAGCTTCAGTCGAAAATATTTTCGGTGCCGGCCGAGATCCCATCGAAAATATTTTCGGAGCCGGCCGAGACCCTGTCGAAAATATTTTCGGTGCCGGCCGAGCTCCCGTCGAAAATATTTTCGGTGCCGGCCGAGCTCCCGTCGAAAATATTTTCGGCGCCGTTCGAGGTCCCGTCGAAACTATTTTCGGGGCCGTCCGAGCCTCCGTTGAAAAAATTTTGGCACCGGGCAACACGCCGTCGAAAATATTTTCGGTGCCGGCCGAGCCCCCGTTGAAAATATTTTCGGTGCCGGCCAAGCCGCCGTCGAAAATATTTTCGGCACCGGTCGAGGTACTGTCGAAAAGATTTTCGGGGCCATCCGAGCCGCCGTTAAAAATATTTTCGGTGCCGGCCGAGCTCCCGTCTAAAATATCTTCCGTGCCGGCCGAGCTCCCTTTGAAAATATTTTCGGCACCGGTCGAGGTGGTGTCGAAAATATTTTCGGGGCCGGCCGAGCTCCCGTCGAAAATATTTTCGGTGCCGGCCGAGCTCCCGTTGAAAATATTTTCGGCGCCATTCGAGGTCCCGTCAAAACTATTTTTGACGCCGGCCGAGCCTCCGTCGGATACATTTTGGCACTGGCCAACACGCTGTCGAAAATATTTTCGGGGCCGTCCGAGCCCCCGTTGAAAATATTTCTGACGCCAGACAAGCTTCCGTCGAAAATATTTTCGGTGCCGGCCGAGATCCTGTCGAAGATATTTTTGGTGCCGGCCGAGCTCCAGTCAAAAATATTTTCGGCACCGGTCATGGTAGTGTCGAAAATATTTTCGGAGCCGGCCGAGCTCCCGTCGAAAATATTTTCGGAGCCGGCTGAGCTGCCGTCGAAAATATTTTCGCCACAGGTCGAGGTACTGTCAAAAATATTTTCGGGGCCATCCGAGCTCCCGTCGAAAATATTTTTGACGCCAGCCTAGCTTCCATCGAAATTATTTTCGGTGCCAGCCGAGATCACGTCGAAAATATTTTCGGAACCGGCCGAGCCGCCGACGAAAATATTTTAGGCACCGGCCGAACTCCCTTCGAAAATATTTTTGGCGCCGTTTGAGGTCCCGTCGAAACTATTTTCGGGGCCGTCCTGACTCCGTCGAAAACATTTTGGCACCGGCCAACACGCCGTCGAATATATTTTTGACGCCGGCCGCACTTCCGTCGAAAATATTTTCGGAGACGGCCAAGACCCCGCCGAATATATTATCGTGGCCTTCCGAGCCTCCGTCGAAAACTTTTTGGGCACCGGCCAACGCGCCGTTGAAAATATTTTTGGTGCCGGCCGAGACCCCATTGAAAATATTTTTGGTGCCGGCCGAGCTGCAATTGAAAATATTTTCGGAGCCGGCCGAGCTCCCGTCGAAAATATTTTCGGAGCCGGCCGAGACCCTGTCGAAAATGTTTTCAGGGCCGGCTGAGCTCCCGTCGAAAATATTTTCGGCGCCGTTCGAGGTCCCATCGAAACTATTTTTGGGGCTGTCCGAGCCTCCGTCGAAAACATGTTGGCACCGGCCAACATGCCGTCGAAAATATGTTCGGTGCCGGCCGAGCCCCCGTTGAAAATATTTTCGGTGCCGGCTGAGCTGCAATCGAAAATATTTTCGGAGCCGGCCGAGCTCCCGTCGAAAATATTTTCGGAGCCGGCTGAGCTGCCGTCGAAAATATTTTCGCCACCGGTCAAGGTACTGTCAAAAATATTTTCGGTGCCGGCCGATCTCCCGTCTAAAATATTTTCGGTGCCAGCCGAGCCGCCGTCGAAAATATTTTCGCCACCGGTCGAGGTACTGTCAAAAATATTTTCGAGGCCATCCGAGCTCCCGTCTAAAATATTTTTGACGCCAGCCTAGCTTCCATCGAAATTATTTTCGGTGCCAGCCGAGATCACGTCGAAAATATTTTCGGAACCGGCCGAGCTCCCGTCGAAAATATTTTTGGTGCCGGCCAAGCTCCCGTCGAAAATATTTTCAGTGCCGGCCGAGCTCCCGTCGAAAATATTGTCGGAGCCGGCCGAGCCGCCGTCGAAACTATTTTCGGTGCCGGCCGGCACCTTGTCAAAAGTATTTTTGGTGCCGGCCGAGCTCCCGTCAAAAATATTTTCGGTGCCGGCCGAGCTCCCATCGAAAATATTTTCGGAGCCGGCTGAGCTGCCGTCGAAAATATTTTCGCCACTGGTCAAGGTACTGTCAAAAATATTTTCGGTGACGGCCGAGCTCCCGTCTAAAATATTTTCGGTGCCGGCCGAGCTGCCTTCGAAAATATTTTAGGCACCGGCAGAGCCTCCATCGAAAATATTTTCGGTGCCGGCCGGGCCCCCGTCTAAAATATTTTCGGTGCCGGTCAGAACCTTGTCGAAAATATTTTCGGGGCCGGCCGAGCTCCCGTCGAAAATATTTTCGGGGCCGTCCGAGCCTCCGTCGAAAATATTTTCGGTGCCGGCCGAGACCCCGTCGAAAATATTTTCGGGGCTGTCCGAGCCTCCGTCGAAAACATTTTTGGCATCGTCCAACACGCCGTCGAAAATATTTTCGGTGCCGGCTGAGACCCCGTCGAAAATATTTTCGGAGCCGGCCGAGACCCCGTCGAAAATATTTTCGGGGCCGGCCGAGCCTCCATCGAAAATATTTTGGACACCGGCCGAGACCCCGTCGAAAAAATTTTCAACGCCGGCCGAGATCCCGTTGAAAATATTTTCGGTGCCGGCTGAGTCCCGTCTAAAATATTTTTGGTGCCATTCGAGGTCCCGTCGAAAATATTGTCGGAGCCGGCCGATGCGCCGTCTAAAATATTTTCGGTGCCGGCCGAGCTCCCGTCGAAAATATTTTCGGTGCCCGCCGAGCTCCGGTCGAAAATATTGTCGGAGCCGGCCGAGCCGCCGTCGAAAATATTTTCGGTGCCGGCCGGGCCCCCGTCGAAAATATTTTCGGTGCCGGCCGAGCCCCTGTTAAAAATATTTTCGGTGCCGGCCGAGCTCCAGTCTAAAATATTTTCGGTGCCGGCCGAGCTCCCGTCTAAAATATTTTCGGCACCGGTCGAGGTCCTGTCGAAAATATTTTCGGGGCCGTCCGAGCTCCCGTCGAAAATATTTTCAGTGCCGGCCGAGCTCCCGTCGAAAATATTGTCGGAGCCGGCCGAGCCGCCGTCGAAACTATTTTCGGTGCCGGCCGGCACCTTGTCAAAAGTATTTTTGGTGCCGGCCGAGCTCCCGTCAAAAATATTTTCGGTGCCGGCCGAGCTCCCATCGAAAATATTTTCGGTGCCGGCCGGGCCCCCGTCTAAAATATTTTCGGTGCCGGTCAGAACCTTGTCGAAAATATTTTCGGGGCCGGCCGAGCTCCCGTCGAAAATATTTTTGACGCCGGCCAAGCTTCCGTCGAAAATATTTTCGGTGCCGGCCGAGACCCCGTCGAAAATATTTTCGGGGCTGTCCGAGCCTCCGTCGAAAACATTTTTGGCATCGTCCAACACGCCGTCGAAAATATTTTCGGTGCCGGCTGAGACCCCGTCGAAAATATTTTCGGAGCCGGCCGAGACCCCGTCGAAAATATTTTCGGGGCCGGCCGAGCCTCCATCGAAAATATTTTGGACGCCGGCCGAGACCCCGTCGAAAAAATTTTCAACGCCGGCCGAGATCCCGTTGAAAATATTTTCGGTGCCGGCTGAGTCCCGTCTAAAATATTTTTGGTGCCATTCGAGGTCCCGTCGAAAATATTGTCGGAGCCGGCCGATGCGCCGTCTAAAATATTTTCGGTGCCGGCCGAGCTCCCGTCGAAAATATTTTCGGTGCCCGCCGAGCTCCGGTCGAAAATATTGTCGGAGCCGGCCGAGCCGCCGTCGAAAATATTTTCGGTGCCGGCCGGGCCCCCGTCGAAAATATTTTCGGTGCCGGCCGAGCCCCTGTTAAAAATATTTTCGGTGCCGGCCGAGCTCCAGTCTAAAATATTTTCGGTGCCGGCCGAGCTCCCGTCTAAAATATTTTCGGCACCGGTCGAGGTCCTGTCGAAAATATTTTCGGGGCCGTCCGAGCTCCCGTCGAAAATATTTTTGATGCCGTTCGAGGTCCCGTCGAAAATATTTTCGGGGCCGTCCGAGTCTCCGTCGAAAACATTTTGGCACCGACCAACACGCCGTTGAAAATATTTTTGGTGCCAGCCGAGACCCTGTTGAAAATATTTTCGGTGCCGGCCGAGCTCCAATCGAAAATATTTTCGGAGCCAGCCAAGCTCCCGTCGAAAATATTTTCGGATCCGGCTGAGCTGCCGTCGAAAATATTTTCGCCACCGGTGAAGCTACTGTCAAAAATATTTTCGGGGCCGTCCGAGCTCCCGTCGAAAATATTTTGGACGCCAGCCGAGACCCCGTCGAAAAAATTTTCAACGCCGGCCGAGATCCCGTTGAAAATATTTTCGGTGCCGGCTGAGTCCCGTCTAAAATATTTTCGGTGCCAGGCGGTCCCCCGTCGAAAATATTTTTGGTGCCAGCCGAGCTCCCGTCGAAAATATTTTCGGTGCCGGCCGAGCTCCCGTCGAAAATATTGTCGGAGCCGGCCGAGCCGCCGTCGAAAATATTTTCGGTGCCGGCCGGGCCCCCGTCTAAAATATTTTCGGTGCCGGTCAGAACCTTTTCGAAAATATTTTCGGGCCCGGCCAAGCTCCCGTCGAAAATATTTTTGATGCCGGCAAAGCTTCCATCGAAAATATTTTCGGTGCCGGCCGAGACCCCGTCGAAAACATTTTCGGCACCGGTCGAGGTACTGTTGAAAATATTTTCGGTGCCGGCCGAGACCCCGTCGAAAACATTTTCGGCACCAGTCGAGGTACTGTTGAAAATATTTTCGGGGCCGTCCAAGCTCACGTTGAAAATATTTTCACGCCGGCCGAGCTTCCGTCGAAAGTATTTTCGGTGCCGGCCAAGATCCCGTCGAAAATATTTTCGGAGCCGGACGAGCCGCCGTCGAAAATATTTTACGCACCGGCCGAGCTCCCGTCGAAAATATTTTTGGCGCCTTTCGAGGTCCCGTCGAAACTATTTTCGGGGCCGTTCTGCCTCCGTCGAAAACATTTTGGCACCGGCCAACACGCCGTCGAAAATATTTTTGGCAGCGGCCAACACGACGTCGAAAATATTTTCGGCGCCGTTCGCGGTCCCGTCGAAAATATTTTCGGCTCCGGTCGAGGTACTGTCGAAAATATTTTCGGGGCCGTCCGAGCTCCCGTCGAAAATATTTTTGACGCCAGCCGAACCGTCGTCGAAAATATTTTCGGTGCCGGCCGAGCTCCCGTCGAAAATATTTTCGGCGCCGTTCGAGGTCCCGTCGAAACTATTTTCGGGGCCGTCCTGCCTCCGTCAAAAACATTTTGGCACCGGCCAACACGCCGTTGAAAATATTTTTGGTGCCGGCCGAGCCCCCGTTGAAAATATTTTCGGTGCCGGCCGAGCTCCAATCGAAAATATTTTCGGAGCCGGCCGAGCTCCCGTCGAAAATATTTTCGGCGCCGTTCGAGGTCCCGTCGAAACTATTTTCGGGGCCGTCCTGCCTCCGTCAAAAACATTTTGGCACCGGCCAACACGCCGTTGAAAATATTTTTGGTGCCGGCCGAGCCCCCGTTGAAAATATTTTCGGTGCCGGCCGAGCTGCAATCGAAAATATTTTCGGAGCCGGCCGAGCTCCCGTCTAAAATATTGTCGGAGCCGGCTGAGCCGCCGTCGAAAATATTTTCGGCACCGGTCGAGGTACTGTCGAAAATATTTTCGCTGCCGGCCGAGCTCCCGTCTAAAATATTTTCGGTGCCGTACGAGCTCCCCTCGAAAATATTTTTGACGCCGGCCGAGCTCCCGTCGAAAATATTGACGGAGCCGGCCGAGATGCCGTCGAAACTATTTTCGGTGCCGGCCGAGACCCCGTCGAATATATTTTCGGGGCCCTCAGAGCCTCCGTCAAAAACATTTTTGGCACCGGCCAACACGCCGTCGAAAATATTTTTGGTGGCGGCCGAGCCCCCGTTGAAAATATTTTCGGTGCCGGCCGAGCTCCCGTCTAAAATATTTTCGGTGCCGTACGAGCTCCCCTCGAAAATATTTTCGACGCCGGCCGAGCTCCCGTCGAAAATATTTTCGGCACCAGTCGAGGTACTGTTGAAAATATTTTCGGTGACTGCCGAGCTCCCGTCAAAAATATTTCTGACGCCAGACGAGCTTCCGTGGAAAATATTTTCAGTGCCGGCCGAAATACTGTCAAAGATATTTTCGGTGCCGGCCGAGCTCCCGTCGTAAATATTTTCGGCACCAGTCAAGGTAGTGTCGAAAATATTTTCGGAGCCGGCCGAGCTCCGGTCGAAAATATTTTCGGAGCCGGCTGAGCTGCCGTCGAAAATATTTTCGGTGCCGGTCAGAACCTTGTCGAAAATATTTTCGGGGCCGGCCGAGCTCCCGTCGAAAATATTTTCGGGGCCGTCCGAGCCTCCGTCGAAAACATTTTTGGCACTGGCCAACACGCCGTCGAAAATATTTTCGGTGCCGGCCGAGCTCCAATCGAAAATAATTTCGCAGCCGGCCAAGCTCCCGTCGAAAATATTTTCGGAGCCGGCTGAGCTGCCGACGAAAATATTTTCGCCACCGGTCAAGGTACTGTCAAACATATTTTCGGTGCCGGCCGAGCTCCCGTCTAAAATATTTTCGGTGCCGGCCGAGGCGCCGTCGAAAATATTTTCGGAACCAGTCGAGGTACTGTCGAAAATATTTTCGGGGCCGTCCGAGCCGCTGTTAAAAATATTTTCGGTGCCGGCTGAGCTCCCGTCTAAAATATCTTCGGTGCTGGCCGAGCTCCCTTCGAAAATATTTTTGACGCCGGTGGAGCTTCCGTCGAAAATATTTTCGGCGCCGGCCGAGATCCCATTGAAAATATTTTCGGAGCCGGCCGAGTCCCCATCGAATATATTTTCGGAGCCCTCCGAGCCTCCGTCGAAAACATTTTTGGCACCGGCCAACACGCCGTCGAAAATATTTTTGGTGCCGGCCGAGCCCCCGTTGAAAATCTTTTCGGTGCCGGCCGAGCTGCAATCGAAAATATTTTCGGAGCCGGCCGAGCTCCCGTCAAAAATATTTTCGGAGCCGGCTGAGCCGCCGTCGAAAATATTTTCCGCACCGGTCAAGGTATTTTCAAAAATATTTTCGCTGCCGGCCGAGGTCCCGTCGAAAATATTTTCGGCACCGGTCGAGTTACTGTCGAAAATATTTTCGGCACCGCTCGAGGTCCTGTCGAAAATATTTTCGGGGCCATCCGAGCTCCCGTCGAAAATATTTTTGATGCCAGTGGAGCTTCCGTCGAAAATATTTTAGGCGCCGTTCGTGGTCCCGTCGAAAATATTTCTGACGCCGGACGAGCTTCCGTCGAAAATATTTTCGGTGCCGGCCGAGATCCTGTCGAAGATATTTTCGGAGCCGGCCGAGCCGCCTTCGAAAATATTTTAGGCACCGGCCGAGCCTCCATCGAAGATATTTTCGGTACCGGATGAGACACCGACGAAAATATTTTCGGTGCTGGCCGGGCCCCCGTCTAAAATATTTTCGGTGCCGGCCGGCACCTTGTCAAAAGTATTTTTGGTGCCGGCCGAGCTCCCGTCAAAAATATTTTCGGTGCCGGCCGAGCTCCCATCGAAAATATTTTCGGTGCCGGCCGAGACCCCTTCGAAAATATTTTACGGGCCGTCCGAGCCTCCGTCGAAAACGTTTTTGGCACCAGCCAACACGTCGTCGAAAATATTTTCGGCACCGGTCGAGGTACTGTCAAAAATATTTTCGAGGCCATCCGAGCTCCCGTCTAAAATATTTTTGACGCCAGCCTAGCTTCCATCGAAATTATTTTCGGTGCCAGCCGAGATCACGTCGAAAATATTTTCGGAACCGGCCGAGCTCCCGTCGAAAATATTTTTGGTGCCGGCCAAGCTCCCGTCGAAAATATTTTCAGTGCCGGCCGAGCTCCCGTCGAAAATATTGTCGGAGCCGGCCGAGCCGCCGTCGAAACTATTTTCGGTGCCGGCCGGCACCTTGTCAAAAGTATTTTTGGTGCCGGCCGAGCTCCCGTCAAAAATATTTTCGGTGCCGGCCGAGCTCCCATCGAAAATATTTTCGGAGCCGGCTGAGCTGCCGTCGAAAATATTTTCGCCACTGGTCAAGGTACTGTCAAAAATATTTTCGGTGACGGCCGAGCTCCCGTCTAAAATATTTTCGGTGCCGGCCGAGCTGCCTTCGAAAATATTTTAGGCACCGGCAGAGCCTCCATCGAAAATATTTTCGGTGCCGGCCGGGCCCCCGTCTAAAATATTTTCGGTGCCGGTCAGAACCTTGTCGAAAATATTTTCGGGGCCGGCCGAGCTCCCGTCGAAAATATTTTCGGGGCCGTCCGAGCCTCCGTCGAAAATATTTTCGGTGCCGGCCGAGACCCCGTCGAAAATATTTTCGGGGCTGTCCGAGCCTCCGTCGAAAACATTTTTGGCATCGTCCAACACGCCGTCGAAAATATTTTCGGTGCCGGCTGAGACCCCGTCGAAAATATTTTCGGAGCCGGCCGAGACCCCGTCGAAAATATTTTCGGGGCCGGCCGAGCCTCCATCGAAAATATTTTGGACACCGGCCGAGACCCCGTCGAAAAAATTTTCAACGCCGGCCGAGATCCCGTTGAAAATATTTTCGGTGCCGGCTGAGTCCCGTCTAAAATATTTTTGGTGCCATTCGAGGTCCCGTCGAAAATATTGTCGGAGCCGGCCGATGCGCCGTCTAAAATATTTTCGGTGCCGGCCGAGCTCCCGTCGAAAATATTTTCGGTGCCCGCCGAGCTCCGGTCGAAAATATTGTCGGAGCCGGCCGAGCCGCCGTCGAAAATATTTTCGGTGCCGGCCGGGCCCCCGTCGAAAATATTTTCGGTGCCGGCCGAGCCCCTGTTAAAAATATTTTCGGTGCCGGCCGAGCTCCAGTCTAAAATATTTTCGGTGCCGGCCGAGCTCCCGTCTAAAATATTTTCGGCACCGGTCGAGGTCCTGTCGAAAATATTTTCGGGGCCGTCCGAGCTCCCGTCGAAAATATTTTCAGTGCCGGCCGAGCTCCCGTCGAAAATATTGTCGGAGCCGGCCGAGCCGCCGTCGAAACTATTTTCGGTGCCGGCCGGCACCTTGTCAAAAGTATTTTTGGTGCCGGCCGAGCTCCCGTCAAAAATATTTTCGGTGCCGGCCGAGCTCCCATCGAAAATATTTTCGGTGCCGGCCGGGCCCCCGTCTAAAATATTTTCGGTGCCGGTCAGAACCTTGTCGAAAATATTTTCGGGGCCGGCCGAGCTCCCGTCGAAAATATTTTTGACGCCGGCCAAGCTTCCGTCGAAAATATTTTCGGTGCCGGCCGAGACCCCGTCGAAAATATTTTCGGGGCTGTCCGAGCCTCCGTCGAAAACATTTTTGGCATCGTCCAACACGCCGTCGAAAATATTTTCGGTGCCGGCTGAGACCCCGTCGAAAATATTTTCGGAGCCGGCCGAGACCCCGTCGAAAATATTTTCGGGGCCGGCCGAGCCTCCATCGAAAATATTTTGGACGCCGGCCGAGACCCCGTCGAAAAAATTTTCAACGCCGGCCGAGATCCCGTTGAAAATATTTTCGGTGCCGGCTGAGTCCCGTCTAAAATATTTTTGGTGCCATTCGAGGTCCCGTCGAAAATATTGTCGGAGCCGGCCGATGCGCCGTCTAAAATATTTTCGGTGCCGGCCGAGCTCCCGTCGAAAATATTTTCGGTGCCCGCCGAGCTCCGGTCGAAAATATTGTCGGAGCCGGCCGAGCCGCCGTCGAAAATATTTTCGGTGCCGGCCGGGCCCCCGTCGAAAATATTTTCGGTGCCGGCCGAGCCCCTGTTAAAAATATTTTCGGTGCCGGCCGAGCTCCAGTCTAAAATATTTTCGGTGCCGGCCGAGCTCCCGTCTAAAATATTTTCGGCACCGGTCGAGGTCCTGTCGAAAATATTTTCGGGGCCGTCCGAGCTCCCGTCGAAAATATTTTTGATGCCGTTCGAGGTCCCGTCGAAAATATTTTCGGGGCCGTCCGAGTCTCCGTCGAAAACATTTTGGCACCGACCAACACGCCGTTGAAAATATTTTTGGTGCCAGCCGAGACCCTGTTGAAAATATTTTCGGTGCCGGCCGAGCTCCAATCGAAAATATTTTCGGAGCCAGCCAAGCTCCCGTCGAAAATATTTTCGGATCCGGCTGAGCTGCCGTCGAAAATATTTTCGCCACCGGTGAAGCTACTGTCAAAAATATTTTCGGGGCCGTCCGAGCTCCCGTCGAAAATATTTTGGACGCCAGCCGAGACCCCGTCGAAAAAATTTTCAACGCCGGCCGAGATCCCGTTGAAAATATTTTCGGTGCCGGCTGAGTCCCGTCTAAAATATTTTCGGTGCCAGGCGGTCCCCCGTCGAAAATATTTTTGGTGCCAGCCGAGCTCCCGTCGAAAATATTTTCGGTGCCGGCCGAGCTCCCGTCGAAAATATTGTCGGAGCCGGCCGAGCCGCCGTCGAAAATATTTTCGGTGCCGGCCGGGCCCCCGTCTAAAATATTTTCGGTGCCGGTCAGAACCTTTTCGAAAATATTTTCGGGCCCGGCCAAGCTCCCGTCGAAAATATTTTTGATGCCGGCAAAGCTTCCATCGAAAATATTTTCGGTGCCGGCCGAGACCCCGTCGAAAACATTTTCGGCACCGGTCGAGGTACTGTTGAAAATATTTTCGGTGCCGGCCGAGACCCCGTCGAAAACATTTTCGGCACCAGTCGAGGTACTGTTGAAAATATTTTCGGGGCCGTCCAAGCTCACGTTGAAAATATTTTCACGCCGGCCGAGCTTCCGTCGAAAGTATTTTCGGTGCCGGCCAAGATCCCGTCGAAAATATTTTCGGAGCCGGACGAGCCGCCGTCGAAAATATTTTACGCACCGGCCGAGCTCCCGTCGAAAATATTTTTGGCGCCTTTCGAGGTCCCGTCGAAACTATTTTCGGGGCCGTTCTGCCTCCGTCGAAAACATTTTGGCACCGGCCAACACGCCGTCGAAAATATTTTTGGCAGCGGCCAACACGACGTCGAAAATATTTTCGGCGCCGTTCGCGGTCCCGTCGAAAATATTTTCGGCTCCGGTCGAGGTACTGTCGAAAATATTTTCGGGGCCGTCCGAGCTCCCGTCGAAAATATTTTTGACGCCAGCCGAACCGTCGTCGAAAATATTTTCGGTGCCGGCCGAGCTCCCGTCGAAAATATTTTCGGCGCCGTTCGAGGTCCCGTCGAAACTATTTTCGGGGCCGTCCTGCCTCCGTCAAAAACATTTTGGCACCGGCCAACACGCCGTTGAAAATATTTTTGGTGCCGGCCGAGCCCCCGTTGAAAATATTTTCGGTGCCGGCCGAGCTCCAATCGAAAATATTTTCGGAGCCGGCCGAGCTCCCGTCGAAAATATTTTCGGCGCCGTTCGAGGTCCCGTCGAAACTATTTTCGGGGCCGTCCTGCCTCCGTCAAAAACATTTTGGCACCGGCCAACACGCCGTTGAAAATATTTTTGGTGCCGGCCGAGCCCCCGTTGAAAATATTTTCGGTGCCGGCCGAGCTGCAATCGAAAATATTTTCGGAGCCGGCCGAGCTCCCGTCTAAAATATTGTCGGAGCCGGCTGAGCCGCCGTCGAAAATATTTTCGGCACCGGTCGAGGTACTGTCGAAAATATTTTCGCTGCCGGCCGAGCTCCCGTCTAAAATATTTTCGGTGCCGTACGAGCTCCCCTCGAAAATATTTTTGACGCCGGCCGAGCTCCCGTCGAAAATATTGACGGAGCCGGCCGAGATGCCGTCGAAACTATTTTCGGTGCCGGCCGAGACCCCGTCGAATATATTTTCGGGGCCCTCAGAGCCTCCGTCAAAAACATTTTTGGCACCGGCCAACACGCCGTCGAAAATATTTTTGGTGGCGGCCGAGCCCCCGTTGAAAATATTTTCGGTGCCGGCCGAGCTCCCGTCTAAAATATTTTCGGTGCCGTACGAGCTCCCCTCGAAAATATTTTCGACGCCGGCCGAGCTCCCGTCGAAAATATTTTCGGCACCGGTCGAGGTACTGTTGAAAATATTTTCGGTGACTGCCGAGCTCCCGTCAAAAATATTTCTGACGCCAGACGAGCTTCCGTGGAAAATATTTTCAGTGCCGGCCGAAATACTGTCAAAGATATTTTCGGTGCCGGCCGAGCTCCCGTCGTAAATATTTTCGGCACCAGTCAAGGTAGTGTCGAAAATATTTTCGGAGCCGGCCGAGCTCCGGTCGAAAATATTTTCGGAGCCGGCTGAGCTGCCGTCGAAAATATTTTCGGTGCCGGTCAGAACCTTGTCGAAAATATTTTCGGGGCCGGCCGAGCTCCCGTCGAAAATATTTTCGGGGCCGTCCGAGCCTCCGTCGAAAACATTTTTGGCACTGGCCAACACGCCGTCGAAAATATTTTCGGTGCCGGCCGAGCTCCAATCGAAAATAATTTCGCAGCCGGCCAAGCTCCCGTCGAAAATATTTTCGGAGCCGGCTGAGCTGCCGACGAAAATATTTTCGCCACCGGTCAAGGTACTGTCAAACATATTTTCGGTGCCGGCCGAGCTCCCGTCTAAAATATTTTCGGTGCCGGCCGAGGCGCCGTCGAAAATATTTTCGGAACCAGTCGAGGTACTGTCGAAAATATTTTCGGGGCCGTCCGAGCCGCTGTTAAAAATATTTTCGGTGCCGGCTGAGCTCCCGTCTAAAATATCTTCGGTGCTGGCCGAGCTCCCTTCGAAAATATTTTTGACGCCGGTGGAGCTTCCGTCGAAAATATTTTCGGCGCCGGCCGAGATCCCATTGAAAATATTTTCGGAGCCGGCCGAGTCCCCATCGAATATATTTTCGGAGCCCTCCGAGCCTCCGTCGAAAACATTTTTGGCACCGGCCAACACGCCGTCGAAAATATTTTTGGTGCCGGCCGAGCCCCCGTTGAAAATCTTTTCGGTGCCGGCCGAGCTGCAATCGAAAATATTTTCGGAGCCGGCCGAGCTCCCGTCAAAAATATTTTCGGAGCCGGCTGAGCCGCCGTCGAAAATATTTTCCGCACCGGTCAAGGTATTTTCAAAAATATTTTCGCTGCCGGCCGAGGTCCCGTCGAAAATATTTTCGGCACCGGTCGAGTTACTGTCGAAAATATTTTCGGCACCGCTCGAGGTCCTGTCGAAAATATTTTCGGGGCCATCCGAGCTCCCGTCGAAAATATTTTTGATGCCAGTGGAGCTTCCGTCGAAAATATTTTAGGCGCCGTTCGTGGTCCCGTCGAAAATATTTCTGACGCCGGACGAGCTTCCGTCGAAAATATTTTCGGTGCCGGCCGAGATCCTGTCGAAGATATTTTCGGAGCCGGCCGAGCCGCCTTCGAAAATATTTTAGGCACCGGCCGAGCCTCCATCGAAGATATTTTCGGTACCGGATGAGACACCGACGAAAATATTTTCGGTGCTGGCCGGGCCCCCGTCTAAAATATTTTCGGTGCCGGTCAGAACCTTGTCGAAAATATTTTCGGGGCCGTCCGAGCTCCCGTCGAAAATATTTTTGAGGCCGTCCAAGCTTCCGTCAAAAATATTTTCGGTGCCGGCCGAGACCCCTTCGAAAATATTTTACGGGCCGTCCGAGCCTCCGTCGAAAACGTTTTTGGCACCAGCCAACACGTCGTCGAAAATATTTTCGGCACCGGTCGAGGTACTGTCAAAAATATTTTCGAGGCCATCCGAGCTCCCGTCTAAAATATTTTTGACGCCAGCCTAGCTTCCATCGAAATTATTTTCGGTGCCAGCCGAGATCACGTCGAAAATATTTTCGGAACCGGCCGAGCTCCCGTCGAAAATATTTTTGGTGCCGGCCAAGCTCCCGTCGAAAATATTTTCAGTGCCGGCCGAGCTCCCGTCGAAAATATTGTCGGAGCCGGCCGAGCCGCCGTCGAAACTATTTTCGGTGCCGGCCGGCACCTTGTCAAAAGTATTTTTGGTGCCGGCCGAGCTCCCGTCAAAAATATTTTCGGTGCCGGCCGAGCTCCCATCGAAAATATTTTCGGAGCCGGCTGAGCTGCCGTCGAAAATATTTTCGCCACTGGTCAAGGTACTGTCAAAAATATTTTCGGTGACGGCCGAGCTCCCGTCTAAAATATTTTCGGTGCCGGCCGAGCTGCCTTCGAAAATATTTTAGGCACCGGCAGAGCCTCCATCGAAAATATTTTCGGTGCCGGCCGGGCCCCCGTCTAAAATATTTTCGGTGCCGGTCAGAACCTTGTCGAAAATATTTTCGGGGCCGGCCGAGCTCCCGTCGAAAATATTTTCGGGGCCGTCCGAGCCTCCGTCGAAAATATTTTCGGTGCCGGCCGAGACCCCGTCGAAAATATTTTCGGGGCTGTCCGAGCCTCCGTCGAAAACATTTTTGGCATCGTCCAACACGCCGTCGAAAATATTTTCGGTGCCGGCTGAGACCCCGTCGAAAATATTTTCGGAGCCGGCCGAGACCCCGTCGAAAATATTTTCGGGGCCGGCCGAGCCTCCATCGAAAATATTTTGGACACCGGCCGAGACCCCGTCGAAAAAATTTTCAACGCCGGCCGAGATCCCGTTGAAAATATTTTCGGTGCCGGCTGAGTCCCGTCTAAAATATTTTTGGTGCCATTCGAGGTCCCGTCGAAAATATTGTCGGAGCCGGCCGATGCGCCGTCTAAAATATTTTCGGTGCCGGCCGAGCTCCCGTCGAAAATATTTTCGGTGCCCGCCGAGCTCCGGTCGAAAATATTGTCGGAGCCGGCCGAGCCGCCGTCGAAAATATTTTCGGTGCCGGCCGGGCCCCCGTCGAAAATATTTTCGGTGCCGGCCGAGCCCCTGTTAAAAATATTTTCGGTGCCGGCCGAGCTCCAGTCTAAAATATTTTCGGTGCCGGCCGAGCTCCCGTCTAAAATATTTTCGGCACCGGTCGAGGTCCTGTCGAAAATATTTTCGGGGCCGTCCGAGCTCCCGTCGAAAATATTTTCAGTGCCGGCCGAGCTCCCGTCGAAAATATTGTCGGAGCCGGCCGAGCCGCCGTCGAAACTATTTTCGGTGCCGGCCGGCACCTTGTCAAAAGTATTTTTGGTGCCGGCCGAGCTCCCGTCAAAAATATTTTCGGTGCCGGCCGAGCTCCCATCGAAAATATTTTCGGTGCCGGCCGGGCCCCCGTCTAAAATATTTTCGGTGCCGGTCAGAACCTTGTCGAAAATATTTTCGGGGCCGGCCGAGCTCCCGTCGAAAATATTTTTGACGCCGGCCAAGCTTCCGTCGAAAATATTTTCGGTGCCGGCCGAGACCCCGTCGAAAATATTTTCGGGGCTGTCCGAGCCTCCGTCGAAAACATTTTTGGCATCGTCCAACACGCCGTCGAAAATATTTTCGGTGCCGGCTGAGACCCCGTCGAAAATATTTTCGGAGCCGGCCGAGACCCCGTCGAAAATATTTTCGGGGCCGGCCGAGCCTCCATCGAAAATATTTTGGACGCCGGCCGAGACCCCGTCGAAAAAATTTTCAACGCCGGCCGAGATCCCGTTGAAAATATTTTCGGTGCCGGCTGAGTCCCGTCTAAAATATTTTTGGTGCCATTCGAGGTCCCGTCGAAAATATTGTCGGAGCCGGCCGATGCGCCGTCTAAAATATTTTCGGTGCCGGCCGAGCTCCCGTCGAAAATATTTTCGGTGCCCGCCGAGCTCCGGTCGAAAATATTGTCGGAGCCGGCCGAGCCGCCGTCGAAAATATTTTCGGTGCCGGCCGGGCCCCCGTCGAAAATATTTTCGGTGCCGGCCGAGCCCCTGTTAAAAATATTTTCGGTGCCGGCCGAGCTCCAGTCTAAAATATTTTCGGTGCCGGCCGAGCTCCCGTCTAAAATATTTTCGGCACCGGTCGAGGTCCTGTCGAAAATATTTTCGGGGCCGTCCGAGCTCCCGTCGAAAATATTTTTGATGCCGTTCGAGGTCCCGTCGAAAATATTTTCGGGGCCGTCCGAGTCTCCGTCGAAAACATTTTGGCACCGACCAACACGCCGTTGAAAATATTTTTGGTGCCAGCCGAGACCCTGTTGAAAATATTTTCGGTGCCGGCCGAGCTCCAATCGAAAATATTTTCGGAGCCAGCCAAGCTCCCGTCGAAAATATTTTCGGATCCGGCTGAGCTGCCGTCGAAAATATTTTCGCCACCGGTGAAGCTACTGTCAAAAATATTTTCGGGGCCGTCCGAGCTCCCGTCGAAAATATTTTGGACGCCAGCCGAGACCCCGTCGAAAAAATTTTCAACGCCGGCCGAGATCCCGTTGAAAATATTTTCGGTGCCGGCTGAGTCCCGTCTAAAATATTTTCGGTGCCAGGCGGTCCCCCGTCGAAAATATTTTTGGTGCCAGCCGAGCTCCCGTCGAAAATATTTTCGGTGCCGGCCGAGCTCCCGTCGAAAATATTGTCGGAGCCGGCCGAGCCGCCGTCGAAAATATTTTCGGTGCCGGCCGGGCCCCCGTCTAAAATATTTTCGGTGCCGGTCAGAACCTTTTCGAAAATATTTTCGGGCCCGGCCAAGCTCCCGTCGAAAATATTTTTGATGCCGGCAAAGCTTCCATCGAAAATATTTTCGGTGCCGGCCGAGACCCCGTCGAAAACATTTTCGGCACCGGTCGAGGTACTGTTGAAAATATTTTCGGTGCCGGCCGAGACCCCGTCGAAAACATTTTCGGCACCAGTCGAGGTACTGTTGAAAATATTTTCGGGGCCGTCCAAGCTCACGTTGAAAATATTTTCACGCCGGCCGAGCTTCCGTCGAAAGTATTTTCGGTGCCGGCCAAGATCCCGTCGAAAATATTTTCGGAGCCGGACGAGCCGCCGTCGAAAATATTTTACGCACCGGCCGAGCTCCCGTCGAAAATATTTTTGGCGCCTTTCGAGGTCCCGTCGAAACTATTTTCGGGGCCGTTCTGCCTCCGTCGAAAACATTTTGGCACCGGCCAACACGCCGTCGAAAATATTTTTGGCAGCGGCCAACACGACGTCGAAAATATTTTCGGCACCAGTCGAGGTACTGTCGAAAATATTGTCGGGGCCGTCCAAGCCCCCGTTAAAAATATTTTCGGTGCCGGCCGAGCTCCCGTCTAAAATATTTTCGGCGCCGTTCGCGGTCCCGTCGAAAATATTTTCGGAGCCGGCCAAGACCCCGTCTAAAATATTTTCGGAGCCGGTCAGAACCATGTCGAAAATATTTTCGGGGCCATCCGAGCTCCCGTCGAAAATATTTTTGACGCCGGCCAAGCTTCCGTCGAAAATATTTTCGGAGCCGGCCGAGACCCCGTCGAAAATATTTTCGGTGCCGGCCGAGCCTCCGTCGAAAACATTTTTGGCACCGGCCAACACGCCGTCGAAAATATTTTTGGTGCCGGCCGAGCCCCCGTTGAAAATATTTTCGGTGCCGGCCGAGCTGCAATCGAAAATATTTTCCGCACCGGTCGAGGTACTGTCAAAAATATTCTCAGTGCCGGCCGAGCTCCCGTCTAAAATATTTTCTGTGCCGGCCGAGCTCCCATTGAAAATATTTTCGGAACCGGACGAGGTACTGTCGAAAATATTTTCGGGGCCATCCGAGCTCCCATCGAAAATATTTTTGACGCCGGCCGAGCTTCCGTCGAAAATATTTTCGGAGCCGGCTGAGCTGCCGTCGAAAATATTTTCGCCAGCGGTCAAGGTACTGTCAGAAATATTTTCGGTGCCGGCCGAGCTCCCGTCGAAAATATTTTCGGTGCCGGCCGAGCTCGTGTCGAAAATATTTTCGGTGCTGGCCGAGCTCCATTCGAAAATATTTTTGGAGCCGGCTGAGCTGCCGTCGAAAATATTTTCGCCACCGGTCAAGGTACTGTCAAAAATATTTTCGGTGCCGGCCGAGCTCCCGTCGAAAATATTTTCGGTGCCGGCCGAGCTCCCGTCGAAAATATTTTCGGTGCTGGCCGAGCTCCCGTCTAAAATATTTTCTGAGCCGGCTGAGCTGCCGTCGAAAATATTTTCGCCACCGGTCAAGGTACTGTCAAAAATATTTTCGGTGCCGGCCGAGCTCCCGTCGAAAATATTTTCGGTGCCGGCCGAGACCCTGTCGAAAATATTTTCGGAGCCGGCTGAGCTCCCGTCTGAAATATTTTCGGAGCCGGCCGAGACCCTGTCGAAAATATTTTCGGTGCCGGCCGAGATCCTGTCAAAGATATTTTCGGTGCCGGCCGAGATCCCGTCGAAAATATTTTAGGCACCGGCCGAGCTCCCGTCGAAAATATTTTAGGCACCAGCCGAGCCTCCATCGAAAATATTTTCGGTGCCAGATGAGACACCGACAAAAATATTTTCGGTGCCGGCCGGGCCCCCGTCTAAAATATTTTCGGTGCCGGTCAGAACCATGTCGAAAATATTTTCGGGGCCATCCGAGCTCCCATCGAAAATATTTTTGACACCGGCTGAGCTTCCGTCGAAAATATTTTCGGTGCCGGCCGAGCCCCCGTTGAAAATATTTTCGGTGCCGGCCGAGCTCCCCTCGAAAATATTTTCGGTGCCGGCCGAGACCCTGTCGAAAATATTTTTGGTGCTGGCCGAGCTCCCGTCTAAAATATTTTCGGTGCCGGCCGAGCTCCCATCGGAAATATTTTCGGCACCGGTCGAGGTCCTCTCGAAAATATTTTCAGGGCCGTCCGAGTTCCCGTCGAAAATATTTTTGACGCCGGCTGAGCTTCCGTCGAAAATATTTTCGGTGCCGGCCGAGACCCCGTCGAAAATATTTTCGGGGTCGTCCGACCCTCTGTCGAAAAAATTTTGGCACCGGCCAACACGCCGTCGAAAATAATTTTGGTGCTGGCCGAGCCCCCGTTGAAAATATTTTCGGTGCCGGCCGAGCTCGAATCGAAAATATTTTCGGAGCCGGCAGAGCTCCCGTCGAAAATATTTTAGGTGCCGGCCGAGCTCCCGTCTAAAATATTTTTGGTGCCGGCCGAGCCGCAGTCGAAAATATTTTCAGCACCGGTCGAGGTACTGTCGAAAATATTTTCGGGGCCGTCCGAGCTCTCGTCGAAAATATTTTTGACGCCGGCCGAGCCCCCGTTGAAAATATTTTCGGTGCCGGCCGAGCTCCAATCGAAAATATTTTCGGAGCCGGCCGAACTCCCGTCCGATATATTTTCGGAGCCGGCTGAGCTGCTGTCGAAAATATTTTCGCCAGCGGTCGAGGTCCTCTCGAAAATATTTTCGGGGCCGTCCGAGCTCCCGTCGAAAATATTTTTGACGCCGGCCGAGCTTCCGTCGAAAATATTTTCGGTGCCGGCCGAGATCCCGTTGAAAATATTTTCGGAACCGGCTGAGCTCCCGTCTGAAATATTTTCGGAGCCGGCAGAGCTGCCGTCGAAAATATTTTCGCCACGGGTCAAGGTACTGTCAAAAATATTTTCGGGGCCATCCGAGCTCCCATCGAAAATATTTTTGACGCCGGCGGAGCTTCCGTCGAAAATATTTTCGGTGCCAGCTGATATCGCATCTAAAATATTTTCGGAGCCGGCCGAGACCCTGTCGAAAATATTTTCGCCACCGGTCGAGGTCCTCTCGAAAATATTTTCGGGGCCGTCCGAGCTCCCGTCGAAAATATTTTTGACGCCGGCCGAGCTTCCGTCGAAAATATTTTCGGTGCCAGCCGAGATCCCGTTGAAAATATATTCGGAACCGGCTGAGCTCCCGTCTGAAATATTTTCGGAGCCGGCAGAGCTGCCGTCGAAAATATTTTCGCCACGGGTCAAGGTACTGACAAAAATATTTTCGGGGCCATCCGAGCTCCCATCGAAAATATTTTTGAAGCCGGCGGAGCTTCCGTCGAAAATATTTTCGGTGCCAGCCGATATCCCGTCTAAAATATTTTCGGAGCCGGCCGAGACCCTGTCGAAAATATTTTCGGCGCCGTCCGAGCTCCCGTCGCAACTATTTTCGGGGCCGTCCGAGCCTCCGTTGAAAACATTTTGGCACCGGCCAACACGCCGTCGAAAATATTTTTGGTGCCGGCCGAGCCCCCGTTGAAAATATTTTCGGTGCCGGCCGAGCTCCCCTCGAAAATATTTTCGGAGCCGGCCGAGCTCCTGTCGAAAATATTTTCGGAGCCGGCCGAGAACCCGTCGAAAATATTTTCGGTGCCGGCCGAGATCCTGTCGAAGATATTTTCGGTGCCGGCCGAGATCCCGTCGAAAATATTTTAGGCACCGGCCGAGCTCCCGTCGAAAATATTTTAGCCACCGGCCGAGCCTCCATCGAAAATATTTTCGGTGCCAGATGAGACACCGACAAAAATATTTTCGGTGCCGGCCGGGCCCCCGTCTAAAATATTTTCGGTGCCGGTCAGAACCTTGTCGAAAATATTTTCGGGGCCGGCCGAGATACTGTCGAAGATATTTTCAGTGCCGGCCGAGCTCCAATCGAAAATATTTTCGGAGCCGGCTGAGCTGCCATCGAAAATATTTTCGCCACCGGTCAAGGTACTGTCAAAAATATTTTCGGTGCCGGCCGAGCTCCCGTCTAAAATATTTTCGGTGCCGGCCTATTCGCCATTGAAAATATTTTCGGCACCGGTCGAGGTACTGTCGAAAATATTGTCAGGGCCGTCCAAGCCCCTGTTAAAAATATTTTCGGTGCCGGCCGAGCTCCCGTCTAAAATATTTTCGGCGCCGTTCGCGGTCCCGTCGAAAATATTTTCGGCACCGGTCGAGGTACTGTCGAAAATATTTTCGGGGCCGTCCGAGCTCCCGTCAAAAATATTTCTGACACCAGACGAGCTTCCGTCGAAAATATTTTCGGTGCCGGCCGAGATCCTGTCGAAGATATTTTCGGTGCCGGCCGAGCTCCCGTCGAAAATATTTTCGACACCGGTCGAGGTACTGTCAAAAATATTTTCGGGGCCGTCCGAGCTCCCGTTGAAAATATTTTTGATGCCGGCCGAGCTCCCGTCGAAAATATTTTCGGTGCCGGCCGAGATCCCGTTGAAAATATTTTCGGAGCCGGCCGAGACCCCATCGAATATTTTTTCGGGGCCGTCCGAGCTCCCGTCGAAAATATTTTTGACGCCGGCCAAGATTCCATCGAAAATATTTTCGGAGCCGGCTGAGACTCCGTCGAAAATATTTTCGGGGCCGTCCGAGCCTCCGTCGAAAACATTTTTGGCACCGGCCAACACGCCGTCGAAAATATTTTCGGTGCCGGCCGAGCTGCAATTGAAAATATTTTCGGTGCTGGCCGAGCTCCCGTCAAAAATATTTTCGCAGCCGGCTGAGCTGCCGTCGAAAATATTTTTGGTGCCGGCCGAGCTCCCGTCTAAAATATTTTCGGTGCCGGCTGAGCCGCCTTTGAAAATATTTTCGGCACCGGTCGAGGTCCTGTCGAAAATATTTTCGGGGCCGTCCGAGCTCCCATCGAAAATATTTTTGTCGCCGGCCGAGCTTCCGTTAAAAAATATTTTGGATGCCAGCCGAGCCTCCGTCGAAAATATTTTCGGTGCCAGCTGGGCCCCCGTCGAAAATATTTTTGGCACCGGCCAACATGCCGTCGAAAATATTTTCGGCACCGTTCGCGGTCCCGTCGAAAATATTTTCGGCACCGGTCGAGGTACTGTTGAAAATATTTTCGGGGCCGTCCGAGCTCCCGTCGAAAATATTTCTGACGCCAGACGAGCTTCCGTCGAAAATATTTTCGGGGCCGTCCGAGCTCCCGTTGAAAATATTTTTGACACCGGCCGAGCTTCCGTCGAAAATATTTTCGGTGCCGGCCAAGATCCCATCGAAAATATTTTCGGAGCCGGCCAAGCTCCCGTCTAAAATATTTTCGGTGCTGGCCGAGACCCCGTCGAAAATATTTTCGGGGCCATCCGAGCTCCCGTCAAAAATATTTCTGACGCCGGACGAGACCATATCGAAAAAATTTTCGACGCCGGCCGAGATCCCGTCGAAAATATTTTTGACGCCGGCCAAGCTTCCATCGAAAATATTTTCGGAGCCGGCTGAGACTCCGTCGAAAATATTTTCGGGGCCGTCCGAGCCTCCGTCGAAAACATTTTTGGCATCGGCCAACACGCCGTCGAAAATATTTTCGGTGCCGGCCGAGCTGCAATTGAAAATATTTTCGGTGCTGGCCGAGCTCCCGTCAAAAATATTTTCGCAGCCGGCTGAGCTGCCGTCGAAAATATTTTTGGTGCCGGCCGAGCTCCCGTCTAAAATATTTTCGGTGCCGGCTGAGCTCCCATCGAAAATATTTTTGTCGCCGGCCGAGCTTCCGTTAAAAAATATTTTGGATGCCAGCCGAGCCTCCGTCGAAAATATTTTCGGTGCCAGCTGGGCCCCCGTCGAAAATATTTTTGGCACCGGCCAACATGCCGTCGAAAATATTTTCGGCACCGTTCGCGGTCCCGTCGAAAATATTTTCGGCACCGGTCGAGGTACTGTTGAAAATATTTTCGGGGCCGTCCGAGCTCCCGTCAAAAATATTTCTGACGCCAGACGAGCTTCCGTCGAAAATATTTTCGGGGCCGTCCGAGCTCCCGTTGAAAATATTTTTGACACCGGCCGAGCTTCCGTCGAAAATATTTTCGGTGCCGGCCAAGATCCCATCGAAAATATTTTCGGAGCCGGCCAAGCTCCCGTCTAAAATATTTTCGGTGCCAGCCGAGACCCCGTCGAAAATATTTTCGGGGCCATCCGAGCTCCCGTCAAAAATATTTCTGACGCCGGACGAGACCATATCGAAAAAATTTTCGACGCCGGCCGAGATCCCGTCGAAAATATTTTCGGTGCCAGCTGAGTTCCGTCTAAAATATTTTCGGTGCCAGGCGGGCCCTCATCGAAAATATTTTCGGTGCCGGCCGAGCCCCCATCGAAAATATTTTCGGCGCCGTTCGAGGTCCCGTCGAAAATATTGTCGGAGCCGGCCGAGACGCCGTCGAAAATATTTTCGGTGCCGGCTGAGCTCCCGTCGAAAATATTTTCAGTGCCGGCCGAGCTCCCGTCGAAAATATTGTCGGAGCCGGCCGAGCCACCGTCGAAACTATTTTCGGTGCAGGCCGGCACCTTGTCGAAAATATTTTCGGGGCTGGCCGGGCCCCCGTCTAAAATATTTTCGGTGCCGGTCAGAACCTTGTCGAAAATATTTTCGGGGCCGTCCGAGCTCCCGTCGAAAATATTTTTGGCACCGGCCAACACGCCGTCTAAAGTATTTTCGGACCCGCCCGAGCCCCGTTAAAAATATTTTCGGTGCCGGCCGAGCTCCCGTGTAAAATATTTTCGGTGCCGGCCGAGCTCCTGTCTAAAATATTTTCGGTGCCGGTCGAGGTCCTGTCGAAAATATTTTCGGGGCCGTCCGAGCTCCGGTCGAAAATATTTTTGACGCCGGCCGAGCTTCCGTCGAAAATATTTTCGGTGCCGGCCGAGATCCCGTCGAAAATATTTTCGGAGCCGGCCGAGTTCCCATCGAAAATATTTTCGGGGCCATCCGAGCTCCCGTCGAAAATATTTTCGGCGCCGTTCGAGGTCCCGTCGAAGCTATTTTCAGGGCCGTCCGAGCCTCTGTCGAAAACATTTTGGCACTGGCCAACACGCCGTCGAAAATATTTTCGGTGCCGGTCGAGATTCAGTCGAAAATATTTTTGGTGCCGGCCGAGACCCTGTCGAAAATATTTTCGGTGCCGGCCGAGATCCCATCGAAAATATTTTCGGAGCCGGCCGAGCTTCCGTCGAAAATATTTTCAGGGCCGTCCGAGCTCCCGTCTAAAATATCTTCGGTGCCGGGCGAGCTCCCTTGGAAAATATTTTCGGCACCGGTCGAGGTCCTGTCGAAAATATTTTCGGAGCCGGCTGAGATGCCGTCGAAAATATTTTCGCCACCGGTCAAGGTACTGTCAAAAATATTTTCGGTGCCGGCCGAGCTCCCGTCTAAAATATTTTCGGTGCCGGACGAGGTACTGTCGAAAATATTTTCGGGGCCGTCCGAGCCGCCGTTAAAAATATCTTCGGTGCCGGCCGAGCTCCCGTCTAAAATATTTTCGGTGCCGGCCTAGCTCCCATCGAAAATATTTTCGGCACCGGTCGAGGTCCTGTCGAAAATAGTTTCGGGGCCGTCCGAGCTCCTGTCGAAAATATTTTTGACGCCGGCGGAGCTTCCGTCTAAAATATTTTCGGTGCCGGCCGAGATCCCGTTGAAAATATTTTCGGAGCCGGCCGAGACCCCGTCGAATATATTTTCGGGGCCCTCCGAGCCTCCGTCGAAAACATTTTTGGCACCGGCCAACACGCCGTCGAAAATATTTTTGGTGCCGGCCGAGCCCCCGTTGAAAATATTTTCGGTGCCGGCCGAGCTCCAATCGAAAATATTTTCGGAACCGGCCAAGCTCCCGTCGAAAATATTTTCGGAAGCGGCTAAGCTGCCGTCGAAAATATTTTCCGCACCGGTCAAGGTACTGTCAAAAACATTTTCGGTGCCGGACGAGCTTCCGTCGAAAATATTTTCGGTGCCGGCCGAGATCCTGTCGAAGATATTTTCGGTGCCGGCCGAGCTCCCGTCGAAAATATTGTCGGTGCCGGACGAGCTCCCGTCGAAAATATTGTCGGAGCCAGCCGAACCGCCGTCGAAACTATTTTCGGTGCCGGCCGGCACCTTGTCAAAAATATTTTTGGTGCCGACCGAGCTCCCGTCGAAAATATTTTCGGAGCCGGCCGAGACGCCGTCTAAAATATTTTCGGTGCCTGCCAGAACCCTGTCAAAAAAATCTTCGGGGCCTTCCGAGCTCCCGTCGAAAATATTTTTGACGCCGGCCAAGCTTCTGTCGAAAATATTTTCGGTGCCGGGCGAGACCCTGTCGAAAACGTTTTTGGCACCAGCCAACACGCCGTCGAAAATATTTTTGGTGCCGGCCGAGCCCCGTTAAAAATATTTTCGGTGCCGGATGATCTCCCGTCGAAAAAATTTTCGGAGCCGGCTGAGCTGCCGTCGAAAATATTTCCGGCACCGGTCGAGGTACTGTTGAAAATATTTTCGGGGCCGTCCGAGCCCCCTTTAAAAATATTTTCAGTGCCGGCCGAGCTCCAATCGAAAATATTTTCGGCTCCGGCCGAGCTCCCATCGAAAATATTTTCGGCACCGGACGAGGTACTGTCGAAAATATTTTCGGGGCCATCCGAGCTCCCGTCGAAAATATTTTCGGAGCCGGCCGACACCCCGTCGAAAATATTTTCGGGGCCCTCCGAGCTTCCGTCGAAAACATTTTTGTCACCGGCCAACACGCCGTTGAAAATATTTTTGGTGACGGCCGAGCTTCCGTCGAAAATATTTTCGGTGCTGGCCGAGCTCCAATTGAAAATATTTTTGGTGCCGGCCGAGATCCTCTCGAAGATATTTTCGGTGCCGGCCGAGCTCCAGTCGAAAATATTTTCGGAGCCGGCTGAGCTGCCATCGAAAATATTTTCGCCACCGGTCAAGGTACTGTCAAAAATATTTTCGGTGCCGGCCGAGCTCCCGTCTAAAATATTTTCGGTGCCGGCCTATTCGCCATTGAAAATATTTTCGGCACCGGTCGAGGTACTGTCGAAAATATTGTCGGGGCCGTCCAAGCCCCTGTTAAAAATATTTTCGGTGCCGGCCGAGCTCCCGTCTAAAATATTTTCGGCGCCGTTCGCGGTCCCGTCGAAAATGTTTTCGGCACCGGTCGAGGTACTGTCGAAAATATTTTCGGGGCCGTCCGAGCTCCCGTCAAAAATATTTCTGACGCCAGACGAGCTTCCGTCGAAAATATTTTCGGTGCCGGCCGAGATCCTGTCGAAGATATTTTCGGTGCCGGCCGAGCTCCCGTCGAAAATATTTTCGACACCGGTCGAGGTACTGTCAAAAATATTTTCGGGGCCGTCCGAGCTCCCGTTGAAAATATTTTTGATGCCGGCCGAGCTCCCGTCGAAAATATTTTCGGTGCCGGCCGAGATCCCGTTGAAAATATTTTCGGAGCCGGCCGAGACCCCATCGAATATTTTTTCGGGGCCGTCCGAGCTCCCGTCGAAAATATTTTTGACGCCGGCCAAGATTCCATCGAAAATATTTTCGGAGCCGGCTGAGACTCCGTCGAAAATATTTTCGGGGCCGTCCGAGCCTCCGTCGAAAACATTTTTGGCACTGGCCAACACGCCGTCGAAAATATTTTCGGTGCCGGCCGAGCTGCAATTGAAAATATTTTCGGTGCTGCCCGAGCTCCCGTCAAAAATATTTTCGGTGCCGGCTGAGCCGCCTTTGAAAATATTTTCGGCACCGGTCGAGGTCCTGTCGAAAATATTTTCGGGGCCGTCCGAGCTCCCATCGAAAATATTTTTGTCGCCGGCCGAGCTTCCGTTAAAAAATATTTTGGATGCCAGCCGAGCCTCCGTCGAAAATATTTTCGGTGCCAGCTGGGCCCCCGTCGAAAATATTTTTGGCACCGGCCAACATGCCGTCGAAAATATTTTCGGCACCGTTCGCGGTCCCGTCGAAAATATTTTCGGCACCGGTCGAGGTACTGTTGAAAATATTTTCGGGGCCGTCCGAGCTCCCGTCGAAAATATTTCTGACGCCAGACGAGCTTCCGTCGAAAATATTTTCGGGGCCGTCCGAGCTCCCGTTGAAAATATTTTTGACACCGGCCGAGCTTCCGTCGAAAATATTTTCGGTGCCGGCCAAGATCCCATCGAAAATATTTTCGGAGCCGGCCAAGCTCCCGTCTAAAATATTTTCGGTGCCGGCCGAGACCCCGTCGAAAATATTTTCGGGGCCATCCGAGCTCCCGTCAAAAATATTTCTGACGCCGGACGAGACCATATCGAAAAAATTTTCGACGCCGGCCGAGATCCCGTCGAAAATATTTTTGACGCCGGCCAAGCTTCCATCGAAAATATTTTCGGAGCCGGCTGAGACTCCGTCGAAAATATTTTCGGGGCCGTCCGAGCCTCCGTCGAAAACATTTTTGGCACCGGCCAACACGCCGTCGAAAATATTTTCGGTGCCGGCCGAGCTGCAATTGAAAATATTTTCGGTGCTGGCCGAGCTCCCGTCAAAAATATTTTCGCAGCCGGCTGAGCTGCCGTCGAAAATATTTTTGGTGCCGGCCGAGCTCCCGTCTAAAATATTTTCGGTGCCGGCTGAGCTCCCATCGAAAATATTTTTGTCGCCGGCCGAGCTTCCGTTAAAAAATATTTTGGATGCCAGCCGAGCCTCCGTCGAAAATATTTTCGGTGCCAGCTGGGCCCCCGTCGAAAATATTTTTGGCACCGGCCAACATGCCGTCGAAAATATTTTCGGCACCGTTCGCGGTCCCGTCGAAAATATTTTCGGCACCGGTCGAGGTACTGTTGAAAATATTTTCGGGGCCGTCCGAGCTCCCGTCGAAAATATTTCTGACGCCAGACGAGCTTCCGTCGAAAATATTTTCGGGGCCGTCCGAGCTCCCGTTGAAAATATTTTTGACACCGGCCGAGCTTCCGTCGAAAATATTTTCGGTGCCGGCCAAGATCCCATCGAAAATATTTTCGGAGCCGGCCAAGCTCCCGTCTAAAATATTTTCGGTGCCAGCCGAGACCCCGTCGAAAATATTTTCGGGGCCATCCGAGCTCCCGTCAAAAATATTTCTGACGCCGGACGAGACCATATCGAAAAAATTTTCGACGCCGGCCGAGATCCCGTCGAAAATATTTTCGGTGCCAGCTGAGTTCCGTCTAAAATATTTTCGGTGCCAGGCGGGCCCTCATCGAAAATATTTTCGGTGCCGGCCGAGCCCCCATCGAAAATATTTTCGGCGCCGTTCGAGGTCCCGTCGAAAATATTGTCGGAGCCGGCCGAGACGCCGTCGAAAATATTTTCGGTGCCGGCCGAGCTCCCGTCGAAAATATTTTCAGTGCCGGCCGAGCTCCCGTCGAAAATATTGTCGGAGCCGGCCGAGCCGCCGTCGAAACTATTTTCGGTGCAGGCCGGCACCTTGTCGAAAATATTTTCGGGGCTGGCCGGGCCCCCGTCTAAAATATTTTCGGTGCCGGTCAGAACCTTGTCGAAAATATTTTCGGGGCCGTCCGAGCTCCCGTCGAAAATATTTTTGGCACCGGCCAACACGCCGTCTAAAATATTTTCGGACCCGCCCGAGCCCCGTTAAAAATATTTTCGGTGCCGGCCGAGCTCCCGTGTAAAATATTTTCGGTGCCGGCCGAGCTCCTGTCTAAAATATTTTCGGTGCCGGTCGAGGTCCTGTCGAAAATATTTTCGGGGCCGTCCGAGCTCCGGTCGAAAATATTTTTGACGCCGGCCGAGCTTCCGTCGAAAATATTTTCGGTGCCGGCCGAGATCCCGTCGAAAATATTTTCGGAGCCGGCCGAGTTCCCATCGAAAATATTTTCGGGGCCATCCGAGCTCCCGTCGAAAATATTTTCGGCGCCGTTCGAGGTCCCGTCGAAGCTATTTTCAGGGCCGTCCGAGCCTCTGTCGAAAACATTTTGGCACTGGCCAACACGCCGTCGAAAATATTTTCGGTGCCGGTCGAGATTCAGTCGAAAATATTTTTGGTGCCGGCCGAGACCCTGTCGAAAATATTTTCGGTGCCGGCCGAGATCCCATCGAAAATATTTTCGGAGCCGGCCGAGCTTCCGTCGAAAATATTTTCAGGGCCGTCCGAGCTCCCGTCTAAAATATCTTCGGTGCCGGGCGAGCTCCCTTGGAAAATATTTTCGGCACCGGTCGAGGTCCTGTCGAAAATATTTTCGGAGCCGGCTGAGATGCCGTCGAAAATATTTTCGCCACCGGTCAAGGTACTGTCAAAAATATTTTCGGTGCCGGCCGAGCTCCCGTCTAAAATATTTTCGGTGCCGGACGAGGTACTGTCGAAAATATTTTCGGGGCCGTCCGAGCCGCCGTTAAAAATATCTTCGGTGCCGGCCGAGCTCCCGTCTAAAATATTTTCGGTGCCGGCCTAGCTCCCATCGAAAATATTTTCGGCACCGGTCGAGGTCCTGTCGAAAATAGTTTCGGGGCCGTCCGAGCTCCTGTCGAAAATATTTTTGACGCCGGCGGAGCTTCCGTCTAAAATATTTTCGGTGCCGGCCGAGATCCCGTTGAAAATATTTTCGGAGCCGGCCGAGACCCCGTCGAATATATTTTCGGGGCCCTCCGAGCCTCCGTCGAAAACATTTTTGGCACCGGCCAACACGCCGTCGAAAATATTTTTGGTGCCGGCCGAGCCCCCGTTGAAAATATTTTCGGTGCCGGCCGAGCTCCAATCGAAAATATTTTCGGAACCGGCCAAGCTCCCGTCGAAAATATTTTCGGAACCGGCTAAGCTGCCGTCGAAAATATTTTCCGCACCGGTCAAGGTACTGTCAAAAACATTTTCGGTGCCGGACAAGCTTCCGTCGAAAATATTTTCGGTGCCGGCCGAGATCCTGTCGAAGATATTTTCGGTGCCGGCCGAGCTCCCGTCGAAAATATTGTCGGTGCCGGATGAGCTCCCGTCGAAAATATTGTCGGAGCCAGCCGAACCGCCGTCGAAACTATTTTCGGTGCCGGCCGGCACCTTGTCAAAAATATTTTTGGTGCCGACCGAGCTCCCGTCGAAAATATTTTCGGAGCCGGCCGAGACGCCGTCTAAAATATTTTCGGTGCCTGCCAGAACCCTGTCAAAAAAATCTTCGGGGCCTTCCGAGCTCCCGTCGAAAATATTTTTGACGCCGGCCAAGCTTCTGTCGAAAATATTTTCGGTGCCGGGCGAGACCCTGTCGAAAACGTTTTTGGCACCAGCCAACACGCCGTCGAAAATATTTTTGGTGCCGGCCGAGCCCCGTTAAAAATATTTTCGGTGCCGGACGATCTCCCGTCGAAAAAATTTTCGGAGCCGGCTGAGCTGCCGTCGAAAATATTTCCGGCACCGGTCGAGGTACTGTTGAAAATATTTTCGGGGCCGTCCGAGCCCCCTTTAAAAATATTTTCAGTGCCGGCCGAGCTCCAATCGAAAATATTTTCGGCTCCGGCCGAGCTCCCATCGAAAATATTTTCGGCACCGGACGAGGTACTGTCGAAAATATTTTCGGGGCCATCCGAGCTCCCGTCGAAAATATTTTCGGAGCCGGCCGACACCCCGTCGAAAATATTTTCGGGGCCCTCCGAGCTTCCGTCGAAAACATTTTTGTCACCGGCCAACACGCCGTTGAAAATATTTTTGGTGACGGCCGAGCTTCCGTCGAAAATATTTTCGGTGCTGGCCGAGCTCCAATTGAAAATATTTTTGGTGCCGGCCGAGATCCTCTCGAAGATATTTTCGGTGCCGGCCGAGCTCCAGTCGAAAATATTTTCGGAGCCGGCTGAGCTGCCATCGAAAATATTTTCGCCACCGGTCAAGGTACTGTCAAAAATATTTTCGGTGCCGGCCGAGCTCCCGTCTAAAATATTTTCGGTGCCGGCCTATTCGCCATTGAAAATATTTTCGGCACCGGTCGAGGTACTGTCGAAAATATTGTCGGGGCCGTCCAAGCCCCTGTTAAAAATATTTTCGGTGCCGGCCGAGCTCCCGTCTAAAATATTTTCGGCGCCGTTCGCGGTCCCGTCGAAAATGTTTTCGGCACCGGTCGAGGTACTGTCGAAAATATTTTCGGGGCCGTCCGAGCTCCCGTCAAAAATATTTCTGACGCCAGACGAGCTTCCGTCGAAAATATTTTCGGTGCCGGCCGAGATCCTGTCGAAGATATTTTCGGTGCCGGCCGAGCTCCCGTCGAAAATATTTTCGACACCGGTCGAGGTACTGTCAAAAATATTTTCGGGGCCGTCCGAGCTCCCGTTGAAAATATTTTTGATGCCGGCCGAGCTCCCGTCGAAAATATTTTCGGTGCCGGCCGAGATCCCGTTGAAAATATTTTCGGAGCCGGCCGAGACCCCATCGAATATTTTTTCGGGGCCGTCCGAGCTCCCGTCGAAAATATTTTTGACGCCGGCCAAGATTCCATCGAAAATATTTTCGGAGCCGGCTGAGACTCCGTCGAAAATATTTTCGGGGCCGTCCGAGCCTCCGTCGAAAACATTTTTGGCACTGGCCAACACGCCGTCGAAAATATTTTCGGTGCCGGCCGAGCTGCAATTGAAAATATTTTCGGTGCTGCCCGAGCTCCCGTCAAAAATATTTTCGGTGCCGGCTGAGCCGCCTTTGAAAATATTTTCGGCACCGGTCGAGGTCCTGTCGAAAATATTTTCGGGGCCGTCCGAGCTCCCATCGAAAATATTTTTGTCGCCGGCCGAGCTTCCGTTAAAAAATATTTTGGATGCCAGCCGAGCCTCCGTCGAAAATATTTTCGGTGCCAGCTGGGCCCCCGTCGAAAATATTTTTGGCACCGGCCAACATGCCGTCGAAAATATTTTCGGCACCGTTCGCGGTCCCGTCGAAAATATTTTCGGCACCGGTCGAGGTACTGTTGAAAATATTTTCGGGGCCGTCCGAGCTCCCGTCGAAAATATTTCTGACGCCAGACGAGCTTCCGTCGAAAATATTTTCGGGGCCGTCCGAGCTCCCGTTGAAAATATTTTTGACACCGGCCGAGCTTCCGTCGAAAATATTTTCGGTGCCGGCCAAGATCCCATCGAAAATATTTTCGGAGCCGGCCAAGCTCCCGTCTAAAATATTTTCGGTGCCGGCCGAGACCCCGTCGAAAATATTTTCGGGGCCATCCGAGCTCCCGTCAAAAATATTTCTGACGCCGGACGAGACCATATCGAAAAAATTTTCGACGCCGGCCGAGATCCCGTCGAAAATATTTTTGACGCCGGCCAAGCTTCCATCGAAAATATTTTCGGAGCCGGCTGAGACTCCGTCGAAAATATTTTCGGGGCCGTCCGAGCCTCCGTCGAAAACATTTTTGGCACCGGCCAACACGCCGTCGAAAATATTTTCGGTGCCGGCCGAGCTGCAATTGAAAATATTTTCGGTGCTGGCCGAGCTCCCGTCAAAAATATTTTCGCAGCCGGCTGAGCTGCCGTCGAAAATATTTTTGGTGCCGGCCGAGCTCCCGTCTAAAATATTTTCGGTGCCGGCTGAGCTCCCATCGAAAATATTTTTGTCGCCGGCCGAGCTTCCGTTAAAAAATATTTTGGATGCCAGCCGAGCCTCCGTCGAAAATATTTTCGGTGCCAGCTGGGCCCCCGTCGAAAATATTTTTGGCACCGGCCAACATGCCGTCGAAAATATTTTCGGCACCGTTCGCGGTCCCGTCGAAAATATTTTCGGCACCGGTCGAGGTACTGTTGAAAATATTTTCGGGGCCGTCCGAGCTCCCGTCGAAAATATTTCTGACGCCAGACGAGCTTCCGTCGAAAATATTTTCGGGGCCGTCCGAGCTCCCGTTGAAAATATTTTTGACACCGGCCGAGCTTCCGTCGAAAATATTTTCGGTGCCGGCCAAGATCCCATCGAAAATATTTTCGGAGCCGGCCAAGCTCCCGTCTAAAATATTTTCGGTGCCAGCCGAGACCCCGTCGAAAATATTTTCGGGGCCATCCGAGCTCCCGTCAAAAATATTTCTGACGCCGGACGAGACCATATCGAAAAAATTTTCGACGCCGGCCGAGATCCCGTCGAAAATATTTTCGGTGCCAGCTGAGTTCCGTCTAAAATATTTTCGGTGCCAGGCGGGCCCTCATCGAAAATATTTTCGGTGCCGGCCGAGCCCCCATCGAAAATATTTTCGGCGCCGTTCGAGGTCCCGTCGAAAATATTGTCGGAGCCGGCCGAGACGCCATCGAAAATATTTTCGGTGCCGGCCGAGCTCCCGTCGAAAATATTTTCAGTGCCGGCCGAGCTCCCGTCGAAAATATTGTCGGAGCCGGCCGAGCCGCCGTCGAAACTATTTTCGGTGCAGGCCGGCACCTTGTCGAAAATATTTTCGGGGCTGGCCGGGCCCCCGTCTAAAATATTTTCGGTGCCGGTCAGAACCTTGTCGAAAATATTTTCGGGGCCGTCCGAGCTCCCGTCGAAAATATTTTTGGCACCGGCCAACACGCCGTCTAAAATATTTTCGGACCCGCCCGAGCCCCGTTAAAAATATTTTCGGTGCCGGCCGAGCTCCCGTGTAAAATATTTTCGGTGCCGGCCGAGCTCCTGTCTAAAATATTTTCGGTGCCGGTCGAGGTCCTGTCGAAAATATTTTCGGGGCCGTCCGAGCTCCGGTCGAAAATATTTTTGACGCCGGCCGAGCTTCCGTCGAAAATATTTTCGGTGCCGGCCGAGATCCCGTCGAAAATATTTTCGGAGCCGGCCGAGTTCCCATCGAAAATATTTTCGGGGCCATCCGAGCTCCCGTCGAAAATATTTTCGGCGCCGTTCGAGGTCCCGTCGAAGCTATTTTCAGGGCCGTCCGAGCCTCTGTCGAAAACATTTTGGCACTGGCCAACACGCCGTCGAAAATATTTTCGGTGCCGGTCGAGATTCAGTCGAAAATATTTTTGGTGCCGGCCGAGACCCTGTCGAAAATATTTTCGGTGCCGGCCGAGATCCCATCGAAAATATTTTCGGAGCCGGCCGAGCTTCCGTCGAAAATATTTTCAGGGCCGTCCGAGCTCCCGTCTAAAATATCTTCGGTGCCGGGCGAGCTCCCTTGGAAAATATTTTCGGCACCGGTCGAGGTCCTGTCGAAAATATTTTCGGAGACGGCTGAGATGCCGTCGAAAATATTTTCGCCACCGGTCAAGGTACTGTCAAAAATATTTTCGGTGCCGGCCGAGCTCCCGTCTAAAATATTTTCGGTGCCGGACGAGGTACTGTCGAAAATATTTTCGGGGCCGTCCGAGCCGCCGTTAAAAATATCTTCGGTGCCGGCCGAGCTCCCGTCTAAAATATTTTCGGTGCCGGCCTAGCTCCCATCGAAAATATTTTCGGCACCGGTCGAGGTCCTGTCGAAAATAGTTTCGGGGCCGTCCGAGCTCCTGTCGAAAATATTTTTGACGCCGGCGGAGCTTCCGTCTAAAATATTTTCGGTGCCGGCCGAGATCCCGTTGAAAATATTTTCGGAGCCGGCCGAGACCCCGTCGAATATATTTTCGGGGCCCTCCGAGCCTCCGTCGAAAACATTTTTGGCACCGGCCAACACGCCGTCGAAAATATTTTTGGTGCCGGCCGAGCCCCCGTTGAAAATATTTTCGGTGCCGGCCGAGCTCCAATCGAAAATATTTTCGGAACCGGCCAAGCTCCCGTCGAAAATATTTTCGGAACCGGCTAAGCTGCCGTCGAAAATATTTTCCGCACCGGTCAAGGTACTGTCAAAAACATTTTCGGTGCCGGACAAGCTTCCGTCGAAAATATTTTCGGTGCCGGCCGAGATCCTGTCGAAGATATTTTCGGTGCCGGCCGAGCTCCCGTCGAAAATATTGTCGGTGCCGGATGAGCTCCCGTCGAAAATATTGTCGGAGCCAGCCGAACCGCCGTCGAAACTATTTTCGGTGCCGGCCGGCACCTTGTCAAAAATATTTTTGGTGCCGACCGAGCTCCCGTCGAAAATATTTTCGGAGCCGGCCGAGACGCCGTCTAAAATATTTTCGGTGCCTGCCAGAACCCTGTCAAAAAAATCTTCGGGGCCTTCCGAGCTCCCGTCGAAAATATTTTTGACGCCGGCCAAGCTTCTGTCGAAAATATTTTCGGTGCCGGGCGAGACCCTGTCGAAAACGTTTTTGGCACCAGCCAACACGCCGTCGAAAATATTTTTGGTGCCGGCCGAGCCCCGTTAAAAATATTTTCGGTGCCGGACGATCTCCCGTCGAAAAAATTTTCGGAGCCGGCTGAGCTGCCGTCGAAAATATTTCCGGCACCGGTCGAGGTACTGTTGAAAATATTTTCGGGGCCGTCCGAGCCCCCTTTAAAAATATTTTCAGTGCCGGCCGAGCTCCAATCGAAAATATTTTCGGCTCCGGCCGAGCTCCCATCGAAAATATTTTCGGCACCGGACGAGGTACTGTCGAAAATATTTTCGGGGCCATCCGAGCTCCCGTCGAAAATATTTTCGGAGCCGGCCGACACCCCGTCGAAAATATTTTCGGGGCCCTCCGAGCTTCCGTCGAAAACATTTTTGTCACCGGCCAACACGCCGTTGAAAATATTTTTGGTGACGGCCGAGCTTCCGTCGAAAATATTTTCGGTGCTGGCCGAGCTCCAATTGAAAATATTTTTGGTGCCGGCCGAGATCCTCTCGAAGATATTTTCGGTGCCGGCCGAGCTCCAGTCGAAAATATTTTCGGAGCCGGCTGAGCTGCCATCGAAAATATTTTCGCCACCGGTCAAGGTACTGTCAAAAATATTTTCGGTGCCGGCCGAGCTCCCGTCTAAAATATTTTCGGTGCCGGCCTATTCGCCATTGAAAATATTTTCGGCACCGGTCGAGGTACTGTCGAAAATATTGTCGGGGCCGTCCAAGCCCCTGTTAAAAATATTTTCGGTGCCGGCCGAGCTCCCGTCTAAAATATTTTCGGCGCCGTTCGCGGTCCCGTCGAAAATGTTTTCGGCACCGGTCGAGGTACTGTCGAAAATATTTTCGGGGCCGTCCGAGCTCCCGTCAAAAATATTTCTGACGCCAGACGAGCTTCCGTCGAAAATATTTTCGGTGCCGGCCGAGATCCTGTCGAAGATATTTTCGGTGCCGGCCGAGCTCCCGTCGAAAATATTTTCGACACCGGTCGAGGTACTGTCAAAAATATTTTCGGGGCCGTCCGAGCTCCCGTTGAAAATATTTTTGATGCCGGCCGAGCTCCCGTCGAAAATATTTTCGGTGCCGGCCGAGATCCCGTTGAAAATATTTTCGGAGCCGGCCGAGACCCCATCGAATATTTTTTCGGGGCCGTCCGAGCTCCCGTCGAAAATATTTTTGACGCCGGCCAAGATTCCATCGAAAATATTTTCGGAGCCGGCTGAGACTCCGTCGAAAATATTTTCGGGGCCGTCCGAGCCTCCGTCGAAAACATTTTTGGCACTGGCCAACACGCCGTCGAAAATATTTTCGGTGCCGGCCGAGCTGCAATTGAAAATATTTTCGGTGCTGCCCGAGCTCCCGTCAAAAATATTTTCGGTGCCGGCTGAGCCGCCTTTGAAAATATTTTCGGCACCGGTCGAGGTCCTGTCGAAAATATTTTCGGGGCCGTCCGAGCTCCCATCGAAAATATTTTTGTCGCCGGCCGAGCTTCCGTTAAAAAATATTTTGGATGCCAGCCGAGCCTCCGTCGAAAATATTTTCGGTGCCAGCTGGGCCCCCGTCGAAAATATTTTTGGCACCGGCCAACATGCCGTCGAAAATATTTTCGGCACCGTTCGCGGTCCCGTCGAAAATATTTTCGGCACCGGTCGAGGTACTGTTGAAAATATTTTCGGGGCCGTCCGAGCTCCCGTCGAAAATATTTCTGACGCCAGACGAGCTTCCGTCGAAAATATTTTCGGGGCCGTCCGAGCTCCCGTTGAAAATATTTTTGACACCGGCCGAGCTTCCGTCGAAAATATTTTCGGTGCCGGCCAAGATCCCATCGAAAATATTTTCGGAGCCGGCCAAGCTCCCGTCTAAAATATTTTCGGTGCCGGCCGAGACCCCGTCGAAAATATTTTCGGGGCCATCCGAGCTCCCGTCAAAAATATTTCTGACGCCGGACGAGACCATATCGAAAAAATTTTCGACGCCGGCCGAGATCCCGTCGAAAATATTTTTGACGCCGGCCAAGCTTCCATCGAAAATATTTTCGGAGCCGGCTGAGACTCCGTCGAAAATATTTTCGGGGCCGTCCGAGCCTCCGTCGAAAACATTTTTGGCACCGGCCAACACGCCGTCGAAAATATTTTCGGTGCCGGCCGAGCTGCAATTGAAAATATTTTCGGTGCTGGCCGAGCTCCCGTCAAAAATATTTTCGCAGCCGGCTGAGCTGCCGTCGAAAATATTTTTGGTGCCGGCCGAGCTCCCGTCTAAAATATTTTCGGTGCCGGCTGAGCTCCCATCGAAAATATTTTTGTCGCCGGCCGAGCTTCCGTTAAAAAATATTTTGGATGCCAGCCGAGCCTCCGTCGAAAATATTTTCGGTGCCAGCTGGGCCCCCGTCGAAAATATTTTTGGCACCGGCCAACATGCCGTCGAAAATATTTTCGGCACCGTTCGCGGTCCCGTCGAAAATATTTTCGGCACCGGTCGAGGTACTGTTGAAAATATTTTCGGGGCCGTCCGAGCTCCCGTCGAAAATATTTCTGACGCCAGACGAGCTTCCGTCGAAAATATTTTCGGGGCCGTCCGAGCTCCCGTTGAAAATATTTTTGACACCGGCCGAGCTTCCGTCGAAAATATTTTCGGTGCCGGCCAAGATCCCATCGAAAATATTTTCGGAGCCGGCCAAGCTCCCGTCTAAAATATTTTCGGTGCCAGCCGAGACCCCGTCGAAAATATTTTCGGGGCCATCCGAGCTCCCGTCAAAAATATTTCTGACGCCGGACGAGACCATATCGAAAAAATTTTCGACGCCGGCCGAGATCCCGTCGAAAATATTTTCGGTGCCAGCTGAGTTCCGTCTAAAATATTTTCGGTGCCAGGCGGGCCCTCATCGAAAATATTTTCGGTGCCGGCCGAGCCCCCATCGAAAATATTTTCGGCGCCGTTCGAGGTCCCGTCGAAAATATTGTCGGAGCCGGCCGAGACGCCGTCGAAAATATTTTCGGTGCCGGCCGAGCTCCCGTCGAAAATATTTTCAGTGCCGGCCGAGCTCCCGTCGAAAATATTGTCGGAGCCGGCCGAGCCGCCGTCGAAACTATTTTCGGTGCAGGCCGGCACCTTGTCGAAAATATTTTCGGGGCTGGCCGGGCCCCCGTCTAAAATATTTTCGGTGCCGGTCAGAACCTTGTCGAAAATATTTTCGGGGCCGTCCGAGCTCCCGTCGAAAATATTTTTGGCACCGGCCAACACGCCGTCTAAAATATTTTCGGACCCGCCCGAGCCCCGTTAAAAATATTTTCGGTGCCGGCCGAGCTCCCGTGTAAAATATTTTCGGTGCCGGCCGAGCTCCTGTCTAAAATATTTTCGGTGCCGGTCGAGGTCCTGTCGAAAATATTTTCGGGGCCGTCCGAGCTCCGGTCGAAAATATTTTTGACGCCGGCCGAGCTTCCGTCGAAAATATTTTCGGTGCCGGCCGAGATCCCGTCGAAAATATTTTCGGAGCCGGCCGAGTTCCCATCGAAAATATTTTCGGGGCCATCCGAGCTCCCGTCGAAAATATTTTCGGCGCCGTTCGAGGTCCCGTCGAAGCTATTTTCAGGGCCGTCCGAGCCTCTGTCGAAAACATTTTGGCACTGGCCAACACGCCGTCGAAAATATTTTCGGTGCCGGTCGAGATTCAGTCGAAAATATTTTTGGTGCCGGCCGAGACCCTGTCGAAAATATTTTCGGTGCCGGCCGAGATCCCATCGAAAATATTTTCGGAGCCGGCCGAGCTTCCGTCGAAAATATTTTCAGGGCCGTCCGAGCTCCCGTCTAAAATATCTTCGGTGCCGGGCGAGCTCCCTTGGAAAATATTTTCGGCACCGGTCGAGGTCCTGTCGAAAATATTTTCGGAGCCGGCTGAGATGCCGTCGAAAATATTTTCGCCACCGGTCAAGGTACTGTCAAAAATATTTTCGGTGCCGGCCGAGCTCCCGTCTAAAATATTTTCGGTGCCGGACGAGGTACTGTCGAAAATATTTTCGGGGCCGTCCGAGCCGCCGTTAAAAATATCTTCGGTGCCGGCCGAGCTCCCGTCTAAAATATTTTCGGTGCCGGCCTAGCTCCCATCGAAAATATTTTCGGCACCGGTCGAGGTCCTGTCGAAAATAGTTTCGGGGCCGTCCGAGCTCCTGTCGAAAATATTTTTGACGCCGGCGGAGCTTCCGTCTAAAATATTTTCGGTGCCGGCCGAGATCCCGTTGAAAATATTTTCGGAGCCGGCCGAGACCCCGTCGAATATATTTTCGGGGCCCTCCGAGCCTCCGTCGAAAACATTTTTGGCACCGGCCAACACGCCGTCGAAAATATTTTTGGTGCCGGCCGAGCCCCCGTTGAAAATATTTTCGGTGCCGGCCGAGCTCCAATCGAAAATATTTTCGGAACCGGCCAAGCTCCCGTCGAAAATATTTTCGGAACCGGCTAAGCTGCCGTCGAAAATATTTTCCGCACCGGTCAAGGTACTGTCAAAAACATTTTCGGTGCCGGACGAGCTCCCGTCGAAAATATTGTCGGAGCCAGCGAACCGCCGTCGAAACTATTTTCGGTGCCGGCCGGCACCTTGTCAAAAATATTTTTGGTGCCGACCGAGCTCCCGTCGAAAATATTTTCGGAGCCGGCCGAGACGCCGTCTAAAATATTTTCGGTGCCTGCCAGAACCCTGTCAAAAAAATCTTCGGGGCCTTCCGAGCTCCCGTCGAAAATATTTTTGACGCCGGCCAAGCTTCTGTCGAAAATATTTTCGGTGCCGGGCGAGACCCTGTCGAAAACGTTTTTGGCACCAGCCAACACGCCGTCGAAAATATTTTTGGTGCCGGCCGAGCCCCGTTAAAAATATTTTCGGTGCTGGACGATCTCCCGTCGAAAAAATTTTCGGAGCCGGCTGAGCTGCCGTCGAAAATATTTCCGGCACCGGTCGAGGTACTGTTGAAAATATTTTCGGGGCCGTCCGAGCCCCCTTTAAAAATATTTTCAGTGCCGGCCGAGCTCCAATCGAAAATATTTTCGGCTCCGGCCGAGCTCCCATCGAAAATATTTTCGGCACCGGACGAGGTACTGTCGAAAATATTTTCGGGGCCATCCGAGCTCCCGTCGAAAATATTTTCGGAGCCGGCCGACACCCCGTCGAAAATATTTTCGGGGCCCTCCGAGCTTCCGTCGAAAACATTTTTGTCACCGGCCAACACGCCGTTGAAAATATTTTTGGTGACGGCCGAGCTTCCGTCGAAAATATTTTCGGTGCTGGCCGAGCTCCAATTGAAAATATTTTTGGTGCCGGCCGAGATCCTCTCGAAGATATTTTCGGGGCCGGCCGAGCTTCCGTCGAAAATATTTTCGGTGCCGGCCGAACCCCCGTTGAAAATATTTTCGGTGCCGGCCGAGCTGAAATCGAAAATATTTTCGGAGCCGGCCGAGCTCCCGTCGAAAATATTTTCGGAGCCGGCTGAGCTGCCGTCGAAAATATTTTCGCCACCGGTCAAGGTACTGTCAAAAATATTTTCGGTGCCAGCTGAGCTGCCGTCGAAAATATTTTCGGCGCCGGTCGAGGTACTGTCGAAAATATTTTCGGGGCCGTCCGAACCCCCGTTAAAAATATTTTCGTTGCCGGCCGAGCTCCAATCGAAAATATTTTCAGAGCCGGCCGAGCTCCCGTCTAAAATATTTTCGGAGCCGGCTGAGCTGCCGTCGAAAATATTTTCGCCACCGGTCAAGGTACTGTCAAAAATATTTTCGGTGCCTGCCGAGCTCCCGTCGAAAATATTTTCAGTGCCGGCCGAGATCCTGTCGAAGATATTTTCGCTCCTGGCCGAGCTCCCATCGAAAATATTTTCGGCACCGGTCAAGGTCCTGTCGAAAATATTTTCGGGTCCGTCCGAGCTCCCGTCGAAAATATTTTTGACGCCGGCCGAGCTTCCGTCGAAAATATTTTCGGAGCCGGCCGAGATCCCGTCGAAAATACTTTCCGAGCCGGCTGAGCTGCCGTCGAAAATATTTTCGCCACCGGTCGAGGTACTGTCAAAAATATTTTCGGGGCCATCCGAGCTCCCGTCGAAAATATTTTTGACGCCAGCCGAGATTCCGTCGAAAATATTTTCGGTGCCGGCCGAGATCCCGTCGAAAATGTTTTCGGTGCCGGCCGAGCCGCCTTCGAAAATATTTTAGGCACCGGCCAAGCCTCCAACGAAAATATTTTCGGTGCCGGATGAGACACCGACGAAAATATTTTCGGTGCCGGCCGGGCCCCCGTCTAAAATATTTTCGGTGCCGTCCGAGCCTCCGTCGAAAACATTTTTGGCACCGGCCAACACGGCGTCGAAAATATTTTCGGAGCCGGCCGAGACCCTGTCGAAAATATTGTCGGGGCCGTCCGAGCTCCCGTCGAAAATATTTTGGACGCCGGCCGAGCTTCCATCGAAAATATTTTCGGTGCCGGCCGAGCTCCAATCGAAAATATTTTCAGAGCCGGCCGAGATCCCGTCGAAAATATTTTCGGAGCCGGCTGAGTCCCGTCTAAAATATTTTCGGTGCCAGGCGGGCCCCCGTCGAAAATTTTTTTCGTGCCGGCGGAGCCCCCATTGAAAATATTTTCGGCGCCGTTCGAGGTCCCGTCGAAAATATTTTCGTTGCCGGCCGAGCTCCAATCGAAAATATTTTCGGAGCCGGCCGAGCTCCCGTCGAAAATGTTTACGGAGCCGGCTGAGCCGCCGTCGAAAATATTTTCGGCACCGGACGAGGTACTGTCGAAAATATTTTCGAGGCCATCCGAGCTCCCATCGAAAATATTTTTGACACCGGCCGAGCTTCCGTCGAAAATATTTTCGGTGCCGGCCGAGATCCCGTCAAAAATATTTTCGGAGCCAGCCGAGACACTGTCGAAAATATTTTCGGGGCCGGCCGAGCCGCCTTCGAAAATATTTTAGGCACTGTCCGAGCCTCCATCGAAAATATATTCGGTGCCGGATGAGACACCGACGAAAATATTTTCGGTGCCGGCCGGGCCCCCTTCTAAAATATTTTCGGTTCCGGTCAGTACGTTGTCGAAAATATTTTCGGGGCCGGCCGAGATCCCGTCGAAAATATTTTCGACGCCGGCCAAGCTTCCGTCGAAAATATTTTCGGTGCCGGCCGAGCTCCAATCGAAAATATTTTCGGAGCCGGCCGAGCTCCCATCGAAAATATTTTCGGAGCCTTCTGAGCTGCCGTCGAAAATATTTTCCGCACCGGTCCAGGTACTGTCGAAAACATTTTCGGGGCCGTCCGAGCCTCCGTCGAAAATATTTTCGGTGCCGGCCGAGCCCCTGTTAAAAATATTTTCGGTGCCGACCGAGCTCCCGTTTAAAATATTTTCGGTGCCGGCCGAGCTCCCATCGAAAATATTTTCGGCACCGGTCGAGGTCCTGTCGACAATATTTTCGGAGCCATCCGAGCTCCCGTCGAAAATGTTTTCGGAGCCGGCTGAGCCGCCGTCGAAAATATTTTCCGCACCGGTCAAGGTACTGTCAAAAATATTTTTGGTGCCGGCCGAGCTCCCGTCGAAAATATTTTCGGTGCCAGCTGACCTCCCATCGAAAATATTTTCCGCACCGGACGAGGTACTGTCGAAAATATTTTCGGGGCCATCCGAGCTGCTGTTGAAAGTATTTTTGACGCCGGCCGAGCTCCCGTCTAAAATATTTTCGGCGCCGTTCGAGGTCCCGTCAAAACTATTTTTGACGCCGGCTGAGCTTCCGTCGAAAACTTTTTGGCACCGGCCAACACGCCGTCGAAAATATTTTCGGTGCCGGCCGAGCTCCAATTGAAAATATTTTCGGAGCCGACCGAGCTCCCATCGAAAATATTTTCGGAGCCGGCTGAGCTGCCGTCGAAAATATTTTCGCCACTGGTGAAGGTACTGTCAAAAATATTTTCGGTGCCGGCCGGCAGCTTGTCGAAAATATTTTTGGTGCCGACCGACCTCCCGTCGAAAATATTTTCGGAGCCGGCCGAGCCGCATTCGAAAATATTTTTGGTGCTGGCCGGGCCCCCGTCGAAAATATTTTCGGTGCCGGTCAGAACCTTGTCGAAAATATTTTCGGGGCCAGCCGAGCTCCCGTCGAAAATATTTTTGACGCCGGCCAATCTTCCGTCGAAAATATTTTCGGTGCCGGCCGATACCCCGTCGAAAACGTTTTTGGCACCGGCCAACACGCCGTCAAAAATATTTTCGGTGCCGGCTGAGCCCCTGTTAAAAATATTTTCGGTGCCGACCGAGCTCCCGTCTAAAATATTTTCGGTGCCGGCCGAGCTCCCATCGAAAATATTTTCGGCACCGGTCGAGGTCCTGTCGACAATATTTTTGGAGCCATCCGAGCTCCCGTCGAAAACGTTTTCGGAGCCGGCTGAGCCGCCGTCGAAAATATTTTCCGCACCGGTCAAGGTACTGTCAAAAATATTTTTGGTGCCGGCCGAGCTCCCGTCGAAAATATTTTCGGTGCCAGCTGAGCTCCCATCGAAAATATTTTCCGCACCGGACGAGGTACTGTCGAAAATATTTTCGGGGCCATCCGAGCTGCTGTTGAAAGTATTTTTGACGCCGGCCGAGCTCCCGTCTAAAATATTTTCGGCGCCGTTCGAGGTCCCGTCGAAACTATTTTTGACGCCGGCTGAGCTTCCGTCGAAAACTTTTTGGCACCGGCCAACACGCCGTCGAAAATATTTTCGGTGCCGGCCGAGCTCCAATTGAAAATATTTTCCGCACCGGCCGAGCTCCCATCGAAAATATTTTCGGAGCCTTCTGAGCTGCCGTCGAAAATATTTTCGCCACTGGTGAAGGTACTGTCAAAAATATTTTCGGTGCCGGCCGAGCTCCCGTCTAAAATATTTTTGGTGCCGGCCGAGCCGCCGTCGAAAATATTTTCGGCACCGGTCGAGGTAATGTCGAAAATATTTTCGGGGCCGTCCGAGCCCCCGTTAAAAATATTTTCGGTGCCGGATGAGCTCCCATCGAAAATATTGTCGGAGCCGACCGAGTAGACATCGAAACTATTTTCGGTGCCGGCCGAGCTCCCGTCGAAAATATTGTCGGAGCCGGCCGAGCCGCCGTTTAAACTATTTTCGGTGCCGGCCGGCACCTTTTCGAAAATATTTCTGGTGCCGGCCGAGCTCCAGTCTAAAATATTTTCGGCACCGGCCGAGGTACTGTCAAAAATATTTTCGGTGCCGGCTGAGATCCCGTCGAAAATAATTTCGGAGCCGGCCGAGCCGCCTTCGAAAATATTTTAGGCACCGGCCGAGCCTCCATCGAAAATATTTTCGGTGCCGGATGAGACACCGACAAAAATATTTTCGGTGCCGGCCGGGCCCCCGTATAAAATATTTTCGGTGCCGGTCAGAACCTTGTCGAAAATATTTTTGGGGCCGGCCGAGCTCCCGTTGAAAATATTTTTGACGCCGGCCAAGCTTCCGTCGAAAATATTTTCGGTGCCGGACGAGACCCCGTCGAAAATATTTTCGGAGCCTTCTGAGCTGCCGTCGAAAATATTTTCGGAGCCGGCCGAGACCCCGTCAAAAATATTTTCGGGGCCGTCCGAGCTCCCGTCGAAAATATTTTGGACGCCGGCCGAGATCCCGTTGAAAATATTTTTGACGCCTGCCGAGCTCCCGTCTAAAATATTTTCGGTGCCGGCCGAGCTCCCATCGAAAATATTTTCGGCACCGGTCGAGGTCCTGTCGACAATATTTTCGGAGCCATCCGAGCTCCCGCCGAAAATGTTTTCGGAGCCGGCTGAGCCGCCGTCGAAAAATTTTTCGGTGCCAGCTGAGTGTCCATTGAAAATATTTTCGCTGTTGGCCGGAAACTTGCCGAAAATATTTTCGGAGCCGGCCAAACTCCCGTCGAAAATATTTTCTGTATCGGCCGAGCTCCCGTCAAAAATATTTTGGACGCCGTCTGAGCGTCCGTCGAAAATATTTTCGGTGCCGGCTGAGACACCATCGAAAATATTTTCTGTGCTGGCTGGAATCTTGTCGAAAATATTTTCGGTGCCAGCCGAGTCCCGGTCGAAAATATTTTTGGTGCCGGCTGAGACACCGTCGAAAATATTTTCGGTGCCGGCTGGCCCCCCGTCTAAAATATTTTTAGTGCCGGCTGAGGTCCCGATGAAAATATTTTATGTATCGGCCGAGCTGCCGTCGAAAATATATCGGTGCCAGGTGAGACACCATCGAAAATATTTTCAGCGCCGGCCGAGGCTCCGTCAAAAATATTTTTGGTGCCGGCTGAGGTCCCGTCGAAAATATTTTCGCTGCCGGCCGGAATCTTGTCGAAAATATTTTCGGTGCCAGACGAGTCCCGGTCGAAAATATTTTCGGTGCCGGCTGAGACACCGTCGAAAATATTTTTGGTGCCGGCTGGCCCCCCGTCTAAAATATTTTTAGTGCCGGCTGAGGTCCCGATGAAAATATTTTATGTATCGGCCGAGCTGCCGTCGAAAATATATCGGTGCCAGGTGAGACACCATCGAAAATATTTTCAGCGCCGGCCGAGGCTCCGTCAAAAATATTTTTGGTGCCGGCTGAGGTCCCGTCGAAAATATTTTCGCTGCCGGCCGGAATCTTGTCGAAAATATTTTCGGTGCCAGACGAGACCCGGTCGAAAATATTTTCGGTGCCGGCTGAGACACCGTCGAAAATATTTTTGGTGCCAGCTGGAATCTTGTCGAAAAAATTTTCGGTGCCAGCCGAGTCCCGGTCGAAAATATTTTCAGTGCCGGCTGAGCCACCGTCGAAAATATTTTCGGTGCTGGCTGGCCCCCCGTCTAAAATATATTTGGTGCCGGCTGAAGTCCCGACGAAAATATTTTCTGTATCGGCCGAGCTGCTGTCGAAAATATATCGGTGCTGGCTGAGACACCATCGAAAATATTTTCAGTGACGGCTGAGCCGCCGTCAAAAATTTTTTCGGTGCCGGCCGAGCCGCTGTCGAAAATTTTTTCGGTGCCGGCCGAGCCGCCGTCGAAAATATTTTCGGTGCCGGCTGAGGTCCCGACGAAAATATATTTGGTGCCGGCTGAGGTCCCGACAAAAATATTTAATGTATCGGCCGAGCAGCCATCAAAAATATATCGGTGCCGGCTGAGAGACCATCGAAAATATTTTCGGTGCCGGCCGAGGCTCCGTCAAAAATATTTTTGGTGCCGGCTGAGGTCCCGTCGAAAATATTTTCGGAGCCGGCCGAGACCCGGTCGAAAATATTTTCGGCGCCGTGTGAGATCCCGTCAAAAATATTTTGGACGCCGGCCGAGCCTCAGTCGAAAATATTTTCAGTGCCGGCTGAGACACCGTCGAAAATATTTTCGGTGCCGGCCGAGCTCTCGTTGAGAGTATTTTTGGTGCCGGCTGAGGACCCGTCAAAAAATTTTTCGGTGCCGGTCGAGCTGTCGTTGAAAATATTTTCAGAGCCGGCCGAGACACCGTCGAAAATATTTTCGGTGCCGGCCGAGACACCGTCGAAAATATTTTTGATGCCGGCCGGAACCTTGTCTAAGATATTTTTGGTGCCGGCCGAGGTCCCGTCAAAAGTGTTTTCGGTGCTGGTCAAGCCCCCGTTGAAAATATTTTCAGGCCTGGCCGAGCTCCCGTCGAAAATATTTTGGATGCCGGCCGAGCCTCTGTCGAAATTATTTTCGGTGCCGGCTGAGACACCGTCGAAAATATTTTCGGTGCCAGCCGGACTCCCGTTGAAAATATTTTTGACGCTGGCCGAGCCTCCGTCGAACATATTTTCGGTGTCGGATGAGACACCGTTGAAAATATTTTCAGTGCCGGCTGGCCCCCCGTCAAAACTATTTTTGGTGCTGGCTGAGGTCCCGTCGAAAATATTTTCGGTGCAGGCCGAGCTGCCGTCGAAAATATTTTCGGCGACCCCCGAGTCCCAGTCGAAAATTTTTCGGTGCCGGCTGAGACACCGTCGAAAATATTTTCGGTGCCGGCCGGAATCTTGTCAAAAATATTTTCGGTGCCAGCCGAGTCCCGGTCGAAAATATTTCCGGTGCCGGCTGAGACACCGTCGAAAATATTTTCAGTGCCGGCCGAGCCCCCGTCAAAAATATTTTTGGTGCCGGCTGAGGTCCCGTCGAAAATATTTTCGGTGCCGGCGGGAACCTTGTTGAAAATATTTTCGGCGCTGGCTGAGGTCCCTTCGAAAATATTTTCTGTGCCGGCCGGAATCTTGTCGAAAATATTTTCGGTGCCAGCCGAGGCTCCGTCAAAAATATTTTTGGTGCCGGCTGAGACACCGTCGAAAATATTTTCGTTGCCGGCCGGAATCTTGTCAAAAATATTTTCGGTGCCAGCCGAGTCCCGGTCGAAAATTTTTTCGGTGCCGGCCAAGCCACCGTCGAAAATATTTTCGGTGCCAGCCGAGTCCCGGTCGAAAATATTTTTGGTGCCGGCTGAGACACCGTCGAAAATATTTTCGGCACCGGTCGAGGTAATGTCGAAAATATTTTCAGGGCTGGCCGAGCTCCCATCGAAATTATTTTTGATGCCGGCCGAGGATCCGTCGAAAATATTTTTGGAGCCGGCCGAGACCCCGTCGAAAATATTTTCGGAGCCTGCCGAGATCCCGTCAAAAATATTTTCGGAGCCGGCCGAGACCCGGTCGAAAATATTTTGGACACCGGCCGAGCCTCCGTCGAAAATATTTTCGGTGCCAGCTGAGGACCCGTCGAAAACTTTTTCGGTGCCGGCCGAGACACCGTTGAAAATATTTTCGGTGCCGGCCGGAATCTTCTCAAAAATATTTTCGGTGCCAGCCGAGTCCCGGTAGAAAATATTTTCGGTGCCGGCCGGAATCTTGTCAAAAATATTTTCGGTGCCAGCCGAGTCCCGGTCGAAAAATATTTTCGGTGCCGGCTGAGACATCGTCAAAAATATTTTCGGTGCCAGCCGAGCTCTCGTTGAAAATATTTTTGGTGCCAGCTGAGGTCCCGTCAAAAACGTTTTCGGTGCCGGTCGAGCCCCCATCGAAAATATTTTCCGCGCTGTCCGAGCTCCCGTCGAAAATATTTTGGATGCCGGCTGGGCCCCCGTCGAAAATATTTTTGGTGCCGTCCAGAACCTTGTGAAAAATATTTTCGGTGGCAGCCGAACTCTCGTCGAAAATATTTTCGGTGCCGGCCGAGCCCCCATCGAAAATATTTTCGGCGCCGTTCAAGGTCCTGTCGAAAATATTTTTGGTACCAGCCCAGCACCTGTCGAAAACATTTTTGCCACTGGCCAACACGCCATCGAAAATATTTTCTGTGCTGGCCAAGGTTCCGTCGAAAATATTTTCAGTGCCGGGCGGAACCTTGACGAAAATATTTTCGGTGCCAGCCAAGCTCTTGTCGAAAATATATTTGGTTAGGGCTGAGGTCCCATCGAAAATATTTTCGGAGCCGGTCGAGCCTCCGTCGAAAATATTTTTGGTGCCGGCCAAGCTCCCGTCGAAAATATTTTCGGAACTGTCTGAGCTCCCGTCGAAAATATTTTCGGTGCCGGCCGAGCCGCCTTCGAAAATATTTTAGGCACCGGCCGAGGCTCCATCTAAAATAATTTCGGTGCCGGATGAGACACCGACGAAAATATTTTCGGTGCCGGCCGGGCCCCCGTCTAAAATATTTTCGGTGCCGGTCAGAAGCTTGTCGAAAATATTTTCGGGGCCGTCCGAGCTCCCGTTGAAAATATTTTTGACGCCGGCCGAGCTTCCGTCGAAAATATTTTCGGTACCAACCGAGCTCCCGTCGAAAATATTTTCGGCACCGGACGAGGTACTGTCGAAAATATTTTCCGGGCCGTCCAAGCTCCCGTTGAAATTATTTTTCACGACGGCCGAGCTTCCATCGAAAGTATTTTTGGTGCCGGCCGAGCCCCCGTTGAAAATATTTTCGGAGCCGGCCGACCCGCTGTCAAAAAAATTTTAGGCACAGGCCGAGCTCCCATCGAAAATATTTTCGGCGCCTTTCGAGGTCCCGTCGAAACTATTTTCGGGGCCGTCCTGCCTCCGTTGAAAACATTTTGGCACCGGCCAACACGCCGTCGAAAATATTTTTGGTGCCGGCCTAGCCCCCGTTGAAAATATTTTCGGTGCCGGCCAAGCTCCAATCGAAAATATTTTCGGAGCCGGCTGAGCTGCTGTCGAAAATATTTTCGCCACCGGTCAAGGTACTGTCAAAAATATTTTCTGTGCCGGCCGAGCTCCCATCGAAAATATTTTTGACGCCGGCCGAGCTCCCGTCGATAATATTTTCGGTGCCGGCTGAGATCCCGTCGAAAATATTTTCGGAGCCGGCCGAGACCCCGTCAAATATATTTTCAGGGCCCTCCGAGCCTCCGTCGAAAACATTTTTGGCACCGGCCAACACGCCGACGAATATAGTTTCGGCGCCATTCGCAGTCCCGTCGAAAATATTTTCGGCACCGGTCGAGGTACTGTCGAAAATATTTTCGGGGCCGTCCGAGCTCCCGTCAAAAATATTTCTGACGCCGGACGAGCTTCCGTCGAAAATATTTTCGGTGCCGGCCGAGATCCTGTCGAAGATATTTTCGGTGCTGGCCGAGCCGCCGTCGAAAATATTTTCGGCACCGGTCGAGGTACAGTCGAAAATATTTTCGGGGCCGTCCGAGCTGCCGTTGAAAATATTTTTGACGCCGGCGGAGCTTCCGTCGAAAATATTTTCAGTGCCGGCCGAGCTCCAATCGAAAATATTTTCGGAGCCGGCCGAGCTCCCATCGAAAATATTTTCGGCACCGTTCGAGGTCCTGTCGAAAATATTTTCGGGACCGTCCGAGCTCCCGTCGAAAATATTTTTGACGCCGGCCGAGCTTCCGTCGAAAATATTTTCGGTGCCGGCCGAGCTCCCATAGAAAATATTTTCGGCACCGGCCGAGGTAGTGTCGAAAATATTTTCGGGGCCATCCGAGCTCCCGTCGAAAATATTTTTGACGCCGGCCGAGCTTCCTTCGAAAATATTTTCGGTGCCGGCCGAGATCCCTTCGAAAATATTTTCGGTGACGTTCGAGGTCCCGTCGAAACTATTTTCGGGGCCGTCCGAGCCTCTGTCGAAAACATTTCTGGCAACGGTGAACACGCCGTTGAAAATATTTTTGGTGCCGGCCGAGCCCCCGTTGAAAATATTTTCGGTGCCGGCCGAGCTCCCGTTGAAAATATTTTCGGAGCCGGCCGAGCTCCCGTCTAAAATATTTTCGGTGCCGTCCGAGGCGCCGTTGAAAATATTTTCGGCACCGGTCGAGGTACTCTCGAAAATATTTTCGGGGCCGTCCGAGCCGCTGTTAAAAATATTTTCGGTGCCGGCCGAGCTCCCGTCTAAAATATCTTTGGTGCCGGCCGAGCTCCTGTCGAAAATATTTTCGGCACCGGTCGAGGTACTGTCGAAAATATTTTCGGTGCCGTCCGACCTCCCGTCGAAAATATTTTTGACGCCGGTGGAGCTTCCGTCGAAAATATTTTCGGTGCCGTCCGAAATCCCGTCGAAAATATTTTCGGTGCCGGCCGAGACCCCGTCGAATATATTTTCGGGGCCGTCCGAGCCTCCGTCGAAAACATTTTTGGCACCGGCCAACACGCCGTCAAAAATATTTTTGGAGCCGGCCGAGCCCTCGTTGAAAATATTTTCGGTGCCGGCCGAGCTCCAATCGAAAATATTTTCGGAGCCGGCTGAGCCGCCGTCGAAAATATTTTCCGCACCGGTCAAGGTACTGTCAAAAATAATTTCGCTGCCGGACGAGCTCCCGTCGAAAATATTTTCGGTGCCGGTCGAGAACTTGTCGAAGATATTTTCGGTGCCGGCCGAGCTCCCATCGAAAATATTTTCAGAGCCGGCCGAGCCGCCGTCGAAAATATTTTAGGCACCGGCCGAGCCTCCATCGAAAATATTTTCGGTGCCGGATGAGCCCCCGTTGAAAATATTTTCGGTGCCGTCCGGGCTCCCGTCTAAAATATTTTCGGTGCCGGTCAGAACCTTGTCAAAAATATTTTCGGGGACGTCCGAGCTCCCGTCGAAAATATTTTCGGAACCGGCCAACACGCCGTCGAAAATATTTTTGGTGCCGGCCGAGCCCCCGTTGAAAATATTTTTGACGCCGGCTGAGCTTCCGTCGAAAATATTTTCGGTGCCAGCCGAGATCCCGTCAAAAATATTTTCGGAGCCGGCCGAGACCCTGTCGAAAATATTTTCGGGGCCGTCCGAGCTCCAGTCGAAAATATTTTCGGCGCCGTTCGAGGTCCCGTCGAAACTATTTTCGGGGCCGTCCGAGCCTCTGTCGAAAACATTTCTGGCAACGGTGAACACGCCGTTGAAAATATTTTTGGTGCCGGCCGAGCCCCCGTTGAAAATATTTTCGGTGCCGGCCGAGCTCCCGTTGAAAATATTTTCGGAGCCGGCCGAGCTCCCGTCTAAAATATTTTCGGTGCCGTCCGAGGCGCCGTTGAAAATATTTTCGGCACCGGTCGAGGTAGTCTCGAAAATATTTTCGGGGCCGTCCGAGCCGCGGTTAAAAATATTTTCGGTGCCGGCCGAGCTCCCGTCTAAAATATCTTTGGTGCCGGCCGAGCTCCTGTCGAAAATATTTTCGGCACCGGTCGAGGTACTGTCGAAAATATTTTCGGTGCCGTCCGAGCTCCCGTCGAAAATATTTTTGACGCCGGTGGAGCTTCCGTCGAAAATATTTTCGGTGCCGTCCGAAATCCCGTCGAAAATATTTTCGGTGCCGGCCGAGACCCCGTCGAATATATTTTCGGGGCTGTCCGAGCCTCCGTCGAAAACATTTTTGGCACCGGCCAACACGCCGTCAAAAGTATTTTTGGAGCCGGCCGAGCCCTCGTTGAAAATATTTTCGGTGCCAGCCGAGCTCCAATCGAAAATATTTTCGGAGCCGGCTGAGCCGCCGTCGAAAATATTTTCCGCACCGGTCAAGGTACTGTCAAAAATAGTTTCGCTGCCGGACGAGCTTCCGTCGAAAATATTTTCGGTGCCGGTCGAGAACTTGTCGAAGATATTTTCGGTGCCGGCCGAGCTCCCATCGAAAATATTTTCAGAGCCGGCCGAGCCGCCGTCGAAAATATTTTAGGCACCGGCCGAGCCTCCATCGAAAATATTTTCGGTGCCGGATGAGCCCCCATTGAAAATATTTTCGGTGCCGTCCGGGCTCCCGTCTAAAATATTTTCGGTGCCGGTCAGAACCTTGTCGAAAATATTTTCGGGGACGTCCGAGCTCCCGTCGAAAATATTTTCGGAACCGGCCAACACGCCGTCGAAAATATTTTTGGTGCCGGCCGAGCCCCCGTTGAAAATATTTTTGACGCCAGCTGAGCTTCCGTCGAAAATATTTTCGGTGCCAGCCGAGATCCCGTCAAAAATATTTTCGGAGCCGGCCGAGACCCTGTCGAAAATATTTTCGGGGCCGTCCGAGCTCCAGTCGAAAATATTTTCGGCGCCGTTCGATGTCCCATCGAAACTATTTTCGGGGCCGTCCGAGCCTCCGCCGGAAACATTTTGGCACTGGCCAACACGCCGTCGACTATATTTTTGGTGCCGGCCGAGATCCCGTTGAAAATATTTTCGGTGCCGTCCGAGCTCCAATCAAAAACATTTTCGGTGCCGGCCGAGCTCCCGTCGAAAATATTTTCGGCACCGGTCGAGGTCCTGTCGAAAATATTTTCGGGGCCGTCCGAGCTCCCGTCGAAAATATTTTTGACGCCGGACGAACTTCCATCGAAAATATTTTCAGTGCCGGCCGAGCTCCCATCGAAAATATTTTCAGAGCCGGCCGAGCCGCCGTCGAAAATATTTTAGGCACCGGCCGAGCCTCCATCGAAAATATTTTCGGTGCCGGATGAGCCCCCGTTGAAAATATTTTCGGTGCCGTCCGGGCTCCCGTCTAAAATATTTTCGGTGCCGGTCAGAACCTTGTCGAAAATATTTTCGGGGACGTCCGAGCTCCCGTCGAAAATATTTTTGGCACCGGCCAACACGCCGTTGAAAATATTTTTGGTGTCGGCCGAGCCCCCGTTGAAAATATTTTCGGTGCCGGCCGATCTGCAATCGAAAATATTTTCGGAGCCGGCCGAGCTCCCCTCGAAAATATTTTCGGTGCCGGCCGAGCCCCTTTTAAAAATATTTTCGGTGCTGGCCGAGCTCCCGTCTAAAATATTTTTGGTGCCAGCCGAGCTCCCATCGAAAATATTTTCGGCACCGGTCGAGGTTCTGTCGAAAATATTTTTGGAGCCGGCCGAGACCCTGTCGAAAATATTTTCGGGGCCGTCCGAGCCTCCGCTGGAAACATTTTGGCACCGGCCAACACGCCGTCGAAAATATTTTTGGTGCCGGCCGAGCCCCCGTCTAAAATATTTTCGGTGCTGGCCGAGCTCCCATCGAAAATATTTTCGGCACCGGTCGAGGTCCTGTCGAGAATATTTTCGGGGCCGTCCGAGTTCCTGTCGAAAATATTTTCGGTGCCGGCTGAGCTTCCGTCGGAAATATTTTCAGTGCCGGCCGAGATCCCGTCGAAAATATTTTTGGAGCCGGCCGAGACCCTGTCGAAACTATTTTCAGGGCCGTCCGACCCTCTGTCGAAAACATTTTGGCACCGGCCAACACGCCGTCGAAAATTTTTTTGGTGCCGGCCGAGCCCCCGTTGAAAATATTTTCTGTGCCGGCCAAGCTCGAATCGAAAATATTTTCGGAGCCGGCCGAGCTCCCGTCGAAAATATTTTCGGAGCCGGCTGAGCTGCCGTCGAAAATATTTTCGCCACCGGTCAAGGTACTGTCAAAAATATTTTCGGTGCCGGCCGAGCTCCCTTCGAAAATATTTTCGGAGCCGGACGAGCTTCCGTCGAAAATATTTTCGGTGCCGGCCGAGAACTTGTCGAAGATATTTTCGGTGCCGGCCGAGCTCCCATCGAAAATATTTTCGGCACCGGTCGAGGTACTGTCGAAAATATTTTCGGGGCCGTCCGAGCTCCTGTTGAAAATATTTTTGACGTCGGCGGAGCTTCCGTCGAAAATATTTTCGGTGCCGGCCGAGATCCCATCGAACATATTTTCGGAGACGGCCGAGCTGCCGTCGAAAATATTTTCGGTGCCAGCCGAGCCCCTTTTAAAAATATTTTCGGTGCTGGCCGAGCTCCCGTCTAAAATATTTTTGGTGCCGGCCGAGCTCCCATCGAAAATATTTTCGGCACCGTTTGAGGTCCTGTCGAAAATATTTTTGGAGCCAGCCGAGACCCTGTCGAAAATATTTTCGGGGCCCTCCGAGCCTCCGTCGGAAACATTTTGGCACCGGCCAACACGCCGTCGAAAATATTTTTGGTGCCGGCCGAGCCCCCGTCTAAAATATTTTCGGTGCCGGCCGAGCTCCAATCGAAAATATTTTCGGCACCGGTCGAGGTCCTGTCGAAAATATTTTCGGCACCGGTCGAGGTACTGTCGAAACTATTTTCGGGGCCGTCCGAGCCTCCGTCGAAAACATTTTTGGCACCGGCCAACACGCCGTCGAAAATATTTTCGGTGCCGTCCGAGCTCCCGTCTAAAACATTTTCGGTGCCGGCCAAGCTCCCATCGAAAATATTTTCGGCACCGGTCGAGGTCCTGTCGAAAATATTTTCGGGGCCGTCCGAGCTCCCGTCGAAAATATTTTTGACGCCGGCGGAGCTTCCGTCGAAAATATTTTCGGTGCCGGCCGAGATCCCGTTGAAAATATTTTCGGAGCCGGCCGAGACCCCGTCGAATATATTTTCGGGGCGCTCCGAGCCTCTGTCGAAAACATTTTGGCACCGGCCAACACGCCGTCGAAAATATTTTTGGAGCCGACCGAGCCCTCGTTGAAAATATTTTCGGTGCCGGCCGAGCTCCAATCAAAAATATTTTCGGAGCCGGCCGAGCTCCAATCGAAAATATTTTCGGAGCCGGCCGAGCTGCCGTTGAAAATATTTTCGCCACCGGTCAAGGTACTGTCAAAAATATTTTCGGTGCCTGCTGAGATTCCTTCGAAAATATTTTCGGGGCCGTCCGAGCTCCCGTCGAAAATATTTTTGACTCCGGCCAAGCTTCCGTCGAAAATATTTTCGGTGCCGGCCACGATCCCGTTGAAAATATTTTCGGAGCCGGCCGAGACCCCGTCGAATGTATTTTCGGGGCCGTCCGAGCTCCCGTCGAAAATATTTTCGGGGCCGTCCGAGCCCCCGTTAAAAATATTTTCGGGGCCGTCCGATCTCCCGTCTAAAATATTTTCGGTGCCGTTTGAGGTCCCGTCGAAAATATTTTCGGGGCCGTCCGAGCCCCCGTTAAAAATATTTTCAGGGCCGGCCAAGCTCCCGTCGGAAATATTTTCGGCGCCGTTTGAGGTCCCGTCGAAACTATTTTCGGGGCCATCCGAGCTCCCGTCGAAAATATTTTTGACACCGGCCGAGCTTCCGTCGAAAATATTTTCGGAGCCGGCCGAGATCCCGTTGAAAATATTTTCGGAGCCAGCCGACACCCCATCGAATATATTTTCGGGGCCCTCCGAGCCTCCGTCGAAAACATTTTTGGCGCGGGCCAACATGCCGTTGAAAATATTTTTGGTGCAGGCCGAGCCCCCGTTGAAAATATTTTCGGTGCCGGGCGAGCTCCAATCGAAAATATTTTTGGAGCCGGCCGAGCTCCCGTCTAAAATATTTTCAGCGCCGGTCGAGGTCCTGTCGAAAATATTTTCAGGGCCGTCCGAGTTCCCGTCGAAAATATTTTCGGTGCCGGCCGACATCCCATCGAAAATATTTTCGGAGCCAGCCGAGACCCTGTCGAATGTATTTTCGGAGCCGGCCGAGACCCTGTCGACAATATTTTCAGGGCCGTCCGAGCTTCCGTCGAAAATATTTTCGGTGCCGGCCGAGATCCCGTTGAAAATATTTTCGGAGCCGGCCGAGACCCCGTCGAATATATTTTCGGGGCGCTCCGAGCCTCTGTCGAAAACATTTTGGCACCGGCCAACACGCCGTCGAAAATATTTTTGGAGCCGACCGAGCCCTCGTTGAAAATATTTTCGGTGCCGGCCGAGCTCCAATCAAAAATATTTTCGGAGCCGGCCGAGCTCCAATCGAAAATATTTTCGGAGCCGGCCGAGCTGCCGTTGAAAATATTTTCGCCACCGGTCAAGGTACTGTCAAAAATATTTTCGGTGCCTGCTGAGATTCCTTCGAAAATATTTTCGGGGCCGTCCGAGCTCCCGTCGAAAATATTTTTGACTCCGGCCAAGCTTCCGTCGAAAATATTTTCGGTGCCGGCCACGATCCCGTTGAAAATATTTTCGGAGCCGGCCGAGACCCCGTCGAATGTATTTTCGGGGCCGTCCGAGCTCCCGTCGAAAATATTTTCGGGGCCGTCCGAGCCCCCGTTAAAAATATTTTCGGGGCCGTCCGATCTCCCGTCTAAAATATTTTCGGTGCCGTTTGAGGTCCCGTCGAAAATATTTTCGGGGCCGTCCGAGCCCCCGTTAAAAATATTTTCAGGGCCGGCCAAGCTCCCGTCGGAAATATTTTCGGCGCCGTTTGAGGTCCCGTCGAAACTATTTTCGGGGCCATCCGAGCTCCCGTCGAAAATATTTTTGACACCGGCCGAGCTTCCGTCGAAAATATTTTCACGCCGGCCGAGATCCCGTTGAAAATATTTTCGGAGCCAGCCGACACCCCATCGAATATATTTTCGGGGCCCTCCGAGCCTCCGTCGAAAACATTTTTGGCGCGGGCCAACATGCCGTTGAAAATATTTTTGGTGCCGGCCGAGCCCCCGTTGAAAATATTTTCGGTGCCGGGCGAGCTCCAATCGAAAATATTTTTGGAGCCGGCCGAGCTCCCGTCTAAAATATTTTCAGCGCCGGTCGAGGTCCTGTCGAAAATATTTTCAGGGCCGTCCGAGTTCCCGTCGAAAATATTTTCGGTGCCGGCCGACATCCCATCGAAAATATTTTCGGAGCCAGCCGAGACCCTGTCGAATGTATTTTCGGAGCCGGCCGAGACCCTGTCGACAATATTTTCAGGGCCGTCCGAGCTCCCGTCGGAAATATTTTCGGCGCCGTTCGAGGTCCCGTCGAAACTATTTTCGGGGCCGTCCGAGCCACCGTCGAAAACATTTTTGGCACCGGCCAACACGCCGTCGAAAATATTTTTGGTGCCGGCCGAGCCCCCGTTGAAAATATTTTCGGTGCCGGCCGAGCTGCAATCGAAAATATTTTCGGAGCCAGCTGAGCCGCCGTCGAAAATATTTTCGGTGCTGGCCGAGCTCCCGTGTAAAATATTTTCGGTGCCGGCCGAGGTCCCATCGAAAATATTTTCGGCACCGGTCGAGGTCCTGTCGAAAATATTTTCGGGGCCGTCCGAGCTCCTGTCGAAAATATTTTTGACGCCGGCCAAGCTTCCGTCGAAAATATTTTCGGTGCCGGCCGAGATCCCGTCGAAAATATTTTCGGAGCCGGCCGAGACCCCGTCGAAAATATTTTTGGTGCCGTCCGAGATCCTGTCGAAAATCTTTTGGATGCCAGCCGAGCCTCCGTCGAAAATATTTTCGGTGCCAGCTGGGCCCCCGTCGAAACTATTTTTGGCACTGGCCAAGCCGCCGTCGAAAATATTTTCGGCGCCGTTCGCGGTCCCGTCGAAAATATTTTCGGCACCGGTCGAGGTACTGTCGAAAATATTTTCGGGGCCGGCCGAGCTCCCGTCGAAAATATTGCTGACACCGGACGACCTTCCGTCGAAAATATTTTTGGTGCCGGCCGAGATCCTGTCGAAGATATTTTTGGTGCCGGCTGAGCTGCCGTCAAAAATATTTTCGGCACTGGTCGAGGTACTGTCGAAAATATTTTCGGGGCTGTCCGAGCTGCCGTTGAAAATATTTTTGACGCCGGCCGAGCTGCTTGTAGGGTTCGGCGTTCGGAAGATCTCGCGATGTCACGGAAAGTCAGAGGGTTAGTTGCAGCCTTATGATGTGTCTGTAATCCCACCTACCCTTGTTAGTATAAAAGGAATTGACTGCGCAATAAAAGGCGGAAGTTGGCGCTCACACTGTGTGTGTTATCTGTCTCTTTCCCTGGTCTGGGGGTGATCAGTGATCTAATCGTGGCACCTTGATATGCGGCGAACGCTACATAATGGTGACCCCGACGTGATCGGTCGCACTAGGCGACGATGGAACTTGCGCAAGTGATTCAGGTGTTGAAAGTGTTGGCTGATAAGGTGGGTGCTCACGGAACGATTAGGAGGGGCCCCACGGGCGAATGCATCCAATGGGTGCTGCGCCGGGGAGGGATGGGCTCTCCCAAAGAAGTATTAAGTCCCCCAAATTGGGGAGAGATTCGGGAACTGTTGCTCCAGTCGGCATTCGCGGGTGAGCGCGGAGCTGCGGAACGATTACAAGCGTGGGGGAGAGTGGAGGAGGTAGTTACGGCAGGACGGAAAGCTGGGGAGTGTTGGTCGGCGGCGCAAGCTGTTTTGTTTGCGGATGAAGCGCCGGTTCAAAACCAAGGGGGGGCAGTGCCCCCAGGGACAGTGAGTCAAACTCAGACGGAGTGGGCGCCTGTGGAGCGGCGCTCACAGAGCGGTCCATCTCTGACTGAGAGCGTGGACACGGAGAGTACGGCAGAGACGGAGGTTTTTCCTGTAGGGACGGTACCAGCGGGGACGGACGAGCCCCCTCTGCGGTGTCCATGGGGGTAGTTACGGCGGGAGGTTCGGAAGGACTTGGGGGGAGTGCCTCTTGGACTGGGATCCAGGCGGGGACGTTAAGGGAGATTTGTACCGTTAGTTGAGAGAGTGGGAGGAACGGCCACCCGCGGAGGGGATAACTGGGAGGCAGCGGGGGTTGGAGACTGTGGCAGAGGAGGAAACACCCCCCGCGGGGGAAATCGGGAGCCCTTGCCGGGAGAGCGGACGGAGCCTCCTGAGCCTGTGCCTGCTGAGCCGTCAGCTGCACCCCCTCCGGCGCTTCCTCCGCCCCCTCCCTCCTCCCTTCCTTTCCGCCCCCCCCCGCCACCTTGCAGCGGTGCGTGTCAGCCGGCCATGGAGCGGCCGCCGCCAGGCGCGGCCGCGGCCGGCCCCCGGGCAGAACCATCCGCCCCCCCGCCACCGCCCTTTCATCCATCCCGCCTCTCGGAACCAGAGACGGTGAAACCAACCGCGCCCGCGATAGACGCGGAGCCGTCTGCAGTAGCCTCTGCAGACGAGAGGGAGAGGCATTGGAGGAGAGTAAAAAAAAAAAAAAAAAAAAAAAAAAGGGGAGGCGTTTCACTGGAAAGTCCTTGAGAAATTGAAGACTTTGTCCCAATGGCAACTGGGACGGCACCGGCGGGTGCTGGAGCCACTGATCCGACAGATTCTGACTAATAGAGTATTACACTTTAGAGGACTAGCAGACATTGAGTCCTTCAGAGAGGTTTTTAGAACAGCGTGCCTTATTGTATATAGAACTTGCTTTAGGTAAAAAGTGTGTTAAGCATAATTTGATTAAACATAGTGTGATTATGGGAAGACAGCGTGGGGTAAACGTAAAAGTTAGTTTAAGCCAAAATTAGGGGTAAGGTCTATTTCCATTAATAACCTGGGAACGAGGTTGATTGTGTTTCCACAGATACAGGCCCACGACGGACTCCTGTTGAATTTGCATGACCATCATCATCTGGAGCATCATAGATGATGTGGCAATATGAATACCACCTCAGTCAAAAACTAATGTATAGGTCACCTTGGTTAACATAACAGGTCAAGATTCTCTGTGCACCGCAACCGCATCATAAAGCCCACGAACCAATAGACAAGATGGCTATGACTCGTGCAGCGCGCCTGGCCAGCGAGCGCATGTGTCATAGATTGCAACCGAGGCGGACTTTTGGCACCCGCTGGCCACGTGTGCCAAAACCCCTTCCTCTGCAAATGTATAAATACCGGGATTTTCCGAAGAGCATCAGGCTGGTGTACGGTGAGGCCATCGTTGCCTCTGTGGGGACGCCCACAGAAAGCTGGCACCTACCGATTGCTGGGATGAGTTCGTGGAGCAAGATGGCACAAGAATGTATGGATGGTTCATCTTCCTCATAGTCCTCATGGTTTGGGTCATTAGGGGTAATGGGTTGGCTTAAAGAATTATGGGCATTATTGTAGTTATTGTGATTTTAGCTATTGTAATAATTTTACCTTGTTCAGCTTGTTAAGTAAACATGGCATCCCTCATAATAGCACCGGCCAGGCCATTGTAGAACGAGCACATCGAACTTTAAAGGCCTTACTCGATCGGCTTAGGGAGGGGGAGCAGGAGGAGCCCTCCTGGTTACAGGAAAACACACCTGCTCTCCGTACACAGCGTCTTCTGTTAACTGGATTAACTTCATTAAATCAGACAGTTCGAGGGGATCTGGAAGAGACGGCGGCGCAACGACACTTTACGAACACGGAAGAGAAAGGTCCCTACCCGTTGGTCTGCGTACGTGACTTTCAGACACGCCAATGGGATGGGCCGTTTGAGTTGCGTTGTCTTGGGCGAGGGTATGCCTGTGTACAGACACCTGAAGGGCTACTGAAATGGGTTCCTAGTCGTATGATTCGTCCAGCCCTAACCTCGTAGTGTTTGAGTGTTTTTTCCTACAGGTTGCTGTCATCCTTTCCTGGCTTGTGACACCTTGGGTATCTGCTACAAACTTCTGGCAGTGGATGCAAAGCCAACTGGGGGACCCTGATGTGTATCCGGACGACGTCCCTCTCAGAGTCCATCAATACGTGCCTTATGGGATCCAGCTGTCAGAGCTCGCAGCCAGGAATCCAGGTGCCTCAGACATTAAGCCTTAACATCAGTGCACCAATGATAAACTTTATAGAGTAATAGAAGTAATTCTTTCCAAGCCTCATGATGTATCTGTATAACTTTCAATCTACCTCCTGTGTGAATTTCTATAAGGGAGCTCTTTGCTCTTCAGGGTAAATGGGACATTTACGGGTGTTTAAGATAGAGTGTTTCAACTTAGTTGTAGAAATATGTTTATACTCATAGTACTTTACTTAGTTATTTCTTGGTGTGGAATTGTTCATAATAATAGAGGCCAACTCGTCATAGAGAGGGGGGAGATGTAGGGTTCGGCGTTCGGAAGATCGCGCGATGTCACGGAAAGTCAGAGGGTTAGTTGCAGCCTTATGATGTGTCCGTAATCCCACCTACCCTTGTTAGTATAAAAGGAATTGACTGCGCAATAAAAGGCGGAAGTTGGCGCTCACACTGTGTGTGTTATCTGTCTCTTTCCCTGGTCTGGGGGTGATCAGTGATCTAATCGTGGCACCTTGATATGCGGCGAACGCTACACTGCTATCGAAAATATTTTAGGCACCGGCCGAGCCTCCATCGAAAATATTTTCGGTGCCGGATGAGACACCGACGAAAATATTTTCGGTGCCGGCCGGGCCCCCGTCTAAAATATTTTCGGTGCCGGTCAGAACCTTGTCGAAAATATTTTCGGGGCCGGCTGAGCTCCTGTCGAAAATATTTTAGACACCGGACAAGCTTCCGTCGAAAATATTTTCGGCACCTGATGAGGTACTGTCGAAAATATTTTCGGGGCCGGCCGAGCCTCCGTCGAAAACATTTTTGGCACCGGCCAACATGCCGTCGAAAATATTTTCGGTGCCGGCTGAGATCCCGTCGAAAATATTTTCGGAGCCGGCCGAGACCCCGTCGAAAATATTTTCGGTGCCGGCCGAGCTCCCGTCGAAAATATTTTCGGTGCCGACCGAGCTCCCGTCTAAAATATTTTCGTAGCTGGCTGAGCTGCCGTCGAAAATATTTTCACCACCGGTCAAGGTATTGTCAAAAATATTTTCGGTGCCGGCCCAGCTCCCGTCTAAAATATTTTCGGTGCAGACCGAGCTCCCATCGAAAATATTTTTGACGCCGGCCGAGCTTCCGTCGAAAATATTTTGGATGCCAGCCGAGCCTCCATCGAAAATATTTTCGGTGCCAGCTGGGCCCCCGTCGAAAATATTTTTGGCACCGGCCAACACGCCGTCGAAAATATTTTCAGCGCCGTTCGCAGTCCCGTCGAAAATATTTACGGCTCCGGTCGAGGTACTGTCGAAAATATTTTCAGGGCCGTCCGAGCTCCCGTCGAAAATATTTTTGGTGCCGGCCGAGCTCCCATCGAAAATATATTCGGCACCGGACGAGGTACTGTCGAAAATATTTTCAGGGCCATCCGAGCTCCCGTCGAAAATATTTTTGACGCCAGCGGAGCTTCCGTCGAAAATATTTTCGGTGCCAGCCGAGATCCCGTTGAAAATATTTTCGGAGCCGGCCGAGACACCGTCGAAAATATTTTCGGGGCCGTCCGAGATCCCTTCGAAAATATTTTCGGCGCCGTTCGAGGTCCCGTCGAAACTATTTTCGGGGCCGTCCGAGCCTCCCTCGAAAACATTTTGGCACCGGCCAACACGCTGTTGAAAATATTTTCGGTGCCGGCCGAGCTCCAATCGAAAATATTTTCGGAGCCGCCCGAGCTCCCGTCTAAAATATTTTCGGAGCTGGCTGAGCCGCCGTCGAAAATATTTTCGGCACCGATCGAGGTACTGTCGAAAATATTTTCGGGGCCGTCCGAGGTCCCGTCGAAAATATTTTTGACGCCGGCGCAGCTTCCGTCGAAAATATTTTCGGTGCCGGCCGAGATCCCATCGAAAATATTTTCGGCACCGGTCGAGGTCCTGTCGAAAATATTTTCGGGGCCGTCCGAGCTCCCGTCGAAAATATTTTTGACGCCGGCGGAGCTTCCGTCGAAAATATTTTCGAGGCCGGCCGAGATCCCGTCGAAAATATTTTCGGAGCCGGCCAAGACCCCGTCGAAAATATTTTTGGTGCCGGCTGAGATCCTGTCGAAAATCTTTTGCATGCCAGCCGAGCCTCCGTCGAAAATATTTTCGGTGCCAGCTGGGCCCCCGTCGAAAATATTTTTGGCACCGGCCAAGCCGCCGTCGAAAATATTTTCGGCGCCGTTCGCGGTCCCGTCGAAAATATTTTCGGCACCGGTCGAGGTACTGTCGAAAATATTTTCGGGGCCGTCCGAGCTCCTGTCGAAAATATTTCTGATGCCGGACGAGCTTCCGTCGAAAATATTTTTGGTGCCGGCCGAGATACTGTCGAGGATATTTTCGGTGCCGGCTGAGCTCCTGTCAAAAATATTTTCGGCACCGGTTGAGGTACTGTCGAAAATATTTTCGGGGCCGTCCGAGCTGCCGTTGAAAATAGTTTTGACGCCGGCCGAGCTGCCGTCGAAAATAGTTTAGGCACCGGCCGAGCCTCCATCGAAAATATTTTCGGTGCCGGATGACACACCGACGAAAATATTTTCGGTGCCGGCCGGGCCCCCGTCTAAAATATTTTCGGTGCCGGTCAGAACCTTGTCGAAAATATTTTCGGGGCCGGCCGAGCTCCCGTCGAATATATTTTTGACGCCGGCGGAGCTTCCATCGAAAATATTTTCGGTGCCAGCCGAGATCCCGTTGAAAATATTTTCGGCACCGGTCGAGATACTGTCGAAAATACTTTCGGGGCCGTCTGAGCTCCCATCGAAAATATTTTCGGCGGCGTTCGAGGTCCCGTCAAAACTATTTTCGGGGCCGTCCGAGCCTCCGTCGAAAACATTTTGGCACCGGCCAACACGCCGTCGAAAATATTTTTGGTGCCAGCCGAGCCCCCGTTGAAAATATTTGCGGTGCCGGCCGAGCTCCAATCGAAAATATTTTGGATGCCAGCCGAGCCTCCGTCGAAAATATTTTCGGTGCCAGCTGGGCCCCCGTCGAAAATATTTTTGGCACCGGCCAACATGCCGTCGAAATTATTTTCGGCGCCGTTCGCGGTCCCGTCGAAAATATTTTTGGCTCCGGTCGAGGTACTGTCGAAAATATTGTCGGGGCCGTCCGAGCTCCCGTCGAAAATATTTCTGACGCCGGACGAGCTTCCGTCGAAACTATTTTCGGTGCTGGCCGAGATCCCGTCGAAGATATTTTCGGTGCCGGCCGAGACCGTGTCGAAAATATTTTCCGGGCCGTCCGAGATCCCTTCGAAAATATTTTTGGCGCGGTTCAAGGTCCCGTCGAAACTATTTTCGGGGCCGTCCGAGCCTCCGTCGAAAACATTTTGGCACCGGCCAACACGCCGTCGAAAATATTTTCGGTGCCGGCCGAGCCCGCGTTGAAAATATTTTCGGTGCCGGCCGAGCTGCAATCGAAAATATTTTCGGAGCCGCCCAAGCTCCCGTCTAAAATATTTTCGGAGCCGGTTGAGCTGCCGTCGAAAATATTTTCGCCACCGGTCAAGGTACTGTCAAAAATATTTTCAGAGCTGGCCGAGCTCCCATCTAAAATATTTTCGGTGCCGGCCGAGCCGCCGTCGAAAATATTTTCGGCACCGATCGAGGTACTGTCGAAAATATTTTCGGGGCCGTCCGATCTCCCGTCGAATATATTTTTGACGCCGGCCGAGGTTTCGTCGAAAATATTTTCGGTGCCGGCCGAGCTCCAATCGAAAATATTTTCGGTGCCGGCCGAGCTCCTGTCTAAAATATTGTCGGAGCCGGCCGAGCCACCGTCGAAACTATTTTCGGTGCCGGCCGGCACCTTGTCGAAAATATTTTCGGGGCCGGCCAAGCTCCCTTCGAAAATATTTTTGACGCTGGCCAAGCTTCCGTCGAAAATATTTTCGGTGCCGGCCGAGATCCCGTCGAAAATATTGTCGGAGCCGGCCGAGCCACCGTCGAAACAATTTTCGGTGCCGGCCGGCACCTTGTTGAAAGTATTTTTGGTGCCGACCGAGCTCCCGTCGAATATATTTTCGGTTCCGGCCGAGACCCGTCGAAAACATTTTCGGGTCCGTCTGAGCCTCCGTCGAAAACACTTTTGGCACCGGCAATACGCCGTCGAAAATATTTCCGGTGCCGGCCGAGCCCCGTTAAAAATATTTTCGGAGCCAGCCGAGCTCCCGTCTAAAATATTTTCAGTGCCGGCCGAGCCCCCATCAAAAATATTTTTGGCACCGGTCGAGGTACTGTCGAAAATATTTTCGGGGCCGTCCGAGCTCCCGTCGAAAATATTTTTGACGCCGGCGGAGCTTCCGTCGAAAATATTTTCGGTGCCAGCCGAGATCCCGTCGAAAAAATTTTCGTAGCCGGCCGAGCCTCCGTCGAAAATATTTTCGGTGCCAGCTGGGCCCTCGTCGAAAATATTTTTGGCACCGGCCAACACGCCGTCGAAAATATTTTCGGCGCCGTTCGAGGTCCTGTTGAAACTATTTTCGGCACCGGTCGAGGTACTGTCGAAAATATTTTCGGGGCCGTCCGAGCTCCCGTCGAAAATATTTTTGACGCCGGCGGAGCTTCCGTCGAAAATATTTTCGGAGCCGGCCGAGCCGCCTTCGAAAATCTTTTAGGCACCGGCCGAGCCTCCATCGAAAATATTTTCGGTGCCGGATGAGACACTGACGAAAATATTTTCGGTGCCGGCCAGGCCCCCGTCTAAAATATTTTCGGTGCCGGTCAGAACATTGTCGAAAATATTTTCGGAGCCGGCTGAGCTCCCGTCTAAAATATTTTCGGTGCCGGCCGAGCCGCCGTCGAAAATATTTTCAGCGCCGATCGAGGTACTGTCGAAAATATTTTCGGGGCCGTCCGAGCCCCCGTTAAAAATATTTTCGGTGCCGGCCGAGCTCCCGTTGAAAATATTTTCGGAGCCGACCGAGCCGCCGTCGAAAATATTTTAGGCACCAGTCGAGGTCCTGTTTAAAATATTTTCGGGGCCGTCCGAGCTCTCATTGAAAATATTTTCGGCGCCGGCCGAGCTTCCGTCGAAAATATTTTCGGTGCCGGCCGAGATCCCGTTGAAAATATTTTCGGAGCCGGCCGAGACCACGTCAAAAATATTTTCGGAGCCGGCTGAGCCGCCGTCGAAAATATTTTCCGCACCGGTCAAGGTACTGTCAAAAATATTTTCGGTGCCGGCCGAGCTCCCGTCTAAAATATTTTCGGTGCCGGACGAGCCGCCGTCGAAAATATTTTCGGCACCGGTCAAGGTACTGTCGAAAAAATTTTCGGGGCCGTCCGAGCTCCCGTCGAAAATATTTTCGGCGCCGTTCGAAGTCCCGTCAAATCTATTTTTGACACCGGTCGAGATTCCGTCGAAAACATTTTAGCAACTGCCAACACGCCGTCGAAAATATTTTCGGTGCCGGCCGAGCTCCAATCGAAAATATTTTCGGAGCCGGCCGAGCTCCCATCGAAAATATTTTCGCCACTAGTCAAGGTACTGTCAAAAATATTTTCGGCACCTGACGAGGTACTGTCGAAAATATTTTCGGGGCCGTCCTGCCTCCGTCGAAAACATTTTGGCACCGGCCAACATGCCGTCGAAAATATTTTTGGTGCCGGCCGAGACCCCGTTGAAAATATTTTCGGAGCCGGCCGAGCTCCAATCGAAAATATTTTTGACGCCAGCCGAGCTTCCGTCGAAAATATATTTGGAGCCGGCCGAGACCCTGTCGAAAATATTTTCGGGGCCGTCCGAGCTCCCGTCGAAAATATTTCGGTGCCGTTTGAGGTCCCGTCGAAACTATTTTCGGGGCCGTCCGAGCCTCCGTCGAAAACATTTTGGCACCGGCCAACACGCCGTCGAAAATATTTTTGGTGCCGGCCGAGCCGCCGTCGAAAATATTTTCGGCACCGGTCGAGGTCCTGTTGAAAATATTTTCGGGGCCGTCCGAGCTCCCGTTGAAAATATTTTTGACGCCGGCCGAGCTTCCGTCGAAAATATTTTTGGTGCCGGCCGAGATCCCGTTGAAAATATTTTCAGAGCTGGCCGAGACCCCGTCGAAAATTTTTTTGGTGCCGGCCGAGATCCTGTCGAAAATCTTTTGGATGCCAGCCGAGCCTCCGTCGAAAATATTTTCGGTGCCAGATGGGCCCCCATCGAAAATATTTTCGCCACTGGTCGAGGTACTGTCAAAAATATTTCCGGTGCCGGCCGAGCTCCCGTCGAAAATATTTTCGGAGCCGGCCGAGCTCCCGTCGAAAATATTTTCGGTGCCGGCCGAGATCCCATCGAAAATATTTTCGGAGCCGGCCGAGACCCTGTCGAAAATATTTTCGGCGCCGTTCGAGGTCCCGTCGAAACTATTTTCGGGGCCGTCCGAGCCTCCGTCAGAAACATTTTGGCACCGGCCAACACGCAGTCAAAAATATTTTCGGGGCCGTCCGAGCTCCCGTCGAAAATATTTCTGATGCCGAACGAGCTTCCGTCGAAAATATTTTCGGTGCCGGCCGAGATCCTGTCGAAGATATTTTTGGTGCTGGCCGAGCTCCCGTTGAAAATATTTTCGGCACCGGTCGAGCTACTGTCGAAAATATTTTCAGGGCCGTCCGAGCTCCCATCGAAAATATATTTGACGCCAGCCGAGACACCGTCGAAAATATTTTCGGAGCCGGCCGAGCTCCCGTCGAAAATATTTTCGGCGCCGTTCGAGGTCCCTTCGAAAATATTTTCGGGGCCGTCCGAGCCTTCGTTGGAAACATTTTGGCACCGGCCAACACGCCGTCGAAAATATTTTTGGTGCCGGCCGAGCTCCCGTCTAAAATATTTTCGGAGCCCGCTGAGCTCCCGTCGAAAATATTTTCGGAGCCAGCCGAGCTCCCGTCAAAAATATTTTCGGAGCCGGCTGAGCCGCCATTGCAAATATTTTCGCCACCGGTCAAGGTACTGTCAAAAATATTTTCGGTGCCGGCCGAGCTCCCGTCTAAAATATTTTTGGAGCCGGCAGAGCCGCCGTCGAAAATATTTTCCGCACCGGTCAAGGTCCTGTCAAAAATATTTTCGGTGCCGGCCGAGCTCCCGTCTAAAATATTTTCGGTGCCGGCCGAGCTCCCATCGAAAATATTTTCGGCACCGGACGAGGTACTGTCGAAAATATTTTCGGGGCCATCCGAGCTCCCGTCGAAAATATTTTTGACGCCGGCCGAGCTTCCGTCAAACATATTTTCAGTGCCGGCCGAGACCCTGTCGAAAATATTTTCGGGGCCGTCCGAGCTCCCGTCGAAAATATTTTCGGTGCCGTTCGAGGTCCCGTCGAAACTATTTTCGGGGCCGTCCGAGTCTCCGTCGAAAACATTTTGGCACTGGCCAACACGCCGTCAAAAATATTTTCGGTGCCGTCCGAGATACCGTTGAAAATATTTTCGGGGCCGTCCGAGGTCCCGTCGAAAATATTCATGACTCCAGACGAGCTTCCGTCGAAAATAGTTTCGGAGCTGGCTGAGCTGCCGTCGAAAATATTTTCGCCACCGGTCAAGGTACTGTCAAAAATATTTTCGGGGCCATCCGAGCTCCCGTTGAAAATATTTTTGACGCCGGCGGAGCTTCCTTTGAAAATATTTTCGGAGCCGGCCGAGACTCTGTCGAAAATATTTTCGGCGCCGTCCGAGCTCCCGTCGAAAATATTTTCGGTGCCGTTCGAGGTCCCGTCGAAACTATTTTCGGGGCCGTCCGAGCCTCCGTCGAAAACATTTTTGGCACCGGCCAACACGCCGTCGAAAATATTTTTGGTGCCGGCCGAGGCCCCGTTGAAAATATTTTCGGTGCCGGCCGAGCTCCCGTCGAAAATATTTTCGGAGCCGGCCTAGCTCCTGTCGAAAAAATTTTTGGTGCCAGCTGAGCTGCCGTCGAAAATATTTTCGCCACCGGTCAAGGTACTGTCAAAAATATTTTCGGTGCCGGCCGAGCTCCCGTCGAAAATATTTTCGGAGCCGGCTGAGCTGCCGTCGAAAATATTTTCGGCACCGGTCAAGGTCCTGTCGAAAATATTTTCGGTGCCGTCCGAGCTCCTGTCGAAAATATTTTTGACGCCGGCGGAGCTTCCGTCGAAAATATTTTCGGTGCCGGCCGAGATCCCGTCGAAAATATTTTCGGAGCCGGCCTAGCTCCCGTCTGAAATATTTTCAGAGCCGGCTGAGCTGCCGTCGAAAATATTTTCGCCACCGGTCGAGGTCCTCTCGAAAATATTTTCGGGGCCGTCCGAGCTCCCGTCGAAAATATTTTTGACGCCGGCGGAGCTTCCGTCGAAAATATTTTCGGTGCCAGCCGATATCCCATCTAAAATATTTTCGGAGCCTGCCGAGACCCTGTCGAAAATATTTTCGGCGCCGTCCGAGCTCCCGTCGCAACTATTTTCGGGGCCGTCCGAGCCTCCGTCGAAAACATTTTGGCACCGGCCAACACGCCGTCGAAAATATTTTTGGTGCCGGCCGAGCCCCCGTTGAAAATATTTTCGGTGCCGGCCGAGCTCCAATCGAAAATATTTTCGGAGCCGGCCGAGCTCCCGTCGAAAATATTTTCGGATCCGGCCGAGAACCCGTCGAAAATATTTTCGGTGCCGGCTGACATCCCGTCGAAAATATTTTAGGCACCGGCCGAGCCTCCATCGAAAATATTTTCGGTGCCAGATGAGACACCGACAAAAATATTTTCGGTGCCGGCCGGGCCCCCGTCTAAAATATTTTCGGTGCCGGTCAGAACCTTGTCGAAAATATTTTCGGGGCCGGCTGAGCTGCCGTCGAAAATATTTTCGGAGCCGGCTGAGCTGCCGTCGAAAATATTTTCGCCACCGGTCGAGGTACTGTCAAAAATATTTTTGGGGCCATCTGAGCTCCCGTCGAAAATATTTTCGACGCCGGCTGAGCTTCCGTCGAAAATATTTTCGGTGCCGGCCGAGATCCCGTCGAAAATATTTTCGGAGCTGGCCGAGCCGCCGTCGAAAATATTTTAGGCACCGGCCGAGCTCCCGTCGAAAATATTTTCGGCACCGGTCGAGGTACTGTCGAAAATATTTTCGGGGCCGTCCGAGCTACCATCGAAAATATTTTTGACACCAGCCGAGCTCCCGTCGAAAATATTTTCGGTGCCGGTCAGAACCTTGTCGAAAATATTTTTGGGGCCGCCCGAGCTCCCGTCGAAAATATTTTTGGCACCGGCCAACACGCCGTCATAAATATTTTCGGTGCCGTCCGAGCCCCTGTTAAAAATATTTTCAGTGCTGGCCGAGCTCCCGTCTAAAATATTTTCGGTGCCGGCCGAGCTCCCATCGAAAATATTTTTGGGGCCGTCCGAGCTCCCGTCGAAAATATTTTGGACGCTGGCCGAGACCCCATCGAAAAGATTTTCGACGCCGGCCGAGATCCCGTCGAAAATATTTTCGGTGCCAGCTGAGTTCCGTCGAAAATATTGTCAGAGCCGGCCGAGCCGCCATCGAAAATATTTTCGGTGCCGGCCGGCACCTTGCCGAAAATATTTTCGGGGCTGGCCGGGCCCCCGTCTAAAATATTTTCGGTGCCGGTCAGAACCTTGTCGAAAATATTTTCGGGGCCGTTCGAGCTCCCGTCGAAAACATTTTTGGCACCGACCAACACGCCGTCGAAAATATTTTCGGAGCCGCCCGAGCCCCCTTAAAAATATTTTCGGAGCCGCCCGAGCCCCCTTAAAAATATTTTCGGTGCCGGCCGAGCTCCCGTCAAAAATATTTTCGGCACCGGTTGAGGTCCTGTCGAAAATATTTTCGGGGCCGTCCGAGCTCCGGTCGAAAATATTTTTGACACCGGCCGAGCTTCCGTCAAAAATATTTTCGGTGCCAGCCGAGAGCCCGTCGAAAATATTTTCAGAGCCGGCCGAGACCCTGTCGAAAATATTTTCAGGGCCATCTGAGCTCCCGTCGAAAAAATTTTCGGCGCCGGCCGAGCTCCCGTCTAAAATATTTTCGGTGCCGGCCGAGCTCCAATCGAAAATATTTTCGGAGCCGGCTGAGCTGCCGTCGAAAATATTTTCGCCACCGGTCAAGGTACTGTCAAAAATATTTTCGTTGTTGGCCGAGCTCCCGTGTAAAATATTTTCGGTGCCGGCCTATTCGCCGTCGAAAATATTTTCGGCACCGGTCGAGGTACTGTCGAAAATATTGTCGGGGCCGTCCAAGCCCCCGTTAAAAATATTTTCGGTGCCGGCCGAGCTCCCATCTAAAATATTTTCGGCGCCGTTCGCGGTCCCGTCGAAAATATTTTCGGCACCGGTCGAGGTACTGTCGAAAATATTTTCGGGGCCGTCCGAGCTCCCGTTGAAAATATTTTTGATGCCGGCCGACCTTCCGTCGAAAATATTTTCGGTGCCGGCCGAGATCCCGTCGAAAATATTTTCGGTGCCGGCCGAGCCGCCTTCGAAAATATTTTAGGCACCGACCGAGCCTCCATCGAAAATATTTTCGGTGCCGGATGAGACACCGACAAAAATATTTTCGGTGCCGGCCAGGCCCCCGTCTAAAATATTTTCGGAGCCGGTCAGAACCATGTCGAAAATATTTTCGGGGCCATCCGAGCTCCCGTCGAAAATATTTTTGACGCCGGCCAAGCTTCCGTCGAAAATATTTTCGGAGCCGGCCGAGACCCTGTCGAAAATATTTTCGGCGCCGTCCGAGCTCCCGTCGCAACTATTTTCCGGGCCGTCCGAGCCTCCGTCGAAAACATTTTGGCACCGGCCAACACGCCGTCGAAAATATTTTTGGTGCCGGCCGAGCCCCCGTTGAAAATATTTTCGGTGCCGGCCGAGCTCCAATCGAAAATATTTTCGGAGCCGGCCGAGCTCCTGTCGAAAATATTTTCAGAGCCGGCCGAGAACCCGTCGAAAATATTTTCGGTGCCGGCCGAGATCCTGTCGAAGATATTTTCGGTGCCGGCCGAGATCCCGTCGAAAATATTTTAGGCACCGGCCGAGCTCCCATCGAAAATATTTTAGGCACCGGCCGAGCCTCCATCGAAAATATTTTCGGTGCCGGATGAGACACCGACGAAAATATTTTCGGTGCCGGCCGGGCCCCCTTCTAAAATATTTTCGGTTCCGGTCAGAACGTTGTCGAAAATATTTTCGGGGCCGGCCGAGATCCCGTCGAAAATATTTTCGACGCCGGCCAAGCTTCCGTCGAAAATATTTTCGGTGCCGGCCGAGACCCCGTCGAAACTATTTTTGGCACTGGCTGAGCCTCCGTCGAAAACATTTTTGGCACCGGCCAACACGCCGTCGAAAATATTTTCGGTGCCGGCTGAGATCCCGTCGAAAATAGTTTTGGAGCCGGCTGAGCCTCCATCAAAAATATTTTCGGTGCCAGCTGGGCCCCCGTCGAAAATATTTTTGGCAGCGGCCAACACGACGTCGAAAATATTTTCGGCGCCGTTCGCGGTCCCATCGAAAATATTTTCAGGTCCGGTCGAGGTACTGTCGAAAATATTTTCGGGGCCGTCCGAGCTCCCGTCGAAAATATTTCTGACGCCGGACGAGCTTCCGTCGAAAATATTTTCAGTGCCGGCCGAGATCCTGTCGAATATATTTTCGGTGCCGGCCGAGCTCCCGTCGAAAATATTTTCGGCACCGGTCGAGGTACTGTCGAAAATATTTTCGGGGCCATCCGAGCTCCTGTTGAAAATATTTTTGACGCCAGCCGAGCCGCCGTCGAAAATATTTTTGGAGCCGGCCGAGACCCTGTCAAAAATATTTTCGGTGCCGGTCAGAACCTTGTCGAAAATATTTTCGGAGCCGGCCAAGCTCCCGTCGAAAATATTTTCGGTGCCGGCTGAGCTCCCATCGAAAATATATTCGGCACCGGACGAGGTACTGTCGAAAATATTTTCAGGGCCATCCGAGCTCCCGTCGAAAATATTTTGGACGCCGGCCGAGATCCCGTCGAAATTATTTTCGGGGCCGTCCGCGCCTCCGTCGAAAACATTTTGGCACCGGCCAACATGGCGTCGAAAATATTTTCAGTGCCGGCCGAGCCCCCGTTGAAAATATTTTCGGTGCCGGGCGAGCTCCAATCGAAAATATTTTCGGTGCCGGCCGAGCTCCCATTGAAAATATTTTCGGCACCGGTCGAGGTACTCTCAAAAATATTTTTGACGCCAGCCAAGCTTCTGTCGAAAATATTTTCGGAGCCGGCCGAGACCCTGTCGAAAATTTTTTCAGGGCCGTCCGAGCTCCCGTCGAAAATATTTTCGGCGCCGGCCGAGATCCCGTCGAAAATATTTTCGGGGCCGTCCGAGCCTCCGTCGAAAATATTTTTGGCACCGGCCAACACGCCGTCGAAAATATTTTTGGTGCCGGCCGAGCCCCCTTGAAAATATTTTCGGTGCCGGCCGAGCTCCAATCGAAAATATTTTCGGAGCCGGCCGAGCTGCAATCGAAAATATTTTCGGAGCCTTCTGAGCTGCCGTCGAAAATATTTTCCGCACCGGTCCAGGTACTGTCGAAAACATTTTCGGGGCCATCCGAGCCCCCGTTAAAAATATTTTCGGTGCCGGCCGAGCTCCCGTCTAAAATATTTTCGGTGCCGGCCGAGCCGCCATCGAAAATATTTTCGGCACCGGTCGAGGTACTGTCGAAAATATTTTCGGGGCCATTCGAGCTCCCGTCGAAAATATTTTTGACGCCGGCCGAGCTTCCGTCGAAAATATTTTCGGTGCCAGCCGAGATCCCGTCGAAAATATTTTCGGAGCCGGCCGAGACCCTGTCGAAAATGTTTTCGGGGCCGTCCGAGCCTCCGTTGAAAATATTTTCGGCGCCATTCGAGGTCCCGTCGAAAGTATTTTCGGGGCCGGCCGAGCCTTTGTCGAAAATATTTTGGCACCGGCCAACACACCGTTGAAAATATTTTTGGTGCCGGCCGAGCCCCTGTTGAAAATATTTTCAGTGCGGGGCGAGATCCAATCGAAATTATTTTCGGAGCCGGCCGAGCTCCAATCGAAAATATTTTCGGAGCCGGCTGAGCTGCCGTCGAAAATATTTTCGGCACCGGTCGAGGTACTGTCGAAAATATTTTCGGGGCCGTCCGAGCCCCCGTTAAAAACATTTTTGGTGCCGGCCGAGCTCCCTTCGAAAATATTTTCGGCATCGGTCAAGGTCCTGTCGAAAATATTTTCGGGGCCGTCCGAGTTCCCGTCGAAAATATTTTTGACGCCGGCCGAGCTTCCGTTGAAAATATTTTCGATGCCGGCCACAATCCCATTGAAAATAATTTCGGAGCCGGCCGAGACCCCGTCGAATGTATTTTCAGGGCCCTCCGAGCCTCCGTCAAAAACATTTTTGGCACCGGCCAGCACGCTGTTGAAAATATTTTTGGTGCCGGCTGAGCTCTAATCGAAAATATTTTCGGGGCCGTCCTAGCCTCCGTCGAAAATATTTTCGGCGCCGTTCGAGGTCCCGTCGAAACTATTTTCGGGGCCGTCCGAGCCTCTGTCGAAAATATTTTGGCACCGGCCAACACGCCATCTAAAATAGTTTTGGTGCCGGCCGAGCCCCCGTTGAAAATATTTTCGGTGCCGGGCGAGCTGCAATCGAAAATATTTTCGGAGCCGGCCGAGCTTCCGTCGAAAATATTTTCAGGGCCGTCCGAGCCGCCGTTAAAAATATTTTCGGTGCCGGCCGAGCTCCCGTCTAAAATATTTTCGGTGCCGGGCGAGCTCCCTTCGAAAATATTTTCGGCACCGGTCGAGGTCCTGTCGAAAATATTTTCGGGGCCGTCCGAGCCCCCGTTAAAAGTATTTTTGGTGCCGGCCGAGACCCCGTCGAAAATATTTTCGGGGCCCTCCGAGCCTCCGTCGAAAACATTTTTGGCACCGGCCAACACACCATGGAAATATTTTTGGTGCCGACCGAGCTTCCGTCGAAAATATATTCGGTGCTGGCCGAGCTCCAATCGAAAATATTTTCGGTGCCGGCCGAGATCCTGTCGAAGATATTTTTGGTGCCGGCCGAGCTCCCATCGAAAATATTTTCGGAGCCGGCCGAGCTCCCGTCGAAAATATTTTCGGGGCCGTCCGAGCTCCCGTCGAAAATATTTTCGGCGCCAGCCGAGGTCCCATCGAAACTATTTTCGGGGCTGTCCGAGCCTCTGTCGAAAATATTTTGGCACCGGCCAACACGCCGTCGAAAATATTTTTGGTGCCGGCCGAGCCCCCGTTGAAAATATTTTCAGTGCCAGCCGAGCTCCCCCCTCGAAAATATTTTCGCCACCGGTCAAGGTACTGTCAAAAATATTTTCGGTGCCGGCCGATCTCCCGTCAAAAATATTTTCGGTGCCGTCCGAGCTCCCGTCGAAAATATTTTCGGGGCCGTCCGAGCTCCTGTCGAAAATATTTTGGATGCCAGCCGAGCCTCCGTCGAAAATATTTTCGGTGCCAGCTGGGCCCCCGTCGAAAATATTTTTGGCACCGGCCAACATGCCGTCGAAAATATTTTCGGCGCCGTTCGCGGTCCCGTCAAAAATATTTTCGGCACCGGTCGAGGTACTGTCGAAAATATTTTCGGGGCCGTCCGAGCTCCCGTCGAAAATATTTTAGATGCCAGCCGAGCCTCCGTCGAGAATATTTTCGGTGCCAGCTGGGCCCCCGTCGAAAATATTTTTGGCACCGGCCAACACGCCGTCGAAAATATTTTCGGCGCCGTTCGCGGTCCCGTCGAAAATATTTTCGGCACCGGTCGAGGGAATGTCGAAAAAATTTTCGGCGCCGGCCGAGCTCCCGTCTAAAATATTTTCGGTGCCGGCCGAGCTCCAATCGAAAATATTTTCGGAGCCGGCTGAGCTGCCGTCGAAAATATTTTCGCCACCGGTCAAGGTACTGTCAAAAATATTTTCGTTGTTGGCCGAGCTCCCGTGTAAAATATTTTCGGTGCCGGCCTATTCGCCGTCGAAAATATTTTCGGCACCGGTCGAGGTACTGTCGAAAATATTGTCGGGGCCGTCCAAGCCCCCGTTAAAAATATTTTCGGTGCCGGCCGAGCTCCCATCTAAAATATTTTCGGCGCCGTTCGCGGTCCCGTCGAAAATATTTTCGGCACCGGTCGAGGTACTGTCGAAAATATTTTCGGGGCCGTCCGAGCTCCCGTTGAAAATATTTTTGATGCCGGCCGACCTTCCGTCGAAAATATTTTCGGTGCCGGCCGAGATCCCGTCGAAAATATTTTCGGTGCCGGCCGAGCCGCCTTCGAAAATATTTTAGGCACCGACCGAGCCTCCATCGAAAATATTTTCGGTGCCGGATGAGACACCGACAAAAATATTTTCGGTGCCGGCCAGGCCCCCGTCTAAAATATTTTCGGAGCCGGTCAGAACCATGTCGAAAATATTTTCGGGGCCATCCGAGCTCCCGTCGAAAATATTTTTGACGCCGGCCAAGCTTCCGTCGAAAATATTTTCGGAGCCGGCCGAGACCCTGTCGAAAATATTTTCGGCGCCGTCCGAGCTCCCGTCGCAACTATTTTCCGGGCCGTCCGAGCCTCCGTCGAAAACATTTTGGCACCGGCCAACACGCCGTCGAAAATATTTTTGGTGCCGGCCGAGCCCCCGTTGAAAATATTTTCGGTGCCGGCCGAGCTCCAATCGAAAATATTTTCGGAGCCGGCCGAGCTCCTGTCGAAAATATTTTCAGAGCCGGCCGAGAACCCGTCGAAAATATTTTCGGTGCCGGCCGAGATCCTGTCGAAGATATTTTCGGTGCCGGCCGAGATCCCGTCGAAAATATTTTAGGCACCGGCCGAGCTCCCATCGAAAATATTTTAGGCACCGGCCGAGCCTCCATCGAAAATATTTTCGGTGCCGGATGAGACACCGACGAAAATATTTTCGGTGCCGGCCGGGCCCCCTTCTAAAATATTTTCGGTTCCGGTCAGAACGTTGTCGAAAATATTTTCGGGGCCGGCCGAGATCCCGTCGAAAATATTTTCGACGCCGGCCAAGCTTCCGTCGAAAATATTTTCGGTGCCGGCCGAGACCCCGTCGAAACTATTTTTGGCACTGGCTGAGCCTCCGTCGAAAACATTTTTGGCACCGGCCAACACGCCGTCGAAAATATTTTCGGTGCCGGCTGAGATCCCGTCGAAAATAGTTTTGGAGCCGGCTGAGCCTCCATCAAAAATATTTTCGGTGCCAGCTGGGCCCCCGTCGAAAATATTTTTGGCAGCGGCCAACACGACGTCGAAAATATTTTCGGCGCCGTTCGCGGTCCCATCGAAAATATTTTCAGGTCCGGTCGAGGTACTGTCGAAAATATTTTCGGGGCCGTCCGAGCTCCCGTCGAAAATATTTCTGACGCCGGACGAGCTTCCGTCGAAAATATTTTCAGTGCCGGCCGAGATCCTGTCGAATATATTTTCGGTGCCGGCCGAGCTCCCGTCGAAAATATTTTCGGCACCGGTCGAGGTACTGTCGAAAATATTTTCGGGGCCATCCGAGCTCCTGTTGAAAATATTTTTGACGCCAGCCGAGCCGCCGTCGAAAATATTTTTGGAGCCGGCCGAGACCCTGTCAAAAATATTTTCGGTGCCGGTCAGAACCTTGTCGAAAATATTTTCGGAGCCGGCCAAGCTCCCGTCGAAAATATTTTCGGTGCCGGCTGAGCTCCCATCGAAAATATATTCGGCACCGGACGAGGTACTGTCGAAAATATTTTCAGGGCCATCCGAGCTCCCGTCGAAAATATTTTGGACGCCGGCCGAGATCCCGTCGAAATTATTTTCGGGGCCGTCCGCGCCTCCGTCGAAAACATTTTGGCACCGGCCAACATGGCGTCGAAAATATTTTCAGTGCCGGCCGAGCCCCCGTTGAAAATATTTTCGGTGCCGGGCGAGCTCCAATCGAAAATATTTTCGGTGCCGGCCGAGCTCCCATTGAAAATATTTTCGGCACCGGTCGAGGTACTCTCAAAAATATTTTTGACGCCAGCCAAGCTTCTGTCGAAAATATTTTCGGAGCCGGCCGAGACCCTGTCGAAAATTTTTTCAGGGCCGTCCGAGCTCCCGTCGAAAATATTTTCGGCGCCGGCCGAGATCCCGTCGAAAATATTTTCGGGGCCGTCCGAGCCTCCGTCGAAAATATTTTTGGCACCGGCCAACACGCCGTCGAAAATATTTTTGGTGCCGGCCGAGCCCCCTTGAAAATATTTTCGGTGCCGGCCGAGCTCCAATCGAAAATATTTTCGGAGCCGGCCGAGCTGCAATCGAAAATATTTTCGGAGCCTTCTGAGCTGCCGTCGAAAATATTTTCCGCACCGGTCCAGGTACTGTCGAAAACATTTTCGGGGCCATCCGAGCCCCCGTTAAAAATATTTTCGGTGCCGGCCGAGCTCCCGTCTAAAATATTTTCGGTGCCGGCCGAGCCGCCATCGAAAATATTTTCGGCACCGGTCGAGGTACTGTCGAAAATATTTTCGGGGCCATTCGAGCTCCCGTCGAAAATATTTTTGACGCCGGCCGAGCTTCCGTCGAAAATATTTTCGGTGCCAGCCGAGATCCCGTCGAAAATATTTTCGGAGCCGGCCGAGACCCTGTCGAAAATGTTTTCGGGGCCGTCCGAGCCTCCGTTGAAAATATTTTCGGCGCCATTCGAGGTCCCGTCGAAAGTATTTTCGGGGCCGGCCGAGCCTTTGTCGAAAATATTTTGGCACCGGCCAACACACCGTTGAAAATATTTTTGGTGCCGGCCGAGCCCCTGTTGAAAATATTTTCAGTGCGGGGCGAGATCCAATCGAAATTATTTTCGGAGCCGGCCGAGCTCCAATCGAAAATATTTTCGGAGCCGGCTGAGCTGCCGTCGAAAATATTTTCGGCACCGGTCGAGGTACTGTCGAAAATATTTTCGGGGCCGTCCGAGCCCCCGTTAAAAACATTTTTGGTGCCGGCCGAGCTCCCTTCGAAAATATTTTCGGCATCGGTCAAGGTCCTGTCGAAAATATTTTCGGGGCCGTCCGAGTTCCCGTCGAAAATATTTTTGACGCCGGCCGAGCTTCCGTTGAAAATATTTTCGATGCCGGCCACAATCCCATTGAAAATAATTTCGGAGCCGGCCGAGACCCCGTCGAATGTATTTTCAGGGCCCTCCGAGCCTCCGTCAAAAACATTTTTGGCACCGGCCAGCACGCTGTTGAAAATATTTTTGGTGCCGGCTGAGCTCTAATCGAAAATATTTTCGGGGCCGTCCTAGCCTCCGTCGAAAATATTTTCGGCGCCGTTCGAGGTCCCGTCGAAACTATTTTCGGGGCCGTCCGAGCCTCTGTCGAAAATATTTTGGCACCGGCCAACACGCCATCTAAAATAGTTTTGGTGCCGGCCGAGCCCCCGTTGAAAATATTTTCGGTGCCGGGCGAGCTGCAATCGAAAATATTTTCGGAGCCGGCCGAGCTTCCGTCGAAAATATTTTCAGGGCCGTCCGAGCCGCCGTTAAAAATATTTTCGGTGCCGGCCGAGCTCCCGTCTAAAATATTTTCGGTGCCGGGCGAGCTCCCTTCGAAAATATTTTCGGCACCGGTCGAGGTCCTGTCGAAAATATTTTCGGGGCCGTCCGAGCCCCCGTTAAAAGTATTTTTGGTGCCGGCCGAGACCCCGTCGAAAATATTTTCGGGGCCCTCCGAGCCTCCGTCGAAAACATTTTTGGCACCGGCCAACACACCATGGAAATATTTTTGGTGCCGACCGAGCTTCCGTCGAAAATATATTCGGTGCTGGCCGAGCTCCAATCGAAAATATTTTCGGTGCCGGCCGAGATCCTGTCGAAGATATTTTTGGTGCCGGCCGAGCTCCCATCGAAAATATTTTCGGAGCCGGCCGAGCTCCCGTCGAAAATATTTTCGGGGCCGTCCGAGCTCCCGTCGAAAATATTTTCGGCGCCAGCCGAGGTCCCATCGAAACTATTTTCGGGGCTGTCCGAGCCTCTGTCGAAAATATTTTGGCACCGGCCAACACGCCGTCGAAAATATTTTTGGTGCCGGCCGAGCCCCCGTTGAAAATATTTTCAGTGCCAGCCGAGCTCCCCCCTCGAAAATATTTTCGCCACCGGTCAAGGTACTGTCAAAAATATTTTCGGTGCCGGCCGATCTCCCGTCAAAAATATTTTCGGTGCCGTCCGAGCTCCCGTCGAAAATATTTTCGGGGCCGTCCGAGCTCCTGTCGAAAATATTTTGGATGCCAGCCGAGCCTCCGTCGAAAATATTTTCGGTGCCAGCTGGGCCCCCGTCGAAAATATTTTTGGCACCGGCCAACATGCCGTCGAAAATATTTTCGGCGCCGTTCGCGGTCCCGTCAAAAATATTTTCGGCACCGGTCGAGGTACTGTCGAAAATATTTTCGGGGCCGTCCGAGCTCCCGTCGAAAATATTTTAGATGCCAGCCGAGCCTCCGTCGAGAATATTTTCGGTGCCAGCTGGGCCCCCGTCGAAAATATTTTTGGCACCGGCCAACACGCCGTCGAAAATATTTTCGGCGCCGTTCGCGGTCCCGTCGAAAATATTTTCGGCACCGGTCGAGGGAATGTCGAAAATATTTTCGGGGCCGTCCGAACTCCCGTTGAAAATATTTCTGACGCCGGACGAGCTTCCGTCGAAAATATTTTCGGTGCCGGCCGAGATCCTGTCGAAGATATTTTCGGTGGTGGCCGAGCCGCCGTCGAAAATATTTTCGGCACCGGTCGAGGTACTGTCGAAAATATTTTCGGGGCCGGCCGAGCCCCCGTTGAAAATATTTTCAGTGCCGGCCGAGCTGCAATCGAAAATACTTTTGGTGCCGGCCGAGCTCCCATCGAAAATATTTTCGGAGCCGGTGGAGCTGCCGTTGAAAATATTTTCCGCAGTGGTCAAGGTACTGTCAAAAATATTTTCGGTGCCGGCCGAGCACCCGTCTAAAATATTTTCGGTGCCGGCCGAGCTCCCATCGAAAATATTTTCGGCACCGGACGAGGTACTGTCGAAAGTATTTTCGGGGCCATTCTAGCTCCCGTCGAAAATATTTTTGACGCCGGCCGAGCTTCTGTCGAAAATATTTTCGCTGCCAGCCGAGATCCCGTCGAAAATATTTTCGAAGCCGGCCGAGATCCCGTCGAAAATATTTTCGGAGCCGGCCAAGCCGCCTTCGAAAATATTTTAGGCACCGGCCGAGCCTCCATCGATAATATTTTCGGTGCTGGATGAGACACCGACGAAAATATTTTCGGTGCCGTCCGGGCCCCCGTCTAAAATATTTTCGGTGCCGGTCAGAACCTTGTCGAAAATATTTTCGGCGCCGTTCGAGGTCCCGTCGAAACTATTTTCGGGGCCGTCCGAGCCTCCGTCGAAAACATTTTGGCACCGGCCAACACGCCGGCGAAAATATTTTCGGTGCCAGCCGAGCTCCAATCGAAAATATTTTCGGAGCCGGCCGAGCTCCCGTCGAAAGTATTATCGGAGCCGGCTGAGCTGCCGTCGAAAATATTTTCGCCACCGGTCAAGGTACTGTCAAAAATATTTTCGGTGCCTGCCGAGCTCCCGTCGAAAATATTTTTGACGCCGGCCGAGCTCCCGTCGAAAATATTTTCGGTGCCAGCCGAGCCCCCGTCGAAAATATTTTCGGTGCCGGCCGAGCTCCAATCGAAAATATTTTCGGAGCCGGCCGAGCTCCCGTCGAAAATATTTTCTGAGCCGGCCGAGACCCTGTCGAAAATATTTTCGCCACCGGTCAAGGTACTGTCAAAAATATTTTCGGTGCCGGCCGAGCTCCCGTCTAAAATATTTTCGGTGCCAGCTGAGCTGCCGTCGAAAATATTTTCGGCGCCGGTCGAGGTACTGTCGAAAATATTTTCGGGGCCGTCCGAGCCCCCGTTAAAAATATTTTCGTTGCCGGCCGAGCTCCCGTCGAAAATATTTTCAGCGCCGGCCGAGCTCCAATCGAAAATATTTTCAGAGCCGGCCGAGCTCCCGTCTAAAATATTTTCGGAGCCGGCTGAGCTGCCGTCGAAAATATTTTCGCCACCGGTCAAGGTACTGTCAAAAATATTTTCAGTGCCTGCCGAGCTCCCGTCGAAAATATTTTCGGTGCCGGCCGAGATCCTGTCGAAGATATTTTCGCTCCTGGCCGAGCTCCCATCGAAAATATTTTCGGCACCGGTCGAGGTCCTGTCGAAAATATTTTCGGGTCCGTCCGAGCTCCCGTCGAAAATATTTTTGACGCCGGCCGAGCTTCCGTCGAAAATATTTTCGGTGCCGGCCGAGCTGCAATCGAAAATATTTTCGGAGCCGGACGAGCTCCCGTCGAAAATATTTTCCGCACCGGTCAAGGTACTGTCAAAAATATTTTCGGTGCCGGCCGAGTTCCCGTGGAAAATATTTTCGGTGCCGGCCGAGCCCCCATCGAAAATATTTTCGGCGCTGTTCGAGGTCCCGTCGAAAATATTTTCGGAGCCGGCCGAGCCGCCGTCGAAAATGTTTTTGGTGCCGGCTGAGCTCCTGTCAAAAATATTGTCGGAGCCGGCCGAGCCGCCGTCGAAACTATTTTCGGTGCCGGCCGGGCCCCCGTCTAAAATATTTTCGGTGCTGGTCAGAACCTTGTCGAAAATATTTTCGGGGCCGGCCGAGCTTCCGTCGAAAATATTTTTGGTGCCGGCCCAGCCCCCGTCTAAAATATTTTCGGTGCCGGCCGAGATCCCGTCGAAAATATTTTTGACGCCGGCCGAGCTTCCGTCGAAAATATTTTCGGTGCCGGCCGAGATCCCGTCGAAAATATTTTCGGAGCCGGCCGAGCAGCCGTCGAAAATATTTTAGGCACCGGCTGAGCTCCCGTCGAAAATATTTTCGGCGCCGTTCGAGGTCCCGTCGAAAGTATTTTCGGGGCCGTCCTGCCTCCGTCGAAAACATTTTGGCACCGGCCAACACGCCGTCGAAAATATTTTTGGTGCCGGCCGAGCCCCCGTTGAAAATATTTTCGGTGCCGGCCGAGCTGCAATCGAAAATATTTTTGGAGCTGGCCGAGCTCCCGTCGAAAATATTTTCGGAGCCGGTCGAGCTCCCATCGAAAATATTTTTGACGCCGGCCGAGCTTCCGTAGAAAATATTTTCGGTGCCAGCCGAGATCCCGTTGAAAATATTTTCGGAGCCGGCCGAGACCCCGTCGAATATATTTTCGGGGCCCTCCGAGCCTCCGTCGAAAACATTTTTGGCACCGGCCAACACGCCGTCGAAAATATTTTTGGTGCCGGCCGAGTCCCCGTTGAAAATATTTTCGGAGCCGGCTCAGCCGCCGTCGAAAATATTTTCGGCACCGGTCGAGGTACTGTCGAAAATATTTTCGGGGCCGTCCGAGCTCCCGTCAAAAATATTTCTGACGCCGGACGAGATTCCGTCGAAAATATTTTTGGTGCCGGCCAAGATCCTGTCGAAGATATTTTCGGTGCCGGCCGAGCTCCCGTCGAAAATATTTTCGGCACCGGTCGAGGTACTGTCGAAAATATTTTCGGAGCCGTCCGAGCTCCCATTGAAAAAATTTTCGACGCCGGCCGAGATCCCTTCGAAAATATTTTCGGAGCCGGCCAAGACCCCGTCTAAAATATTTTCGGGGCCGTCCGAGCTCCTGTCGAAAATATTTTGGACGCCGGCCTAGATCCCGTTGAAAATATTTTCGGTGCCAGGCGGGCCCCCGTCGAAAATATTTTTGGTGCCGGCCGAGCCCCCGTTGAAAATATTTTCGGTGCCGGCTGAGTCCCGTCTAAAATATTTTCGGTGCCAGGCGGGCCCCCGTCGAAACTATTTTCTGTGCCGGCCGAGCCCCCATCGAAAATATTTTCGGCGCAGTTCAAGGTCCCGTCGAAAATATTGTCGGAGCCGGCCGAGCCCCCGTCGAAAATATTTTCGGTGCCGGCCGAGCTCCCGTCGAAAATATTGTCGGAGCCAGTCAGAACCTTGTCGAAAATATTTTCGGGGCCGTACGAGCTCCCGTCGAAAGTATTTTTGACGCCGGCCAAGCTTTCGTCGAAAATATTTTCGGTGCCGGCTGAGACACCGTCGAAAATATTTTCGGTGCTGGCCGGAATCTTTTCAAAAATATTTTCGGTGCCAGCCGAGTCCCGGTCGAAAATATTTTCGGTGCCGGCTGAGACACCGTCGAAAATATTTTCGGTGCCGGCTGGCCCCCCGTCTAAAATATTTTTGGTGCCGGCTGAGGTCCCGATGAAAATATTTTCTGTATCGGCCGAGCTGCCATCAAAAATATATCGGTGCCGGCTGAGACACCATTGAAAATATTTTCAGTGCCGGCCGAGGCTCCGTCAAAAATATTTCTGGTGCCGGCTGAGGTCCCGTCGAAAATATTTTCGGTGCCGGCCGGAATCTTGTCCAAAATATTTTCGGTGCCAGCCGAGTCCCGGTCGAAAATATTTTCGGTGCCGGCTGAGACACCGTCGAAAATATTTTCGGTGCCGGCCGGAATCTTGTCGAAAATATTTTCAGTGCCACCCGAGTCCCCGTCGAAAATATTTTCAGTGCTGGCTGAGACACCATCGAAAATATTTTCAGTGACGGCTGAGCCGCCGTCAAAAATTTTTTCGGTGCCGGCCGAGCCGCTGTCGAAAATTTTTTCGGTGCCGGCCGAGCCGCCGTCGAAAATATTTTCGGTGCCGGCTGAGGTCCCGACGAAAATATATTTGGTGCCGGCTGAGGTCCTGACAAAAATATTTTCTGTATCGGCCGAGCTGCCATCAAAAATATATCGGTGCCGGCTGAGAGACCATCGAAAATATTTTCAGTGCCGGCCGAGGCTCCGTCAAAAATATTTTTGGTGCCGGCTGAGGTCCCGTCGAAAATATTTTCTGTGCCGGCCGGAATCTTGTCGAAAATATTTTCGGTGCCAGCCGAGTCCCGGTCGAAAATATTTTCGGTGCCGGCTGAGACACCGTCTAAAATATTTTTGGTGCCGGATGAGGTCCCGACGAAAATATTTTCTCTATCAGCCGAGCTGCCGTCGAAAATATATCTGTGCCGACTGAGACACCATCGAAAATATTTTCGGAGCCGGCCGAGACCCCGTCAAAAATTTTTTCGGTGCCGGCCGAGCCGCCGTCGAAAATATTTTCGGTGCCAGCCGAGTCCCGGTTGAAAATATTTTTGGTGCCGGCTGAGACACCGTCGAAAATATTTTCGGCACCGGTCGAGGTAATGTCGAAAATATTTTCAGGGCCGGCCGAGCTCCCGTCGAAAATATTTTTGATGCCGGCCGAGGATCCGTCGAAAATATTTTCGGAGCCGGCCGAGACCCGGTCGAAAATATTTTCGGCGCCGTGTGAGATCCCGTCAAAAATATTTTGGACGCCGGCCGAGCCTCAGTCGAAAATATTTTCGGTGCCGGCTGAGACACCGTCGAAAATATTTTCGGTGCCGGCCGAGCTCTCGTTGAGAATATTTTTGGTGCCGGCTGAGGACCCGTCGAAAAATTTTTCGGTGCCGGTCGAGCTCCCGTCAAAAATATTTTCAGAGCCGGCCGAGCCCCCGTCGAAAATATTTTCGGTGCCGGCCGAGACACCGTCGAAAATATTTTCGGTGCCGGCCGGAACCTTGTCTAAGATATTTTTGGTGCCGGCCGAGGTCCCGTCAAAAGTGTTTTCGGTGCTGGCCGAGCCCCCGTTGAAAATATTTTCAGGCCTGGCCGAGCTCCCGTCGAAAATATTTTGGATGCCGGCCGAGGATCCGTCGAAAATATTTTTGGAGCCGGCCGAGACCCCGTCGAAAATATTTTCGGAGCCGGCCGAGATCCCGTCGAAAATATTTTCGGAGCCGGCCGAGACCCGGTCGAAAATATTTTGGACGCCGGCCGAGCCTCCGTCGAAAATATTTTCGGTGCCGGCTGAGACACCGTCGAAAATATTTTCAGGCCTGGCCGAGCTCCCGTCGAAAATATTTTGGATGCCGGCCGAGGATCCGTCGAAAATATTTTTGGAGCCGGCCGAGACCCCGTTGAAAATATTTTCGGAGCCGGCCGAGATCCCGTCGAAAATATTTTCGGAGCCGGCCGACACCCGGTCGAAAATATTTTGGACGCCGGCCGAGCCTCCGTCGAAAATATTTTCGGTGCCGGCTGAGACACCGTCGAAAATATTTTCGGTGCCGGCCGAGCTGTCGTTGAAAATATTTTTGGTGCCGGCTGAGGACCCGTCGAAAACTTTTTCGGTGCCGGCCGAGACACCGTTGAAAATATTTTCGGTGCCGGCCGGAATCTTGTCAAAAATATTTTCGGTGCCAGCCGAGTCCCGGTAGAAAATATTTTCGGTGCCGGCCGGAATCTTGTCAAAAATATTTTCGGTGCCAGCCGAGTCCCGGTAGAAAATATTTTCGGTGCCGGCCGGAATCTTGTCAAAAATATTTTCGGTGCCAGCCGAGTCCCGGTCGAAAAATATTTTCGGTGCCGGCTGAGACAACATCGAAAATATTTTCGGTGCCGGCTGGCCCCCCGTCAAAAATATTTTTGGTGCCGGCTGAGTTCCCGTCGAAAATATTTTCGGTGCCGGCTGGCCCCCCGTCTAAAATATTTTTGGTGCCGGCTGAGGTCCCGACGAAAATATTTTCTGTATCGGCTGAGCTGCTGTCGAAAATATATCGGTGCCGGCTGAGACACCATCGAAAATATTTTCAGTGCCGGCCGAGCCCCCTTCAAAAATATTTTCGGTGCCGGCCGAGCCGCCGTCGAAAATATTTTCGGTGCCGGCCGGGCCCCCATCTGCAATATTTTCGGTGCCGGCCGAGCTCTCGTTGAAAATATTTTTGGTGCCAGCTGAGGTCCCGTCAAAAACGTTTTCGGTGACGGTCGAGCCCCCATCGAAAATATTTTCCGCGCTGTCCGAGCTCCCATCGAAAATATTTTGGATGCCGGCTGGGCCCCCGTCGAAAATATTTTTGGTGCCGTCCAGAACCTTGTGAAAAATATTTTCGGTGGCATCCGAACTCTCGTCGAAAATATTTTCGGTGCCGGCCGAGCCCCCATCGAAAATATTTTCGGCGCCGTTCAAGGTCCTGTCGAAAATATTTTTGGTACCGGCCCAGCACCTGTCGAAAACATTTTTGCCACTGGCCAACACGCCATCGAAAATATTTTCTGTGCTGGCCAAGGTTCCGTCGAAAATATTTTCAGTGCCGGGCGGAACCTTGACGAAAATATTTTCGGTGCCAGCCAAGCTCTTGTCGAAAATATATTTGGTTAGGGCTGAGGTCCCATCGAAAATATTTTCGGAGCCGGTCGAGCCTCCGTCGAAAATATTTTTGGTGCCGGCTGAGACACCGTTAAAAATATTTTCGGTGCCGGCCGGAACCTTGTCGAAACTATTTTCGGTGCCGGCCGAGCTCTCGTCGAAAATATTTTTGGTGCCGGCCAAGCTCCCGTCGAAAATATTTTCGGAACTGTCTGAGCTCCCGTCGAAAATATTTTCTGTATTGGCCGAGCTGCTGTCGAAAATATTTTCGGTGCCGTCCGGGCCCCCGTCCAAAATATTTTTGGTGCCAGCTGAGGTCCTGTCGAAAATGTTTTCGGTGCCGGTCGAGCTCCCGTCGAAAATATTTTCTGTATCGGCCGAGACCCCGTTGAAAATATTTTGGATGCCAGCCGAGCCTCGGTCGAAAATATTTTCGGAGCTGGCCGAGACCCTGTCGAAAATATTTTCGGGGACGTCCGAGCCTCCATCGAAAATATTTTCGGCGCCATTCGAGGTCCCGTTGAAACTATTTTCGGGGCCGTCCGAGCCTCCGTCGAAAACATTTTGGCATCGGCCAACACGCCGTCGAAAATATTTTTGGTGCCGGCCGAGCCCCCGTTGAAAATATTTTCGGTGCCGGCCGAGCTGCAATCAAAAATATTTTCGGTGCCGGCCGAGCTCCCGTCTAAAATATTTTCGGAGCCGGCCGGGCTCCCGTCGAAAATATTTTCGGTGCCGGTCGAGGTACTTTCGAAAATATTTTCGGGGCCATCGGAGCTCCCATCGAAAATATTTTTGACGCCGGCCAAGCTTCCGTTGAAAATATTTTCGGTGCCGGCCGAGATCCCGTCGAAAATATTTTCGGAGCCGGCCGAGCCGCCGTCGAAAATATTTTAGGCACCGGCCGAGCTCCCATCGGAAATATTTTCGGCACCGGACGAGGTACTTTTGAAAATATTTTTGGCATCGGTCGAGGTCCTGTCGAAAATATTTTCAGGGCCATCCGAGCTCCCGTCGAAAATATTTTGGACGCCAGCCGAGACCCTGTCGAAAATACTGTCGGGCCCTCCGAACTCCCGTCGAAAATATTTTCGGTGCCGTTCGAGGTCCCGTCGAAATTATTTTCGGGGCGCTCCGAGCCTCCGTTGAAAACATATTTAGCACCGGCCAACACGCCATCGAAAATATTTTTGGTGCCGGCCGAGCCCCCGTTGAAAATATTTTCGGTGCCGGCCGAGCTCCAATCGAAAATATTTTTGACGCCGGCCGAGCTCCCGTCGAAAATATTTTCGGAGCCGGATGAGCCGCCGTCGAAAATATTTTCAGCACCGGTCAAGGTACTGCCAACAATATTTTCGGTGCCGGCCGAGCTCCCATCGAAAATATTTTCGGCACCGGACGAGGTACTGTCGAAAATATTTTCGGGGACGTCCGAGCTCCCGTCGAAAATATTTTCGGAGCCGGCCGAGATCCTGTCAAAAATCTTTTGGATGCCAGCCGAGCCTCCGTCGAAAATATTTTCGGTGCCAGCTGGGCCCCCGTCGAAAATATTTTTGGCACCGGCCAACACGCCGTCGAAAATATTTTCGGCGCCGTTCGCGGTCCAGTCGAAAATATTTTTGGCACCGGTCGAGGTACTGTCGAAAATATTTTCGGGGCCGTCCGAGCTCCCGTCGAAAATATTTTCGGAGCCGGCTGAGCCGCCGTCGAAAATATTTTCCGCACTGGTCAAGGTACTGTCAAAAATATTTTCGGTGCCGGCCGAGCTCCCGTCTAAAATATTTTCGGTGCCGGCCGAGCTCCCATCGAATATATTTTCGGCACCGGACAAGGTACTGTCGAAAATATTTTTGGCACCGGTCGAGGTCCTGTCGAAAATATTTTTGGGGCCGTCCAAGATCCCGTCGGAAATATTTTTGGTGCCGGCCGAGCTTCCGTCGAAAATATTTTCGGTGCCGGCCGAGATCCCGTCGAAAATATTTTCGGAGCCGGCCGAGACCCCGTCGAATATATTTTCGGGGCTCTCCGAGCCTCCATCGAAAACATTTTTGGCACCGGCCAACACGCCGTCGAAAATATTTTTGGTGCCGGCCGAACCCCCGTTGAAAATATTTTCGGTGCCGGCCGAGATCCCGTCGAAAATATTTTCGGAGCCGGACGAGCTCCCGTCGAAAATATTTTCAGCGCCGTTCGAGGTCCCGTCGAAACTATTTTCGGGGCCGGCCGAGCTTCCATCGAAAACATTTTGGCACCGGCCAACACGCCGTCGAAAATATTTTCGGTGCCGGCCGAGCCCCCATTGAAAATATTTTCGGTGCCGGTCAGAACCTTGTCGAAAATATTTTCGGGGCCGGCCAAGCTCCTGTCGAAAATATTTTTGACGCCGGCCGAGCTTCCCTCGAAAATATTTTCGGTGCCGGCCGAGACCCCGTTGAAAATATTTTCGGGGCCGTCCGAGCCTCTGTCGAAAACATTTTTGGCACCGGCCAACACGCCGTCGAAAATATTTTCGGGGTCATCCGAGCTCCCGTCAAAAATATTTTGGATGCCGGCTGAGACCCCGTCGAAAAAATTTTCGACGCCGGCCGACATCCCATCGAAAATATTTTCGGTGCCAGGCGGGCCCCCGTCGAAAATATTTTCGGTGCCGGCCGAGACACCGTTGAAAATATTTTCGGTGCCGTTCGAGGTCCCGTCGAAAATATTGTCAGAGCCGGACGAGAGGCCGTCGAAAATATTTTCGGTGCCGGCCGAGCTCCCGTCGAAAATATTTTCGGTGCCGGCTGAGCTCACGTCTGAAATATTTTCGGTGCCGGCCGAGCCCCCGTTGAAAATATTTTCGGTGCCGGCCGAGCTCCAATCGAAAATATTTTCGGTGCCGGCCGAGCCCCCTTTGAAAATATTTTCGGTGCCGGCCGAGCTCCAATCGAAAATATTTTCGGTGCCGGCCGAGCTCCAATCGAAAATATTTTCGGAGCCGGCCGAGCTCCCGTCTAAAATATTTTCGGTGCCGGCCGAGGTACTGTCGAAAATATTTCCGGGGCCGTCCGAGCTCCCATCGAAAATATTTTTGACGCCGGCCGAGCTTCCGTCGAAAATATTTTGGATGCCAGCCGAGCCTCCATCGAAAATATTTTCATTGCCAGCTGGGCCCCCGTCGAAAATATTTTTGGCACCGGCCAACACGCCGTCGAAAATATTTTCGGCGCCGTTCGTGGTCCCGTTGAAAATATTTTCGGCACCGGTTGAGGTACTGTCGAAAATATTTTCGGTGCTGGCCGAGCTCCAATCGAAAATACTTTCGGAGCCGGACGAGCTCCCGTCGAAAATATTTTCGGCACCAGAGGAGGTACTGTCGAAAATATTTTTGGTGCCGGCTGAGCCCCCGTCGAAAATATTTTCGGAGCCGGCCGAGCTCCAATCGAAAATATTTTCGGAGCCGGCCGAGCTCCCGTTGAAAATATTTTTGGAGCCGGCTGAGACGCCGTCGAAAACATTTTTGGCACCGGCCAACACGCCGTCGAAAATATTTTCGGTGCCGGCCGAGACCCTGTCGAAAATATCTTCGGGGCCGTCCGAGCTCCCGTCGAAAACATTTTCGGTGCCGTTCGAGGTCCCGTCGAAACTATTTTCGGGGCCGTCCGAGCCTCCATCGAAAATATTTTGGATGCTGGCCGAGACCCCATCGAAAAAATTTTCGGTGCCGGCTGAGTCCCGTCTAAAATATTTTCGGTGGCAGGCGGGACCCCGTCGAAAATATTTTCGGTGCCGGCGGAGCCGCTGTCGAAAATATTTTCGGTGCCGGACGATATCCTGTCGAAAATATTTTCGGTGCCGGCCGAGCTCCCATCGAAAATATTTTTGACGCCGGCCAAGCTTCCGTCGAAAATATTTTCGGGTCCGTCCGAGCTCCCGTTGAAAATATTTTTGACGCCGGCCGAGCTTCCGTCGAAAATATTTTCGGTGCCGGCCGAGATCCCGTCAAAAATATTTTCGGAGCCGGCCGAGCCGCCGTGGAAAATATTTTAGGCACCGGCCGAGCTCCCATCGAAAATATTTTCGGCACCGTACAAGGTACTGTCGAAAATATTTTTGGCACCGGTCGAGGTCCTGTCGGAAATATTTTTGGGGCCCTCCGAGCCTCCGTCGAAAACATTTTTGGCACCGGCCAACACGCCGTCGAAAACATTTTTGGTGCCGGCCGAGCCCCCGTTGAAAATATTTTCGGTGCCGGCAGGGATCCGATCGAAAATATTTTCGGAGCCGGCCGAGCCCCCGTCGAAAATATTTTCGGAGCCGGCTGAGCCGCCGTCGAAAATATTTTCCGCACTGGTCAAGGTACTGTCAAAAATATTTTCGGTGCCGGCCGAGCTCCCGTCTAAAATATTTTCGGTGCCGGCCGAGTTCCCATCGAATATATTTTCGGCACCGGACAAGGTACTGTCGAAAATATTTTTGGCACCGGTCGAGGTCCTGTCGAAAATATTTTTGGGGCCGTCCAAGATCCCGTCGGAAATATTTTTGGTGCCGGCCGAGCTTCCGTCGAAAATATTTTCGGTGCCGGCCGAGGTACTGTCGAAAATATTTTCGGGGCCGTCCGAGCTCCCGTCGAAAATATTTTCGGAGCCGGCCGAGATCCTGTCAAAAATCTTTTGGATGCCAGCCGAGCCTCCGTCGAAAATATTTTCGGTGCCAGCTGGGCCCCCGTCGAAAATATTTTTGGCACCGGCCAACACGCCGTCGAAAATATTTTCGGCGCCGTTCGCGGTCCAGTCGAAAATATTTTCGGCACCGGTCGAGGTACTGTCGAAAATATTTTCGGAGCCGGCCGAGCTGCCAACGAAAGTATTTCTGACGCCGGACCAGCTTCCGTTGAAAATATTTTCGGTGCCGGCCGAGATCCCGTCGAAAATATTTTCGGGGCGCTCCGAGCCTCCGTTGAAAACATATTTAGCACCGGCCAACACGCCGTCGAAAATATTTTTGGTGCCGGCCGAGCCCCCGTTGAAAATATTTTCGGTGCCGGCCGAGCTCCAATCGAAAATATTTTTGACGCCGGCCGAGCTCCCGTCGAAAATATTTTCGGAGCCGGATGAGCCGCCGTCGAAAATATTTTCCGCACCGGTCAAGGTACTGTCAACAATATTTTCGGTGCCGGCCAAGCTCCCATCGAAAATATTTTCGGCACCGGACGAGGTACTGTCGAAAATATTTTTGGCACCGGTCGAGGTCCTGTCGAAAATATTTTTGGGGCCGTCCAAGATCCCGTCGGAAATATTTTTGGTGCCGGCCGAGCTTCCGTCGAAAATATTTTCGGTGCCGGCCGAGATCCCGTCGAAAATATTTTCGGAGCCGGCCGAGACCCCGTCGAATATATTTTCGGGGCTCTCCGAGCCTCCATCGAAAACATTTTTGGCACCGGCCAACACGCCGTCGAAAATATTTTTGGTGCCGGCCGAGCCCCCGTTGAAAATATTTTCGGTGCCGGCCGAGCTCCCGTCGAAAATATTTTTGACGCCGGCCGAGCTTCTGTCGAAAATATTTTCGGTGCCGGCCGAGCTCCAATCGAATATAGTTTCGGAGCCGGCCGAGCTCCCGTCGAAAATATTTTCGGAGCCTGCTGAGCCGCTGTCAAAAATATTTTCCGCACCGGTCAAGGTACTGTCAAAAATATTTTCGGTGCCGGCTGAGACCCTGTCGAAAATATCTTCGGGGCCGGCCGAGACCCCGTCAAAAATATTTTCGGCGCCGTTCGAGGTCCCGTCGAAACTATTTTCGGGGCCGTCCGAGCCTCCGTCGAAAACATTTTGGCACCGGCCGAGACCCCGTCGAAAATATTTTTGGTGCCGGCTGAGCCCCCGTTGAAAATATTTTCGGTGCCGGCCGAGCTCCAATCGAAAATATTTTCGGTGCCGGCCGAGCTCCCGTCGAAAATATTTTCGGTGCCGGCCAAGCTCCAATCGAAAATATTTTTGGAGCCGGCTGAGATGCCGTCGAAAATATTTTCGGCACCGGTCGAGGTACTGTCAAAAATATTTTCGGGGCCGTCCGAGCTCCCTTCAAAATATTTCTGACGCCAGACGAGCTTCCGTCGAAAATATTTTCGGTGCCATCCGAGATCCTGTCGAAAATATTTCTGACGCCGGCTGAGCTGCCGTCGAAAATATTTTCGCCACCGGTTGAGGTACTGTCAAAAATATTTTCGGTGCCGGCCGGCACCTTGTCGAAAATATTTTTGGTGCCAACCGAGCTCCCGTTGAAAATATTTTCGGAGCCGGCAGAGCCCTGTTAAAAATATTTTCGGTGCCGGCCGAGCTCCCGTCTAAAATATTTTCGATGCCGGCCGAGCTCCCATCGAAAATATTTTCGGCACCGGACGAGGTACTGTCGAAAATATTTTAGACACCGGCCGAGCTTCCGTCGAAAATATTTTTGACGCCGGTCGAGATACTGTCGAAAATATTTTCGGGGCCGTCCCAGCCGCCGTTAAAAATATTTTCGGTGCCGGCCGAGCTCCCATCGAAAATATTTTCGGCACCGGTCGAGGTCCTGCCGAAAATATTTTCGGGGCCGTCCGAGCTCCCGTCGAAAATATTTTTGACGCCGGCGGAGTTTCCGTCGAAAATATTTTCGGTGCCGGCCGATATTCCGTCGAAAATAATTTCGGAGCCGGCCGAGCCCCCGTCGAAAATATTTTTGGCACCGGCCAACACGCCGTCGAAAATATTTTCGGCGCCGTTCGCGGTCCGTCGAAAATATTTTCGGCACCGGTCGAGGTACTGTCGAAAATATTTTCGGGGCCGTCCGAGCTCCCGTCGAAAATATTTCTGACGCCGGACGAGCTTCCGTCGAAAATATTTTCGGTGCCGGTCGAGCTCCCGTCGAAAATATTTTTGATGCCGGCCAAGCTTCCGTCGAAAATATTTTCGGGGCCGTCCGAGGCTCCGTCGAAAACGTTTTTGGCACCGGCCAACACGCCGTCGAAAATGTTTTCGGAGCCGGCCGAGCCGCTGTCGAAAATATTTTCGGTGCCGGCCAGGCCCCCGTCTAAAATATTATCGGTGCCGGTGAGAACCTTGTCGAAAACATTTTCGGGGCCGGCCGAGCTCCCGTCGAAAATATTTTAGACGCCGGCCAAGCTTCCGTCGAAAACATTTTCGGTGCCGTTCGAGACCCTGTCGAAAACATTTTCGGGGCCGTCTGAGCCTCCGTCGAAAACGTTTTTGGCACCGGCCAACACGCCGTCGAAAATATTTTCGGCACCGGTCGAGGTCCTGTCGAAAATATTTTCGTTGCCATCCGAGCTGCCGTCGAAAATATTTTCGGCACCAGACAAGGTACTGTCAAAAATATTTTCGGTGCCGGCCGAGCTCCCATCTAAAATATTTTTGGCACCGGTCGAGGTACGGTCGAAAATATTTTCGGGGCCGTCCGAGCCTCCGTCGAAAACATTTTGGCACCGGCCAACACGCCGTCGAAAATATTTTTGGTGCCAGCCGAGCCCCCGTTGAAAATATTTGCGGTGATGGCCGAACTCCCATCGAAAATATTTTCGGAGCCGGCCGAGCTCCCGTCGAAAATATTTTCGGAGCCGGCTGAGCTCCCGTCGAAAATATTTTCGCCACCGGTCAAGGTACTGTCAAAAATATTTTAGGTGCCGGCCGAGCTCCCGTCTAAAATATTTTCGTAGCCGGCTGAGCTGCCGTCGAAAATATTTTCGCCACCGGTCAAGGTACTGTTAAAAAAATTTTCAGTGCCGGCCGAGCACCCGTCTAAAATATCTTCGGTGCCGGCCGAGCTCCCATCGAAAAAATTTTCGGCACCGGTCAAGGTCCTGTTGAAAATATTTTCGTGGCCGTCCGAGCTCCCGTCGAAAATATTTTTGACGCTGACCGAGCTTCCATCGAAAATATTTTGGATTGCAGCCGAGCCTCCGTCGAAAATATTTTCGGTGCCAGCTGGGCCCCCGTCGAAAATATTTTTGGCACCGGCCAACACGCCGTTGAAAATATTTTCGGCGCCGTTCGCGGTCCCATCGAAAATATTTTCGGTGCCGGCCGAGGTCCTGTCGAAAATATTTTCGGGGCCGTCCGAGCTCCCGTCGAAAATATTTTGGATGCCGGCCGAGACCTTGTCGAAAATATTTTCGGGGCCATCCGAGCTCCCGTCTAAAATATTTTCGGTGCCGGCCGAGCTCCCATCGAAAATATTTTCGGCACCGGACGAGGTACTGTTGAAAATATTTTTGGGGCCATCCGAGCTCCGGTCGAAAATATATTTGACGCCGGCGTAGCTTCCCCCGAAACTATTTTTGGTGCCGTCCAAGCCCCCGTTGAAAATATTTTCGGAGCCGGCCGAGACCCTGTCGAAAATATTTTCGGGGCCGTCCGAGCTCCCGTCGAAAACATTTTCGGCACCGGTCAAGGTACTGTCAAAACTATTTTCGGGGCCGTCCGAGCATCCGTTGAAAACATTTTGGCACCGTCCAACACGCCGTCGAAAATATTTTCGGTGCCGGCCGAGCCCCCGTTGAAAATATTTTCGGTGCCGGCCGAGCTCCAATTCGAAATATTTTCGGAGCCGGCCGAGCTCCCGTTGAAAATATTTTTGGAGCCGGCTGAGCTGCCATCGAAAAAATTTTCGCCACCGGTCAAGGTACTGTCAAAAATATTTTCGGTTCCGGCCGAGGTACTGTCGAAAATATTTTCGGAGCCGTCCGAGCTCCCGTCGAAAATATTTTTGACGCCGGCGGAGCTTCCGTTGAAAATATTTTCGGTGCCGGCCGAGATCCCGTCGAAAATATTTTCGGAGCCGGCCGAGACCCTGTCGAAAATATTTTCGGGGCCGTCTGAGCCTCCGTCGAATATATTTTCGGCGCCGTTCGAGGTCCCGACAAAAGTATTTTCGGGGCTGTCCGAGCCTCTGTCGAAAACATTTTGGCACCGGCCAACACGCCGTCTAAAATATTTTCGGTGCCAGCCAAGATCCCGTTGAAAATATTTTCGGAGCCGGCCGAGACCCCGTCAAATGTATTTTCGGGGCCCTCTGAGCCTCAGTCAACAACATTTTTGGCACCGGCCAACACGCAGTTGAAAATATTTTTGGTGCCAGCCGAGCCCCCGATGAAAATATTTTCAGTGCCGGTGGAGCTGCAATCGAAAATATTTTCCGCACCGGTCGAGGTACTGTCAAAAATATTTTCGGTGCCGGCCGAGCTCCCGTCTAAAATATTTTCGGGGCCGGCCGAGCTCCCATCGAAAATATTTTCGAAACCGGACGAGGTACTGTCGAAAATATTTTCGGGGCCATCCGAGCTCGCATCGAAAATATTTTTGACGCCGGCGGAGCTTCCGTCGAAAATATTTTCGGAGCCGGCTGAGCTGCCGTCGAAAATATTTTCGCCACCGGTCAAGGTACTGTCAAAAATATTTTCGGTGCCGGCCGAGCCGCAGTCGAAAATATTTTCGGCACTGGTCAAGGTCCTGTCGAAAATATTTTCGGGGCCGTCCGAGCTCCCGTTGAAAATATTTTTGACGCCGGCGGAGCTTCCTTTGAAAATATTTTCGGAGCCGGCCGAGCTCCAATTCGAAATATTTTCGGAGCCGTCCGAGCTCCCGTCGAAAATGTTTTCGGCGCCGTTCGAGGTCCCGTCGAAACTATTTTCGGGGCCGTCCAAGCCTCCGTCGAAAACATTTTTGGCACCGGCCAACACGCCGTTGAAAATATTTTTGGTGCCGGCCGAGCCCCCGTTGAAAATATTTTCGGTGCCGGCCGAGCTCCAATCGAAAATATTTTTGGAGCCGGCCGAGCTCCCTTCGAAAATATTTTCGGAGCCGGCTGAGCTGCCGTCGAAAATATTTTCGCCACCGGTCAAGGTACTGTCAAAAATATTTTCGGTGCCGGCCGAGCTCCCGTCTAAAATATTTTCGGAGCCGGCTGAGCTGCCGTCGAAAATATTTTCGGCACCGGTCGAGGTCCTGTCGAAAATATTTTCGGGGCCGTCCGAGCTCCTGTTGAAAATATTTTTGACGCCGGCGGAGCTTCCGTCGAAAATATTTTCGGTGCGGGCCGAGCTTCCGTCGAAAATATTTTTGAAGCCGGCCGAGCTCCCGTCTGAAATATTTTCAGAGCCGGCTGAGCTGCCGTCGAAAATATTTTCACCACCGGTCGAGGTCCTCTCGAAAATATTTTCGGGGCCGTCCGAGCTCCCGTCGAAAATATTTTTGACGCCGGCCGAGCTTCCGTCGAAAATATTTTCGGTGCCGGCCGAGATCCCGTTGAAAATATTTTCGGAGCCGGCCGAGCTCCCGTCTGAAATATTTTCGGAGCCGGCAGAGCTGCCGTCGAAAATATTTTCGCCACGGGTCAAGGTACTGTCAAAAATATTTTCGGGGACATCCGAGCTCCCATAGAAAATATTTTTGACGCCGGCGGAGCTTCCGTCGAAAATATTTTCGGTGCCAGCCGATATCCCGTCTAAAATATTTTCGGAGCCGGCCGAGACCCTGTCGAAAATATTTTCGGCGCCGTCCGAGCTCCCGTCGCAACTATTTTCGGGGCCGTCTGAGCCTCCGTCGAAAACATTTTGGCACCGGCCGACACGTCGTCGAAAATATTTTTGGTGCCGGCCGAGCCCCCGTTGAAAATATTTTCGGTGCCGGCCGAGCTCCAATCGAAAATATTGTCGGAGCCGGCCGAGCTCCTGTCGAAAATATTTTCGGAGCCGGCCGAGAACCCGTCGAAAATATTTTCGGTGCCGGCCGAGATCCTGTCGAAGATATTTTCGGTGCCGGCCGAGCTCCCGTCGAAAATATTTTAGGCACCGGCCGAGCCTCCATCGAAAATATTTTCGGTGCCAGATGAGACACCGACGAAAATATTTTCGGTGCCGGCCGGGTCCCCGTCTAAAATATTTTCGGTGCCGGTCAGAACCTTGTCGAAAATATTTTCGGGGCCGGCCGAGATACTGTCGAAGATATTTTCGGTGCCGGCCGAGCTCCCGTCTAAAATATCTTCGGTGCCGGCCGAGCTCCCATCGAAAAAATTTTCGGCACCAGTCAAGGTCCTGTTGAAAATATTTTCGGGGCCGTCCGAGCTCCCGTCGAAAATATTTTTGACGCCGACCGAGCTTCCATCGAAAATATTTTGGATTGCAGCCGAGCCTCCATCGAAAATATTTTCGCTGCCGGCCGAGATCCTGTCGAAAATATTTTCGGGGCCGTCCGAGCTCCCATCGAGAATATTTTGGATGCCGGCCGAGACCCTGTCGAAAATATTTTCGGGGCCGTCCGAGCTCCCATCTAAAATATTTTCGGTGCCGTCCGAGCTCCCATCGAAAATATTTTCGGCACCGGACGAGGTACTGTCGAAAATATTTTTGGGGCCATCCGAGCTCCCGTCGAAAATATATTTGACGCCGGCGGAGCTTCTGCCGAAACTATTTTTGGTGCTGTCCGAGCCCCCGTTGAAAATATTTTCGGAGCCGGCCGAGACCCTGTCGAAAATATTTTCGGGGCCGGTCGAGCTCCCGTCGAAAACATTTTCGGCACCGGTCGAGGTACTGTCGAAACTATTTTCGGGGCCGTCCGAGCCTCCGTTGAAAACATTTTGGCACCGTCCAACACGCCGTCGAAAATATTTTCGGTGCCGGCCGAGCCCCTGTTGAAAATATTTTCGGTGCCGGCCGAGCTCCAAGTCAAAATATTTTCGGAGCCGGCCGAGCTCCCATCGAAAAAATTTTCGGCACCGGTCAAGGTCCTGTTGAAAATATTTTCAGGGCCGTCCGAGCTCCCGTCGAAAATATTTTTGACGCCGACCGAGCTTCCGTCGAAAATATTTTGGATTGCAGCCGAGCCTCCGTCAAAAATATTTTCGGTGCAAGCTGGGCCCCCGTCGAAAATATTTTTGGCACCGGCCAACACGCCGTTGAAAATATTTTCGGCGCCGTTCGCGGTCCCATCGAAAATATTTTCGGTGCCGGCCGAGCCCCCGTTGAAAATATTTTCGGTGCCGGCCGAGCTCCAATTCGAAATATTTTCGGAGCCGGCCGAGCTCCCGTCAAAAATATTTTTGGAGCCGGCTGAGCTGCCATCGAAAATATTTTCGCCACCGGTCAAGGTACTGTCGAAAATATTTTCGGAGCCGTCCGAGCTCCCGTCGAAAATATTTTTGACACCGGCGGAGCTTCCGTTGAAAATATTTTCGGTGCCGGCCGAGCTTCCGTCGAAAATATTTTCGGAGCCGGCCGAGATCCCGTTGAAAATATTTTCGGTGCCGGCCGAGCTCCCGTCTAAAATATTTTCGGTGCCGGCCGAGGTACTGTCGAAAATATTTTCGGAGCCGTCCGAGCTCCCGTTGAAAATATTTTTGACGCCGGCGGAGCTTCCGTTGAAAATATTTTCGGAGCCGGCTGAGACCCTGTCGAAAATATTTTCGGGGCCGTCTGAGCCTCCGTCGAATATATTTTCGGCGCCGTTCGAGGTCCCGACAAAAGTATTTTCGGGGCCGTCCGAGCCTCTGTCGAAAACATTTTGGCACCGGCCAACACGCCGTCTAAAATATTTTCGGTGCCAGCCAAGATCCCGTTGAAAATATTTTCGGAGCCGGCCGAGACCCCGTCAAATGTATTTTCGGGGCCCTCCGAGCCTCCGTCAACAACATTTTTGGCACCGGCCAACACGCCGTTGAAAATATTTTTGGTGCCGGCCGAGCCCCCGTTGAAAATATTTTCAGTGCTGGTCGAGATCCCGTCGAAAATATTTTCCACACCGGTCGAGGTACTGTCAAAAATATTTTTGGTGCCGGCCGAGCTCCCGTCTAAAATATTTTCGGGGCCGGCCGAGCTCCCATCGAAAATATTTTCGGAACCGGACGAGGTACTGTCGAAAATATTTTCGGGGCCATCCGAGCTCGCATCGAAAATATTTTTGACGCCGGCGGAGCTTCCGTCGAAAATATTTTCGGAGCCGGCTGAGCTGCCATCGAAAATATTTTCGCCACCGGTCAAGGTACTGTCAAAAATATTTTCGGTGCCGGCCGAGCTCCCGTCTGAAATATTTTCGGAGCCAGCTGAGCTGCCGTCGAAAATATTTTCGGGGCCGTCCGAGCTCCCGTTGAAAATATTTTCGGTGCCGTCCGAGCTCCCGTCTAAAATATTTTCGGTGCCGGCCGAGCCGCAGTCGAAAATATTTTCGGCACCGGTCGAGGTACTGTCGAAAATATTTTCGGGGACGTCCGAGCTCCCGTTGAAAATATTTTTGACGCCGGCGGAGCTTCCTTTGAAAATATTTTCGGAGCCGGCCGAGCTCCCGTTTAAAATATTTTCGGCGCCGTCCGAGGTCCCGTCGAAAATATTTTCGGCGCCGTTCGAGGTCCCGTCGAAACTATTTTCGGGGCTGTCTGAGCCTCCGTCAAAAACATTTTTGGCACCGGCCAACACGCCGTCGAAAATATTTTTGCTGCCGCCGAGCCCCCGTTGAAAATATTTTCGGTGCCAGCCGAGCTCCAATCGAAAATATTTTCGGAGCCGGCCGAGCTCCCATCTAAAATATTTTCGGTGCCGGCCGAGCTCCCATCGAAAATATTTTCGGCACCGGTCGAGGTCCTGTCGAAAATATTTTCGGGGCTGTCCGAGTTTCCGTCGAAAATATTTTCAGCGCCGGCCGAGATCCCGTCGAAAATTTTTTCGGTGCCGGCCGAGCTCCCGTCTGAAATATTTTCGGAGCCGGCTGAGCTGCCGTCGAAAATATTTTCGCCACCGGTCGAGGTCCTGTCGAAAATATTTTCGGGGCCATCCGAGCTCCCGTCGAAAATATTTTCGGAGCCGGCTGAGCTCCCGTCGAAAATATTTTCGGTGCCGGCCGAGACCCTGTTGAAAATATTTTCGGTGCTGGCCGAGCTCCCGTCGAAAATATTTTCGGTGCCGGCCGAGCTCCCATCGGAAATATTTTCGGCACCGGTCGAGGTCCTGTCGAAAATATTTTCAGGGCCGCCTGAGTTCCCGTCGAAAATATTTTTGACGCCGGCTGAGCTTCCGTCGAAAATATTTTCGGTGCCGGCCGAGATCCCGTCGAAAATATTTTTGGAGCCGGCCGAGACCCCGTCGAAAATATTTTCGGCACCGGTCGAGGTACTGTCGAAAATATTTTCGGGGCCGTCCGAGCTCCCGTCAAAAATATTTCTGACGCCAGACGAGCTTCCGTCGAAAATATTTTCGGTGCCGGCCGAGATCCTGTCGAAGATATTTTCGGAGCCGTCCGAGCTCCCGTCGAAAATATTTTCGGCGCCGTTCGAGGTCCCGTCGAAACTATTTTCGGGGCCGTCCAAGCCTCCGTCGAAAACATTTTTGGCACCGGCCAACACGCCGTTGAAAATATTTTTGGTGCCGGCCGAGCCCCCGTTGAAAATATTTTCGGTGCCGGCCGAGCTCCAATCGAAAATATTTTCAGAGCCGGCCGAGCTCCCTTCGAAAATATTTTCGGAGCCGGCTGAGCTGCCGTCGAAAATATTTTCGCCACCGGTCAAGGTACTGTCAAAAATATTTTCGGTGCCGGCCGAGCTCCCGTCTAAAATATTTTCGGAGCCGGCTGAGCTGCCGTCGAAAATATTTTCGGCACCGGTCGAGGTCCTGTCGAAAATATTTTCGGGGCCGTCCGAGCTCCTGTTGAAAATATTTTTGACGCCGGCGGAGCTTCCGTCGAAAATATTTTCGGTGCGGGCCGAGCTTCCGTCGAAAATATTTTTGAAGCCGGCCGAGCTCCCGTCTGAAATATTTTCAGAGCCGGCTGAGCTGCCGTCGAAAATATTTTCACCACCGGTCGAGGTCCTCTCGAAAATATTTTCGGGGCCGTCCGAGCTCCCGTCGAAAATATTTTTGACGCCGGCCGAGCTTCCGTCGAAAATATTTTCGGTGCCGGCCGAGATCCCGTTGAAAATATTTTCGGAGCCGGCCGAGCTCCCGTCTGAAATATTTTCGGAGCCGGCAGAGCTGCCGTCGAAAATATTTTCGCCACGGGTCAAGGTACTGTCAAAAATATTTTCGGGGACATCCGAGCTCCCATAGAAAATATTTTTGACGCCGGCGGAGCTTCCGTCGAAAATATTTTCGGTGCCAGCCGATATCCCGTCTAAAATATTTTCGGAGCCGGCCGAGACCCTGTCGAAAATATTTTCGGCGCCGTCCGAGCTCCCGTCGCAACTATTTTCGGGGCCGTCTGAGCCTCCGTCGAAAACATTTTGGCACCGGCCGACACGTCGTCGAAAATATTTTTGGTGCCGGCCGAGCCCCCGTTGAAAATATTTTCGGTGCCGGCCGAGCTCCAATCGAAAATATTGTCGGAGCCGGCCGAGCTCCTGTCGAAAATATTTTCGGAGCCGGCCGAGAACCCGTCGAAAATATTTTCGGTGCCGGCCGAGATCCTGTCGAAGATATTTTCGGTGCCGGCCGAGCTCCCGTCGAAAATATTTTAGGCACCGGCCGAGCCTCCATCGAAAATATTTTCGGTGCCAGATGAGACACCGACGAAAATATTTTCGGTGCCGGCCGGGTCCCCGTCTAAAATATTTTCGGTGCCGGTCAGAACCTTGTCGAAAATATTTTCGGGGCCGGCCGAGATACTGTCGAAGATATTTTCGGTGCCGGCCGAGCTCCCGTCTAAAATATCTTCGGTGCCGGCCGAGCTCCCATCGAAAAAATTTTCGGCACCAGCCAAGGTCCTGTTGAAAATATTTTCGGGGCCGTCCGAGCTCCCGTCGAAAATATTTTTGACGCCGACCGAGCTTCCATCGAAAATATTTTGGATTGCAGCCGAGCCTCCATCGAAAATATTTTCGCTGCCGGCCGAGATCCTGTCGAAAATATTTTCGGGGCCGTCCGAGCTCCCATCGAAAATATTTTGGATGCCGGCTGAGACCCTGTCGAAAATATTTTCGGGGCCGTCCGAGCTCCCATCTAAAATATTTTCGGTGCCGTCCGAGCTCCCATCGAAAATATTTTCGGCACCGGACGAGGTACTGTCGAAAATATTTTTGGGGCCATCCGAGCTCCCGTCGAAAATATATTTGACGCCGGCGGAGCTTCTGCCGAAACTATTTTTGGTGCCGTCCGAGCCCCCGTTGAAAATATTTTCGGAGCCGGCCGAGACCCTGTCGAAAATATTTTCGGGGCCGGTCGAGCTCCCGTCGAAAACATTTTCGGCACCGGTCGAGGTACTGTCGAAACTATTTTCGGGGCCGTCCGAGCCTCCGTTGAAAACATTTTGGCACCGTCCAACACGCCGTCGAAAATATTTTCGGTGCCGGCCGAGCCCCTGTTGAAAATATTTTCGGTGCCGGCCGAGCTCCAAGTCGAAATATTTTCGGAGCCGGCCGAGCTCCCATCGAAAAAATTTTCGGCACCGGTCAAGGTCCTGTTGAAAATATTTTCAGGGCCGTCCGAGCTCCCGTCGAAAATATTTTTGACGCCGACCGAGCTTCCGTCGAAAATATTTTGGATTGCAGCCGAGCCTCCGTCAAAAATATTTTCGGTGCAAGCTGGGCCCCCGTCGAAAATATTTTTGGCACCGGCCAACACGCCGTTGAAAATATTTTCGGCGCCGTTCGCGGTCCCATCGAAAATATTTTCGGTGCCAGCCGAGCCCCCGTTGAAAATATTTTCGGTGCCGGCCGAGCTCCAATTCGAAATATTTTCGGAGCCGGCCGAGCTCCCGTCAAAAATATTTTTGGAGCCGGCTGAGCTGCCATCGAAAATATTTTCGCCACCGGTCAAGGTACTGTCAAAAATATTTTCGGTGCCGGCCGAGCTCCCGTCGAAAATATTTTCGGTGCCGGCCGAGGTACTGTCGAAAATATTTTCGGGGCCGTCCGAGCTCCCGTCGAAAATATTTTTGACGCCGGCCGAGCTTCCGTCGAAAATATTTTCGGTGCCGGCCGAGATCCCGTTGAAAATATTTTCGGAGCCGGCCGAGCTCCCGTCTGAAATATTTTCGGAGCCGGCAGAGCTGCCGTCGAAAATATTTTCGCCACGGGTCAAGGTACTGTCAAAAATATTTTCGGGGACATCCGAGCTCCCATAGAAAATATTTTTGACGCCGGCGGAGCTTCCGTCGAAAATATTTTCGGTGCCAGCCGATATCCCGTCTAAAATATTTTCGGAGCCGGCCGAGACCCTGTCGAAAATATTTTCGGCGCCGTCCGAGCTCCCGTCGCAACTATTTTCGGGGCCGTCTGAGCCTCCGTCGAAAACATTTTGGCACCGGCCGACACGTCGTCGAAAATATTTTTGGTGCCGGCCGAGCCCCCGTTGAAAATATTTTCGGTGCCGGCCGAGCTCCAATCGAAAATATTGTCGGAGCCGGCCGAGCTCCTGTCGAAAATATTTTCGGAGCCGGCCGAGAACCCGTCGAAAATATTTTCGGTGCCGGCCGAGATCCTGTCGAAGATATTTTCGGTGCCGGCCGAGCTCCCGTCGAAAATATTTTAGGCACCGGCCGAGCCTCCATCGAAAATATTTTCGGTGCCAGATGAGACACCGACGAAAATATTTTCGGTGCCGGCCGGGTCCCCGTCTAAAATATTTTCGGTGCCGGTCAGAACCTTGTCGAAAATATTTTCGGGGCCGGCCGAGATACTGTCGAAGATATTTTCGGTGCCGGCCGAGCTCCCGTCTAAAATATCTTCGGTGCCGGCCGAGCTCCCATCGAAAAAATTTTCGGCACCAGTCAAGGTCCTGTTGAAAATATTTTCGGGGCCGTCCGAGCTCCCGTCGAAAATATTTTTGACGCCGACCGAGCTTCCATCGAAAATATTTTGGATTGCAGCCGAGCCTCCATCGAAAATATTTTCGCTGCCGGCCGAGATCCTGTCGAAAATATTTTCGGGGCCGTCCGAGCTCCCATCGAAAATATTTTGGATGCCGGCCGAGACCCTGTCGAAAATATTTTCGGGGCCGTCCGAGCTCCCATCTAAAATATTTTCGGTGCCGTCCGAGCTCCCATCGAAAATATTTTCGGCACCGGACGAGGTACTGTCGAAAATATTTTTGGGGCCATCCGAGCTCCCGTCGAAAATATATTTGACGCCGGCGGAGCTTCTGCCGAAACTATTTTTGGTGCCGTCCGAGCCCCCGTTGAAAATATTTTCGGAGCCGGCCGAGACCCTGTCGAAAATATTTTCGGGGCCGGTCGAGCTCCCGTCGAAAACATTTTCGGCACCGGTCGAGGTACTGTCGAAACTATTTTCGGGGCCGTCCGAGCCTCCGTTGAAAACATTTTGGCACCGTCCAACACGCCGTCGAAAATATTTTCGGTGCCGGCCGAGCCCCTGTTGAAAATATTTTCGGTGCCGGCCGAGCTCCAAGTCAAAATATTTTCGGAGCCGGCCGAGCTCCCATCGAAAAAATTTTCGGCACCGGTCAAGGTCCTGTTGAAAATATTTTCAGGGCCGTCCGAGCTCCCGTCGAAAATATTTTTGACGCCGACCGAGCTTCCGTCGAAAATATTTTGGATTGCAGCCGAGCCTCCGTCAAAAATATTTTCGGTGCAAGCTGGGCCCCCGTCGAAAATATTTTTGGCACCGGCCAACACGCCGTTGAAAATATTTTCGGCGCCGTTCGCGGTCCCATCGAAAATATTTTCGGTGCCGGCCGAGCCCCCGTTGAAAATATTTTCGGTGCCGGCCGAGCTCCAATTCGAAATATTTTCGGAGCCGTCCGAGCTCCCGTCGAAAATATTTTTGACACCGGCGGAGCTTCCGTTGAAAATATTTTCGGTGCCGGCCGAGCTTCCGTCGAAAATATTTTCGGAGCCGGCCGAGATCCCGTTGAAAATATTTTCGGTGCCGGCCGAGCTCCCGTCTAAAATATTTTCGGTGCCGGCCGAGGTACTGTCGAAAATATTTTCGGAGCCGTCCGAGCTCCCGTTGAAAATATTTTTGACGCCGGCGGAGCTTCCGTTGAAAATATTTTCGGAGCCGGCTGAGACCCTGTCGAAAATATTTTCGGGGCCGTCTGAGCCTCCGTCGAATATATTTTCGGCGCCGTTCGAGGTCCCGACAAAAGTATTTTCGGGGCCGTCCGAGCCTCTGTCGAAAACATTTTGGCACCGGCCAACACGCCGTCTAAAATATTTTCGGTGCCAGCCAAGATCCCGTTGAAAATATTTTCGGAGCCGGCCGAGACCCCGTCAAATGTATTTTCGGGGCCCTCCGAGCCTCCGTCAACAACATTTTTGGCACCGGCCAACACGCCGTTGAAAATATTTTTGGTGCCGGCCGAGCCCCCGTTGAAAATATTTTCAGTGCCGGTCGAGATCCCGTCGAAAATATTTTCCGCACCGGTCGAGGTACTGTCAAAAATATTTTTGGTGCCGGCCGAGCTCCCGTCTAAAATATTTTCGGGGCCGGCCGAGCTCCCATCGAAAATATTTTCGGAACCGGACGAGGTACTGTCGAAAATATTTTCGGGGCCATCCGAGCTCGCATCGAAAATATTTTTGACGCCGGCGGAGCTTCCGTCGAAAATATTTTCGGAGCCGGCTGAGCTGCCATCGAAAATATTTTCGCCACCGGTCAAGGTACTGTCAAAAATATTTTCGGTGCCGGCCGAGCTCCCGTCTGAAATATTTTCGGAGCCAGCTGAGCTGCCGTCGAAAATATTTTCGGGGCCGTCCGAGCTCCCGTTGAAAATATTTTCGGTGCCGTCCGAGCTCCCGTCTAAAATATTTTCGGTGCCGGCTGAGCCGCAGTCGAAAATATTTTCGGCACCGGTCGAGGTACTGTCGAAAATATTTTCGGGGACGTCCGAGCTCCCGTTGAAAATATTTTTGACGCCGGCGGAGCTTCCTTTGAAAATATTTTCGGAGCCGGCCGAGCTCCCGTTTAAAATATTTTCGGCGCCGTCCGAGGTCCCGTCGAAAATATTTTCAGGGCCGTCTGAGTTCCCGTCGAAAATATTTTTGACGCCGGCTGAGCTTCCGTCGAAAATATTTTCGGTGCCGGCCGAGATCCCGTCGAAAATATTTTTGGAGCCGGCCGAGACCCCGTCGAAAATATTTTCGGCACCGGTCGAGGTACTGTCGAAAATATTTTCGGGGCCGTCCGAGCTCCCGTCAAAAATATTTCTGACGCCAGACGAGCTTCCGTCGAAAATATTTTCGGTGCCGGCCGAGATCCTGTCGAAGATATTTTCGGTGCCGGCCGAGCTCCCGTCGAAAATATTTTCGACACCGGTCGAGGTACTGTCAAAAATATTTTCGGGGCCGTCCGAGCTCCCGTTGAAAATATTTTTGATGCCGGCTGACCTTCCGTCGAAAATATTTTCGGTGCTGGCCGAGATCCCGTCGAAAATATTTTTGGTGCCGGCCGAGCCGCCTTCGAAAATATTTTAGGCACCGGACGAGCCTCCATCGAAAATATTTTCGGTGCCGGCTGGGCCCCCGTCTAAATTATTTTCGGTGCTGGTCAGAACCTTGTCGAAAATATTTTCGGGGCCATCCGAGCTCCCGTCGAAAATATTTTTGACGCCGGCCAAGCTTCCGTAAAAAATATTTTGGATGCCAACCGAGCCTCCATCGAAAATATTTTCGCTGCCAGCTGGGCCCCCGTCGAAAATATTTTCGGTGCCGGCCGAGACCCCGTCGAAAATATTTTCGGTGCCGGCCGAGCTCCCGTCTGAAATATTTTCGGAGCCGGCTGAGCTGCCGTCGAAAATATTTTCGCCACCGGTCGAGGTCCTGTCGAAAATATTTTCGGGGCCATCCGAGCTCCCGTCGAAAATATTTTCGGAGCCGGCTGAGCTCCCGTCGAAAATATTTTCGGTGCCGGTCGAGGTCCTGTCGAAAATATTTTCGGTGCCGGCCGAGCCGCCGTCGAAAATATTTTCGGAGCCGGTCGAGGTCATGTCGAAAATATTTTTGGGGCCGTCCGAGCTCCCATCGAAAATATTTTTGTCGCCGGCCGAGCTTCCGTCGAAAATATTTTGGATGCCAACCGAGCCTCCATCGAAAATATTTTCGGTGCCAGCTGGGCCCCCGTCGAAAATATTTTCGGCACCAGTCGAGGTACCGTCGAAAATATTTTCGGGGCCGTCCGAGCTCCCGTCGAAAATATTTCTGACGCCGGACGAGCTCCCATCGAAAATATTTTCGGTGCCGGCTGAGTCCCGTCTAAAATATTTTCGGTGCCAGGCGGGCCCCCGTCGAAAATATTTTCGGTGCCGGCCGAGCCGCCGTCGAAAATATTTTCGGTGCCGGCCGAGCTCCCGTCTAAAATATTTTCGGTGCCGGCCGAGCTTCCATCGAAAATATATTCGGAACCGATCGAGGTACTGTCGAAAATATTTTCGGTGCCGGCCGAGCTCCCGTCGAAAATATTTCCGGTGCTGGCCGAGATCCCATTGAAAATATTTTTGGTGCCGGCCGAGCCCCCGTTGAAAATATTTTCGGTGCCTGCCGAGCTGCAATCGAAAATATTATCGGAGCCGGCTGAGCTCCCGTTTAAAATAATTTCGGAGCCGTCCGAGCTCCCGTCAAAAATATTTTCGGCGCCGTTCGAGGTCCTGTCGAAACTTTTTTCGGGGCCGTCTGAGCCTCCGCCGAAAACATTTTGGCACCGGCCAACATGCCGTTGAAAATATTTTTGGTGCCGGCCGAGCCCCCGTCGAAAATATTTTCGGCACCGGTCGAGGTACTGTCGAAAATATTTTTGGGGCCGTCCGAGCTCCCGTTGAAAATATTTTTGACACCGGCCGACCTTCTGTCGAAAATATTTTCGGTGCCGGCCGAGATCCCGTCGAAAATATTTTCGGTGCCGGCCGAGCCGCCTTCGAAAATATTTTAGGCACCGGCCGAGCCTCCATCGAAAATATTTTCGGTGCCGGATGAGACACCGACGAAAATATTTTCGGTGCCAGCCGGGCCCCCGTCTAAAATATTTTCGGTGCCGGTCAGAACCTTGTCGAAATTATTTTCGGGACCGGCTGCGATCCCGTCGAAAATATTTTTGACGCCGGCCAAGCTTCCGTCGAAAATATTTTCGGAGCCGGCCGAGACCCCGTCGAAAATATTTTCAGGGCCGTCCGAGCCTCCGTCGAAAACATTTTTGGCACCGGCCAACACGCCGTCGAAAATATTTTCGGTGCCGGCCGAGCTGCAATTGAAAATATTTTCGGTGCTGGCCGAGCTCCCGTCAAAAATATTTTCGTAGCCGGCTGAGCTGCCGTCGAAAATATTTTTGGTGCCGGCCGAGCTCCCGTCTAAAATATTTTCGGTGCCGGCCGAGCCGCCGTCGAAAATATTTTCGGCACCGGTCGAGGTCCTGTCGAAAATATTTTCGGAGCCGGCCGAGCTCCCATCGAAAATATTTTTGTCGCCGGCCGAGCTTCCGTTAAAAAATATTTTGGATGCCAGCCGAGCCTCCGTCGAAAATATTTTCGGTGCCAGCTGGGCCCCGGTCGAAAATATTTTTGGCACCGGCCAACATGCCGTCGAAAATATTTTCGGCACCGTTCGCGGTCCCGTCGAAAATATTTTCGGCACCGGTCGAGGTACTGTTGAAAATATTTTCGGGGCCGTCCGAGCTCCCGTTGAAAATATTTGTGACACCGGCCGAGCTTCCGTCGAAAATATTTTCGGTGCCGGACGAGATCCCACTGAAAATATTTTCGGAGCCGGCCAAGCTTCCATCGAAAATATTTTTGGTGCCGGCCGAGACCCCATCGAAAAAATTTTCGACGCCGGCCGAGATCCCGTCGAAAATATTTTCGGTGCCAGCTGAGTTCCGTCTAAAATATTTTCGGTGCCAGGCGGGCCCCATCGAAAATATTTTCGGTGCCGGCCGAGCCCCCATCGAAAATATTTTCGGCGCCGTTCGAGGTCCCGTCGAAAATATTGTCGGAGCCGGCCGAGACGCCGTCGAAAATATTTTCGGTGCCGGCCGAGATCCCGTCGAAAATATTTTCGGTGCCAGCCGAGCTCCCGTCGAAAATATTGTCGGAGCCGGCCGAGACGCCGTCGAAAATATTTTCGGTGCAGGCCGGCACCTTGTCGAAAATATTTTCGGGGCTGGCCGGGCCCCCGTCTAAAATATTTTCGGTGCCGGTCAGAACCTTGTCGAAAATATTTTCGGGGCCGTCCGAGCTCCCGTCGAAAATATTTTTGACGCCGGCCAAGCTTCCGTCGAAAATATTTTCGGTGCAGGCCGAGACCCAGTCGAAAATATTTTCAGGGCCGTCTGAGCCTCCGTCGAAAACATTTTTGGCACCGGCCAACACGCCGTCGAAAATATTTTCGGAGCCGCCCGAGCCCCCGTTAAAAATATTTTCGGTGCCGGCCGAGCTCCAATCGAAAATATTTTCGGTGCCGGCCAAGGTCCAATCGAAAATATTTTCGGAGCCGGCTGAGCTGCCGTCGAAAATATTTTCGCCACCGGTCAAGGTACTGTCAAAAATATTTTCGGTGCCGGCCGAGCTCCCGTGTAAAATATTTTCGGTGCCGGACGAGCCGCCGTCGAAAATATTTTCGGCACCGATCGAGGTCCTGTCGAAAATAGTTTCGGGGCCGTCCGAGCTCCCGTCGAAAATATTTTTGACGCCGGCGGAGCTTCCGTCGAAAATATTTTCGGTGCCGGCCGAGATCCCATCGAAAATATTTTCGACACCGGTCGAGGTTCTGTCGAAAATATTTTTGGGGCCGTCCGAGCTTCCGTCGAAAATATTTTCGGTTCCGGCCGCGATCCCGTCGAAAACATGTTCGGAGCCGGCCGAGACCCTGTCGAAAATATTTTTGGTGCCGGACGAGATCCTGTCGAAAATCTTTTGGATGCCAGCCGAGCCTCCGCTGAAAATATTTTCGGTGCCGGCCGAGATCCTGTCGAAGATATTTTCGGTGCCGGCCGAGCCCCCGTCGAAAATATTTTAAGCACCGGTCGAGGTACTGTCGAAAATATTTTCAGGGCCGTCCTAGCTGCCGTTGAAAATATTTTTGACGCCGGCCGAGCTTCCGTCGAAAATATTTTCGGTGCCGGCCGAGATCCCGTCGAAAATATTTTCGGTGCCGGCCGAGCCGCCGTCGAAAATATTTTCGGCACCGGTCAAGACCCCGTCGAAAATATTTTCGGGGCCGTCCGAGCCGCCGTTAAAAATATTTTCGGCACCGGTCAAGACCCCGTCGAAAATATTTTCGGTGCCGGCCGAGCTCCCGTCTAAAATATTTTCGGTGCTGGACGAGCCGCCGTTGAAAATATTTTCGGCACCGGTCGAAGTCCTGTCGAAAATAGTTTCGGGGCCGTCCGAGCTCCCGTCGAAAATATTTTTGACGCCGGCGGAGCTTCCGTCGAAAATATTTTCGGTGCCGGCCGAGATCCCATCGAAAATATTTTCGACACCGGTCGAGGTTCTGTCGAAAATATTTTTGGGGGCCGTCTGAGCTCCCGTTGAAAATATTTTTGACGCCGGCGGAGCTTCCGTCGAAAATATTTTCGGTGCCGGCCGAGATCCCGTTGAAAATATTTTCGGAGCCGGCCGAGACCCTGTCGAATATATTTTCGGGGCCCTCCGAGCCTCCGTCGAAAACATTTTTGGCACCGGCCAACACGCTGTCGAAAATATTTTTGGTGCCGGCCGAGCCCCCGTTGAAAATATTTTCGGTGCCGGCCGAGCTCCAATCGAAAATATTTTCGGAACCGGCCAAGCTGCCGTCGAAAATATTTTCGGAACCGGCTAAGCTGCCGTCGAAAATATTTTCCGCACCGGTCAAGGTACTGTCAAAAATATTTTCGGTGCCGGACGAGCTTCCGTCGAAAATATTTTCGGTGCCGGCCGAGATCCTGTCGAAGATATTTTCGGTGCCGGCCAAGCTCCCGTCGAAAATATTGTCGGTGCCGGACGAGCTCCCGTCGAAAATATTGTCGGAGCCGGCCGAGCCGCCGTCTAAAATATTTTCGGTGCCTGCCAGAACCTTGTCAAAAAAATTTTCGGGGCCTTCCGAGCTCCAGTCGAAAATATTTTTGACGCCGGCCAAGCTTCCGTCGAAAATATTTTCGGTGCCGGCCGAGACCCTGTCAAAAACGTTTTTGGCACCGGCCAACACGCCGTCGAAAATATTTTTGGTGCCGGCCGAGCCCCGTTAAAAATATTTTTGGTGCCGGCCGAGATCCCATCTAAAATATTTTTGGCACCGGTCGAGGTCCTGTCGAAAATATTTTCGGGGCCGGACGAGCTCCGGTTGAAAATATTTTTGACACCGGCCGAGCTTCCGTCGAAAATATTTTCGGTGCCGGCCGAGCTCCCGCCTAAATTTTTTCGGAGAAGGCCGAGCTCCCATTGAAAATATTTTCGGCACCGGACGAGGTACTGTCGAAAATATTTTCGAGGCCATCCGAGCTCCCGTTGAAAATATTTTTGACGCCGGCCGAGCTTCCGTCGAAAATATTTTCGGTGCCGTCCGAGCTCCCGTCGAAAATATTTTCGGTGCCGTCCGAGCTCCCGTCTAAAATATTTTCGGTGCCGTCCGAGCTCCAATCGAAAATATTTTCGGAGCCGGCCGAGATCCCATCGAAAATAGTTTTGGAGCCGGCTGAGCCTCCATCAAAAATATTTTCGGTGCCAGCTGGGCCCCCGTCGAAAATATTTCTGACGCCGGACGAGCTTCCGTCGAAAATATTTTCGGTGCCGGCCGAGATCCTGTCGAATATATTTTCGGTGCCGGCCGAGCTCCCGTCGAAAATATTTTCGGCACCGGCCGAGCTCCCATCGAAAATATTTTCGGGGCCGTCTGAGCTCCCGTTGAAAATATTTTTGACGCCAGCCGAGCCGCCGTCGAAAATATTTTCAGGGCCATCCGAGCTCCCGTCTAAAATATTTTCGGTGCCGGCCGAGTTCCCATCGAAAATATATTCGGCACCGGACGAGGTACTGTCGAAAATATTTTCAGGGCCATCCGAGCTCCCATCGAAAATATTTTTGATGCCGGCAGAGCTTCCGTCGAAAATATTTTCGGGGCCGTCCGAGCCTCCGTCGAAAACATTTTGGCACCGGCCAACACGCCATCGAAAATATTTTTGGTGCCGGCCGAGCCCCCGTTGAAAATATTTTCGGTGATGGGCGAGCTCCAATCGAATATATTTTCGGAGCCGGCCGAGCTCCAGTCGAAAATATTTTCGGAGCTGGCTGAGCTGCCGTCGAAGATATTTTCGCCACCGGTCAAGGTACTGTCAAAAATATTTTCGGTGCCTGCCGAGCACCCGTCTAAAATATTTTCAGTGCCGGCCGAGCCGCCGTCGAAAATATTTTCGGCACCGGTCGAGGTACTGTCAAAAATATTTTCGGTGCCGGACGAGCTTCCATCGAAAATATTTTTGGTGCCGGCCGAGATCCCGTCGAAAATATTTTCGGAGCCGGCCGAGACCCTGTCGAAAATATTTTCAGGGCCGTCCGAGCTCCCGTCGAAAATATTTTCGGCGACGTTCGAGGTCCCGTCGAAACTATTTTCGGGGCCGTCCGAGCCTCTGTCGAAAACATTTTTGGCACCGGCCAACACGCCGTCGAAAATATTTTCGGGGCCGTCCAAGGCCCCGTTAAAAATATTTTCAGTGCCGGCCGAGCTCCCGTCTAAAATATTTTCGGTGCCGGCCGAGCTCCCATCGAAAATATTTTCTGCACCGGTCGAGGTCCTGTCGAAAATATTTTCTGGGCCGTCCGATCTCCCGTCGAAAATATTTTTGACGCTGGCCGAGGGTCCGTCGAAAATATTTTCGGTGCCGGCCGAGATCCCATCGAAAATATTTTCGGAGCCGGCCAAGCCGCCGTCGAAAATATTTTAGGCACCGGCCGAGTCTCCATCGAAAATATTTTCGGTGCCGGATGAGACACCGACGAAAACATTTTCGGTGCCGGCCGGGCCCCCGTCTAAAATATTTTCGATGCCGCTCAGAACCTTGTCGAAAATATTTTTGGTGCCGGCTGAGCTCCCGTCGAAAATATTTTTGACGCTGGCAAAGCTTCCGTCGAAAATATTTTCGGTGCCGGCCGAGACCCCATCGAAAAGATTTTCGGGGCCATCCGAGCCTCCGTCGAAAACACTTTTGGCACCGGCCAACACGCCGTCGAAAATATTGTCGGTGCCGGCCGAGCCCCTGTTAAAAATATTTTCGGTGCTGGCCGAGCTCCCATGTAAAATATTTTCGGTGCTGGCCGAGCTCCCATTGAAAATATTTTCGGCACCGGTCGAGGTACTCTCAAAAATATTTTTGACGCCAGCCAAGCTTCCGTCGAAATATTTTCGGTGCCGGCCGAGATCCCGTCGAAAATATTTTCGGCGCCGTTCGAGGTCCCGTGAAAACTATTTTCGGGGCTGTCCAAGCCTCTGTCGAAAATATTTTGGCACCGGCCAACACGCCGTCGAAAATATTTTTGGTGCCGGCCGAGCCCCCGTTGAAAATATTTTCGGTGCCGGCCGATCTCCCGTCAAAAATATTTTCGGTGCCGGCCGAGCCACCGTCGAAAATATTTTCGGCACCGATCGAGGTACTGTTGAAAATATTTTCAGGGCCGTCCGAGCCGCCGTTAAAAATATTTTCGGTGCCGGCCGAGCTCCCGTCTAAAATATCTTCGGTGACGGTCGAGCTCCCTTCGAAAATATTTTCGGCACCGGTCGAGGTCCTGTCGAAAATATTTTCGGGGCCGTCGGAGCTCCCGTTGACAATATTTTTGACGCCGGCGGAGCTTCCGTCGAAAATATTTTCTGTGCCGGCCGAGATCCCGTTGAAAATATTTTCGGCGCCGTTCGAGGTCCCGTCGAGTATATTTTCGGGGCCCTTCGAGCCTCCGTCGAAAACATTTCTGGCACCGGCCAACACGCCGTCGAAAATATTTTTGGTGCCGACCGAGCTTCCGTTGAAAATATATTCGGTGCTGGCCGAGCTCCAATCGAAAATATTTTCGGTGCCGGCCAAGATCCTGTCGAAGATATTTTTGGTGCCGGCCGAGCTCCCGTCGAAAATATTTTCGGAGCCGGCCGAGCTCCCGTCGAAAATATTTTTGACGCCAGCCGAGCTTCTGTCAAAAATATTTTCGGGGCCGTCCGAGCTCCCGTTGAAAATATTTTCGGCACCGGACGAGGTACTGTCGAAAATATTTTCGGGGCCATCCGAGCTCCCGTCGAAAATGTTTTTGACGCCGGCCGAGCTTCCGTTGAAAATATTTTCAGTGCCGGATGAGATCCCGTCGAAAATATTTCCGGCACCGGTCGAGGAACTGTTGAAAATATTTTCGGGGCCGTCCGAGCCCCCTTTAAAAATATTTTCGGTGCCGGCCGAGCTCCAATCGAAAATATTTTCGGCTCCGGCCGAGCTCCCATCGAAAATATTTTCGGGGCCGTCGGAGCTCCCGTCGAAAATATTTTTGACGCCGGCGGAGCTTCCGTCGAAAATATTTTCTGTGCCGGCCGAGATCCCGTTGAAAATGTTTTCGGAGCCGGCCGAGACCCCGTCGAATATATTTTCGGGGCCCTCCGAGCTTCCGTCGAAAACATTTTTGTCACCGGCCAACACGCCGTCGAAAATATTTTTGGTGCCGGCCGAGCCCCCTTGAAAATATTTTCGGTGCTGGCCGAGCTCCAATTGAAAATATTTTCGGCACCGGTCGAGGTCCTGTCGAAGATATTTTCGGTGCCGGCCGAGCTTCCGTCGAAAATATTTTCGGTGCCGGCCGAGCCCCCGTTGAAAATATTTTCGGTGCCAGCCGAGCTGCAATCGAAAATATTTTCGCAGCCGGCCGAGCCGCCGTCGAAAATATTTTCGGCACCGATCGAGGTACTCTCAAAAATATTTTCGGTGCCGGCCGAGCTCCCGTCTAAAATATTTTTGGTGCCGGCCGAGCTCCCATCGAAAATATTTTCGGCACTGGACGATGTACTGTCGAAAATATTTTCGGGGCCATCCGAGTTCCCGTCGAAAATATTTTCGGCGCCGCTCGAGGTACTGTCGAAAATATTTTCGGGGCCGTCCGAGCCTCCGTCAAAAACATTTTTGGCACCGGCCAACACGCCGTTGAAAATATTTTTGGTGCCGGCCGAGCCCCCGTCGAAAATATTTTCGGAGCCGGCCAAGACGCTGTCGAAAATATTTTCAGGGCCGTCCTAGCCTCCGTCGAAAATATTTTCGGTGCCGTTCGAAGTCCCGTCGAAACTATTTTTGGGGCCGTCCGAGCCTCTGTCGAAAATATTTTGGCACCGGCCAACACGCCGCGTAAAATATTTTCGGTGCCGGCCGAGCCGCCGTCGAGAATATTTTCGTCACTGGTCGAGGTACTGTCGAAAATATTTTCAGGGCCGTGCGAGCCGCCGTTAAAAATATTTTCGGTGCCGGCCGAGCTGCAATCGAAAATATTTTCGGGGCCGTCGGAGCTCCCGTCGAAAATATTTTTGACGCCGTCGGAGCTTCCGTCGAAAATATTTTCTGTGCCGGCCGAGATCCCGTTGAAAATATTTTCGGAGCCGGCCGAGACCCTGTCGAGTATATTTTCGCGGCCCTCCGAGCCTCCGTCGAAAACATTTTTGGCACCGGCCAACACGCCGTTGAAAATATTTTTGGTGCCGTCCGAGCCCCCGTTAAAAATATTTTCGGTGCCGGCCGAGCTCCAATCGAAAATATTTTCGGTGCCGGCCGAGATCCTGTCGAATGTATTTTCGGTGCCAGCCGAGATCCCGTCGAAAATATTTTCGGAGCCGGCCGAGACCCTGTCGAAAATATTTTCGGCGCCGTTCGAGGTCCCGTCGAAACTATTTTCGGGGCCGTCCGAGCCTCTGTCGAAAATATTTTGGCACCGGCCAACACGCTGTCGAAAATATTTTTGGTGCCGGCCGAGCCCCCGTTGAAAATATTTTCGGTGCTGGCCGACCTCCAATCGAAAATATTTTCGGAGCCGGCCGAGCTCCCATCGAAAATATTTTCAGAGCCGGCTGAGCCGCCGTCGAAAATATTTTCCGCACCGGTCAAGGTACTGTCGAAAATATTTTCGGGGCCGTCCAAGTTCCCGTCGAAAATATTTTTGACACCGGCCGAGCTTCCGTCGAAAATATTTTCGGTGCCGGCTGAGCTCCAATCGAAAATATTTTCGGTGCCGGCCGAGATCCTGTCGAAGATATTTTCGGTGCCGGCCGAGCTCCCGTCGAAAATATTTTTGACGCCAGCCGAGCTTCCGTCAAAAATATTTTCGGGGCCGTCCGAGCTCCCGTTGAAAATATTTTCGGCACCGGACGAGGTACTGTCGAAAATATTTTCGGGGCCATCCGAGCTCCCGTCGAAAATGTTTTTGACGCCGGCCGAGCCCCCGTTGAAAATATTTTCGGTGCTGGGCGAGCTCCAATCGAATATATTTTCGGAGCCGGCCGAGCTCCCGTCGAAAATATTTTCGGAGCTGGCTGAGCTGCCGTCGAAAATATTTTCGCCACCGGTCAAGGTACTGTCAAAAATATTTTCGGTGCCTGCCGAGCACCCGTCTAAAATATTTTCAGTGCCGGCCGAGCCGCCGTCGAAAATATTTTCGGCACCGGTCGAGGTACTGTCAAAAATATTTTCGGAGCCGGCCGAGCTCCCATCGAAAATATTTTCAGAGCCGGCTGAGCCGCCGTCGAAAATATTTTCCGCACCGGTCACGGTACTGTCGAAAATATTTTCGGGGCCGTCCAAGTTCCCGTCGAAAATATTTTTGACGCCGGCCGAGCTTCCGTCGAAAATATTTTCGGTGCCGGCTGAGCTCCAATCGAAAATATTTTCGGTGCCGGCCAAGATCCTGTCGAAGATATTTTTGGTGCCGGCCGAGCTCCCGTCAAAAATATTTTCGGAGCCGGCCGAGCTCCCGTCGAAAATATTTTTGACGCCAGCCGAGCTTCCGTCAAAAATATTTTCGGGGCCGTCCGAGCTCCCGTTGAAAATATTTTCGGCACCGGTCGAGCTACTGTCGAAAATATTTTCAGGGCCGTCCGAGCTCCCATCGAAAATATATTTGACGCCAGCCGAGACGCCGTCAGAAATATTTTCGGTGCCGGCCGGGCCGCTGTCTAAAATATTTTCGGTGCCGGTTAGAACCTTGTCGAAAATATTTTTGGAGCCGGCCAAGCTCCCGTCTAAAATATTTTCGGTGCCGGCCGAGCTCCCATCGAAAATATTTTCGGTGCCAGCCGAGATCCTGTCGAAAATATTTTCGGAGCCGGCCGAGCTCCAATCGAAAATATTTTCGGGGACGTCCGAGCTCCCGTCGAAAATATTTTCGGCGCCGTTCGAGGTCCCGTCGAAACTATTTTCGGGGCCGTCCGACCCTCTGTCGAATACATTTTGGCACCGGCCAACACGCCGTCGAAAATATTTTTGCTGCCGGCCGAGCCCCGTCTAAAATATTTTCGGTGTCGGCTGAGCTGCTGTTGCAAATATTTTCGGAGCCGGCCGAGCTCCCGTCGAAAATACTTTCGGAGCCGGCTGAGCTGCTGTTGAAAATATTTTCGGAGCCGGCTGAGCCGCTGTCGAAAATATTTTCCGCACCAGTCAAGGTACTGTGAAAAATATTTTTGACGCCGGCCGAGCTCCCGTCTAAAATATTTTCGGTGCCGGCCGAGCTCCAATCGAAAATATTTTCGGCACCGGTCGAGGTACTTTCGAAAGTATTTTCGGAGCCGGCCGAGATCCTGTTAAAAATATTTTTGATGCCGTGCGAGCTTCCGTCGAAAATATTTTCGGCGCCGTTCGAGGTCCCTTCAAAACTATTTTCGGGGCCGTCCGACCCTCTGTCGAAAACATTTTGGCACGGACCAACACGCCGTCGAAAATATTTTTGGTGCCGGCCGAGCCCCCGTTGAAAATATTTTTGGTGCCGGCTGAGCTCCCGTCGAAAATATTTTCGGAGCCAGCCGAGCTCCCGTCAAAAATATTTTCGGAGCCGGCTGAGCCGCCGTTGCAAATATTTTCGCCACCGGTCAAGGTACTGTCAAAAATATTTTCGGTGCCGGCCGAGCTCCCGTCTAAAATATTTTCGGTGCTGGCCGAGCTCCCATCGAAAATATTTTCGGCACCGGACGAGGTACTGTCGAAAATATTTTCGGGGCCATCCGAGCTCCCGTCGAAAATATTTTTGACGCCGGCCGAGCTTCCGTCAAACATATTTTCAGTGCCGGCCGAGCTGCTGTCGAAAATATTTTCGGGGCCGTCCGAGCTCCCGTCGAAAATATTTTCGGCGCCGTTCGAGGTCCCGTCGAAACTATTTTCGGGGCCGTCCGAGCCTCCGTCGAAAACATTTTGGCACTGGCCAACACGCCGTCAAAAATATTTTCGGTGCCGTCCGAGATACCGTTGAAAATATTTTCGGGGCCGTCCGAGGTCCCGTCGAAAATATTCATGACTCCAGACGAGCTTCCGTCGAAAATAGTTTCGGAGCCGGCCGAGACCCCGTCGAAAATATTTTCGGGGCCGTCCGAGCTCCCGTCGAAAATATTTTCGGCGGTGTTCGAGGTCCCGTCGAAACTATTTTTGGGGCCGTCCGAGCCTCCGTCGAAAATATTTTGGCACCGGCCAACAGGCCGTCGAAAATATTTTCGGTGCCGGCCGAGCCCCCGTTGAAATTATTTTCGATGCCGGCCGAGCTCCAGTCGAAAATATTTTCGGAGCCGGCCGAGATTCCGTCGAAAATATTTTCGGTGCAGGCCGAGATCCTGTCGAAAATGTTTTTGGATCCGACCGAGACCCCGTCGAAAATATTTTTGGTGCCGTCCGAGCTCCCGTCGAAAATATTTTAGACGCCCGACGAGACCCCGTCGAAAAAATTTTCGACGCCGGCAGAGATCCCGTCGAAAATATTTTCGGTGCCGGCTGAGTCCCGTCTAAAATATTTTCGGTGCCAGGCGGGCCCCCGTCGAAACTATTTTCGGTGCCGGCCGAGCCCCCATCGAAAATATTTTCGGCGCCGGTTGAGGTCCCGTTGAAAATATTGTCGGAGCCGGCCGAGCCGCCGTCGAAAGTATTTTCGGTGCCAGCCGAGCTCCCGTCGAAAATATTTTCAGAGCCAGCCGAGCTCCCGTCGAAAATATTTTCAGAGCCGGCCGAGATCCCGTCAAAAATATTTTCGGAGCCGGCCGAGCCGCCGTCGAAAATATTTTAGGCACCGGCCGAGCTCCCATCGAAAATATTTTCGGCACCGGATGAGATACTGTCGAAAATATTTTTGCCTCCGGTCGAGGTCCTGTCGAAAATATTTTTGGGGCCATCCGAGCTCCCGTCGAAAATACTTTTGACGCCGGCCGAGCTTCCGTTGAAAATATTTTTGGTGCCGGCCGAGATCCCGTCGAAAATATTTTGGACGCCGGCCGAGACCCTGTCGAAAATACTTTCGGGGCCGTCCGAGCTCCCGTCGAAAATATTTTCAGCGCCGTTCGAGGTCCCGTCGAAATTATTTTCGGGGCCCTCCGAGCCTCCGTCGAAAACATATTTAGCACCGGCCAACACGCCGTCGAAAATATTTTTGGTGCCGGCCGAGCCCCCTTGAAAATATTTTCGGTGCCGGGCGACCTCCAATCGAAAATATTTTCGGAGCCGGCCGAGCTCCCATAGAAAATATTTTCGGAGCCGGCTGAGCTGCCATCGAAAATATTTTCGGCACCGGTCCAGGTACTGTCGAAAATATTTTCGGGGCCGTCCGAGCCCCCGTTAAAAATATTTTCGGTGCCGGCCGAGCTCCTGTCTAAAATATTTTCGGTGCCGGCCGAGCTCCCATCGAAAATATTTTCGGCACCGGTCGAGGTCCTGTCGAAAATATTTTCGGGGCCGGCCGAGCTCCAATCGAAAATATTTTTGGTGCCGGCCGAGCTCCCGTCTAAAATATTTTCGGAGCCGGCTGAGCTCCCGTCGAAAATATTTTCTGTGCTGGCCAAGCTCCCTTCGAAAATATTTTCGGAGCCGGCCGAGACCCCGTCGAATGTATTTTCAGGGCCCTCCGAGCCTCCGTCGAAAACATTTTTGGCACCGGCCAACACGCCGTCGAAAATATTTTTGGTGCCGGCCGAGCCCCCGTTGAAAATATTTTCGGTGCCGGCCGAGCTCCAATCGAAAATATTTTCGGAGCCGGCCGAGCTCCCGTCGAAAATATTTTCGGGGCCGTCCGAGCTCCCGTCTAAAATATTTTTGACGCCGGCTGAGCTTCCGTTGAAAATATTTTCAATGCTGGCCACGATCCCGTTGAAAATATTTTCGGTGCCGGCCGAGATCCCGTTAAAAATATTTTCGGTGCCGGCCGAGACCCCGTCGAAAATATTTTCGGAGCCGGCCGAGCTCCCGTCGAAAATATTTTCGGGGCCGTCCGAGCTCCCGTCGAAAATATTTTCGGCACCGGCCGAGGTCCCGTCGAAACTATTTTCGGGGCTGTCCAAGCCTCTGTCGAAAATATTTTGGCACCGGCCAACACGCCGATGAAAATATTTTTGGTGCCGGCCGAGCCCCCGTTGAAAATATTTTCGGTGCCGGCCGATCTCCCGTCAAAAATATTTTCGGTGCCGGCCGAGCCACCGTCGAAAATATTTTCGGCACCGATCGAGGTACTGTTGAAAATATTTTCAGGGCCGTCCGAGCCGCCGTTAAAAATATTTTCGGTGCCGGCCGAGCTCCCGTCTAAAATATCTTCGGTGACGGTCGAGCTCCCTTCGAAAATATTTTCGGCACCGGTCGAGGTCCAGTCGAAAATATTTTCGGGGCCGTCGGAGCTCCCGTTGACAATATTTTTGACGCCGGCGGAGCTTCCGTCGAAAATATTTTCTGTGCCGGCCGAGATCCCGTTGAAAATATTTTCGGCGCCGTTCGAGGTCCCGTCGAGTATATTTTCGGGGCCCTTCGAGCCTCCGTCGAAAACATTTCTGGCACCGGCCAACACGCCGTCGAAAATATTTTTGGTGCCGACCGAGCTTCCGTTGAAAATATATTCGGTGCTGGCCGAGCTCCAATCGAAAATATTTTCGGTGCCGGCCAAGATCCTGTCGAAGATATTTTTGGTGCCGGCCGAGCTCCCGTCGAAAATATTTTCGGAGCCGGCCGAGCTCCCGTCGAAAATATTTTTGACGCCAGCCGAGCTTCTGTCAAAAATATTTTCGGGGCCGTCCGAGCTCCCGTTGAAAATATTTTCGGCACCGGACGAGGTACTGTCGAAAATATTTTCGGGGCCATCCGAGCTCCCGTCGAAAATGTTTTTGACGCCGGCCGAGCTTCCGTTGAAAATATTTTCAGTGCCGGATGAGATCCCGTCGAAAATATTTCCGGCACCGGTCGAGGAACTGTTGAAAATATTTTCGGGGCCGTCCGAGCCCCCTTTAAAAATATTTTCGGTGCCGGCCGAGCTCCAATCGAAAATATTTTCGGCTCCGGCCGAGCTCCCATCGAAAATATTTTCGGGGCCGTCGGAGCTCCCGTCGAAAATATTTTTGACGCCGGCGGAGCTTCCGTCGAAAATATTTTCTGTGCCGGCCGAGATCCCGTTGAAAATGTTTTCGGAGCCGGCCGAGACCCCGTCGAATATATTTTCGGGGCCCTCCGAGCTTCCGTCGAAAACATTTTTGTCACCGGCCAACACGCCGTCGAAAATATTTTTGGTGCCGGCCGAGCCCCCTTGAAAATATTTTCGGTGCTGGCCGAGCTCCAATTGAAAATATTTTCGGCACCGGTCGAGGTCCTGTCGAAGATATTTTCGGTGCCGGCCGAGCTTCCGTCGAAAATATTTTCGGTGCCGGCCGAGCCCCCGTTGAAAATATTTTCGGTGCCAGCCGAGCTGCAATCGAAAATATTTTCGCAGCCGGCCGAGCCGCCGTCGAAAATATTTTCGGCACCGATCGAGGTACTCTCAAAAATATTTTCGGTGCCGGCCGAGCTCCCGTCTAAAATATTTTTGGTGCCGGCCGAGCTCCCATCGAAAATATTTTCGGCACTGGACGATGTACTGTCGAAAATATTTTCGGGGCCATCCGAGTTCCCGTCGAAAATATTTTCGGCGCCGCTCGAGGTACTGTCGAAAATATTTTCGGGGCCGTCCGAGCCTCCGTCAAAAACATTTTTGGCACCGGCCAACACGCCGTTGAAAATATTTTTGGTGCCGGCCGAGCCCCCGTCGAAAATATTTTCGGAGCCGGCCGAGACGCTGTCGAAAATATTTTCGGGGCCGTCCTAGCCTCCGTCGAAAATATTTTCGGTGCCGTTCGAAGTCCCGTCGAAACTATTTTTGGGGCCGTCCGAGCCTCTGTTGAAAATATTTTGGCACCGGCCAACACGCCGCGTAAAATATTTTCGGTGCCGGCCGAGCCGCCGTCGAGAATATTTTCGTCACTGGTCGAGGTACTGTCGAAAATATTTTCAGGGCCGTGCGAGCCGCCGTTAAAAATATTTTCGGTGCCGGCCGAGCTGCAATCGAAAATATTTTCGGGGCCGTCGGAGCTCCCGTCGAAAATATTTTTGACGCCGTCGGAGCTTCCGTCGAAAATATTTTCTGTGCCGGCCGAGATCCCGTTGAAAATATTTTCGGAGCCGGCCGAGACCCTGTCGAGTATATTTTCGCGGCCCTCCGAGCCTCCGTCGAAAACATTTTTGGCACCGGCCAACACGCCGTTGAAAATATTTTTGGTGCCGTCCGAGCCCCCGTTAAAAATATTTTCGGTGCCGGCCGAGCTCCAATCGAAAATATTTTCGGTGCCGGCCGAGATCCTGTCGAATGTATTTTCGGTGCCAGCCGAGATCCCGTCGAAAATATTTTCGGAGCCGGCCGAGACCCTGTCGAAAATATTTTCGGCGCCGTTCGAGGTCCCGTCGCAACTATTTTCGGGGCCGTCCGAGCCTCTGTCGAAAATATTTTGGCACCGGCCAACACGCTGTCGAAAATATTTTTGGTGCCGGCCGAGCCCCCGTTGAAAATCTTTTCGGTGCTGGCCGACCTCCAATCGAAAATATTTTCGGAGCCGGCCGAGCTCCCATCGAAAATATTTTCAGAGCCGGCTGAGCCGCCGTCGAAAATATTTTCCGCACCGGTCAAGGTACTGTCGAAAATATTTTCGGGGCCGTCCAAGTTCCTGTCGAAAATATTTTTGACGCCGGCCGAGCTTCCGTCGAAAATATTTTCGGTGCCGGCTGAGCTCCAATCGAAAATATTTTCGGTGCCGGCCGAGATCCTGTCGAAGATATTTTCGGTGCCGGCCGAGCTCCCGTCAAAAATATTTTCGGAGCCGGCCGAGCTCCCGTCGAAAATATTTTTGACGCCAGCCGAGCTTCCGTCAAAAATATTTTCGGGGCCGTCCGAGCTCCCGTTGAAAATATTTTCGGCACCGGACGAGGTACTGTCGAAAATATTTTCGGGGCCATCCGAGCTCCCGTCGAAAATGTTTTTGACGCCGGCCGAGCCCCCGTTGAAAATATTTTCGGTGCTGGGCGAGCTCCAATCGAATATATTTTCGGAGCCGGCCGAGCTCCCGTCGAAAATATTTTCGGAGCTGGCTGAGCTGCCGTCGAAAATATTTTCGCCACCGGTCAAGGTACTGTCAAAAATATTTTCGGTGCCTGCCGAGCACCCGTCTAAAATATTTTCAGTGCCGGCCGAGCCGCCGTCGAAAATATTTTCGGCACCGGTCGAGGTACTGTCAAAAATATTTTCGGAGCCGGCCGAGCTCCCATCGAAAATATTTTCAGAGCCGGCTGAGCCGCCGTCGAAAATATTTTCCGCACCGGTCAAGGTACTGTCGAAAATATTTTCGGGGCCGTCCAAGTTCCCGTCGAAAATATTTTTGACGCCGGCCGAGCTTCCGTCGAAAATATTTTCGGTGCCGGCTGAGCTCCAATCGAAAATATTTTCGGTGCCGGCCAAGATCCTGTCGAAGATATTTTTGGTGCCGGCCGAGCTCCCGTCAAAAATATTTTCGGAGCCGGCCGAGCTCCCGTCGAAAATATTTTTGACGCCAGCCGAGCTTCCGTCAAAAATATTTTCGGGGCCGTCCGAGCTCCCTTTGAAAATATTTTCGGCACCGGTCGAGCTACTGTCGAAAATATTTTCAGGGCCGTCCGAGCTCCCATCGAAAATATATTTGACGCCAGCCGAGACGCCGTCGGAAATATTTTCGGTGCCGGCCGGGCCGCTGTCTAAAATATTTTCGGTGCGGGTTAGAACCTTGTCGAAAATATTTTTGGAGCCGGCCAAGCTCCCGTCTACAATATTTTCGGTGCCGGCCGAGCTCCCATCGAAAATATATTCGCACCGGACGAGGTACTGTCGAAAATATTTTCAGGGCCATCCGAGCTTCCGTCGAAAATATTTTCGGTGCCAGCCGAGATCCTGTCGAAAATATTTTCGGAGCCGGCCGAGCTCCAATCGAAAATATTTTCGGGGACGTCCGAGCTCCCGTCGAAAATATTTTGGGCGCCGTTCGAGGTCCCGTCGAAACTATTTTCGGGGCCGTCCGACCCTCTGTCGAATACATTTTGGCACCGGCCAACACGCCGTCGAAAATATTTTTGCTGCCGGCCGAGCCCCGTCTAAAATATTTTCGGTGTCGGCTGAGCTGCTGTTGCAAATATTTTCGGAGCCGGCCGAGCTCCCGTCGAAAATACTTTCGGAGCCGGCTGAGCTGCTGTTGAAAATATTTTCGGAGCCGGCTGAGCCGCTGTCGAAAATATTTTCCGCACCAGTCAAGGTACTGTGAAAAATATTTTTGACGCCGGCCGAGCTCCCGTCTAAAATATTTTCGGTGCCGGCCGAGCTCCAATCGAAAATATTTTCGGCACCGGTCGAGGTACTTTCGAAAGTATTTTCGGAGCCGGCCGAGATCCTGTTAAAAATATTTTTGATGCCGTGCGAGCTTCCGTCGAAAATATTTTCGGCGCCGTTCGAGGTCCCTTCAAAACTATTTTCGGGGCCGTCCGACCCTCTGTCGAAAACATTTTGGCACGGACCAACACGCCGTCGAAAATATTTTTGGTGCCGGCCGAGCCCCCGTTGAAAATATTTTTGGTGCCGGCTGAGCTCCCGTCGAAAATATTTTCGGAGCCAGCCGAGCTCCCGTCAAAAATATTTTCGGAGCCGGCTGAGCCGCCGTTGCAAATATTTTCGCCACCGGTCAAGGTACTGTCAAAAATATTTTCGGTGCCGGCCGAGCTCCCGTCTAAAATATTTTCGGTGCTGGCCGAGCTCCCATCGAAAATATTTTCGGCACCGGACGAGGTACTGTCGAAAATATTTTCGGGGCCATCCGAGCTCCCGTCGAAAATATTTTTGACGCCGGCCGAGCTTCCGTCAAACATATTTTCAGTGCCGGCCGAGCTGCTGTCGAAAATATTTTCGGGGCCGTCCGAGCTCCCGTCGAAAATATTTTCGGCGCCGTTCGAGGTCCCGTCGAAACTATTTTCGGGGCCGTCCGAGCCTCCGTCGAAAACATTTTGGCACTGGCCAACACGCCGTCAAAAATATTTTCGGTGCCGTCCGAGATACCGTTGAAAATATTTTCGGGGCCGTCCGAGGTCCCGTCGAAAATATTCATGACTCCAGACGAGCTTCCGTCGAAAATAGTTTCGGAGCCGGCCGAGACCCCGTCGAAAATATTTTCGGGGCCGTCCGAGCTCCCGTCGAAAATATTTTCGGCGGTGTTCGAGGTCCCGTCGAAACTATTTTTGGGGCCGTCCGAGCCTCCGTCGAAAATATTTTGGCACCGGCCAACAGGCCGTCGAAAATATTTTCGGTGCCGGCCGAGCCCCCGTTGAAATTATTTTCGATGCCGGCCGAGCTCCAGTCGAAAATATTTTCGGAGCCGGCCGAGATTCCGTCGAAAATATTTTCGGTGCAGGCCGAGATCCTGTCGAAAATATTTTTGGATCCGACCGAGACCCCGTCGAAAATATTTTTGGTGCCGTCCGAGCTCCCGTCGAAAATATTTTAGACGCCCGACGAGACCCCGTCGAAAAAATTTTCGACGCCGGCAGAGATCCCGTCGAAAATATTTTCGGTGCCGGCTGAGTCCCGTCTAAAATATTTTCGGTGCCAGGCGGGCCCCCGTCGAAACTATTTTCGGTGCCGGCCGAGCCCCCATCGAAAATATTTTCGGCGCCGGTCGAGGTCCCGTTGAAAATATTGTCGGAGCCGGCCGAGCCGCCGTCGAAAGTATTTTCGGTGCCAGCCGAGCTCCCGTCGAAAATATTTTCAGAGCCAGCCGAGCTCCCGTCGAAAATATTTTCAGAGCCGGCCGAGATCCCGTCAAAAATATTTTCGGAGCCGGCCGAGCCGCCGTCGAAAATATTTTAGGCACCGGCCGAGCTCCCATCGAAAATATTTTCGGCACCGGATGAGGTACTGTCGAAAATATTTTTGCCTCCGGTCGAGGTCCTGTCGAAAATATTTTTGGGGCCATCCGAGCTCCCGTCGAAAATACTTTTGACGCCGGCCGAGCTTCCGTTGAAAATATTTTTGGTGCCGGCCGAGATCCCGTCGAAAATATTTTGGACGCCGGCCGAGACCCTGTCGAAAATACTTTCGGGGCCGTCCGAGCTCCCGTCGAAAATATTTTCAGCGCCGTTCGAGGTCCCGTCGAAATTATTTTCGGGGCCCTCCGAGCCTCCGTCGAAAACATATTTAGCACCGGCCAACACGCCGTCGAAAATATTTTTGGTGCCGGCCGAGCCCCCATTGAAAATATTTTCAGTGCCGGCCGAGCTCCAATCGAAAATATTTTTGACGCCGGCCGAGCTCCCGTCGAAAATATTTTCGGAGCCGGATGAGCCGCCGTCGAAAATATTTTCCGCACCGGTCAAGGTACTGTCAACAATATTTTCGGTGCCGGCCGAGCTCCCATCGAAAATATTTTCGGCACCGGACGAGGTACTGTCGAAAATATTTTCGGGGACGTCCGAGCTCCCGTCGAAAATATTTTCGGAGCCGGCCGAGATCCTGTCGAAAATCTTTTGGATGCCAGCCGAGCCTCCGTCGAAAATATTTTCGGTGCCAGCTGGGCCCCCGTCGAAAATATTTTTGGCACCGGCCAACACGCCGTTGAAAATATTTTCGGCGCCATTCGCGGTCCAGTCGAAAATATTTTCGGCACCGATCGAGGTACTGTTGAAAATATTTTCGGGGCCGTCCGACCTCCCGTCGAAAATATTTCTGACGCCGGACGAGCGTCCGTCGAAAATATTTTCGGTGCCAGCCGATATCCCGTGTAAAATATTTTCGGAGCCTGCCGAGACCCTGTCGAAAATATTTTCGGCGCCGTCCGAGCTCCCGTCGCAACTATTTTCCGGGCCGTCCGAGCCTCCGTCGAAAACATTTTGGCACCGGCCAACACGCCGTCGAAAATATTTTTGGTGCCGGCCGAGCCCCCGTTGAAAATATTTTCGGTGCCGGCCGAGCTCCAATCGAAAATATTTTCGGCACCGGCCGAGCGTCCATCGAAAATATTTTCGGATCCGGCCGAGAACCCGTCGAAAATATTTTTGGTACCGGCTGAGATCCCGTCGAAAATATTTTAGGCACCGGCCGAGCGTCCATCGAAAATATTTTCGGTGCCAGATGAGACACCGACAAAAATATTTTCGGTGCCGGCCGGGCCCCCGTCTAAAATATTTTCGGTGCCGGTCAGAACCTTGTCGAAAATATTTTCGGGGCCGGCCGAGATACTGTCGAAGATATTTTCGGTGCCGGCCGAGCTCCCGTCGAAAATATTTTCGGAGCCGGCTGAGCTGCCGTCGAAAATATTTTCGCCACCGGTCGAGGTACTGTCAAAAATATTTTTGGGGCCATCTGAGATCCCGTCGAAAATATTTTCGACGCCGGCCGAGCTTCCGTCGAAAATATTTTCGGTGCCGGCCGAGATCCCGTCGAAAATATTTTCGGAGCCGGCCGAGCCGCCGTCGAAAATATTTTAGGCACCGGCCGAGCTCCCGTCGAAAATATTTTCGGTGCCGGCCGAGGTCACGTCGAAACTATTTTCGGGGCCGTCCTGCCTCCGTCAAAAACATTTTGGCACCGGCCAACACGCCGTTAAAAATATTTTCGGTGCCGGCCGACCTCCTATCGAAAATATTTTCGGTGCCGGCCGAGCTTCCGTCGAAAATATTTTTGGTGCCGTCCGAGCCCCCGTTGAAAATATTTTCGGTGCCGGCCGAGCTGCAATCGAAAATATTTTCGGAGCCGGTCGAGGTACCGTCGAAAATATTTTCGGCACCGGTCAAGGTACTGTCGAAAATATTTTCGGGGCCGGCCGAACTCCCGTCTAAAATATTTTCGGTGCCGGCCGAGCTCACATCGAAAATATTTTCGGAACCGGACGAGGTACTGTCGAAAATATTTTCGGGGCCATCCGAGCTCCCATCGAAAATATTTTTGACGCCGGTCGAGGTCCTGTCGAAAATATTTTCAGGGCCGTCCGAGTTCCCGTCGAAAATATTTTTGACGCCGGCTGAGCTTCCGTCGAAAATATTTTCGGTGCCGGCCGAGATCCCGTCGAAAATATTTTTGGAGCCGGCCGAGACCCCGTCGAAAATATTTTCGGGGCCGTCCGACCCTCTGTCGAAAACATTTTGGCACCGGCCAACACGCCGTCGAAAATAATTTTGGTGCCGGCCGAGATCCCGTCGAAAATATTTTCGGTGCCGGCCGAGCTCGAATCGAAAATATTTTCGGAGCCGGCCGAGCTCCCGTCGAAAATATTTTCGGAGCTGGCTGAGCTGCCGTCGAAAATATTTTCGCCACCGGTCAAGGTACTGTCAAAAATATTTTCGGGGCCATCCGAGCTCCCGTTGAAAATATTTTTGACGCCGGCGGAGCTTCCTTTGAAAATATTTTCGGAGCCGGCCGAGACCCTGTCGAAAATATTTTCGGCGCCGTCCGAGCTCCCGTCGAAAATATTTTCGGCGCCGTTCGAGGTCCCGTCGAAACTATTTTCGGGGCCGTCCGAGCCTCCGTCGAAAACATTTTTGGCACTGGCCAACACGCCGTCGAAAATATTTTTGGTGCCGGCCGAGCCCCCGTTGAAAATATTTTCGGTGCCGGCCAAGCTCCCGTCGAAAATATTTTCGGAGCCGGCCTAGCTCCCGTCGAAAAAATTTTTGGTGCCAGCTGAGCTGCCGTCGAAAATATTTTCGCCACCGGTCAAGGTACTGTCAAAAATATTTTCGGTGCCGGCCGAGCTCCCATCGAAAATATTTTCGGAGCCGGCTGAGCTGCCGTCGAAAATATTTTCGGCACCGGTCAAGGTCCTGTCGAAAATATTTTCGGTGCCGTCCGAGCTCCTGTCGAAAATATTTTTGACGCCGGCGGAGCTTCCGTCGAAAATATTTTTGGTGCCGGCCGAGATCCCGTCGAAAATATTTTCGGAGCCGGCCTAGCTCCCGTCTGAAATATTTTCAGAGCCGGCTGAGCTGCCGTCGAATATATTTTCGCCACCGGTCGAGGTCCTCTCGAAAATATTTTCGGGGCCGTCCGAGCTCCCGTCGAAAATATTTTTGACGCCGGCGGAGCTTCCGTCGAAAATATTTTCGGTGCCAGCCGATATCCCATCTAAAATATTTTCGGAGCCTGCCGAGACCCTGTCGAAAATATTTTCGGAGCCGTCCGAGCTCCCGTCGCAACTATTTTCGGGGCCGTCCGAGCCTCCGTCGAAAACATTTTGGCACCGGCCAACACGCCGTCGAAAATATTTTTGGTGCCGGCCGAGCCCCCGTTGAAAATATTTTCGGTGCCGGCCGAGCTCCCGTCGAAAATATTTTCGGAGCCGGCCTAGCTCCCGTCGAAAAAATTTTTGGTGCCAGCTGAGCTGCCGTCGAAAATATTTTCGCCACCGGTCAAGGTACTGTCAAAAATATTTTCGGTGCCGGCCGAGCTCCCGTCGAAAATATTTTCGGAGCCGGCTGAGCTGCCGTCGAAAATATTTTCGGCACCGGTCAAGGTCCTGTCGAAAATATTTTCGGTGCCGTCCGAGCTCCTGTCGAAAATATTTTTGACGCCGGCGGAGCTTCCGTCGAAAATATTTTCGGTGCCGGCCGAGATCCCATCGAAAATATTTTCGGAGCCGGCCTAGCTCCCGTCTGAAATATTTTCAGAGCCGGCTGAGCTGCCGTCGAAAATATTTTCGCCACCGGTCGAGGTCCTCTCGAAAATATTTTCGGGGCCGTCCGAGCTCCCGTCGAAAATATTTTTGACGCCGGCGGAGCTTCCGTCGAAAATATTTTCGGTGCCAGCCGATATCCCATCTAAAATATTTTCGGAGCCTGCCGAGACCCTGTCGAAAATATTTTCGGAGCCGTCCGAGCTCCCGTCGCAACTATTTTCGGGGCCGTCCGAGCCTCCGTCGAAAACATTTTGGCACCGGCCAACACGCCGTCGAAAATATTTTTGGTGCCGGCCGAGCCCCCGTTGAAAATATTTTCGGTGCCGGCCGAGCTCCCGTCGAAAATATTTTCGGAGCCGGCCTAGCTCCCGTCGAAAAAATTTTTGGTGCCAGCTGAGCTGCCGTCGAAAATATTTTCGCCACCGGTCAAGGTACTGTCAAAAATATTTTCGGTGCCGGCCGAGCTCCCGTCGAAAATATTTTCGGAGCCGGCTGAGCTGCCGTCGAAAATATTTTCGGCACCGGTCAAGGTCCTGTCGAAAATATTTTCGGTGCCGTCCGAGCTCCTGTCGAAAATATTTTTGACGCCGGCGGAGCTTCCGTCGAAAATATTTTCGGTGCCGGCCGAGATCCCATCGAAAATATTTTCGGAGCCGGCCTAGCTCCCGTCTGAAATATTTTCAGAGCCGGCTGAGCTGCCGTCGAAAATATTTTCGCCACCGGTCGAGGTCCTCTCGAAAATATTTTCGGGGCCGTCCGAGCTCCCGTCGAAAATATTTTTGACGCCGGCGGAGCTTCCGTCGAAAATATTTTCGGTGCCAGCCGATATCCCATCTAAAATATTTTCGGAGCCTGCCGAGACCCTGTCGAAAATATTTTCGGCGCCGTCCGAGCTCCCGTCGCAACTATTTTCGGGGCCGTCCGAGCCTCCGTCAAAAACATTTTGGCACCGGCCAACACGCCGACGAAAATATTTTTGGTGCCGGCCGAGCCCCCGTTGAAAATATTTTCGGTGCCGGCCGAGCTCCAATCGAAAATATTTTCTGAGCCGGCCGAGCTCCTGTCGAAAATATTTTCGGATCCGGCCGAGAACCCGTCGAAAATATTTTCGGTGCCGGCTGAGATCCCGTCGAAAATATTTTAGGCACCGGCCGACCCTCCATCGAAAATATTTTCGGTGCCAGATGAGACACCGACAAAAATATTTTCGGTGCCGGCCAGGCCCCCGTCTAAAATATTTTCGGTGCCGGTCAGAACCTTGTCGAAAATATTTTCGGGGCCGGCTGAGCTGCCGTCGAAAATATTTTCGCCACCGGTCGAGGTACTGTCAAAAATATTTTTGGGGCCATCTGAGCTCCCGTCGAAGATATTTTCGGTGCCGGCCGAGCTCCCGTCGAAAATATTTTCGGAGCCGGCTGAGCTGCCGTCGAAAATATTTTCGCCACCGGTCGAGGTACTGTCAAAAATATTTTTGGGGCCATCTGAGCTCCCGTCGAAAATATTTTCGACGCCGGCCGAGCTTCCGTCGAAAATATTTTCGGTGCCGGCCGAGATCCCGTCGAAAATATTTTCGGAGCTGGCCGAGCTGCCGTCGAAAATATTTTAGGCACCGGCCGAGCTCCCGTCGAAAATATTTTCGGCACCGGTCGAGGTACTGTCGAAAATATTTTCGGGGCCGTCCGAGCTCCCATCAAAAATATTTCTGACGCCGGACGAGCTTCCCTCGAAAATATTTTCGGTGCCGGCCGAGATCCTGTCGAAGATATTTTTGGTGCCGGCCGAGCTCCCGTTGAAAATATTTTCGGCACCAGTCGAGGTACTGTCGAAAATATTTTCGGGGCCGTCCGAGCTACCATCGAAAATATTTTCGACACCAGCCGAGCTCCCGTCGAAAATATTTTCGGTGCCGGTCAGAACCTTGTCGAAAATATTTTTGGGGCCGCCCGCGCTCCCGTCGAAAATATTTTTGGCACCGGCCAACACGCCGTCATAAATATTTTCGGTGCCGGCCGAGCCCCTGTTAAAAATATTTTCAGTGCTGGCCGAGCTCCCGTCTAAAATATTTTCGGTGCCGGCCGAGCTCCCATCGAAAATATTTTTGGGGCCGTCCAAGCTCCCGTCGAAAATATTTTGGACGCTGGCCGAGACCCCATCGAAAAGATTTTCGACGCCGGCCGAGATCCCGTCGAAAATATTTTCGGTGCCAGCTGAGTTCCGTCGAAAATATTGTCAGAGCCGGCCGAGCCGCCATCGAAAATATTTTCGGTGCCGGCCGGCACCTTGCCGAAAATATTTTCGGGGCTGGCCGGGCCCCCGTCTAAAATATTTTCGGTGCCGGCCGAGCTCCAATCGAAAATATTTTCGGAGCCGGCAGAGCTGCCGTCGAAAATATTTTCGCCACGGGTCAAGGTCCTCTCGAAAATATTTTCGGGGCCATCCGAGCTCCCGTCGAAAATATTTTTGACGCCGGCGGAGCTTCCGTCGAAAATATTTTCGGTGCCAGCCGAGATCCCGTCTAAAATATTTTCGGAGCCGGCCGAGACCCTGTCGAAAATATTTTCGGCGCCGTCCGAGCTCCCGTCGCAACTATTTTCCGGGCCGTCCGAGCCTCCGTCGAAAACATTTTGGCACCGGCCAACACGCCGTCGAAAATATTTTTGGTGCCGGCCGAGCCCCCGTTGAAAATATTTTCGGTGCCGGCCGAGCTCCAATCGAAAATATTTTCGGAGCCGGCCGAGCTCCTGTCGAAAATATTTTCGGAGCCGGCCGAGAACCCGTCGAAAATATTTTCGGTGCCGGCCGAGATCCTGTCGAAGATATTTTCGGTGCCGGCCGAGATCCCGTCGAAAATATTTTAGGCACCGGCCGAGCTCCCATCGAAAATATTTTAGGCACCGGCCGAGCCTCCATCGAAAATATTTTCGGTGCCGGATGAGACACCGACGAAAATATTTTCGGTGCCGGCCGGGCCCCCTTCTAAAATATTTTCGGTTCCGCTCAGAACGTTGTCGAAAATATTTTCGGGGCCGGCCGAGATCCCGTCGAAAATATTTTCGACGCCGGCCAAGCTTCCGTCGAAAATATTTTCGGTGCCGGCCGAGACCCGGTCGAAAATATTTTGGACGCCGGCCGAGCCTCCGTTGAAAATATTTTTGGTGCCGGCTGAGACACCGTCGAAAATATTTTCGGTGCCGGCCGAGCTCTCGTTGAAAATATTTTTGGTGCCGGCTGAGGACCCGTCGAAAACTTTTTCGGTGCCGGTCGAGCTCCCGTCAAAAATATTTTCAGAGCCGGCCGAGCCCCCGTCGAAAATATTTTCGGTGCCGGCCGAGACACCGTCGAAAATATTTCCGGTGCCTGCCAAGCCCCCGTCGAAAAATTTTTCGGTGCCAGCTGAGTCTCCATTGAAAATATTTTCGCTGTTGGCCGGAAACTTGCCGAAAATATTTTCGGAGCTGGCCAAACTCCCGTCGAAAATATTTTCTGTATCGGCCGAGCTCCCGTCAAAAATATTTTGGACGCCGTCTGAGCGTCCGTCGAAAATATTTTCGGTGCCGGCTGAGACACCATCGAAAATATTTTCTGTGCTGGCTGGAATCTTGTCGAAAATATTTTCGGTGCCAGCCGAGTCCCGGTCGAAAATATTTTTGGTGCCGGCTGAGACACCGTCGAAAATATTTTCGGTGCCGGCTGGCCCCCCGTCTAAAATATTTTTAGTGCCGGCTGAGGTCCCGATGAAACTATTTTATGTATCGGCCGAGCTGCCGTCGAAAATATATCGGTGCCAGGTGAGACACCATCGAAAATATTTTCAGTGACGGCTGAGCCGCCGTCAAAAATTTTTTCGGTGCCGGCCGAGCCGCTGTCGAAATTTTTTTCGGTGCCGGCCGAGCCGCCGTCGAAAATATTTTCGGTGCCGGCTGAGGTCCCGACGAAAATATTTTCGGTGCCGGCTGAGGTCCCGACAAAAATATTTAATGTATCGGCCGAGCTGCCATCGAAAATATATCGGTGCCGGCTGAGAGACCATCGAAAATATTTTCGGTGCCGGCCGAGGCTCCGTCAAAAATATTTTTGGTGCCGGCTGAGGTCCCGTCGAAAATATTTTCGGAGCCGGCCGAGACCCGGTCGAAAATATTTTCGGCGCCGTGTGAGATCCCGTCAAAAATATTTTGGACGCCGGCCGAGCCTCAGTCGAAAATATTTTCAGTGCCGGCTGAGACACCGTCGAAAATATTTTCGGTGCCGGCCGAGCTCTCGTTGAGAATATTTTTGGTGCCGGCTGAGGACCCGTCGAAAAATTTTTCGGTGCCGGTCGAGCTCCCGTCAAAAATATTTTCAGAGCCGGCCGAGCCCCCGTCGAAAATATTTTCGGTGCCGGCCGAGACACCGTCGAAAATATTTTCGGTGCCGGCCGGAACCTTGTCTAAGATATTTTTGGTGCCGGCCGAGGTCCCGTCAAAAGTGTTTTCGGTGCTGGCCGAGCCCCCGTTGAAAATATTTTCAGGCCTGGCCGAGCTCCCGTCGAAAATATTTTGGATGCCGGCCGAGGATCCGTCGAAAATATTTTTGGAGCCGGCCGAGACCCCGTCGAAAATATTTTCGGAGCCGGCCGAGATCCCGTCGAAAATATTTTCGGAGCCGGCCGACACCCGGTCGAAAATATTTTGGACGCCGGCCGAGCCTCCGTCGAAAATATTTTCGGTGCCGGCTGAGACACCGTCGAAAATATTTTCGGTGCCGGCCGAGCTGTCGTTGAAAATATTTTTGGTGCCGGCTGAGGACCCGTCGAAAACTTTTTCGGTGCCGGCCGAGACACCGTTGAAAATATTTTCGGTGCCGGCCGGAATCTTGTCAAAAATATTTTCGGTGCCAGCCGAGTCCCGGTAGAAAATATTTTCGGTGCCGGCCGGAATCTTGTCAAAAATATTTTCGGTGCCAGCCGAGTCCCGGTAGAAAATATTTTCGGTGCCGGCCGGAATCTTGTCAAAAATATTTTCGGTGCCAGCCGAGTCCCGGTCGAAAAATATTTTCGGTGCCGGCTGAGACAACATCGAAAATATTTTCGGTGCCGGCTGGCCCCCCGTCAAAAATATTTTTGGTGCCGGCTGAGTTCCCGTCGAAAATATTTTCGGTGCCGGCTGGCCCCCCGTCTAAAATATTTTTGGTGCCGGCTGAGGTCCCGACGAAAATATTTTCTGTATCGGCTGAGCTGCTGTCGAAAATATATCGGTGCCGGCTGAGACACCATCGAAAATATTTTCAGTGCCGGCCGAGCCCCCTTCAAAAATATTTTCGGTGCCGGCCGAGCCGCCGTCGAAAATATTTTCGGTGCCGGCCGGGCCCCCATCTGCAATATTTTCGGTGCCGGCCGAGCTCTCGTTGAAAATATTTTTGGTGCCAGCTGAGGTCCCGTCAAAAACGTTTTCGGTGACGGTCGAGCCCCCATCGAAAATATTTTCCGCGCTGTCCGAGCTCCCGTCGAAAATATTTTGGATGCCGGCTGGGCCCCCGTCGAAAATATTTTTGGTGCCGTCCAGAACCTTGTGAAAAATATTTTCGGTGGCAGCCGAACTCTCGTCGAAAATATTTTCGGTGCCGGCCGAGCCCCCATCGAAAATATTTTCGGCGCCGTTCAAGGTCCTGTCGAAAATATTTTTGGTACCGGCCCAGCACCTGTCGAAAACATTTTTGCCACTGGCCAACACGCCATCGAAAATATTTTCTGTGCTGGCCAAGGTTCCGTCGAAAATATTTTCAGTGCCGGGCGGAACCTTGACGAAAATATTTTCGGTGCCAGCCAAGCTCTTGTCGAAAATATATTTGGTTAGGGCTGAGGTCCCATCGAAAATATTTTCGGAGCCGGTCGAGCCTCCGTCGAAAATATTTTTGGTGCCGGCTGAGACACCGTTAAAAATATTTTCGGTGCCGGCCGGAACCTTGTCGAAACTATTTTCGGTGCCGGCCGAGCTCTCGTCGAAAATATTTTTGGTGCCGGCCAAGCTCCCGTCGAAAATATTTTCGGAACTGTCTGAGCTCCCGTCGAAAATATTTTCTGTATTGGCCGAGCTGCTGTCGAAAATATTTTCGGTGCCGTCCGGGCCCCCGTCCAAAATATTTTTGGTGCCAGCTGAGGTCCTGTCGAAAATGTTTTCGGTGCCGGTCGAGCTCCCGTCGAAAATATTTTCTGTATCGGCCGAGACCCCGTTGAAAATATTTTGGACGCCAGCCGAGCCTCCGTCGATAATATTTTCAGAGCCGGCCGAGACCCCGTCGAAAATATTTTGGACGCCAGCCGAGCCTCGGTCGAAAATATTTTCGGAGCTGGCCGAGACCCTGTCGAAAATATTTTCGGCGCCGTTCGAGGTCCCGTTGAAACTATTTTCGGGGCCGTCCGAGCCTCCGTCGAAAACATTTTGGCACCGGCCAACACGCCGTCGAAAATATTTTTGGTGCCGGCCGAGCCCCCGTTGAAAATATTTTCGGTGCCGGCCGAGCTGCAATCAAAAATATTTTCGGAGCCGGCCGGGCTCCCGTCGAAAATATTTTCGGAGCCGGCTGAGCCGCCGTCGAAAATATTTTCCGCACCGGTCAAGGTACTATCAAAAATATTTTCGGTGCCGGCCGAGCTCCCGTCTAAAATATTTTCGGAGCCGGCCGGGCTCCCGTCGAAAATATTTTCGGTGCCGGTCGAGGTACTTTCGAAAATATTTTCGGGGCCATCGGAGCTCCCATCGAAAATATTTTTGACGCCGGCCAAGCTTCCGTTGAAAATATTTTCGGTGCCGGCCGAGATCCCGTCGAAAATATTTTCGGAGCCGGCCGAGCCGCCGTCGAAAATATTTTAGGCACCGGCCGAGCTCCCATCGGAAATATTTTCGGCACCGGACGAGGTACTTTTGAAAATATTTTTGGCACCGGTCGAGGTCCTGTCGAAAATATTTTCGGGGCCATCCGAGCTCCCGTCGAAAATATTTTGGACGCCAGCCGAGACCCTGTCGAAAATACTGTCGGGCCCTCCGAACTCCCGTCGAAAATATTTTCGGTGCCGGCCGAGATCCCGTCGAAATTATTTTCGGGGCGCTCCGAGCCTCCGTTGAAAACATATTTAGCACCGGCCAACACGCCGTCGAAAATATTTTTGGTGCCGGCCGAGCCCCCGTTGAAAATATTTTCGGTGCCGGCCGAGCTCCAATCGAAAATATTTTTGACGCCGGCCGAGCTCCCGTCGAAAATATTTTCGGAGCCGGATGAGCCGCCGTCGAAAATATTTTCCGCACCGGTCAAGGTACTGTCAACAATATTTTCGGTGCCGGCCAAGCTCCCATCGAAAATATTTTCGGCACCGGACGAGGTACTGTCGAAAATATTTTCGGGGACGTCCGAGCTCCCGTCGAAAATATTTTCGGAGCCGGCCGAGATCCTGTCGAAAATCTTTTGGATGCCAGCCGAGCCTCCGTAGAAAATATTTTCGGTGCCAGCTGGGCCCCCGTCGAAAATATTTTTGGCACCGGCCAACACGCCGTCGAAAATATTTTCGGCGCCGTTCGCGGTCCAGTCGAAAATATTTTTGGCACCGGTCGAGGTACTGTCGAAAATATTTTCGGGGCCGTCCGAGCTCCCGTCGAAAATATTTTTGACGCCGGCGAGATTCCGTAGAAAATATTTTCAGTGCCGGCCGAGACCCCGTCGAAAATATTTTGGGAGCCCTCCGAGCCTCCGTCGAAAACATTTTTGGCACCGGCCAACACGCCGTCGAAAACATTTTTGGTGCCGGCCGAGCCCCCGTTGAAAATATTTTCGGTGCCGGCAGGGATCCGATCGAAAATATTTTCGGAGCCGGCCGAGCCCCCGTCGAAAATATTTTCGGAGCCGGCTGAGCCGCCGTCGAAAATATTTTCCGCACTGGTCAAGGTACTGTCAAAAATATTTTCGGTGCCGGCCGAGCTCCCGTCTAAAATATTTTCGGTGCCGGCCGAGCTCCCATCGAATATATTTTCGGCACCGGACGAGGTACTGTCGAAAATATTTTTGGCACCGGTCGAGGTCCTGTCGAAAATATTTTTGGGGCCGTCCAAGATCCCGTCGGAAATATTTTTGGTGCCGGCCGAGCTTCCGTCGAAAATATTTTCGGTGCCGGCCGAGATCCCGTCGAAAATATTTTCGGAGCCGGCCGAGACCCCGTCGAATATATTTTCGGTGCTCTCCGAGCCTCCATCGAAAACATTTTTGGCACCGGCCAACACGCCGTCGAAAATATTTTTGGTGCCGGCCGAGCCCCCGTTGAAAATATTTTCGGTGCCGGCCGAGCTCCCGTCGAAAATATTTTTGACGCCGGCCGAGCTTCTGTCGAAAATATTTTCGGTGCCGGCCGAGCTCCAATCGAATATAGTTTCGGAGCCGGCCGAGCTCCCGTCGAAAATATTTTCGGAGCCTGCTGAGCCGCCGTCAAAAATATTTTCCGCACCGGTCAAGGTACTGTCAAAAATATTTTCGGTGCCGGCTGAGACCCTGTCGAAAATATCTTCGGGGCCGGCCGAGACCCCGTCAAAAATATTTTCGGCGCCGTTCGAGGTCCCGTCGAAACTATTTTCGGGGCCGTCCGAGCCTCCGTCGAAAACATTTTGGCACCGGCCGAGACCCCGTCGAAAATATTTTTGGCACCGGCCAACACGCCGTCGAAAATATTTTCGGCGCCGTTCGCGGTCCAGTCGAAAATATTTTCGGCACCGGTCGAGGTACTGTCAAAAATATTTTCGGGGCCATCCGAGCTCCCGTCGAAAATATTTTTGAAGCCAGCTGAGCCCCCGTTGAAAATATTTTCGGTGCCTGCCGAGCTCCAATCAAAAATATTTTCGGAGCCGGCCGAGCTCCCGTCGAAAATATTTTCGGAGCCGGCTGAGCTGCCGTCGAAAATATTTTCGCCACCGGTAAAGGTACTGTCAAAAATATTTTCGGTGCCGGCCGAGCTCCCGTCTAAAATATTTTCGGTGCCGGCAAAGCCGCCATCGAAAATATTTTCTGCACCGGTCGAGGTACTGTCGAAAATATTTTCGGGGCTGTCCGTGCTCCCATCGAAAATATTTTTGACGCCGACCGAGCTTCCGTCGAAAATCTTTTGGATGCCAGCCGAGCCTCCGTCGAAAATATTTTCGGTGCCAGCTGGGCCCCCGTCGAAAATAATTTTAGCACCGGCCAACACGCCGTCGAAAATATTTTCGGCGCCATTCGGGGTCCCGTCGAAAATATTTTCGGCACCGGTCGAGGTACTGTCAAAAATATTTTAGGTGCCGGCCGAGCTCCCGTCTAAAATATTTTCGTAGCCGGCTGAGCTGCCGTCGAAAATATTTTCGCCACCGGTCAAGGTACTGTTAAAAAAATTTTCAGTGCCGGCCGAGCACCCGTCTAAAATATCTTCGGTGCCGGCCGAGCTCCCATCGAAAAAATTTTCGGCACCGGTCAAGGTCCTGTTGAAAATATTTTCGTGGCCGTCCGAGCTCCCGTCGAAAATATTTTTGACGCCGACCGAGCTTCCGTCGAAAATATTTTGGATGCCGGCCGAGACCTTGTCGAAAATATTTTCGGGGCCATCCGAGCTCCCGTCTAAAATATTTTCGGTGCCGGCCGAGCTCCCATCGAAAATATTTTCGGCACCGGACGAGGTACTGTTGAAAATATTTTTGGGGCCATCCGAGCTCCGGTCGAAAATATATTTGACGCCGGCGTAGCTTTCCCCGAAACTATTTTTGGTGCCGTCCAAGCCCCCGTTGAAAATATTTTCGGAGCCGGCCGAGACCCTGTCGAAAATATTTTCGGGGCCGTCCGAGCTCCCGTCGAAAACATTTTCGGCACCGGTCAAGGTACTGTCAAAACTATTTTCGGGGCCGTCCGAGCATCCGTTGAAAACATTTTGGCACCGTCCAACACGCCGTCGAAAATATTTTCGGTGCCGGCCGAGCCCCCGTTGAAAATATTTTCGGTGCCGGCCGAGGTCCAATTCGAAATATTTTCGGAGGCGGCCGAGCTCCCGTTGAAAATATTTTTGGAGCCGGCTGAGCTGCCATCGAAAAAATTTTCGCCACCGGTCAAGGTACTGTCAAAAATATTTTCGGTTCCGGCCGAGGTCCTGTCGAAAATATTTTCGGGGCCGGCCGAGATCCCGTTGAAAATATTTTCGGTGCCGGCCGAGCTCCCGTCGAAAATATTTTCGGAGCCGGCCGAGATCCCGTTGAAAATATTTTCGGTGCCGGCCGAGCTCCCGTCTAAAATATTTTCGGTGCCAGCCGAGGTACTGTCGAAAATATTTTCGGAGCCGTCCGAGCTCCCGTTGAAAATATTTTTGACGCCGGCGGAGCTTCCGTTGAAAATATTTTCGGAGCCGGCTGAGACCCTGTCGAAAATATTTTCGGGGCCGTCTGAGCCTCCGTCGAATATATTTTCGGCGCCGTTCGAGGTCCCGACAAAAGTATTTTCGGGGCCGTCCGAGCCTCTGTCGAAAACATTTTGGCACCGGCCAACACGCCGTCTAAAATATTTTCGGTGCCAGCCAAGATCCCGTTGAAAATATTTTCGGAGCCGGCCGAGACCCCGTCAAATGTATTTTCGGGGCCCTCCGAGCCTCCGTCAACAACATTTTTGGCACCGGCCAACACGCCGTTGAAAATATTTTTGGTGCCGGCCGAGCCCCCGTTGAAAATATTTTCAGTGCCGGTCGAGATCCCGTCGAAAATATTTTCCGCACCGGTCGAGGTACTGTCAAAAATATTTTTGGTGCCGGCCGAGCTCCCGTCTAAAATATTTTCGGGGCCGGCCGAGCTCCCATCGAAAATATTTTCGGAACCGGACGAGGTACTGTCGAAAATATTTTCGGGGCCATCCGAGCTCGCATCGAAAATATTTTTGACGCCGGCGGAGCTTCCGTCGAAAATATTTTCGGAGCCGGCTGAGCTGCCATCGAAAATATTTTCGCCACCGGTCAAGGTACTGTCAAAAATATTTTCGGTGCCGGCCGAGCTCCCGTCTGAAATATTTTCGGAGCCAGCTGAGCTGCCGTCGAAAATATTTTCGGGGCCGTCCGAGCTCCCGTTGAAAATATTTTCGGTGCCGTCCGAGCTCCCGTCTAAAATATTTTCGGTGCCGGCCGAGCCGCAGTCGAAAATATTTTCGGCACCGGTCGAGGTACTGTCGAAAATATTTTCGGGGACGTCCGAGCTCCCGTTGAAAATATTTTTGACGCCGGCGGAGCTTCCTTTGAAAATATTTTCGGAGCCGGCCGAGCTCCCGTTTAAAATATTTTCGGCGCCGTCCGAGGTCCCGTCGAAAATATTTTCGGCGCCGTTCGAGGTCCCGTCGAAACTATTTTCGGGGCCGTCTGAGCCTCCGTCGAAAACATTTTTGGCACCGGCCAACACGCCGTCGAAAATATTTTTGCTGCCGCCGAGCCCCCGTTGAAAATATTTTCGGTGCCAGCCGAGCTCCAATCGAAAATATTTTCGGAGCCGGCCGAGCTCCCATCTAAAATATTTTCGGTGCCGGCCGAGCTCCCATCGAAAATATTTTCGGCACCGGTCGAGGTCCTGTCGAAAATATTTTCGGGGCTGTCCGAGTTTCCGTCGAAAATATTTTCAGTGCCGGCCGAGATCCCGTCGAAAATTTTTTCGGTGCCGGCCGAGCTCCCGTCTGAAATATTTTCGGAGCCGGCTGAGCTGCCGTCGAAAATATTTTCGCCACCGGTCGAGGTCCTGTCGAAAATATTTTCGGGGCCATCCGAGCTCCCGTCGAAAATATTTTCGGAGCCGGCTGAGCTCCCGTCGAAAATATTTTCGGTGCCGGCCGAGACCCTGTTGAAAATATTTTCGGTGCTGGCCGAGCTCCCGTCGAAAATATTTTCGGTGCCGGCCGAGCTCCCATCGGAAATATTTTCGGCACCGGTCGAGGTCCTGTCGAAAATATTTTCAGGGCCGCCTGAGTTCCCGTCGAAAATATTTTTGACGCCGGCTGAGCTTCCGTCGAAAATATTTTCGGTGCCGGCCGAGATCCCGTCGAAAATATTTTTGGAGCCGGCCGAGACCCCGTCGAAAATATTTTCGGCGCCGTTCGCGGTCCCGTCGAAAATATTTTCGGCACCGGTCGAGGTACTGTCGAAAATATTTTCGGGGCTGTCCGAGCTCCCGTCAAAAATATTTCTGACGCCAGACGAGCTTCCGTCGAAAATATTTTCGGTGCCGGCCGAGATCCTGTCGAAGATATTTTCGGTGCCGGCCGAGCTCCCGTCGAAAATATTTTCGACACCGGTCGAGGTACTGTCAAAAATATTTTCGGGGCCGTCCGAGCTCCCGTTGAAAATATTTTTGATGCCGGCCGACCTTCCGTCGAAAATATTTTCGGTGCCGGCCGAGATCCCGTCGAAAATATTTTTGGTGCCGGCCGAGCCGCCTTCGAAAATATTTTAGGCACCAGACGAGCCTCCATCGAAAATATTTTCGGTGCCGGCTGGGCCCCCGTCTAAATTATTTTCGGTGCTGGTCAGAACCTTGTCGAAAATATTTTCGGGGCCATCCGAGCTCCCGTCGAAAATATTTTTGACGCCGGCCAAGCTTCCGTCAAAAATATTTTGGATGCCAACCGAGCCTCCATCGAAAATATTTTCACTGCCAGCTGGGCCCCCGTCGAAAATATTTTCGGTGCCGGCCGAGACCCCGTCGAAAATATTTTCGGTGCCGGCCGAGCTCCCGTCTGAAATATTTTCGGAGCCGGCTGAGCTGCCGTCGAAAATATTTTCGCCACCGGTCGAAGTCCTGTCGAAAATATTTTCGGGGCCATCCGAGCTCCCGTCGAAAATATTTTCGGAGCCGGCTGAGCTCCCGTCGAAAATATTTTCGGTGCCGGCCGAGACCCTGTTGAAAATATTTTCGGTGCCGGCCGAGCTCCCGTCTAAAATATTTTCGGTGCCGGCCGAGCTCCCGTCTAAAATATTTTCGGTGCCGGCCGAGCCGCCGTCGAAAATATTTTCGGAGCCGGTCGAGGTCATGTCGAAAATATTTTTGGGGCCGTCCGAGCTCCCATCGAAAATATTTTTGTCGCCGGCCGAGCTTCCGTCGAAAATATTTTGGATGCCAACCGAGCCTCCATCGAAAATATTTTCGGTGCCAGCTGGGCCCCCGTCGAAAATATTTTCGGCACCAGTCGAGGTACCGTCGAAAATATTTTCGGGGCCGTCCGAGCTCCCGTCGAAAATATTTCTGACGCCGGACGAGCTCCCATCGAAAATATTTTCGGTGCCGGCTGAGTCCCGTCTAAAATATTTTCGGTGCCAGGCGGGCCCCCGTCGAAAATATTTTCGGTGCCGGCCGAGCCGCCGTCGAAAATATTTTCGGTGCCGGCCGAGCTCCCGTCTAAAATATTTTCGGTGCCGGCCGAGCTTCCATCGAAAATATATTCGGAACCGATCGAGGTACTGTCGAAAATATTTTCGGTGCCGGCCGAGCTCCCGTCGAAAATATTTCCGGTGCTGGCCGAGATCCCATTGAAAGTATTTTTGGTGCCGGCCGAGCCCCCGTTGAAAATATTTTCGGTGCCTGCCGAGCTGCAATCGAAAATATTTTCGGAGCCGGCTGAGCTCCCGTTTAAAATAATTTCGGAGCCGTCCGAGCTCCCGTCAAAAATATTTTCGGCGCCGTTCGAGGTCCTGTCGAAACTTTTTTCGGGGCCGTCCGAGCCTCCGTCGAAAACATTTTGGCACCGGCCAACATGCCGTTGAAAATATTTTTGGTGCCGGCCGAGCCCCCGTCGAAAATATTTTCGGCACCGGTCGAGGTACTGTCGAAAATATTTTTGGGGCCGTCCGAGCTCCCGTTGAAAATATTTTTGACACCGGCTGACCTTCTGTCGAAAATATTTTCGGTGCCGGCCGAGATCCCGTCGAAAATATTTTCGGTGCCGGCCGAGCCGCCTTCGAAAATATTTTAGGCACCGGCCGAGCCTCCATCGAAAATATTTTCGGTGCCGGATGAGACACCGACGAAAATATTTTCGGTGCCAGCCGGGCCCCCGTCTAAAATATTTTCGGTGCCGGTCAGAACCTTGTCGAAATTATTTTCGGGACCGGCCGCGATCCCGTCGAAAATATTTTTGACGCCGGCCAAGCTTCCGTCGAAAATTTTTTCGGAGCCGGCTGAGACCCCGTCGAAAATATTTTCGGGGCCGTCCGAGCCTCCGTCGAAAACATTTTTGGCACCGGCCAACACGCCGTCGAAAATATTTTCGGTGCCGGCCGAGCTGCAATTGAAAATATTTTCGGTGCTGGCCAAGCTCCCGTTGAAAATATTTGTGACACCGGCCGAGCTTCCGTCGAAAATATTTTCGGCACCGGTCGAGGTACTGTTGAAAATATTTTCGGGGCCGTCCGAGCTCCCGTTGAAAATATTTGTGACACCGGCCGAGCTTCCGTCGAAAATATTTTCGGTGCCGGACGAGATCCCATTGAAAATATTTTCGGAGCCGGCCAAGCTTCCATCGAAAATATTTTCGGTGCCGGCCGAGACCCCATCGAAAAAATTTTCGACGCCGGCCGAGATCCCGTCGAAAATATTTTCGGTGCCAGCTGAGTTCCGTCTAAAATATTTTCGGTGCCAGGCGGGCCCCAACGAAAATATTTTCGGTGCCGGCCGAGCCCCCATCGAAAATATTTTCGGCGCCGTTCGAGGTCCCGTCGAAAATATTGTCGGAGCCGGCCGAGACCCTGTTGAAAATATTTTCGGTGCCGGCCGAGCTCCCGTCTAAAATATTTTCGGTGCCGGCCGAGCTCCCGTCTAAAATATTTTCGGTGCCGGCCGAGCCGCCGTCGAAAATATTTTCGGAGCCGGTCGAGGTCATGTCGAAAATATTTTTGGGGCCGTCCGAGCTCCCATCGAAAATATTTTTGTCGCCGGCCGAGCTTCCGTCGAAAATATTTTGGATGCCAACCGAGCCTCCATCGAAAATATTTTCGGTGCCAGCTGGGCCCCCGTCGAAAATATTTTCGGCACCAGTCGAGGTACCGTCGAAAATATTTTCGGGGCCGTCCGAGCTCCCGTCGAAAATATTTCTGACGCCGGACGAGCTCCCATCGAAAATATTTTCGGTGCCGGCTGAGTCCCGTCTAAAATATTTTCGGTGCCAGGCGGGCCCCCGTCGAAAATATTTTCGGTGCCGGCCGAGCCGCCGTCGAAAATATTTTCGGTGCCGGCCGAGCTCCCGTCTAAAATATTTTCGGTGCCGGCCGAGCTTCCATCGAAAATATATTCGGAACCGATCGAGGTACTGTCGAAAATATTTTCGGTGCCGGCCGAGCTCCCGTCGAAAATATTTCCGGTGCTGGCCGAGATCCCATTGAAAGTATTTTTGGTGCCGGCCGAGCCCCCGTTGAAAATATTTTCGGTGCCTGCCGAGCTGCAATCGAAAATATTTTCGGAGCCGGCTGAGCTCCCGTTTAAAATAATTTCGGAGCCGTCCGAGCTCCCGTCAAAAATATTTTCGGCGCCGTTCGAGGTCCTGTCGAAACTTTTTTCGGGGCCGTCCGAGCCTCCGTCGAAAACATTTTGGCACCGGCCAACATGCCGTTGAAAATATTTTTGGTGCCGGCCGAGCCCCCGTCGAAAATATTTTCGGCACCGGTCGAGGTACTGTCGAAAATATTTTTGGGGCCGTCCGAGCTCCCGTTGAAAATATTTTTGACACCGGCCGACCTTCTGTCGAAAATATTTTCGGTGCCGGCCGAGATCCCGTCGAAAATATTTTCGGTGCCGGCCGAGCCGCCTTCGAAAATATTTTAGGCACCGGCCGAGCCTCCATCGAAAATATTTTCGGTGCCGGATGAGACACCGACGAAAATATTTTCGGTGCCAGCCGGGCCCCCGTCTAAAATATTTTCGGTGCCGGTCAGAACCTTGTCGAAATTATTTTCGGGACCGGCCGCGATCCCGTCGAAAATATTTTTGACGCCGGCCAAGCTTCCGTCGAAAATTTTTTCGGAGCCGGCTGAGACCCCGTCGAAAATATTTTCGGGGCCGTCCGAGCCTCCGTCGAAAACATTTTTGGCACCGGCCAACACGCCGTCGAAAATATTTTCGGTGCCGGCCGAGCTGCAATTGAAAATATTTTCGGTGCTGGCCAAGCTCCCGTTGAAAATATTTGTGACACCGGCCGAGCTTCCGTCGAAAATATTTTCGGCACCGGTCGAGGTACTGTTGAAAATATTTTCGGGGCCGTCCGAGCTCCCGTTGAAAATATTTGTGACACCGGCCGAGCTTCCGTCGAAAATATTTTCGGTGCCGGACGAGATCCCATTGAAAATATTTTCGGAGCCGGCCAAGCTTCCATCGAAAATATTTTCGGTGCCGGCCGAGACCCCATCGAAAAAATTTTCGACGCCGGCCGAGATCCCGTCGAAAATATTTTCGGTGCCAGCTGAGTTCCGTCTAAAATATTTTCGGTGCCAGGCGGGCCCCAACGAAAATATTTTCGGTGCCGGCCGAGCCCCCATCGAAAATATTTTCGGCGCCGTTCGAGGTCCCGTCGAAAATATTGTCGGAGCCGGCCGAGACCCTGTTGAAAATATTTTCGGTGCCGGCCGAGCTCCCGTCTAAAATATTTTCGGTGCCGGCCGAGCTCCCGTCTAAAATATTTTCGGTGCCGGCCGAGCCGCCGTCGAAAATATTTTCGGAGCCGGTCGAGGTCATGTCGAAAATATTTTTGGGGCCGTCCGAGCTCCCATCGAAAATATTTTTGTCGCCGGCCGAGCTTCCGTCGAAAATATTTTGGATGCCAACCGAGCCTCCATCGAAAATATTTTCGGTGCCAGCTGGGCCCCCGTCGAAAATATTTTCGGCACCAGTCGAGGTACCGTCGAAAATATTTTCGGGGCCGTCCGAGCTCCCGTCGAAAATATTTCTGACGCCGGACGAGCTCCCATCGAAAATATTTTCGGTGCCGGCTGAGTCCCGTCTAAAATATTTTCGGTGCCAGGCGGGCCCCCGTCGAAAATATTTTCGGTGCCGGCCGAGCCGCCGTCGAAAATATTTTCGGTGCCGGCCGAGCTCCCGTCTAAAATATTTTCGGTGCCGGCCGAGCTTCCATCGAAAATATATTCGGAACCGATCGAGGTACTGTCGAAAATATTTTCGGTGCCGGCCGAGCTCCCGTCGAAAATATTTCCGGTGCTGGCCGAGATCCCATTGAAAGTATTTTTGGTGCCGGCCGAGCCCCCGTTGAAAATATTTTCGGTGCCTGCCGAGCTGCAATCGAAAATATTTTCGGAGCCGGCTGAGCTCCCGTTTAAAATAATTTCGGAGCCGTCCGAGCTCCCGTCAAAAATATTTTCGGCGCCGTTCGAGGTCCTGTCGAAACTTTTTTCGGGGCCGTCCGAGCCTCCGTCGAAAACATTTTGGCACCGGCCAACATGCCGTTGAAAATATTTTTGGTGCCGGCCGAGCCCCCGTCGAAAATATTTTCGGCACCGGTCGAGGTACTGTCGAAAATATTTTTGGGGCCGTCCGAGCTCCCGTTGAAAATATTTTTGACACCGGCCGACCTTCTGTCGAAAATATTTTCGGTGCCGGCCGAGATCCCGTCGAAAATATTTTCGGTGCCGGCCGAGCCGCCTTCGAAAATATTTTAGGCACCGGCCGAGCCTCCATCGAAAATATTTTCGGTGCCGGATGAGACACCGACGAAAATATTTTCGGTGCCAGCCGGGCCCCCGTCTAAAATATTTTCGGTGCCGGTCAGAACCTTGTCGAAATTATTTTCGGGACCGGCCGCGATCCCGTCGAAAATATTTTTGACGCCGGCCAAGCTTCCGTCGAAAATTTTTTCGGAGCCGGCTGAGACCCCGTCGAAAATATTTTCGGGGCCGTCCGAGCCTCCGTCGAAAACATTTTTGGCACCGGCCAACACGCCGTCGAAAATATTTTCGGTGCCGGCCGAGCTGCAATTGAAAATATTTTCGGTGCTGGCCAAGCTCCCGTTGAAAATATTTGTGACACCGGCCGAGCTTCCGTCGAAAATATTTTCGGCACCGGTCGAGGTACTGTTGAAAATATTTTCGGGGCCGTCCGAGCTCCCGTTGAAAATATTTGTGACACCGGCCGAGCTTCCGTCGAAAATATTTTCGGTGCCGGACGAGATCCCATTGAAAATATTTTCGGAGCCGGCCAAGCTTCCATCGAAAATATTTTCGGTGCCGGCCGAGACCCCATCGAAAAAATTTTCGACGCCGGCCGAGATCCCGTCGAAAATATTTTCGGTGCCAGCTGAGTTCCGTCTAAAATATTTTCGGTGCCAGGCGGGCCCCAACGAAAATATTTTCGGTGCCGGCCGAGCCCCCATCGAAAATATTTTCGGCGCCGTTCGAGGTCCCGTCGAAAATATTGTCGGAGCCGGCCGAGACGCCGTCGAAAATATTTTCGGTGCCGGCCGAGATCCCGTCGAAATTATTTTCGATGCCAGCCGAGCTCCCGTCGAAAATATTGTCGGAGCCGGCCGAGCCGCCGTCGAAACTATTTTCGGTGCAGGCCGGCACCTTGTCGAAAATATTTTCGGGGCTGGCCGGGCCCCCGTCTAAAATATTTTCGGTGCCGGTCAGAACCTTGTCGAAAATATTTTCGGGGCCGTCCGAGCTCCCGTCGAAAATATTTTTGACGCCGGCCAAGCTTCCGTCGAAAATATTTTCGGTGCAGGCCGAGACCCAGTCAAAAATATTTTCAGGGCCGTCTGAGCCTCCGTCGAAAACATTTTTGGCACCGGCCAACACGCCGTCGAAAATATTTTCGGAGCCGCCTGAGCCCCCGTTAAAAATATTTTCGGTGCCGGCCGAGCTCCAATCGAAAATATTTTCGGTGCCGGCCAAGGTCCAATCGAAAATATTTTCGGAGCCGGCTGAGCTGCCGTCGAAAATATTTTCGCCACCGGTCAAGGTACTGTCAAAAATATTTTCGGTGCCGACTGAGCTCCCGTGTAAAATATTTTCGGTGCCGGACGAGCCGCCGTCGAAAATATTTTCGGCACCGATCGAGGTACTGTCGAAAATAGTTTCGGGGACGTCCGAGCTCCCATCGAAAATATTTTTGACGCCGGCGGAGCTTCCGTCGAAAATATTTTCGGTGCCGGCCGAGATCCCATCGAAAATATTTTCGACACCGGTCGAGGTTCTGTCGAAAATATTTTTGGGGCCGTCCGAGCTTCCGTCGAAAATATTTTCGGTTCCGGCCGCGATCCCGTCGAAAACATGTTCGGAGCCGGCCGAGACCCTGTCGAAAATATTTTTGGTGCCGGACGAGATCCTGTCGAAAATCTTTTGGATGCCAGCCGAGCCTCCGCTGAAAATATTTTCGGTGCCAGCTGGGCCCCCGTCGAAAATATTTTTGGCACCGGCCAAGCTGCCGTCGAAAATATTTTCGGTGCCGGCCGAGATCCCGTCGAAAATATTTTCGGTGCCGGCCGAGCCGCCTTCGAAAATATTTTAGGCACTGGCCGAGCCCCCATCGAAAATATTTTCGGTGCCGGCCGAGCCCCCGTCTAAAATATTTTCGGTGCCGGACAGAACCTTGTCGAAAATATTTTTGGGGCCATCCGAGCTCCCGTCTAAAATATTTTCGGCACCGGTCGAGGTACTGTCGAAAATATTTTCGGGGCCATCCGAGCTCCCGTCTAAAATATTTTCGGTGCCGGCCGAGATCCCATCGAAACTATTTTCGGCACCGGTCGAGGTACTGTCGAAAATATTTTCGGTGCCGTCCGAGCTCTCATCGAAAATATTTTTGACGCCGGCCGAGCTTCCGTCGAAAATATTTTGGATGCCAACCGAGCCTCCATCGAAAATATTTTCGGTGCCAGCTGGGCCCCCGTCGAAAATATTTTCGGCACCGGTCGAGGTACTGTCGAAAATATTTTCGGGGCCGTCCGAGCTCCCGTCGAAAATATTTCTGACACCGGACGAGCTTCCGTCGAAAATATTTTCGGTGCCGGCCGAGATCCTGTCGAAGATATTTTCGGTGCCGGCCGAGCCCCCGTCGAAAATATTTTAAGCACCGGTCGAGGTACTGTCGAAAATATTTTCAGGGCCGTCCTAGCTGCCGTTGAAAATATTTTTGACGCCGGCCGAGCTTCCGTCGAAAATATTTTCGGTGCCGGCCGAGATCCCGTCGAAAATATTTTCGGTGCCGGCCGAGCCGCCGTCGAAAATATTTTCGGCACCGGTCAAGACCCCGTCGAAAATATTTTCGGGGCCGTCCGAGCCGCCGTTAAAAATATTTTCGGCACCGGTCAAGACCCCGTCGAAAATATTTTCGGTGCCGGACGAGCTCCCGTCTAAAATATTTTCGGTGCTGGACGAGCCGCTGTCGAAAATATTTTCGGCACCGGTCGAAGTCCTGTCGAAAATAGTTTCGGGGCCGTCCGAGCTCCCGTCGAAAATATTTTTGACGCCGGCGGAGCTTCCGTCGAAAATATTTTCGGTGCCGGCCGAGATCCCATCGAAAATATTTTCGACACCGGTCGAGGTTCTGTCGAAAATACTTTTGGGGGCCGTCTGAGCTCCCGTTGAAAATATTTTTGACGCCGGCGGAGCTTCCGTCGAAAATATTTTCGGTGCCGGCCGAGATCCCGTTGAAAATATTTTCGGAGCCGGCCGAGACCCCGTCGAATATATTTTCGGGGCCCTCCGAGCCTCCGTCGAAAACATTTTTGGCACCGGCCAACACGCCGTCGAAAATATTTTTGGTGCCGGCCGAGCCCCCGTTGAAAATATTTTCGGTGCCGGCCGAGCTCCAATCGAAAATATTTTCGGAACCGGCCAAGCTGCCGTCGAAAATATTTTCGGAACCGGCTAAGCTGCCGTCGAAAATATTTTCCGCACCGGTCAAGGTACTGTCAAAAATATTTTCGGTGCCGGACGAGCTTCCGTCGAAAATATTTTCGGTGCCGGCCGAGATCCTGTCGAAGATATTTTCGGTGCCGGCCGAGCTCCCGTCGAAAATATTGTCGGTGCCGGACGAGCTCCCGTCGAAAATATTGTCGGAGCCGGCCGAGCCGCCGTCTAAAATATTTTCGGTGCCTGCCAGAACCTTGTCAAAAAAATTTTCGGGGCCTTCCGAGCTCCAGTTGAAAATATTTTTGACGCCGGCCAAGCTTCCGTCGAAAATATTTTCGGTGCCGGCCGAGACCCTGTCAAAAACGTTTTTGGCACCGGCCAACACGCCGTCGAAAATATTTTTGGTGCCGGCCGAGCCCCGTTAAAAATATTTTTGGTGCCGGCCGAGATCCCATCTAAAATATTTTTGGCACCGGTCGATGTCCTGTCGAAAATATTTTCGGGGCCGGACGAGCTCCGGTTGAAAATATTTTTGACACCGGCCGAGCTTCCGTCGAAAATATTTTCGGTGCCGGCCGAGCTCCCGTCTAAAATATTTTCGGAGAAGGCCGAGCTCCCATTGAAAATATTTTCGGCACCGGACGACGTACTGTCGAAAATATTTTCGAGGCCATCCGAGCTCCCGTTGAAAATATTTTTGACGCCGGCCGAGCTTCCGTCGAAAATATTTTCGGTGCCGTCCGAGCTCCCGTCGAAAATATTTTCGGTGCCGTCCGAGCTCCCGTCTAAAATATTTTCAGTGTTAGGCAGGCCCCCGTCGAAAATAATTTCGGTGCCGGGCGAGCCGCCGTCGAAAATATTTTCGGTGCCGGCCGAGCCCCCGTTGAAAATATTTTCGGTGCCGTCCGAGCTCCAATCGAAAATATTTTCGGAGCCGGCCGAGATCCCATCGAAAATAGTTTTGGAGCCGGCTGAGCCTCCATCAAAAATATTTTCGGTGCCAGCTGGGCCCCCGTCGAAAATATTTCTGACGCCGGACGAGCTTCCGTCGAAAATATTTTCGGTGCCGGCCGAGATCCTGTCGAATATATTTTCGGTGCCGGCCGAGCTCCCGTCGAAAATATTTTCGGCACCGGCCGAGCTCCCATCGAAAATATTTTCGGGGCCGTCTGAGCTCCCGTTGAAAATATTTTTGACGCCAGCCGAGCCGCCGTCGAAAATATTTTCGCAGCCGGCCAAGCTCCCGTCTAAAATATTTTCGGTGCCGGCCGAGTTCCCATCGAAAATATATTCGGCACCGGACGAGGTACTGTCGAAAATATTTTCAGGGCCATCCGAGCTCCCATCGAAAATATTTTTGATGCCGGCAGAGCTTCCGTCGAAAATATTTTCGGCACCGGTCGAGGTACTGTCGAAAATATTTTTGGGGCCGTCCGAGCTCCCGTTGAAAATATTTTTGACACCGGCCGACCTTCTGTCGAAAATATTTTCGGTGCCGGCCGAGATCCCGTCGAAAATATTTTCGGTGCCGGCCGAGCCGCCTTCGAAAATATTTTAGGCACCGGCCGAGCCTCCATCGAAAATATTTTCGGTGCCGGATGAGACACCGACGAAAATATTTTCGGTGCCAGCCGGGCCCCCGTCTAAAATATTTTCGGTGCCGGTCAGAACCTTGTCGAAATTATTTTCGGGACCGGCCGCGATCCCGTCGAAAATATTTTTGACGCCGGCCAAGCTTCCGTCGAAAATTTTTTCGGAGCCGGCTGAGACCCCGTCGAAAATATTTTCGGGGCCGTCCGAGCCTCCGTCGAAAACATTTTTGGCACCGGCCAACACGCCGTCGAAAATATTTTCGGTGCCGGCCGAGCTGCAATTGAAAATATTTTCGGTGCTGGCCAAGCTCCCGTTGAAAATATTTGTGACACCGGCCGAGCTTCCGTCGAAAATATTTTCGGCACCGGTCGAGGTACTGTTGAAAATATTTTCGGGGCCGTCCGAGCTCCCGTTGAAAATATTTGTGACACCGGCCGAGCTTCCGTCGAAAATATTTTCGGTGCCGGACGAGATCCCATTGAAAATATTTTCGGAGCCGGCCAAGCTTCCATCGAAAATATTTTCGGTGCCGGCCGAGACCCCATCGAAAAAATTTTCGACGCCGGCCGAGATCCCGTCGAAAATATTTTCGGTGCCAGCTGAGTTCCGTCTAAAATATTTTCGGTGCCAGGCGGGCCCCAACGAAAATATTTTCGGTGCCGGCCGAGCCCCCATCGAAAATATTTTCGGCGCCGTTCGAGGTCCCGTCGAAAATATTGTCGGAGCCGGCCGAGACCCTGTTGAAAATATTTTCGGTGCCGGCCGAGCTCCCGTCTAAAATATTTTCGGTGCCGGCCGAGCTCCCGTCTAAAATATTTTCGGTGCCGGCCGAGCCGCCGTCGAAAATATTTTCGGAGCCGGTCGAGGTCATGTCGAAAATATTTTTGGGGCCGTCCGAGCTCCCATCGAAAATATTTTTGTCGCCGGCCGAGCTTCCGTCGAAAATATTTTGGATGCCAACCGAGCCTCCATCGAAAATATTTTCGGTGCCAGCTGGGCCCCCGTCGAAAATATTTTCGGCACCAGTCGAGGTACCGTCGAAAATATTTTCGGGGCCGTCCGAGCTCCCGTCGAAAATATTTCTGACGCCGGACGAGCTCCCATCGAAAATATTTTCGGTGCCGGCTGAGTCCCGTCTAAAATATTTTCGGTGCCAGGCGGGCCCCCGTCGAAAATATTTTCGGTGCCGGCCGAGCCGCCGTCGAAAATATTTTCGGTGCCGGCCGAGCTCCCGTCTAAAATATTTTCGGTGCCGGCCGAGCTTCCATCGAAAATATATTCGGAACCGATCGAGGTACTGTCGAAAATATTTTCGGTGCCGGCCGAGCTCCCGTCGAAAATATTTCCGGTGCTGGCCGAGATCCCATTGAAAGTATTTTTGGTGCCGGCCGAGCCCCCGTTGAAAATATTTTCGGTGCCTGCCGAGCTGCAATCGAAAATATTTTCGGAGCCGGCTGAGCTCCCGTTTAAAATAATTTCGGAGCCGTCCGAGCTCCCGTCAAAAATATTTTCGGCGCCGTTCGAGGTCCTGTCGAAACTTTTTTCGGGGCCGTCCGAGCCTCCGTCGAAAACATTTTGGCACCGGCCAACATGCCGTTGAAAATATTTTTGGTGCCGGCCGAGCCCCCGTCGAAAATATTTTCGGCACCGGTCGAGGTAATGTCGAAAATATTTTTGGGGCCGTCCGAGCTCCCGTTGAAAATATTTTTGACACCGGCCGACCTTCTGTCGAAAATATTTTCGGTGCCGGCCGAGATCCCGTCGAAAATATTTTCGGTGCCGGCCGAGCCGCCTTCGAAAATATTTTAGGCACCGGCCGAGCCTCCATCGAAAATATTTTCGGTGCCGGATGAGACACCGACGAAAATATTTTCGGTGCCAGCCGGGCCCCCGTCTAAAATATTTTCGGTGCCGGTCAGAACCTTGTCGAAATTATTTTCGGGACCGGCCGCGATCCCGTCGAAAATATTTTTGACGCCGGCCAAGCTTCCGTCGAAAATTTTTTCGGAGCCGGCTGAGACCCCGTCGAAAATATTTTCGGGGCCGTCCGAGCCTCCGTCGAAAACATTTTTGGCACCGGCCAACACGCCGTCGAAAATATTTTCGGTGCCGGCCGAGCTGCAATTGAAAATATTTTCGGTGCTGGCCAAGCTCCCGTTGAAAATATTTGTGACACCGGCCGAGCTTCCGTCGAAAATATTTTCGGCACCGGTCGAGGTACTGTTGAAAATATTTTCGGGGCCGTCCGAGCTCCCGTTGAAAATATTTGTGACACCGGCCGAGCTTCCGTCGAAAATATTTTCGGTGCCGGACGAGATCCCATTGAAAATATTTTCGGAGCCGGCCAAGCTTCCATCGAAAATATTTTCGGTGCCGGCCGAGACCCCATCGAAAAAATTTTCGACGCCGGCCGAGATCCCGTCGAAAATATTTTCGGTGCCAGCTGAGTTCCGTCTAAAATATTTTCGGTGCCAGGCGGGCCCCAACGAAAATATTTTCGGTGCCGGCCGAGCCCCCATCGAAAATATTTTCGGCGCCGTTCGAGGTCCCGTCGAAAATATTGTCGGAGCCGGCCGAGACGCCGTCGAAAATATTTTCGGTGCCGGCCGAGATCCCGTCGAAATTATTTTCGATGCCAGCCGAGCTCCCGTCGAAAATATTGTCGGAGCCGGCCGAGCCGCCGTCGAAACTATTTTCGGTGCAGGCCGGCACCTTGTCGAAAATATTTTCGGGGCTGGCCGGGCCCCCGTCTAAAATATTTTCGGTGCCGGTCAGAACCTTGTCGAAAATATTTTCGGGGCCGTCCGAGCTCCCGTCGAAAATATTTTTGACGCCGGCCAAGCTTCCGTCGAAAATATTTTCGGTGCAGGCCGAGACCCAGTCGAAAATATTTTCAGGGCCGTCTGAGCCTCCGTCGAAAACATTTTTGGCACCGGCCAACACGCCGTCGAAAATATTTTCGGAGCCGCCTGAGCCCCCGTTAAAAATATTTTCGGTGCCGGCCGAGCTCCAATCGAAAATATTTTCGGTGCCGGCCAAGGTCCAATCGAAAATATTTTCGGAGCCGGCTGAGCTGCCGTCGAAAATATTTTCGCCACCGGTCAAGGTACTGTCAAAAATATTTTCGGTGCCGACCGAGCTCCCGTGTAAAATATTTTCGGTGCCGGACGAGCCGCCGTCGAAAATATTTTCGGCACCGATCGAGGTACTGTCGAAAATAGTTTCGGGGACGTCCGAGCTCCCATCGAAAATATTTTTGACGCCGGCGGAGCTTCCGTCGAAAATATTTTCGGTGCCGGCCGAGATCCCATCGAAAATATTTTCGACACCGGTCGAGGTTCTGTCGAAAATATTTTTGGGGCCGTCCGAGCTTCCGTCGAAAATATTTTCGGTTCCGGCCGCGATCCCGTCGAAAACATGTTCGGAGCCGGCCGAGACCCTGTCGAAAATATTTTTGGTGCCGGACGAGATCCTGTCGAAAATCTTTTGGATGCCAGCCGAGCCTCCGCTGAAAATATTTTCGGTGCCAGCTGGGCCCCCGTCGAAAATATTTTTGGCACCGGCCAAGCTGCCGTCGAAAATATTTTCGGTGCCGGCCGAGATCCCGTCGAAAATATTTTCGGTGCCGGCCGAGCCGCCTTCGAAAATATTTTAGGCACCGGCCGAGCCCCCATCGAAAATATTTTCGGTGCCGGCCGAGCCCCCGTCTAAAATATTTTCGGTGCCGGACAGAACCTTGTCGAAAATATTTTTGGGGCCATCCGAGCTCCCGTCTAAAATATTTTCGGCACCGGTCGAGGTACTGTCGAAAATATTTTCGGGGCCATCCGAGCTCCCGTCTAAAATATTTTCGATGCCGGCCGAGATCCCATCGAAACTATTTTCGGCACCGGTCGAGGTACTGTCGAAAATATTTTCGGTGCCGTCCGAGCTCTCATCGAAAATATTTTTGACGCCGGCCGAGCTTCCGTCGAAAATATTTTGGATGCCAACCGAGCCTCCATCGAAAATATTTTTGGTGCCGGCCGAGCCCCCGTTGAAAATATTTTCGGTGCCGGCCGAGCTCCAATCGAAAATATTTTCGGAACCGGCCAAGCTGCCGTCGAAAATATTTTCGGAACCGGCTAAGCTGCCGTCGAAAATATTTTCCGCACCGGTCAAGGTACTGTCAAAAATATTTTCGGTGCCGGACGAGCTTCCGTCGAAAATATTTTCGGTGCCGGCCGAGATCCTGTCGAAGATATTTTCGGTGCCGGCCGAGCTCCCGTCGAAAATATTGTCGGTGCCGGACGAGCTCCCGTCGAAAATATTGTCGGAGCCGGCCGAGCCGCCGTCTAAAATATTTTCGGTGCCTGCCAGAACCTTGTCAAAAAAATTTTCGGGGCCTTCCGAGCTCCAGTTGAAAATATTTTTGACGCCGGCCAAGCTTCCGTCGAAAATATTTTCGGTGCCGGCCGAGACCCTGTCAAAAACGTTTTTGGCACCGGCCAACACGCCGTCGAAAATATTTTTGGTGCCGGCCGAGCCCCGTTAAAAATATTTTTGGTGCCGGCCGAGATCCCATCTAAAATATTTTTGGCACCGGTCGATGTCCTGTCGAAAATATTTTCGGGGCCGGACGAGCTCCGGTTGAAAATATTTTTGACACCGGCCGAGCTTCCGTCGAAAATATTTTCGGTGCCGGCCGAGCTCCCGTCTAAAATATTTTCGGAGAAGGCCGAGCTCCCATTGAAAATATTTTCGGCACCGGACGACGTACTGTCGAAAATATTTTCGAGGCCATCCGAGCTCCCGTTGAAAATATTTTTGACGCCGGCCGAGCTTCCGTCGAAAATATTTTCGGTGCCGTCCGAGCTCCCGTCGAAAATATTTTCGGTGCCGTCCGAGCTCCCGTCTAAAATATTTTCAGTGTTAGGCAGGCCCCCGTCGAAAATAATTTCGGTGCCGGGCGAGCCGCCGTCGAAAATATTTTCGGTGCCGGCCGAGCCCCCGTTGAAAATATTTTCGGTGCCGTCCGAGCTCCAATCGAAAATATTTTCGGAGCCGGCCGAGATCCCATCGAAAATAGTTTTGGAGCCGGCTGAGCCTCCATCAAAAATATTTTCGGTGCCAGCTGGGCCCCCGTCGAAAATATTTCTGACGCCGGACGAGCTTCCGTCGAAAATATTTTCGGTGCCGGCCGAGATCCTGTCGAATATATTTTCGGTGCCGGCCGAGCTCCCGTCGAAAATATTTTCGGCACCGGCCGAGCTCCCATCGAAAATATTTTCGGGGCCGTCTGAGCTCCCGTTGAAAATATTTTTGACGCCAGCCGAGCCGCCGTCGAAAATATTTTCGCAGCCGGCCAAGCTCCCGTCTAAAATATTTTCGGTGCCGGCCGAGTTCCCATCGAAAATATATTCGGCACCGGACGAGGTACTGTCGAAAATATTTTCAGGGCCATCCGAGCTCCCATCGAAAATATTTTTGATGCCGGCAGAGCTTCCGTCGAAAATATTTTCGGCACCGGTCGAGGTACTGTCGAAAATATTTTTGGGGCCGTCCGAGCTCCCGTTGAAAATATTTTTGACACCGGCCGACCTTCTGTCGAAAATATTTTCGGTGCCGGCCGAGATCCCGTCGAAAATATTTTCGGTGCCGGCCGAGCCGCCTTCGAAAATATTTTAGGCACCGGCCGAGCCTCCATCGAAAATATTTTCGGTGCCGGATGAGACACCGACGAAAATATTTTCGGTGCCAGCCGGGCCCCCGTCTAAAATATTTTCGGTGCCGGTCAGAACCTTGTCGAAATTATTTTCGGGACCGGCCGCGATCCCGTCGAAAATATTTTTGACGCCGGCCAAGCTTCCGTCGAAAATTTTTTCGGAGCCGGCTGAGACCCCGTCGAAAATATTTTCGGGGCCGTCCGAGCCTCCGTCGAAAACATTTTTGGCACCGGCCAACACGCCGTCGAAAATATTTTCGGTGCCGGCCGAGCTGCAATTGAAAATATTTTCGGTGCTGGCCAAGCTCCCGTTGAAAATATTTGTGACACCGGCCGAGCTTCCGTCGAAAATATTTTCGGCACCGGTCGAGGTACTGTTGAAAATATTTTCGGGGCCGTCCGAGCTCCCGTTGAAAATATTTGTGACACCGGCCGAGCTTCCGTCGAAAATATTTTCGGTGCCGGACGAGATCCCATTGAAAATATTTTCGGAGCCGGCCAAGCTTCCATCGAAAATATTTTCGGTGCCGGCCGAGACCCCATCGAAAAAATTTTCGACGCCGGCCGAGATCCCGTCGAAAATATTTTCGGTGCCAGCTGAGTTCCGTCTAAAATATTTTCGGTGCCAGGCGGGCCCCAACGAAAATATTTTCGGTGCCGGCCGAGCCCCCATCGAAAATATTTTCGGCGCCGTTCGAGGTCCCGTCGAAAATATTGTCGGAGCCGGCCGAGACCCTGTTGAAAATATTTTCGGTGCCGGCCGAGCTCCCGTCTAAAATATTTTCGGTGCCGGCCGAGCTCCCGTCTAAAATATTTTCGGTGCCGGCCGAGCCGCCGTCGAAAATATTTTCGGAGCCGGTCGAGGTCATGTCGAAAATATTTTTGGGGCCGTCCGAGCTCCCATCGAAAATATTTTTGTCGCCGGCCGAGCTTCCGTCGAAAATATTTTGGATGCCAACCGAGCCTCCATCGAAAATATTTTCGGTGCCAGCTGGGCCCCCGTCGAAAATATTTTCGGCACCAGTCGAGGTACCGTCGAAAATATTTTCGGGGCCGTCCGAGCTCCCGTCGAAAATATTTCTGACGCCGGACGAGCTCCCATCGAAAATATTTTCGGTGCCGGCTGAGTCCCGTCTAAAATATTTTCGGTGCCAGGCGGGCCCCCGTCGAAAATATTTTCGGTGCCGGCCGAGCCGCCGTCGAAAATATTTTCGGTGCCGGCCGAGCTCCCGTCTAAAATATTTTCGGTGCCGGCCGAGCTTCCATCGAAAATATATTCGGAACCGATCGAGGTACTGTCGAAAATATTTTCGGTGCCGGCCGAGCTCCCGTCGAAAATATTTCCGGTGCTGGCCGAGATCCCATTGAAAGTATTTTTGGTGCCGGCCGAGCCCCCGTTGAAAATATTTTCGGTGCCTGCCGAGCTGCAATCGAAAATATTTTCGGAGCCGGCTGAGCTCCCGTTTAAAATAATTTCGGAGCCGTCCGAGCTCCCGTCAAAAATATTTTCGGCGCCGTTCGAGGTCCTGTCGAAACTTTTTTCGGGGCCGTCCGAGCCTCCGTCGAAAACATTTTGGCACCGGCCAACATGCCGTTGAAAATATTTTTGGTGCCGGCCGAGCCCCCGTCGAAAATATTTTCGGCACCGGTCGAGGTAATGTCGAAAATATTTTTGGGGCCGTCCGAGCTCCCGTTGAAAATATTTTTGACACCGGCCGACCTTCTGTCGAAAATATTTTCGGTGCCGGCCGAGATCCCGTCGAAAATATTTTCGGTGCCGGCCGAGCCGCCTTCGAAAATATTTTAGGCACCGGCCGAGCCTCCATCGAAAATATTTTCGGTGCCGGATGAGACACCGACGAAAATATTTTCGGTGCCAGCCGGGCCCCCGTCTAAAATATTTTCGGTGCCGGTCAGAACCTTGTCGAAATTATTTTCGGGACCGGCCGCGATCCCGTCGAAAATATTTTTGACGCCGGCCAAGCTTCCGTCGAAAATTTTTTCGGAGCCGGCTGAGACCCCGTCGAAAATATTTTCGGGGCCGTCCGAGCCTCCGTCGAAAACATTTTTGGCACCGGCCAACACGCCGTCGAAAATATTTTCGGTGCCGGCCGAGCTGCAATTGAAAATATTTTCGGTGCTGGCCAAGCTCCCGTTGAAAATATTTGTGACACCGGCCGAGCTTCCGTCGAAAATATTTTCGGCACCGGTCGAGGTACTGTTGAAAATATTTTCGGGGCCGTCCGAGCTCCCGTTGAAAATATTTGTGACACCGGCCGAGCTTCCGTCGAAAATATTTTCGGTGCCGGACGAGATCCCATTGAAAATATTTTCGGAGCCGGCCAAGCTTCCATCGAAAATATTTTCGGTGCCGGCCGAGACCCCATCGAAAAAATTTTCGACGCCGGCCGAGATCCCGTCGAAAATATTTTCGGTGCCAGCTGAGTTCCGTCTAAAATATTTTCGGTGCCAGGCGGGCCCCAACGAAAATATTTTCGGTGCCGGCCGAGCCCCCATCGAAAATATTTTCGGCGCCGTTCGAGGTCCCGTCGAAAATATTGTCGGAGCCGGCCGAGACGCCGTCGAAAATATTTTCGGTGCCGGCCGAGATCCCGTCGAAATTATTTTCGATGCCAGCCGAGCTCCCGTCGAAAATATTGTCGGAGCCGGCCGAGCCGCCGTCGAAACTATTTTCGGTGCAGGCCGGCACCTTGTCGAAAATATTTTCGGGGCTGGCCGGGCCCCCGTCTAAAATATTTTCGGTGCCGGTCAGAACCTTGTCGAAAATATTTTCGGGGCCGTCCGAGCTCCCGTCGAAAATATTTTTGACGCCGGCCAAGCTTCCGTCGAAAATATTTTCGGTGCAGGCCGAGACCCAGTCGAAAATATTTTCAGGGCCGTCTGAGCCTCCGTCGAAAACATTTTTGGCACCGGCCAACACGCCGTCGAAAATATTTTCGGAGCCGCCTGAGCCCCCGTTAAAAATATTTTCGGTGCCGGCCGAACTCCAATCGAAAATATTTTCGGTGCCGGCCAAGGTCCAATCGAAAATATTTTCGGAGCCGGCTGAGCTGCCGTCGAAAATATTTTCGCCACCGGTCAAGGTACTGTCAAAAATATTTTCGGTGCCGACCGAGCTCCCGTGTAAAATATTTTCGGTGCCGGACGAGCCGCCGTCGAAAATATTTTCGGCACCGATCGAGGTACTGTCGAAAATAGTTTCGGGGACGTCCGAGCTCCCATCGAAAATATTTTTGACGCCGGCGGAGCTTCCGTCGAAAATATTTTCGGTGCCGGCCGAGATCCCATCGAAAATATTTTCGACACCGGTCGAGGTTCTGTCGAAAATATTTTTGGGGCCGTCCGAGCTTCCGTCGAAAATATTTTCGGTTCCGGCCGCGATCCCGTCGAAAACATGTTCGGAGCCGGCCGAGACCCTGTCGAAAATATTTTTGGTGCCGGACGAGATCCTGTCGAAAATCTTTTGGATGCCAGCCGAGCCTCCGCTGAAAATATTTTCGGTGCCAGCTGGGCCCCCGTCGAAAATATTTTTGGCACCGGCCAAGCTGCCGTCGAAAATATTTTCGGTGCCGGCCGAGATCCCGTCGAAAATATTTTCGGTGCCGGCCGAGCCGCCTTCGAAAATATTTTAGGCACCGGCCGAGCCCCCATCGAAAATATTTTCGGTGCCGGCCGAGCCCCCGTCTAAAATATTTTCGGTGCCGGACAGAACCTTGTCGAAAATATTTTTGGGGCCATCCGAGCTCCCGTCTAAAATATTTTCGGCACCGGTCGAGGTACTGTCGAAAATATTTTCGGGGCCATCCGAGCTCCCGTCTAAAATATTTTCGGTGCCGGCCGAGATCCCATCGAAACTATTTTCGGCACCGGTCGAGGTACTGTCGAAAATATTTTCGGTGCCGTCCGAGCTCTCATCGAAAATATTTTTGACGCCGGCCGAGCTTCCGTCGAAAATATTTTGGATGCCAACCGAGCCTCCATCGAAAATATTTTCGGTGCCAGCTGGGCCCCCGTCGAAAATATTTTCGGCACCGGTCGAGGTACTGTCGAAAATATTTTCGGGGCCGTCCGAGCTCCCGTCGAAAATATTTCTGACACCGGACGAGCTTCCGTCGAAAATATTTTCGGTGCCGGCCGAGATCCTGTCGAAGATATTTTCGGTGCCGGCCGAGCCCCCGTCGAAAATATTTTAAGCACCGGTCGAGGTACTGTCGAAAATATTTTCAGGGCCGTCCTAGCTGCCGTTGAAAATATTTTTGACGCCGGCCGAGCTTCCGTCGAAAATATTTTCGGTGCCGGCCGAGATCCCGTCGAAAATATTTTCGGTGCCGGCCGAGCCGCCGTCGAAAATATTTTCGGCACCGGTCAAGACCCCGTCGAAAATATTTTCGGGGCCGTCCGAGCCGCCGTTAAAAATATTTTCGGCACCGGTCAAGACCCCGTCGAAAATATTTTCGGTGCCGGACGAGCTCCCGTCTAAAATATTTTCGGTGCTGGACGAGCCGCTGTCGAAAATATTTTCGGCACCGGTCGAAGTCCTGTCGAAAATAGTTTCGGGGCCGTCCGAGCTCCCGTCGAAAATATTTTTGACGCCGGCGGAGCTTCCGTCGAAAATATTTTCGGTGCCGGCCGAGATCCCATCGAAAATATTTTCGACACCGGTCGAGGTTCTGTCTAAAATATTTTTGGGGGCCGTCTGAGCTCCCGTTGAAAATATTTTTGACGCCGGCGGAGCTTCCGTCGAAAATATTTTCGGTGCCGGCCGAGATCCCGTTGAAAATATTTTCGGAGCCGGCCGAGACCCCGTCGAATATATTTTCGGGGCCCTCCGAGCCTCCGTCGAAAACATTTTTGGCACCGGCCAACACGCCGTCGAAAATATTTTTGGTGCCGGCCGAGCCCCCGTTGAAAATATTTTCGGTGCCGGCCGAGCTCCAATCGAAAATATTTTCGGAACCGGCCAAGCTGCCGTCGAAAATGTTTTCGGAACCGGCTAAGCTGCCGTCGAAAATATTTTCCGCACCGGTCAAGGTACTGTCAAAAATATTTTCGGTGCCGGACGAGCTTCCGTCGAAAATATTTTCGGTGCCGGCCGAGATCCTGTCGAAGATATTTTCGGTGCCGGCCGAGCTCCCGTCGAAAATATTGTCGGTGCCGGACGAGCTCCCGTCGAAAATATTGTCGGAGCCGGCCGAGCCGCCGTCTAAAATATTTTCGGTGCCTGCCAGAACCTTGTCAAAAAAATTTTCGGGGCCTTCCGAGCTCCAGTTGAAAATATTTTTGACGCCGGCCAAGCTTCCGTCGAAAATATTTTCGGTGCCGGCCGAGACCCTGTCAAAAACGTTTTTGGCACCGGCCAACACGCCGTCGAAAATATTTTTGGTGCCGGCCGAGCCCCGTTAAAAATATTTTTGGTGCCGGCCGAGATCCCATCTAAAATATTTTTGGCACCGGTCGATGTCCTGTCGAAAATATTTTCGGGGCCGGACGAGCTCCGGTTGAAAATATTTTTGACACCGGCCGAGCTTCCGTCGAAAATATTTTCGGTGCCGGCCGAGCTCCCGTCTAAAATATTTTCGGAGAAGGCCGAGCTCCCATTGAAAATATTTTCGGCACCGGACGACGTACTGTCGAAAATATTTTCGAGGCCATCCGAGCTCCCGTTGAAAATATTTTTGACGCCGGCCGAGCTTCCGTCGAAAATATTTTCGGTGCCGTCCGAGCTCCCGTCGAAAATATTTTCGGTGCCGTCCGAGCTCCCGTCTAAAATATTTTCGGTGTTAGGCAGGCCCCCGTCGAAAATAATTTCGGTGCCGGGCGAGCCGCCGTCGAAAATATTTTCGGTGCCGGCCGAGCCCCCGTTGAAAATATTTTCGGTGCCGTCCGAGCTCCAATCGAAAATATTTTCGGAGCCGGCCGAGATCCCATCGAAAATAGTTTTGGAGCCGGCTGAGCCTCCATCAAAAATATTTTCGGTGCCAGCTGGGCCCCCGTCGAAAATATTTCTGACGCCGGACGAGCTTCCGTCGAAAATATTTTCGGTGCCGGCCGAGATCCTGTCGAATATATTTTCGGTGCCGGCCGAGCTCCCGTCGAAAATATTTTCGGCACCGGCCGAGCTCCCATCGAAAATATTTTCGGGGCCGTCTGAGCTCCCGTTGAAAATATTTTTGACGCCAGCCGAGCCGCCGTCGAAAATATTTTCGCAGCCGGCCAAGCTCCCGTCTAAAATATTTTCGGTGCCGGCCGAGTTCCCATCGAAAATATATTCGGCACCGGACGAGGTACTGTCGAAAATATTTTCAGGGCCATCCGAGCTCCCATCGAAAATATTTTTGATGCCGGCAGAGCTTCCGTCGAAAATATTTTCGGGGCCGTCCGAGCCTCTGTCGAAAACATTTTGGCACCGGCCAACACGCCATCGAAAATATTTTTGGTGCCGGCCGAGCCCCTGTTGAAAATATTTTCGGTGATGGGCGAGCTCCAATCGAATATATTTTCAGAGCCGGCCGAGCTCCAGTCGAAAATATTTTCGGAGCTGGCTGAGCTGCCGTCGAAGATATTTTCGCCACCGGTCAAGGTACTGTCAAAAATATTTTCGGTGCCTGCCGAGCACCCGTCTAAAATATTTTCAGTGCCGGCCGAGCCGCCGTCGAAAATATTTTCGGCACCGGTCGAGGTACTGTCAAAAATATTTTCGGTGCCGGACGAGCTTCCATCGAAAATATTTTCGGTGCCGGCCGAGATCCTGTCGAAGATATTTTCGGTGCCGGCCGAGCTCCCGTCGAAAATATTTTTGACGCTGGCCGAGCTTCCGTCGAAAATATTTTTGGTGCCGGCCGAGATCCCGTCGAAAATATTTTCGGAGCCGGCCGAGACCCTGTCGAAAATATTTTCAGGGCCGTCCGAGCTCCCGTCGAAAATATTTTCGGCGACGTTCGAGGTCCCGTCGAAACTATTTTCGGGGCCGTCCGAGCCTCTGTCGAAAACATTTTTGGCACCGGCCAACACGCCGTCGAAAATATTTTCGGGGCCGTCCAAGGCCCCGTTAAAAATATTTTCAGTGCCGGCCGAGCTCCCGTCTAAAATATTTTCGGTGCCGGCCGAGCTCCCATCGAAAATATTTTCTGCACCGGTCGAGGTCCTGTCGAAAATATTTTCTGGGCCGTCCGATCTCCCGTCGAAAATATTTTTGACGCTGGCCGAGCTTCCGTCGAAAATATTTTCGGTGCCGGCCGAGATCCCATCGAAAATATTTTCGGAGCCGGCCAAGCCGCCGTCGAAAATATTTTAGGCACCGGCCGAGTCTCCATCGAAAATATTTTCGGTGCCGGATGAGACACCGACGAAAATATTTTCGGTGCCGGCCGGGCCCCCGTCTAAAATATTTTCGATGCCGCTCAGAACCTTGTCGAAAATATTTTTGGTGCCGGCTGAGCTCCCGTCGAAAATATTTTTGACGCTGGCAAAGCTTCCGTCGAAAATATTTTCGGTGCCGGCCGAGACCCCATCGAAAAGATTTTCGGGGCCATCCGAGCCTCCGTTGAAAACACTTTTGGCACCGGCCAACACGCCGTCGAAAATATTGTCGGTGCCGGCCGAGCCCCTGTTAAAAATATTTTCGGTGCTGGCCGAGCTCCCATCTAAAATATTTTCGGTGCTGGCCGAGCTCCCATTGAAAATATTTTCGGCACCGGTCGAGGTACTCTCAAAAATATTTTTGACGCCAGCCAAGCTTCCGTCGAAATATTTTCGGTGCCGGCCGAGATCCCGTCGAAAATATTTTCGGCGCCGTTCGAGGTCCCGTGAAAACTATTTTCGGGGCCGTCCGAGCCTCCGTCGAAAACATTTTTGGCACCGGCCAACACGCCGTCGAAAATATTTTTGGTGCCGGCCGAGCCCCCTTGAAAATATTTTCGGTGCCGGGCGACCTCCAATCGAAAATATTTTCGGAGCCGGCCGAGCTCCCATAGAAAATATTTTCGGAGCCGGCTGAGCTGCCGTCGAAAATATTTTCGGCACCGGTCCAGGTACTGTCGAAAATATTTTCGGGGCCGTCCGAGCCCCCGTTAAAAATATTTTCGGTGCCGGCCGAGCTCCCGTCTAAAATATTTTCGGTGCCGGCCGAGCTCCCATCGAAAATATTTTCGGCACCGGTCGAGGTCCTGTCGAAAATATTTTCGGGGCCGGCCGAGCTCCAATCGAAAATATTTTTGGTGCCGGCCGAGCTCCCGTCTAAAATATTTTCGGAGCCGGCTGAGCTCCCGTCGAAAATATTTTCTGTGCTGGCCAAGCTCCCTTCGAAAATATTTTCGGAGCCGGCCGAGACCCCGTCGAATGTATTTTCAGGGCCCTCCGAGCCTCCGTCGAAAACATTTTTGGCACCGGCCAACACGCCGTCGAAAATATTTTTGGTGCCGGCCGAGCCCCCGTTGAAAATATTTTCGGTGCCGGCCGAGCTCCAATCGAAAATATTTTCGGAGCCGGCCGAGCTCCCGTCGAAAATATTTTCGGGGCCGTCCGAGCTCCCGTCTAAAATATTTTTGACGCCGGCTGAGCTTCCGTTGAAAATATTTTCAATGCCGGCCACGATCCCGTTGAAAATATTTTCGGTGCCGGCCGAGATCCCGTTAAAAATATTTTCGGTGCCGGCCGAGACCCCGTCGAAAATATTTTCGGAGCCGGCCGAGCTCCCGTCGAAAATATTTTCGGGGCCGTCCGAGCTCCCGTCGAAAATATTTTCGGCACCGGCCGAGGTCCCGTCGAAACTATTTTCGGGGCTGTCCAAACCTCTGTCGAAAATATTTTGGCACCGGCCAACACGCCGTCGAAAATATTTTTGGTGCCGGCCGAGCCCCCGTTGAAAATATTTTCGGTGCCGGCCGATCTCCCGTCAAAAATATTTTCGGTGCCGGCCGAGCCACCGTCGAAAATATTTTCGGCACCGGTCGAGGTACTGTTGAAAATATTTTCAGGGCCGTCCGAGCCGCCGTTAAAAATATTTTCGGTGCCGGCCGAGCTTCCGTCTAAAATATCTTCGGTGACGGTCGAGCTCCCTTCGAAAATATTTTCGGCACCGGTCGAGGTCCTGTCGAAAATATTTTCGGGGCCGTCGGAGCTCCCGTTGAAAATATTTTTGACGCCGGCGGAGCTTCCGTCGAAAATATTTTCTGTGCCGGCCGAGATCCCGTTGAAAATATTTTCGGCGCCGTTCGAGGTCCCGTCGAGTATATTTTCGGGGCCCTTCGAGCCTCCGTCGAAAACATTTCTGGCACCGGCCAACACGCCGTCGAAAATATTTTTGGTGCCGACCGAGCTTCCGTTGAAAATATATTCGGTGCTGGCCGAGCTCCAATCGAAAATATTTTCGGTGCCGGCCAAGATCCTGTCGAAGATATTTTTGGTGCCGGCCGAGCTCCCGTCGAAAATATTTTCGGAGCCGGCCGAGCTCCCGTCGAAAATATTTTTGACGCCAGCCGAGCTTCTGTCAAAAATATTTTCGGGGCCGTCCGAGCTCCCGTTGAAAATATTTTCGGCACCGGACGAGGTACTGTCGAAAATATTTTCGGGGCCATCCGAGCTCCCGTCGAAAATGTTTTTGACGCCGGCCGAGCTTCCGTTGAAAATATTTTCAGTGCCGGATGAGATCCCGTCGAAAATATTTCCGGCACCGGTCGAGGTACTGTTGAAAATATTTTCGGGGCCGTCCGAGCCCCCTTTAAAAATATTTTCGGTGCCGGCCGAGCCGCAGTCGAAAATATTTTTGGCTCCGGCCGAGCTCCCATCGAAAATATTTTCGGGGCCGTCGGAGCTCCCGTCGAAAATATTTTTGACGCCGGCGGAGCTTCCGTCGAAAATATTTTCTGTGCCGGCTGAGATCCCGTTGAAAATGTTTTCGGAGCCGGCCGAGACCCCGTCGAATATATTTTCGGGGCCCTCCGAGCTTCCGTCGAAAACATTTTTGTCACCGGCCAACACGCCGTCGAAAATATTTTTGGTGCCGGCCGAGCTTCCGTCGAAAATATTTTCGGTGCTGGCCGAGCTCCAATTGAAAATATTTTCGGCACCGGTCGAGGTCCTGTCGAAGATATTTTCGGTGCCGGCCGAGCTTCCGTCGAAAATATTTTCGGCGCCGTTCGAGGTCCCGTCGAGTATATTTTCGGGGCCCTTCGAGCCTCCGTCGAAAACATTTCTGGCACCGGCCAACACGCCGTCGAAAATATTTTTGGTGCCGACCGAGCTTCCGTTGAAAATATATTCGGTGCTGGCCGAGCTCCAATCGAAAATATTTTCGGTGCCGGCCAAGATCCTGTCGAAGATATTTTTGGTGCCGGCCGAGCTCCCGTCGAAAATATTTTCGGAGCCGGCCGAGCTCCCGTCGAAAATATTTTTGACGCCAGCCGAGCTTCTGTCAAAAATATTTTCGGGGCCGTCCGAGCTCCCGTTGAAAATATTTTCGGCACCGGACGAGGTACTGTCGAAAATATTTTCGGGGCCATCCGAGCTCCCGTCGAAAATGTTTTTGACGCCGGCCGAGCTTCCGTTGAAAATATTTTCAGTGCCGGATGAGATCCCGTCGAAAATATTTCCGGCACCGGTCGAGGTACTGTTGAAAATATTTTCGGGGCCGTCCGAGCCCCCTTTAAAAATATTTTCGGTGCCGGCCGAGCCGCAGTCGAAAATATTTTTGGCTCCGGCCGAGCTCCCATCGAAAATATTTTCGGGGCCGTCGGAGCTCCCGTCGAAAATATTTTTGACGCCGGCGGAGCTTCCGTCGAAAATATTTTCTGTGCCGGCCGAGATCCCGTTGAAAATGTTTTCGGAGCCGGCCGAGACCCCGTCGAATATATTTTCGGGGCCCTCCGAGCTTCCGTCGAAAACATTTTTGTCACCGGCCAACACGCCGTCGAAAATATTTTTGGTGCCGGCCGAGCTTCCGTCGAAAATATTTTCGGTGCTGGCCGAGCTCCAATTGAAAATATTTTCGGCACCGGTCGAGGTCCTGTCGAAGATATTTTCGGTGCCGGCCGAGCTTCCGTCGAAAATATTTTCGGTGCCGGCCGAGCCGCCGTCGAAAATATTTTCGGCACCGGTCGAGGTACTCTCAAAAATATTTTCGGTGCCGGCCGAGCTCCCGTCTAAAATATTTTTGGTGCCGGCCGAGCTCCCATCGAAAATATTTTCGGCACTGGACGAGGTACTGTCGAAAATATTTTCGGGGCCATCCGAGTTCCCGTCGAAAATATTTTCGGCGCCGCTCGAGGTCCCGTTGAAACTATTTTCGGGGCCGTCCGAGCCTCCGTCAAAAACATTTTTGGCACCGGCCAACACGCCGTTGAAAATATTTTTGGTGCCGGCCGAGCCCCCGTTGAAAATATTTTCGGTGCCGGCCAGGCTGCAATCGAAAATATTTTCGCAGCCGCCCGAGCCGCCGTCGAAAATATTTTCCGCACCGGTCGAGGTACTGTCAAAAATATTTTCGGGGCCGGCCGAGCTCCTGTCTAAAATATTTTTGGTGCCAGCCAAGCTCCCATCGAAAATATATTCGGCACCGGACGAGGTACTGTCGAAAATATTTTCGGGGCCATCCGAGCTCCCATCGAAAATATTTTTGACGCCGGCCGAGCTTCCATTGAAAATATTTCCGGTGCCGGCCGAGATCCCGTCGAAAATATTTTCGGAGCCGTCCTAGCCTCCGTCGAAAATATTTTCGGCACCGGACGAGGTACTGTCGAAAATATTTTCGGGGCCATCCGAGCTCCCGTCGAAAATATTTTTGACGCCGGCCGAGCTTCCGTCGAAAATATTTTCGGAGCCGGCCGAGATCCCGTCGAAAATATTTTCGGAGCCGGCCGAGACGCTGTCGAAAATATTTTCGGGGCCGTCCTAGCCTCCGTCGAAAATATTTTCGGTGCCGTTCGAAGTCCCGTCGAAACTATTTTCGGGGCCGTCCGAGCCTCTGTCGAAAATATTTTGGCACCGGCCAACACGCTGTCGAAAATATTTTCGGTGCCGGCCGAGCCGCCGTCGAGAATATTTTCGTCACTGGTCGAGGTACTGTCGAAAATATTTTCAGGGCCGTGCGAGCCGCCGTTAAAAATATTTTTGGTGCCGGCTGAGACCCTGTCGAAAATAATTTCGGCGCCGTTCGAGGTCCCGTCGAAACTATTTTCGGAGCCGTCCGAGCCTCTGTTGAAAATATTTTGGCACCGGCCAACACGCTGTCGAAAATATTTTTGGTGCCGGCCGAGCCCCCGTTGAAAATCTTTTCGGTGCTGGCCGACCTCCAATCGAAAATATTTCGGAGCCGGCCGAGCTCCCATCGAAAATATTTTCAGAGCATGCTGAGCCGCCGTCGAAAATATTTTCCGCACCGGTCAAGGTACTGTCGAAAATATTTTCGGGGCCGTCCAAGTTCCCGTCGAAAATATTTTTGACGCCGGCCGAGCTTCCGTCGAAAATATTTTCGGTGCCGGCTGAGCTCCAATCGAAAATATTTTCGGTGCCGGCCGAGATCCTGTCGAAGATATTTTCGGTGCCGGCCGAGCTCCCGTCAAAAATATTTTCGGAGCCGGCCGAGCTCCCGTCTAAAATATTTTTGACGCCAGCCGAGCTTCCGTCAAAAATATTTTCGGGGCCGTCCGAGCTCCCGTTGAAAATATTTTCGGCACCGGACGAGGTACTGTCGAAAATATTTTCGGGGCCATCCGAGCTCCCGTCGAAAATGTTTTTGACGCCGGCCGAGACCCCGTTGAAAATATTTTCGGTGCTGGGCGAGCTCCAATCGAATATATTTTCGGAGCCGGCCGAGCTCCCGTCGAAAATATTTTCGGAGCTGGCTGAGCTGCCGTCGAAAATATTTTCGCCACCGGTCAAGGTACTGTCAAAAATATTTTCGGTGCCTGCCGAGCACCCGTCTAAAATATTTTCAGTGCCGGCCGAGCCGCCGTCGAAAATATTTTCGGCACCGGTCGAGGTACTGTCAAAAATATTTTCGGAGCCGGCCGAGCTCCCATCGAAAATATTTTCAGAGCCGGCTGAGCCGCCGTCGAAAATATTTTCCGCACCGGTCAAGGTACTGTCGAAAATATTTTCGGGGCTGTCCAAGTTCCCGTCGAAAATATTTTTGACGCCGGCCGAGCTTCCGTCGAAAATATTTTCGGTGCCGGCCGAGATCCTGTCGAAAATATTTTCGGAGCCGGCCGAGCTCCAATCGAAAATATTTTCAGGGCCGTCCGAGCTCCCGTCGAAAATATTTTCGGCGCCGTTCGAGGTCCCGTCGAAACTATTTTCGGGGCCGTCCGACCCTCTGTCGAATACATTTTGGCACCGGCCAACACGCCGTCGAAAATATTTTTGCTGCCGGCCGAGCCCCGTCTAAAATACTTTCGGAGCCGGCTGAGCTGCTGTTGAAAATATTTTCGGAGCCGGCCGAGACCCTGTCGAAAATATTTTTGATGCCGTCCGAGCTTCCGTCGAAAATATTTTCGGCGCTGTTCGAGGTCCCTTCAAAACTATTTTCGGGGCCGTCCGACCCTCTGTCGAAAACATTTTGGCACCGGCCAACACGCCGTCGAAAATATTTTTGGTGCCGGCCGAGCCCCCGTTGAAAATATTTTTGGTGCCGGCCAAGCTCCCGTCGAAAATATTTTCGGAGCCAGCCGAGCTCCCGTCTAAAATATTTTTGGAGCCGCCTGAGCTGCTGTTGAAAATATTTTCGCCACCGGTCAAGGTACTGTCAAAAATACTTTTGGTGCCGGCCGAGCTCCCGTCTAAAATATTTTCGGTGCCGGCCGAGCTCCCATCGAAAATATTTTCGGCACCGGACGAGGTACTCTCGAAAATATTTCCAGGGCCGGCCGCGCTCCCGTCGAAAATATTTTCGGAGCCGGCCGAGACCCTGTCGAAAATACTTTCGGGGCCGTCAGAGCTCCCGTCGAAAATATTTTCGGTGCCGTTCGAGTTCCCGTCGAAATTATTTTTCGGGGCCCTACGAGCCTCCATCGAAAACATTTTTAGCAGCGGCCAACACGCCGTCGAAAATATTTTTGGTGCCGGCCGAGCTCCAATTGAAAATATTTTCGGTGCCGGCCGAGCTCCCATCGAAAATATTTTCGCCACCGGTCAAGGTACTGTCAAAAATAGTTTCGGTGCCGGACGAGCTTCCGTCTAAAATATTTTCGGTGCCGGCTGAGCTGCAATCGAAAATATTTTTGGAGCCGGCCGGGCACCCGTCAAAAATATGTTCGGAGTCGGCTGAGCCGCCGTCGAAAATATTTTCCGCACCGGTCAAGGTACTGTGAAAAATATTTTTGGTGCCGGCCGAGCTCCCGTCGAAAATATTTTCGGTGCCGGCCGAGCTCCCATCGAAAATATTTTCGGCACCGGTCGAGGTATTGTCGAAAATATTTTCGGGGCCGTCCGAGCTCCCGTTGAAAATATTTTTGACGCCGGCCGAGCTTCCGTCGAAAATATTTTCGGTGCCGGCCGAGATCCCGTCGAAAATATTTTCGGAGCTGGCCGAGCCGCCGTCGAAAATATTTTAGGCACCGGCCGAGCTCCCATCGAAAATATTTTCGGCACCGGAAGAGGTACTGTCGAAAATATTTTTGGCACCGGTCGAGGTCCTGTCGAAAATATTTTTGGGGCCGTCCGAGCTCCCGTCGAAAATATTTTTGACGCCGGCCGAGCTTCCGTCGAAAATATTTTCGAGCCGGCCGAGACCCCGTCGAATATATTTTCGGGGCTCTCCGAGCCTCCATCGAAAACATTTTTGGCACCGGCCAACACACCGTCGAAAATAATTTTGGTGCCGGCCGAGATCCCGTCGAAAATATTTTCGGTGCCGGCCGAGCTCGAATCGAAAATATTTTCGGAGCCGGCCGAGCTCCCGTCGAAAATATTTTCGGAGCTGGCTGAGCTGCCGTCGAAAATATTTTCGCCACCGGTCAAGGTACTGTCAAAAATATTTTCGGGGCCATCCGAGCTCCCGTTGAAAATATTTTTGACGCCGGCGGAGCTTCCTTTGAAAATATTTTCGGAGCCGGCCGAGACCCTGTCGAAAATATTTTCGGCGCCGTCCGAGCTCCCGTCGAAAATATTTTCGGAGCCGGCCGAGACCCCGTCGAATGTATTTTCAGGGCCCTCCGAGCCTCCGTCGAAAACATTTTTGGCACCGGCCAACACGCCGTCGAAAATATTTTTGGTGCCGGCCGAGCCCCCGTTGAAAATATTTTCGGTGCCGGCCGAGCTCCCGTCGAAAATATTTTCGGAGCCGGCCTAGCTCCCGTCGAAAAAATTTTTGGTGCTAGCTGAGCTGCCGTCGAAAATATTTTCGCCACCGGTCAAGGTACTGTCAAAAATATTTTCGGTGCCGGCCGAGCTCCCGTCGAAAATATTTTCGGAGCCGGCTGAGCTGCCGTCGAAAATATTTTCGGCACCGGTCAAGGTCCTGTCGAAAATATTTTCGGTGCCGTCCGAGCTCCTGTCGAAAATATTTTTGACGCCGGCGGAGCTTCCGTCGAAAATATTTTCGGTGCCGGCCGAGATCCCATCGAAAATATTTTCGGAGCCGGCCTAGCTCCCGTCTGAAATATTTTCAGAGCCGGCTGAGCTGCCGTCGAAAATATTTTCGCCACCAGTCGAGGTCCTCTCGAAAATATTTTCGGGGCCGTCCGAGCTCCCGTCGAAAATATTTTTGACGCCGGCGGAGCTTCCGTCGAAAATATTTTCGGTGCCAGCCGATATCCCATCTAAAATATTTTCGGAGCCTGCCGAGACCCTGTCGAAAATATTTTCGGCGCCGTCCGAGCTCCCGTCGCAACTATTTTCGGGGCCGTCCGAGCCTCCGTCGAAAACATTTTGGCACCGGCCAACACGCCGTCGAAAATATTTTTGGTGCCGGCCGAGCCCCCGTTGAAAATATTTTCGGTGCCGGCCGAGCTCCAATCGAAAATATTTTCGGAGCCGGCCGAGCTCCTGTCGAAAATATTTTCGGATCCGGCCGAGATCCCGTTGAAAATATTTTCGGTGCCGGCTGAGATCCCGTCGAAAATATTTTAGGCACCGGCCGAGCCTCCATCGAAAATATTTTCGGTGCCAGATGAGACACCGACAAAAATATTTTCGGTGCCGGCCGGGCCCCCGTCTAAAATATTTTCGGTGCCGGTCAGAACCTTGTCGAAAATATTTTCGGGGCCGGCCGAGATAATGTCGAAGATATTTTCGGTGCCGGCCGAGCTCCCGTCGAAAATATTTTCGGAGCTGGCTGAGCTGCCGTCGAAAATATTTTCGCCACCGGTCGAGGTACTGTCAAAAATATTTTTGGGGCCATCTGAGCTCCCGTCGAAAATATTTTCGACGCCGGCCGAGCTTCCGTCGAAAATATTTTCGGTGCCGGCCGAGATCCCGTCGAAAATATTTTCGGAGCTGGCCGAGCCGCCGTCGAAAATATTTTAGGCACCGGCCGAGCTCCCGTCGAAAATATTTTCGGCACCGGTCGAGGTACTGTCGAAAATATTTTCGGGGCCGTCCGAGCTCCCATCAAAAATATTTCTGACGCCGGACGAGCTTCCCTCGAAAATATTTTCGGTGCCGGCCGAGGTACTGTCGAAAATATTTTCGGGGCCGTCCGAGCTACCATCGAAAATATTTTTGACACCAGCCGAGCTCCCGTCGAAAATATTTTCGGTGCCGGTCAGAACCTTGTCGAAAATATTTTTGGGGCCGCCCGAGCTCCCGTCGAAAATATTTTTGGCACCGGCCAACACGCCGTCATAAATATTTTCGGTGCCGGCCGAGCCCCTGTTAAAAATATTTTCAGTGCTGGCCGAGCTCCCGTCTAAAATATTTTCGGTGCCGGCCGAGCCCCCGTTGAAAATATTTTTGGGGCCGTCCGAGCTCCCGTCGAAAATATTTTGGACGCTGGCCGAGACCCCATCGAAAAGATTTTCGACGCCGGCCGAGATCCCGTCGAAAATATTTTCGGTGCCAGCTGAGTTCCGTCGAAAATATTGTCAGAGCCGGCCGAGCCGCCATCGAAAATATTTTCGGTGCCGGCCGGCACCTTGCCGAAAATATTTTCGGGGCTGGCCGGGCCCCCGTCTAAAATATTTTCGGTGCCGGTCAGAACCTTGTCGAAAATATTTTCGGGGCCGTTCGAGCTCCCGTCGAAAACATTTTTGGCACCGACCAACACGCCGTCGAAAATATTTTCGGAGCCGCCCGAGCCCCCTTAAAAATATTTTCGGAGCCGCCCGAGCCCCCTTAAAAATATTTTCGGTGCCGGCCGAGCTCCCGTCAAAAATATTTTCGGCACCGGTCGAGGTCCTGTCGAAAATATTTTCGGGGCCGTCCGAGCTCCGGTCGAAAATATTTTTGACACCGGCCGAGCTTCCGTCAAAAATATTTTCGGTGCCAGCCGAGAGCCCGTCGAAAATATTTTCAGAGCCGGCCGAGACCCTGTCGAAAATATTTTCAGGGCCATCTGAGCTCCCGTCGAAAAAATTTTCGGCGCCGGCCGAGCTCCCGTCTAAAATATTTTCGGTGCCGGCCGAGCTCCAATCGAAAATATTTTCGGAGCCGGCTGAGCTGCCGTCGAAAATATTTTCGCCACCGGTCAAGGTACTGTCAAAAATATTTTCGGTGTTGGCCGAGCTCCCGTGTAAAATATTTTCGGTGCCGGCCTATTCGCCGTCGAAAATATTTTCGGCACCGGTCGAGGTACTGTCGAAAATATTGTCGGGGCCGTCCAAGCCCCCGTTAAAAATATTTTCGGTGCCGGCCGAGCTCCCGTCTAAAATATTTTCGGCGCCGTTCGCGGTCCCGTCGAAAATATTTTCGGCACCGGTCGAGGTACTGTCGAAAATATTTTCGGGGCCGTCCGAGCTCCCGTTGAAAATATTTTTGATGCCGGCCGACCTTCCGTCGAAAATATTTTCGGTGCCGGCCGAGATCCCATCGAAAATATTTTCGGTGCCGGCCGAGCCGCCTTCGAAAATATTTTAGGCACCGGCCGAGCCTCCATCGAAAATATTTTCGGTGCCGGATGAGACACCGACGAAAATATTTTCGGTGCCGGCCAGGCCCCCGTCTAAAATATTTTCGGAGCCGGTCAGAACCATGTCGAAAATATTTTCGGGGCCATCCGAGCTCCCGTCGAAAATATTTTTGACGCCGGCCAAGCTTCCGTCGAAAATATTTTCGGAGCCGGCCGAGACCCCGTCGAAAATATTTTCGGGGCCGTCCGAGCCTCCGTCGAAAACATTTTTGGCACCGGCCAACACGCCGTTGAAAATATTTTTGGTGCCGGCCGAGCCCCCGTTGAAAATATTTTCGGTGCCGGCCGAGCCGCAGTCGAAAATATTTTCGGCACCGGTCGAGGTACTGTCGAAAATATTTTCGGGGCCGTCCGAGCTCCCGTCGAAAATATTTTTGACGCCGGCGGAGCTTCCGTTGAAAATATTTTCGGTGCCGGCCGAGATCCCATCGAAAATATTTTCGGCACTGGTCAAGGTCCTGTCGAAAATATTTTCGGGGCCATCCGAGCTCCCGTTGAAAATATTTTTGACGCCGGCGGAGCTTCCTTTGAAAATATTTTCGGAGCCGGCCGAGACCCTGTCGAAAATATTTTCGGCGCCGTCCGAGCTCCCGTCGAAAATATTTTCGGTGCCGTTCGAGGTCCCGTCGAAAATATTTTTGACGCCGGCCGAGCTTCTGTCGAAAATATTTTTGGTGCCGGCCGAGATCCCATTGAAAATATTTTCGGAGCCGGCTGAGCTCCCGTCTGAAATATTTTCGGAGCCGGCAGAGCTGCCGTCGAAAATATTTTCGCCACGGGTCAAGATACTGTCAAAAATATTTTCGGGGCCATCCGAGCTCCCATCGAAAATATTTTTGACGCCGGCGGAGCTTCCGTCGAAAATATTTTCGGTGCCAGCCGATATCCCGTCTAAAATATTTTCGGAGCCGGCCGAGACCCTGTCGAAAATATTTTCGCCACCGGTCGAGGTCCTCTCGAAAATATTTTCGGGGCCATCCGAGCTCCCGTCGAAAATATTTTTGACGCTGGCGGAGCTTCCGTCGAAAATATTTTCGGTGCCAGCCGAGATCCCGTCTAAAATATTTTCGGAGCCGGCCGAGACCCTGTCGAAAATATTTTCGGCGCCGTCCGAGCTCCCGTCGCAACTATTTTCCGGGCCGTCCGAGCCTCCGTCGAAAACATTTTGGCACCGGCCAACACGCCGTCGAAAATATTTTTGGTGCCGGCCGAGCCCCCGTTGAAAATATTTTCGGTGCCGGCCGAGCTCCAATCGAAAATATTTTCGGAGCCGGCCGAGCTCCTGTCGAAAATATTTTCGGAGCCGGCCGAGAACCCGTCGAAAATATTTTCGGTGCCGGCCGAGATCCTGTCGAAGATATTTTCGGTGCCGGCCGAGATCCCGTCGAAAATATTTTAGGCACCGGCCGAGCTCCCATCGAAAATATTTTAGGCACCGGCCGAGCCTCCATCGAAAATATTTTCGGTGCCGGATGAGACACCGACGAAAATATTTTCGGTGCCGGCCGGGCCCCCTTCTAAAATATTTTCGGTTCCGCTCAGAACGTTGTCGAAAATATTTTCGGGGCCGGCCGAGATCCCGTCGAAAATATTTTCGACGCCGGCCAAGCTTCCGTCGAAAATATTTTCGGTGCCGGCCGAGACCCCGTCGAAACTATTTTTGGCACTGGCCGAGCCTCCGTCGAAAACATTTTTGGCACCGGCCAACACGCCGTCGAAAATATTTTCGGTGCCGGCTGAGATCCCGTCGAAAATAGTTTTGGAGCCGGCTGAGCCTCCATCAAAAATATTTTCGGTGCCAGCTGGGCCCCCGTCGAAAATATTTTTGGCACCGGCCAACACGCCGTCGAAAATATTTTTGGTGCCGGCCGAGCCCCCTTGAAAATATTTTCGGTGCCGGCCGAGCTCCAATCGAAAATATTTTCGGAGCCGGCCGAGACCCTGTCAAAAATATTTTCGGTGCCGGTCAGAACCTTGTCGAAAATATTTTCGGAGCCGGCCAAGCTCCCGTCGAAAATATTTTCGGTGCCGGCTGAGCTCCCATCGAAAATATATTCGGCACCGGACGAGGTACTGTCGAAAATATTTTCAGGGCCATCCGAGCTCCCGTCGAAAATATTTTGGACGCCGGCCGAGATCCCGTCGAAATTATTTTCGGGGCCGTCCGCGCCTCCGTCGAAAACATTTTGGCACCGGCCAACATGGCGTCGAAAATATTTTCAGTGCCGGCCGAGCCCCCGTTGAAAATATTTTCGGTGCCGGGCGAGCTCCAATCGAAAATATTTTCGGTGCCGGCCGAGCTCCCATTGAAAATATTTTCGGCACCGGTCGAGGTACTCTCAAAAATATTTTTGACGCCAGCCAAGCTTCCGTCGAAAATATTTTCGGAGCCGGCCGAGACCCTGTCGAAAATTTTTTCAGGGCCGTCCGAGCTCCCGTCGAAAATATTTTCGGCGCCGGCCGAGATCCCGTCGAAAATATTTTCGGGGCCGTCCGAGCCTCCGTCGAAAATATTTTTGGCACCGGCCAACACGCCGTCGAAAATATTTTTGGTGCCGGCCGAGCTCCAATCGAAAATATTTTCGGAGCCGGCCGAGCTGCAATCGAAAATATTTTCGGAGCCTTCTGAGCCCCCGTTAAAAATATTTTCAGTGCCGGCCGAGCTCCCGTCTAAAATATTTTCGGTGCCGGCCGAGCTCCCATCGAAAATATTTTCGGCACCGGACGAGGTACTGTCGAAAATATTTTCGGGGCCATCCGAGCTCCCGTCGAAAATATTTTTGACGCCGGCCGAGCTTCCGTCGAAAATATTTTCGGTGCCAGCCGAGATCCCGTCGAAAATATTTTCGGATTCGGCCGAGACCCTGTCGAAAATGTTTTCGGGGCCGTCCGAGCCTCCGTCGAAAATATTTTCGGCGCCATTCGAGGTCCCGTCGAAAGTATTTTCGGGGCCGGCCGAGCCTTTGTCGAAAATATTTTGGCACCGGCCAACACACCGTTGAAAATATTTTTGGTGCCGGCCGAGCCCCTGTTGAAAATATTTTCAGTGCGGGGCGAGATCCAATCGAAAATATTTTCGGAGCCGGCCGAGCTCCAATCGAAAATATTTTCGGAGCCGGCTGAGCTGCCGTCGAAAATATTTTCGGCACCGGTCGAGGTACTGTCGAAAATATTTTCGGGGCCGTCCGAGCCCCCGTTAAAAATATTTTTGGTGCCGGCCGAGCTCCCTTCGAAAATATTTTCGGCATCGGTCAAGGTCCTGTCGAAAATATTTTCGGGGCCGTCCGAGTTCCCGTCGAAAATATTTTTGACGCCGGCCGAGCTTCCGTTGAAAATATTTTCGATGCCGGCCACAATCCCATTGAAAATAATTTCGGAGCCGGCCGAGACCCCGTCGAATGTATTTTCAGGGCCCTCCGAGCCTCCGTCAAAAACATTTTTGGCACCGGCCAGCACGCTGTTGAAAATATTTTTGGTGCCGGCTGAGCTCTAATCGAAAATATTTTCGGGGCCGTCCTAGCCTCCGTCGAAAATATTTTCGGCGCCGTTCGAGGTCCCGTTGAAACTATTTTCGGGGCCGTCCGAGCCTCTGTCGAAAATATTTTGGCACCGGCCAACACGCCATCTAAAATAGTTTTGGTGCCGGCCGAGCCCCCGTTGAAAATATTTTCGGTGCCGGGCGAGCTCCAATCGAAAATATTTTCGGAGCCGGCCGAGCTTCCGTCGAAAATATTTTCAGGGCCGTCCGAGCCGCCGTTAAAAATATTTTCGGCACCGGCCGAGGTCCTGTCGAAAATATTTTCGGGGCCGTCCGAGCCCCCGTTAAAAGTATTTTTGGTGCCGGCCGAGACCCCGTCGAAAATATTTTCGGGGCCCTCCGAGCCTCCGTCGAAAACATTTTTGGCACCGGCCAACACACCATGGAAATATTTTTGGTGCCGACCGAGCTTCCGTCGAAAATATATTCGGTGCTGGCCGAGCTCCAATCGAAAATATTTTTGGTGCCGGCCGAGATCCTGTCGAAGATATTTTTGGTGCCGGCCGAGCTCCCATCGAAAATATTTTCGGAGCCGGCCGAGCTCCCGTCGAAAATATTTTCGGGGCCGTCCGAGCTCCCGTCGAAAATATTTTCGGCGCCAGCCGAGGTCCCGTCGAAACTATTTTCGGGGCTGTCCGAGCCTCTGTCGAAAATATTTTGGCACCGGCCAACACGCCGTCGAAAATATTTTTGGTGCCGGCCGAGCCCCCGTTGAAAATATTTTCAGTGCCAGCCGACCTCCCCCCTCGAAAATATTTTCGCCACCGGTCAAGGTACTGTCAAAAATATTTTCGGTGCCGGCCGATCTCCCATCAAAAATATTTTCGGTGCCGTCCGAGCTCCCGTCGAAAATATTTTCGGGGCCGTCCGAGCTCCTGTCGAAAATATTTTGGATGCCAGCTGAGCCTCCGTCGAAAATATTTTCGGTGCCAGCTGGGCCCCCGTCGAAAATATTTTTGGCACCGGCCAACACGCCGTCGAAAATATTTTCGGCGCCGTTCGCGGTCCCGTCAAAAATATTTTCGGCACCGGTCGAGGTACTGTCGAAAATATTTTCGGGGCCGTCCGAGCTCCCGTCGAAAATATTTTAGATGCCAGCCGAGCCTCCGTCGAGAATATTTTCGGTGCCAGCTGGGCCCCCGTCGAAAATATTTTTGGCACCGGCCAACACGCCGTCGAAAATATTTTCGGCGCCGTTCGCGGTCCCGTCGAAAATATTTTCGGCACCGGTCGAGGGAATGTCGAAAATATTTTCGGGGCCGTCCGAACTCCCGTTGAAAATATTTCTGACGCCGGACGAGCTTCCGTCGAAAATATTTTCGGTGCCGGCCGAGATCCTGTCGAAGATATTTTCGGTGGTGGCCGAGCCGCCGTCGAAAATATTTTCGGCACCGGTCGAGGTACTGTCGAAAATATTTTCGGGGCCGGCCGAGCCCCCGTTGAAAATATTTTCAGTGCCGGCCGAGCTGCAATCGAAAATACTTTTGGTGCCGGCCGAGCTCCCGTCGAAAATATTTTCGGAGCCGGTGGAGCTGCCGTTGAAAATATTTTCCGCAGTGGTCAAGGTACTGTCAAAAATATTTTCGGTGCCGGCCGAGCTCCCGTCTAAAATATTTTCGGTGCCGGCTGAGCTCCCATCGAAAATATTTTCGGCACCGGACGAGGTACTGTCGAAAGTATTTTCGGGGCCATTCTAGCTCCCGTCGAAAATATTTTTGACGCCCCCCGAGCTTCTGTCGAAAATATTTTCGCTGCCAGCCGAGATCCCGTCGAAAATATTTTCGAAGCCGGCCGAGATCCCGTCGAAAATATTTTCGGAGCCGGCCAAGCCGCCTTCGAAAATATTTTAGGCACCGGCCGAGCCTCCATTGATAATATTTTCGGTGCTGGATGAGACACCGACGAAAATATTTTCGGTGCCGGCCGGGACCCCGTCTAAAATATTTTCGGTGCCGGTCAGAACCTTGTCGAAAATATTTTCGGCGCCGTTCGAGGTCCCGTCGAAACTATTTTCGGGGCCGTCCGAGCCTCCGTCGAAAACATTTTGGCACCGGCCAACACGCCGGCGAAAATATTTTCGGTGCCAGCCGAGCTCCCGTCGAAAGTATTATCGGAGCCGGCTGAGCTGCCGTCGAAAATATTTTCGCCACCGGTCAAGGTACTGTCAAAAATATTTTCGGTGCCTGCCGAGCTCCCGTCGAAAATATTTTCGGTGCCGGCCGAGATCCTGTCGAAGATATTTTCGGTGCCGGCCAAGCCCCTGTTAAAAATATTTTCGGTGCCGGCCGAGATCCTGTCGAAGATATTTTCGGTGCTGGCCGAGCCCCTGTTAAAAATATTTTCGGTGCCGGCCAAGATCCTGTCGAAAATATTTTCGGGGCCATCCGAGCTCCCGTCGAAAATATTTTTGACGCCGGCCGAGCTTCCGTCGAAAATATTTTCGGTGCCGGCCGAGCTCCAATCGAAAATATTTTCGGAGCCGGCCGAGCTCCCGTCGAAAATATTTTCTGAGCCGGCTGAGCTGCCGTCGAAAATATTTTCGCCACCGGTCAAGGTACTGTCAAAAATATTTTCGGTGCCGGCCGAGCTCCCGTCTAAAATATTTTCGGTGCCAGCTGAGCTGCCGTCGAAAATATTTTCGGCGCCGGTCGAGGTACTGTCGAAAATATTTTCGGGGCCGTCCGAGCCCCCGTTAAAAATATTTTCGTTGCCGGCCGAGCTCCCGTCGAAAATATTTTCGGCGCCGGCCGAGCTCCAATCGAAAATATTTTCAGAGCCGGCCGAGCTCCCGTCTAAAATATTTTCGGAGCCGGCTGAGCTGCCGTCGAAAATATTTTCGCCACCGGTCAAGGTACTGTCAAAAATATTTTCGGTGCCTGCCGAGCTCCCGTCGAAAATATTTTCGGTGCCGGCCGAGATCCTGTCGAAGATATTTTCGCTCCTGGCCGAGCTCCCATCGAAAATATTTTCGGCACCGGTCGAGGTCCTGTCGAAAATATTTTCGGGTCCGTCCGAGCTCCCGTCGAAAATATTTTTGACGCCGGCCGAGCTTCCGTCGAAAATATTTTCGGTGCCGGCCGAGCTGCAATCGAAAATATTTTCGGAGCCGGACGAGCTCCCGTCGAAAATATTTTCCGCACCGGTCAAGATACTGTCAAAAATATTTTCGGTGCCGGCCGAGCCGCCGTCGAAACTATTTTCGGTGCCGGCCGGGCCCCCGTCTAAAATATTTTCGGTGCTGGTCAGAACCTTGTCGAAAATATTTTCGGGGCCGGCCGAGCTTCCGTCGAAAATATTTTTGGTGCCGGCCCAGCCCCCGTCTAAAATATTTTCGGTGCCGGCCGAGATCCCGTCGAAAATATTTTTGACGCCGGCCGAGCTTCCGTCGAAAATATTTTCGGTGCCGGCCGAGATCCCGTCGAAAATATTTTCGGAGCCGGCCGAGCCGCCGTCGAAAATATTTTAGGCACCGGCTGAGCTCCCGTCGAAAATATTTTCGGCGCCGTTCGAGGTCCCGTCGAAAGTATTTTCGGGGCCGTCCTGCCTCCGTCGAAAACATTTTGGCACCGGCCAACACGCCGTCGAAAATATTTTTGGTGCCGGCCGAGCCCCCGTTGAAAATATTTTCGGTGCCGGCCGAGCTCCAATCGAAAATATTTTTGGAGCTGGCCGAGCTCCCGTCAAAAATATTTTCGGAGCCGGTCGAGCTCCCATCGAAAATATTTTTGACGCCGGCCGAGCTTCCGTAGAAAATATTTTCGGTGCCAGCCGAGATCCCGTTGAAAATATTTTCGGAGCCGGCCGAGACCCCGTCGAATATATTTTCGGGGCCCTCCGAGCCTCCGTCGAAAACATTTTTGGCACCGGCCAACACGCCGTCGAAAATATTTTTGGTGCCGGCCGAGTCCCCGTTGAAAATATTTTCGGAGCCGGCTCAGCCGCCGTCGAAAATATTTTCGGCACCGGTCGAGGTACTGTCGAAAATATTTTCGGGGCCGTCCGAGCTCCCGTCAAAAATATTTCTTACGCCGGACGAGATTCCGTCGAAAATATTTTTGGTGCCGGCCAAGATCCTGTCGAAGATATTTTCGGTGCCGGCCGAGCTCCCGTCGAAAATATTTTCGGCACCGGTCGAGGTACTGTCGAAAATATTTTCGGAGCCGTCCGAGCTCCCATTGAAAAAATTTTCGACGCCGGCCAAGATCCCTTCGAAAATATTTTCGGAGCCGGCCAAGACCCCATCTAAAATATTTTCGGGGCCGTCCGAGCTCCTGTCGAAAATATTTTGGACACCGGCCTAGATCCCGTTGAAAATATTTTCGGTGCCAGGCGGGCCCCCGTCGAAAATATTTTTGGTGCCGGCCGAGCCCCCGTTGAAAATATTTTCGGTGCCGGCTGAGTCCCGTCTAAAATATTTTCGGTGCCAGGCGGGCCCCCGTCGAAAATATTTTCGGTGCCGGCCGAGCCCCCATCGAAAATATTTTCGGCGCAGTTCAAGGTCCCGTCGAAAATATTGTCGGAGCCGGCCGAGACCCGGTCGAAAATATTTTCGGTGCCGGCCGAGCTCCCGTCGAAAATATTGTCGGAGCCAGTCAGAACCTTGTCGAAAATATTTTCGGGGCCGTACGAGCTCCCGTCGAAAGTATTTTTGACGCCGGTAAAGCTTTCGTCGAAAATATTTTCGGTGCCGGCTGAGACACCGTCGAAAATATTTTCGGTGCTGGCCGGAATCTTTTCAAAAATATTTTCGGTGCCAGCCGAGTCCCGGTCGAAAATATTTTCGGTGCCGGCTGAGACACCGTCGAAAATATTTTCGGTGCCGGCTGGCCCCCCGTCTAAAATATTTTTGGTGCCGGCTGAGGTCCCGATGAAAATATTTTCTGTATCGGCCGAGCTGCCATCAAAAATATATCGGTGCCGGCTGAGACACCATCGAAAATATTTTCAGTGCCGGCCGAGGCTCCGTCAAAAATATTTCTGGTGCCGGCTGAGGTCCCGTCGAAAATATTTTCGGTGCCGGCCGGAATCTTGTCCAAAATATTTTCGGTGCCAGCCGAGTCCCGGTCGAAAATATTTTCGGTGCCGGCTGAGACACCGTCGAAAATATTTTCGGTGCCGGCCGGAATCTTGTCGAAAATATTTTCAGTGCCACCCGAGTCCCCGTCGAAAATATTTTCAGTGCTGGCTGAGACACCTTCGAAAATATTTTCAGTGACGGCTGAGCCGCCGTCAAAAATTTTTTCGGTGCCGGCCGAGCCGCTGTCGAAAATTTTTTCGGTGCCGGCCGAGCCGCCGTCGAAAATATTTTCGGTGCCGGCTGAGGTCCCGACGAAAATATATTTGGTGCCGGCTGAGGTCCTGACAAAAATATTTTCTGTATCGGCCGAGCTGCCATCAAAAATATATCGGTGCCGGCTGAGAGACCATCGAAAATATTTTCAGTGCCGGCCGAGGCTCCGTCAAAAATATTTTTGGTGCCGGCTGAGGTCCCGTCGAAAATATTTTCTGTGCCGGCCGGAATCTTGTCGAAAATATTTTCGGTGCCAGCCGAGTCCCGGTCGAAAATATTTTCGGTGCCGGCTGAGACACCGTCTAAAATATTTTTGGTGCCGGATGAGGTCCCGACGAAAATATTTTCTCTATCAGCCGAGCTGCCGTCGAAAATATATCTGTGCCGGCTGAGACACCATCGAAAATATTTTCGGAGCCGGCCGAGACCCCGTCAAAAATTTTTTCGGTGCTGGCCGAGCCGCCGTCGAAAATATTTTCGGTGCCAGCCGAGCCTCCGTTGAAAATATTTTTGGTGCCGGCTGAGACACCGTCGAAAATATTTTCGGTGCCGGCCGAGCTCTCGTTGAAAATATTTTTGGTGCCGGCTGAGGACCCGTCGAAAACTTTTTCGGTGCCGGTCGAGCTCCCGTCAAAAATATTTTCAGAGCCGGCCGAGCCCCCGTCGAAAATATTTTCGGTGCCGGCCGAGACACCGTCGAAAATATTTCCGGTGCCTGCCAAGCCCCCGTCGAAAAATTTTTCGGTGCCAGCTGAGTCTCCATTGAAAATATTTTCGCTGTTGGCCGGAAACTTGCCGAAAATATTTTCGGAGCTGGCCAAACTCCCGTCGAAAATATTTTCTGTATCGGCCGAGCTCCCGTCAAAAATATTTTGGACGCCGTCTGAGCGTCCGTCGAAAATATTTTCGGTGCCGGCTGAGACACCATCGAAAATATTTTCTGTGCTGGCTGGAATCTTGTCGAAAATATTTTCGGTGCCAGCCGAGTCCCGGTCGAAAATATTTTTGGTGCCGGCTGAGACACCGTCGAAAATATTTTCGGTGCCGGCTGGCCCCCCGTCTAAAATATTTTTAGTGCCGGCTGAGGTCCCGATGAAACTATTTTCTGTATCGGCCGAGCTGCCGTCGAAAATATATCGGTGCCAGGTGAGACACCATCGAAAATATTTTCAGTGCCGGCCGAGGCTCCGTCAAAAATATTTCTGGTGCCGGCTGAGGTCCCGTCGAAAATATTTTCTGTATCGGCCGAGCTGCTGTCGAAAATATATCGGTGCTGGCTGAGACATCATCGAAAATATTTTCAGTGACGGCTGAGCCGCCGTCAAAAATTTTTTCGGTGCCGGCCGAGCCGCTGTCGAAATTTTTTTCGGTGCCGGCCGAGCCGCCGTCGAAAATATTTTCGGTGCCGGCTGAGGTCCCGACGAAAATATATTTGGTGCCGGCTGAGGTCCCGACAAAAATATTTAATGTATCGGCCGAGCTGCCATCGAAAATATATCGGTGCCGGCTGAGAGACCATCGAAAATATTTTCGGTGCCGGCCGAGGCTCCGTCAAAAATATTTTCAGAGCCGGCCGAGACCCGGTCGAAAATATTTTCGGCACCGTGTGAGATCCCGTCAAAAATATTTTGGATGCCGGCCGAGCCTCAGTCGAAAATATTTTCAGTGCCGGCTGAGACACCGTCGAAAATATTTTCGGTGCCGGCCGAGCTCTCGTTGAGAATATTTTTGGTGCCGGCTGAGGACCCGTCGAAAACTTTTTCGGTGCCGGTCGAGCTCCCGTCAAAAATATTTTCAGAGCCGGCCGAGCCCCCGTCGAAAATATTTTCGGTGCCGGCCGAGACACCGTCGAAAATATTTTCGGTGCCGGCCGGAACCTTGTCTAAGATATTTTTGGTGCCGGCCGAGGTCCCGTCAAAAGTGTTTTCGGTGCTGGCCGAGCCCCCGTTGAAAATATTTTCAGGCCTGGCCGAGCTCCCGTCGAAAATATTTTGGATGCCGGCCGAGGATCCGTCGAAAATATTTTTGGAGCCGGCCGAGACCCCGTCGAAAATATTTTCGGAGCCGGCCGAGATCCCGTCGAAAATATTTTCGGAGCCGGCCGAGACCCGGTCGAAAATATTTTGGACGCCGGCCGAGCCTCCGTCGAAAATATTTTCGGTGCCGGCTGAGACACCGTCGAAAATATTTTCGGTGCCGGCCGAGCTGTCGTTGAAAATATTTTTGGTGCCGGCTGAGGACCCGTCGAAAACTTTTTCGGTGCCGGCCGAGACACCGTTGAAAATATTTTCGGTGCCGGCCGGAATCTTGTCAAAAATATTTTCGGTGCCAGCCGAGTCCCGGTAGAAAATATTTTCGGTGCCGGCCGGAATCTTGTCAAAAATATTTTCGGTGCCAGCCGAGTCCCGGTCGAAAAATATTTTCGGTGCCGGCTGAGACAACATCGAAAATATTTTCGGTGCCGGCTGGCCCCCCGTCAAAAATATTTTTGGTGCCGGCTGAGGTCCCATCTAAAATATTTTCGGTGCCGGCAAAGCCGCCATCGAAAATATTTTCTGCACCGGTCGAGGTACTGTCGAAAATATTTTCGGGGCTGTCCGTGCTCCCATCGAAAATATTTTTGACGCCGACCGAGCTTCCGTCAAAAATCTTTTGGATGCCAGCCGAGCCTCCGTCGAAAATATTTTCGGTGCCAGCTGGGCCCCCGTCGAAAATAATTTTAGCACCGGCCAACACGCCGTCGAAAATATTTTCGGTGCCATTCGCGGTCCCGTCGAAAATATTTTCGGCACCGGTCGAGGTACTGTCGAAAATATTTTCGGGGCCGTCCGAGCTGCCGTTGAAAATATTTTTGACGCCGGCGGAGCTTCCGTTGAAAATATTTTCGGCGCCGGCCGAGCTCCCGTCGAAAATGTTTTCGGAGCCGGCCGAGCCGCTGTCGAAAATATTTTCGGTGCCGGCCAGGCCCCCGTCTAAAATATTATCGGTGCCGGTGAGAACCTTGTCGAAAACATTTTCGGGGCCGGCCGAGCTCCCGTCGAAAATATTTTAGACGCCGGCCAAGCTTCCGTCGAAAACATTTTCGGTGCCGTTCGAGACCCTGTCGAAAACATTTTCGGGGCCGTCTGAGCCTCCGTCGAAAACGTTTTTGGCACCGGCCAACACGCCGTCGAAAATATTTTCGGCACCGGTCGAGGTCCTGTCGAAAATATTTTCGTTGCCATCCGAGCTGCCGTCGAAAATATTTTCGGCACCGGACAAGGTACTGTCAAAAATATTTTCGGTGCCGGCCGAGCTCCCATCTAAAATATTTTTGGCACCGGTCGAGGTACGGTCGAAAATATTTTCGGGGCCGTCCGAGCCTCCGTCGAAAACATTTTGGCACCGGCCAACACGCCGTCGAAAATATTTTTGGTGCCAGCCGAGCCCCCGTTGAAAATATTTGCGGTGATGGCCGAACTCCCATCGAAAATATTTTCGGAGCCGGCCGAGCTCCCGTCGAAAATATTTTCGGAGCCGGCTGAGCTCCCGTCGAAAATATTTTCGCCACCGGTCAAGGTACTGTCAAAAATATTTTAGGTGCCGGCCGAGCTCCCGTCTAAAATATTTTCGTAGCCGGCTGAGCTGCCGTCGAAAATATTTTCGCCACCGGTCAAGGTACTGTTAAAAAAATTTTCAGTGCCGGCCGAGCACCCGTCTAAAATATCTTCGGTGCCGGCCGAGCTCCCATCGAAAAAATTTTCGGCACCGGTCAAGGTCCTGTTGAAAATATTTTCGTGGCCGTCCGAGCTCCCGTCGAAAATATTTTTGACGCCGACCGAGCTTCCGTCGAAAATATTTTGGATTGCAGCCGAGCCTCCGTCGAAAATATTTTCGGTGCCAGCTGGGCCCCCGTCGAAAATATTTTTGGCACCGGCCAACACGCCATTGAAAATATTTTCGGCGCCGATCGCGGTCCCATCGAAAATATTTTCGGTGCCGGCCGAGGTCCTGTCGAAAATATTTTCGGGGCCGTCCGAGCTCCCGTCGAAAATATTTTGGATGCCGGCCGAGACCTTGTCGAAAATATTTTCGGGGCCGGCCGAGCTCCCATCGAAAATATTTTCGGCACCGGACGAGGTACTGTTGAAAATATTTTTGGGGCCATCCGAGCTCCCGTCGAAAATATATTTGACGCCGGCGTAGCTTCCCCCGAAACTATTTTTGGTGCCGTCCAAGCCCCCGTTGAAAATATTTTCGGAGCCGGCCGAGACCCTGTCGAAAATATTTTCGGGGCCGTCCGAGCTCCCGTCGAAAACATTTTCGGCACCGGTCAAGGTACTGTCAAAACTATTTTCGGGGCCGTCCGAGCATCCGTTGAAAACATTTTGGCACCGTCCAACACGCCGTCGAAAATATTTTCGGTGCCGGCCGAGCCCCCGTTGAAAATATTTTCGGTGCCGGCCGAGCTCCAATTCGAAATATTTTCGGAGCCGGCCGAGCTCCCGTTGAAAATATTTTTGGAGCCGGCTGAGCTGCCATCGAAAAAATTTTCGCCACCGGTCAAGGTACTGTCAAAAATATTTTCGGTTCCGGCCGAGGTACTGTCGAAAATATTTTCGGAGCCGTCCGAGCTCCCGTCGAAAATATTTTTGACGCCGGCGGAGCTTCCGTTGAAAATATTTTCGGTGCCGGCCGAGATCCCGTCGAAAATATTTTCGGAGCCGGCCGAGACCCTGTCGAAAATATTTTCGGGGCCGTCTGAGCCTCCGTCGAATATATTTTCGGCGCCGTTCGAGGTCCCGACAAAAGTATTTTCGGGGCCGTCCGAGCCTCTGTCGAAAACATTTTGGCACCGGCCAACACGCCGTCTAAAATATTTTCGGTGCCAGCCAAGATCCCGTTGAAAATATTTTCGGAGCCGGCCGAGACCCCGTCAAATGTATTTTCGGGGCCCTCTGAGCCTCAGTCAACAACATTTTTGGCACCGGCCAACACGCAGTTGAAAATATTTTTGGTGCCAGCCGAGCCCCCGATGAAAATATTTTCAGTGCCGGTGGAGCTGCAATCGAAAATATTTTCCGCACCGGTCGAGGTACTGTCAAAAATATTTTCGGTGCCGGCCGAGCTCCCGTCTAAAATATTTTCGGGGCCGGCCGAGCTCCCATCGAAAATATTTTCGGAACCGGACGAGGTACTGTCGAAAATATTTTCGGGGCCATCCGAGCTCGCATCGAAAATATTTTTGACGCCGGCGGAGCTTCCGTCGAAAATATTTTCGGAGCCGGCTGATCTGCCGTCGAAAATATTTTCGCCACCGGTCAAGGTACTGTCAAAAATATTTTCGGTGCCGGCCGAGCCGCAGTCGAAAATATTTTTGGCACTGGTCAAGGTCCTGTCGAAAATATTTTCGGGGCCGTCCGAGCTCCCGTTGAAAATATTTTTGACGCCGGCGGAGCTTCCTTTGAAAATATTTTCGGAGCCGGCCGAGCTCCAAGTCGAAATATTTTCGGAGCCGGCCGAGCTCCCATCGAAAAAATTTTCGGCACCGGTCAAGGTCCTGTTGAAAATATTTTCAGGGCTGTCGGAGCTCCCGTCGAAAATATTTTTGACGCCGACCGAGCTTCCGTCAAAAATATTTTGGATTGCAGCCGAGCCTCCGTCAAAAATATTTTCGGTGCAAGCTGGGCCCCCGTCGAAAATATTTTTGGCACCGGCCAACACGCCGTTGAAAATATTTTCGGCGCCGTTCGCGGTCCCATCGAAAATATTTTCGGTGCCGGCCGAGCCCCCGTTGAAAATATTTTCGGTGCCGGCCGAGCTCCAATTCGAAATATTTTCGGAGCCGGCCGAGCTCCCGTCAAAAATATTTTTGGAGCCGGCTGAGCTGCCATCGAAAATATTTTCGCCACCGGTCAAGGTACTGTCAAAAATATTTTCGGTGCCGGCCGAGCTCCCGTCGAAAATATTTTCGGTGCCGGCCGAGGTACTGTCGAAAATATTTTCGGAGCCGTCCGAGCTCCTGTCGAAAATATTTTTGACACCGGCGGAGCATCCGTTGAAAATATTTTCGGTGCCGGACGAGCTTCCGTCGAAAATATTTTCGGAGCCGGCCGAGATCCCGTTGAAAATATTTTCGGTGCCGGCCGAGCTCCCGTCTAAAATATTTTCGGTGCCGGCCGAGGTACTGTGGAAAATATTTTCGGAGCCGTCCGAGCTCCCGTTGAAAATATTTTTGACGCCGGCGGAGCTTCCGTTGAAAATATTTTTGGAGCCGGCTGAGACCCTGTCGAAAATATTTTCGGGGCCGTCTGAGCCTCCGTCGAATATATTTTCGGCGCCGTTCGAGGTCCCGACAAAAGTATTTTCGGGGCCGTCCGAGCCTCTGTCGAAAACATTTTGGCACCGGCCAACACGCCGTCTAAAATATTTTCGGTGCCAGCCAAGATCCCGTTGAAAATATTTTCGGAGCCGGCCGAGACCCCGTCAAATGTATTTTCGGGGCCCTCCGAGCCTCCGTCAACAACATTTTTGGCACCGGCCAACACGCCGTTGAAAATATTTTTGGTGCCGGCCGAGCCCCCGTTGAAAATATTTTCAGTGCCGGTCGAGATCCCGTCGAAAATATTTTCCGCACCGGTCGAGGTACTGTCAAAAATATTTTTGGTGCCGGCCGAGCTCCCGTCTAAAATATTTTCGGGGCCGGCCGAGCTCCCATCGAAAATATTTTTGACGCCGGCGGAGCTTCCGTCGAAAATATTTTCGGAGCCGGCTGAGCTGCCATCGAAAATATTTTCGCCACCGGTCAAGGTACTGTCAAAAATATTTTCGGTGCCGGCCGAGCTCCCGTCTGAAATATTTTCGGAGCCAGCTGAGCTGCCGTCGAAAATATTTTCGGGGCCGTCCGAGCTCCCGTTGAAAATATTTTCGGTGCCGTCCGAGCTCCCGTCTAAAATATTTTCGGTGCCGGCCGAGCCGCAGTCGAAAATATTTTCGGCACCGGTCGAGGTACTGTCGAAAATATTTTCGGGGACGTCCGAGCTCCCGTTGAAAATATTTTTGACGCCGGCGGAGCTTCCTTTGAAAATATTTTCGGAGCCGGCCGAGCTCCCGTTTAAAATATTTTCGGCGCCGTCCGAGGTCCCGTCGAAAATATTTTCGGCGCCGTTCGAGGTCCCGTCGAAACTATTTTCGGGGCCGTCTGAGCCTCCGTCGAAAACATTTTTGTCACCGGCCAACACGCCGTCGAAAATATTTTTGCTGCCGCCGAGCCCCCGTTGAAAATATTTTCGGTGCCAGCCGAGCTCCAATCGAAAATATTTTCGGAGCCGGCCGAGCTCCCATCTAAAATATTTTCAGTGCCGGCCGAGCTCCCATCGAAAATATTTTCGGCACCGGTCGAGGTCCTGTCGAAAATATTTTCGGGGCTGTCCGAGTTTCCGTCGAAAATATTTTCAGTGCCGGCCGAGATCCTGTCGAAAATTTTTTCGGTGCCGGCCGAGCTCCCGTCTGAAATATTTTCGGAGCCGGCTGAGCTGCCGTCGAAAATATTTTCGCCACCGGTCGAGGTCCTGTCGAAAATATTTTCGGGGCCATCCGAGCTCCCGTCGAAAATATTTTTGACGCCGGCCAAGCTTCCGTCGAAAATATTTTCGGTGCAGGCCGAGACCCAGTCGAAAATATTTTCAGGGCCGTCTGAGCCTCCGTCGAAAACATTTTTGGCACCGGCCAACACGCCGTCGAAAATATTTTCGGAGCCGCCCGAGCCCCCGTTAAAAATATTTTCGGTGCCGGCCGAGCTCCAATCGAAAATATTTTCGGTGCCGGCCGAGGTCCAATCGAAAATATTTTCGGAGCCGGCTGAGCTGCCGTCGAAAATATTTTCGCCACCGGTCAAGGTACTGTCAAAAATATTTTCGGTGCCGGCCGAGCTCCCGTGTAAAATATTTTCGGTGCCGGACGAGCCGCCGTCGAAAATATTTTCGGCACCGATCGAGGTCCTGTCGAAAATAGTTTCGGGGCCGTCCGAGCTCCCGTCGAAAATATTTTTGGCACCGGCCAAGCTGCCGTCGAAAATATTTTCGGTGCCGGCCGAGATCCCGTCGAAAATATTTTCGGTGCCGGCCGAGCCGCCTTCGAAAATATTTTAGGCACCGGCCGAGCCCCCATCGAAAATATTTTCGGTGCCGGCCGAGCCCCCGTCTAAAATATTTTCGGTGCCGGACAGAACCTTGTCGAAAATATTTTTGGGGCCATCCGAGCTCCCGTCTAAAATATTTTCGGCACCGGTCGAGGTACTGTCGAAAATATTTTCGGGGCCATCCGAGCTCCCGTCTAAAATATTTTCGGAGCCGGCCGATATCCCATCGAAACTATTTTCGGCACCGGTCGAGGTACTGTCGAAAATATTTTCGGTGCCGTCCGAGCTCTCATCGAAAATATTTTTGACGCCGGCCGAGCTTCCGTCGAAAATATTTTGGATGCCAACCGAGCCTCCATCGAAAATATTTTCGGAGCCGGCTGAGCTGCCGTCGAAAATATTTTCGGCACCGGTCGAGGTCCTGTCGAAAATATTTTCGGGGCCGTCCGAGCTCCCGTCGAAAATATTTCTGACACCGGACGAGCTTCCGTCGAAAATATTTTCGGTGCCGGCCGAGATCCTGTCGAAGATATTTTCGGTGCCGGCCGAGCCCCCGTCGAAAATATTTTCGGTGCCGGCCGAGCCGCCGTCGAAAATATTTTCGGCACCGGTCAAGACCCCGTCGAAAATATTTTCGGGGCCGTCCGAGCCGCCGTTAAAAATATTTTCGGCACCGGTCAAGACCCCGTCGAAAATATTTTCGGTGCCGGCCGAGCTCCCGTCTAAAATATTTTCGGTGCTGGACGAGCCGCCGTCGAAAATATTTTCGGCACCGGTGGAAGTCCTGTCGAAAATAGTTTCGGGGCCGTCCGAGCTCCCGTCGAAAATATTTTTGACGCCGGCGGAGCTTCCGTCGAAAATATTTTCGGTGCCGGCCGAGATCCCATCGAAAATATTTTCGACACCGGTCGAGGTTCTGTCGAAAATATTTTTGGGGGCCGTCTGAGCTCCCGTTGAAAATATTTTTGACGCCGGCGGAGCTTCCGTCGAAAATATTTTCGGTGCCGGCCGAGATCCCGTTGAAAATATTTTCGGAGCCGGCCGAGACCCCGTCGAATATATTTTCGGGGCCCTCCGAGCCTCCGTCGAAAACATTTTTGGCACCGGCCAACACGCCGTCGAAAATATTTTTGGTGCCGGCCGAGCCCCCGTTGAAAATATTTTCGGTGCCGGCCGAGCTCCAATCGAAAATATTTTCGGAACCGGCCAAGCTGCCGTCGAAAATATTTTCGGAACCGGCTAAGCTGCCGTCGAAAATATTTTCCGCACCGGTCAAGGTACTGTCAAAAATATTTTCGGTGCCGGACGAGCTTCCGTCGAAAATATTTTCGGTGCCGGCCGAGATCCTGTCGAAGATATTTTCGGTGCCGGCCGAGCTCCCGTCGAAAATATTGTCGGTGCCGGACGAGCTCCCGTCGAAAATATTGTCGGAGCCGGCCGAGCCGCCGTCTAAAATATTTTCGGTGCCTGCCAGAACCTTGTCAAAAAAATTTTCAGGGCCTTCCGAGCTCCAGTCGAAAATATTTTTGACGCCGGCCAAGCTTCCGTCGAAAATATTTTCGGTGCCGGCCGAGACCCTGTCAAAAACGTTTTTGGCACCGGCCAACACGCCGTCGAAAATATTTTTGGTGCCGGCCGAGCCCCGTTAAAAATATTTTTGGTGCCGGCCGAGATCCCATCTAAAATATTTTTGGCACCGGTCGAGGTCCTGTCGAAAATATTTTCGGGGCCGAACGAGCTCCGGTTGAAAATATTTTTGACACCGGCCGAGCTTCCGTCGAAAATATTTTCGGTGCCGGCCGAGCTCCCGTCTAAAATATTTTCGGAGAAGGCCGAGCTCCCATTGAAAATATTTTCGGCACCGGACGACATACTGTCGAAAATATTTTCGAGGCCATCCGAGCTCCCGTTGAAAATATTTTTGACGCCGGCCGAGCTTCCGTCGAAAATATTTTCGGTGCCGTCCGAGCTCCCGTCGAAAATATTTTCGGTGCCGTCCGAGCTCCCGTCTAAAATATTTTCGGTGTTAGGCAGGCCCCCGTCGAAAATAATTTCGGTGCCGGGCGAGCCGCCGTCGAAAATATTTTCGGTGCCGGCCGAGCCCCCGTTGAAAATATTTTCGGTGCCGTCTGAGCTCCAATCGAAAATATTTTCGGAGCCGGCCGAGATCCCATCGAAAATAGTTTTGGAGCCGGCTGAGCCTCCATCAAAAATATTTTCGGTGCCAGCTGGGCCCCCGTCGAAAATATTTCTGACGCCGGACGAGCTTCCGTCGAAAATATTTTCGGTGCCGGCCGAGATCCTGTCGAATATATTTTCGGTGCCGGCCGAGCTCCCGTCGAAAATATTTTCGGCACCGGCCGAGCTCCCATCGAAAATATTTTCGGGGCCGTGTGAGCTCCCGTTGAAAATATTTTTGACGCCAGCCGAGCCGCCGTCGAAAATATTTTCGCAGCCGGCCAAGCTCCCGTCTAAAATATTTTCGGTGCCGGCCGAGCCTCTGTCGAAAACATTTTTGGCACCGGCCAACACGCCGTCGAAAATATTTTCGGGGCCGTCCAAGGCCCCGTTAAAAATATTTTCAGTGCCGGCCGAGCTCCCGTCTAAAATATTTTCGGTGCCGGCCGAGCTCCCATCGAAAATATTTTCTGCACCGGTCGAGGTCCTGTCGAAAATATTTTCTGGGCCGTCCGATCTCCCGTCGAAAATATTTTTGACGCTGGCCGAGCTTCCGTCGAAAATATTTTCGGTGCCGGCCGAGATCCCATCGAAAATATTTTCGGAGCCGGCCAAGCCGCCGTCGAAAATATTTTAGGCACCGGCCGAGTCTCCATCGAAAATATTTTCGGTGCCGGATGAGACACCGATGAAAATATTTTCGGTGCCGGCCGGGCCCCCGTCTAAAATATTTTCGATGCCGCTCAGAACCTTGTCGAAAATATTTTTGGTGCCGGCTGAGCTCCCGTCGAAAATATTTTTGACGCTGGCAAAGCTTCCGTCGAAAATATTTTCGGTGCCGGCCGAGACCCCATCTAAAAGATTTTCGGGGCCATCCGAGCCTCCGTCGAAAACACTTTTGGCACCGGCCAACACGCCGTCGAAAATATTGTCGGTGCCGGCCGAGCCCCTGCTAAAAATATTTTCGGTGCTGGCCGAGCTCCCATCTAAAATATTTTCGGTGCTGGCCGAGCTCCCATTGAAAATATTTTCGGCACCGGTCGAGGTACTCTCAAAAATATTTTTGACGCCAGCCAAGCTTCCGTCGAAATATTTTCGGTGCCGGCCGAGATCCCGTCGAAAATATTTTCGGCGCCGTTCGAGGTCCCGTGAAAACTATTTTCGGGGCCGTCCGAGCCTCCGTCGAAAACATTTTTGGCACCGGCCAACACGCCGTCGAAAATATTTTTGGTGCCGGCCGAGCCCCCTTGAAAATATTTTCGGTGCCGGGCGACCTCCAATCGAAAATATTTTCGGAGCCGGCCGAGCTCCCATAGAAAATATTTTCGGAGCCGGCTGAGCTGCCGTCGAAAATATTTTCGGCACCGGTCCAGGTACTGTCGAAAATATTTTCGGGGCCGTCCGAGCCCCCGTTAAAAATATTTTCGGTGCTGGCCGAGCTCCTGTCTAAAATATTTTCGGTGCCGGCCGAGCTCCCATCGAAAATATTTTCGGCACCGGTCGAGGTCCTGTCGAAAATATTTTCGGGGCCGGCCGAGCTCCAATCGAAAATATTTTTGGTGCCGGCCGAGCTCCCGTCTAAAATATTTTCGGAGCCGGCTGAGCTCCCGTCGAAAATATTTTCTGTGCTGGCCAAGCTCCCTTCGAAAATATTTTCGGAGCCGGCCGAGACCCCGTCGAATGTATTTTCAGGGCCCTCCGAGCCTCCGTCGAAAACATTTTTGGCACCGGCCAACACGCCGTCGAAAATATTTTTGGTGCCGGCCGAGCCCCCGTTGAAAATATTTTCGGTGCCGGCCGAGCTCCAATCGAAAATATTTTCGGAGCCGGCCGAGCTCCCGTCGAAAATATTTTCGGGGCCGTCCGAGCTCCCGTCTAAAATATTTTTGACGCCGGCTGAGCTTCCGTTGAAAATATTTTCAATGCCGGCCACGATCCCGTTGAAAATATTTTCGGTGCCGGCCGAGATCCCGTTAAAAATATTTTCGGTGCCGGCCGAGACCCCGTCGAAAATATTTTCGGAGCCGGCCGAGCTCCCGTCGAAAATATTTTCGGGGCCGTCCGAGCTCCCGTCGAAAATATTTTCGGCACCGTCCGAGGTCCCGTCGAAACTATTTTCGGGGCTGTCCAAGCCTCTGTCCAAAATATTTTAGCACCGGCCAACACGCCGTCGAAAATATTTTTGGTGCCGGCCGAGCCCCCGTTGAAAATATTTTCGGTGCCGGCCGATCTCCCGTCAAAAATATTTTCGGTGCCGGCCGAGCCACCGTCGAAAATATTTTCGGCACCGGTCGAGGTACAGTTGAAAATATTTTCAGGGCCGTCCGAGCCGCCGTTAAAAATATTTTCGGTGCCGGCCGAGCTCCCGTCTAAAATATCTTCGGAGCCGGTCGAGCTCCCTTCGAAAATATTTTCGGCACCGGTCGAGGTCCTGTCGAAAATATTTTCGGGGCCGTCGGAGCTCCCGTTGAAAATATTTTTGACGCCGGCGGAGCTTCCGTCGAAAATATTTTCTGTGCCGGCCGAGATCCCGTTGAAAATATTTTCGGCGCCGTTCGAGGTCCCGTCGAGTATATTTTCGGGGCCCTTCGAGCCTCCGTCGAAAACATTTCTGGCACCGGCCAACACGCCGTCGAAAATATTTTTGGTGCCGACCGAGCTTCCGTTGAAAATATATTCGGTGCTGGCCGAGCTCCAATCGAAAATATTTTCGGTGCCGGCCAAGATCCTGTCGAAGATATTTTTGGTGCCGGCCGAGCTCCCGTCGAAAATATTTTCGGAGCCGGCCGAGCTCCCGTCGAAAATATTTTTGACGCCAGCCGAGCTTCTGTCAAAAATATTTTCGGGGCCGTCCGAGCTCCCGTTGAAAATATTTTCGGCACCGGACGAGGTACTGTCGAAAATATTTTCGGGGCCATCCGAGCTCCCGTCGAAAATGTTTTTGACGCCGGCCGAGCTTCCGTTGAAAATATTTTCAGTGCCGGATGAGATCCCGTCGAAAATATTTCCGGCACCGGTCGAGGTACTGTTGAAAATATTTTCGGGGCCGTCCGAGCCCCCTTTAAAAATATTTTCGGTGCCGGCCGAGCTCCAATCGAAAATATTTTCGGCTCCGGCCGAGCTCCCATCGAAAATATTTTCGGGGCCGTCGGAGCTCCCGTCGAAAATATTTTTGACGCCGGCGGAGCTTCCGTCGAAAATATTTTCTGTGCCGGCCGAGATCCCGTTGAAAATGTTTTCGGAGCCGGCCGAGACCCCGTCGAATATATTTTCGGGGCCCTCCGAGCTTCCGTCGAAAACATTTTTGTCACCGGCCAACACGCCGTCGAAAATATTTTTGGTGCCGGCCGAGCTTCCGTCGAAAATATTTTCGGTGCTGGCCGAGCTCCAATTGAAAATATTTTCGGCACCGGTCGAGGTCCTGTCGAAGATATTTTCGGTGCCAGCCGAGCTTTCGTCGAAAATATTTTCGGTGCCGGCCGAGCCCCCGTTGAAAATATTTTCGGTGCCAGCCGAGCTGCAATCGAAAATATTTTCGCAGCCGGCCGAGCCGCCGTCGAAAATATTTTCGGCACCGGTCGAGGTAATCTCAAAAATATTTTCGGTGCCGGCCGAGCTCCCGTCTAAAATATTTTTGGTGCCGGCCGAGCTCCCATCGAAAATATTTTCGGCACTGGACGAGGTACTGTCGAAAATATTTTCGGGGCCATCCGAGTTCCCGTCGAAAATATTTTCGGCGCCGCTCGAGGTCCCGTTGAAACTATTTTCGGGGCCGTCCGAGCCTCCGTCAAAAACATTTTTGGCACCGGCCAACACGCCGTTGAAAATATTTTTGGTGCCGGCCGAGCCCCCGTTGAAAATATTTTCGGTGCCGGCCAGGCTGCAATCGAAAATATTTTCGCAGCCGCCCGAGCCGCCGTCGAAAATATTTTCCGCACCGGTCGAGGTACTGTCAAAAATATTTTCGGGGCCGGCCGAGCTCCTGTCTAAAATATTTTTGGTGCCAGCCAAGCTCCCATCGAAAATATATTTGGCACCGGACGAGTTACTGTCGAAAATATTTTCGGGGCCATCCGAGCTCCCATCGAAAATATTTTTGACGCCGGCCGAGCTTCCATCGAAAATATTTCCGGTGCCGGCCGAGATCCCGTCGAAAATATTTTCGGAGCCGTCCTAGCCTCCGTCGAAAATATTTTCGGCACCGGACGAGGTACTGTCGAAAATATTTTCGGGGCCATCCGAGCTCCCGTCGAAAATATTTTTGACGCCAGCCGAGCTTCCGTCGAAAATATTTTCGGCGACGTTCGAGGTCCCGTCGAAACTATTTTCGGGGCCGTCCGAGCCTCCGTCGAAAACATTTTTGGCACCATCCAACACGCCGTCAAAAATATTTTCGGGGCCGTCCAAGGCCCCGTTAAAAATATTTTCAGTGCCGGCCGAGCTCCCGTCTAAAATATTTTCGGTGCCGGCCGACCTCCCATCGAAAATATTTTCTGCACCGGTCGAGGTCCTGTCGAAAATATTTTCGGGGCCGTCCGATCTCCCGTCGAAAATATTTTTGACGCCGGCCGAGGGTCCGTCGAAAATATTTTCGGTGCCGGCCGAGATCCCATCGAAAATATTTTCGGAGCCAGCCAAGCCGCCGTCGAAAATATTTTAGGCACCGGCCGAGTCTCCATCGAAAATATTTTCGGTGCCGGATGAGACACCGACGAAAATATTTTCGGTGCCGGCCGGGCCCCCGTCTAAAATATTTTCGATGCCGCTCAGAACCTTGTCGAAAATATTTTTGGTGCCGGCTGAGCTCCCGTCGAAAATATTTTTGACGCTGGCAAAGCTTCCGTCGAAAATATTTTCGGTGCCGGCCAAGACCCCATCGAAAAGATTTTCGGGGCCATCCGAGCCTCCGTCGAAAACACTTTTGGCACCGGCCAACACGCCGTCGAAAATATTTTTGGTGCCGGCCGAGCCCCCTTGAAAATATTTTCGGTGCCGGGCGACCTCCAATCGAAAATATTTTCGGAGCCGGCCGAGCTCCCATAGAAAATATTTTCGGAGCCGGCTGAGCTGCCGTCGAAAATATTTTCGGTACCGGTCCAGGTACTGTCGAAAATATTTTCGGGGCCGTCCGAGCCCCCGTTAAAAATATTTTCGGTGCCGGCCGAGCTCCTGTCTAAAATATTTTCGGTGCCGGCCGAGCTCCCATCGAAAATATTTTCGGCACCGGTCGAGGTCCTGTCGAAAATATTTTTGGTGCCGGCCGAGCTCAAATCGAAAATATTTTTGGTGCCGGCTGAGCTCCCGTCTAAAATATTTTCTGTGCTGGCCAAGCTCCCTTCGAAAATATTTTCGGAGCCGGCCGAGATCCCGTCGAATGTATTTTCAGGGCCCTCCGAGCCTCCGTCGAAAACATTTTTGGCACCGGCCAACACGCCGTCGAAAATATTTTTGGTGCCGGCCGAGCCCCCGTTGAAAATATTTTTGGTGCCGGCCGAGCTCCCATCGAAAATATTTTCGGGGCCGTGTGAGCTCCCGTTGAAAATATTTTTGACGCCAGCCGAGCCGCCGTCGAAAATATTTTCGCAGCCGGCCAAGCTCCCGTCTAAAATATTTTCGGTGCCGGCCGAGCCTCTGTCGAAAACATTTTTGGCACCGGCCAACACGCCGTCGAAAATATTTTCGGGGCCGTCCAAGGCCCCGTTAAAAATATTTTCAGTGCCGGCCGAGCTCCCGTCTAAAATATTTTCGGTGCCGGCCGAGCTCCCATCGAAAATATTTTCTGCACCGGTCGAGGTCCTGTCGAAAATATTTTCTGGGCCGTCCGATCTCCCGTCGAAAATATTTTTGACGCTGGCCGAGCTTCCGTCGAAAATATTTTCGGTGCCGGCCGAGATCCCATCGAAAATATTTTCGGAGCCGGCCAAGCCGCCGTCGAAAATATTTTAGGCACCGGCCGAGTCTCCATCGAAAATATTTTCGGTGCCGGATGAGACACCGATGAAAATATTTTCGGTGCCGGCCGGGCCCCCGTCTAAAATATTTTCGATGCCGCTCAGAACCTTGTCGAAAATATTTTTGGTGCCGGCTGAGCTCCCGTCGAAAATATTTTTGACGCTGGCAAAGCTTCCGTCGAAAATATTTTCGGTGCCGGCCGAGACCCCATCGAAAAGATTTTCGGGGCCATCCGAGCCTCCGTCGAAAACACTTTTGGCACCGGCCAACACGCCGTCGAAAATATTGTCGGTGCCGGCCGAGCCCCTGCTAAAAATATTTTCGGTGCTGGCCGAGCTCCCATCTAAAATATTTTCGGTGCTGGCCGAGCTCCCATTGAAAATATTTTCGGCACCGGTCGAGGTACTCTCAAAAATATTTTTGACGCCAGCCAAGCTTCCGTCGAAATATTTTCGGTGCCGGCCGAGATCCCGTCGAAAATATTTTCGGCGCCGTTCGAGGTCCCGTGAAAACTATTTTCGGGGCCGTCCGAGCCTCCGTCGAAAACATTTTTGGCACCGGCCAACACGCCGTCGAAAATATTTTTGGTGCCGGCCGAGCCCCCTTGAAAATATTTTCGGTGCCGGGCGACCTCCAATCGAAAATATTTTCGGAGCCGGCCGAGCTCCCATAGAAAATATTTTCGGAGCCGGCTGAGCTGCCGTCGAAAATATTTTCGGCACCGGTCCAGGTACTGTCGAAAATATTTTCGGGGCCGTCCGAGCCCCCGTTAAAAATATTTTCGGTGCTGGCCGAGCTCCTGTCTAAAATATTTTCGGTGCCGGCCGAGCTCCCATCGAAAATATTTTCGGCACCGGTCGAGGTCCTGTCGAAAATATTTTCGGGGCCGGCCGAGCTCCAATCGAAAATATTTTTGGTGCCGGCCGAGCTCCCGTCTAAAATATTTTCGGAGCCGGCTGAGCTCCCGTCGAAAATATTTTCTGTGCTGGCCAAGCTCCCTTCGAAAATATTTTCGGAGCCGGCCGAGACCCCGTCGAATGTATTTTCAGGGCCCTCCGAGCCTCCGTCGAAAACATTTTTGGCACCGGCCAACACGCCGTCGAAAATATTTTTGGTGCCGGCCGAGCCCCCGTTGAAAATATTTTCGGTGCCGGCCGAGCTCCAATCGAAAATATTTTCGGAGCCGGCCGAGCTCCCGTCGAAAATATTTTCGGGGCCGTCCGAGCTCCCGTCTAAAATATTTTTGACGCCGGCTGAGCTTCCGTTGAAAATATTTTCAATGCCGGCCACGATCCCGTTGAAAATATTTTCGGTGCCGGCCGAGATCCCGTTAAAAATATTTTCGGTGCCGGCCGAGACCCCGTCGAAAATATTTTCGGAGCCGGCCGAGCTCCCGTCGAAAATATTTTCGGGGCCGTCCGAGCTCCCGTCGAAAATATTTTCGGCACCGTCCGAGGTCCCGTCGAAACTATTTTCGGGGCTGTCCAAGCCTCTGTCCAAAATATTTTAGCACCGGCCAACACGCCGTCGAAAATATTTTTGGTGCCGGCCGAGCCCCCGTTGAAAATATTTTCGGTGCCGGCCGATCTCCCGTCAAAAATATTTTCGGTGCCGGCCGAGCCACCGTCGAAAATATTTTCGGCACCGGTCGAGGTACAGTTGAAAATATTTTCAGGGCCGTCCGAGCCGCCGTTAAAAATATTTTCGGTGCCGGCCGAGCTCCCGTCTAAAATATCTTCGGAGCCGGTCGAGCTCCCTTCGAAAATATTTTCGGCACCGGTCGAGGTCCTGTCGAAAATATTTTCGGGGCCGTCGGAGCTCCCGTTGAAAATATTTTTGACGCCGGCGGAGCTTCCGTCGAAAATATTTTCTGTGCCGGCCGAGATCCCGTTGAAAATATTTTCGGCGCCGTTCGAGGTCCCGTCGAGTATATTTTCGGGGCCCTTCGAGCCTCCGTCGAAAACATTTCTGGCACCGGCCAACACGCCGTCGAAAATATTTTTGGTGCCGACCGAGCTTCCGTTGAAAATATATTCGGTGCTGGCCGAGCTCCAATCGAAAATATTTTCGGTGCCGGCCAAGATCCTGTCGAAGATATTTTTGGTGCCGGCCGAGCTCCCGTCGAAAATATTTTCGGAGCCGGCCGAGCTCCCGTCGAAAATATTTTTGACGCCAGCCGAGCTTCTGTCAAAAATATTTTCGGGGCCGTCCGAGCTCCCGTTGAAAATATTTTCGGCACCGGACGAGGTACTGTCGAAAATATTTTCGGGGCCATCCGAGCTCCCGTCGAAAACATTTTTGTCACCGGCCAACACGCCGTCGAAAATATTTTTGGTGCCGGCCGAGCTTCCGTCGAAAATATTTTCGGTGCTGGCCGAGCTCCAATTGAAAATATTTTCGGCACCGGTCGAGGTCCTGTCGAAGATATTTTCGGTGCCAGCCGAGCTTTCGTCGAAAATATTTTCGGTGCCGGCCGAGCCCCCGTTGAAAATATTTTCGGTGCCAGCCGAGCTGCAATCGAAAATATTTTCGCAGCCGGCCGAGCCGCCGTCGAAAATATTTTCGGCACCGGTCGAGGTAATCTCAAAAATATTTTCGGTGCCGGCCGAGCTCCCGTCTAAAATATTTTTGGTGCCGGCCGAGCTCCCATCGAAAATATTTTCGGCACTGGACGAGGTACTGTCGAAAATATTTTCGGGGCCATCCGAGTTCCCGTCGAAAATATTTTCGGCGCCGCTCGAGGTCCCGTTGAAACTATTTTCGGGGCCGTCCGAGCCTCCGTCAAAAACATTTTTGGCACCGGCCAACACGCCGTTGAAAATATTTTTGGTGCCGGCCGAGCCCCCGTTGAAAATATTTTCGGTGCCGGCCAGGCTGCAATCGAAAATATTTTCGCAGCCGCCCGAGCCGCCGTCGAAAATATTTTCCGCACCGGTCGAGGTACTGTCAAAAATATTTTCGGGGCCGGCCGAGCTCCTGTCTAAAATATTTTTGGTGCCAGCCAAGCTCCCATCGAAAATATATTTGGCACCGGACGAGTTACTGTCGAAAATATTTTCGGGGCCATCCGAGCTCCCATCGAAAATATTTTTGACGCCGGCCGAGCTTCCATCGAAAATATTTCCGGTGCCGGCCGAGATCCCGTCGAAAATATTTTCGGAGCCGTCCTAGCCTCCGTCGAAAATATTTTCGGCACCGGACGAGGTACTGTCGAAAATATTTTCGGGGCCATCCGAGCTCCCGTCGAAAATATTTTTGACGCCAGCCGAGCTTCCGTCGAAAATATTTTCGGCGACGTTCGAGGTCCCGTCGAAACTATTTTCGGGGCCGTCCGAGCCTCCGTCGAAAACATTTTTGGCACCATCCAACACGCCGTCAAAAATATTTTTGGGGCCGTCCAAGGCCCCGTTAAAAATATTTTCAGTGCCGGCCGAGCTCCCGTCTAAAATATTTTCGGTGCCGGCCGACCTCCCATCGAAAATATTTTCTGCACCGGTCGAGGTCCTGTTGAAAATATTTTCGGGGCCGTCCGATCTCCCGTCGAAAATATTTTTGACGCCGGCCGAGGGTCCGTCGAAAATATTTTCGGTGCCGGCCGAGATCCCATCGAAAATATTTTCGGAGCCAGCCAAGCCGCCGTCGAAAATATTTTAGGCACCGGCCGAGTCTCCATCGAAAATATTTTCGGTGCCGGATGAGACACCGACGAAAATATTTTCGGTGCCGGCCGGGCCCCCGTCTAAAATATTTTCGATGCCGCTCAGAACCTTGTCGAAAATATTTTTGGTGCAGGCTGAGCTCCCGTCGAAAATATTTTTGACGCTGGCAAAGCTTCCGTCGAAAATATTTTCGGTGCCGGCCAAGACCCCATCGAAAAGATTTTCGGGGCCATCCGAGCCTCCGTCGAAAACACTTTTGGCACCGGCCAACACGCCGTCGAAAATATTTTTGGTGCCGGCCGAGCCCCCTTGAAAATATTTTCGGTGCCGGGCGACCTCCAATCGAAAATATTTTCGGAGCCGGCCGAGCTCCCATAGAAAATATTTTCGGAGCCGGCTGAGCTGCCGTCGAAAATATTTTCGGTACCGGTCCAGGTACTGTCGAAAATATTTTCGGGGCCGTCCGAGCCCCCGTTAAAAATATTTTCGGTGCCGGCCGAGCTCCTGTCTAAAATATTTTCGGTGCCGGCCGAGCTCCCATCGAAAATATTTTCGGCACCGGTCGAGGTCCTGTCGAAAATATTTTTGGTGCCGGCCGAGCTCAAATCGAAAATATTTTTGGTGCCGGCTGAGCTCCCGTCTAAAATATTTTCTGTGCTGGCCAAGCTCCCTTCGAAAATATTTTCGGAGCCGGCCGAGACCCCGTCGAATGTATTTTCAGGGCCCTCCGAGCCTCCGTCGAAAACATTTTTGGCACCGGCCAACACGCCGTCGAAAATATTTTTGGTGCCGGCCGAGCCCCCGTTGAAAATATTTTTGGTGCCGGCCGAGCTCCCATCGAAAATATTTTCGGGGCCGTGTGAGCTCCCGTTGAAAATATTTTTGACGCCAGCCGAGCCGCCGTCGAAAATATTTTCGCAGCCGGCCAAGCTCCCGTCTAAAATATTTTCGGTGCCGGCCGAGCCTCTGTCGAAAACATTTTTGGCACCGGCCAACACGCCGTCGAAAATATTTTCGGGGCCGTCCAAGGCCCCGTTAAAAATATTTCCAGTGCCGGCCGAGCTCCCGTCTAAAATATTTTCGGTGCCGGCCGAGCTCCCATCGAAAATATTTTCTGCACCGGTCGAGGTCCTGTCGAAAATATTTTCTGGGCCGTCCGATCTCCCGTCGAAAATATTTTTGACGCTGGCCGAGCTTCCGTCGAAAATATTTTCGGTGCCGGCCGAGATCCCATCGAAAATATTTTCGGAGCCGGCCAAGCCGCCGTCGAAAATATTTTAGGCACCGGCCGAGTCTCCATCGAAAATATTTTCGGTGCCGGATGAGACACCGATGAAAATATTTTCGGTGCCGGCCGGGCCCCCGTCTAAAATATTTTCGATGCCGCTCAGAACCTTGTCGAAAATATTTTTGGTGCCGGCTGAGCTCCCGTCGAAAATATTTTTGACGCTGGCAAAGCTTCCGTCGAAAATATTTTCGGTGCCGGCCGAGACCCCATCGAAAAGATTTTCGGGGCCATCCGAGCCTCCGTCGAAAACACTTTTGGCACCGGCCAACACGCCGTCGAAAATATTGTCGGTGCCGGCCGAGCCCCTGCTAAAAATATTTTCGGTGCTGGCCGAGCTCCCATCTAAAATATTTTCGGTGCTGGCCGAGCTCCCATTGAAAATATTTTCGGCACCGGTCGAGGTACTCTCAAAAATATTTTTGACGCCAGCCAAGCTTCCGTCGAAATATTTTCGGTGCCGGCCGAGATCCCGTCGAAAATATTTTCGGCGCCGTTCGAGGTCCCGTGAAAACTATTTTCGGGGCCGTCCGAGCCTCCGTCGAAAACATTTTTGGCACCGGCCAACACGCCGTCGAAAATATTTTTGGTGCCGGCCGAGCCCCCTTGAAAATATTTTCGGTGCCGGGCGACCTCCAATCGAAAATATTTTCGGAGCCGGCCGAGCTCCCATAGAAAATATTTTCGGAGCCGGCTGAGCTGCCGTCGAAAATATTTTCGGCACCGGTCCAGGTACTGTCGAAAATATTTTCGGGGCCGTCCGAGCCCCCGTTAAAAATATTTTCGGTGCCGGCCGAGCTCCTGTCTAAAATATTTTCGGTGCCGGCCGAGCTCCCATCGAAAATATTTTCGGCACCGGTCGAGGTCCTGTCGAAAATATTTTCGGGGCCGGCCGAGCTCCAATCGAAAATATTTTTGGTGCCGGCCGAGCTCCCGTCTAAAATATTTTCGGAGCCGGCTGAGCTCCCGTCGAAAATATTTTCTGTGCTGGCCAAGCTCCCTTCGAAAATATTTTCGGAGCCGGCCGAGACCCCGTCGAATGTATTTTCAGGGCCCTCCGAGCCTCCGTCGAAAACATTTTTGGCACCGGCCAACACGCCGTCGAAAATATTTTTGGTGCCGGCCGAGCCCCCGTTGAAAATATTTTCGGTGCCGGCCGAGCTCCAATCGAAAATATTTTCGGAGCCGGCCGAGCTCCCGTCGAAAATATTTTCGGGGCCGTCCGAGCTCCCGTCTAAAATATTTTTGACGCCGGCTGAGCTTCCGTTGAAAATATTTTCAATGCCGGCCACGATCCCGTTGAAAATATTTTCGGTGCCGGCCGAGATCCCGTTAAAAATATTTTCGGTGCCGGCCGAGACCCCGTCGAAAATATTTTCGGAGCCGGCCGAGCTCCCGTCGAAAATATTTTCGGGGCCGTCCGAGCTCCCGTCGAAAATATTTTCGGCACCGTCCGAGGTCCCGTCGAAACTATTTTCGGGGCTGTCCAAGCCTCTGTCCAAAATATTTTAGCACCGGCCAACACGCCGTCGAAAATATTTTTGGTGCCGGCCGAGCCCCCGTTGAAAATATTTTCGGTGCCAGCCGATCTCCCGTCAAAAATATTTTCGGTGCCGGCCGAGCCACCGTCGAAAATATTTTCGGCACCGGTCGAGGTACAGTTGAAAATATTTTCAGGGCCGTCCGAGCCGCCGTTAAAAATATTTTCGGTGCCGGCCGAGCTCCCGTCTAAAATATCTTCGGAGCCGGTCGAGCTCCCTTCGAAAATATTTTCGGCACCGGTCGAGGTCCTGTCGAAAATATTTTCGGGGCCGTCGGAGCTCCCGTTGAAAATATTTTTGACGCCGGCGGAGCTTCCGTCGAAAATATTTTCTGTGCCGGCCGAGATCCCGTTGAAAATATTTTCGGCGCCGTTCGAGGTCCCGTCGAGTATATTTTCGGGGCCCTTCGAGCCTCCGTCGAAAACATTTCTGGCACCGGCCAACACGCCGTCGAAAATATTTTTGGTGCCGACCGAGCTTCCGTTGAAAATATATTCGGTGCTGGCCGAGCTCCAATCGAAAATATTTTCGGTGCCGGCCAAGATCCTGTCGAAGATATTTTTGGTGCCGGCCGAGCTCCCGTCGAAAATATTTTCGGAGCCGGCCGAGCTCCCGTCGAAAATATTTTTGACGCCAGCCGAGCTTCTGTCAAAAATATTTTCGGGGCCGTCCGAGCTCCCGTTGAAAATATTTTCGGCACCGGACGAGGTACTGTCGAAAATATTTTCGGGGCCATCCGAGCTCCCGTCGAAAATGTTTTTGACGCCGGCCGAGCTTCCGTTGAAAATATTTTCAGTGCCGGATGAGATCCCGTCGAAAATATTTCCGGCACCGGTCGAGGTACTGTTGAAAATATTTTCGGGGCCGTCCGAGCCCCCTTTAAAAATATTTTCGGTGCCGGCCGAGCTCCAATCGAAAATATTTTCGGCTCCGGCCGAGCTCCCATCGAAAATATTTTCGGGGCCGTCGGAGCTCCCGTCGAAAATATTTTTGACGCCGGCGGAGCTTCCGTCGAAAATATTTTCTGTGCCGGCCGAGATCCCGTTGAAAATGTTTTCGGAGCCGGCCGAGACCCCGTCGAATATATTTTCGGGGCCCTCCGAGCTTCCGTCGAAAACATTTTTGTCACCGGCCAACACGCCGTCGAAAATATTTTTGGTGCCGGCCGAGCTTCCGTCGAAAATATTTTCGGTGCTGGCCGAGCTCCAATTGAAAATATTTTCGGCACCGGTCGAGGTCCTGTCGAAGATATTTTCGGTGCCAGCCGAGCTTTCGTCGAAAATATTTTCGGTGCCGGCCGAGCCCCCGTTGAAAATATTTTCGGTGCCAGCCGAGCTGCAATCGAAAATATTTTCGCAGCCGGCCGAGCCGCCGTCGAAAATATTTTCGGCACCGGTCGAGGTAATCTCAAAAATATTTTCGGTGCCGGCCGAGCTCCCGTCTAAAATATTTTTGGTGCCGGCCGAGCTCCCATCGAAAATATTTTCGGCACTGGACGAGGTACTGTCGAAAATATTTTCGGGGCCATCCGAGTTCCCGTCGAAAATATTTTCGGCGCCGCTCGAGGTCCCGTTGAAACTATTTTCGGGGCCGTCCGAGCCTCCGTCAAAAACATTTTTGGCACCGGCCAACACGCCGTTGAAAATATTTTTGGTGCCGGCCGAGCCCCCGTTGAAAATATTTTCGGTGCCGGCCAGGCTGCAATCGAAAATATTTTCGCAGCCGGCCGAGCCGCCGTCGAAAATATTTTCCGCACCGGTCGAGGTACTGTCAAAAATATTTTCGGGGCCGGCCGAGCTCCTGTCTAAAATATTTTTGGTGCCAGCCAAGCTCCCATCGAAAATATATTTGGCACCGGACGAGTTACTGTCGAAAATATTTTCGGGGCCATCCGAGCTCCCATCGAAAATATTTTTGACGCCGGCCGAGCTTCCATCGAAAATATTTCCGGTGCCGGCCGAGATCCCGTCGAAAATATTTTCGGAGCCGTCCTAGCCTCCGTCGAAAATATTTTCGGCACCGGACGAGGTACTGTCGAAAATATTTTCGGGGCCATCCGAGCTCCCGTCGAAAATATTTTTGACGCCAGCCGAGCTTCCGTCGAAAATATTTTCGGCGACGTTCGAGGTCCCGTCGAAACTATTTTCGGGGCCGTCCGAGCCTCCGTCGAAAACATTTTTGGCACCATCCAACACGCCGTCAAAAATATTTTCGGGGCCGTCCAAGGCCCCGTTAAAAATATTTTCAGTGCCGGCCGAGCTCCCGTCTAAAATATTTTCGGTGCCGGCCGACCTCCCATCGAAAATATTTTCTGCACCGGTCGAGGTCCTGTCGAAAATATTTTCGGGGCCGTCCGATCTCCCGTCGAAAATATTTTTGACGCCGGCCGAGGGTCCGTCGAAAATATTTTCGGTGCCGGCCGAGATCCCATCGAAAATATTTTCGGAGCCAGCCAAGCCGCCGTCGAAAATATTTTAGGCACCGGCCGAGTCTCCATCGAAAATATTTTCGGTGCCGGATGAGACACCGACGAAAATATTTTCGGTGCCGGCCGGGCCCCCGTCTAAAATATTTTCGATGCCGCTCAGAACCTTGTCGGAAATATTTTTGGTGCCGGCTGAGCTCCCGTCGAAAATATTTTTGACGCTGGCAAAGCTTCCGTCGAAAATATTTTCGGTGCCGGCCAAGACCCCATCGAAAAGATTTTCGGGGCCATCCGAGCCTCCGTCGAAAACACTTTTGGCACCGGCCAACACGCCGTCGAAAATATTTTTGGTGCCGGCCGAGCCCCCTTGAAAATATTTTCGGTGCCGGGCGACCTCCAATCGAAAATATTTTCGGAGCCGGCCGAGCTCCCATAGAAAATATTTTCGGAGCCGGCTGAGCTGCCGTCGAAAATATTTTCGGTACCGGTCCAGGTACTGTCGAAAATATTTTCGGGGCCGTCCGAGCCCCCGTTAAAAATATTTTCGGTGCCGGCCGAGCTCCTGTCTAAAATATTTTCGGTGCCGGCCGAGCTCCCATCGAAAATATTTTCGGCACCGGTCGAGGTCCTGTCGAAAATATTTTTGGTGCCAGCCGAGCTCAAATCGAAAATATTTTTGGTGCCGGCTGAGCTCCCGTCTAAAATATTTTCTGTGCTGGCCAAGCTCCCTTCGAAAATATTTTCGGAGCCGGCCGAGACCCCGTCGAATGTATTTTCAGGGCCCTCCGAGCCTCCGTCGAAAACATTTTTGGCACCGGCCAACACGCCGTCGAAAATATTTTTGGTGCCGGCCGAGCCCCCGTTGAAAATATTTTTGGTGCCGGCCGAGCTCCAATCGAAAATATTTTTGGAGCCGGCCGAGCTCCCATCGAAAATATTTTCAGAGCCGGCTAGGCCGCCGTCGAAACTATTTTCCGCACGGGTCAAGGTACTGTCCAAAATATTTTCGGGGCCGTCCAAGTTCCCGTCGAAAATATTTTTGACGCCGGCCGAGCTTCCGTCGAAAATATTTTTGGTGCTGGCTGAGCTCCAATCGAAAATATTTTCGGTGCCGGCCGAGATCCTGTCGAAGATATTTTCGGTGCCGGCTGAGCTCCCGTCGAAAATATTTTTGGCACCGGTCGAGGTCCTGTCGAAAATATTTTCGGGGCTGTCCGAGCCTCCGTCGAAAATATTTTTGGCACCGGCCAACACGCCTTCGAAAATATTTTTGGTGCCGGCCGAGCCCCCGTTGAAAATATTTTCGGTGCCGGCCGAGCTCCAATCGAAAATATTTTCGGAGCCGGCCGAGCTCCCGTCGAAAATATTTTCGGAGCCGGCTGAGCTGCCGTCGAAAATATTTTCGGCACCGGTCGAGGTCCTGTCGAAAATATTTTCGGGGCTGTCCGAGCTCCCGTCTAAAATATTTTTGACGCCGGCTGAGCTTCCGTTGAAAATATTTTCAATGCCGGCCACGATCCCGTTGAAAATAATTTCAGAGCCGGCCGAGACCCCGTTGAATGTATTTTCGGGGTCCTCCGAGCCTCCGTCAAAAACATTTTTGGCACCGGCCAGCACGCCGTTGAAAATATTTTTGGTGCCGGCTGAGCTCCAATCGAAAATATTTTCGGAGCCGGCCGAGCTTCCGTCGAAAATATTTTCGGTGCCGGCCGAGATCCCGTCGAAAATATTTTCGGAGCCGGCCGAGACCCTGTCGAAAATATTTTCGGGGCCGTCCTAGCCTCCGTCGAAAATATTTTCGGCGCCGTTCGAGGTCCCGTCTAAACTATTTTAGGGGCCATCCGAGCCTCTGTCGAAAATATTTTGGCACCGGCCAACACGCCATCTAAAATATTTTTGGTGCCGGCCGAGCCCCCGTTGAAAATATTTTCGGTGCCGGGCGAGCTCCAATCGAAAATATTTTCGGAGCCGGTCGGGCTTCCGTCGAAAATATTTTCAGGGCCGTCCAAGCCGCCGTTAAAAATATTTTCGGTGCCGGCCGAGCTCCCGTCTAAAATATTTTCGGTGCCGGGCGAGATCCCTTCGAAAATATTTTCGGCACCGGTCGATGTCCTGTCGAAAATATTTTCGGGGCCGTCTGAGCCCCCGTTAAAAATATTTTCGGTGCCGGCCAAGACCCCGTCGAAAATATTTTCGGGGCCCTCCGAGCCTCCGTCGAAAACATTTTTGGCACCGGCCAACACGCCGTCGAAAATATTTTTGGTGCCGACCGAGCTTCCGTCGAAAATATATTCGGTGCTGGCCGAGCTCCAATCGAAAATATTTTCGGTGCCGGCCGAGATCCTGTCGAAGATATTTTTGGTGCCGGCCGAGCTCCCGTCGAAAATATTTTCGGAGCCGGCCGAGCTCCCGTCGAAAATATTTTCGGGGCCGTCCGAGCTCCCGTCGAAAATATTTTCGGCACCGGCCGAGGTCCCGTCGAAACTATTTTCGGGGCTGTCCAAGCCTCTGTCGAAAATATTTTGGCACCGGCCAACACGCCGTCGAAAATATTTTTGGTGCCGGCCGAGCCCCCGTTGAAAATATTTTCGGTGCCGGCCGATCTCCCGTCAAAAATATTTTCGGTGCCGGCCGAGCCGCCGTCGAAAATATTTTCGGCACCGGTCGAGGTACTGTTGAAAATATTTTCAGGGCCGTCCGAGCCGCCGTTGAAAATATTTTCGGTGCCGGCCGAGCTCCCGTCTAAAATATCTTCGGTGCCGGTCGAGCTCCCGTCGAAAATATTTTCGGCACCGGTCGAGGTCCTGTCGAAAATATTTTCAGGGCCGTCGGAGCTCCCGTTGAAAATATTGTTGACGCCGGCGGAGCTTCCGTCGAAAATATTTTCTGTGCCGGCCGAGCTCCCGTTGAAAATATTTTCGGCACCGGTCGAGGTACTGTCGAAAATATTTTCGGGGCCATCCGAGCTCCCGTCGAAAATGTTTTTGACGCCGGCCGAGCTTCCGTCGAAAATATTTTCGGAGCCGGCCGAGACCCTGTCGAAAATATTTTCAGGGCCATCCGAGCTTCCGTCGAAAATATTTTCGGCGCCGCTCGAGGTCCCGTTGAAACTATTTTCGGGGCCGTCCGAGCCTCCGTCAAAAACATTTTTGGCACCGGCCAACACGCCGTTGAAAATATTTTTGGAGCCAGCCGAGCCCCCGTTGAAAATATTTTCGGTGCCGGCCAGGCTGCAATCGAAAATATTTTCGCAGCCGCCCGAGCCGCCGTCGAAAATATTTTCCGCACCGGTCGAGGTACTGTCAAAAATATTTTCGGGGCCGGCCGAGCTCCTGTCTAAAATATTTTTGGTGCCGGCCAAGCTCCCATCGAAAATATATTCGGCACCGGACGAGGTACTGTCGAAAATATTTTCGGGGCCATCCGAGCTCCCATCGAAAATATTTTTGACGCCGGCCGAGATCCCGTCGAAAATATTTTCGGAGCCGTCCTAGCCTCCGTCGAAAATATTTTCGGCACCGGTCGAGGTACTGTCGAAAATATTTTCGGGGCCTTCCGAGCCCCCGTTAAAAATATTTTCGGTGCCGGCCGAGTTCCCGTCTAAAATATCTTCGGTGCCGGCCGAGCTCCCTTCGAAAATATTTTCGGCACCGGTCGAGGTCCTGTCGAAAATATTTTCGGGACCGTCGGAGCTCCCATCGAAAATATTTTTGACGCCGGCCGAGCTTCCGTCGAAAATATTTTCGGTGCCGGCCGAGACGCTGTCGAAAATATTTTCGGGGCCGTCCTAGCCTCCGTCGAAAATATTTTCGGCGCCGTTCGAAGTCCCGTCGAAACTATTTTCGCGGCCCTCCGAGCCTCCGTCGAAAACATTTTTGGCACTGGCCAACACGCCGTTGAAAATATTTTTGGTGCCGTCCGAGCCCCCGTTAAAAATATTTTCGGTGCCGGCCGAGCTCCAATCGAAAATATTTTCGGTGCCGGCCGAGATCCTGTCGAATGTATTTTCGGTGCCAGCCGAGATCCCGTCGAAAATATTTTCGGAGCCGGCCGAGACCCTGTCGAAAATATTTTCGGCGCCGTTCGAGGTCCCGTCGAAACTATTTTCGGGGCCGTCCGAGCCTCTGTCGAAAATATTTTGGCACCGGCCAACACGCTGTCGAAAATATTTTTGGTGCCGGCCGAGCCCCCGTTGAAAATATTTTCGGTGCTGGCCGAGCTCCAATCGAAAATATTTTCGGAGCCGGCCGAGCTCCCGTCGAAAATATTTTCGGAGCCGGCTGAGCTCCAATCGAAAATATTTTCGCCACCGGTCAAGGTACTGTCAAAAATATTTTCGGTTCCGGCCGAGCTCCCATCTAAAATATTTTTGACGCCGGCCGAGCCGCCGTTGAAAATATTTTCGGCACCGGTCGAGGTACTGTCGAAAATATTTTCGGTGCCGGCCGAGCCGCCGTTAAAAATATTTTCGGTGCCGGCCGAGCTCCCGTCGAAAATATTTTTGACGCCGGCGGAGCTTCCGTCGAAAATATTTTCGGTGCCGTCCGAGATCCCGTCGAAACTATTTTCGGGGCCGTCCGAGCCTCCGTCGAGAACATTTTTGGCACCGGCCAACATGCCGTGGAAAATATTTTTGGTGCCGGCCGAGCCCCCGTTGAAAATGTTTTCGGTGCCGGCCGAGCTCCAATCGAAAATATTTTCGGAGCCGGCCGAGCTGCCGTCGAAAATATTTTCCGCACCGGTCAAGGTACTGTCAAAAATATTTTCGGAGCCGGCCGAGCTGCCGTCGAAAATATTTTCGGCACCGGTCGAGGTCCTGTCGAAAATATTTTCGGTGCCGGCCGAGCTCCAATCGAAAATATTTTTGGTGCCGGCCGAGCTCCCGTCTAAAATATTTTCGGAGCCGGTTGAGCTCCCGTCGAAAATATTTTCGCAACCGGTCAAGGTACTCTCAAAAATATTTTCGGTGCCGGCCGAGATCCCGTCTAAAATATTTTCTGTGCTGGCCGAGCTCCCTTCGAAAATATTTTCGGAGCCGGCCGAGACCCCGTCGAATGTATTTTCAGGGCCCTCCGAGCCTCCGTCGAAAACATTTTTGGCACCGGCCAACACGCCGTCGAAAATATTTTTGGTGCCGGCCGAGCCCCCGTTGAAAATATTTTTGGTGCCGGCCGAGCTCCAATCGAAAATATTTTTGGAGCCGGCCGAGCTCCCATCGAAAATGTTTTCAGAGCCGGCTGAGCCGCCGTCGAAAATATTTTCCGCACCGGTCAAGGTACTGTCGAAAATATTTTCGGGGCCGGCCGATCTTCCGTCGAAAATATTTTCGGTGCCGGCTGAGCTCCAATCGAAAATATTTTCGGTGCTGGCCGAGATCCTGTCGAAAATATTTTCGGGGCTGTCCGAGCCTCCGTCGAAAATATTTTTGGCACCGGCCAACACGCCTTCGAAAATATTTTCGGTGCCGGCCGAGCCCCCGTTGAAAATATTTTCGGTGCCGGCCGAGCTCCAATCGAAAATATTTTCGGAGCCGGCCGAGCTCCTGTCGAAAATATTTTCGGAGCCGGCTGAGCTGCCGTCGAAAATATTTTCGGCACCGGTCGAGGTCCTGTCGAAAATATTTTCGGGGCCGTCCGAGCTCCCGTCTAAAATATTTTTGACGCTGGCTGAGCTTCCGTTGAAAATATTTTCAATGCCGGCCACGATCCCGTTGAAAATAATTTCAGAGCCGGCCGAGACCCCGTTGAATGTATTTTCGGGGCCCTCCGAGCCTCCGTCAAAAACATTTTTGGCACCGGCCAGCACGCCGTCGAAAATATTTTTGGTGCCGACCGAGCTTCCGTCGAAAATATATTCGGTGCTGGCCGAGCTCCAATCGAAAATATTTTCGGTGCCGGCCGAGATCCTGTCGAAGATATTTTTGGTGCCGGCCGAGCTCCCGTCGAAAATATTTTTGGTGCCGGCTGAGCTCCAATCGAAAATATTTTCGGAGCCGGCCGAGCTTCCGTCGAAAATATTTTCGGTGCCGGCCGAGATCCCGTCGAAAATATTTTCGGCGCCGTTCGAGGTCCCGTCTAAACTATTTTAGGGGCCATCCGAGCCTCTGTCGAAAAAATTTTGGCGCCGGCCAACACGCCATCTAAAATATTTTTGGTGCCGGCCGAGCCCCCGTTGAAAATATTTTCGGTGCCGGGCGAGCTCCAATCGAAAATATTTTTGGAGCCGGCCGGGCTTCCGTCGAAAATATTTTCAGGGCCGTCCGAGCCGCCGTTAAAAATATTTTCGGTGCCGGCCGAGCTCCCGTCTAAAATATTTTCGGTGCCGTCCGAGCTCCCGTTGAAAATATTTTCGGCACTGGTCGAGGTCCTGTCGAAAATATTTTCGGGGCCGTCTGAGCCCCCGTTAAAAATATTTTCGGTGCCGGCCGAGACCCCGTCGAAAATATTTTCGGGGCCCTCCGAGCCTCCGTCGAAAACATTTTTGGCACCGGCCAACACGCCGTCGAAAATATTTTTGGTGCCGACCGAGCTTCCGTCGAAAATATATTCGGTGCTGGCCGAGCTCCAATCGAAAATATTTTCGGTGCCGGCCGAGATCCTGTCGAAGATATTTTTGGTGCCGGCCGAGCTCCCGTCGAAAATATTTTCGGAGCCGGCCGAGCTCCCATCGAAAATATTTTCGGAGCCGGCCGAGCTCCCGTCGAAAATATTTTTGACGCCAGCCGAGCCTCCGTCGAAAATATTTTCGGGGCCGTCCGAGCTCCCGTCGAAAGTATTTTCGGAGCCAGCCGACATCCCGTCGAAAATATTTTCGGAGCCGGCCGAGCTCCTGTCGAAAATATTTTCGGGACCGTCGGAGCTCCCATCGAAAATATTTTCCGCACCGGTCAAGGTACTGTCTAAAATATTTTCGGTGCTGGCCGAGCTCCCGTCTAAAATATTTTCGGTGCCGGCCGAGCTCCCGTCGAAAATATTTTTGACGCCGGCCGAACTTCCGTCGAAAATATTTTCGCTGCCGGCCGAGATCCCGTTGAAAATATTTTCGGTGCCGGCCTAGACCCCGTCGAAAATATTTTCGGGGCCGTCCGAGCCTCCGTCGAAAATATTTTCGGTGCCGGCCGAGATCCCGTCGAAAATATTTTTGGTGCCGGCCGAGCCCCCGTCGAAAATATTTTCGCAGCCGGCTGAGCCGCCGTCGAAAATATTTTCGCCACCTGTCAAGGTACTGTCGAAAATATTTTCGGAGCCGGACGAGCTCCCGTCGAAAATATTTTTGGCACTGGCCAACACGCCGTCGAAAATATTTTTTACGCCGGCCGAGCTTCCGTTGAAAATATTTTTGGTGCCGGACGAGATCCCGTCGAAAATATTTTCGGAGCCGGCCGAGCTCCCGTCGAAAATATTTTCGGAGCCAGCTGAGCTCCCATCGAAAATATTTTCGCCACCGGTCAAGGTACTGTCAAAAATATTTTCGGTGCCGGCCGAGCTCCCGTCTAAAATATTTTTGACGCCGGCCGAGCTCCCGTTTAAAATATTTTCGGCACCGGTCGAGGTACTGTCGAAACTATTTTCGGGGCCGTCCGAGCTCCCGTTGAAAATATTTTTGACGCCAACGAGCTTCCGTCGAAAATATTTTTGGTGCCGGACGAGATCCCGTCGAAACTATTTTCGGGGCCGGCCGAGACCCTGTCGAAAATATTTTGGCACCGGCCAACACGCCGTCGAAAATATTTTTGGTGCCGGCCGAGCCCTCGTTGAAAATATTTTCGGTGCCGGCCGAGCTGCACTCAAAAATATTTTCGGAGCCGGCCGGGCTCCCGTCGAAAATATTTTCGGAGCCGGCTGAGCCGCCGTCGAAAATATTTTCCGCACCGGTCAAGGTACTGTGAAAAATATTTTCGGTGCCGGACGATATCCTGTCAAAGATATTTTCGGTGCCGGCCGAGCTCCCGTCGAATATATTTTTGACGCCGGCCGAGCTCCCGTCTAAAATATTTTCGGCACCGGTCGAGGTACTGTCGAAACTATTTTTGGGGCCGTCCGAGCTCCCGTTGAAAATATTTTTGACGCCGGACGAACTTCCGTCGAAAATATTTTCGGTGCCGGCCGAGATCCCGTCAAAAATATTTTCGGAGCCGGCCGAGCCGCCGTGGAAAATATTTTAGGCACCGGCCGAGCTCCCATCGAAAATATTTTCGGCACCGGACAAGGTACTGTCGAAAATATTTTTGTCACCAGTCGAGGTCCTGTCGAAAATATTTTTGGGGCCATCCGAGCTCCCGTCGAAAATATTTTTGACGCCAGCCGAGCTTCCGTCGAAAATATTTTCGGAGCCGGCCGAGACCCCGTCGAATATATTTTCGGGGCTCTCCGAGCCTCCATCGAAATCATTTTTGGCACCGGCCAAGACGCCGTCGAAAATATTTTTGGTGCCGGCCGAGCCCCCGTTGAAAATATTTTCGGTGCCGGCCGAGCTCCAATCGAAAATACTTTCGGAGCCGGACGAGCTCCCGTCGAAAATATTTTCGGCACCAGAGGAGGTACTGTCAAAAATATTTTCGGTGCCGGCCGAGCTCCCGTCTAAAATATTTTCGGTGCCGGCCGAGCCGCCGTCGAAAATATTTTCGTCACGGGTCGAGGTACTGTCGATAATATTTGCGGGGCCGTCCGAACTCCCGTCGAAAATATTTTTGACGCCAGCTGAGCTTCCATCGAAAATATTTTCGGTGCAGGCCAAGATCCCGTTGAAAATATTTTCGGAGCCAGCGAGACCCTGTCGAAAATATTTTCGGCACCGTTCGCGTTCCCGTCGAAAATATTTTCGGTGCCGGATGAGACACCGATGAAAATATTTTCGGTGCCGGCCGGGCGCCCGTCTAAAATATTTTCAGAGCCGGTCAGAACCTTGTCGAAAATATTTTCGGGGCTGGCCGAGCTCCCGTCGAAAATATTTGTGACGCCAGCGGAGCTTCCGTCGAAAATATTTTCGGTGCAAGCCGAGATCCCATCGAAAATATTTTCGGCACCGGTCGAGGTCCTGTCGAAAATATTTTCGGGGCCATCCGAGCTCCCGTCGAAAATATTTTTGACGCCGGCGGAGCTTCCATCGATAATATTTTTGGTTCCGGCCGAGACCCCGTCGAAAATATTTTGGATTGCAGCCGAGCCTCCGTCGAAAATATTTTCGGTGCCAGCTGGGTCCCCGTCGAAAATATTTTTGGCACCGGCCAACACGCCGTTGAAAATATTTTCGGCGCCGTTCGCGGTCCCGTCGAAAATATTTTCGGTGCCGGCCGAGATCCTGTCGAAAATATTTTCGGGGCCGTCCGAGCTCCCGTCGAAAATATTTTGGATGCCGGCCGAGACCTTGTCGAAAATATTTTCGGGGCCGTCCGAGCTCCCGTCTAAAATATTTTCGGTGCCGGCGGAGCTCCCATCGAAAATATTTTCGGGACCGGACAAGGTACTATCGAAAATATTTTTGGGGCCATCCGAGCTCCCGTCGAAAATATATTTGACGCCGGCGGAGCTTCCGCCGAAACTATTTTTGGTGCCGTCCGAGCCCCCGTTGAAAATATTTTCGGAGCCGGCCGAGACCCTGTCGAAAATATTTTCGGGGCCGTCCGAGCTCCCGTCGAAAACATTTTCGGCACCGGTCGAGGTACTGTCAAAACTATTTTCGGGGCCGTCCGAGCCTCCGTTGAAAACATTTTGGCACCGTCCAACACGCCGTCGAAAATATTTTCGGTGCCGGCCGAGCCCCCATTGAAAATATTTTCGGTGCCGGCCGAGCTCCAATTCGAAATATTTTCGGAGCCGGCCGAGCTCCCGTCGAAAATATTTTTGGAGCCGGCTGAGCTGCCATCGAAAATATTTTTGCCACCGGTCAAGGTACTGTCAAAAATATTTTCGGTGCCGGCCGAGCTCCCGTCTAAAATATTTTCGGTGCCGGCCGAGGTACTGTCGAAAATATTTTCGGGGCCGTCCGAGCTCCCGTCGAAAATATTTTTGACGACGGCGGAGCTTCCGTTGAAAATATTTTCGGTGCCGGCCGAGATCCCATCGAAAATATTTTTGGCACCGGCAGAGCTTCCGTCGAAAATATTTTCGGTGCCGGCCGAGATCCTGTCGAATATATTTTCGGTGCCGGCCGAGATCCTGTCGAAAATCTTTTGGATGCCAGCCGAGACTCCGTCGAACATATTTTCGGTGCCAGCTGGGCCCCCGTCGAAAATATTTTTGGCACCGGCCAAGCCGCCGTCGAAAATATTTTCGGCACCGTTCGCGGTCCCGTCGAAAATATTTTCGGTGCCGGCCGAGATCCTGTCGAATATATTTTCGGTGCCGGCCGAGCTCCCGTCGAAAATATTTTCGGCACCGGTCGAGGTACTGTCGAATATATTTTCAGGGCCGTCCGAGCTCCCGTTGAAAATACTTTTGACGCCGGCCGAGCTTCCATCGAAAATATTTTCGGTGCCGGCCGAGATCCCATCGAAAATATTTTCGGAGCCGGCCGAGCCGCCGTCGAAAATATTTTAGGCACAGGCCGAGCCTCCATCGAAAATATTTTCGGTGCCGGATGAGACACCGACGAAAATATTTTTGACGCCGGCCAAGCTTCCATCGAAAACACTTTCGGCGCCGTTCGAGACCCTGTCGAAAACATTTTCGGGGCCGTCTGAGCCTCCGTCAAAAACGTTTTTGGCACCGGCCAACACGCCGTCGAAAATATTTTCGGTGCCGGCTGAGATCCTGTCGAAAATATTTTCGGGGCCGTCCGAGCTCCCGTCGAAAATATTTTTGACGCCGGCCGAGGTACTGTCGAAAATATTTTCGGGGCCGTCCGAGCTCCCGTCGAAAATATTTTTGACGCCGGCGGAGCTTCCGTTGAAAATATTTTCGGTGCCGGCCGAGATCCCGTCGAAAATATTTTCGGAGCCGGCCGAGACCCTGTCGAAAATATTTTCGGGGCCGTCTGAGCCTCCGCCGAATATATTTTCGGCGCCGTTCGAGGTCCCGACAAAAGTATTTTCGGGGCCGTCCGAGCCTCCGTCAACAACATTTTTGGCACCGGCCAACACGCCGTTGAAAATATTTTTGGTGCCAGCCGAGCTCCCGTCTAAAATATTTTCGGTGCCGGCCGAGCTCCCATCGAAAATATTTTCGGAACCGGACGAGGTACTGTCGAAAATATTTTCGGGGCCATCCGAGCTCCCATAGAAAATATTTTTGACGCCAGCCCAGCTTCCGTCGAAAATATTTTCGGAGCCGGCTGAGCTGCCGTCGAAAATATTTTCGCCACCGGTCAAGGTACTGTCAAAAATATTTTCGGTGCCGGCCGAGCTCCCGTCTGAAATGTTTTCGGAGCCGGCTGAGCTGCCGTCGAAAATATTTTCGCCACCGGTCAAGGTACTGTCAAAAATATTTTCGGTGCCGGCCGAGTTCCCGTCTAAAATATTTTCGGTGCCGGCCGAGCCGCAGTCGAAAATATTTTCGGCACCGGACGAGGTACTGTCGAAAATATTTTCGGGGCCGTCCGAGCTCCCGTCGAAAATATTTTTGACGCCGGCGGAGCTTCCGTTGAAAATGTTTTCGGTGCCGGCCGAGACCCTGTCGAAAATATTTTCGGCGCCGTCCGAGCTCCCGTCGAAAATATTTTCGGCGCCGTTCGAGGTCCCGTCGAAACTATTTTTGGGGCCGTCTGAGACTCCATCGAAAACATTTTTGGCACCGGCCAACACGCCGTCGAAAATATTTTTGGTGCCAGCCGAGCTCCAATCGAAAATATTTTCGGAGCCGGCCGAGCTCCCGTCTAAAATATTTTCGGTGCCGGCCGAGCTGCCGTCGAAAATATTTTCGGTGCCGGCCGAGCCGCAGTCGAAAATATTTTCGGTGCCGGCCGAGGTAGTGTCGAAAATATTTTCGGGGCCGTCCGAGCTCCCGTCGAAAATATTTTTGACGCCGGTGGAGCTTCCGTTGAAAATATTTTCGGTGCCGGCCGAGATCCCGTCGAAAATATTTTCGGAGCCGGCCGAGCTCCCGTCGAAAATATTTTCGGGGCCGTCTGAGCCTCCGTCGAATATATTTTCGGTGCCGTTCGAGGTCCCGACAAAAGTATTTTCGGGGCCGTCCGAGCCTCTGTCGAAAACATTTTGGCACCGGCCAACACGCCGTCTAAAATATTTTCGGTGCCAGCCAAGATCCCGTCGAAAATATTTTCGGAGCCGGCCGAGAACCCGTCAAATGTATTTTCGGGGCCCTCCGAGCCTCCATCGAAAAACATTTTGGCACCGGCCAACACGCCGTCAAAAATATTTTTTGTGCCGTCCGAGCCCCCGTTGAAAATACTTTTGGAGCCGGCCGAGCTCCCGTCGAAAATATTTTCCGCACCGGTCAAGGTACTGTCAAAAATATTTTCGGTGCCGGCCGAGTTCCCGTCGAAAATATTTTCGGTGCCGGCCGAGCCCCCATCGAAAATATTTTCGGCGCTGTTCGAGCTCCCGTCTAAAATATTTTCGGAGCCGGCTTAGCCGTCGTCGAAAATATTTTCCGCACCGGTCAAGGTCCTGTCAAAAATATTTTCGGGGCCGTCCGAGCTCCCGTAAAAAATATTTTTGACGCCGGCGGAGCTTCCGTCGAAAATATTTTCGGTGCCGGCCGGAATCTTGTCAAAAATATTTTCGGTGCCAGCGGAGTCCCGGTCGAAAAATATTTTCGGTGCCGGCTGGGACACCATCGAAAATATTTTCCGTGCCGGCCGAGGCTCCGTCGAAAATATTTTCGGTGCTGGCTGGAATCTTGTCCAAAATGTTTTCGGTGTCAGCCGAGTCCCGGTCGAAAATATTTTCGGTGCTGGCTGAGACACCGTCGAAAATATTTTCGGTGCCGGCTGGCTCCCCGTCGAATATATTTTCGGAGCCGGCCGAGACCCGTTCGAAAATATTTTCGGCGCCGTCTGAGATCCCGTCAAAAATATTTTGGACGCCGGCCGAGCCTCCGTCGAAAATATTTTCGGTGCCAGCTGAGACACCGTCGAAAATATTTTCGGTGCCGGCCGAGCTCTCGTTGCAAATATTTTTGGTGCCGCCTGAGGACCCGTCGAAAACTTTTTCGGTGCAGGTCGAGCTCCCGTCAAAAATATTTTCAGAGCCGGCCGAGCCCCCGTCGAAAATATTTTCAGTGCCGGCCGAGACACCGTCGAAAATATTTTCGGTGCTGGCCGGAACCGTGTCTAAGATATTTTTGGTGCCGGCCGAGGTCCCGTCAAAAGCGTTTTCGGTGCTGGTCGAGCCCCCGTTGAAAATATTTTCAAGCCTGGCCGAGCTCCCATCGAAAATATTTTGGATGCCGGCCGAGCCTCTGTCGAAATTATTTTCGGTACCAGCTGAGACACCGTCGAAAATATTTTCGGTGCCAGCCGGGCTCCAGTTGAAAATATTTTTGACGCTGGCCGAGCCTCCGTCGAAAATATTTTCGGTGTCGGATGAGACACCGTTGAAAATATTTTCAGTGCCGGCTGGCCCCCCGTCAAAACTATTTTTGGTGCCGGCTGAGGTCCCGTCAAAAATATTTTCGGTGCAGGCCGAGCTGCCGTCGAAAATATTTTCGGCGGCCCCCGAGTCCCAGTGGAAAATTTTTCGGTGCCGGCTGAGACACCGTCGAAAATATTTTCGGTGCCGGCCGGAATCTTGTCAAAAATATTTTCGGTGCCAGCCGAGTCCCGGTCGAAAATATTTCCGGTGCTGGCTGAGACACCGTCGAAAATATTTTCAGTGCCGGCTGGCCCCCCGTCTAAAATATTGTTGCTGCCGGCAGAGGTCCCGACGAAAATATTTTCTGTATCGGCCAAGCTGCCGTCGAAAATATTTTCGGCACCGGTCGAGGTACTGTCGAAAATATTTCCGGTGCCTGCCAAGCCCCCGTCGAAAAATTTTTCGGTGCCAGCTGAGTCTCCATTGAAAATATTTTCGGTGTTGGCCGGAACCTTGCCGAAAATATTTTCGGTGCCGGTCGAGCTCCCGTCAAAAATATTTTCGGAGCCGGCTGAAATCCACTCGAAAATATTTTCTGTATCAGCCGAGCTGCCGTCGAAAATATATTCGGTGCCGGCTAATACACCGTCGAAAATATTTTCGGTGCCAGCCAAGCCCCCGTCGAAAAATTTTTCGGTGCCAGCTGAGTCTCCATTGAAAATATTTTCGGTGTTGGCCGGAACCTTGCCGAAAATATTTTCGGTGCCGGTCGAGCTCCCGTCAAAAATATTTTCGGAGCCGGCTGAAATCCACTCGAAAATATTTTCTGTATCAGCCGAGCTGCCGTCGAAAATATTTTCGGTGCCGGCTAATACACCGTCGAAAATATTTTCGGTGCCAGCCGGGCTCCCGTTGAAAATATTTTCAGAGCCGTCCGAGTTCCCTTTGAAAACATTTTTGACGCCGGCCAAGCCTCCGTCGAAAATATTTTCGGTGTCGGCTGAGACACCGTTGAAAATATTTTCAGTGCCGGCCGGAATCTTGTCAAAAATATTTTCGGTGCCAGCGGAGTCCCGGTCGAAAAATATTTTCGGTGCCGGCTGAGACAACATCGAAAATAATGTCGGTGCTGGCTGGCCCCCCGTCTAAAATATTTTCTGTGCCGGCTGAGGTCCCGAGGAACATATTTTCTGTATCGGCCGAGCTGCCGTCGAAAATATATCGGTGCCGGCTGAGACACCATCGAAAATATTTTTGGTGCCGGCCGAGGCTCCGTCAAAAATATTTTCGGTGCCGGCTGAGGTCCCAACGAAAATATTTTTGGTGCCGGCTGAGGTCCCGATGAAAATATTTTCTGTATTGGCCGAGCTGCTGTCGAAAATATATCGGTGCCGGCAGAGACACCATCGAAAATATTTTCAGTGCCGGCTGGCCCCCCGTCTAAAATATTTTCGGTGCCGGCCGAGCCTCCGTCGAAAATATTTTCGGTGCTGGCTGGCCCCCCGTCTAAAATATTTTCGGTGCCGGCTGAGCCGCCGTCGAAAATATTTTCGGTGCCGGCTGAGGTCCCGACGAAAATATTTTTGGTGCCCGCTGAGGTCCCGACGAAAATATTTTCTCTATCGGCCGAGCTGCCGTCGAAAATAAATCTGTGCCGGCTGAGACACCATCGAAAATATTTTCAGTGCCGACTGAGGCTCCGTCAAAAATATTTTTGGTGCCGGCTGAGGTCCCGTCAAAAATATTTTCGGTGCCGGCAGGAATCTTGTCAAAAATATTTTCGGTGCCAGCCGAGTCCCGGTCGAAAATATTTTCGGTGCTGGCCGAGCCGCCGTCGAAAATATTTTCGGTGCCGGCTGGCCCCCCGTCCAAAATATTGTTGCTGCCGGCTGAGGTCCCGACGAAAATATTTTCTGTATTGCCCGAGCTGCCGTCGAAAATATATCGGTGCCGGCTGAGACACCATCGAAAATATTTTAACTGCCGGCTGAGCCGCCATCAAAAATTTTTTCGGTGCCGGCCGAGCCGCCGTCGAAAATATTTTCGTTGCGGGCCGAGCTGCCGTCGAAAATATTTTCGGTGCCGGCTGAGGTCCCAAGGAAAATATTTTTGGTGCCGGCTGAGGTCCTGATGAAAATATTTTCTGTATCGGCCGAGCTGCTGTCGAAAATATTTTCGGTGCCGGCTGAGACACCGTCGAAAATATTTTTGGTGCCGGCTGAGGTCCCGACGAAAATATTTTCTGTATCGGCCGAGCTGCCGTCGAAAATAAATCTGTGCCGGCTGAGACACCATCGAAAATATTTTCAGTGCCGGCCGAGCCCCCATCAAAAATATTTTCGCTGCCGGCTGAGGTAATGTCGAAAATATTTTTGGTGACGGCCGAGCTCCCGATGAAAATATTTTTGATGCCGGCCGCGGCTCCATTGAAAATATTTTCGGAGCCGGCAGAGACCCCGTCGAAAATATTTTTGTTGCCGTCTGAGATCCCGTCGAACATGTTTTAGACACCGGCCGAGCCTCCGTCGAAAATATTTTCGGTGCCAGCCGAGTCCCGGTCGAAAATATTTTCGGTGCCGGCTGAGACACCGTCGAAAATATTTTCGGTGCCGGCTGAGGTCCAGACGAAAATATTTTCTCTATTGGCCGAGCTGCCGTCGAAAATAGTTTGGACGCCGGCCGAGCCTCCGTTGAAAATATTTTTGGTGCCGGCTGAGGACCCGTCGAAAACATTTTCAGTGCCGGTCGAGCTCCCGTCAAAAATATTTTCAGAGCCGGCCGAGCCCCCGTCGAAAATATTTTCGGTGCCGGCCGAGACACCGTCGAAAATATTTTCGGTGCCGGCCGGAACCTTGTCTAAGATATTTTTGGTGCCGGCCGAGGTCCCGTCAAAAGCGTTTTCGGTGCTGGTCGAGCCCCCGTTGAAAATATTTTCAGGCCTGGCCGAGCTCCCGTCGAAAATATTTTGGATGCCGGCCGAGCCTCTGTCGAAATTATTTTCGGTGCCGGCCGAGCCCCCGTCAAAAATATTTTTGGTGCCGGCTGAGGTCCCGTCGAAAATATTTTCGGTGCCGGCGGGAACCTTGTTGAAAATATTTTCGGCGCTGGCTGAGGTCCCCTCGAAAATATTTTCTGTGCCGGCCGGAATCTTGTCGAAAATATTTTCGGTGCCAGCCGAGTCCCGGTCGAAAATATTTCCGGTGCCGGCTGAGACACCGTCGAAAATATTTTCGGAGCCGGCTGAAATCCAGTCGAAAATATTTTCTGTATCGGCCGAGCTGCCGTCGAAAATATTTTCGGTGCCGGCTAATACACCGTCGAAAATATTTTCGGTGCCAGCCGGGCTCCCGTTGAAAATATTTTCAGAGCCGTCCAAGCTCCCTTTGAAAACATTTTTGACGCCGGCCAAGCCTCCGTCGAAAATATTTTCGGTGTTGGCTGAGACACCGTTGAAAATATTTTCGGTGCCGGCCAGAATCTTGTCAAAAATATTTTCGGTGCTGGCCGGAATCTTTTCGAAAATATTTTCGGTGCCGGCCGGAATCTTGTCGAAAATATTTTCGGTGCCAGCCAAGTCCCGGTCGAAAGTATTTTCGGTGCCGGCTGAGACACCGTCTAAAATATTTTTGGTGCCGGCTGAGGTCCCGACGAAAATATTTTCTGTATCGTCCGAGCTGCCATCGAAAATATATCGGTGCCGGCTGAGACACCATCGAAAATATTTTCGGTGCCGGCTGAGCCCCCGTCAAAAATTTTTTCGGTGCCAGCCGAGCCGCCGTCGAAAATATTTTCAGTGCCGGCCAAGCCGCCGTCGAAAATATTTTCGGAGCCGGCTGAGGACCCGACGGAAATATTTTTGGTGCCGACTTAGGTCCCAACTAAAATATTTTCTGTATCGGCCGAGCTGCCGTCGAAAATATATCGTTGCCGGCTGAGACACCATCGAAAATATTTGCAGTGCCGGCCGGAATCTTGTCAAAAATATTTTCGGTGCCAGCCGAGTCCCGGTCGAAAAATATTTTCGGTGCCGGCTGAGACACCGTCGAAAATATTTTTGGTGCCGGCTGAGGTCCCGATGAAAATATTTTCTCTATCGACCGAGCTGCCGTCGAAAATATATCGGTGCCAGCTGAGACACCATCGAAAATATTTTCAGTGCCGGCCGAGGCTCCGTCAAAAATATTTCTGGTGCCGGCTGAGGTCCCGTCAAAAATATTTTCGGTTCCGGCCGGAATCTTGTCCAAAATATTTTCGGTGCCAGCCGAGTCCGGGTCGAAAATTTTTTCGGTCCGGCCGAGCCGCCGTCGAAAAGATTTTCGGTGCCGGCTGGCCCCCCGTCTAAAATATTTTTGGTGCCGGCTGAGGTCCCGACGAAAATATTTTCTGTATCGGCCGAGCTACCGTCGAAAATATATCGGTGCCGGCTGAGACACCATAGAAAATATTTTCAGTTCCGGCTGAGCCACCGTCAAAAATTTTTTCAGTGCCAGCCGAGCCGCCGTCGAAAATATTTTCGGTGCCGGCCGAGCCGCCGTCGAAAATATTTTCGGTGCCGGCTGAGGTCCCGATGAAAATATTTTCTGTATTGGCCGAGCTGCCGTCGAAAATAGTTTGGACGCCGGCCCAGCCTCCGTCGAAAATATTTTCAGTGCCGGCTGAGCCCCCGTCAAAAATTTTTTCGGTGCCGGCTGAGCCGCCGTAGAAAATATTTTCGGTGCCGGCTGAGCGGCCATCGAAAATATTTTCGGTGCCGGCTGAGGTCCCGACGAAAATATTCTTTGTGCCGGCTGAGGTCCCGACGAAAATATTTTCTCTATCGGTCGAGCTGCCGTCGAAAATAAATCGGTGCCGGCTGAGACACCATCGAAAATATTTTCAGTGCCGGCTGAGGATCCGTCAAAAATATTTTTGGTGCCGGCTGAGGTCCCGTCGAAAATATTTTCGGTGCCGTCCGAGCTCCCGTAGAAAATATTTTGGACGCCGGCCAAGCTCCGTCGAAAATATTTTCCGTGCCAGCCAGAACCTTGTCGAAAATATTTTCGGTGCTGGCCGAGGTCCCGACGAAAATATTTTTGGTGCCGGCTGAGGTCCCGTCGAAAATGTTTTCAGTGCCGGTCGAGCTCCCGTCGAAAATATTTTCGGTGCCGGCTGAGGTCCCGACGAAAATATTTTCGGTGCCGGCCGGAATCTTGTCAAAAATATTTTCGGTGCCAGCCGAGTCCCGGTCGAAAATATTTTCAGTTGCGGCTGAGCCCCCATCGAAAATATTTTCAGTGCCGGCTGAGCCGCCGTCAAAAATTTTTTCGGTGCCGGCCGAGCCGCCGTCGAAAATATTTTCGTTGCAGGCTGAGCCGCCGACGAAAATATTTTCGGTGCCGGCTGAGGTCCCAACGAAAATATTTTTGGTGCCGGCTGAGGTCCCGATGAAAATATTTTCTGTATTGGCCGAGCTGCTGTCGAAAATATATCGGTGCCGGCAGAGACACCATCGAAAATATTTTCAGTGCCGGCTGGCCCCCCGTCTAAAATATTTTCGGTGCCGGCCGAGCCTCCGTCGAAAATATTTTCGGTGCTGGCTGGCCCCCCGTCTAAAATATTTTCGGTGCCGGCCGAGCCGCCGTCGAAAATATTTTCGGTGCCGGCTGAGGTCCCGATGAAAATATTTTTGGTGCCCGCTGAGGTCCCAACGAAAATATTTTCTCTATCGGCCGAGCTGCCGTCGAAAATAAATCGGTGCCGGCTGAGACACCATCGAAAATATTTTCAGTGCCGGCTGAGGATCCGTCAAAAATATTTTTGGTGCCGGCTGAGGTCCCGTCGAAAATATTTTCGGTGCCGGCAGGAATCTTGTCCATAATATTTTCGGTGCCAGCCGAGTCCCGGTCAAAAATATTTTCGGTGCCGTCTCAGACACCGTCGAAAATATTTTCGGTGCCGGCCAGAACCTTGTCGAAAATATTTTCGATGCCGGCCGAGCTCCTGTCGAAAATATTTTCTGTATCGGCCAAGCTGCCGTCTAAAATATTTTGGGTGCCGGCTGAGACATCGTCAAAAATTTTTTCGGTGCCGGCCGAGCTCCCGTCGAAAATAGTTTCTGTATCGGCCGAACTGCCGTCGAAAATAGTTTGGATGCCGGCCGAGCCTCCGTCGGAAATATTATCGGTGCCGGCTGAGACACCGTCAAAAATATTTTCGGCTCCGGTCGAGGTATTGTCGAAAATATTTTCAGGGCCGGCCGAGCTCCCATCGAAAATATTTTCGGCGGCGGCCGAGTCCTAGTCAAAAATTTTTTCGGTGCCGGCCGAGGTCCCTTCGAAACTATTTTCAGTGCCGGCCGGGGCCCCGTCTAAAATATTTTGGTGCCAGCTGAGGAACCGTCGAAAGTGTTTTCGGCGCCGTCCGAGCTCCCGTCGAAAATATTTTGGACGCCGGCCAAGCTCCGTCGAAAATATTTTCCGTGCCAGCCAGAACCTTGTCGAAAATATTTTCGGTGCTGGCCGAGGTCCCGACGAAAATATTTTTGGTGCCGGCTGAGGTCCCGTCGAAAATGTTTTCAGTGCCGGTCGAGCTCCCGTCGAAAATATTTTCGGTGCCGGCTGAGGTCCCGACGAAAATATTTTCGGTGCCGGCCGGAATCTTGTCAAAAATATTTTCGGTGCCAGCCGAGTCCCGGTCGAAAATATTTTCAGTTGCGGCTGAGCCCCCATCGAAAATATTTTCAGTGCCGGCTGAGCCGCCGTCAAAAATTTTTTCGGAGCCGGCCGAGCCGCCGTCGAAAATATATTCGTTGCAGGCTGAGCCGCCGACGAAAATATTTTCGGTGCCGGCTGAGGTCCCAACGAAAATATTTTTGGTGCCGGCTGAGGTCCCGATGAAAATATTTTCTGTATTGGCCGAGCTGCTGTCGAAAATATATCGGTGCCGGCAGAGACACCATCGAAAATATTTTCAGTGCCGGCTGGCCCCCCGTCTAAAATATTTTCGGTGCCGGCCGAGCCTCCGTCGAAAATATTTTCGGTGCTGGCTGGCCCCCCGTCTAAAATATTTTCGGTGCCGGCCGAGCCGCCATCGAAAATATTTTCGGTGCCGGCTGAGGTCCCGACGAAAATATTTTTGGTGACGGCCGAGGTCCCGACGAAAATATTTTCTCTATCGGCCGAGCTGCCGTCGAAAATAAATCTGTGCCGGCTGAGACACCATCGAAAATATTTTCAGTGCCGACTGAGACTCCGTCAAAAATATTTTTGGTGCCGGCTGAGGTCCCGTCGAAAATATTTTCGGTGCCGGCAGGAATCTTGTCAAAAATATTTTCGGTGCTGGCCGAGCCGCCGTCGAAAATATTTTCGGTGCCGGCTGGCCCCCCGTCCAAAATATTGTTGCTGCCGGCTGAGGTCCCGACGAATATATTTTCTGTATTGCCCGAGCTGCCGTCGAAAATATATCGGTGCCGGCTGAGACACCATCGAAAATATTTTCACTGCCGGCTGAGCCGCCGTCAGAAATTTTTTCGGTGCCGGCCGAGCCGCCGTCGAAAATATTTTCGGTGCCAGCCGGAATCTTGTCAAAAATATTTTCGGTGCTGGCCGGAATCTTGTCGAAAATATTTTCGGTGCCGGCCGGAATCTTGTCGAAAATATTTTCGGTGCCAGCCGAGTCCCGGTCGAAAGTATTTTCGGTGCCGGCTGAGACACCGTCTAAAATATTTTCGGTGCCAGCTGAGTCCCGGTCGAAAATATTTTCGGCGCTGGCTGAGGACCCGTCGAAAACTTTTTCGGTGCCGGTCGAGCTCCCGTCAAAAATATTTTCAGGGCCGGCTGAGCTCCTGTCGAAAATATTTTTGATGCCGGCCGAGGATCCGTCGAAAATATTTTTGGAGCCGGCCGAGACCCCGTCGAAAATATTTTCGGCGCCGTGTGAGATCCCGTCAAAAATATTTTGGACGCCGGCCGAGCCTCCGTCGAAAATATTTCCGGTGCCGGCTGAGACACCGTCGAAAATATTTTCGGTGCCGGCCGAGCTCTCGTTGAAAATATTTTTGGTGCCGGCTGAGGACCCGTCGAAAACTTTTTCGGTGCCGGTCGAGCTCCCGTCAAAAATATTTTCAGAGCCGGCCGAGCCCCCGTCGAAAATATTTTCGGTGCCGGCCGAGACACCGTCGAAAATATTTTCGGTGCCGGCCGGAACCTTGTCTAAGATATTTTTGGTGCCGGCAAAGGTCCCGTCAAAAGTGTTTTCGGTGCTGGTCGAGCCCCCGTTGAAAATATTTTCAGGCCTGGCCGAGCTCCCGTCGAAAATATTTTGGATGCCGGCCGAGCCTCTGTCGAAATTATTTTCGGTGCCGGCTGAGACACCGTCGAAAATATTTTCGGTGCCAGCCGGGCTCCTGTTGAAAATATTTTTGACGCTGGCCGAGCCTCCGTCGAAAATATTTTCGGTGTCGGATGAGACACCGTTGAAAATATTTTCAGTGCTGGCTGGCCCCCCGTCAAAAATATTTTTGGTGCCAGCTGAGGTCCCGTCGAAAATATTTTCGGTGCAGGCCGAGCTGCCGTCGAAAATATTTTCGGTGGCCCCCGAGTCCCAGTCGAAAATTTTTTCGGTGCCGGCTGAGACACCGTCGAAACTATTTTCGGTGCCGGCCGGAACCTTGTCTAAGATATTTTTGGTGCCAGCCGAGGTCCCGTCAAAAGTGTTTTCGGTGCTGGTCGAGCCCCCGTTGAAAATATTTTCAGGCCTGGCCGAGCTCCCGTCGAAAATATTTTGGATGCCGGCCGAGCCTCTTCGAAATTATTTTCGGTGCCGGCTGAGACACCGTCGAAAATATTTTCGGTGCCAGCCGGGCTCCCGTTGAAAATATTTTTGACGCTGGCCGAGCCTCCGTCGAAAATATTTTCGGTGTCGGATGAGACACCGTTGAAAATATTTTCTGTGCCGGCTGGCCCCCCGTCAAAACTATTTTTGGTGCCGGCTGAGGTCCCGTCGAAAATATTTTCGGTGCAGGCCGAGCTGCCGTCGAAAATATTTTCAGTGGCCCCCGAGTCCCAGTCGAAAATTTTTTCGGTGCCGGCTGAGACGCCGTCGAAAATATTTTCGGTGCCGGCTGAGGTCCCGACGAAAATATTTTTGGTGCCGGCTGAGGTCCTGACGAAAATATTTTCTCTATTGGCCGAGCTGCCGTCGAAAATAGTTTGGACGCCGGCCGAGCCTCCGTCGAAAATATTTTCGGTGCCGGCTGAGACACCGTCGAAAATATTTTCGGTGCCGGCCGAGCTCTCGTTGAGAATATTTTTGGTGCCGGCTGAGGACCCGTCGAAAACATTTTCGGTGCCGGTCGAGCTCCCGTCAAAAATATTTTCAGAGCCGGCCGAGCCCCCGTCGAAAATATTTTCGGTGCCGGCCGAGACACCGTCGAAAATATTTTCGGTGCCGGCCGAGACACCGTCGAAAATATTTTCGGTGCCAGCCGAGTCCCGGTCGAAAATATTTCCGGTGCCGGCTGAGACACCGTCGAAAATATTTTCGGTGCCGGCCGGAATCTTGTCAAAAATATTTTCGGTGCCAGCCGAGTCCCGGTCGAAAATATTTCCGGTGCTGGCTGAGACACCGTCGAAAATATTTTCGGAGCCGGCTGAAATCCAGTCGAAAATATTTTCTGTATCGGCCGAGCTGCCGTCGAAAATATTTTCGGTGCCGGCTAATACACCGTCGAAAATATTTTCGGTGCCAGCCGGGCTCCCGTTGAAAATATTTTCAGAGCCGTCCGAGCTCCCTTTGAAAACATTTTTGATGCCGGCCAAGCCTCCGTCGAAAATATTTTCGGTGTTGGCTGAGACACCGTTGAAAATATTTTCGGTGCCGGCCGGAATCTTGTCAAAAATATTTTCGGTGCCGGCCGGAATCTTGTCGAAAATATTTTCGGTGCCGGCCGGAATCTTGTCGAAAATATTTTCGGTGCCAGCCGAGTCCCGGTCGAAAGTATTTTCGGAGCCGGCTGAGACACCGTCTAAAATATTTTTGGTGCCGGCTGGGGTCCCGACGAAAATATTTTCTGTATCGGCCGAGCTGCCGTCGAAAATATATCGGTGCCGGCTGAGACACCATTGAAAATATTTTCGGTGCCGGCTGAGCCCCCGTCAAAAATTTTTTCGGTGCCAGCCGAGCCGCCGTCGAAAATATTTTCAGTGCCGGCCAAGCCGCCGTCGAAAATATTTTCGGAGCCGGCTGAGGACCCGACGAAAATATTTTTGGTGCCGACTTAGGTCCCAACTAAAATATTTTCTGTATCGGCCGAGCTGCCGTCGAAAATATATCGTTGCCGGCTGAGACACCATCGAAAATATTTTCAGTGCCGGCCGGAATCTTGTCCAAAATATTTTCGGTGCCAGCCGAGTCCCGGTCGAAAATTTTTTCGGTCCGGCCGAGCCGCCGTCGAAAATATTTTCGGTGCCGGCTGGCCCCCCGTCTAAAATATTTTTGGTGCTGGCTGAGGTCCCGACGAAAATATTTTCTGTATCGGCCGAGCTGCCGTCGAAAATATATCGGTGCCGGCTGAGACACCATCGAAAATATTCTCTGTGCCGGCTGGCCCCCCGTCTAGAATGTTTTTGGTGCCGGCTGAGGTCCCGACGAAAATATTTTCTGTATCGGCCGAGCTGCCGTCGAAAATATATCGGTGCCGGCTGAGACACCATCGAAAATATTTTCGGTGCCGGCCGAGGCTCCGTCAAAAATATTTTTGGTGCCGGCTGGGGTCCCGTTGAAAATATTTTCGGTGCCGGCCGGAATCTTGTCGAAACTATTTTCGGTGCCAGCCGAGTCCAGGTCGAAAATTTTTTCAGTGCCGGCCAAGCCGCCGTCGAAAATATTTTCGGTGCCAGCTGAGTCCCGGTCGAAAATATTTTCGGCGCTGGCTGAGGACCCGTCGAAAACTTTTTCGGTGCCGGTCGAGCTCCCGTCAAAAATATTTTCAGGGCCGGCCGAGCTCCCCTCGAAAATATTTTTGATGCCGGCCGAGGATCCGTCGAAAATATTTTTGGAGCCGGCCGAGACCCCGTCGAAAATATTTTCGGCGCCGTGTGAGATCCCGTCAAAAATATTTTGGACGCCGGCCGAGCCTCCGTCGAAAATATTTCCGGTGCCGGCTGAGACACCGTCGAAAATATTTTCGGTGCCGGCCGAGCTCTCGTTGAAAATATTTTTGGTGCCGGCTGAGGACCCGTCGAAAACTTTTTCAGTGCCGGTCGAGCTCCCGTCAAAAATATTTTCAGAGCCGGCCGAGCTGCCGTCGAAAATATATCGTTGCCGGCTGAGACACCATCGAAAATATTTTCAGTGCCGGCCGGAATCTTGTCAAAAATATTTTCGGTGCCAGCCGAGTCCCGGTCGAAAAATATTTTCGGTGCCGGCTGAGACACCATCGAAAATATTTTCGGTGCCGGCTGGCCCCCCGTCTAAAATATTTTTGGTGCCGGCTGAGGTCCCGATGAAAATATTTTCTCTATCGACCGAGCTGCCATCGAAAATATATCAGTGCCGGCTGAGACACCATCGAAAATATTTTCAGTGCCGGCCGAGGCTCCGTCAAAAATATTTCTGGTGCCGGCTGAGGTCCCGTCAAAAATATTTTCGGTTCCGGCCGCAATCTCGTCCAAAATATTTTCGGTGCCAGCCGAGTCCCGGTCGAAAATTTTTTCGGTGCCGGCAGAGCCGCCGTCGAAAATATTTTCGGTGCCGGCTGGCCCCCTGTCTAAAATATTTTTGGTGCCGGCTGAGGTCCCGAAGAAAATATTTTCGGTGCCAGCCGAGTCCCGGTCGAAAATATTTTCGGTGCCGGCTGAGACACCGTCGAAAATATTTTCGGTGCCGGCCGGAATCTTGTCAAAAATATTTTCGGTGCCAGCCGAGTCCCGGTTGAAAATATTTTTGACGCTGGCCGAGCCTCCGTCGAAAATGTTTTCGGTGTCAGATGAGACACCGTTGAAAATATTTTCAGTGCCGGCTGGCCCCCCGTCAAAACTATTTTTGTTGCGGCTGAGGTCCCGTCGAAAATGTTTTCAGTGCCCATCGATCTCCCTTCGAAAATATTTTTGGTGCCGTCCGAGCTCCCGTCGAAAATATTTTCTGTATCGGCCGAACTCCCGTCGAAAATAGTTTGGACGCCTGCCGAGCCTCCGTCGGAAATATTTTCGGTGCCAGCTGAGACACCGTCAAAAATATTTTCGGCTCCGGTCGAGGTACTGTCGAAAATATTTTCAGGGCCGGACGAGCTCCCATCGAAAATATTTTCGGCGGCGGCCGAGTCCTAGTCAAAAATTTTTTCGGTGCCGGCCGAGGTCCCTTCGAAACTATTTTCGGTGCCGGCCAGGGCCCCGTCTAAAATATTTTGGTGCCGGCTGAGGTCCCGTCGAAAATGTTTTCGGCGCCGTCCGAGCTCCCGTCGAAAATATTTTGGACGCCGGCCAAGCTTCCGTCGAAAATATTTTCCGTGCCAGCCAGAACCTTGTCGAAAATATTTTCGGTGCCGGCCCAGGTCTCGTCGAAAATATTTTTGGTGCCGGCTGAGGTCCCGTCGAAAATGTTTTCGGTGCCGGTCGAGCTCCCGTCGAAAATATTTTCGGAGCCAGCCGAGCTCCCGTCGAAAATATTTTCGGAGCCAGCTGAGCTCCCATTGAAAATATTTTCTGTATCAGCCGAGCTCCCGTCGAAAATAGTTTCGACGCTGGCCGAGCCTCCGTCGAAAATATTTTCAGTGCTGGCTGAGACACCGTCGAAAATATTTTCGGTGCCGGCCGAGCCGCCGTCAAAAATATATTTGGCACCGGTCGAGGTACTGTCGAAAATATTTTCAGGGCTGGCCGAGCTCCCTTCGAAAATATTTTTGACGCCGGCCGAGGCTCCGTCGAAAATATTTTCGGTGCCGGCTGAGACACCGTCAAAAATATTTTCGGTGCCGGCTGGCCCCCGTCTAAAATATTTTTGGTGACGGGAGAGACACCATCAAAAATATTTTCGGAGCCGGACGAGCTCCCTTCGAAAATATTTTCTGTATCAGCCGAGCTCCCGTCGAAAATATTTTGGACGCCGGCCGAGCCTCCGTCGAAAATATTTTCGGTGCCGGCTGAGACACCTTCGAAAATATTTTCGGTTCTGGCCGAGCCGCCGTCAAAAATATTTTTGGCACCGGTCGAGGTACTGTCGAAAATATTTTTGGGGCTGGCTGAGCTCCCGTCGAAAATATTATCGGAACCGGACGAGACCGCGTCGAAAATATTTTCCGCGCCGGCCGAGCCTCCGTCAAAAATATTTTCGGTGCCGGCTGAGACATCGTCAAAAATAGTTTCGGTGCTGGCCGAGCTCCCTTCGAAAAATTTTTCAGTGTCGGCTGAGTCTCCGTCCAAAATATTTTCGGTGCCAGCTGGGCCCCCGTCAAAAATATTTTCAGTGCCGGCCGAGCCCCCATCAAAAATATTTTCGGCGCCGTTCGAGGTCCCGTCGAAAATATTTTCGGTGGTGGCCGAGCTCTCGTCAAAAATATTTTCGGCGGCGGCCAAGTTCTCGTCGAAAATTTTTTCGGTGCCGGCCGAGCCTCCGTCGAAAATATTTTCGGTGCCGGCCGAGCTCTCGTCGAAAATATTTTTGTTGCGGCTGAGGTCCCGTCGAAAATGTTTTCAGTGCCCGTCGAACTCCCTTCGAAAATATTTTCAGGGCCGGCCGAGCTCCCGTCGAAAATATTTTCTGTATCGGCCGAACTCCCGTTGAAAATAGTTTGGACGCCAGCCGAGCCTCCGTCGGAAATATTTTCGGTGCCGGCTGAGACACCGTCAAAAATATTTTTGGCTCCGGTCGAGGTACTGTCGAAAATATTTTCAGTGCCGGCCGAGCTCCCATCGAAAATATTTTCGGCGGCGGCCGAGTCCTAGTCAAAAATTTTTTCGGTGCCGGCCGAGGTCTCTTCGAAACTATTTTCGGTGCCGGCCGGGTCCCCGTGTAAAATATTTTTGGTGCCGGCTGAGGTCCCGTCGAAAATGTATTCGGTGCCGGTCGAGCTCCCATCGAAAATATTTTCGGAGCCGGCCGAGCTCCCGTCGAAAATATTTTCTGTATCAGCCGAGCTCCCGTCGAAAATATTTTCGGCGGCGGCCGAGCCGCCATCGAAAATATTTTTCGCACCGGTCAAGGTACTGTCAAATATATTTTCAGGGCTGGCCGAGCTCCCTTCGAAAATATTTTTGACGCCGGCCGAGCTTCCGTTGAAAATATTTTCAGTGCCGGCTGAGACACCGTCAAAAATATTTTCGGTGCCGGCCGAGCTCTCGTCAAAAATATTTTTGGCGGCGGCCAAGTTCTCGTCGAAAATTTTTTCGGTGCCGGCCGAGCCTCCGTCGAAAATTTTTTCGGTGCCGGCCGAGCTCTCGTCGAAAATATTTTTGTTGCGGCTGAGGTCCCGTCGAAAATGTTTTCAGTGCCCGTCGAGCTCCCTTCAAAAATATTTTCACAGCCGTCCGAGCTCCCGTCGAAAATATTTTCTGTATCGGCCGAACTCCCGTCGAAAATAGTTTGGATGCCGGCCGAGCCTCCGTCGGAAATATTTTCGGTGCCGGCTGAGACACTGTCAAAAATATTTTCGGCTCCGGTCGAGGTACTGTCGAAAATATTTTCAGGGCCGGCCGAGCTCCCATCGAAAATATTTTCGGCGGCGGCCGAGTCCTAGTCAAAAATTTTTTCGGTGCCGGCCGAGGTCCCGTCGAAAATATTTTCGGTGCCGGCAGGAATCTTGTCAAAAATATTTTCGGTGCCAGCCGAGTCCCGGTCGAAAATATTTTCGGTGCCGGCCGAGCCGCCGTCGAAAATATTTTCGGTGCCGGCTGGCCCCCCGTCCCAAATATTGTTGCTGCCGGCTGAGGTCCCGACGAAAATATTTTCTGTATTGCCCGAGCTGCCGTCGAAAATATATCGGTGCCGGCTGAGACACCATCGAAAATATTTTCAGTGCCGGCTGAGCCCCCATCAAAAATATTTTCAGTGCCGGCTGAGCCGCCGTCAAAAATTTTTTCGGTGCCGGCCGAGCCGCCATCGAAAATATTTTCGTTGCAGGCCGAGCTGCCGTCGAAAATATTTTCGGTGCCGGCTGAGGTCCCGAGGAAAATATTTTTGGTGCCGGCTGAGGTCCTGATGAAAATATTTTCTGTATCGGCCGAGCTGCTGTCGAAAATATTTTCGGTGCCGGCTGAGACACCGTCGAAAATATTTTCGGTGCCGGCTGAGGTCCCGACGAAAATATTTTCTGTATCGGCCGAGCTGCCATCGAAAATAAATCTGTGCCGGCTGAGACACCATCGAAAATATTTTCAGTGCCGGCCGAGCCCCCATCAAAAATATTTTCGCTGCCGGCTGAGGTAATGTCGAAAATATTTTTGGTGACGGCCGAGCTCCCGATGAAAATATTTTTGATGCCGGCCGCGGCTCCATTGAAAATATTTTCGGAGCCGGCAGAGACCCCGTCGAAAATATTTTTGTTGCCATCTGAGATCCCGTCGAACATGTTTTAGACACCGGCCGAGCCTCCGTCGAAAATATTTTCGGTGCCAGCCGAGTCCCGGTCGAAAATATTTTCGGTGCCGGCTGAGGTCCCGACGAAAATATTTTCTCTATCGGCCGAGCTGCCGTTGAAAATATATCGGTGCCGGCTGAGACACCATCGAAAATATTTTCAGTGCCGCCTGAGCCCCCGTCAAAAATATTTTCGGTGCCGGCTAATACACCATTGAAAATATTTTCGGTGCCGGCCGGAATCTTGTCAAAAATATTTTCGGTGCCAGCCGAGTGCTGGTCGAAAATATTTTCGGTGCCGGCTGAGACACCGTCTAAAATATTTTTGGTGCCGGCAGAGGTCCCGACCAAAATATTTTCTCTATCGGCCGAGCTGCCGTCGAAAATATATCGGTGCCGGCTGAGACACCATCGAAAATATTTTCAGTGCCGGCTGAGATCCCGTCAAAAATTTTTTCGGTGCCGGCCGAGCCGCCATGGAAAATATTTTCGGTGCCGGCCGAGCTCCCGTCGAAAATATTTTCGGTGCCGGCCAGTACCTTGTCGAAAATATTTTCGGTGCCGGCCGAGCTCTCGTCGAAAATATTTTTGTTGCGGCTGAGGTCCCATCAAAAATGTTTTCAGTGCCCGTTGAGCTCCCATCAAAAATATTTTCGCAGCCGTCCGAGCTCCCGTCGAAAATATTTTCTGTATCAGCCGAACTCCCGTCGAAAATAGTTTGGATGCCAGCCGAGCCTCCGTCGGAAATATTTTCGGAGCCGGCTGAGACACCGTCAAAAATATTTTCGGCTCCGGTCGAGGTATTGTTGAAAATATTTTCAGGGCCGGACGAGCTCCCATCGAAAATATTTTCGGCGGCGGCAGAGGTCCCTTCGAAACTATATTCGGTGCCGGCCGGGGCTCCGTCTAAAATATTTTGGTGCCGGCTGAGGTCCCGTCGAAAATATTTTCGGCGCCGTCCGAGCTCCCGTCGAAAATATTTTGGACGCCGGCCAAGCTCTGTCGAAAATATATTCCGTGCCGGCTGAGGTCCCGTCGAAAATATTTTCGGTGCCAGCCGAGCCGCCGTCGAAAATATTTTTGGTGCCGGTTGAGGTCCCGACGAAAATATTTTTGGTGCCGGCTGAGGTCCCGACAAAAATATTTTCTGTATCAGCCAAGCTGTCGTCGAAAATATATCGGTGCCGGCTGAGCCCCCATCAAAAATATTTGCAGTGCCGGCCGAGGCTCCGTCAAAAATATTTTTGGTGCCGGCTGAGGTCCCAACGAAAATGTTTTCGGTGCCAGCCGGAATCTTGTCGGAAATATTTTTGGTGCCAGCCGAGTCCCGGTTGAAAATAATTCGGTGACAGCCGAGCCGCCGTCGAAAAGATTTTCGGTGCCGGCTGGCCCCCCGTCTAAAATATTTTTGGTGCCGGCTGAGGTCCCGACGAAAATATTTTCTGTATCGGCCGAGCTACCGTCGAAAATATATCGGTGCCGGCTGAGACACCATCGAAAATATTTTCAGTTCCGGCCGAGCTGCCGTCGAAAATATTTTCGGTGCCGGCTGAGTCCCGGTCGAAAATATTTTCGGCGCTGGCTGAGGACCCGTCGAAAACTTTTTCGGTGCCGGTCGAGCTCCCGTCAAAAATATTTTCGGTGCCGGCCGGAACCTTGTCTAAGATATTTTTGGTGCCGGCCGAGGTCCCGTCAAAAGTGTTTTCGGTGCTGGTCGAGCCCCCGTTGAAAATATTTTCAGGCCTGGCCGAGCTCCCGTCGAAAATATTTTGGATGCCGGCCGAGCCTCTTCGAAATTATTTTCGGTGCCGGCTGAGACACCGTCAAAAATATTTTCGGTGCCAGCCGGGCTCCCGTTGAAAATATTTTTGACGCTGGCCGAGCCTCCGTCGAAAATATTTTCGGTGTCGGATGAGACACCGTTGAAAATATTTTCTGTGCCGGCTGGCCCCCCGTCAAAACTATTTTTGGTGCCGGCTGAGGTCCCGTCGAAAATATTTTCGGTGCAGGCCGAGCTGCCATCGAAAATATTTTCGGTGGCCCCCGAGTCCCAGTCGAAAATTTTTTCGGTGCCGGCTGAGACACCGTCGAAAATATTTTCGGTGCCGGCCGGAATCTTGTCAAAAATATTTTCGGTGCCAGCCGAGTCCCGGTCGAAAATATTTCCGGTGCCGGCTGAGACACCGTCGAAAATATTTTAAGTGCCGGCCGAGTCCCCGTCAAAAATATTTTTGGTGCCGGCTGAGGTCCCGACGAAAATATTTTCGGTGCCGGCTGAGCTCTCGTTGAGAATATTTTTGGTGCCGGCTGAGGACCCGTCGAAAACATTTTCGGTGCCGGTCGAGCTCCCGTCAAAAATATTTTCAGAGCCGGCCGAGCCCCCGTTGAAAATATTTTCGGTGCCGGCCGAGACACCGTCGAAAATATTTTCGGTGCCGGCCGGAACCTTGTCTAAGATATTTTTGGTGCCGGCCGAGGTCCCGTCAAAAGCGTTTTCGGTGCTGGTCGAGCCCCCGTTGAAAATATTTTCAGGCCTGGCCGAGCTCCCGTCGAAAATATTTTGGATGCCGGCCGAGCCTCTGTCGAAATTATTTTCGGTGCCGGCCGAGCCCCCGTCAAAAATATTTTTGGTGCCAGCTGAGGTCCCCTCGAAAATATTTTCTGTGCCGGCCGGAATCTTGTCGAAAATATTTTCGGTGCCAGCCGAGTCCCGGTCGAAAATATTTCCGGTGCCGGCTGAGACACCGTCGAAAATATTTTCTGTGCCGGCTGGAATCTTGTCGAAAATATTTTCGGTGCCAGCCGAGTCCCGGTCGAAAATATTTCCGGCGCCGGCTGAGACACCGTCGAAAATATTTTCGGTGCCGGCCGGAATCTTGTCAAAAATATTTTCGGTGCCGGCCGGAATCTTGTCGAAAATATTTTCGGTGCCGGCCGGAATCTTGTCGAAAATATTTTCGGTGCCAGCCGAGTCCCGGTCGAAAGTATTTTCGGTGCCGGCTGAGACACCGTCTAAAATATTTTTTGTGCCGGCTGAGGTCCCGACGAAAATATTTTCTGTATCGGCCGAGCTGCCGTCGAAAATATATGGGTGCCAGCTGAGACACCATCGAAAATATTTTCAGTGCCGGCTGAGACCCCATCAAAAATATTTTCGGTGCCGGCCGAGCCGCCGTCGAAAGTATTTTCGGTGCCAGCTGAGATCCCAACGAAAATATTTTTGGTGCCGGCTGAGGTCCCGACGAAAATATTTTCTGTATCGGCCGAGCTGCCGTCGAAAATATATCGTTGCCGGCTGAGACACCATCGAAAATATTTTCAGTGCCGGCCGAGGCTCCGTCAAAAATATTTCTGGTGCCGGCTGAGGTCCCGTCAAAAATATTTTCGGTGCCGGCCGCAATCTTGTCCAAAATATTTTCGGTGCCAGCCGAGTCCCGGTCGAAAATTTTTTCGGTGCCGGCCGAGCCGCCGTCGAAAATATTTTCGGTGCCGGCTGGCCCCCCGTCTAAAATATTTTTGGTGCCGGCTGAGGTCCCGACGAAAATATTTTCTGTATCAGCTGAGCTGCTGTCGAAAATATATCGGTGCTGGCTGAGACACCGTCGAAAATATTCTCTGTGCCGGCTGGCCCCCCGTCTAGAATGTTTTTGGTGCCGGCTGAGGTCCCGACGAAAATATTTTCTGTATCGGCCGAGCTGCCGTCGAAAATATATCGGTGCCGGCTGAGACACCATCGAAAATATTTTCGGTGCCGGCCGAGGCTCCGACAAAAATATTTTTGGTGCCGGCTGCGGTCCCGTTGAAAATATTTTCGGTGCCGGCCGCAATCTTGTCGAAAATATTTTCAGTGCCAGCCGAGTCCAGGTCGAAAATTTTTTCAGTGCCGGCCAAGCCGCCGTCGAAAATATTTTCGGTGCCAGCTGAGTCCCGGTCGAAAATATTTTCGGCGCCGGCTGAGGACCCGTCGAAAACTTTTTCGGTGCCGGTCGAGCTCCCGTCAAAAATATTTTCAGAGCCGGCCGAGCCCCCGTCGAAAATATTTTCGGTGCCGGCCGAGACACAGTCGAAAATATTTTCGGTGCCGGCCGGAACCTTGTGTAAGATATTTTTGGTGCCGGCCGAGGTCCCGTCAAAAGTGTTTTCGGTGCTGGTCGAGCCCCCGTTGAAAATATTTTCAGGCCTGGCCGAGCTCCCGTCGAAAATATTTTGGATGCCGGCCGAGCCTCTGTCGAAATTATTTTCGGTGCCGGCCGAGCCCCCGTCAAAAATATTTTTGGTGCCGGCTGAGGTCCCGTCGAAAATATTTTCGGTGCCGGCGGGAACCTTGTTGAAAATATTTTCGGCGCTGGCTGAGGTCCCCTCGAAAATATTTTCTGTGCCGGCCGGAATCTTGTCGAAAATATTTTCGGTGCCAGCCGAGTCCCGGTCGAAAATATTTTCGGTGCCGGCTGAGACACCGTCGAATATATTTTCGGTGCCAGCTGGAATCTTGTCGAAAATATTTTTGGTGCCAGCCGAGTCCCGGTCGAAAATATTTTCGGTGCCGGCTGAGACACCGTCGAAAATATTTTCGGTGCCGGCCGGAATCTTGTCAAAAATATTTTCGGTGCCAGCCAAGTCCCGGTTGAAAATATTTTTGACGCTGGCCAAGCCTCCGTCGAAAATGTTTTCAGTGTCAGATGAGACACCGTTGAAAATATTTTCAGTGCCGGCTGGCCCCCCGTCAAAACTATTTTTGTTGCGGCTGAGGTCCCGTCGAAAATGTTTTCAGTGCCCATCGATCTCCCTTCGAAAATATTTTTGGTGCCGTCCGAGCTCCCGTCGAAAATATTTTCTGTATCGGCCGAACTCCCGTCGAAAATAGTTTGGACGCCTGCCGAGCCTCCGTCGGAAATATTTTCGGTGCCAGCTGAGACACCGTCAAAAATATTTTCGGCTCCGGGCGAGGTACTGTCGAAAATATTTTCAGGGCCGGCCGAGCTCCCATCGAAAATATTTTCGGCGGAGGCCGAGTCCTAGTCAAAAATTTTTTCGGTGCCGGCCGAGGTCCCTTCGAAACTATTTTCGGTGCCGGCCTGGGCCCGTCTAAAATATTTTTGGTGCCGGCTGAGGTCCCGTTGAAAATGTTTTCGGTGCCGGTCGAGCTCCCGTCGAAAATATTTTGGACGCCGGCCAAGCTCCGTCGAAAATATTTTCCGTGCCAGCCAGAACCTTGTCGAAAATATTTTCGGTGCCGGGCAGAACCTTGACGAAAATATTTTCGGTGCCAGCCGAGCTCTTGTCGAAAATATACTTGGTTAGGGCTGAGGTCCCATCGAAAATATTTTCGGAGCCGGTCGAGCCTCCGTCGAAAATATTTTTGGTGCCGGCTGAGACACCGTTAAAAATATTTTCGGTGCCGGCCGGAACCTTGTCGAAACTATTTTCGGTGCCAGCCGAGCTCTCGTCGAAAATATTTTTGGTGCCGGCCAAGCTCCCGTCGAAAATATTTTCGGAACTCTCTGAGCTCCCGTCGAAAATATTTTCTGTATTGGCCGAGCTGCTCTCGAAAATATTTTCGGTGCCGTCCGGGCCCCCGTCCAAAATATTTTTGGTGCCAGCTGAGGTCCTGTCGAAAATGTTTTCGGTGCCGGCCGAGCTCCCGTCGAAAATATTTTCGGAGTTGGCCGAGCTCCCGTCGAAAATATTTTCGGAGTCGGCCGAGACCCCGTCGAAAATATTTTGGACGCCAGCCGAGCCTCGGTCGAAAATATTTTCGGAGCTGGCCGAGACCCTGTCGAAAATATTTTCGGGGCCGTCCAAGCTCCCGTCTAAAATATTTTCGGCGCCGTTCAAGGTCCCGTCGAAACTATTTTCGGGGCCGTCCGAGCCTCCGTCGAAAATATTTTCGGTGCCGGCCGAGCTCCAATCGAAAATATTTGCGGAGCAGGCCGAACTCCCATCGAAAATATTTTTGGAGCCGGATGAGCTGCCGTCGGAAATATTTTCGGTGCCGGCCAAGATCCTGTCTAAAATCTTTTGGATGCCAGCCGAGCCTCCGTCGAAAATATTTTCGGTGCCAGCTGAGCCCCCGTCGAAAACATTTTTGACACCGGCCAACACGCCGTCGAAAATATTTTCGGCGCCGTTCGCGGTCCCGTCGAAAATATTTTCGGCACCGGTTGAGGTACTGTCGAAAATATTTTCGGAGCCGGCCGAGCTCCCGTCGAAAATATTTTCGGAGCCGGCTGAGCCGCCGTCGAAAATATTTTCCGCACCGGTCAAGGTACTGTCAAAAATATTTTCGGTGCTGGCCGAGCTCCCGTCTAAAATATTTTCGGTGCCGGCCGAGCTCCCATCGAAAATATTTTCCGCACTGGTCGCGGTCCTGTCGAAAATATTGTCGGGGCCGTCCGAGCTCCCGTCGAAAATATTTCTGACACCGGCCGAGCTTCTGTCGAAAATATTTTTGGTGCCGGCCGAGATCCTGTCGAAGATATTTTCGGAGCCGGCCAAGCCGCCGTCGAAAATATTTTAGGCACCGGCCGAGCCTCCATCGAAAATATTTTTGGTGCTGGAAGAGACACCGTCGAAAATATTTTCGGTGCCGGCCGGTCCCCTGTCTAAAATATTTTCGGTGCCGGTCAGAACCTTGTCGAAAATATTTTCGGGGCCGTCCGAGCCTCCGTCGAAATCATTTTGGCACCGGCCAACACGCCGTCGAAAATATTTTTGGTGCCGGCCGAGCCGCCGTTGAAAATATTTTCGGTGCCGGCCGAGCTCCCATCGAAAATATTTTCGGCACCGGACGAGGTACTGTCGAAAATATTTTCGGAGCCATCCGAGCTCCCGTCGAAAATATTTTTGACGCCGGCCGAGCTTCCGTCGAAAATATTTTCGGTGCCGGTCGAGATCCCGTCGAAAATATTTTCGGAGCCGGCCGAGACCCTGTCGAAAATATTTTCGGGGCCGTCCGAGCTCCCATCGAAAATATTTTCAGCTGCGTTAGAGGTTCCGTCGAAATTATTTTCGGGGCCGTCCGAGCCTCCGTCGAAAACATTTTGGCACCGGCCAACACGCCGTCGAAAATATTTTCGGTGCCAGCCGAGCCCCCGTTGAAAATATTTTCGGTGCCGGCCAAGCTCCAATCGAAAATATTTTCGGAGCCGGCCGAGCTTCCGTCTAAAATATTTTCGGCGCCGTTCGAGGTCCCGTCGAAGCTGTTTTCGGGGCCCTCCGAGCCTCCGTCGAAAACATTTTTGGCACCGGCCAACACGCCGTCGAAAATATTTTTGGTGCCGGCCGACCCCCGTTGAAAATATTTTCGGTGCTGGCTGAGCTACAATCGAAAATATTTTCAGAGCCGGCCGAGCTCCCGTCGAAAATATTTTCGGAGCCGGCTGAGCTCCCGTCGAAAATATTTTCGGTGCCGGCCGAGACCCTGTTGAAAATATTTTCGGTGCTGGCCGAGCTCCCGTCTAAAATATTTTCGGTGCCGGCCGAGCTCCCATCAGAAATATTTTCGGCACCGGTCGAGGTCCTGTCGAAAATATTTTCAGGGCCGTCCGAGTTCCCGTCGAAAATATTTTTGACGCAGGCTGAGCTTCCGTCGAAAATATTTTCGGTGCCGGCCGAGATCCCGTCGAAAATATTTTTGGAGCCGGCCGAGACCCCGTCGAAAATATTTTCGGGGCCGTCCGACCCTCTGTCGAAAACATTTTGGCACCGGCCAACACGCCGTCGAAAATATTTTTGACGCCGGCCGAGCTTCCGTCAAAAATATTTTCGGTGCCGGCCGAGCTGCAATCGAAAATATTTTCGGAGCCGGCCGAGCTCCCGTCGAAAATATTTTCGGAGCCGGCTGAGCTGCCGTCGAAAATATTTTTGCCACTGGTCAAGGTACTGTCAAAAATATTTTCGGTGCCGGCGGAGCTCCCGACTAAAATATTTTCGGTGCCTGCCGAGCCGCAGTCGAAAATATTTTCGGCACCGGTCGAGGTACTGTCGAAAATATTTTCGGGGCCGTCCGAGCTCCCGTCGAAAATATTTTCGACACCGGCGGAGCTTCCGTTGAAAATATTTTCTGTATCGGCCGAGATCCCATCGAAAATATTTTCGGCACTGGTCAAGGTGCTGTCGAAAATATTTTCGGAGCCATCCGAGCTCCCGTTGAAAATATTTTTGACGCCGGCGGAGCTTCCGTCGAAAATACTTTCGGAGCCGGCCGAGACCCTGTCGAAAATATTTTCGGCGCCGTCCGAGCTCCCGTCGAAAATATTTTCGGCGCCGTTCGAGGTCCCGTCGAAACTATTTTCGGGGCCGTCCGAACCTCCGTCGAAAACATTTTTGGCACCGGACAACACGCCGTCGAAAATATTTTTGCTGCCGCCGAGCCCCCGTTGAAAATATTTTCGGTGCCAGCCGAGCTCCAATCGAAAATATTTTCGGAGCCGGCCGAGCTCCCGTCTGAAATATTTTCGGAGCCGGCTGAGCTGCCGTCGAAAATATTTTTGGTGCCGGCCGAGACCCTGTTGAAAAGATTTTCGACGCCGGCCGAGATCCCGTCGAAAATATTTTCGGTGCCAGCTGAGTTCCGTCTAAAATATTTTCGGTGCCAGGCGGGCCCCGTCGAAAATATTTTCGGTGCCGGCCGAGCCCCAATCGAAAATATTTTCGGCGCCATTCGAGGTCCCGTCGAAAATATTGTCGGAGCCGGCCGAGACGCCGTCGAAAATATTTTCGGTGCCGGCCGAGATCCCGTCGAAAATATTTTCGGTGCCGGCCAAGCTCCCGTCGAAAATATTGTCGGAGCCGGCCGAGCCGCCGTCGAAACTATGTTCAGTGCAGGCCAGCACCTTGTCGAAAATATTTTCGGGGCTGGCCGGGCCCCCGTCTAAAATATTTTCGGTGCCGGTCAGAACCTGGTCGAAAATATTTTCGGGGCCGTCCGAGCTCCCGTCGAAAACATTTTTGGCACCGGCCAACACGCCATCGAAAATATTTTTGGTGCCGGCCGAGCCCCCGTTGAAAATATTTTCGGTGCCGTCCGAGCTGCAATCGAAAATATTTTTGGAGCCAGTCGAGCTCCCGTCAAAAATATTTTCGGAGCCGGCTGAGCTGCCGTCGAAAATATTTTTGGTGCCGGCCGAGCTCCCGTCTAAAATATTTTCGGTGCCGGCCGAGATCCCGTTGAAAATATTTTCGGAGCCGGCCGAGACCCCGTCGAATATATTTTCGGGGCCCTCCGAGCCTCCGTCAACAACATTTTTGGCACCGGCCAACACGCCGTCGAAAATATTTTTGGTGCTGGCCGAGCCCCCGTTGAAAATATTTTTGGTGCTGGCCGAGCTGCAATCGAAAATATTTTCGGAGCCAGCCGAGCTCCCGTTGAAAATATTTTCGGAGCCGGCTGAGCCACCGTCGAAAATATTTTCCGCACCGGTCAAGGTACTGTCGAAAATATTTTCGGGGCCGTCCGAGCCTCCGTCGAAAACATTTTGGCACCGGCCAACATGCCGTTGAAAATATTTTTGGTGCCGGCCGAGCCCCCGTTGAAAATATTTTCGGTGCCGGCCGAGCTCCAATCGAAAATATTTTCGCAGCCGGCCGAGCTCCCGTTGAAAATATTTTCGGAGCTGGCTGAGCTGCCGTCGAAAATATTTTCGGCAACGGTCGACGTACTGTTGAAAATATTTTCGGTGCCGGCCGAGCTCCCGTCTAAAATATTTTCGGTGCCGGCCAAGCCGCCGTCGAAAATATTTTCAGCACCGGTCGAGGTACTGTCGAAAATATTTTCGGGGCCGTCCGAGCTCCCATCGAAAATATTTTTGGCACCGGCCGAGCTTCCGTCAAAAATATTTTCGGTGCCAGCCGAGATCCCATCGAAAATATTTTCGGTGCTGGCCGAGCTCCCGTCGAAAATATTTTCGGTGCCGGTCAGAACCTTGTCGAAAATATTTTCGGGGCCGTCTGAGCCTCCGTCGAATATACTTTCGGCGCTGCTCGAGGTCCCGACAAAAGTATTTCCGGGGCCGTCCGAGCCTCTGTCGAAAACATCTTGGCACCGGCCAACACGCCGTCTAAAATATTTTCGGTGCCAGCCAAGATCCCGTTGAAAATATTTTCGGAGCCGGCCGAGACCCCGTCAAATGTATTTTCGGGGCCCTCCGAGCCTCCGTCAACAACATTTTTGGCACCGGCCAACACGCCGTTGAAAATATTTTTGGTGCCGGCCGAGCCCCCGTTGAAAATATTTTCAGTGCCGGTCGAGCTGCAATCGAAAATATTTTCCGCACCGGTCGAGGTACTGTCAAAAATATTTTCGGTGCCGGCCGAGCTCCCGTCTAAAATATTTTCGGAACCGTACGAGGTACTGTCGAAAATATTTTCGGGGCCATCCGAGCTCCAATCGAAAATATTTTTGATGCCGGCCGAGCTTCCGTCGAAAATATTTTCGGAGCCGGCTGAGCTGCCGTCGAAAATATTTTCGCCACCGGTCAAGGTACTGTCAAAAATATTTTCGGTGCCGGCCGAGTTCCCGTGTAAAACATTTTCGGTGCCGGCCTAGTCGCCGTCGAAAATATTTTCGGCACCGGTCGAGGTACTGTCGAAAATATTTTCGGGGCCGTCCGAGCTCCCGTCAAAAATATTTCTGACACCAGACGACTTTCCGTCGAAAATATTTTCGGTGCCGGCCGAGATCCTGTCGAAAATATTTTCAGAGCCGGCCGAGCTCCCGTCTGAAATATTTTCGGAGCCGGCTGAGCTGCCGTCGAAAATATTTTTGCCACCGGTCGAGGTCCTGTCGAAAATATTTTCGGGGCCATCCGAGCTCCCGTCGAAAATATTTTTGACGCCGGCCGAGCTCCCGTCGAAAATATTTTCGGTGCCGGCCGAGACCCTGTCGAAAATATTTTCGGTGCTGGCCGAGCTCCCGTCGAAAATATTTTTGACGCCGGCCAAGCTTCCGTCAAAAATATTTTGGATGCCAACCGAGCCTCCATCGAAAATATTTTCGGTGCCAGCTGGGCCCCCGTCGAAAATATTTTCGGAGCCGGCCGAGACCCCGTCGAAAATATTTTCGGGGCCGTCCGAGCCTCCGTCGAAAACATTTTTGGCACCGGTCAACACGCCGTCGAAAATATTTTTGGTGCCGGCCGAGCCCCCATTGAAAATATTTTCGGTGCCGGCCGAGCTGCAATCGAAAATATTTTCGGAGCCGGCCGAGGTCCTGTCGAAAATATTTTCGGGGCCGTCTGAGCTCCGGTCGAAAATATTTTTGACGCCGGCCGAGCTCCCGTCTAAAATATTTTCGGTGCCGGCTGAGCTCCAATCGAAAATATTTTCGGTGCCGGCCGAGCCCCCGTCGAAAATATTTTCGCAGCCGGCTGAGCCGCCGTCGAAAATATTTTCGCCACCTGTCAAGGTACTGTCAAAAATATTTTCGGTGCTGGCCGAGCTCCAGTCTAAAATATTTTCGGTGCCGGCCGAGCTCCCATCGAAAATATTTTCGGCACCGGACGAGGTACTGTTCAAAATATTTTCGGAGCCATCTGAGTTCCCGTCGAAAATATTTTTGGCGGCGGCCAAGTTCTCGTCGAAAATTTTTTCGGTGCCGGCCGAGCCTCCGTCGAAAATATTTTTGTTGCGGCTGAGGTCCCGTCGAAAATGTTTTCAGTGCCCATCGATCTCCCTTCGAAAATATTTTTGGTGCCGTCCGAGCTCCAATCGAAAATATTTTCTGTATCGGCCGAACTCCCGTCGAAAATAGTTTGGACGCCTGCCGAGCCTCCGTCGGAAATATTTTCGGTGCCAGCTGAGACACCGTCAAAAATATTTTCGGCTCCGGTCGAGGTACTGTCGAAAACATTTTCAGGGCCGGACGAGCTCCCATCGAAAATATTTTCGGTGGCGGCCGAGTCCTAGCCAAAAATTTTTTCGGTGCCGGCCGAGGTCCCTTCGAAACTATTTTCGGTGCCGGCCGGGGCCCCGTGTAAAATATTTTTGGTGCCGGCTGAGGTCCCGTCGAAAATGTTTTCGGTGCCGGTCGAGCTCCCGTCGAAAATATTTTGGACGCCGACCAAGCTCCGTCGAAAATATTTTCCGTGCCAGCCAGAACCTTGTCGAAGATATTTTCGGTGCCGGCCGAGCTCTCATCGAAAATATTTTTGGTGCCGGCTGAGGTCCCGTCGAAAATGTTTTCGGTGCCGGTCGAGCTCCCGTCGAAAATATTTTCGGAGCCGGCCGAGCCGCCGTCGAAAATATTTTTGGCACCGGTCAAGGTACTGTCGAAAATATTTTCAGGGCCGGCCGAGCTCCCGTCGAAAATATTTTCTGTATCGGCCGAACTCCCGTCGAAAATAGTTTGGACGCCAGCCGAGCCTCCGTCGGAAATATTTTCGGTGCCGGCTGAGACACCGTCAAAAATATTTTCGGCTCCGGTCGAGTTACTGTCGAAAATATTTTCAGGGCCGGCCGAGCTCCCATCGAAAATATTTTCGGCGGCGGCCGAGTCCTAGTTAAAAATTTTTTCAGTGCCGGCCGAGGTCCCTTCGAAACTATTTTCGGAGCCGGCCGAGCTCCCGTCTAAAATATTTTTGTTGCCGGCCGAGGTACTGTCGAAAATATTTTCGGGGCCGGTCGAGGTACTGTCGAAAATATTTCCGGGGCCGTCCGAGCTCCCATCGAAAATATTTTTGACGCCGGCCGAGCTTCCGTCGAAAATATTTTGGATGCCAGCCGAGCCTCCATCGAAAATATTTTCATTGCCAGCTGGGCCCCCGTCAAAAATATTTTTGGCACCGGCCAAGCTGCTGTCGAAAATATTTTCGGCGCCGTTCGCGGTCCCGTTGAAAATATTTTCGGCACCGGTTGAGGTACTGTCGAAAATATTTTCGGGGCCGTCCGAGCTCCCGTCGAAAATATTTCTGACGCCGGACGAGCTTCCGTCGAAAATATTTTTGGTGACGGCCGAGATCCTGTCGAAGATATTTTCGGTGCCGGACAAGCTCCCATTGAAAATATTTTCGGCACCAGTCGAGGTCCTGTCGAAAATATTTTCGGGGCCGTCCGAGCTCCCGTTGAAAATATTTTTGACGCCGGCCGAGCTTCCGTCGAAAATATTTTCGGTGCCGGCCGAGACCCTGTCGAAAATATTTTCGGGGCCGTCCGAGCCTCCATCGAAAACATTTTTGGCACCGGCCAACACGCCGTCGAAAATATTTTCGGTGTCGGCTGAGATCCCGTCTAAAATATTTTAGGATCCGGCCGAGACCCCGTCGAAAATATTTTCGGGGTCATCCGAGCTCCCGTCGAAAATATTTTGGACGCCGGCTGAGACCCTGTCAAAAAAATTTTCGACGCCGGCCGAGATCCCGTCGAAAATATTTTCGGTGCCGGCTGAGTCCTGTCTAAAATATTTTCGGTGCCAGGCGGGCCCCCGTCGAAAATATTTTCGGAGCCGGCTGAGCCCCCATCGAAAATATTTTCGGCGCCGTTCGAGGTCCCGTCGAAAATATTGTCGGAGCCGGATGAGACGCCGTCGAAAATATTTTCGGTGCCGGCCGGCACCTTGTCGAAAGTATTTTCGGTGCCGACCGAGCTCCCGTCGAAAATATTTTCAGAGCCGGCCGAGCCGCCATCGAAAATATTTTCGGTGCCGGCCGGGCCCCCGTCGAAAATATTTTCGGTGCCTTTCAGAAACTTGTCGAAAATATTTTCGGGGCAGGCCGAGCTCCCGTCGAAAATATTTTTGACGCCGGCCAAGCTTCCGTCGAAAATATTTTCGGTGCCGGCCGAGACCCCGTCGAAAACATTTTCGGGGCCGTCTGAGCCTCCGTTGAAAACATTTTTGGCACCGGCCAACACGCCGTCGAAAATATTTTCGGTGCCGGACGAGCCCCGTTAAAAATATTTTCGGAGCCGGCCGAGCTCCCGTCTAAAATATTTTCGGAGCCGGCCGAGCTCCCATCGAAAATATTTTCGGAGCCGGCCGAGACCCCGTCGAAAATGTTTTCGGAGCCGGCTTAGCCGCCGTCGAAAATATTTTCCGCACCGGTCAAGGTACTATCAAAAATATTTTCGGTGCCGGCCGAGCTCCCGTCTAAAATATTTTCGGTGCCGGCCGAGCTCCCATCGAAAATACTTTCGGCACCAGACGAGGTACTGTCGAAACTATTTTCGAGGCCATCCGAGCTCCCGTCGAAAATATTTTCGGTGCTGGCCGAGCTCCCGTCTAAAATATTTTCGGTGCCGGCCGAGCTCCCATCGAAAATATTTTCGGCACCGGTCGAGGTACTGTCGAAACTATTTTCGAGGCCATCCGAGCTCCCGTCGAAAATATTTTTGACGCCGGCCGAGCTTCCGTCGAAAATATTTTCGGTGCCGGCCGAGATCCCGTCGAAAATATTTTCGGAGCCGGCTGAGACCCTGTCGAAAATATTTTCGGCGCCGTTCGAGGTCCCGTCGAAACTATTTTCGGGGCCGTCCGAGCCTCCGTCGAAAACATTTTGGCACTGGCCAACACGCCGTCGAAAATATTTTTGGTGCCGGCCGAGCCCCCGTTGAAAATATTTTCGGTGCCGGTCAGAACCTTGTTGAAAATATTTTCGGGGCCGTCCGAGCTCCCGTCGAAAATATTTTTGACGCCGGCCAAGCTTCCGTCGAAAATATTTTCGGTGCCGGCCGAGACCCCGTCGCAACTATTTTCGGGGCCGTCCGAGCCTCCGTCGAAAACATTTTTGGCACCGGCCAACACGCCGTCGAAAATATTTTCGGTGTCGGCTGAGATCCCGTTGAAAATATTTTTGGAGCCGGCCGAGAACCCGTCGAAAATATTTTCGGGGTCATCCGAGCTCCCGTCAAAAATATTTTGGACGCCGGCTGAGACCCCGTCGAAAATATTTTCGGTGCCGGCTGAGTCCCGTCTAAAATATTTTCAGTGCCAGGCGGGCCCCCGTCGAAAATATTTTCGGTGCCGGCCGAGACACCGTCGAAAATATTTTCGGTGCAGGCCGAGCTCCCGTCGAAAATATTTTCGGAGCCGGCCGAGCTCCTGTCTGAAATATTTTCGGTGCCGGCCGAGCCCCCGTTGAAAATATTTTCAGTGCCGGCCGAGCTCCAATCGAAAATATTTTCGGTGCCGGCCGAGCCCCCGTTGAAAATATTTTCGGTGCCGGCCGAGACACCGTCGAAAATATTTTCGGTGCTGGCTGAGACACCGTCGAAAATATTTTCGGTGCCGGCCGGAACCTTGTCTAAGATATTTTTGGTGCCGGCCGAGGTCCCGTCAAAAGCGTTTTCGGTGCTGGTCGAGCCCCCGTTGAAAATATTTTCAGGCCTGGCCGAGCTCCCGTCGAAAATATTTTGGATGCCGGCCGAGCCTCTGTCGAAATTATTTTCGGTGCCGGCCGAGCCCCCGTCAAAAATATTTTTGGTGCCGGCTGAGGTCCCGTCGAAAATATTTTCGGTGCCGGCGGGAACCTTGTTGAAAATATTTTCGGCGCTGGCTGAGGTCCCCTCGAAAATATTTTCTGTGCCGGCCGGAATCTTGTCGAAAATATTTTCGGTGCCAGCCGAGTCCCGGTCGAAAATATTTTCGGTGCCGGCTGAGACACCGTCGAATATATTTTCGGTGCCGGCCGGAATCTTGTCAAAAATATTTTCGGTGCCAGCCGAGTCCCGGTCGAAAATATTTTCAATTCCGGCTGAGCCCCCATCGAAAATATTTTCAGTGCCGGCTGAGCCGCCGTCAAAAATTTTTTCGGTGCCGGCCGAGCCGCCGTCGAAAATATTTTCGTTGCAGGCTGAGACGCCGACGAAAATATTTTCGGTGCCGGCTGAAGTCCCAACGAAAATATTTTTGGTGCCGGCTGAGGTCCCGATGAAAATATTTTCTGTATCGGCCGAGCTGCTGTCGAAAATATATCGGTGCCGGCAGAGACACCATCGAAAATATTTTCAGTGCCGGCTGGCCCCCTGTCTAAAATATTTTTGGTGCCGGCTGAGGTCCCGACGAAAATATTTTCTGTATCGGCCGAGCTGCCGTCGAAAATATATCGGTGCCGGCTGAGACAGCGACGAAAATATTTTCGGTGCCAGCCGAGCCTCCGTCGAAAATATTTTCGGTGCCGGCTGAGACAGCGTCGAAAATATTTTCGGTTCTGGCCGAGCCGCCGTCAAAAATATTTTTGGCAGCGGTCGAGGTACTGTCGAAAATATTTTTGGGGCTGGCTGAGCTCCCGTCAAAAATATTATCGGAACCGGACGAGACCGCGTCGAAAACATTTTCCGCGCCGGCCGAGCCTCCGTCGAAAATATTTTCAGTGCCGGCTGAGACATCGTCAAAAATAGTTTCGGTGCTGGCCGGGCCCCCGTCGAAAATATTTTCGGTGCTGGCCGAGCTCCCTTCGAAAAATTTTTCGGTGTCGGCTGAGTCTCCGTCCAAAATATTTTCGGTGCCAGCTGGGCCCCCGTCAAAAATATTTTCAGTGCTGGCCGAGCTCCCGTCGAAAATATTTTCGGCGCCGTTCGAGGTCCCGTCGAAAATATTTTCGGTGGTGGCCGAGCTCTCGTCAAAAACATTTTCGGTGACGGCCGAGCTCCCGTCGAAGATATTTTCGGTGCCGGCCAGGCCCCCGTTGAAAATATTTTTGGAGCCGGCCGAGCCCCTGTCGAAAATATTTTCCACACCGGATGGGCTCCCTTCGAAAATATTTTCGGCACCGGCCAAGCTCCCGTCGAAAATCTTTTGGACGCCAGCCGAGCCTCCGTCGAAAATATTTTCGGTGCCGGCCGGAACCTTGTCGAAAATATTTTCAGTGCTGGCCGAGCTCTCGACGAAAATATTTTCGGAGCCGGTCGAGCTCCCGTCGAAAATATTTTCCGATCCGGCCGAGCTTCCGTCGAAAATAGTTTAGGCACCGGCCTAGCCTCCGTCGAAAATATTTTCGGTGCCGGCCAGAACCTTGTCGAAAATATTTTCGGTGCCGGCCGAGCTCTCGTCGAAAATATTTTTGTTGCGGCTGAGGTCCCGTCGAAAATGTTTTCAGTGCCCATCGATCTCCCTTCGAAAATATTTTTGGTGCCGTCCGAGCTCCAATCGAAAATATTTTCTGTATCGGCCGAACTCCCGTCGAAAATAGTTTGGACGCCTGCCGAGCCTCCGTCGGAAATATTTTCGGTGCCAGCTGAGACACCGTCAAAAATATTTTCGGCTCCGGTCGAGGTACTGTCGAAAACATTTTCAGGGCCGGACGAGCTCCCATCGAAAATATTTTCGGTGGCGGCCGAGTCCTAGCCAAAAATTTTTTCGGTGCCGGCCGAGGTCCCTTCGAAACTATTTTCGGTGCCGGCCAGGGCCCCGTCTAAAATATTTTGGTGCCGGCTGAGGTCCCGTCGAAAATGTTTTCGGCGCCGTCCGAGCTCCCGTCGAAAATATTTTGGACGCCGGCCAAGCTTCCGTCGAAAATATTTTCCGTGCCAGCCAGAACCTTGTCGAAAATATTTTCGGTGCCGGCCCAGCTCTCGTCGAAAATATTTTTGGTGCCGGCTGAGGTCCCGTCGAAAATGTTTTTGGTGCCGGTCGAGCTCCCGTCGAAAATATTTTCGGAGCCGGCCGAGCTCCCGTCCAAAATATTTTCGGAGCCAGCCGAGCTCCCATCGAAAATATTTTCTGTATCAGCCGAGCTCCCGTCGAAAATAGTTTCGACGCCGGCCGAGCCTCCGTCGAAAATATTTTCAGTGCTGGCTGAGACACCGTCAAAAATATTTTCGGTGCTGGCCGAGCCGCCGTCGAAAATATTTTTGGCACCGGTCGAGGTACTGTCGAAAATATTTTCAGGGCTGGCCGAGCTCCCTTCGAAAATATTTTTGACGCCGGCCGAGGCTCCGTCGAAAATATTTTCAGTGCCGGCTGAGACACTGTCAAAAATATTTTCGGTGCCGGCTGGCCCCCGTCTAAAATATTTTTGGTGACGGGAGAGACACCATCAAAAATATTTTCGGAGCCGGACGAGCTCCCTTCGAAAATATTTTCTGTATCAGCCGAGCTCCCGTCGAAAATATTTTGGACGCCGGCCGAGCCTCCGTCGAAAATATTTTCGGTGCCGGCTGAGACACCTTCGAAAATATTTTCGGTTCTGGCCGAGCCGCCGTCGAAAATATTTTTGGCACCGGTCGAGGTACTGTCGAAAATATTTTTGGGGCTGGCTGAGCTCCCGTCGAAAATATTATCGGAACCGGACGAGACCGCGTCGAAAATATTTTCCGCGCCGGCCGAGCCTCCGTCGAAAATATTTTCGGTGCCGGCTGAGACATCGTCAAAAATAGTTTCGGTGCTGGCCGAGCTCCCTTCGAAAAATTTTTCAGTGTCGGCTGAGTCTCCGTCCAAAATATTTTCGGTGCCAGCTGGGCCCCCATCAAAAATATTTTCAGTGCCGGCCGAGCCCCCATCAAAAATATTTTCGGCGCCGTTCGAGGTCCCGTCGAAAATATTTTTGGCGGCGGCCAAGTTCTCGTCGAAAATTTTTTCGGTGCCGGCCGAGCCTCCGTCGAAAATATTTTTGTTGCGGCTGAGGTCCCGTCGAAAATGTTTTCAGTGCCCATCGATCTCCCTTCGAAAATATTTTTGGTGCCGTCCGAGCTCCAATCGAAAATATTTTCTGTATCGGCCGAACTCCCGTCGAAAATAGTTTGGACGCCTGCCGAGCCTCCGTCGGAAATATTTTCGGTGCCAGCTGAGACACCGTCAAAAATATTTTCGGCTCCGGTCGAGGTACTGTCGAAAACATTTTCAGGGCCGGACGAGCTCCCATCGAAAATATTTTCGGTGGCGGCCGAGTCCTAGCCAAAAATTTTTTCGGTGCCGGCCGAGGTCCCTTCGAAACTATTTTCGGTGCCGGCCGGGGCCCCGTGTAAAATATTTTTGGTGCCGGCTGAGGTCCCGTCGAAAATGTTTTCGGTGCCGGTCGAGCTCCCGTCGAAAATATTTTGGACGCCGACCAAGCTCCGTCGAAAATATTTTCCGTGCCAGCCAGAACCTTGTCGAAGATATTTTCGGTGCCGGCCGAGCTCTCATCGAAAATATTTTTGGTGCCGGCTGAGGTCCCGTCGAAAATGTTTTCGGTGCCGGTCGAGCTCCCGTCGAAAATATTTTCGGAGCCGGCCGAGCCGCCGTCGAAAATATTTTTGGCACCGGTCAAGGTACTGTCGAAAATATTTTCAGGGCCGGCCGAGCTCCCGTCGAAAATATTTTCTGTATCGGCCGAACTCCCGTCGAAAATAGTTTGGACGCCAGCCGAGCCTCCGTCGGAAATATTTTCGGTGCCGGCTGAGACACCGTCAAAAATATTTTCGGCTCCGGTCGAGTTACTGTCGAAAATATTTTCAGGGCCGGCCGAGCTCCCATCGAAAATATTTTCGGCGGCGGCCGAGTCCTAGTTAAAAATTTTTTCAGTGCCGGCCGAGGTCCCTTCGAAACTATTTTCGGAGCCGGCCGAGCTCCCGTCTAAAATATTTTTGTTGCCGGCCGAGGTACTGTCGAAAATATTTTCGGGGCCGGTCGAGGTACTGTCGAAAATATTTCCGGGGCCGTCCGAGCTCCCATCGAAAATATTTTTGACGCCGGCCGAGCTTCCGTCGAAAATATTTTGGATGCCAGCCGAGCCTCCATCGAAAATATTTTCATTGCCAGCTGGGCCCCCGTCAAAAATATTTTTGGCACCGGCCAAGCTGCTGTCGAAAATATTTTCGGCGCCGTTCGCGGTCCCGTTGAAAATATTTTCGGCACCGGTTGAGGTACTGTCGAAAATATTTTCGGGGCCGTCCGAGCTCCCGTCGAAAATATTTCTGACGCCGGACGAGCTTCCGTCGAAAATATTTTTGGTGACGGCCGAGATCCTGTCGAAGATATTTTCGGTGCCGGACAAGCTCCCATTGAAAATATTTTCGGCACCAGTCGAGGTCCTGTCGAAAATATTTTCGGGGCCGTCCGAGCTCCCGTTGAAAATATTTTTGACGCCGGCCGAGCTTCCGTCGAAAATATTTTTGGTGCCGGCCGAGAACCTGTCGAAGATATTTTCGGTGCCGGCCGAGCTCCCGTCGAAAATATTTTAGGCACCGGCCGAGCCTCCATCGAAAATATTTTCGGTGCCAGCCGGGCCCCCGTCTAAAATATTTTCGGTGCCGGTCAGAACCTTGTCGAAAATATTTTCGGTGCCGGCCGAGATCCCATCTAAAATATTTTCGGTGCCGGCCGAGGTACTGTCGAAAATATTTTCGGGGCCGTCCGAGCTCCCGTCGAAAATATTTTTGACGCCGGCGGAGCTTCCGTCGAAAATATTTTCGGTGCCGGCTGAGATCCCATCGAAAATATTTTTGGCACCGGCCGAGCTTCCGTCGAAAATATTTTCGGTGCCGGCCGAGATCCCATCGAAAATCTTTTGGATGCCAGCCGAGCCTCCGTTGAAAATATTTTCTGTGCCAGCTGGGCCCCCGTCGAAAATATTTTTGGCACCGGTCAAGCCGCCGTCGAAAATATTTTCGGCACCGTTCGCGGTCCCGTCGAAAATATTTTCGATGCCGGCCGAGATCCTGTCGAATATATTTTCGGTGCCGGCCGAGCTCCCGTCGAAAATATTTTCGGTGCCGGCCGAGATCCTGTCGAATATATTTTCGGTGCCGGCCGAGCTCCCGTCGAAAATATTTTTGACGCCGGCCGAGCTTCCGTCGAAAATATTTTCAGTGCCGGCCGAGATCCCATCGAAAATATTTTCGGAGCCGGCCGAGCCGCCGTCGAAAATATTTTAGGCACAGGCCGAGCCTCCATCGAAAATATTTTCGGTGCCGGATGAGACACCGACGAAAATATTCTCGGTGCCGGCCGGGCCCCCGTCTAAACTATTTTCGGTGCCGGTCAGAACCTTGTTGAAAATATTTTCGGGGGCGGCCGAGCCTCCGTCGAAAACATTTTTGGCACCGGCCAACACGCCATCGAAAATATTTTCGGTGCCGGACGAGATCCTGTCGAAAATCTTTTGGATGCCAGCCGAGCCTCCGTCGAAAATATTTTCGGTGCCAGCTGGGCCCCCGTCGAAAATATTTTAGGCACCGTCCGAGCCTCCATCGAAAATATTTTCGGTGCCGGATGAGACAATGATGAAAATATTTTCGGTGCCGGCCGGGCCCCCGTCTAAAATATTTTTGGGGCCGTCCGAGCCCCCGTTAAAAATATTTTCGGTGCCGTCCGGAGCTCCCGTCGAAAATATTCTCGGCGCCGTTCGAGGTCCCCTCGAAACTATTTTCGGGGCCGTCCGAGCCTCCGTCGAAAACATTTTTGGCACCGGCCAACTCGCCGTCGAAAATATTTTCGGTGCCGGCCGAGATCCCGTTGAAAATATTTTCGGAGCCGGCCGAGCTCCCGTCTGAAATATTTTCGGAGCCGGCAGAGCTGCCGTCGAAAATATTTTCGCCACGGGTCAAGGTACTGTCAAAAATATTTTCGGGGCCATCCGAGCTCCCATCAAAAATATTTTTGACGCCGGCGGAGCTTCCGTCGAAAATATTTTCGGTGCCAGCCGATATCCCGTCTAAAATATTTTCGGCGCCGTCCGAGCTCCCGTCGCAACTATTTTCGGGGCCCTCAGAGCCTCCGTCGAAAACATTTTGGCACCGGCCAACACGCCGTCGAAAATATTTTTGGTGCCGTCCGAGCCCCCGTTGAAAATATTTTCGGTGCCGGCCGAGCTCCTGTCTAAAATATTTTCGGAGCCGGCCAAGAACCCGTCGAAAATATTTTCGGTGCCGGCCGAGATCCTGTCGAAGATATTTTCGGTGCCGGCCGAGCTCCCGTCGAAAATATTTTAGGCACCGGCCGAGCCTCCATCGAAAAAATTTTCGGTGCCAGATGAGACACCGATGAAAATATTTTCGGTGCCGGCTGAGCTCCCGTCCAAAATATTTTCGGAACCGGCCGAGCTCTCGTCGAAAATATTTTTGGAGCCGGCTGAGCTGCCGTCGAAAATATTTTCGGTGCCGGCCGAGCTCCCGTCTAAAATATTTTCGGTGCCGGCCGAGATCCCATCGAAAATATTTTTGACGCCGGCCGAGCTTCCGTCGAAAATATTTTGGATGCCAACCGAGCCTCCATCGAAAATATTTTCGGTGCCAGCTGGGCCCCCGTCGAAAATATTTTCGGCACCAGTCGAGCTCCCGTCGAAAATATTTCTGACGCCGGACGAGCTCCCGTCGAAAATATTTTTTTCACCGGTCGAGGTGCTGTTGAAAATATTTTCGGGGCCGTCCGAGCTCCCGTCTAAAATATTTTCGGTGCCGGAGGAGCTCCAATCGAAAATATTTTTGGAACCGGACGAGCTCCCGTTTAAATATTTCTGATGCCTGACGAGCTTCCGTCGAAAATATTTTCGGTGCCGTCCGAGATCCCGTTGAAAATATTTTCGGAGCCGTCCGAGCTCCCGTCGAAAATATTTTTGGCACCGGCCAACACGACGTCGAAAATATTTTCGGCGCCATTCGCGGTCCCGTCGAAAATATTTTCGGGTCCGGTCGAGGTACTGTCTAAAATATTTTCGGTGCCGGCCGAGATCCTGTCGAAGATATTTTCGGTGCCGGCCGAGCTCCTGTCGAAAATATTTTCGGCACCGGTCGAGGTCCTGTCGAAAATATTTTCGGGACCGTCCGAGCTCCCGTTGAAAATATTTTTGACGCCAGCCTAGCCGCCGTCGAAAATATTTTCGGTGCCAGATGGGCCCCTGTCTAAAATATTTTCGGTGCCGGTCAGAACCTTGTCGAAAATATTTTCGGAGCCGGCCAAGCTCCCGTCTAAAATATTTTCGGTGCCGGCCGAGCTCCCATCGAAAATATTTTCGGCACCGGTCGAGGTCCTGTCGAAAATATTTTCGGGGCCGTCCGAGCTCCCGTTGAAAATATTTTGGACGCCGGCCGAGACCCCGTCGAAAAAATTTTCGGTGCTGGCCGAGATCCCGTTGAAAATATTTTCGGAGCCGGACGACACCCCGTCGAAAATATTTTTGGTGCCGGCCGACATCCTGTCGAAAATCTTTTGGATGCTAGCCGAGCCCACGTCAAAAATATTTTCAGTGCCAGCTGGGCCCCCTTCGAAAATATTTTTGGCACCCGCCAAGCCGCTGTCGAACATATTTTCGGCGCCGTTCGCGGTCCCGTCGAAAATATTTTCGGCACCGGTCGAGGTACTGTCGAAAATATTTTCGGGGCCGTCCAAGCTTCCGTCAAAAATATTTTCGGAGCCGGCCGAGATCCCGTCGAAATTATTTTCGGAGACGGCCGAGCCGACGTCGAAAATATTTTCGGTGCCAGCTGGGCCCCCGTCGAAAATATTTTTGGTGCCGGATGAGACACCGACGAAAATATTTTCGGTGCCGGTCAGAACCTTGTCGAAAATATTTTCGGGTCCGGTCGAGCTCCCATCGAAAATATTTTCGGTGCCGGCCGAGATCCTGTCGAAAATATTTTCGGTGCCGGCCGAGATCCTGTCGACAATATTTTCGGTGCCGGCCGAGATCCTGTCGAAGATATTTTCGGTGCCGGCTGAGCTCCCGTCGAAAATATTTTCGGCACCGGTCGAGGTCCTGTTGAAAATATTTTCGGGGCCGTCCGAGTTCCCGTCGAAAATATTTTTGACGACGGCCGAGCTTCCGTCGAAAATATTTTCGGTGCCGGCCGAGATCCTGTCGAAAATATTTTCGGAGCCGGCCGAGACCCTGTCGAAAATATTTTCAGGGCCGTCCGAGCTCCCGTCGAAAATATTTTCGGCGCCGTTCGAGGTCCCGTCGAAAATATTTACGGGGCCGTCCGAGCCCCCGTTAAAAATATTTTCGGTGCCGGCCGAGCCCCCGTTGAAAATATTTTCGGGGCCCTCCGAGCCTCCGTTGAAAACATTTTTGGCACCGGCCAACACGCCGTCGAAAATATTTTTGGTGCCGACCGAGCTTCCGTCGAAAATATATTCGGTGCTGGCCGAGCTCCAATCGAAAATATTTTCGGTGCCAGCCGAGATCCTGTCGAAGATATTTTTGGTGCCGGCCGAGCTCCCGTCAAAAATATTTTCGGAGCCGGCTGAGCTCCAATCGAAAATATTTTCGGGGCCGTCCGAGCTCCCGTCGAAAATATTTTCGGCGCCGGCCGAGGTCCCGTCGAAAATATTTTCGGGGCTGTCCGAGCCTCTGTCGAAAATATTTTGGCACCGGCCAACACACCGTCGAAAATATTTTTGGTGCCGGCCGAGCCCCCGTTGAAAATATTTTCGGAGCCGGCCGAGCTCCCGTCGAAAAAATTTTCGGAGCCGGCTGAGCTGCCGTCAAAAATATTTCCGGCACCGGTCGAGGTACTGTTGAAAATATTTTTGGGGCCGTCCGAGCCCCCTTTAAAAATATTTTCAGTGCCGGCCGAGCTCCAATCGAAAATATTTTCGGCTCCGGCCGAGCTCCCATCGAAAATATTTTCGGGGCCGTCCGAGATCCCGTCGAAGATATTTTTGGTGCCGGCCGAGCTTCCATCGAAAATATTTTCGGTGCCGGCCGAGCTCCCGTCTAAAATATTTTTGGTGCCGGCCGAGATCCTGTCGAAGATATTTTCGGCACTGGACGAGGTACTGTCGAAAATATTTTCGCCACCGGTCAAGGTACTCTCAAAAATATTGTCGGTGCCGGCCGAGATCCCGTCTAAAATATTTTCAGTGCTGGCCGAGCTCCCTTCGAAAATATTTTCGGAGCCAGCCAAGACCCCGTCGAATGTATTTTCGGGGCCCTCCGAGCCTCCGTCGAAACCATTTTTGGCACCGGCCAACACGCCGTCGAAAATATTTTCGGGGCCGTCCGAGCCCCCGTTAAAAATATTTTCGGTGCCGGCCGAGACCCCGTTGAAAATATTTTCGGGGCCCTCCGAGCCTCCGTTGAAAACATTTTTGGCACCGGCCAACACGCCGTCGAAAATATTTTTGGTGCCGACCGAGCTTCCGTCGAAAATATATTCGGTGCTGGCCGAGCTCCAATCGAAAATATTTTCGGTGCCGGCCGAGATCCTGTCGAAGATATTTTTGGTGCCGGCCGAGCTCCCGTCAAAAATATTTTCGGAGCCGGCCGAACTCCCGTCGAAAATATTTTCGGGGCCGTCCGAGCTCCCGTCGAAAATATTTTCGGCGCCGGCCGAGGTCCCGTCGAAAATATTTTCGGGGCTGTCCGAGCCTCTGTCGAAAATATTTTGGCACCGGCCAACACGCCGTCGCAAATATTTTTGGTGCCGGCCGAGCCCCCGTTGAAAATATTTTCGGTGCCGGCCGAGCTCCAATCGAAAATATTTTCGCCACCGGTCAAGGTACTGTCAAAAATATTTTCGGTGCCGGCCGATCTCCCGTCAAAAATATTTTCGGTGCCGGCCGAGCCGCCGTCGAAAATATTTTCGGCACCGGTCGAGGTAGTGTTGAAAATATTTTCAGGGCCATCCAAGCCGCCGTTAAAAATATTTTCAGTGCCGGCCGGGCTCCCGTCTAAAATATCTTCAGTGCCGGGCGAGCTCCCTTCGAAAATATTTTTGGCACCGGTCGAGGTCCTGTCGAAAATATTTTTGACGCCAGCGGAGCTTCCGTCGAAAATATTTTCTGTGCCGGCCGAGATCCCATTGAAAATATTTTCGGCGCCGTTCGAGGTCCCATCGAGTATATTTTCGGGGCCCTCCGAGCCTCCGTCGAAAACATTTCTGGCACCGGCCAACACGCCATCGAAAATATTTTTGGTGCCGACCGAGCTTCCGTTGAAAATATATTCGGTGCTGGCCGAGCTCCCGTCGAAAATATTATTGGTGCCGGCCGAGCTCCCGTCGAAAATATTTTTGACGCCAGCCGAGCTTCCGTCAAAAATATTTTCGGGGCCCTCCGAGCTCCCGTTGAAAATATTATCGGCACCGGACGAGGTACTGTCGAAAATATTTTCGGGGCCATCCGAGCTCCCGTCGAAAATATTTTTGACGCCGGCCAAGCTTCCGTTGAAAATATTTTCGGTGCCGGCCAAGCTTCCGTTGAAAATATTTTCGGTGCCGGACGAGATCCCGTCGAAAATATTTTCGGAGCCGGCCGAGACACTGTCGAAAATATTTTCGGGGCCATCCGAGCCTCTGTCGAAAATATTTTGGCACCGGCCAACACGCCGTCTAAAATATTTTTGGTGCCGGCCGAGCCCCCGTTGAAAATATTTTCGGTGCCGGCCGAGCTCCAATCGAAAATATTTTCGGAGCCGGCCGAGCTCCCGTCGAAAAAATTTTCGGAGCCGGCTGAGCTGCCGTCGAAAATATTTCCGGCACCGGTCGAGGTACTGTTGAAAATATTTTCGGGGCCGTCCGAGCCCCCTTTAAAAATATTTTCCGTGCCGGCCGAGCTCCAATCGAAAATATTTTCGGCTCCGGCCGAGCTCCCATCGAAAATATTTTCGGGGCCGTCCGAGTTCCCGTCGAAGATATTTTTGGTGCCGGCCGAGCTTCCATCGAAAATACTTTCGGTGCCGGCCGAGCTCCCGTCTAAAATATTTTTGGTGCCGGCCGAGATCCTGTCGAAGATATTTTCGGCACTGGACGAGGTACTGTCGAAAATATTTTCGGGGCCATCCGAGCTCCCGTCGAAAATATTTTCGGCACCGGTCGAGGTGCTGTCTAAAATATTTTCGGGGCCGTCCGAGTTCCCGTCGAAAATATTTTTGACGCCGGCCGAGGTTCCGTCGAAAATATTTTCGGTGCCGGCCGAGATCCAGTCGAAAATATTTTCGGAGCCGGCCGAGACCCTGTCGAAAATATTTTCAGGGCCATGCGAGCTCCCGTCGAAAATATTTTCGGCGCCGGACGAGGTCACGTTGAAACTATTTTCGGGGCCGTCCGTGCCTCCGTCAAAAACATTTTTGGCACCGGCCAACACGCCGTTGAAAATATTTTTGGTGCCGGCCGAGCCCCCGTTGAAAATATTTTCGGTGCCGGCCGAGCTGCAATCGAAAATATTTTCGCAGCCGGCCGAGCCACCGTCGAAAATATTTTCGGCACCGGTCGAGGTACTGTCGAAAATATTTTCGGGGCCTTCCGAGCCCCCATTAAAAATATTTTCGGTGCCGGCCGAGTTCCCGTCTAAAATATCTCCGGTGCCGGCCGAGCTCCCTTCGAAAATATTTTCGGCACCGGTCGAGGTCCTGTCGAAAATATTTTCGGGGCCGTCCGAGCTCCCGTCGAAAATATTTTGGACGCCGGCCGAGCTTCCGTCGAAAATATTTTCTGTGCCGGCCGAGATCCCGTTGAAAATATTTTCGGAGCCGGCCGAGACCCCGTCGAGTATATTTTCGGGGCCCTCCGAGCCTCCGTCGAAAACATTTTTGGCACCGGCCAACACGCCGTTGAAAATAATTTTGGTGCCGTCCGAGCCCCCGTTAAAAATATTTTCGGTGCCGGCCGAGCTCCTGTCTAAAATATTTTCGGTGCCAGCCGAGCTGCCGTCGAAAATATTTTCGGCACCGGTCGAGGTCCTGTCGAAAATATTTTTGGGGCCGTCCGAGTTCCCGTCGAAAATATTTTTGACGCCAGCCGAGCTTCCGTCGAAAATATTTTCGGTGCCGGCCACGATCCCGTTGAAAATATTTTCGGAGCCGGCCGAGACCCCGTCGAATGTATTTTCGGGGCCCTCCGAGCCTCCGTCAAAAACATTTTGGCACCGGCCAACATGCCGTTGAAAATATTTTTGGTGCCGGCCGAGACCCCGTTGAAAATATTTTTGGTGCCGGCCGAGCTGCACTCGAAAATATTTTCGCAGGCGGCCGAGCCGCCGTCGAAAATATTTTCAGCACAGGTCGAGGTACTCTCAAAAATATTTTCGGTGCCGGCCGAGCTCCCGTCGAAAATATATTCGGTGCCGGCCGAGATCCCGTCGAAAATATTTTCGGAGCCGGCCGAGACCCTGTCGAAAATATTTTCGGGGCCGTCCTAGCCTCCGTCGAAAATATTTTCGGCGCCGTTCGAGGTCCCGTCGAAACTATTTTCGGGGCCGTCCGAGCCTCTGTCGAAAATATTTTGGCACCGGCCAACACGCCGTCGAAAATATTTTTGGTGCCGGCCGAGCCCCCGTTGAAAATATTTTCGGTGCCGGGCGAGCTCCAATCGAAAATATTTTCGGAGCCGGCCGAGCTCCCGTCGAAAATATTTTCGGAGCCGGCTGAGCTCCCGTCGAATATATTTTCACGGCCCTCCGAGCCTCCGTCGAAAACATTTTTGGCACCGGCCAACACGCCGTCGAAAATATTTTTGGTGCCGGCCGAGCCCCCGTTGAAAATATTTTCGGGGCCGGCCGAGCTCCCGTCGAAAATATTTTCAGAGCCGGCTGAGCCGCCGTCGAATATATTTTCCGCACCGGTCAAGGTACTGTCGAAAATATTTTCGGGGCCGTCCGAGTTCCCGTCGAAAATATTTTTGACGCCGGCCGAGCTTCCGTCGAAAATATTTTCGGAGCCGGCTGAGCTCCAATCGAAAATATTTTCGGTGCCGGCCGAGATCCTGTGAAAGATATTTTCGGTGCCGGCCGAACTCCCGTCGAAAATATTTTCGGCACCGGTCGAGGTCCTGTCGAAACTATTTTCGGGGCTGTCCGAGCCTCCGTCGAAAACATTTTTAGCACCGGCCAACACGCCGTCGAAAATATTTTCGGAGCCGGCCGAGCCCCCGTTGAAAATATTTTCGGTGCCGGGCGAGCTCCAATCGAAAATATTTTCAGAGCCGTTCGAGCTCCTGTCGAAAATATTCTCGGAGCCGGCTGAGCTGCCGTCGAAAATATTTTCGGCACCGGTCGAGGTCCTGTCGAAAATATTTTCGGGGCCGTCCGAGCTCCCGTTGAAAATATTTTTGACGCCGGCGGAGCTTCCGTCGAAAATATTTTCGGTTCCGGCTGAGATCCCGTTGAAAATATTTTTGGAGCCGGCCAAGACCCCGTCGAATATATTTTCGGGGCCGCCCGAGCCTCCGTCGAAAACATTTTTGGCACCGGCCAACACGCCGTTGAAAATATTTTTGGTGCCGGCCGAGCCCCCGTTGAAAATATCTTCGGTGCCGGCCGAGCTCCAATCGAAAATTTTTTCGGAGCCGGCCGAGCTCCCGTCGAAAATATTTTCGGAGCCGGCTGAGATCCCGTCGAAAATATTTTCGCCACCGGTCAAGGTACTGTCAAAAATATTTTCGGTGCCGGCCGAGCTCCCGTCTAAAATATTTTCGGAGCCGGCTTAGCCGTCGTCGACAATATTTTCCGCACCGGTCAAGGTACTGTCAAAAATATTTTCGGAGCCGGCCGAGACCCCGTCGAAAATATATTTGGTGCCGGCCGAGATCGTGTCGAAAATCTTTTGGATGCCAGCCGAGCCTCCGTCGAAAATATTTTCGGGGCCGTCCGAGCTCCCGTCGAAAATATTTTGGACGCCGGCCGAGATCCCGTTGAAAATATTTTTGACGCCTGCCGAGCTTCCATCGAAAATATTTTCGGTGCCGGCCGAGCTCCAATCGAAAATATTTTCAGAGCCGGCCGAGCTCCCGTCGAAAATATTTTCGGAGCCGGGCGAGACCCTGTCGAAAATATTTTTCGGGCTGTCCGAGTTCCCGTCGAAAATATTTTCGGCGCTGTTCGAGGTCCCGTCGAAACTATTTTCGGGGCCGTCCGAGCCTCCGTCGAAAACATTTTGGCACCGGACAACAGGCCGTCGAAAATATTTTTGGTGCCGGCCGAGCCCCCGTTGAAAATATTTTCGGTGCCGGCCGAGCTCCAATCGAAAATATTTTCGGAGCCGGCCGAGCCCCCGTTGAAAATATTTTCGGTGCCGGCCGAGCTCCAATCGAAAATATTTTCGGAGCCGGCCGAGCTCCCGTCTAAAATATTTTCGGAGCCGGCTGAGCTGCCATCGAAAATATTTTCGCCACCGGTCAAGGTACTGTCAAAAATATTTTCGGTGCCGGACGAGCTTCCGTCGAAAATATTTTCGGTGCCGGCCGAGCTCCCTTCGAAAATATTTTCGGCGCCGTTCGAGGTCCCGTCGAAACTATTTTCGGGGCTGTCCGAGCCTCCGTCGAAAACATTTTTGGCACCGGCCAACACGCCGCCGAAAATATTTTTGGTGCCGGCCGAGCCCCCGTTGAAAATATTTTCGGTGCCGGCCGAGCTCCAATCGAAAATATTTTCGGAGCCGGCCGAGCTCCCATCGAAAATATTTTCAGAGCCGGCCGAGCTGCTGTCGAAAATATTTTCAGTGCCGGTCGAGCTGCCGTCGAAAATATTTTACGCACCGGTCAAGGTACTGTCAAAAATATTTTCGGTGCCGGCCGAGCTCCCATGGAAAATATTTTCAGCACCGGTCGAGGTACTGTCGAAAATATTTTCGGGGCCATCCGAGCTCCCGTCGAAAATATTTCTGACGCCGGACGAGCTTCTTCGAAAATATTTTCGGTGCCGGCCGACATCCTGTCGAAGATATTTTCGGTGCTGGCTGAGCCGCCGTCGAAAATATTTTCGGCACCGGTCGAGGTACTGTCGAAAATATTTTCGGGGCCGGCCGAGCTCCCGTCGAAAATATTTTCAGAGCCGGCTGAGCCGCCGTCGAATATATTTTCCGCACCGGTCAAGGTACTGTCGAAAATATTTTCGGGGCCGTCCGAGTTCCCGTCGAAAATATTTTTGACGCCGGCCGAGCTTCCGTCGAAAATATTTTCGGAGCCGGCTGAGCTCCAATCGAAAATATTTTCGGTGCCGGCCGAGATCCTGTGAAAGATATTTTCGGTGCCGGCCGAACTCCCGTCGAAAATATTTTCGGCACCGGTCGAGGTCCTGTCGAAACTATTTTCGGGGCTGTCCGAGCCTCCGTCGAAAACATTTTTAGCACCGGCCAACACGCCGTCGAAAATATTTTCGGAGCCGGCCGAGCCCCCGTTGAAAATATTTTCGGTGCCGGGCGAGCTCCAATCGAAAATATTTTCAGAGCCGGCCGAGCTCCCGTCGAAAATATTTTCGGAGCCGGCTGAGATCCCGTCGAAAATATTTTCGCCACCGGTCGAGGTACTGTCAAAAATATTTTCGGTGCCGGCCGAGCTCCCGTCTAAAATATTTTCGGAGCCGGCTTAGCCGTCGTCGACAATATTTTCCGCACCGGTCAAGGTACTGTCAAAAATATTTTCGGAGCCGGCCGAGACCCCGTCGAAAATATATTTGGTGCCGGCCGAGATCGTGTCGAAAATCTTTTGGATGCCAGCCGAGCCTCCGTCGAAAATATTTTCGGGGCCGTCCGAGCTCCCGTCGAAAATATTTTGGACGCCGGCCGAGATCCCGTTGAAAATATTTTTGACGCCTGCCGAGCTTCCATCGAAAATATTTTCGGTGCCGGCCGAGCTCCAATCGAAAATATTTTCAGAGCCGGCCGAGCTCCCGTCGAAAATATTTTCGGAGCCGGGCGAGACCCTGTCGAAAATATTTTTCGGGCTGTCCGAGTTCCCGTCGAAAATATTTTCGGCGCTGTTCGAGGTCCCGTCGAAACTATTTTCGGGGCCGTCCGAGCCTCCGTCGAAAACATTTTGGCACCGGACAACAGGCCGTCGAAAATATTTTTGGTGCCGGCCGAGCCCCCGTTGAAAATATTTTCGGTGCCGGCCGAGCTCCAATCGAAAATATTTTCGGAGCCGGCCGAGCCCCCGTTGAAAATATTTTCGGTGCCGGCCGAGCTCCAATCGAAAATATTTTCGGAGCCGGCCGAGCTCCCGTCTAAAATATTTTCGGAGCCGGCTGAGCTGCCATCGAAAATATTTTCGCCACCGGTCAAGGTACTGTCAAAAATATTTTCGGTGCCGGACGAGCTTCCGTCGAAAATATTTTCGGTGCCGGCCGAGCTCCCTTCGAAAATATTTTCGGCGCCGTTCGAGGTCCCGTCGAAACTATTTTCGGGGCTGTCCGAGCCTCCGTCGAAAACATTTTTGGCACCGGCCAACACGCCGCCGAAAATATTTTTGGTGCCGGCCGAGCCCCCGTTGAAAATATTTTCGGTGCCGGCCGAGCTCCAATCGAAAATATTTTCGGAGCCGGCCGAGCTCCCATCGAAAATATTTTCAGAGCCGGCCGAGCTGCTGTCGAAAATATTTTCAGTGCCGGTCGAGCTGCCGTCGAAAATATTTTACGCACCGGTCAAGGTACTGTCAAAAATATTTTCGGTGCCGGCCGAGCTCCCATGGAAAATATTTTCAGCACCGGTCGAGGTACTGTCGAAAATATTTTCGGGGCCATCCGAGCTCCCGTCGAAAATATTTCTGACGCCGGACGAGCTTCTTCGAAAATATTTTCGGTGCCGGCCGACATCCTGTCGAAGATATTTTCGGTGCTGGCTGAGCCGCCGTCGAAAATATTTTCGGCACCGGTCGAGGTACTGTCGAAAATATTTTCGGTGCCGGCCGAGATCCCGTTGAAAATATTTTCGGAGCCGGCCAAGACCCCGTCGAATATATTTTCGGGGCCCACAGAGCCTCCGTCGAAAACATTTTTGGCACCGGCCATCTTGCCGTCGAAAATATTTTTGGTGCCGGCCGAGCCCCCGTTGAAAATATTTTCGGTGCTGGCCGAGCTCCAATCGAAAATATTTTTGGAGCCGGTTGAGCTCCCGTCGAAAATAATTTCGGAGCCGGCCGAGCCGCCTTCGAGTATATTTTCGGGGCCCTCCGAGCCTCCGTCGAAAACATTTTTGGCACCGGCCAACACGCCGTTGAAAATAATTTTGGTGCCGTCCGAGCCCCCGTTAAAAATATTTTCGGTGCCGGCCGAGCTCCTGTCTAAAATATTTTCGGTGCCAGCCGAGCTGCCGTCGAAAATATTTTCGGCACCGGTCGAGGTCCTGTCGAAAATATTTTTGGGGCCGTCCGAGTTCCCGTCGAAAATATTTTTGACGCCAGCCGAGCTTCCGTCGAAAATATTTTCGGTGCCGGCCACGATCCCGTTGAAAATATTTTCGGAGCCGGCCGAGACCCCGTCGAATGTATTTTCGGGGCCCTCCGAGCCTCCGTCAAAAACATTTTGGCACCGGCCAACATGCCGTTGAAAATATTTTTGGTGCCGGCCGAGACCCCGTTGAAAATATTTTTGGTGCCGGCCGAGCTGCACTCGAAAATATTTTCGCAGGCGGCCGAGCCGCCGTCGAAAATATTTTCAGCACAGGTCGAGGTACTCTCAAAAATATTTTCGGTGCCGGCCGAGCTCCCGTCGAAAATATATTCGGTGCCGGCCGAGATCCCGTCGAAAATATTTTCGGAGCCGGCCGAGACCCTGTCGAAAATATTTTCGGGGCCGTCCTAGCCTCCGTCGAAAATATTTTCGGCGCCGTTCGAGGTCCCGTCGAAACTATTTTCGGGGCCGTCCGAGCCTCTGTCGAAAATATTTTGGCACCGGCCAACACGCCGTCGAAAATATTTTTGGTGCCGGCCGAGCCCCCGTTGAAAATATTTTCGGTGCCGGGCGAGCTCCAATCGAAAATATTTTCGGAGCCGGCCGAGCTCCCGTCGAAAATATTTTCGGAGCCGGCTGAGCTCCCGTCGAATATATTTTCATGGCCCTCCGAGCCTCCGTCGAAAACATTTTTGGCACCGGCCAACACGCCGTCGAAAATATTTTTGGTGCCGGCCGAGCCCCCGTTGAAAATATTTTCGGGGCCGGCCGAGCTCCCGTCGAAAATATTTTCAGAGCCGGCTGAGCCGCCGTCGAATATATTTTCCGCACCGGTCAAGGTACTGTCGAAAATATTTTCGGGGCCGTCCGAGTTCCCGTCGAAAATATTTTTGACGCCGGCCGAGCTTCCGTCGAAAATATTTTCGGAGCCGGCTGAGCTCCAATCGAAAATATTTTCGGTGCCGGCCGAGATCCTGTGAAAGATATTTTCGGTGCCGGCCGAACTCCCGTCGAAAATATTTTCGGCACCGGTCGAGGTCCTGTCGAAACTATTTTCGGGGCTGTCCGAGCCTCCGTCGAAAACATTTTTAGCACCGGCCAACACGCCGTCGAAAATATTTTAGGAGCCGGCCGAGCCCCCGTTGAAAATATTTTCGGTGCCGGGCGAGCTCCAATCGAAAATATTTTCAGAGCCGTTCGAGCTCCTGTCGAAAACATTCTCGGAGCCGGCTGAGCTGCCGTCGAAAATATTTTCGGCACCGGTCGAGGTCCTGTCGAAAATATTTTCGGGGCCGTCCGAGCTCCCGTTGAAAATATTTTTGACGCCGGCGGAGCTTCCGTCGAAAATATTTTCGGTTCCGGCTGAGATCCCGTTGAAAATATTTTTGGAGCCGGCCAAGACCCCGTCGAATATATTTTCGGGGCCGCCCGAGCCTCCGTCGAAAACATTTTTGGCACCGGCCAACACGCCGTTGAAAATATTTTTGGTGCCGGCCGAGCCCCCGTTGAAAGTATCTTCGGTGCCGGCCGAGCTCCAATCGAAAATATTTTCGGAGCCGGCCGAGCTCCCGTCGAAAATATTTTCGGAGCCGGCTGAGATCCCGTCGAAAATATTTTCGCCACCGGTCAAGGTACTGTCAAAAATATTTTCGGTGCCGGCCGAGCTCCCGTCTAAAATATTTTCGGAGCCGGCTTAGCCGTCGTCGACAATATTTTCCGCACCGGTCAAGGTACTGTCAAAAATATTTTCGGAGCCGGCCGAGACCCCGTCGAAAATATATTTGGTGCCGGCCGAGATCGTGTCGAAAATCTTTTGGATGCCAGCCGAGCCTCCGTCGAAAATATTTTCGGGGCCGTCCGAGCTCCCGTCGAAAATATTTTGGACGCCGGCCGAGATCCCGTTGAAAATATTTTTGACGCCTGCCGAGCTTCCATCGAAAATATTTTCGGTGCCGGCCGAGCTCCAATCGAAAATATTTTCAGAGCCGGCCGAGCTCCCGTCGAAAATATTTTCGGAGCCGGGCGAGACCCTGTCGAAAATATTTTTCGGGCTGTCCGAGTTCCCGTCGAAAATATTTTCGGCGCTGTTCGAGGTCCCGTCGAAACTATTTTCGGGGCCGTCCGAGCCTCCGTCGAAAACATTTTGGCACCGGACAACAGGCCGTCGAAAATATTTTTGGTGCCGGCCGAGCCCCCGTTGAAAATATTTTCGGTGCCGGCCGAGCTCCAATCGAAAATATTTTCGGAGCCGGCCGAGCCCCCGTTGAAAATATTTTCGGTGCCGGCCGAGCTCCAATCGAAAATATTTTCGGAGCCGGCCGAGCTCCCGTCTAAAATATTTTCGGAGCCGGCTGAGCTGCCATCGAAAATATTTTCGCCACCGGTCAAGGTACTGTCAAAAATATTTTCGGTGCCGGACGAGCTTCCGTCGAAAATATTTTCGGTGCCGGCCGAGCTCCCTTCGAAAATATTTTCGGCGCCGTTCGAGGTCCCGTCGAAACTATTTTCGGGGCTGTCCGAGCCTCCGTCGAAAACATTTTTGGCACCGGCCAACACGCCGCCGAAAATATTTTTGGTGCCGGCCGAGCCCCCGTTGAAAATATTTTCGGTGCCGGCCGAGCTCCAATCGAAAATATTTTCGGAGCCGGCCGAGCTCCCATCGAAAATATTTTCAGAGCCGGCCGAGCTGCTGTCGAAAATATTTTCAGTGCCGGTCGAGCTGCCGTCGAAAATATTTTACGCACCGGTCAAGGTACTGTCAAAAATATTTTCGGTGCCGGCCGAGCTCCCATGGAAAATATTTTCAGCACCGGTCGAGGTACTGTCGAAAATATTTTCGGGGCCATCCGAGCTCCCGTCGAAAATATTTCTGACGCCGGACGAGCTTCTTCGAAAATATTTTCGGTGCCGGCCGACATCCTGTCGAAGATATTTTCGGTGCTGGCTGAGCCGCCGTCGAAAATATTTTCGGCACCGGTCGAGGTACTGTCGAAAATATTTTCGGTGCCGGCCGAGATCCCGTTGAAAATATTTTCGGAGCCGGCCAAGACCCCGTCGAATATATTTTCGGGGCCCACAGAGCCTCCGTCGAAAACATTTTTGGCACCGGCCATCTTGCCGTCGAAAATATTTTTGGTGCCGGCCGAGCCCCCGTTGAAAATATTTTCGGTGCTGGCCGAGCTCCAATCGAAAATATTTTTGGAGCCGGCTGAGCTCCCGTCGAAAATAATTTCGGAGCCGGCCGAGCCGCCTTCGAAAATATTTTAGGCACCGGCCGAGCCTCCATCGAAAATATTTTCGGTGCCGGATGAGACACCAGCAAAAATATTTTCGGTGCCGGCCGGGCCCCCATCTAAAATATTTTCGGTGCCAGTCAGAACCTTGTCGAAAATATTTTCGGGGCCGGCCGAGCTCCCGTCGAAAATATTTTCGGTGCCGGCCGAGCTCCCATCGAAAATATTTTCGGCACCGGTTGAGGTCCTGTCGAAAATATTTTCGGAGCCATCCGAGCTCCCGTCTAAAATATTTTCGGTGCCGGCCGAGATCCCATCGAAAATATTTTCTGCACCGGTCAAGGTACTGTCAAAAATATTTTCGGTGCCGGCCGAGCTCCCGTCGAAAATATTTTCGGTGCCAGCTGAGCTCCCATCGAAAATATTTTCCGCACCGGACGAGGTACTGTTGAAAATATTTTCGGGGCCATCCGAGCTGCTGTCGAAAGTATTTTTGACGCCGGCCGAGCTCCAGTCTAAAATATTTTCGGCGCCGTTCGAGGTCCCGTCGAAACTATTTTTGACGCCGGCCGAGCTTCCGTCGAAAACTTTTTGGCACCGGCCAACACGCCGTCGAAAATATTTTCGGTGCTGGCCGAGCTCCCGTCGAAAATATTTTCGGTGCTGTCCGAGCTCCAATCGAAAATATTTTCGGAGCCGGCCGAGCTCCCGTCGAAAATATTTTCGGAGCCGGCTGAGCTGCCATCGAAAATATTTTCGGAGCCGGCCAAGACCCCGTCGAAAATATTTTCGGGGCCGTCCGAGCTCCCGTCGAAAATATTTTGGACGCCGGCCGAGATCCCGTCAAAAATATTTTTGATGCCTGCCGAGCTTCCATCGAAAATATTTTCGGTGCCGGCCGAGCTCCAATCGAAAATATTTTCAGAGCCGGCCGAGCTCCGTCGAAAATATTTTCGGAGCCGGCCGAGACCCTGTCGAAAATATTTTCGGCGCCGTTCGAGGTCCCGTCAAAACTCTTTTCGGGGCCGTCCGAGCCTCCGTCGAAAACATTTTGGCACCGGACAACAGGCCGTCGAAAATATTTTTGGTGCCGGCCGAGCCCCCGTTGAAAATATTTTTGGTGCCGGCCGAGCTCCAATCGAAAATATTTTCGGAGCCAGCCGAGCTCCCGTCGAAAATATTTTCGCCACCGGTCAAGGTACTGTCAAAAATATTTTCGGTGCCGGACGAGCTTCCGTCGAAAATATTTTCGGTGCCAGCCGAGATCCTGTAGAAGATATTTTCGCCCCTGGCCGAGCTGCCATCGAAAGTATTTTCGGCACCGGTCGAGGTCCTGTCGAAAATATTTTCGGGGCCGTCCGAGCTCCCGTTGAAAATATTTTTGACGCCGGCCGAGATCCCGTCGAAAATATTTTCGGCGCCGTTCGAGGTTCCGTCGAAACTATTTTCGGGGCCGTCCGAGCCTCTGTCGAAAACATTTTGGCACCGGCCAACACGCCGTCGAAAATATTTTTGGTGCCAGCCGAGCCCCCTTTGAAAATATTTTCGGTGCCGGCCGAGCTCCAATCGAAAATATTTTCGGAGCCGGCCAAGCTCCCGTCTAAAATATTTTCAGAGCCGGCTTAGCTGCCATCGAAAATATTTTCGCCAACGGTCGAGGTACTGTCAAAAATATTTTCGGGGCCGTCCGAGCCGCTGTTAAAAATATTTTCGGTGCCGGCCGAGCTCCCGTCTAAAATATCTTCGGTGCCGGCCGAGCTCCCTTCGAAAATATTTTTGGCACCGGTCGAGGTCCTGTCGAAAATATTTTCGGGGCCGTCCGAGCTCCCGTTGAAAATATTTTTGACGCCGGCGGAGCTTCCGTCGAAAATATTTTCGGTTCCGGCTGAGATCCCGTTGAAAATATTTTTGGAGCCGGCCAAGACCCCGTCGAATATATTTTCGGGGCCGCCCGAGCCTCCGTCGAAAACATTTTTGGCACCGGCCAACACGCCGTTGAAAATATTTTTGGTGCCGGCCGAGCCCCCGTTGAAAATATCTTCGGTGCCGGCCGAGCTCCAATCGAAAATATTTTCGGAGCCGGCCGAGCTCCCGTCGAAAATATTTTCGGAGCCGGCTGAGCTGCCGTCGAAAATATTTTCGCCACCGGTCAAGGTACTGTCAAAAATATTTTCGGTGCCGGACGAGCTTCCGTCGAAAATATTTTCGGTGCCAGCCGAGACCCTGTAGAAGATATTTTTGCCCCTGGCCGAGCTCCCATCGAAAATATTTTCGGAGCCGGCTTAGCCGTCGTCGAAAATATTTTCCGCACCGGTCAAGGTACTGTCAAAAATATTTTCGGAGCCGGCCGAGACCCCGTCGAAAATATTTTTGGTGCCGGCCTAGATCGTGTCGAAAATCTTTTGGATGCCAGCCGAGCCTCCGTCGAAAATATTTTCGGTGCCAGCTCGGCCCCCGTCAAAACTATTTTTGACACCGGCTAAGCCGCCGTCGAAAATATTTTCGGAGCCGTTCGCGGTCCCTTCGAAAATATTTTCGGGTCCGGTCGAGGTACTGTCGAAAATATTTTCGGGGCCGTCCGAGCCTCCGTTAAAAATATTTTCAGTGCCGGCCGAGCTCCCGTCTAAAATATCTTCGGTGCCGGGCGAGCTCCCATCGAAAATATTTTCGGCACCGGTCGAGGTCCTGTCGAAAATATTTTTGGGGCCGTCTGAGCTCCCGTCGAAAATATTTTTGACGCCGGCCAAGCTTCCGTCGAAAATATTTTCGGTGCCGGCCACGATCCCGTTGAAAATATTTTCGGAGCCGGCCGAGACCCCGTCGAATGTATTTTGGGGCCCTCCGAGCCTCCGTCAAAAACATTTTTGGCACCGGCCAGCACGCCGCTGAAAATATTTTTGGTGCCGGCCGAGCCCCCGTTGAAAATATTTTCGGTGTTGGCCGAGCTGCAATCGAAAATATTTTCAGAGCCGGCCGAGCCGCCGTCGAAAATATTTTCCGCACCGGTCGAGGTACTCTCAAAAATATTTTCGGTGCCGGCCGAGCTCCCATCGAAAATATTTTCGGGGCCGTCCGAGCCTCCGTCGAAAATATTTTGGCACCGGCCAACACGCCGTCGAAAATATTTTTGGTACTGGCCGAGCCCCCGTTGAAAATATTTTCGGTGCCGGGCGATCTCCAATCGAAAATATTTTCGGAGCCGGCCGAGCTCCCGTCGAAAATATTTTCGGAGCCGGCTGAGCTGCCGTCGAAAATATGTTCACCACCAGTCAAGGTACTGTCGAAAATATTTTTGGTGCCGGCCGAGCTCCCGTCTAAAATATTTTTGACGCCGGCCGAGCCGCCATCGAAAATATTTTCGGCACCGGTCGAGGTACTGTCGAAAATATTTTCGGGGCCGTCCGAGCCCCCGTTAAAAATATTTTCGGTGCCGGCCGAGCTCCCGTCTAAAATATCTTCGGTGCCGGGCGAGCTCCCTTCGAAAATATTTTCGGCACCGGTCGAGGTCCTGTCGAAAATATTTTCAGGGCCATCCGAACCCCCGTTAAAAATATTTTCGGTGCCGGCCGAGCTGCAATCGAAAATATTTTCGGGGCCGTCCGAGCTCCCGTCGAAAATGTTTTCGGCGCCGTCCGAGCCCCCGTTGAAAATATTTTCGGAGCCGGCCGAGACCCCTTCGAAACTATTTTCGGGGCCATCCGAGCCTCAGTCGAAAACATTTTTGACACCGGCCAACACGCCGTCGAAAATATTTTTGGTGCCGGCCGAGCCCCCGTTGAAAATATTTTCGGTGCTGGCCGAGCTCCAATCGAAAATATTTTCGGAGCCGGCCGAGCTGCCGTCGAAAATATTTTCAGAGCCGGCCGAGCTGCTGTCGAAAATATTTTCAGTGCCGGTCGAGCTGCCGTCGAAAATATTTTCCGCACCGGTCAAGGTACTGTCAAAAATATTTTCGGTGCCGGCCGAGCTCCCATGGAAAATATTTTCGGCACCGGTCGAGGTACTGTCGAAAATATTTTCGGGGCCATCCGAGCTCCCGTCGAAAATATTTCTGACGCCGGACGAGCTTCGTCGAAAATATTTTCGGTGCCGGCCGAGATCCTGTCGAAGATATTTTCGGTGCTGGCCGAGCCGCCGTCGAAAATATTTTTGGCACCGGTCGAGGTACTGTCGAAAATATTTTCGGTGCCGGCCGACATCCCGTTGAAAATATTTTCGGAGCCGGCCGAGACCCCGTCGAATATATTTTCGGGGCCCACAGAGCCTCCGTCGAAAACATTTTTGGCACCGGCCACCTTGCCGTCGAAAATATTTTTGGTGCCGGCCGAGCCCCCGTTGAAAATATTTTCGGTGCCGGCCGAGCTCCAATCGAAAATATTTTTGGAGCCGGCTGAGCTCCCGTCGAAAATATTTTCGGAGCCGGCTGAGCTGCCGTCGAAAATATTTTCGCCACCGGTCAAGGTACTGTCAAAAATAGTTTCGGTGCCGGCCGAGCCCCCGTTAAAAATATCTTCGGTGCCGGCCGAGCTCCCATCGAAAATATTTTCGGCACCGGTCGAGGTCCTGTCGAAAATATTTTTGGGGCCGTCTGAGCTCCCGTCGAAAATATTTTTGACGCCGGCCGAGCTTCCGTCGAAAATATTTTCGGTGCCGGCCACGATCCCGTTGAAAATATTTTCGGAGCCGGCCGAGACCCCGTCGAATGTATTTTGGGGCCCTCCGAGCCTCCGTCAAAAACATTTTTGGCACCGGCCAGCACGCCGCTGAAAATATTTTCGGTGCCGGCCGAGCTCCCATCGAAAATATTTTCGGCACTGGACGAGGTACTGTCGAAAATATTTTCGGGGCCATCCGAGCTCCCGTCGAAAATATTTTTGACGCCGGCCGAGCTTCCGTCGAAAACATTTTCGGTGCCAGCCGAGATCCCGTTGAAAATATTTTCGGAGCCGGCCGAGACGCTGTCGAAAATATTTTCGGGGCCGTCCTAGCCTCCATCGAAAATATTTTGGCACCGGCCAACACGCCGTCGAAAATATTTTTGGTGCCGGCCGAGCCCCCGTTGAAAATATTTTCAGTGCCGGCCGAGCTCCAATCGAAAATATTTTCGGAGCCGGCCGAGCTCCCGTCGAAAATATTTTCGGAGCCGGCTGAGCTCCAATCGAAAATATTTTCGCCACCGGTCAAGGTACTGTCAAAAATATTTTCGGTGCCGGACGAGCTTCCGTCTAAAATATTTTCGGTGCCAGCCGAGATCCTGTAGAAGATATTTTCGCCCCTGGCCGAGCTCCCATCGAAAATATTTTCGGCACCGGTCGAGGTCCTGTCGAAAATATTTTCGGGGCCGTCCGAGCTCCCGTTGAAAATATTTTTGACGCCGGCCGAGATCCCGTCGAAAATATTTTCGGCGCCGTTCGAGGTTCCGTCGAAACTATTTTCGGGGCCGTCCGAGCCTCTGTCGAAAACATTTTGGCACCGGCCAACACGCCGTCGAAAATATTTTTGGTGCCGGCCGAGCCCCCGTTGAAAATATTTTCGGTGCCGGCCGAGCTCCAATCGAAAATATTTTCGGAGCCGGCTGAGCTGCCATCGAAAATATTTTCGCCAACGGTCAAGGTACTGTCAAAAATATTTTCGGGGCCGTCCGAGCCGCTGTTAAAAATATTTTCGGTGCCGGCCGAGCTCCCGTCTAAAATATCTTCGGTGCCGGCCGAGCTCCCATCGAAAATATTTTCGGCACCGGCCGAGACCCTGTCGAAAATATTTTCGGCGCCGTTCGAGGTCCCTTCAAAACTATTTTCGGGGCCGTCCGAGCCTCCGTCGAAAACATTTTGGCACCGGCCAACACGCCGTCAAAAATATTTTTGGTGCCGGCCGAGCCCCCGTTCAAAATATTTTCGGAGCCGGCCGAGCTCCCGTCGAAAATATTTTCGCCACAGGTCAAGGTACTGTCAAAAATATTTTTGGGGCCATCCGAGCTACCATCGAAAATATTTTCGGCACCGGACGAGGTACTGTCGAAAATATTTTCGGGGCCATCCGAGCTCCCGTCGAAAATATTTTTGACGCCGGCCAAGCTTCCGTCGAGAATATTTTTGGTGCCGGCCGAGCCCCCGTTGAAAATATTTTCGGTGCCGGCCGAGCTCCAATCGAAAATATTTTCGGAGCCGGCCGAGCTCCCGTCGAAAATATTTTCGGAGCCGGCTGAGCTGCCGTCGAAAATATTTTCGCCACCGGTCAAGATACTGTCAAAAATATTTTCGGTGCCGGCCGAGCTCCCGTCTAAAATATTTTCGGTGCCAGCCGAGCCCCCGTTGAAAATATTTTCTGCACCGGTCGAGGTACTGTCGAAAATATTTTCGGGGCCGTCCGAGCCCCCGTTAAAAATATTTTCGGTGCCGGCCGAGCTCCCGTCTAAAATATTTTCGGCGCCGGTCAAGGTAGTGTCGAAAATATTTTCGGAGCCGGCCGAGCTCCCGTCGAAAATATTTTCGGAGCCGGCTGAGCTTCCGTCGCAAATAATTTCGCCACCGGTCGAGGTACTGTCAAAAATATTTTCGAAGCCGGCTGAGATCCCGTCGAAAATAATTTCGGAGCCGGCCGAGCCGCCTTCGAAAATATTTTAGGCACCGGCCGAGCCTCCATCGAAAATATTTTCGGTGCCGGATGAGACACCGACAAAAATATTTTCGGTGCCGGCCGGGCCCCCGTCTAAAATATTTTCGGTGCCGGTCAGAACCTTGCCGAAAATATTTTCGGGGCCGGCCGAGCTCCCGTCGAAAATATTTTTGACGCCGGCCAAGCTTCCGTCGAAAATATTTTCGGTGCCGGCCGAGACCCCGTCGAAAATATTTTCGGGGCCGTCCGAGTCTCCGTCGAAAACATTTTTGGCACCGGCCAACACGCCGTCGAAAATATTTTTGGAGCCGGCTGAGATGCCATCGAAAATATTTTTGGAGCTGGCCGAGACCCCGTCGAAAATATTTTCGGGGCCGTCCGAGCTCCCGTCGAAAATATTTTGGACGCCGGCCGAGATCCCGTTGAAAATATTTTTGACGCCTGCCGAGCTTCCATCGAAAATATTTTCGGTGCCGGCCGAGCTCCAATCGAAAATATTTTCAGAGCCGGCCGAGATCCCGTCGAAAATATTTTCGGAGCCGGCCGAGACCCTGTAGAAAATATTTTTGGGGCCATCCGAGCTCCCGTCGAAACTATTTTCGGGGCCGTCCGAGCCTCCGTCGAAAACATTTTGGCACCGGACAACAGGCCGTCGAAAATATTTTTGGTGCCGGCCGAGCCCCCGTTGAAAATATTTTCGGTGCCTGCCGAGACCCTGTAGAAAATATTTTTGGGGCCATCCGAGCTCCCGTCGAAACTATTTTCGGAGCCGGCTGAGCTCCCATCGAAAATATTTTCGGCACCGGTCGAGGTCCTGTCGAAAATATTTTTGGGGCCGTCTGAGCTCCCGTCGAAAATATTTTTGACGCCGGCCGAGCTTCCGTCGAAAATATTTTCGGTGCCGGCCACGATCCCGTTGAAAATATTTTCGGAGCCGGCCGAGACCCCGTCGAATGTATTTTGGGGCCCTCCGAGCCTCCGTCAAAAACATTTTTGGCACCGGCCAGCACGCCGCTGAAAATATTTTTGGTGCCGGCCGAGCCCCCGTTGAAAATATTTTCGGTGTTGGCCGAGCTGCAATCGAAAATATTTTCGGAGCCGGCTGAGCTCCCATCGAAAATATTTTCGGCACCGGTCGAGGTCCTGTCGAAAATATTTTCGGGGCCGTCCGAGCTCCCGTCAAAAATATTTTTGACGCCGGCGGAGCTTCCGTCGAAAATATTTTCGGTGCCGGCCACGATCCCGTTGAAAATATTTTCGGAGCCGGCCGAGACCCCGTCGAATGTATTTTGGGGCCCTCCGAGCCTCCGTCAAAAACATTTTTGGCACCGGCCAGCACGCCGCTGAAAATATTTTTGGTGCCGGCCGAGCCCCCGTTGAAAATATTTTCGGTGTTGGCCGAGCTGCAATCGAAAATATTTTCGGAGCCGGCCGAGCCGCCGTCGAAAATATTTTCCGCACCGGTCGAGGTACTCTCAAAAATATTTTCGGTGCCGGCCGAGCTCCCATCGAAAATATTTTCGGCACTGGACGAGGTACTGTCGAAAATATTTTCGGGGCCATCCGAGCTCCCGTCGAAAATATTTTTGACGCCGGCCGAGATCCCGTTGAAAATATTTTCGGTGCCAGCCGAGATCCCGTTGAAAATATTTTCGGAGCCGGCCGAGACGCTGTCGAAAATATTTTCGGGGCCGTCCTAGCCTCCGTCGAAAATATTTTGGCACCGGCCAACACGCCGTCGACAATATTTTTGGTGCCGGCCGAGCCCCCGTTGAAAATATTTTCGGTGCCGGGCGATCTCCAATCGAAAATATTTTCGGAGCCGGCCGAGCTCCCGTCGAAAATATTTTCGGAGCCGGCTGAGCTGCCGTCGAAAATATTTTCGCCACCGGTCAAGGTACTGTCAAAAATATTTTCGGTGCCGGACGAGCTTCCGTCTAAAATATTTTCGGTGCCAGCCGAGATCCTGTAGAAGATATTTTCGCCCCTGGCCGAGCTCCCATCGAAAATATTTTCGGCACCGGTCGAGGTCCTGTCGAAAATATTTTCGGGGCCGTCCGAGCTCCCGTTGAAAATATTTTTGACGCCGGCCGAGATCCCGTCGAAAATATTTTCGGCGCCGTTCGAGGTTCCGTCGAAACTATTTTCGGGGCCGTCCGAGCCTCTGTCGAAAACATTTTGGCACCGGCCAACACGCCGTCGAAAATATTTTTGGTGCCGGCCGAGCCCCCGTTGAAAATATTTTCGGGGCCGGCCGAGCTCCAATCGAAAATATTTTCGGAGCCGGCTGAGCTGCCATCGAAAATATTTTCGCCAACGGTCAAGGTACTGTCAAAAATATTTTCGGGGCCATCCGAGCTCCCGTCGAAAATATTTTCGCCACCGGTCGAGGTCCTGTCGAAAATATTTTCGGGGCCGTCCGAGCTCCCGTAAAAAATATTTTTGACGCCGGCCGAGCTTCCGTCGAAAACATTTTCGGTGCCGGCCGAGATCCTGTCGAAGATATTTTCGGTGCCGGCCGAGCTACCGTCGAAAATATTTTCGGCACCGGACGAGGTCCTGTCGAAAATATTTTCGGGGCCATCCGAGCTCCCGTCGAAAATATTTCTGACGCCGGCCAAGCTTCCGTCGAGAATATTTTTGGTGCCGGCCGAGCCCCCGTTGAAAATATTTTCGGTGCCGGCCGAGCTCCAATCGAAAATATTTTCGGAGCCGGCCGAGCTCCCGTCGAAAATATTTTCGGAGCCGGCTGAGCTGCCGTCGAAAATATTTTCGCCACCGGTCAAGATACTGTCAAAAATATTTTCGGTGCCGGCCGAGCTCCCGTCTAAAATATTTTCGGTGCCAGCCGAGCTGCCGTTGAAAATATTTTCTGCACCGGTCGAGGTACTGTCGAAAATATTTTCGGGGCCGTCCGAGCCCCCGTTAAAAATATTTTCGGTGCCGGCCGAGCTCCCGTCTAAAATATTTTCGGAGCCGGCTGAGCTCCCATCGAAAATATTTTCGGAGCCGGCTGAGCTTCCGTCGCAAATAATTTCGCCACCGGTCGAGGTACTGTCAAAAATATTTTCGAAGCCGGCTGAGATCCCGTCGAAAATAATTTCGGAGCCGGCCGAGCCGCCTTCGAAAATATTTTAGGCACCGGCCAAGCCTCCATCGAAAATATTTTCGGTGCCGGATGAGACACCGACAAAAATATTTTTGGTGCCGGCCGAGCCCCCGTCTAAAATATTTTCGGTGCCGGTCAGAACCTTGCCGAAAATATTTTCGGGGCCGGCCGAGCTCCCGTCGAAAATATTTTTGATGCCAGCCAAGCTTCCGTCGAAAATATTTTCGGTGCCGGCCGAGACCCCGTCGAAAATATTTTCGGCACCGGTCGAGGTCCTGTCGAAAATATTTTTGGGGCCGTCTGAGCTCCCATCGAAAATATTTTTGACGCCGGCCGAGCTTCCGTCGAAAATATTTTCGGTGCCGGCCACGATCCCGTTGAAAATATTTTCGGAGCCGGCCGAGACCCCGTCGAATGTATTTTGGGGCCCTCCGAGCCTCCGTCAAAAACATTTTTGGCACCGGCCAGCACGCCGCTGAAAATATTTTTGGTGCCGGCCGAGCCCCCGTTGAAAATATTTTCGGTGTTGGCCGAGCTGCAATCGAAAATATTTTCGGAGCCGGCCGAGCCGCCGTCGAAAATATTTTCCGCACCGGTCGAGGTACTCTCAAAAATATTTTCGGTGCCGGCCGAGCTCCCATCGAAAATATTTTCGGCACTGGACGAGGTACTGTAGAAAATATTTTCGGGGCCGTCCTAGCCTCCGTCGAAAATATTTTGGCACCGGCCAACACGCCGTCGAAAATATTTTTGGTGCTGGCCGAGCCCCCGTTGAAAATATTTTCGGTGCCGGGCGATCTCCAATCGAAAATATTTTCGGAGCCGGCCGAGCTCCCGTCGAAAATATTTTCGGAGCCGGCTGAGCTGCCGTCGAAAATATTTTCACCACCAGTCAAGGTACTGTCGAAAATATTTTTGGTGCCGGCCGAGCTCCCGTCTAAAATATTTTTGACGCCGGCCGAGCCGCCATTGAAAATATTTTCGGCACCGGTCGAGGTACTGTCGAAAATATTTTCGGGGCCCTCCGAGCCCCCGTTAAAAATATTTTCGGTGCCGGCCGAGCTCCCGTCTAAAATATCTTCGGTGCCGGGCGAGCTCCCATCGAAAATATTTTCGGCACCGGCCGAGACCCTGTCGAAAATATTTTCGGCGCCGTTCGAGGTCCCTTCAAAACTATTTTCGGGGCCGTCCGAGCCTCCGTCGAAAACATTTTGGCACCGGCCAGCACGCCGTCGAAAATATTTTTGGTGCCGGCCGAGCCCCCGTTGAAAATATTTTCGGAGCCGGCCGAGCTCCCGTCGAAAATATTTTCGCCACAGGTCAAGGTACTGTCAAAAATATTTTCGGGGCCATCCGAGCTCCCGTCGAAAATATTTTCGCCACCGGTCGAGGTCCTGTCGAAAATATTTTCGGGGCCGTCCGAGCTCCCGTAAAAAATATTTTTGACGCCGGCCGAGCTTCCGTCGAGAATATTTTTGGTGCCGGCCGAGCTCCCGTCGAAAATATTTTCGGAGCCGGCTGAGCTGCCGTCGAAAATATTTTCGCCACCGGTCAAGATACTGTCAAAAATATTTTCGGTGCCGGCCGAGCTCCCGTCTAAAATATTTTCGGTGCCAGCCGAGCTGCCGTTGAAAATATTTTCTGCACCGGTCGAGGTACTGTCGAAAATATTTTCGGGGCCGTCCGAGCCCCCGTTAAAAATATTTTCAGTGCCGGCCGAGCTCCCGTCTAAAATATTTTCGGCGCCGGTCAAGGTAGTGTCGAAAATATTTTCGGAGCCGGCCGAGCTCCCGTCGAAAATATTTTCGGAGCCGGCTGAGCTTCCGTCGCAAATAATTTCGCCACCGGTCGAGGTACTGTCAAAAATATTTTCGAAGCCGGCTGAGATCCCGTCGAAAATAATTTCGGAGCCCGCCGAGCCGCCTTCGAAAATATTTTAGGCACCGGCCGAGCCTCCATCGAAAATATTTTCGGTGCCGGATGAGACACCGACAAAAATATTTTCGGTGCCGGCCGGGCCCCCGTCTAAAATATTTTCGGTGCCGGTCAGAACCTTGCCGAAAATATTTTCGGGGCCGGCCGAGCTCCCGTCGAGAATATTTTTGACGCCGGCCAAGCTTCCGTCGAAAATATTTTTGGTGCCGGCCGAGCCCCCGTTGAAAATATTTTCGGTGCCGGCCGAGCTCCAATCGAAAATATTTTCGGAGCCGGCCGAGCTGCCGTCGAAAATATTTTCAGAGCCGGCCGAGCTGCTGTCGAAAATATTTTCAGTGCCGGTCGAGCTGCCGTCGAAAATATTTTCCGCACCGGTCGAGGTACTCTCAAAAATATTTTCGGTGCCGGCCGAGCTCCCATGGAAAATATTTTCGGCACCGGTCGAGGTACTGTCGAAAATATTTTCGGGGCCATCCGAGCTCCCGTCGAAAATATTTCTGACGCCGGACGAGCTTCGTCGAAAATATTTTCGGTGCCGGCTGAGATCCTGTTGAAGATATTTTCGGTGCTGGCCGAGCCGCCGTCGAAAATATTTTCGGCACCGGTCGAGGTACTGTCGAAAATATTTTCGGTGCCGGCCGACATCCCGTTGAAAATATTTTCGGAGCCGGCCGAGACCCCGTCGAATATATTTTCGGGGCCCACAGAGCCTCCGTCGAAAACATTTTTGGCACCGGCCACCTTGCCGTCGAAAATATTTTTGGTGCCGGCCGAGCCCCCGTTGAAAATATTTTCGGTGCCGGCCGAGCTCCAATCGAAAATATTTTTGGAGCCGGCTGAGCTCCCGTCGAAAATATTTTCGGAGCCGGCTGAGCTGCCGTCGAAAATATTTTCGCCACCGGTCAAGGTACTGTCAAAAATAGTTTCAGTGCCGGCCGAGCCCCCGTTAAAAATATCTTCGGTGCCGGCCGAGCTCCCATCGAAAATATTTTCGGCACCGGTCGAGGTCCTGTCGAAAATATTTTTGGGGCCGTCTGAGCTCCCGTCGAAAATATTTTTGACGCCGGCCGAGCTTCCGTCGAAAATATTTTCGGTGCCGGCCACGATCCCGTTGAAAATATTTTCGGAGCCGGCCGAGACCCCGTCGAATGTATTTTGGGGCCCTCCGAGCCTCCGTCAAAAACATTTTTGGCACCGGCCAGCACGCCGCTGAAAATATTTTTGGTGCCGGCCGAGCCCCCGTTGAAAATATTTTCGGTGCCGGCCGAGCTCCAATCGAAAATATTTTTGGAGCCGGCTGAGCTCCCGTCGAAAATATTTTCGGAGCCGGCTGAGCTGCCGTCGAAAATATTTTCGCCACCGGTCAAGGTACTGTCAAAAATAGTTTCGGTGCCGGCCGAGCCCCCGTTAAAAATATCTTCGGTGCCGGCCGAGCTCCCATCGAAAATATTTTCGGCACCGGTCGAGGTCCTGTCGAAAATATTTTTGGGGCCGTCTGAGCTCCCGTCGAAAATATTTTTGACGCCGGCCGAGCTTCCGTCGAAAATATTTTCGGTGCCGGCCACGATCCCGTTGAAAATATTTTCGGAGCCGGCCGAGACCCCGTCGAATGTATTTTGGGGCCCTCCGAGCCTCCGTCAAAAACATTTTTGGCACCGGCCAGCACGCCGCTGAAAATATTTTTGGTGCCGGCCGAGCCCCCGTTGAAAATATTTTCGGTGTTGGCCGAGCTGCAATCGAAAATATTTTCGGAGCCGGCCGAGCCGCCGTCGAAAATATTTTCCGCACCGGTCGAGGTACTCTCAAAAATATTTTCGGTGCCGGCCGAGCTCCCATCGAAAATATTTTCGGCACTGGACGAGGTACTGTCGAAAATATTTTCGGGGCCATCCGAGCTCCCGTCGAAAATATTTTTGACGCCGGCCGAGCTTCCGTCGAAAATATTTTCGGTGCCAGCCGAGATCCCGTTGAAAATATTTTCGGAGCCGGCCGAGACGCTGTCGAAAATATTTTCGGGGCCGTCCTAGCCTCCGTCGAAAACATTTTGGCACCGGCCAACACGCCGTCGAAAATATTTTTGGTGCCGGCCGAGCCCCCGTTGAAAATATTTTCGGTGCCGGGCGATCTCCAATCGAAAATATTTTCGGAGCCGGCCGAGCTCCCGTCGAAAATATTTTCGGAGCCGGCTGAGCTGCCGTCGAAAATATTTTCGCCACCGGTCAAGGTACTGTCAAAAATATTTTCGGTGCCGGACGAGCTTCCGTCGAAAATATTTTCGGTGCCAGCCGAGATCCTGTAGAAGATATTTTCGCCCCTGGCCGAGCTCCCATCGAAAATATTTTCGGCACCGGTCGAGGTCCTGTCGAAAATATTTTCGGGGCCGTCCGAGCTCCCGTTGAAAATATTTTTGACGCCGGCAGAGCTTCCGTCGAAAATATTTTCGGTTCCGGCTGAGATCCCGTTGAAAATATTTTTGGAGCCGGCCAAGACCCCGTCGAATATATTTTCGGGGCCGCCCGAGTCTCCGTCGAAAACATTTTTGGCACCGGCCAACACGCCGTTGAAAATATTTTTGGTGCCGGCCAAGCCCCCGTTGAAAATATTTTCGGTGCCGGCCGAGCTCCAATCGAAAATATTTTCGGAGACGGCCGAGCTCCCGTAAAAAATATTTTTGACGCCGGCCGAGCTTCCGTCGAAAATATTTTCGGAGCCGGCTGAGCTTCCGTCGCAAATAATTTCGCCACCGGTCGAGGTACTGTCAAAAATATTTTCGAAGCCGGCTGAGATCCCGTCGAAAATAATTTCGGAGCCGGCCGAGCCGCCTTCGAAAATATTTTAGGCACCGGCCGAGCCTCCATCGAAAATATTTTCGGTGCCGGATGAGACACCGACAAAAATATTTTCGGGGCCGTCCTAGCCTCCGTCGAAACCATTTTTGGCACCGGCCAACACGCCGTCGAAAATATTTTCGGTGCCGGCCGAGCCCCCTTTGAAAATATTTTCGGTGCCGGCCAGCTCCCGTCGAAAATATTTTCGGAGCCGGCTGAGCCGCCGTCGAAAATGTTTTCGGCACCGGTCAAGGTACTGTCGAAAATATTTTCGGGGCTGTCCGAGTTCCCGTCAAAAATATTTTTGACGCCGGCCGAGCTACCGTCGAAAATATTTTCGGTGCCGGCCGAGACCCTGTCGAAAATATTTTCGGTGCCGGCCGAGATCCTGTCGAATGTATTTTCGGCGCCGTTCGAGGTCCCGTCGAAACTATTTTCGGGGCTGTCCTAGCCTCCGTCGAAAACATTTTTGGCACCGGCCAACACGCCGCCGAAAATATTTTTGGTGCCGGCCGAGCCCCCGTTGCAAATATTTTCGGTGCCGGCCGAGCTCCAACCGAAAATATTTTCGGAGCAGGCCGAGCTCCCATCGAAAATATTTTCGGTGCCGGCCGAGCCGCCGTCGAAAATATTTTCGGCACCGGTCGAGGTAGTGTCGAAAATATTTTCGGGGCCATCCGAGCCCCCGTTAAAAATATTTTCAGTGCCGGCCGAGCTCCCGTCTAAAATATCTTCGGTGCCGGGCGAGCTCCCATCGAAAATATTTTCGGCACCGGTCGAGGTCCTGTCGAAAATATTTTCGGGGCCGTCCGAGCTCCCGTCAAAAATATTTTTGACGCCGGCGGAGCTTCCGTCGAAAATATTTTCGGTGCCGGCCACGATCCCGTTGAAAATATTTTCGGAGCCGGCCGAGACCCCGTCGAATGTATTTTCGGGGCCCTCCGAGCCTCCATCAAAAACATTTTTGGCACCGGCCAACACGCCGTTGAAAATATTTTTGGTGCCGGCCGAGCCCCCGTTGAAAATATTTTCGGGGCCGTACGAGCTCCCGTCGAAATTATTTTTGACGCCGGCTAAGCTCCCGGCTAAAATATTTTTGGTGCCGGCCGAGCCCCCGTTGAAAATATTTTCGAAGCCGGCCGAGACCCCGTCGAAACTATTTTCGGGGCCGTCCGAGCCTCCGTCGAAAACATTTTGGCACCGGACAACAGGCCGTCGAAAATATTTTTGGTGCCGGCCGAGCCCCCGTTGAAAATATTTTCGGTGCCGGCCGAGCTCCAATCGAAAATATTTTCGGAGCCGGCCGAGCTGCCGTCGAAAATATTTTCAGAGCCGGCCGAGCTGCTGTCGAAAATATTTTCAGTGCCGGTCGAGCTGCCGTCGAAAATATTTTCCGCACCGGTGAAGGTACTGTCAAAAATATTTTCGGTGCCGGCCGAGCTCCCATGGAAAATATTTTCGGCACCGGTCGAGGTACTGTCGAAAATATTTTCGGGGCCATCCGAGCTCCCGTCAAAAATATTTCTGACGCCGGACGAGCTTCGTCGAAAATATTTTCGGTGCCGGCCGAGATCCTGTCGAAGATATTTTCGGTGCTGGCCGAGCCGCCGTCGAAAATATTTTCGGCACCGGTCGAGGTACTGTCGAAAATATTTTCGGTGCCGGCTGACATCCCGTTGAAAATATTTTCGGAGCCGGACGAGACCCCGTCGAATATATTTTCGGGGCCCACAGAGCCTCCGTCGAAAACATTTTTGGCACCGGCCACCTTGCCGTCGAAAATATTTTTGGTGCCGGCCGAGCCCCCGTTGAAAATATTTTCGGTGCCGGCCGAGCTCCAATCGAAAATATTTTTGGAGCCGGCTGAGCTCCCGTCGAAAATATTTTCGGAGCCGGCTGAGCTGCCGTCGAAAATATTTTCGCCACCGGTCAAGGTACTGTCAAAAATAGTTTCGGTGCCGGCCGAGCCCCCGTTAAAAATATCTTCGGTGCCGGCCGAGCTCCCATCGAAAATATTTTCGGCACCGGTCGAGGTCCTGTCGAAAATATTTTTGGGGCCGTCTGAGCTCCCGTCGAAAATATTTTTGACGCCGGCCGAGCTTCCGTCGAAAATATTTTCGGTGCCGGCCACGATCCCGTTGAAAATATTTTCGGAGCCGGCCGAGACCCCGTCGAATGTATTTTGGGGCCCTCCGAGCCTCCGTCAAAAACATTTTTGGCACCGGCCAGCACGCCGCTGAAAATATTTTCGGGGCCGGCCGAGCCCCCGTTGAAAATATTTTCGGTGTTGGCCGAGCTGCAATCGAAAATATTTTCGGAGCCGGCCGAGCCGCCGTCGAAAATATTTTCCGCACCGGTCGAGGTACTCTCAAAAATATTTTCGGTGCCGGCCGAGCTCCCATCGAAAATATTTTCGGCACTGGACGAGGTACTGTCGAAAATCTTTTCGGGGCCATCCGAGCTCCCGTCGAAAATATTTTTGACGCCGGCCGAGCTTCCGTCGAAAATATTTTCGGTGCCAGCCGAGATCCCGTTGAAAATATTTTCGGAGCCGGCCGAGACGCTGTCGAAAATATTTTCGGGGCCGTCCTAGCCTCCGTCGAAAATATTTTGGCACCGGCCAACACGCCGTCGAAAATATTTTTGGTGCCGGCTGAGCCCCCGTTGAAAATATTTTCGGTGCCGGGCGATCTCCAATCGAAAATATTTTCGGAGCCGGCCGAGCTCCCGTCGAAAATATTTTCGGCGCCGTTCGAGGTCCCGTCGAAACTATTTTCGGGGCCGTCCGAGCCTCCGTCGAAAACATTTTGGCACCGGACAACAGGCCGTCGAAAATATTTTTGGTGCCGGCCGAGCCCCCGTTGAAAATATTTTCGGTGCCGGCCGAGCTCCCGTCGAAAATATTTTCGCCACAGGTCAAGGTACTGTCAAAAATATTTTCGGGGCCATCCGAGCTCCCGTCGAAAATATTTTCGCCACCGGTCGACGTCCTGTCGAAAATATTTTCGGGGCCGTCCGAGCTCCCGTAAAAAATATTTTTGACGCCGGCCGAGCTTCCGTCGAAAACATTTTCGGTGCCGGCCGAGATCCTGTCGAAGATATTTTCGGTGCCGGCCGAGCTACCGTCGAAAATATTTTCGGCACCGGACGAGGTACTGTCGAAAATATTTTCGGGGCCGTCCGAGCCTCCGTCGAAAATATTTTGGACGCCGGCCGAGATCCCGTTGAAAATATTTTTGACGCCTGCCGAGCTTCCATCGAAAATATTTTCGGTGCCGGCCGAGATCCAATCGAAAATATTTTCGGTGCCGGCCGAGCTCCAATCGAAAATATTTTCAGAGCCGGCCGAGATCCCGTCGAAAATATTTTCGGAGCCGGCCGAGACCCTGTAGAAAATATTTTTGGGGCCATCCGAGCTCCCGTCGAAACTATTTTTGGGGCCGTCCGAGCCTCCGTCGAAAACATTTTGGCACCGGACAACAGGCCGTCGAAAATATTTTTGGTGCCGGCCGAGCCCCCGTTGAAAATATTTTCGGTGCCGGCCGAGCTCCAATCGAAAATATTTTCGGAGCCGGCCGAGCTCCCGTCGAAAATATTTTCGGAGCCGGCTGAGCTCCAATCGAAAATATTTTCGCCACCGGTCAAGGTACTGTCAAAAATATTTTTGACGCCGGCCGAGCTTCCGTCGAAAATATTTTCGGTGCCAGCCGAGATCCTGTAGAAGATATTTTCGCCCCTGGCCGAGCTCCCATCGAAAATATTTTCGGCACCGGTCGAGGTCCTGTCGAAAATATTTTCGGGGCCGTCCGAGCTCCCGTTGAAAATATTTTTGACGCCGGCCGAGATCCCGTCGAAAATATTTTCGGCGCCGTTCGAGGTTCCGTCGAAACTATTTTCGGGGCCGTCCGAGCCTCTGTCGAAAACATTTTGGCACCGGCCAACACGCCGTCGAAAATATTTTTGGTGCCGGCCGAGCCCCCGTTGAAAATATTTTCGGTGCCGGCCGAGCTCCAATCGAAAATATTTTCGGAGCCGGCCGAGCTCCCGTCGAAAATATTTTCGGAGCCGGCTGAGCTCCAATCGAAAATATTTTCGCCAACGGTCAAGGTACTGTCAAAAATATTTTTGACGCCGGCCGAGCTTCCGTCGAAAATATTTTCGGTGCCAGCCGAGATCCTGTAGAAGATATTTTCGCCCCTGGCCGAGCTCCCATCGAAAATATTTTCGGCACCGGTCGAGGTCCTGTCGAAAATATTTTCGGGGCCGTCCGAGCTCCCGTTGAAAATATTTTTGACGCCGGCCGAGATCCCGTCGAAAATATTTTCAGCGCCGTTCGAGGTTCCGTCGAAACTATTTTCGGGGCCGTCCGAGCCTCTGTTGAAAACATTTTGGCACCGGCCAACACGCCGTCGAAAATATTTTTGGTGCCGGCCGAGCCCCCGTTGAAAATATTTTCGGTGCCGGCCACGATCCCGTTGAAAATATTTTCGGAGCCGGCCGGGACCCCGTCGAATGTATTTTCGGGGCCCTCCGAGCCTCCATCAAAAACATTTTTGGCACCGGCCAACACGCCGTTGAAAATATTTTTGGTGCCGGCCGAGCCCCCGTTGAAAATATTTTCGGGGCCGTACGAGCCCCCGTCGAAATTATTTTTGACGCCGGCCAAGCTCCCGGCTAAAATATTTTTGGTGCAGGCCGAGCCCCCGTTGAAAATATTTTCGGTGCCGGCCGAGCTCCAATCGAAAATATTTTCGGAGACGGCCGAGCTCCCGTAAAAAATATTTTTGACGCCGGCCGAGCTCCCGTCGAAAATATTTTCGGTGCCGGCCGAGATCCTGTCGAAGATATTTTCGGTGCCGGCCGAGCTACCGTCGAAAATATTTTCGGCACCGGACAAGGTACTGTCGAAAATATTTTCGGGGCCATCCGAGCTCCCGTCGAAAATATTTTTGACACCGGCCGAGCTTCCGTCGAAAATATTTTCGGTGCCGGCCGAGCCCCCGTTGAAAATATTTTCGGAGCCGGCCGAGCTCCAATCGAAAATATTTTCGGAGCCGGCCGAGCTCCCGTCGAAAATATTTTCGGAGCCGGCTGAGCTGCCGTCGAAAATATTTTCGCCACCGGTCAAGATACTGTCAAAAATATTTTCGGCGCCGGTCGAGCTCCCGTCTAAAATATTTTCGGTGCCAGCCGAGCTGCCGTTGAAAATATTTTCTGCACCGGTCGAGGTACTGTCGAAAATATTTTCGGGGCCGTCCGAGCTCCCGTCGAAAATATTTTCGGTGCCGGCCGAGCTCCCGTCTAAAATATTTTCGGCGCCGGTCAAGGTAGTGTCGAAAATATTTTCGGAGCCGGCCGAGCTCCCGTCGAAAATATTTTCGGAGCCGGCTGAGCTTCCGTCGCAAATAATTTCGCCACCGGTCGAGGTACTGTCAAAAATATTTTCGAAGCCGGCTGAGATCCCATCGAAAATAATTTCGGAGCCGGCCGAGACACTGTCGAAAATATTTTTGGGGCCGTCCGAGCTCCCGTCGAAAATATTTTCAGCGCCGTTCGAGGTCCCGTCGAAAATATTTTCGGTGCCGGCTGAGTCCCGTCTAAAATATTTTCGGTGCCAGGCGGGCCCCCGTCGAAACTATTTTCGGTGCCGGCCGAGCCCCCATCGAAAATATTTTCGGCGCAGTTCAAGGTCCCGTCGAAAATATTGTCGGAGCCGGACGAGACGCCGTCAAAAATATTTTTGATGCCGGCCGAGCTTCCGTCGAAAATATTTTCGGTGCCGGCCGAGACCCCGTCGAAAATATTTTCGGAGCCGCATGAGCTGCCGTCAAAAATATTTTGGGTGCCAGCCGAGCCTCCGTCGAAAATATTTTCAGTGCCAGCTGGGCCCCCGTCGAAAATATTTTTGGCACCGGCCAACACGCCGTCGCAAATATTTTCAGCGCCGTTCGCGGTCCCGTCGAAAATATTTTCGGCACCGGTCGAGGTACTGTCGAAAATATTTTCGGTGCCGGCCGAGCTGCCGTCGAAAATATTTCTGACGCCAGACGAGCTTCCGTCGAAAATATTTTCGGTGCCGGCCGAGATCCTGTCGAAGATATTTTCGGTGCCAGCCGAGGTCCCGTCGAAAATATTTTCGGCACCGGTCGAGGTACTGTCGAAAATATTTTCGGGGCCGTCCAAGCTCCCGTCGAATATATTTTTGACGCCGGCCGAGCTTCCGTCGAAAATATTTTCGGTGCCGGCCGAGATCCCGTCAAAAATATTTTCTGTGCCGGCCGAGACCCAGTCGAAAATATTTTCGGTGCCGGCCGAGCTCCCATCCAAAGTATTTTCGGCACCGGTCGAGGTCCTGTCAAAAATATTTTCGGGGCCGTCCGAGCTCCCGTCGAAAATATTTTTGAAGCCGGCTGAGACCCCATCGAAAATATTTTCGGGGCCGGTCGAGATCCCGTTGAAAATATTTTCGGAGCCGGCTGAGACACCGTCGAAAATATTTTTGGGGCCCTCCGAGCCTCCGTCGAAAACATTTTTGGCACCGACCAACACGCCGTCGAAAATATTTTTGCTGACGGCCGAGCCCCCATTGAAAATATTTTCGGTGCCGGCCGAGCTCCAATCGAAAATATTTTCGGAGCCGGCCGAGCTCCCGTCGAAAATATTTTCGGAGCCGGCTGAGCCGCCGTCGAAAATATTTTCCCCACCGGTCGAGGTACTGTCGAAAATATTTTCGGTGCCGGCCGAGCTTCCGTAGAAAATATTTTCGGTGCCAGCCAAGATCCCGTCGAAAATATTTTCAGAGCCGGACGAGACCCTGTCGAAAATATTTTCGGGGCCGTCAGAGCTCCCGTCGAAAATATTTCTGACGCCGGCCGAGCTTCCGTCGAAAATATTTTCGGTGCCGGCCAAGATCCTGTCGAAGATATTTTCGGTGCCGGCCGAGCTCCCATCGAAAATACTTTCGGCACCGGTCAAGGTACTGTCAAAAATATTTTCGGAGCCGGCCGAGCTCCCGTCTAAAATATTTTTGACGCCGGCCAAGCTTCCGTCGAAAATATTTTCGGTGCCGGCCGAGCTCCCATCGAAAATATTTTCGGCACCGGTCGAGGTCCTGTCGAAAATATTTTCGGGGCCGGCCGAGCTGCCGTCGAAAATATTTTTGGTGCCGGGCGAGCCCCCTTTGAAAATATTTTCGGTGCCGGCCGGACTCTGATCGAAAATATTTTCGGAGCCGGCCAGCCCCCGTCGAAAATATTTTCGGAGCCGGCTCAGCCGCCATCGAAAATATTTTCCGCACCGGTCAAGGTACTGTCAAAAATATTTTCGGTGCCGGCCGAGCTCCCGTCTAAAATATTTTCGGTGCCGGCCTAGCTCCCATCGAAAATATTTGTGGCACCGGACGAGGTACTGTCGAAAATACTTTCGGGGCCGTCCGAGATCCCATCGAAAATATATTTGACGCCGGCCGAGCTTCCGTCGAAAATATTTTCGGAGCCAGCCGAGACCCCGTCGAATATATTTTTGGCGCCGGCCGAGGTCCTGTCGAAAATCTTTTGGTTGCCAGCCGAGCCTCCGTCGAAAATATTTTCGGTGCCAGCTGGGCCCCCGTCGAAAATATTTTTGGCACCGGCCAACACGCCGTCGAAAATATTTTCGGTGCCGTTCGCGGTCCCGTCGAAAATATTTTCGGCACCGGTCGAGGTACTGTCGAAAATATGTTCGGGGCCGTCTGAGCTTCCGTCAAAAATATTTTCGGTGCCGGCCGAGATCCGTTCAAAAATATTTTCGGAGCCAGCCGAGACCCTGTCGAAAATATTTTTGGTACCGGCCAACACGCCGTCGAAAATATTTTTGACGCCGGCTGAGCCCCCGTTGAAAATATTTTCGGAGCCGGCCGAGACCCCGTCGAAACTATGTTCGGGGCCGTCCGAGCCTCCATCGAAAACATTTTTGGCACCGTCCAACACGCCGTCGAAAATATTTTTGGTGCCGGCCGAGCCCCCGTTGAAAAAACTTTCGGTGCCGGGCGAGCTCCAATCGAAAATATTTTCGGAGCCGGCCGAGCTCCCGTCGAAAATAATTTCGGCACCGGTCGAGGTCCTGTCGAAAATATTTTCGGGGCCGTCCGAGTTCCCGTCGAAAATATTTTTCACCCCGGCCGAGCTTCCGTCGAAAATATTTTCGGTGCTGGCCGAGATCCCGTTGAAAATATTTTCGGAGCCGGCCGAGCTCCAATCGAAAATATTTTCGGAGCCGGCCAAGTTCCCGTCGAAAATATTTTCGGCACCGGTCGAGGACCTGTCGAAAATATTTTCGGTGCCGGCCGAGCTCCCGTCTAAAATATTTTCGGTGTCAGCCGAGCCGCAGTCAAAAATATTTTCGGCACCGGTCGAGGTACTGTCGAAAATATTTTCGGGGCCGTCCGAGCTCCCGTCGAAAATATTTTTGACGCCGGCGGAGCTTCCGTCGAAAATATTTTCGGAGCCGGCCGAGATCCCGTCGAAAATATTTTCGGAGCCGGCCGAGAGTCTGTCGAAAATATTTTCGGGGCCGTCCGAGCTCCCGTCGAAAATATTTTCGGCGCCGTTCGAGGTCCCGTCGAAACTATGTTCGGGGCCGTCCGAGCCTCCGTCGACAACATTTTTGGCACCGGCCAACACGCCGTCGAAAATATTTTTGGTGCCGGCCGAGCCCCTGTTGAAAATATTTTCGGTGCCGGCCGAGCTCCAATCGAAAATATTTTCGGAGCCGGCCGAGCTCCCGTCGAAAATATTTTCGGAGCCGGCTGAGCTGCCGTCGAAAATACTTTCGGTACCGGTCGAGGTACTGTGGAAAATATTTTCGGTGATGGCCGAGCTCCCATCGAAAATATATTCGGCACCGGTCGAGGTCCTGTCGAAAATATTTTCGGGGCCGTCCGAGTTCCCGTCGAAAATATTTTTGACACCGGCCGAGCTTCCGTCGAAAATATTTTCGGTGCCGGCCGAGATCCCGTTGAAAATATTTTCGGAGCCGGCCGAGCTCCAATCGAAAATATTTTCGGAGCCAGCCGAGTTCCCGTCGAAAATATTTTCGGCACCGGTCGAGGTCCTGTCGAAAATATTTTCTGGGCCGTCCGAGCTCCCGTTGAAAATATTTTTGACGCCAGCCAGGCCGCTGTCGAAAATATTTTCGGTGCCGGCCGGGCCCCTGTCTAAGATATTTTCGGTGCCAGTCAGAAACTTGTCGAAAATATTTTCGGCACCGGTCGAGGTCCTGTGAAAATATTTTCGGGGCCGTCAGAGCTTCCGTCGAAAATATTTTTGACGCCAGCCGAGCTTCCGTCGAAAATATTTTTGGTGCCGGCCGAGATCCCGTCGAAAATATTTTCGGGGCCGTCCAAGCCTCCGTCGAAAATATTTTCGGCGCCGTTCGAGGTCCCGTCAAAAGTATTTTCGGGGCCGTCCGAGCCTCTGTCAAAAACATTTTTGGCACCGGCCAACACGCCGTTGAAAATATTTTCGGAGCCGGCCGAGCCGCCGTCGAAAATATTTTCCGCACCGGTCGAGGTACTGTCAATAATATTTTTGGTGCCGGCCGAGCTCTGTCTAAAATATTTTCGGGGCCGGCCGAGCTCCCGTCGAAAATATTTTCGGTGCCGGCCGAGCTCCATCGAAAATATTTTCGGTGCCGGCCGAGCTCCCGTCGAATATATTTTTGACGCCAGCCGAGCTTCCGTCGAAAATATTTTCGGTGCCGGCCGAGATCCAGTCGAAAATATTTTCAGAGCCGACCGAGACCCTGTCGAAAATATTTTCGGGGCCGTTCGAGATCCCGTTGAAAGTATTTTCAGGGTCGTCCGAGCCTCCGTTGAAAACATTTTTGGCACAGGAAAACATGCCGTCGAAAATATTTTTGGTGCCAGCCGAGCCCCCGTTGAAAATATTTTCGGTGCCGGCCGAGCTCCCATCGAAAATATTATCGGAGCTGGCCGAGGTCCCGTCGAAACTGTTTTCGGAGCCGGCTGAGCCGCCGTCGAAAATATTTTCTGCACCGGTCAAGGTCCTGTCGAAAATATTTTCGGGGCCGTCCGAGCTCCCATTGAAAATATTTTTGACGCCAGCTGAGCCGCCGTCGAAAATATTTTCGGTGCCGGCCGGGACCCTGTCTAAAATATTTTCGGTGCCGGACAGAACCTTGTCGAAAATATTTTCGGCGCCGTTCGAGGTCCCGTCGAAACTATGTTCGGGGCCGTCCGAGCCTCCGTCGAAAACATTTTTGGCACCGTCCAACACGCCGTCGAAAATATTTTTGGTGCCGGCCGAGCCCCCGTTGAAAAAACTTTCGGTGCCGGCCGAGCTGCCGTCGAAAATACTTTCGGTACCGGTCGAGGTACTGTGGAAAATATTTTCGGGGCCGTCCGAGCCCCCGTTAAAAATATTTTCGGTGCTGGCCGAGCTCCCGTCTAAAATATTTTCGGTGCCGGCCGAGCTCCTATCGAAAATATTTTCGGCACCGGTCGAGGTCCTGTCGAAAATATTTTCGGGGCCGTCCGAGCTTCCATCGAAAATATTTTTGACGCCGGCCGAGCTTCCGTCGAAAATATTTTCGGTGCCGGCTGAGATCCCGTCGAAAATATTTTCGGAGCCGGCCGAGACGCTGTCGAAAATATTTTCGGGGCTGTCCGAGCCTCCGTCGAAAACTTTTTCGGCGCCGTTCGAGGTCCCGTCAAAAGTATTTTCGGGGCCGTCCGAGCCTCTGTCTAAAATATTTTGGCACCGGCCGAACCGACGTCGAAAATATTTTAGGCACCGGCTGAGCTACCATTGAAAATACTTTCGGTACCGGTCAAGGTACTGTCAAAAATATTTTCGGTGCCAGCCGAGCTCCCGTCTAAACTATTTTCGGTGCCGGCCGAGCCGCCGTCGAAAATATTTTCGGCACCGGTCGAGGTAATGTCAAAAATATTTTCGGGGCCATCCGAGCCCCCATTAAAAATATTTCCGGTGCTGGCCGAGCTCCCGTCTAAAATATTTTCGTTGCCGGACGAGCTCCCATCGAAAATATTTTTGGCACCGGTCGAGGTCCTGTTGAAAATATTTTCGGGGCCGTCAGAGCTCCCGTGAATAATATTTTTGACGCCGGCGGAGCTTCCGTCGAAAATATTTTCCGCACCGGTCAAGGTTCTGTCAAAAATATTTTCGGTGCCGGACGAGCTTCCGTCGAAAAGATTTTCGGTGCTGGCCGAGATCCTGTCGAAGATATTTTCGCTGCCGGCAGAGCCCCCATTGAAAATATTTTCGGTGCCGGCCGAGCTCCAATCGAAAATATTTTCGGAGCCGGCCGAGCTCCCGTCGAAAATATTTTCGGAGCCGGCTGAGCCGCCGTCGAAAATATTTTCCCCACCGGTCGAGGTACTGTCGAAAATATTTTCGGTGCCGGCCGAGCTTCCGTAGAAAATATTTTCGGTGCCAGCCAAGATCCCGTCGAAAATATTTTCAGAGCCGGACGAGACCCTGTCGAAAATATTTTCGGGGCCGTCAGAGCTCCCGTCGAAAATATTTCTGACGCCGGCCGAGCTTCCGTCGAAAATATTTTCGGTGCCGGCCAAGATCCTGTCGAAGATATTTTCGGTGCCGGCCGAGCTCCCATCGAAAATACTTTCGGCACCGGTCAAGGTACTGTCAAAAATATTTTCGGAGCCGGCCGAGCTCCCGTCTAAAATATTTTTGACGCCGGCCAAGCTTCCGTCGAAAATATTTTCGGTGCCGGCCGAGCTCCCATCGAAAATATTTTCGGCACCGGTCGAGGTCCTGTCAAAAATATTTTCGGGGCCGGCCGAGCTGCCGTCGAAAATATTTTTGGTGCCGGGCGAGCCCCCTTTGAAAATATTTTCGGTGCCGGCCGGACTCTGATCGAAAATATTTTCGGAGCCGGCCAGCCCCCGTCGAAAATATTTTCGGAGCCGGCTCAGCCGCCATCGAAAATATTTTCCGCACCGGTCAAGGTACTGTCAAAAATATTTTCGGTGCCGGCCGAGCTCCCGTCTAAAATATTTTCGGTGCCGGCCTAGCTCCCATCGAAAATATTTGTGGCACCGGACGAGGTACTGTCGAAAATACTTTCGGGGCCGTCCGAGATCCCATCGAAAATATATTTGACGCCGGCCGAGCTTCCGTCGAAAATATTTTCGGAGCCAGCCGAGACCCCGTCGAATATATTTTTGGCGCCGGCCGAGCTCCAATCGAAAATCTTTTGGTTGCCAGCCGAGCCTCCGTCGAAAATATTTTCGGTGCCAGCTGGGCCCCCGTCGAAAATATTTTTGGCACCGGCCAACACGCCGTCGAAAATATTTTCGGTGCCGTTCGCGGTCCCGTCGAAAATATTTTCGGCACCGGTCGAGGTACTGTCGAAAATATGTTCGGGGCCGTCTGAGCTTCCGTCAAAAATATTTTCGGTGCCGGCCGAGATCCGTTCAAAAATATTTTCGGAGCCAGCCGAGACCCTGTCGAAAATATTTTTGGTACCGGCCAACACGCCGTCGAAAATATTTTTGACGCCGGCTGAGCCCCCGTTGAAAATATTTTCGGAGCCGGCCGAGACCCCGTCGAAACTATTTTCGGGGCCGTCCGAGCCTCCATCGAAAACATTTTTGGCACCGTCCAACACGCCGTCGAAAATATTTTTGGTGCCGGCCGAGCCCCCGTTGAAAAAACTTTCGGTGCCGGGCGAGCTCCAATCGAAAATATTTTCGGAGCCGGCCGAGCTCCCGTCGAAAATAATTTCGGCACCGGTCGAGGTCCTGTCGAAAATATTTTCGGGGCCGTCCGAGTTCCCGTCGAAAATATTTTTCACCCCGGCCGAGCTTCCGTCGAAAATATTTTCGGTGCTGGCCGAGATCCCGTTGAAAATATTTTCGGAGCCGGCCGAGCTCCAATCGAAAATATTTTCGGAGCCGGCCAAGTTCCCGTCGAAAATATTTTCGGCACCGGTCGAGGACCTGTCGAAAATATTTTCGGTGCCGGCCGAGCTCCCGTCTAAAATATTTTCGGTGTCAGCCGAGCCGCAGTCAAAAATATTTTCGGCACCGGTCGAGGTACTGTCGAAAATATTTTCGGGGCCGTCCGAGCTCCCGTCGAAAATATTTTTGACGCCGGCGGAGCTTCCGTCGAAAATATTTTCGGAGCCGGCCGAGATCCCGTCGAAAATATTTTCGGAGCCGGCCGAGAGTCTGTCGAAAATATTTTCGGGGCCGTCCGAGCTCCCGTCGAAAATATTTTCGGCGCCGTTCGAGGTCCCGTCGAAACTATGTTCGGGGCCGTCCGAGCCTCCGTCGACAACATTTTTGGCACCGGCCAACACGCCGTCGAAAATATTTTTGGTGCCGGCCGAGCCCCTGTTGAAAATATTTTCGGTGCCGGCCGAGCTCCAATCGAAAATATTTTCGGAGCCGGCCGAGCTCCCGTCGAAAATATTTTCGGAGCCGGCTGAGCTGCCGTCGAAAATACTTTCGGTACCGGTCGAGGTACTGTGGAAAATATTTTCGGTGACGGCCGAGCTCCCATCGAAAATATATTCGGCACCGGTCGAGGTCCTGTCGAAAATATTTTCGGGGCCGTCCGAGTTCCCGTCGAAAATATTTTTGACACCGGCCGAGCTTCCGTCGAAAATATTTTCGGTGCCGGCCGAGATCCCGTTGAAAATATTTTCGGAGCCGGCCGAGCTCCAATCGAAAATATTTTCGGAGCCAGCCGAGTTCCCGTCGAAAATATTTTCGGCACCGGTCGAGGTCCTGTCGAAAATATTTTCTGGGCCGTCCGAGCTCCCGTTGAAAATATTTTTGACGCCAGCCAGGCCGCTGTCGAAAATATTTTCGGTGCCGGCCGGGCCCCTGTCTAAGATATTTTCGGTGCCAGTCAGAAACTTGTCGAAAATATTTTCGGCACCGGTCGAGGTCCTGTGAAAATATTTTCGGGGCCGTCAGAGCTTCCGTCGAAAATATTTTTGACGCCAGCCGAGCTTCCGTCGAAAATATTTTTGGTGCCGGCCGAGATCCCGTCGAAAATATTTTCGGGGCCGTCCAAGCCTCCGTCGAAAATATTTTCGGCGCCGTTCGAGGTCCCGTCAAAAGTATTTTCGGGGCCGTCCGAGCCTCTGTCAAAAACATTTTTGGCACCGGCCAACACGCCGTTGAAAATATTTTCGGAGCCGGCCGAGCCGCCGTCGAAAATATTTTCCGCACCGGTCGAGGTACTGTCAATAATATTTTTGGTGCCGGCCGAGCTCTGTCTAAAATATTTTCGGGGCCGGCCGAGCTCCCGTCGAAAATATTTTCGGTGCCGGCCGAGCTCCATCGAAAATATTTTCGGTGCCGGCCGAGCTCCCGTCGAATATATTTTTGACGCCAGCCGAGCTTCCGTCGAAAATATTTTCGGTGCCGGCCGAGATCCAGTCGAAAATATTTTCAGAGCCGACCGAGACCCTGTCGAAAATATTTTCGGGGCCGTTCGAGATCCCGTTGAAAGTATTTTCAGGGTCGTCCGAGCCTCCGTTGAAAACATTTTTGGCACAGGAAAACATGCCGTCGAAAATATTTTTGGTGCCAGCCGAGCCCCCGTTGAAAATATTTTCGGTGCCGGCCGAGCTCCCATCGAAAATATTATCGGAGCTGGCCGAGGTCCCGTCGAAACTGTTTTCGGAGCCGGCTGAGCCGCCGTCGAAAATATTTTCTGCACCGGTCAAGGTCCTGTCGAAAATATTTTCGGGGCCGTCCGAGCTCCCATTGAAAATATTTTTGACGCCAGCTGAGCCGCCGTCGAAAATATTTTCGGTGCCGGCCGGGACCCTGTCTAAAATATTTTCGGTGCCGGACAGAACCTTGTCGAAAATATTTTCGGCGCCGTTCGAGGTCCCGTCGAAACTATGTTCGGGGCCGTCCGAGCCTCCGTCGAAAACATTTTTGGCACCGTCCAACACGCCGTCGAAAATATTTTTGGTGCCGGCCGAGCCCCCGTTGAAAAAACTTTCGGTGCCGGCCGAGCTGCCGTCGAAAATACTTTCGGTACCGGTCGAGGTACTGTGGAAAATATTTTCGGGGCCGTCCGAGCCCCCGTTAAAAATATTTTCGGTGCTGGCCGAGCTCCCGTCTAAAATATTTTCGGTGCCGGCCGAGCTCCTATCGAAAATATTTTCGGCACCGGTCGAGGTCCTGTCGAAAATATTTTCGGGGCCGTCCGAGCTTCCATCGAAAATATTTTTGACGCCGGCCGAGCTTCCGTCGAAAATATTTTCGGTGCCGGCTGAGATCCCGTCGAAAATATTTTCGGAGCCGGCCGAGACGCTGTCGAAAATATTTTCGGGGCTGTCCGAGCCTCCGTCGAAAACTTTTTCGGCGCCGTTCGAGGTCCCGTCAAAAGTATTTTCGGGGCCGTCCGAGCCTCTGTCTAAAATATTTTGGCACCGGCCGAACCGACGTCGAAAATATTTTAGGCACCGGCTGAGCTACCATTGAAAATACTTTCGGTACCGGTCAAGGTACTGTCAAAAATATTTTCGGTGCCAGCCGAGCTCCCGTCTAAACTATTTTCGGTGCCGGCCGAGCCGCCGTCGAAAATATTTTCGGCACCGGTCGAGGTAATGTCAAAAATATTTTCGGGGCCGTCCGAGCCCCCATTAAAAATATTTCCGGTGCTGGCCGAGCTCCCGTCTAAAATATTTTCGTTGCCGGACGAGCTCCCATCGAAAATATTTTTGGCACCGGTCGAGGTCCTGTTGAAAATATTTTCGGGGCCGTCAGAGCTCCCGTGAATAATATTTTTGACGCCGGCGGAGCTTCCGTCGAAAATATTTTCCGCACCGGTCAAGGTTCTGTCAAAAATATTTTCGGTGCCGGACGAGCTTCCGTCGAAAAGATTTTCGGTGCTGGCCGAGATCCTGTCGAAGATATTTTCGCTGCCGGCAGAGCTCCCGTCGAAAATATTTTCGGCACCGGTCGAGGTCCCATCGAAACTATTTTCGGGGCCCTCCGAGCCTCTGTCGAAAATATTTTGGCACCGGCCAACACGCCGTCGAAAATATTTTTGGTGCCGGCCGAGCCCCCGTTGAAAATATTTTCGGTGCCGGCCGAGCTCCAATCGAAAATATTTTCGGCACCGGTCGAGGTAATGTCAAAAATATTTTCGGGGCCGTCCGAGCCCCCATTAAAAATATTTCCGGTGCTGGCCGAGCTCCCGTCTAAAATATTTTCGTTGCCGGACGAGCTCCCATCGAAAATATTTTTGGCACCGGTCGAGGTCCTGTTGAAAATATTTTCGGGGCCGTCAGAGCTCCCGTGAATAATATTTTTGACGCCGGCGGAGCTTCCGTCGAAAATATTTTCCGCACCGGTCAAGGTTCTGTCAAAAATATTTTCGGTGCCGGACGAGCTTCCGTCGAAAAGATTTTCGGTGCTGGCCGAGATCCTGTCGAAGATATTTTCGCTGCCGGCAGAGCTCCCGTCGAAAATATTTTCGGCACCGGTCGAGGTCCCATCGAAACTATTTTCGGGGCCCTCCGAGCCTCTGTCGAAAATATTTTGGCACCAGCCAACACGCCGTCGAAAATATTTTTGGTGCCGGCCGAGCCCCCGTTGAAAATATTTTCGGTGCCGGCCGAGCTCCAATCAAAAATATTTTCGGAGCCGGCTGAGCTCCCGTCTAAAATATTTTCGGAGCCGGCTGAGCTGCCGTCGAAAATATTTTCGCCACCGGTCATGGTACTGTCAAAAATATTTTCGGTGCCAGCCGAGCTCCCGTCTACAATATTTTCGGTGCCGGCCGAGCCGCCGTCGAAAATATTTTCTGAGCCGGCCGAGCTCCCGTCGAAAATATTTTCGGAGCCGGCTGAGCCGCCGTCGAAAATATTTTCCGCACTGGTCAAGGTACTGTCAAAAATATTTTCGGTGCTGGACGAGCTTCCGTCGAAAATATTTTCGGTGCCAGCTGAGATCCTGTCGAAGATATTTTCGCTGCCGGCCGAGCTCCCGTCGAAAATATTTTCGGCACCGGTCGAGGTCCTGTCGAAAATATTTTAGGGGCCGGCCGAGATCCCTTCGAAAATATTTTCGGAGCCGGCCGAGACCCTGTCGAAAATATTTTTGGCACCGGCCAACACGCCGTCGAAAATATTTTCGGTGCCGGACGAGCCCCCGTTGAAAATATTTTCGGAGCCGGCCGAGACCCCGTCGAAACTATTTTCGGGGCCATCCGAGACTCCGTCGAAAACATTTTTGGCACCGGCCAACACGCCGTCAAAAATATTTTTGGTGCCGGCCGAGCCCCCGTTGAAAAAACTTTCGGTGCCGGGCGAGCTCCAATTGAAAATATTTTCGGTGCCAGCCGAGCTCCCATCGAAAATAATTTCGGCACCGGTCGAGGTCCTGTGGAAAATATTTTCGGGGCCGTCCGAGTTCCCGTCGAAAATATTTTTGACACCGGCCGAGCTTCCGTCGAAAATATTTTCGGTGCCGGCTGAGACGCTGTCGAAAATATTTTCAGGGCCGTCCGAGCTCCCGTCGAAAATATTTCTGACGCCAGACGAGCTTCCGTCGAAAATATTTTCGGGGCCGTCCGAGCCTCCGTCGAAAACGTTTTTGGCACCGGCCAACACGCCGTCGAAAATATTTTTGGTGCCGGCCGAGCCCCGTTAAAAATATTTTCGGTGCCGGCCGAGCTCCTGTCTAAAATATTTTCGGTGCCAGCCGAGCTCCCATAGAAAATATTTTCGGCTCCGGTCAAGGTCCTGTCGAAAATATTTTCGGGGCCGTCCGAGCTCCAGTTGAAAATATTTTTGACGCCGGTCGAGCTTCCGTCGAAAATATTTTCGGTGCCGGCCGAGATCCCGTCAAAAATATTTTCGGAGCCGGCCGAGCTTCCGTCGAAAATATTTTCGGAGCCGGGCGAGATCCTGTCAAAAATATTTTCGGCGCCGTTCGAGGTCCCGTCGAAACTATTTTCGGGGCTGTCCGAGCTCCCGTCGAAAATATTTTTGACGCCAGCCGAGCTTCCGTCGAAAATATTTTCGGTGCCGGCCGAGATCCCGTTGATAATATTTTCGGAGCCGGCCGAGACCCCGTCGAATATATTTTCGGGGCCCTCCGAGCCTCCGTCGAAAACATTTTTGGCACCGGCCAACAAAACGTCAAAAATATTTTTGGTGCCGGCTGAGCCCCCGTCGAAAATATTTTCGGTGCCGGCCGAGCTCCCGTCGAAAATATTTTCGGAGCCAGCCGAGCTCCCGTCGAAAATATTTTCGTAGCCGGCTGAGCTCCAATCGAAAATATTTTCGGAGCCGGCCGAGCTCCCGTCTAAAATATTTTCGGTGCCGGCTGAGATGCCGTCGAAAATATTTTCCATTACGGCCGAGCTTCCATCGAAAATATTTTTGGTGCCGGCCGAGCCCCGGTTAAAAATATTTTCGGAGCCGGCCGAGCTCCTGTCTAAAATATTTTCGGTGCCAGCCGAGCTCCCATAGAAAATATTTTCGGCTCCGGTCAAAGTCCTGTCGAAAATATTTTCGGGGCCGTCCGAGCTCCGGTTGAAAATATTTTTGACGCCGGTCGAGCTTCCGTCGAAAATATTTTCGGTGCCGGCTGAGCTCCCGTCGAAAATATTTTCGGGGCCCTCCGAGCCTCCGTCGAAAACATTTTTGACGCCGTTCGAGGTCCCGTCGAAACTATTTTTGACGCCGGCCGAGCTTCCGTCGAAAACATTTTGGCACCGGCCAACACGCCGTCGAAAATATTTTTGGTGCCGTCCAAGCCCCCGTTGAAAATATTTGCGGTGCCGGCCGAGCTCCCATAGAAAATATTTTCGGTGCCAGACGAGGTACTGTCGAAAATATTTTTGGTGCCGGCCGAGCCCCCGTTGAAAATATTTTCGGTGCCGGCCGAGCTTCCGTCGAAAATATTTTCGGAGCCAGCCGAGATCCCGTTGAAAATATTTTTGCTGCCGGCCGAGCCGCCTTCGAAAATATTTTAGGCACCGGCCGAACCTCCACAGAAAATATTTTCGGTGCTGGATGACACACCGACGAAAATATTTTCGGTGCCGGCCGGGCCCCCGTCTAAAATATTTTCGGTGCCGATCAGAACCTTGTCGAAAATATTTTTGGGGCCGGCCGTGCTCCCGTCGAAAATATTTTTGGGCCGGCCAAGCTTCCTTCGAAAATATTTTCGGTGGAGGCCGAGACCCCGTCGAAAATATTTTCGGGGCCATCCGAGCCTCCGTCGAAAACATTTTTGGCACCGGCCAACATGCCGTCGAAAATATTTTTGGTGCCGGCCGAGAACTCGTCGAAAATATTTTCGGAGCCGGCCGAGATCCCATCGAAAATATTTTCGGGGCCGACCGAGATCCCGTCGAAAATATTTTGGACGCCGGCCGAGACCCCGTCGAAAAAATTTTCGACGCCGGCCGAGATCCCGTTGAAAATATTTTTGGCGCCGGCGGAGCTTCCATCGAAAATATTTTCGGTGCCGGCCGAGCTCCAATCGAAAATATTTTCAGAGCCGGCCGATCTCCCATCGAAAATCTTTTCGGAGCCGGCCGAGCTCCAATCGAAAATATTTTCGGTGCCAGCTGAGCCGCCGTCGAAAATATTTTCGGCACCGGTCGAGGTACTGTCGAAAATATTTTCGGGGCCGTCCGAGCTCCCGTCGAAAATATTTTTGACACCGGCGGAGCTTCCGTCGAAAATATTTTTGGTGCCGGCCGAGATCCTGTCGAAAATATTTTCGGAGCCGGCCGAGACCCTGTCGAAAATATTTTCGGAGCCGGCTGAGCCGCCATCGAAAATATTCTCCGCACCGTTCGAGGTACTGTCGAAAATGTTTTCGGGGCCGTCCGAGCTCCCGTCGAAAATATTTTTGACGCCGGCCGAGCTTCCGTCGAAAACATTTTTGGCACCGGCCAACACGCCGTCGAAAATATTTTTGCTGCCGGCCGAGCCCCCGTTGAAAATATTTCCGGTGCCGGCCGAGCTGCAATCGAAAATATTTTCGGAGCCGGCCGAGCCGCCGTCGAAAATATTTTCCGCACCGGTCGAGGTACTCTCAAAAATATTTTCGGTGCCGGCCGAGCTCCCGTCTGAAAAATTTTCAGTTCCGGCCGAGCTCCCATCGAAAATATTTTCGGCACCGGACGAAGTACTGTCGAAAATATTTTCGGGGCCATCCGAGCTCCCGTCGAAAATATTTTTGACGCCGCCCGAGCTTCCGTCGAAAATATTTCTGGTGCCGGCCGAGACCCTGTCGAAAATATTTTCGGAGCCGGCCGAGAGCCTGTCGAAAATATTTTCGGCGCCGTTCGAGGTCCCATCGAAACTATTTTCGGGGCCGTCCGAGCCTCTGTCGAAAATATTTTGGTACCGGCCAACACGCCGTCGAAAATATTTTTGGTGCCAGCCGAACCCCCGTTGAAAATATTTTCGGTGCCGGCCGAGCTCCCGTTGAAAATATTTTCGGAGCCGGCCGAGCTCCCGTCGAAAATATTTTCGGAGCCGGCTGAGCTGCCGTCGAAAATATTTTCGCCACCGGTCAAGGTACTGTCAAAAATATTTTTGACGCCGGCCGAGCTCCCGTCTAAAATATTTTCGGTGCCGGCCGAGCCGCCGTCGAAAATATTTTCAGTGCCGGCCGAGCTTCCGTCGAAAATATTTTTGGTGCCGGCCGAGCCCCCGTTAAAAATTTTCTCGGAGCCGGCCGAGCTCCCGTCGAAAATATTTTCGGAGCCGGCTGAGCCGCCGTCGAAAATATTTTCCGCACCGGTCAAGGTACTGTCAAAAATATTTTCGGTGCCGGACGAGCTCCCGTCGAAAATATTTTCGGTGCCGTCCGAGATCCTGTCAAAGATATTTTCGCTGCCGGCCGAGCTCCCATGGAAAATAGTTTCAGCACCGGTTGAGGTCCTGTCGAAAATATTTTCGGGGCCGTCCGAATTCCCGTCGAAAATATTTTCGGAGTCGGCAGAGACCCTGTCGAAAATATTTTCAGGGCCGTCCGAGGTCCCATCGAAAATATTTTCGGTGCCGGCCGAGATCCCATTGAAAATATTTTCGGAGCCGGCCGAGCCTCCGTCGAAAACATTTTTGACACTGGCCAACACGCCGTCGAAAATATTTTTGGTGCCGGCCGAGCCCCCATTGAAAATATTTTCGGTGCCGGCCGAGCTCCCATCGAAAATATTTTCCGCACCGGTTGAGGTACTCTCAAAAATATTGTCGGTGCCGGCCGAGATCCCGTCTAAAATATTTTCGGTGCCGGCCGAGCTCCCATCGAAAATATTTTCGGCACCGGACGAGGTACTGTCGAAAATATTTTCGGTGCCATTCGAGCTCCCGTCGAAAATATTTTTGACGCCGGCTGAGCTTCCGTCGAAAATATTTTCGGTGCCGGCCGAGATCCCGTCGAAAATATTTTCGGATCCGGCCGAGACCCTGTCGAAACTATTTTCGGGACCGTACGAGCCGCCGTCGAAAATATTTTAGGCACCGGCCGAGCCTCCCGTCGAAAATATTTTCGGTGCCGGATTGGACAACGACGAAAATATTTTCGGTGCCGGCCGAGCTCCCGTCTAAAATATTTTCAGTGCCGGCCTAGCTCCCATTGAAAATATTTGCGGCACCGGACGAGGTATTGTCGAAAATATTTTCGGGGCCATCCGAGCTCCCGTCGAAAATATTTTTGACGCCAGCCGAGCTTCCGTTGAAAATATTTTTGGTGCCGGCCGAGCCCCCGTTCAAAATATTTTCGGTGCCAGCCGAGCTCCCGTCGGAAATATTTTCGGAGCCGGCCGAGCTCCCGTCGAAAATATTTTCCGCACCGGTCAAGGTACTGTCAAAAATATTTTCGGGGCCGGCCGAGCTCCCGTCTAAAATATTTTTGGTGCCAGCCGAGCTCCCATCGAAAATATTTTCGGCACCGGACGAGGTACTGTCGAAAATATTTTTGACGCTGGCCGAGCTTCCGTCGAAAATATTTTTGACGCCGGCCGAGCTTCAGTCGAAAATATTTTCGGTGCCGTTCGAAGTCCCGTCGAAAGTATTTTCGTGGCCTTCCGAGCCTCCGTTGAAAACATTTTGGCACCGGCCATCACGCCGTCCAAAATATTTTCGGTGCCGGCTGAGCTCCAGTCTAAAATATTTTCGGTGCCGGCCGAGCCGCCGCCGAAAATATTTTTGGCACCAGTCGAGGTACTGTCGAAAATATTTTCGGGGCCGTCCGAGCTCCCGTCGAAAATATTTTTTACGCCGGCCGAGCTTCCGTCGAAAATATTTTCGGTGCCGGCCGAGATCCCGTCGAAAATAATTTCGGAGCCGGCCGAGACCCCCTCGAAAATAATTTTGGTGCCAGCCGAGATCCTGTCGAAAATCTTTTGGATGCCAGCCGAGCCTCCGTCGAAAATATTTTCGGTGCCAGCTGGGCCCCCGTCGAAAATATTTTTGGCACCAGCCAAGCCGCCGTCGAAAATATTTTTAGCGCCGTTCGCGGTCCCGTCGAAAATATTTTCGGCACCGGTCGAGGTACTGTCGAAAATAGTTTCGGGGCCGTCCGAGCTCCCGTCGAAGATTTTTCTGACTCCGGACGAGCTTCTGTCGAAAATATTTTCAGTGCCGGCCGAGATCATGTCAAAGATATTTTCGGTGCCGGTCGAGCTCCCGTCGAAAATATTTTCGTCACCGGTTGAGGTACTGTCAAAAATATTTTCGGGGCCCTCCGAGCTCCCTTTGAAAATATTTTTGATGCCAGCCGAGCTTCCGTCGAAAATATTTTCGGTGCCGGATGAGACACCGACGAAAATATTTTCAGTGCCGGCAGGGCCCCCTTCTAAAATATTTTCGGTGCTGGTCAGAACCCTGTCGAAAATATTTTCGGGGCCGGCTGAGACCCCGTCAAAAATATTTTTGGGGCCGTCCGAGCCTCCATCGAAAACATTTTTGGCACCGGCCAACACGCCGTCGAAAATATTTTCGCCACCGGTCAAGGTACTGTCAAAAATATTTTCGGTGCCGGCCGAGCTCCCGTGTAAAATATTTTCGGTGCCGGCCGAGCTCCCATCGAAAATATTTTCGGCACCGGTCAAGGTACTCTCAAAAATATTTTCGGGGCCATCCAAGCTCCCGTCGAAAATATTTTTGATGCCGGCCGAGATCCCGTCGAAAATATTTTCGGTGCCGGCCGAGATCCCGTCGAAAATATTTTCGGTGCCGGCCGAGCTCCAATCGAAAATATTTTCGGAGCCGGCCGAGCTCCCGTCTAAAATATTTTTGGTGCCGGCCGAGCTCCCGTCAAAAATATTTTCGGTGCCGGCCGAGCCGCCGTCGAAAATATTTTCCGCACCGGTCAAAGTACTGTCAAAAATATTTTCGGTGCTTCCGACCTCCCGTCTAAAATATTTTCGGTGCCGGCCGAGACCCTGTCGAAAATATTTTCGGTGCCGGCCGAGCCGCTGTCGAAAATATTTTCCGCACCGGTCAAAGTACTGTCAAAAATATTTTCGGTGCTTCCGACCTCCTGTCTAAAATATTTTCGGTGCCGGCCGAGACCCTGTCGAAAATATTTTCGGTGCCGGCCGAGTTCCCGTCGAAAATATTTTCGGCTCCGTTCGAGGTCCCGTCGAAACTATTTTTCGGGCCGTCCGAGCCTCCATTGAAAACATTTTGGCACCGGCCAACACGCCATCGAAATTATTTTTGGTGCCGGCCGAGTCCCCGTTGAAAATATTTTTGGTGCCGGCCGAGCTGCAATCGAAAATATTGTCGGGGCCGGCCGAGATCCCGTTGAAAATATTTTCGGAGCCGGCCGAGACCCCGTCGAATATATTTTCGGGGCCCTGCGAGCCTCCGTCTAAAACATTTTTGGCACCGGCCAACACGCCGTTGAAAATATTTTTGGTGCCGGCCGAGCCCCTGTTGAAAATATTTTCGGTGCCGGCTGAGCTGCAATCGTAAATATTTTCGGAGCTGGCTGAGCCGCCGTCGAAAATATTTTCGGTGCCGGCCGGGCCCCTGTTAAAAATATTTTCGGTGCTGGCCGAGCTCCCGTCTAAAATATTTTCGGTGCCGGCCGTTCTCCCATCGAAAATATTTTCGGCACCGGTCGAGGTCCCGTCGAAAATATTTTCGGTGCCGGCCGAGATCCCGTCGAAAATATTTTCGGTGCCGGCCGAGCCGCAGTCGAAAATATTTTCGCCACCGGTCAAGGTACTGTCAAAAATATTTTCGGTGCCGGCCGAGCTCCCGTCTAAAATATTTTCGGAGCCGGCTGAGCCGCCGTCGAAAATATTTTTCGCACCGGTCAAGGTACTGTCAAAAATATTTTCGGTGCTTCCGAGCTCCCGTCTAAAATATTTTCGGTGCCGGCCGAGCTCCCATCGAAAATATTTTCAGCACCGAACGAGGTACTGTCGAAAATATTTTTGGGGCCGTCCGAGCTCCCGTTGAAAATATTTTTGACGCCAGCCGAGCTTCCGTCGAAAATATTTTCGGTGCCGGCCGAGATCCAATCGAAAATATTTTCGGAGCCGGCCGAGCCGCCTTCGAAAATATTTTAGGCACCGGCCGAGCCTCCATCGAAAATATTTTCGGTGCCGGCCGGGCCCCCCTCTAAAATATTTTCGGAGCCGGTCAGAACCTTGTCGAAAATATTTTCGGGGCCGTCCGAGCCTCTGTCGAAAACATTTTTGGCACCGGCCAACATGCCGTCGAAAATATTTTCGGAGCCGGCCGAGACCCTGTCGAAAATATTTTCGGTGCCGGCCGAGCTCCCATCGAAAATATTTTCGGCACTGGTTGAGGTCCTGTCGAAAATATTTTCGGGGCCGTCCGAGTTCCCGTCGAAAATATTTTTGACGCCGGCCGAGCTTCCGTCGAAAATATTTTCGGTGCCGGCCGAGATCCCGTCGAAAATATTTTCGGGGCCGTCCGAGCTCCCGTCGAAAATATTTTCGGCGCTGTGCGAGGTCCCGTCGAAACTATTTTCGGGGACATCCGTGCCTCCGTCGAAAACATTTTGGCTCTGGCCTACACGCTGTCGAAAATATTTTTGGTGCCGGCCGAGCCCACGTTGAAAATATTTTCGGTACCGGCCGAGCTCCAATCGAAAATATTTTCGGAGCCGGCTGAGCTGCCATCGAAAATATTTTCGCCACCGGTCAAGATACTGTCAAAAATATTTTCGGTGCCTGACGAGCTTCCGTCAAAAATATTTTCGGTGCCGGCTGAGATCCTGTTGAAGATATTTTCGCTGCCGGCTGAGCTCCCGTCGAAAATATTTTCGGCAGCGGTCAAGGTCCTGTCGAAAATATTTTCGGGGCCGTCCGAGTTCCCGTCGAAAATATTTTCGGCTCTGTTCGAGGTCCCGTTGAAACTACTTTCGGGGCCGTCCGAGCCTCCGTTGAAAACATTTTGGCACCGGCCAACACGCCATCGAAAATATTTTTGGTGCCGGCCGAGCCCCCGTTGAAAATATTTTCGGTGCCGGCCGAGCTGCAATCGAAAATATTTTCGGGGCCATCCGAGCTCCCGTCGAAAATATTTTTGACGCTGGCGGAGCTTCCGTCGAAAATATTTTCGGTGACGGCCGAGATCCCGTCGAAAATATTTTTGGAGCCGGCCGAGACCCTGTAGAAACTGTTTTCGGGGCTGTCCGACCCTATATCGAAAACATTTTGGCACCGGCCAACACGCCGTCGAAAATATTTTTGGTGCCGGCCGAGCCCCCGTTGAAAATATTTTCGGTGCCGGCCGAGCTCCCGTCTAAAATATCTTTGGTGCCGGCCGAGCTCCCTTCGAAAATATTTTCGGCACCGGTCGAGGTCCTGTCGAAAATCTTTTCGGGGCCGTCCGAGCTCCCATCGAAAATATTTTTGATGCCGGCAGAGCTTCCGTCGAAAATATTTTCGGTTCCGGCCGAGATCCCGTTGAAAATATTTTCGGTGCCGGCAAAGACCCCGTCGAATATATTTTCGGGGCCCTCCGAGCCTCCGACAAAAACATTTTTGGCACCGGCCAACACGCCGTCGAAAATATTTTTGGTGCCGGCCGAGCCCCCGTTGAAAATATTTTCGGTGCCGGCCGAGCTCCAATCGAAAATATTTTCGGAGCCGGCCGAGCTCCCGTCGAAAATATTTTCGGAGCCGGCTGAGCCGCCGTCGAAAATATTTTCGGCACCGGACGAGGTACTGTCGAAAATATTTTCGGGGCCATCCGAGCTCTCGTCGAAAATATTTTTGACGCCGGCCGAGCTTCCGTCGAAAATATTTTCGGTGCCGGCCGAGATCCCGTCGAAAATATTTTCGGAGCCGGCCGAGACCCTGTCGAAAATATTTTCGGGGCCGTCCGAGCTCCCGTCGAAAATTTTTTCGGCGCCGTTCGAGGTCCCGTCTAAAGTATTTTCGGGGCCGTCCGAGCCTCTGTCTAAAACATTTTGGCACCGGCCAACACGCCGTCGAAAATATTTTTGGTGCCGGCCGAGCCCCCGTTGAAAATATTTTCGGTGCCGGCCGAGCTCCAATCGAAAATATTTTCGGTGCCGGCCGAGCTCCCGTCGAAAATATTTTCGGAGCCGGCTGAGCTGCCGTCGAAAATATTTTCGCCACCGGTCAAGGTACTGTCAAAAATATTTTCGGTGCCAGCCGAGCTCCCGTCGAAAATATGTTCGGTGCCGGCTGAGCCCCCATCGAAAATATTTTCGGCACCGGTCAAGGTACGGTCAAAAACATTTTCGGGGCCGTCCGAGCTCCCGTCGAAAATATTTTTTGTATCGGCCGCGCTGCCGCCGAGAATATTTTCGGCTCCGACTGACGTACTGTTGAAAATATTTTTGGAGCCGGCCGAGCTCCAGTCGAAAATATTTTCGGTACCGGCCGAGCTGCCGTCGAAAATATTTTTGACACCGGTCGAGGTCATGTCAAAAATATTTTCGGGGCCGGCCAAGCTGCCTACGAAAATATTTTTGGGACCGGCCGAGACCCTGTCGAAAATATTTTCGGCAGCGGCCGAGCTGCCGTCGAAAATATTTTCGGAGCCAGCCGAGCCGCCGTCGAAAATATTTTCGGTGCCGGCCGAGCTCCAATCGAAAATATTTTCGGAGCCGGCCGAGCCCCGTCGAAAATATTTTCGTCGGCGGCCGAGCTCCCGTCAAAAATATTTTCGGAGCCAGCCGAGCCGCCGTCGAAAATATTTTCGGTGCCGGCCGAGCTCCAATCGAAAATATTTTATGAGCCAGCCGAGCTCCCGTCGAAAATATGTTCGGCACCGGTCAAGGTACTGTCAAAAACATTTTCGGGGCCGTCCGAGCTCCCATCGAAAATATTTTTGATGCCGGCCGAGGTTCCGTCGAAAATATTTTCGGTGCCGTCCGAGATCCCGTCGAAAATATTTTCGGAGCCGGCCGAGATCCCGTCAAAAATATTTTCGGGGCCATCCGAGCTCCTGTCGAAAATATTTTGGACGCCGGCTGAGCCTCCGTCGAAAATAATTTCGGTCCCAGTGGACCTCCCGTCGAAGATATTTTCGGTGCCGGCCAGAACCTTGTCGAAAATATTTTCGGCGGCGGCCAGAACCTTGTCGAAAATATTTTCGGTGCCGGCCGAGCTCTCGTCGAAAATATTTTTGTTGCGGCTGAGGTCCCGTCGAAAATGTTTTCAGTGCCTGTCGAGCTCCCATCGAAAATATTTTCGCAGCCAGCCGAGCTCCCATCGAAAATATTTTCTGTATCGGCCGAACTCCCGTCGAAAATAGTTTGGATGCCGGCCGAGCCTCCGTCACAAATATTTTCGGTGCCGGCTGAGACACCGTCAAAAATATTTTCGGTGCCGGCCGGAACCTTGTCGAAAATATTTTCAGGGCCGGCGGAGCTCGCATCGAAAATATTTTCGGTGCAGGCCGAGCTCCCGTCAAAAATATTTTGGACGCCGGCCGAGCCTCCGTCAAAAATATTTTCGGTGCCGGCTGAGCCCCTGTCAAAAATATTTTCGGTGCCCGCCGAGCCACCGTTGAAAATATTTCTGGCGCCTGCCGAGACCCCATCGAAAATACTTCTGGGGCCGGCCGACCCCCCGTCGAAAATATATTCGGAGCCAGCCGAGTCCCCGTCGAAAATATTTTCGGTGCCGGCCGAGCTCTCGTCGAAAATTTTTTTGGTGCCGGCCGAGCCCCCGTTGAAAATATTTTTGGTGCCTGATGGGCCACCGTCAAAAAAATGTTCGGTGCCGTCCGAGCTCCCGTCGAAAATATTTTTGGTGCCGGCCAGAACCTTGTCGAAAATATTTTCGGTGCCGGCCAAGCTCTCGTCAAAAATATTTTTGGTGCCGGCTGAGGACCCGTCGAAAACGTTTTCGGTGCCAGTCGAGTTCCCATCAAAAATATTTTCAAAGCCCGCTGAGCTCCCATTGAAAATATTTTTGGTGCCGGCCGAGCCCCTGTCAAAAATATTTTCCGTGCCTGATGCGCCCTCGTCAAAAACATTTTCGGTGCCGGCTGAGACACAGTCGAAAATATTTTCGGTGCCGGCCGGGCCCCCGTCGAAAATATTTTTGGTGCCGGTCAAGCTCCCGTCGAAAATATTTTTGGAGTCTGTCAAGCTCCCGTTGAAAATATTTTCTGTATCGCTCGAGCTGCCGTCGAAAATGTTTTCGGTGCCGGCTGAGCTCCCGTCGAAAATATTTTGGACGCCGGCCGAGCCTCCGTCAAAAATATTTTCGGTGCCGGCTGAGTCTCCGTCTAAAATATTTTCGGTGCCGGCTGAGCCCCCGTTGAAAATATTTTCGGTGCCTGCCGAGTCCCCGTCGAAAATATTTTTGGTGCCGGCCGAGCCCCCGTCAAAAATATTTTCGGTGCCGGCCGAGCTCTCGTCGAAAATATTTTTGGTGCCGTCGAGCCCACGTCGAAAATTTTTTCGGTGCCGGCCGAGCTCCCGCCAAAAATATTTTGGACGCAAGCCGAGCCTCCGTCGAAAATATTTTCGGTGCCGGCTGAGACATCGTCAAAAATAGTTTCGGTGCCAGCCGAGTCCCGGTCGAAAATATTTTCGGTGGCAGCTGAGACACCGTCGAAAATATTTTCGGTGCCGGCTGGCCCCCCGTCTAAAATATTTTTGGTGCCGGCTGAGGTCCCGTCGAAAATATTTTCGGTGCCGGTCGAGCTCCCGTCGAAAATAGTTTTGACGCCGGCCAAGGCTCCGTAAAAAATATTTTTGGTGCCGGCTGAGGTCCCATCGAAAATATTTTCGGTGCCGGCGGGAACCTTGTCGAAAATATTTTCGGTGCCGGCTGAGACACCGTTGAAAATATTTTTGGTGCCGGCTGAGGTCCCGACGAAAATATTTTCGGTACCGGCTGGCCCCACGTCTAAAATATTTTTGGTGCCGGCCGAGGTCCCGACGAAAATATTTTCTGTATCGGCCGAGCTGCCGTTGAAAATATATCGGTGCCGGCTGAGACACCATTGAAAATATTTTCAGTGCCGGCCGACACTCCGTCAAAAATATTTCTGGTGCTGGCTGAGGTCACGTCAAAAGTATTTTAGGTGCCGGCCAGAATCTTGTCGAAAATATTTTCGGTGCCAGCCGAGTCCCGGTCGAAAATATTTTCGGTGCCGTCTGAGACACCGTCAAAAATTTTTTCGGTGCCGGCTGGCCCCCCATCTAAAATATTTTTGGTGCTGGCTGAGCTGCTGTCGAAAATATTTTCGGTGCCGGCCGGAATCTTGTCTAAAATATTTTCGGTGCCAGCCGAGTCCCGGTCGAAAATATTTTCGTTGCCGGCTGGCCCCCCGTCTAAAACATTTTTGGTGCCGGCTGAGGTCCCATCGAAAATATTTTCGGTGCCGGCCGAGCTCCCGTCGAAAATAGTTTTGACGCCGGCTGAGGCTCCGTCAAAAATATTTTTGGTGCCGGCTGAGACACCATCGAAAATATTTTCAGTGCCGGCTGCGGCTCCGTCAAAAATATTTTTGGTGCCGATTGAGGTCCCATCGAAAATATTTTCGGTGCAGGCGGGAACCTTGTCGAAAAGATTTTAGGTGCCGGCTGAGGTCCCGACGAAAATATCTTTGGTGCCGGCTGAGGTCCCGTCGAAAATATTTTCGGTGCCGGCCAAGCCCCCGTCAAAAATATTTTCTGTATCGGCCGAGCCGCCGTCGAAAATATTTTCGGTGCCGGCTGGCCCCCCATCTAAAGTATTTTTGGTGCCGGCTGAGGTCCCGTCGAAAATATTTTACGTGCCGGCGGGAACCTTGTCGATAATATTTTCGGTGCCGGCTGAGACACCGTTGAAAATATTTTTGGTGCCGGCTGAGACACCGTTGAAAATATTTTTGGTGCCGGCTGAGGTCCCGACGAAAATATTTTCGGTGCCGGCTGGCTCCCCGTCTAAAATATTTTCGGTGCCGGCGGGAATCTTGTCGAAAATATTTTCGGTGCCGGCTGAGGTCCCGTCGAAAATATTTTCGGTGCCGGCTGAGGTCCCATCGAAAATATTTTTGGTGCCGGCAAAGCCCCCGTCAAGTATATTTTTGGTGCCGCACGGAATCTTGCCGAAAATATTTTTGGTGCCGGCTGAGATCCCGACGAAAATATTTTCTGTATCGGCTGAGCTGCCGTCGAAAATATATCGGTGCCGGCTAAGACACCATCGAAAATATTTTCAGTGCCGGCCGAGGCTCCGTCAAATATATTTTTGGTGCCAGCTGAGGTCCCGTCGAAAATATTTTCGGTGCCGGCTGGAACCTTGTTGAAAATATTTTCGGTGCCAGCCGAGTCCCGGTCGAAAATATTTTCGGTGCCGGCTGAAAGACCGTCGAAAATATTTTCGGCACCGGCTGGCCCCCCGTCTAAAATATTTTTGGTGCCGGCTGAGGTCCCGATGAAAATATTTTCAGTGCCGGCCGAGCCCCCGTCAAAAATTTTTTCGGTGCCGGCCGATCCGCCGTCGAAAATATTTTCGGTGCCGACAGGCGCCCCGTCTAAAATATTTTTGGTGCCGGCTGAGGTCCCGTCGAAAATGTTTTCGGTGCCGTTCGAGCTCCCGTCGAAAATAGTTTTGACGCCGGCCGAGGCTCCGTCAAAAATATTTTCGGTGCCGGCTGAGGTCCCGTCGAAAATATTTTCGGTGCCGGCAGGAACCTTGTCGAAAATATTGTCGGTGCCGACTGAGACACCGTTGAAAATATTTTTGGTGCCGGCCGCGGCTCCGTCAAAAATATTTTTGGTGCCGGCTGAGGTCCCGATAAAAATATTTTCTGTATCGGCCAAGCTGCCGTCGAAAATATATCGGTGCCGGCTGAGACACCACTGAAAATATTTTCAGTGCCGGCCGCGGCTCCGTCAAAATTATTTTTGGTGCCGACTGAGGTCCCGTCGAAAATATTTTCAGTTCCGGCGGGAACCTTGTCGTAAAGATTTTCGGTGCCGGCTGAGGTCCCGACGAAAATATTTTTGGTGCCGGCTGAGGTCCCGTCGAAAATATTTTCGGTGCCAGCTGGCCCCCCGTCTAAAATATTTTTGGTACCAGCTGAGGTCCCAACGAAAATATTTTCTGTATCGGCCGAGCTGCTGTCGACAATATATCTGTGCCGGCTGAGACAACATCGAAAATATTTTCAGTGCCGGCCGCGGCTCCGTCAAAAATATTTTTGGTGCTGGCTGAGGTCCCGTCGAAAATATTTTCAGTGCTGGCTGGCCCCCCGTCTAAAATATCTTTGGTGCCGGCTGAGGTCCTGATGAAAATATTTTCTATATCGGCCGAGCTGCTGTCGACAATATATCTGTGCCGGCTGAGACACCATCGAAAATATTTTCAGTGCCGGCTGCGGCTCCGTCAAAAATATTTTTGGTGCCGGTTGAGGTCCCATCGAAAATATTTTCGGTGCAGGCGGGAACCTTGTCGAAAAGATTTTAGGTGCCGGCTGAGGTCCCGTCGAAAATATTTTCGGTGCCGGCCGAGCCCCCGTCAAAAATATTTTCTGTATCGGCCGAGCTGCCGTCGAAAATATTTTCGGTGCCGGCTGGCCCCCCGTCTAAAGTATTTTTGGTGCCGGCTGAGGTCCCGTCGAAAATATTTTCCGTGCCGGTGGGAACCTTGTCGTAAAGATTTTCGGTGCCGGCTGAGGTCCCGACGAAAATATTTTCGGTGCCGGCTGAGGTCCCGACGAAAATATTTTCGGTGCCGGCTGGCTCCCCGTCTAAAATATTTTCGGTGCCGGCGGGAACCTTGTCGAAAATATTTTTGGTGCCGGCTGAGGTCCCGTCGAAAATATTTTCGGTGCCGGCTGAGGTCCCATCAAAAATATTTGCGGTGCCGGCAAAGCCCCCGTCAAGTATATTTTTGGTGCCGCACGGAATCTTGCCGAAAATATTTTCGGTGCCGGCTGAGATCCCGATGAAAATATTTTCTGTATCGGCTGAGCTGCCGTCGAAAATATATCGGTGCCGGCTGAGACACCATCGAAAATATTTTCAGTGCCGGCCGAGGCTCCATCTAAAATATTTTTGGTGCCGGCTGAGGTCCCTTCGAAAATATTTTCGGTGCCGGTCGAGCTCCGGTCGAAAATAGTTTTGACGCCAGCCGAGGCTCCGCCAAAAATATTTTTGGTGCCGGCTGAGGTCCCGTCGAAAATATTTTTGGCGCAGGCTGAGACACCGTCGAAAATATTTTTGGTGGTGCCAGCTGAGGTCCCGTCGAAAATATTTTACGTGCCGGCGGGAACCTTGTCGAAAATATTTTCGGTGCCGGCTGCGGCTCCGTCAAAAATATTTTTGGTGCCGGTTGAGGTCCCATCGAAAATATTTTCGGTGCAGGCGGGAACCTTGTCGAAAAGATTTTAGGTGCCGGCTGAGGTCCCGACGAAAATATCTTTGGTGCCGGCTGAGGTCCCGTCGAAAATATTTTCGGTGCCGGCCAAGCCCCCGTCTAAAATATTTTCTGTATCGGCCGAGCCGCCGTCGAAAATATTTTCGGTGCCGGCTGGCCCCCCGTCTAAAGTATTTTTGGTGCCGGCTGAGGTCCCGTCAAAAATATTTTCCGTGCCGGCGGGAACCTTGTCGTAAAGATTTTCGGTGCCGGCTGAGGTCCCGACGAAAATATTTTCGGTGCCGGCTGAGGTCCCGACGAAAATATTTTCGGTGAGGGCTGAGGTCCCATCGAAAATATTTGCGGTGCCGGCAAAGCCCCCGTCAAGTATATTTTTGGTGCCGCACGGAATCTTGCCGAAAATATTTTTGGTGCCGGCGGGATCCTTGTCGAAAATATTTTTGGTGCCGGCTGAGGTCCCGTCGAAAATATTTTCGGTGCCGGCTGAGGTCCCATCGAAAATATTTGCGGTGCCGGCAAAGCCCCCGTCAAGTATATTTTTCGTGCCGCACGGAATCTTGCCGAAAATATTTTTGGTGCCGGCTGAGATCCCAACGAAAATATTTTCTGTATCGGCCGAGCTGCCGTCGAAAATATATCGGTGCCGGCTGAGACACCATCGAAAATATTTTCAGTGCCGGCCGAGGCTCCGTCAAAAATATTTTCGGTGCCGGCCGAGCTGCCGTCGAAAATAATTTTGGTGCCGACCGGAATCTTGTCGAAAATATTTTCGGTGCCGGTTGAGACACCGTCGAAAATATTTTCGGTGCCGGCTGAGGTCCTGTCGAAAATATTTTCGGTGCCGGCCGGAACCTTGTTGAAAATATTTTCGGTGCCAGCCGAGTCCCGGTCGAAAATATTTTCGGTGCCGGCTGAGACACCGTCGAAAATATTTTCGGTGCCGGCTGGCCACCCGTCTAAAATATTTTTGGTGCCGTCTGGCCCCCCGTCTAAAATATCTTTGGTGCCGGCTGACGTCCCAACGAAAATATTTTCTGTATCGGCTGAGCTGCATTCGAAAATATATCGGTGCCGGCTGAGACACCATCGAAAATATTTTCAGTGCTGGCCGAGCACCCGTCAAAAATATTTTCTGTATCGTCCGAGCCGCCTTCGAAAATATTTTCGGTGCCGGCTGGCCCCCCGTCTAAAATATTTTTGGTGCCGGCTGAGGTCCCGACGAAAATATTTTCTGTATCGGCCGAGCTGCCGTCGAAAATATATTGGTGCCGGCTGAGACACCATCGAAAATATTTTCAGTGCCGGCCGAGCCCCCATCAAAAATATTTTCTGTATCGGCCGAGCCGCCGTCGAAAATATTTTCGGTGCCGGCTGGCCCCCCATCTAAACTATTTTTGGTGCCGTCTGGCCCCCCGTCTAAAATATTTTTGGTGCCGGCTGAGGTCCCGACGAAAATATTTTCTGTATCGGCTGAGCTGCCGTCGAAAATATATCGGTGCCGGCTGAGACACCATCGAAAATATTTTCAGTGCCGGCCGAGGCTCCGTCAAAAATATTTTTGGTGCCTTCTGAGGTCCCGTCTAAAATATTTTCGGTGACGGCCGGAATCTTGTCGAAAATATTTTCAGTGCCAGCCGAGTCCCGGTCGAATATATTTTTGGTGCCGGCTGAGACACCGTCGAAAATATTTTCAGTGCCGGCCGAGTCCCGGTCGAAAATATTTTCGGTGCCGGCCGGAACCTTGTCGAAAATATTTTCGGTGCCAGCCGAGTCCCGGTCGAAAATATTTTCAGTGCTGGCTGAGACACCGTCGAAAATATTTTCGGTGCCGTCTGGCCCCCCGTCTAAAATATTTTTGGTGCCGGCTGAGGTCCCATCGAAAATATTTTCGGTGCCGGCCGGAATCTTGTCGAAAATATTTTCGGTGCCAGCCGAGTGCCGGTTGAAAATATTTTCGGTGCCGGCTGGCCCCCCGTCTAGAATATTTTTGGTGCCGGCTGGCCCCCCGTCTAAAATATTTTTGGTGCCGGCTGAAGTCCCGACGAAAATATTTTCTGTATCGGCCAAGCTGCCGTCGAAAATATATCGGTGCCGGCTGAGACACCATCGAAAATATTTTCAGTGCCGGCCGAGGCTCCGTCAGAAATATTTTTGGTGCCTTCTGAGGTCCCGTCTAAAACATTTTCGGTGATGGCCGGAATATTGTCGAAAATATTTTCAGTGCCGGCCGAGACCCCATCAAAAATTTTTTCGGTGCCGGCCGAGCTCTCATCGAAAATATTTTCGGAGCCGGCCGAACTCCCATCGAAAATATTTTCTGTATTGGCCGAGCTGCCATCGAAAATATTTTTGGGACCGGCCGAGCCTCTGTCAACAATATTTTTGGTGCCGGCCGAGCCCACGTCAAAAATATATTTGATGCCGGCTGAGACATCGTCGAAAATATTTTCGGAGCCGACGAGACCCCGTTGAAAATATTTTCGGCACCGTCCGAGCTCCCGTCGAAAATATTTTGGACGCCAGCCAAGCTCCGTCGAAAATATTTTCCGTGCCAGCCAGAACCTTGTCAAAAATATTTTCGGTACCAGCCGAGCTCTCGTCGAAAATATTTTCGGGGCCGCCTGAGGTCCCGTCGAAAATATTTGCGGTGCCGGCAAAGCCCCCGTCAAGTATATTTTTCGTGCCGCACGGAATCTTGCCGAAAATATTTTTGGTGCCGGCTGAGATCCCAACGAAAATATTTTCTGTATCGGCCGAGCTGCCGTCGAAAATATATCGGTGCCGGCTGAGACACCATCGAAAATATTTTCAGTGCCGGCCGAGGCTCCGTCAAAAATATTTTCGGTGCCGGCCGAGCTGCCGTCGAAAATAATTTTGGTGCCGACCGGAATCTTGTCGAAAATATTTTCGGTGCCGGTTGAGACACCGTCGAAAATATTTTCGGTGCCGGCTGAGGTCCTGTCGAAAATATTTTCGGTGCCGGCCGGAACCTTGTTGAAAATATTTTCGGTGCCAGCCGAGTCCCGGTCGAAAATATTTTCGGTGCCGGCTGAGACACCGTCGAAAATATTTTCGGTGCCGGCTGGCCACCCGTCTAAAATATTTTTGGTGCCGTCTGGCCCCCCGTCTAAAATATCTTTGGTGCCGGCTGACGTCCCAACGAAAATATTTTCTGTATCGGCTGAGCTGCATTCGAAAATATATCGGTGCCGGCTGAGACACCATCGAAAATATTTTCAGTGCTGGCCGAGCACCCGTCAAAAATATTTTCTGTATCGTCCGAGCCGCCTTCGAAAATATTTTCGGTGCCGGCTGGCCCCCCGTCTAAAATATTTTTGGTGCCGGCTGAGGTCCCGACGAAAATATTTTCTGTATCGGCCGAGCTGCCGTCGAAAATATATTGGTGCCGGCTGAGACACCATCGAAAATATTTTCAGTGCCGGCCGAGCCCCCATCAAAAATATTTTCTGTATCGGCCGAGCCGCCGTCGAAAATATTTTCGGTGCCGGCTGGCCCCCCATCTAAACTATTTTTGGTGCCGTCTGGCCCCCCGTCTAAAATATTTTTGGTGCCGGCTGAGGTCCCGACGAAAATATTTTCTGTATCGGCTGAGCTGCCGTCGAAAATATATCGGTGCCGGCTGAGACACCATCGAAAATATTTTCAGTGCCGGCCGAGGCTCCGTCAAAAATATTTTTGGTGCCTTCTGAGGTCCCGTCTAAAATATTTTCGGTGACGGCCGGAATCTTGTCGAAAATATTTTCAGTGCCAGCCGAGTCCCGGTCGAATATATTTTTGGTGCCGGCTGAGACACCGTCGAAAATATTTTCAGTGCCGGCCGAGTCCCGGTCGAAAATATTTTCGGTGCCGGCCGGAACCTTGTCGAAAATATTTTCGGTGCCAGCCGAGTCCCGGTCGAAAATATTTTCAGTGCTGGCTGAGACACCGTCGAAAATATTTTCGGTGCCGTCTGGCCCCCCGTCTAAAATATTTTTGGTGCCGGCTGAGGTCCCATCGAAAATATTTTCGGTGCCGGCCGGAATCTTGTCGAAAATATTTTCGGTGCCAGCCGAGTGCCGGTTGAAAATATTTTCGGTGCCGGCTGGCCCCCCGTCTAGAATATTTTTGGTGCCAGCTGGCCCCCCGTCTAAAATATTTTTGGTGCCGGCTGAAGTCCCGACGAAAATATTTTCTGTATCGGCCAAGCTGCCGTCGAAAATATATCGGTGCCGGCTGAGACACCATCGAAAATATTTTCAGTGCCGGCCGAGGCTCCGTCAGAAATATTTTTGGTGCCTTCTGAGGTCCCGTCTAAAACATTTTCGGTGATGGCCGGAATATTGTCGAAAATATTTTCAGTGCCGGCCGAGACCCCATCAAAAATTTTTTCGGTGCCGGCCGAGCTCTCATCGAAAATATTTTCGGAGCCGGCCGAACTCCCATCGAAAATATTTTCTGTATTGGCCGAGCTGCCATCGAAAATATTTTTGGGACCGGCCGAGCCTCTGTCAACAATATTTTTGGTGCCGGCCGAGCCCACGTCAAAAATATATTTGATGCCGGCTGAGACATCGTCGAAAATATTTTCGGAGCCGACGAGACCCCGTTGAAAATATTTTCGGCACCGTCCGAGCTCCCGTCGAAAATATTTTGGACGCCAGCCAAGCTCCGTCGAAAATATTTTCCGTGCCAGCCAGAACCTTGTCAAAAATATTTTCGGTACCAGCCGAGCTCTCGTCGAAAATATTTTCGGGGCCGCCTGAGGTCCCGTCGAAAATGTTTTCGGTGCCGGTCGAGCTCCCGTCGAAAATATTTTCGGAGCCGGCCGAGCTCCTGTCGAAAATATTTTTGGGACCGGCCGAGCTCCCGTCGAAAATAGTTTGGACGCCGGCCGAGCCTCGGTCGAAAATATTTTTGGTGTCAGCTGAGACACCGTCAAAAATATTTTCGGTGCCGGCCGGAACCTTGTCGAAAATATTTTCAGTGCCGGCCGAGCTCTCGACGAAAATATTTTCGGAGCCGGTTGAGCTCCCGTCGAAAATATTTTCTGGATCAACCGAGCCGCCGTTGAAAATATTTTTGGGACCGGCCGAGCCCCTGTCGAAAATATTTTCCATGACTGATGGGCCCCTGTCGAAAATACTTTCGGTGCCGTCCGAGACCCCGTCGAAAATATTTTGGACGCCGGCCGAGGCTCCGTCGAAAATATTTTCGGTGCCGGCTGAGTCTCCGTCTAAAATATTTTCGGTGCCAGCCGGGCCTCCGTCAAAACTATTTTCGGTGCCGGCCGAGCCCCCATCGAAAATATTTTCGGCGCCGTTCGAGGTCCCGTCGAAAATATTTTCGGTACCGGCTGAGCACCCGTCGAAAACATTTTTGGCACCGGCCAACACGTCTTCGAAAATATTTTCTGTGCCAGCCGAGGTTCCGTCGAAAATATTTTCGGAGCCAGCCGAGACCCCGTCGAAAATATTTCTGGTGCCGGCTGAGACACCATCAAAAATATTTTCCGCGCCGGATGGGCCACCGTCAAAAATATTTTCGGTGCCGGCCAGAACCTTGTCGAAAATATTTTCGATGCCGGCCGAGCTCCCGTCGAAAATTTTTCTGTATCGGCCAAGCTGCCGTCGAAAATATTTTCAGATTCGGCCGAGTCCTCGTCGAAAATTTTTTCGGTGCCGGCTGAGCTCCCGTCGAAAATATTTTCGGCGGCGGCCAAGTCCTCGTCGATAATTTTTTCGGTGCCGACCGAGCCTCCATCGAAAATATTGTCGGTGCCGGCCAGAACCTTGTCGAAAATATTTTCGGTGCTGGGTGAGCTCTCGTTGAAAATATTTTTGGTGCCGGATGAGGTCCAGTCGAAAATGTTTTTGGGGCCGGTCGAGCTCCCGTCGAAAATATTCTCGGAGCCAGCGGAACCCCTGTCAAAAATATTTTCGGTGCTGGCCGAGCTGCCGTCGAACATATTTTCGGTGCCGGCCAAGCTCTCGTCGAAAATATTTTTGGTGCTGACTGAGATCCCATCGAAAATGATTTCGGGGCAGGCCGAGCTGCCGTGTAAAATATTTTTGATGCCGGCTGAGCCTCTGTCGAAAATATTTTTGGTAAAGGCCGAGCCCCCGTTGAAAATATTTTGCACGCCGGCCGAGCCTCCATCGAAAATATTTTTGGTGCCGGCCGAGCTTCCATCGAAAATATTTTTGTTGTCGGCCGAGCCTCCATCGAAAATATTTTCAGTACCGGCTGAGCTCCCATCGAAAATATTTTCAGTGCTGGATTGGCCCCCGTCGAAAATATTTTCGGGGCTGGCCGAGCTCCCGTCGAAAATATTTTGGACGCTGGCCGAGCCTCCATCGAAAATATTTTCGGTGCCAGCTGAGACACCGTCAAAAATATTTTCGGTGCCGGACGAGCCCCCGTCAAAAATATTTTTGACGCCGGCCGAGCTCCCGTCGAAAATATTTTCGGAGCTGGCCGAGCTCCTGTTGAAAATATTTTGGAAGCCGGCTGAGCCTCCGTCAAAAATGTTTTCGGTGCCAGCTGGGCCCCTGTCGAAAATATTTTCGGTGCCGGCCGAGACCCCATCGAAAATATTTTCAGCACCGGCAGAGCTCCCGTCGAAAATATTTTTGAAGCTGGCTGAGCCTCCGTTAAAAATGTTTTCGGTGCCGGCCGAGCTCCCATTGAAAATATTTTTGGTGCCGGCCGGGCCCCCATCGAAAATATTTTCTGTGCCGGCTGAAACACCATCGAAAATATTTTCGGTGCCGTCCGAGCCACCGTCTAAAATATTGTCGGAGCCGGCTGAAATCCTGTCGAAAATATTTTCTGTATCGGCCGAGCTCCCGTCGAAAATATTTTCGGGGCCGGCCGAGCTCCCGTCGAAAATATTTTGGACGCTGGCCGAGCCTCCGTCAAAAATATTTTCGGTGCCGGCTGAGACATCGTCGAAAATATTTTCAGTGCCGGCCGAGACCCCGTCAAAAATATTTTCGGGGCTGGCCGAGCTCCCGTCGAAAATATTTTTGACGCCGTCCGAGGCTCCGTCGAAAATATTTTCGGAGCCGGCCGAGCCCCCGTCGAAACTATTTTCGGCGCCGTCCGAGCTCCCGTCGAAAATATTTTGGACGCCGGCCGAGACTCCGTCGAAAATATTTTCGGTGCCGGATGAGACACCGTCGAAAATATTTTCGGTGCCGGCCGGAACCTTGTCAAAAATATTTTCGGTGCTGGCCAAGCTCTCGTTGAAAATATTTTCGGTGCCGACTGAGCTCCCTTTGAAAATGTTTTCGGTGCCGGCTGAGACTCCATTGAAAATATTTTCGGTGCCAGCCGCGCCCCCGTCGAAAATACTTGAGGTGCCATCCGAGCTTCCGTCGAAAATATTTTCAGGGCTGGCCGAGCTCCCGTCGAAAATATTTTCCGCACCTGATGAGCGCCCGTCGAAAATATCTTCGGTGCTGGCCGAGCCCCCGTCGAAAATATTTTCCGCACCTGATTGGCCACCGTCGAAAATATTTTCGGTGCTGGCCGAGCTCCCGTCGAAAATTTTTTTGGTGCCAGCCGAGCCTCTGTCAAAAAATATTTTCAGCACCGGACGAGGTACTGTAGAAAATATTTCCAGTGCCGGCCGAGCCTCCGTCTAAAATATTTTCTGTATCGGCCGAGCTGCCATCGAAAATATTTTTGGAGCCGGCTGAGACACCGTCGAAAATATTTTCGGCGGCGGCCGGAACCTTGTCAAAAATATTTTCGGTGCCAGCCGAGCTCCCTTTGAAAATTTTTGCGGTGCCGGCTGAGACTCCATCGAAAATATTTTCGGTGCCAGCTGAGGTCCCGTCGAAAATATTTTTGGCGCCGTTCGAGGTCCCTTCGAAAATATTTTCTGTATCGTCCGAGCCGCCGTCGAAAATATTTACTGCGCCTGATTGGCCACCGTCAAAAATATTTTCGGTGCTGGCCGAGCTCCCATCGAAAATTTTTTCGGTGCCAGCCGAGCCTCCATCGAAAATATTTTCAGCACCGGTCGAGGTACTGTCGAAAATATTTTCAGTGCCGGCCGAGCCTCCGTCTAAAATATTTTCTGTATCGGCCGAGCTGCCATCGAAAATATTTTTGGAGCCGGCAGAGCCCCCGTTGAAACTATTTTCGGAGGCGGCTGAGCTCCCGCCGAAAATATTTTGGACGCCGGCCGAGACTCCATCGCATATATTTTCGGAGCCGGCTGAGACACCGTCGAAAATATTTTCGGTGCTGGCCGCGCCCCCGTCGAAAATATTTTCGGAGCCGGCCGAGCTCCCGTCGAAAATATTTTTGACGCCATCGAGGTCCCGTCGAAAATATTTTCCACACCTGATGAGCCCCCGTCGAAAATATTTTCGGAGCCGGCCGAGACCCCGTTGAAAATATTTTCGGGGCCGGCCAAGCCTCCGTCGAAAATATTTTCAGTGCCGGCCTGAATGTTGTAGAAAATATTTTCGGGGCCGGCCGAGCTCCTGTCGAAAATATTTTCCGCACCTGATGAGCCCCTGTCGAAAATATTTTCAGAGCCGGCCAAGACCCCGTCGAAAATATTTTTGGTGCCGTCCGAGCTCCCATCGAAAATATTTTGCACGCCGGCCGAGACTCCATCGCATATATTTTCGGTGCCGGATGAGACACCGTCGAAAATATTTTCGGAGCCGGCCGAGCTCCCGTCGAAAATATTTTGGACGCCGGCCGAGCTCCCTTCGAAAATTTTTCGGTGCCGGCTGAGACTCCATCGAAAATATTTTCGGTGCCGGCCGCGCTCCCGTCGAAAATATTTGAGGTGCCGTCCGAGCCCCCGTTGAAAATATTTTCGGCGCCTTTCGAATTCCCGTCGAAAATATTTTCCGCACCTGATGAGCGCCCGTCGAAAATATTTTCGGAGCCGGCCGAGACCCCGTTGAAAATATTTTCGGGGCCGGCCGAGCTCCCGTCGAAAATATTTTGCACGCCGGCCGAGCCTCCGTCAAAAATATTTTCGGTGCCGGCTGAGACACCGTCAAAAATATTTTCAGTGCCGGCTGAGACACCGTTGAAAATATTTTCAGTGCTGGCCGAGCTCCCGTCGAAAATATTTTTGACGCCATCCGAGGCTCCGTCGAAAATATTTTCGGAGCCGGCCGAGCCCCTGTCGAAACTATTTTCGGCGCCGTCTGAGCTCCCATCGAAAATATTTTGCACGCCGGCCGAGACTCCATCGCATATATTTTCGGTGCCGGATGAGACACCGTCGAAAATATTTTCAGGGCCAGCCGAGCTCCCGTCGAAAATATTTTCGGAGCTGGCCGAGCTCCCGTCGAAAATATTTTGGACGCCGGCCGAGCTCCCTTCGAAAATTTTTCGGTGCCGGCTGAGACTCCATCGAAAATATTTTCGGTGCCGGCCGCGCCCCCGTCGAAAATATTTGAGGTGCCGTCCGAGCCCCCGTCGAAAATATTTTCGGCGCCTTTCGAATTCCCGTCGAAAATATTTTCCGCACCTGATGAGCCCCCATCGAAAATATTTTCGGAGCCGGCCGAGACCCCGTTGAAAATATTTTTGGGACCGGCCGAGCTCCCGTCGAAAATATTTTGCACGCCGGCCGAGCCTCCGTCAAAAATATTTTCGGTGCCGGCTGAGACACCGTCGAAAATATTTTCGGTGCCGGCCGAGACCCCGTCAAAAATATTTTCGGGGCCGTCCGAGCTCCCGTCGAAAATATTTTCGGCGCCGTCCGAGCTCCCGTCGAAAATATTTTGCACGCCGGCTGAGACTCCATCGCATATATTTTCGGAGCCGGATGAGACACCGTCGAAAATATTTTTGGTGCCGGTAGGGCTCCCGTCGAAAATATTTTCAGAGCCAGCTGAGCTCCCGTCGAAAATATTTTGGACGCTGGCCGAGCCTCCGTCGAAAATATTTTCGGTGCCGGCCAAGCTGCCATCGAAAATATTTTCGGTGCCAGATGGGCCCCTGTCGAAAAAATTTTCGGGGCTGGCCGAGCTCCCACCGAAAATATTTTGGACGCCGGCCGACACATTGTCAAAAATATTTTCGGTGCCGGCTGAGAAACCGTCGAAAATATTTTCGGTGCCGGCTGGGACCTTGTCGAAAATATTTTCGGTGCCGGCCGAGCTCCCGTTGAAAATATTTTCGGTGCCGGACGATCGGCCATTGAAAATATTTTTGGCAGCGGTCGAGGTACTGTCAAAAATATTTTCGGGTCCGGCCGAGCTCCCGTTGAAAATATTTTTGAAGCCGGCCGAGCCTCTGTCAAAAATATTTTCGGTGCCGGCCGAGCTCCCGTCGAAACTATTTTTGGCGGCGGCCGGGCCCCTGTCGAAAATATTTTCGGTGCCGGCCGGAACCTTGTCGAAAATATTTTTGGTGCCGGCCGAGCTCTCGTCGAAAATATGTTTGGTGCCGGCCGAGCTCACTTCGAAAAATTTTTCGGCGCCGGCTGAGTCTCCGTCGAAAATATTTTTGGTGCCAGCTGAGGTCCCGTCGAAAATATTTTTGGCGCCGTTTGAGGTTCCGTCGAAAATATTTTCGGTGCTGGCCGAGCCCCCGTCGAAAATATTTTCCGCGCCTGATTGGCCACCGTCGAAAATATTTTCGGTGCTGGCCGAGCTCCCGTCGAAAATTTTTTCGGTGCCAGCCGAGCCTCCGTCGAAAATATTTTCAGCACCGGTCAAGGTACTGTCGAAAATATTTCCTGTGCTGGCCGAGCCTCCGTCTAAAATATTTTCTGTATCGGCCGAGCTGCCATCGAAAATATTTTTGGAGCCGGCCGAGCCCCCGTCGAAAATATTTTGGACGCCGGCCGAGCCTCCGTTGAAAATATTTTCGGTGCCGGCTGAGACTACGTCGAAAATATTTTCGGTGCCGGCCGGAATGTTGTAGAAAATATTTTCGCGGCCGGCCGAGCTCCCGTCGAAAATATTTTCGGTGCCGGCCGAGATCCCGTCGAAAAGATTTTGGACGCCGGTCGAGGTACTGTCGAAAATATTTTTGGGGCCGGCCTAGCTCCCGTCGAAAATATTTTTGACGCCGGTCGAGCTCCCATCGAAAATATTTTGGGGACCGGCCGCTCCGGTCAAAAATATTTTCTGTATTGGCCGAGCTGCCGTTGAAAATATTTTCTCTATCGGCCGAGCTCCCATCGAAAATATTTTGGACGCCGACAAAGCCACCGTCGAAAATATTTTCGGTGCCGGCTGAGACACCGTTGAAAATATTTTCGGTGCCAGCGGAGCTCCCGTCAAAAATATTTTTGGCGCCGTTCGAGGTCCCGTCAAAAATATTTTCGGTACCGGCCGAGCTGCCGTCGAAAAGATTTTCGGTGCCGGCCAAGCTGCCATCGAAAATATTTTCGGTGCCAGATGGGCCCCTGTCGAAAAAATTTTCGGGGCTGGCCGAGCTCCCGCCGAAAATATTTTGGACGCCGGGCGAGACATTGTCAAAAATATTTTCAGTGCCGGCTGAGAAACCGTCGAAAATATTTTCGGTGCCGGCTGGGACCTTGTCGAAAATATTTTCGGTGCCGGCCGAGCTCCCGTCGAAAATATTTTCAGGGCCAGCCGAGCTCCCGTTGAAAATATTTTCGGAGCCGGCCGAGCTCCCGTCGAAAATCCTTTGGACGCCAGCCGAGCCTCCGTCGAAAATATTTTCGGAGCCAGCCGAGACCCCGTTGAAAATATTTTCGGGGCCGGCCGACCTCCCGTCGAAAATATTTTTGACGCCGGCCAAGCTCCCATCGAAAATATTTTTGGGACCGGCCGAGCTCCGGTCAAAAATATTTTCTGTATTGGCCGAGCTGCCGTTGAAAATATTTTCTCTATCGGCCGAGCTCCCATCGAAAATATTTTGGACGCCGACAAAGCCACCGTCGAAAATATTTTCGGTGCCGGCTGAGACACCGTTGAAAATATTTTCGGTGCCAGCGGAGCTCCCGTCAAAAATATTTTTGGCGCCGTTCGAGGTCCCGTCGAAAATATTTTCGGAGCCGGCCGAGCTCCAGTCGAAAATAATTTTGGAGCTGGCCGAGCTCCCGTTGAAAATATTTTCTGTATAGGCCGAGCTGTCATCGAAAATATTTTCGGTGCCAGCTGAGACACCATTGAAAATATTTTCGGTGCCGGCCGTAACCTTGTCGAAAATATTTTCGGTGCCGGCCGAGCTCTCGTCGAAAATATTTTTGGTGCCGTCTGAGCTCCCGTCGAAAATGTTTTTGGTGCCCGCTAAGCTCCTGTCGAAAATATTTTGTGTATCGGCTGAGCCGCCATCGTATATATTTTTGGGACCGGCTGAGCACTCGTCGAAAACATTTTTGGCACCAGCCAACACGCCGTCGAAAATATTTTCTGTGCCGGCAGAGACAACGTCAAAAATATTTTCAGTACCGGCCGAGCTCCCGTCGAAAATATTTTCGGAGCCGGCCGGAACCTTGTCGAAAATATTTTCAGTGCCGGCCAAGCTCTCGTCGAAAATGTGTTTGGTGCCGGCTGAGGAGCCATAGAAAATGTTTTCGGTGCTGGTCGAGCTCCCGTCAAAAATATTTTCGGAGCCGGCCGAGCTCCCATCGAAAATATTTTTGGGACCGGCCGAGCTCCCATCGAAAATATTTTCGGTGCCGGCTGAGGCCCCGTCGAAAATATTTTCTGTGCCGGGCGAGCTCCCGTTGAAATTGCTTTCAGTGCCTTCCAAGCTCCAGTTGAAAATATTTTTGGGACCGGCCAACACGCCACCGAAAATATTTTCGGTGCCGGCTGAGACACCGTCAAAAATATTTTCGGCACCGGTCGAGGTACTGTCGAAAATATTTGAGGTGCCAGCCGAGCTCCCGTCGAAAATATTTTTGAAGCCATCAGAGTCTCTGTCAAAAATATTTTCGGTGCCGGCTGAGACCCCGTTGAAAATATTTTCCATGCCGGCCAAGCTCCCGTCGAAAATATTTTCTGCGCTGGATGGGCCCCCGTCGAAAATATTTTCGGCGCCGGCCGAGCTCCCATCGAAAATTTTTTCGGTGCCAGCCGAGCCTCCGTCGAAAATATTTTCAGCACCGGTCAAGGTACTGTCGAAAATATTTCCTGTGCTGGCCGAGCCTCCGTCTAAAATATTTTCTGTATCGGCCGAGCTGCCATCGAAAATATTTTTGGAGCCGGCCGAGCCCCCGTCGAAAATATTTTCAGCGGCGGCCGAGCTCCCGTTGAAAATATTTTGGACGCCGGACAAGCCTCCGTTGAAAATATTTTCAGTGCCGGCTGAGAATATGTTGAAAATATTTTCGGTGCCAGCCGGAATGTTGTAGAAAATATTTTCGGGGCCGGCCGAGCTCCCGTCGAAAATTTTTTTGACGCCGTCCGAGGTCCTGTCGAAAATATTTTCCACACCTGATGAGCCCCCGTCGAAAATATTTTCGGAGCCGGCCAAGCTCCCGTCGAAAATATTTTCAGTGCCGTCCGAGCTCCTGTCGAAAATATTTTGCACGCCGGCCGAGCCTCCGTCAAAAATATTTTTGGTGCCGGCTGAGACACCGTCGAAAATATTTTCGGTGCCGGCCGAGACCCCGTCGAAAATATTTTCGGGGCCGGCCGAGCCCCCGTCGAAACTATTTTCGGCGCCGTCTGAGCTCCCGTCGAAAATATTTTGGACGCCGGCCGAGGCTCCATCGCATATATTTTCGGAGCCGGCTGAGACACCGTCGAAAATATTTTTGGTGCCGGTTGGGCTCCCATCGAAAATATTTTCGGAGCCGGCCGAGCTCCCGTCGAAAATATTTTGGATGCCGGCCGAGCCTCCATCAAAAATATTTTCGGTGCCGGATGAGACACCGCCGAAAATATTTTTGGTGCCAGCCGGAACCTTGTCAAAAATATTTTTGGTGCCGGCCAAGCTCTCATCGAAAATATTTTCGGTGCCGGCCAAGCTCCCTTTGAAAATTTTTTCGGTGCCGGCTGAGACTCCATCAAAAATATTTTCGGTGCCGGCCGCGCCCCCGTCGAAAATATTTTCGGTGCCATCCGAGCCCCCGTTGAAAATATTTTCAGCGACGGACAAGCTCTCGTCGAAAATATTATTGGAACCGGCCGAGACCCCGTCAAAAATATTTTGGACGCCAGCCGAGCCTCCGTCGAAAATATTTTCGGTGCCGGCTGGAAACTTATCGAAAATATTTTCGGTGCTGGCCAAGCTCTCATTGAAAATATTTTCGGTGCCAGCCGAGCTCTCGTCGAAAATATTTTCGTTGCCGGTCGAGCTGCCGTTGAAACTATTTTCGGCGGCTGCCGAGTCCCCATCAAAAATATCTTTGGTGACGGCCGAGCCCCCGTCAAAAATATTTTTGTGCCTGAACGAGCCCCCGTCGAAAATATTTCCGGTGCCTGCCGAGTCCACGTCGAAAATATTTTCGGCGGCAGCCGAGTCCTCGTTGAAAATTTTTTCGGTGCCGGCCGAGCTCCCTTCGAAAATTTTTTGACGCTGGCCGAGGATCCGTCGAAAATATTGTCGGAGCCGGGCGAGACCCCGTCGAAAATATTTTCGGCGCCGTCTGATCTCCCGTCGAAAATGTTTTGGATGCCGGCTGAGCCTCCGTCAAAAATATTTTCGGTGCCGGCCGAGCTCCCGTCGAAAATATTTTCTGTATTGGCCGAGCTGCTGTCAAAAATATTTTTGGGACCGGACGAGCCCCCGTCGAAAATATTTTCGGTGCCGGCTGAGACACCATCTAAAATATTTTCGGTGCTGGCCAGGCCCCCGTCTAAAATATTTTTGGTGCCGGCTGAGGTCCCGTCGAAAATGTTTTCTTTATCGGCCGACCTGCCGTCGAAAATATTTTTGGGACCAGACGAGCCCCCATTGAAAATATTTTCGGTGGCGGCCGAGCTCCCGTCGAAAATATTTTGGATGCCGGCCGAGCCTCCGTCGAAAATATTTTCGGCGCCGGCTGAGCTCCCGTCGAAAATATTTTTGACGCCGTCTGAGGCTTCGTCGAAAATATTTTCGGTGCCGGCTGAGACACCGTCGAAAATATTTTCGGTGCCGGCCGAGCTCCCGTCGAAAATATTTTCGGTGCCGGCCGGAATCTTGTTGAAAATATTTTCGGTGCCGGCTGAGATCCCGTCGAAAAAGTTTTTGGTGCCGGTCGAGCTCCCGTCGAAAATGGTTTCAGAGCCGTCCGAGCTCCCGTCGAAAATATTTTAGACGCCAGCCAAGCCACCGTCGAAAATATTTTCGGTGCCGACTGAGACACCATCGAAAATATTTTCGGTGCTGGCCAGAACCATGTCAAAAATATTTTCGGTGCCAGCCAAGCTCTCGTCGAAAATATTTTCGGTGCCGGCCGAGCTGCCGTCGAAAACATTTTTGGCAGCGACCAAGTCCCAGTCGAACATTTTTTTGGTGCTGGCCGAGCTCCCTTCGAAAATTTTTTCGGTGCCGGCTGAGACTCCGTTGAAAATATTTTCGGTGCCGGCCGCGCCCCCGTTGAAAATATTTGAGGTGCCGGCCGAACTCACGTCGAAAATATTTTCGGTGCCTGCTGGGCCCCCGTCGAAAATATTTTCGGAGTCGGTCAAGCTCCCGTCGAAAATATTTTCTGTATCGCTCGAGCTGCCATTGAAAATATTTTTGGAGCCGGCCGAAATCACGTCGAAAATGTTTTCGGTGCCGGCCGAGCCCCCGTTGAAAATATTTTCGGTGCCTGCTGGGCCCCCGTCGAAAATATTTTCGGAGTCGGTCAAGCTCCCGTCGAAAATATTTTCTGTATCGGCCGAGCTGCTGTCGAAAATATTTTTGGGACCGGCCGAGCTCCCGTCGAAAATGTTTTCGGTGCCGGCTGAGACACCATCTAAAATATTTTCCGCGCCGCATGGGCCCCCGTCAAAAATTTTTTCGGTGCCGGCCTAGGTCCCATCGAAAATATTTTCGGTGCCGTTCGAGGTCCCATCGAAAATATTTTTGGAGCCGGCCGAGGTCCCATCGAAAATATTTTCTGTATTGGCCGAGCTGCCATCGAAAACATTTTTGGGACCGGCCAAGCCCCCGTCAAAAATATTTTTGGTGCCGGCTGAGACACCGTCGAAAATATTTTCGGTGCCGGCCAAGCTCTCGTTGAAAATATTTTCGGTGCCGGCCGAGCTCTCGTCGAAAATATTTTTGGTTCTGGCTGAGGTCCCGTCGAAAATATTTTCGGTGCCGGACGAGGTCCCGTCGAAAATATTTTCGGAGCCGGCCGAACTCCCGTCTAAAATATTTTCTGTATCGGCCGAGCTGCCGTCGAAAATATTTTCGGCACCGGTCGAGGTACTGTCGAAAATATTTTCGGGGCCGGCTGAGCTCCCGTCGAAAATATTTTTGACGCCGTCTGAGGCTCCGTCGAAAATATTTTCGGTGCCGGCTGAGACACCGTCGAAAATAGTTTCGGAGCCAGTTGAACTCCCGTCGAAAATATTTTTGACACCAGCCAAGGCTCCGTCGAAAATATTTTCAGAGCCGGCCGAGACCCCTTCGAAAATATTTTCGGGGCCGGCCGGGCCCCCGTCGAAAATATTTTTGGTGCCGGCCGGGCCCCCGTCGAAAATATTTTCGGTGCCGGCCGGAACGTTGTCGAAAATATTTTCGTTGCTGACGGAGACTCATTCGAAAATATTTTCGGTGCCGACCGCGCCCCCGTCGAAAATATTTTCGGTGCCGGCCGGGCCCCCATCGAAAATATTTTCGGTGCCGGCCAAGCTCTCATCGAAAATATTATCGGAGCCGGCCGAGACCGCTTCGAAAATATTTTCCGCGCTGAATGGGCCCCCGTCGAAAATATTTTCGGCGCCATCCGAGCTCCCGTCAAAAATATTTTGGACGCCGGCCGAGCCTCCATCGAAAATATTTTCAGTGCCAACTGAGACATCGTCAAAAATAGTTTCGGTGCCTGCCGGGCCCCTGTCGAAAATACTTTTGGTGCCAGCCGGAATGTTGTCGAAAATATTTTCGGGGCCGGCTGAGCTCTTGTCGAAAATATTTTTGGTGCCGTCCGAAATCCCGTCGAAAATGTTTTCGGTGCCTGATGGGCCCCCGTCGAAAATATTTTCAGGGGTGGTCGAGCTCTCGTCGAAAATATTTTGGACACCGGCCGAGGTCCCGTCGAAAATATTTTCTGTATTGGCCGTGCTGCTGTCGAAAATATTTTTGGGACCGGCCGAGCCCCGTCAAAAATTTTTTCGGTGCCGGCTGAGACAACGTCGAAAATATTTTCGGTGCCGGCCAAGCCTCTGTTGAAAATATTTTCAGTGCCGGCTGAGACACCGTCGAAAATATTTTCGGTGCCTGATGGGCCCCCGTCGAAAATATTTTCGGGGGTGGCCGAGCTCCCGTCGAAAATATTTTGGACGCCGGCTGAGCCTCCGTCGAAAATATTTTCGGTGCCAGACGAGCCCCCATCGAAAATATTTTTGGTGCCGGCCGAGATCCCATCGAAAATATTTTCGGCACCGGTCGAGGTACTGTCGAAAATATTTTCGGGGCCGGCCGAGCTCCCTTCGAAAATATTTTCGGTGTCAGCCAAGCTCCCGTCGAAAATATTTTCAACGCCGGCCGAGGCTCCGTCGAAAATATTGTCGGAGACGGCCGAGACCCTGTCAAAAATATTTTCCACGCCGGATTGGCCCCCGTCGAAAATATTTTCGGGGCCGGCCGAGCTCCCGTCGAAAATATTTTCAGTGCCGGCCAGGCCCCCGTAGAAAATATTTTTGGCACCGTTCGAGGTCCCGTTGAAAATATTTTCGGTGCCTGCCGATTACCTTTCGAAAATATTTTTGGTGCCGGCCGAGCCCCCATCGAAAATATTTTCTGTATCGGCCAAGTTTCCGTCGAAAATATTTTCGGTGCCAGGTGAGAAACCGTCGAAAATATTTTCGATGAAGGCCGGGCCCGCGTCAAAAGTATTTTCGGTGCCAACCGGGACCTTGTCGAAAATATTTTCGGTGCCTGCCGAGTCCCCGTTGAAAATATTTTTGGTGCCGGCCGAGCCCCCGTCGAAAATATTTTCTGCGCCGGATGGGCCCCTGTCGATAATTTTTTCGGTGCTGGTTAAGCTCCCATCGAAAATATTTTCGGAGCCAGACGATCTCCCGTCGAAAATATTTTCTGTATCGGCCGAGTTTCCGTCGAAAATATTTTCCGTGCCGGGTGAGAAACCGTCGAAAATCTTTTCGGTGAAGGCCGGGCCCGCGTCAAAAGTATTTTCGGTGCCGACCGGGACCTTGTCGAAAATATTTTCGGTGCCTGCCGAGCCCCCATCGAAAATATTTTCTGTATCGGCCAAGTTTCCGTCGAAAATATTTTCGGTGCCAGGTGAGAAACCGTCGAAAATATTTTCGATGAAGGCCGGGCCCGCGTCAAAAGTATTTTCGGTGCCAACCGGGACCTTGTCGAAAATATTTTCGGTGCCTGCCGAGTCCCCGTTGAAAATATTTTTGGTGCCGGCCGAGCCCCCGTCGAAAATATTTTCTGCGCCGGATGGGCCCCTGTCGATAATTTTTTCGGTGCTGGTTAAGCTCCCATCGAAAATATTTTCGGAGCCAGACGATCTCCCGTCGAAAATATTTTCTGTATCGGCCGAGTTTCCGTCGAAAATATTTTCCGTGCCGGGTGAGAAACCGTCGAAAATCTTTTCGGTGAAGGCCGGGCCCGCGTCAAAAGTATTTTCGGTGCCGACCGGGACCTTGTCGAAAATATTTTCGGTGCCTGCCGAGCCCCTGTCGAAAATATTTTCTGCGCCAGATGGGCCCCCGTCGATAATTTTTTCGGTGCCGGCAGAGATCCCATCGAAAATGTTTTCGGTGCCGGTCGAGCTCCCGTCGAAAATATTTTCTGTATCGGCCGATCCCCCGCCGAAAATATTTTCTGCGCCTGATGGGCCCCCGTCGAAAATTTTTTCGGTGCCGGCCGAACTCCCTTCGAAAATTTTTCCGGTGCCGGCCGAGCTCCCGTCGAAAATATTTTCGGTGCCGGGCGAGCTCCCGTCGAAATTGTTTTCAGTGCCTTCCGAGCTCCAGTCAAAAATATTTTCGGGACTGGCCAACACGCCGTCGAAAATATTTTCGGTGCCGGCTGAGACACTGTCGAAAATATTTTTGGTGCCGGCTGAGCCCCCATCGAAAATATTTTCGGTGCCGTTTGAGGTCCCGTCGAAAATATTTTAGGTACCGGCCGAGCTGCCGTCGAAAATATTTTTGGGACCAGCCAAGCCCCCATCGAAAATATTTTTGACGCCGGCCGAGCCTCCGTCGAAAACATTTTCGGTACCAGCCAAGCTCCCGTCGAAAATATTTTCGGTGCCGGCCGAGCTTCCTTCAAGAATTTTTTCGAAGCTGGCCGAGCCCGCTTCGAAAATATTTTCGGCGGCAGCCAAGTCCCTGTCGAATATTTATTCTGTGCCATCCGAGCTCCCTTCGAAAATTTTTTTCGTGCCAGCCGAACTCCTGTCGAAAATATTTTCGGCGGCGGCCGAGCCCCCATGTAAAATATTTTGAGCACCGGTCGAGGTACTGTTAAAAATAATTTCGGGGCCAGCCGAGCTCCCGTCGAAAATATTTTCGGTGCCGGCCGAGCTTCCTTCAAGAATTTTTTCGAAGCTGGCCGAGCCCGCTTCGAAAATATTTTCGGCGGCAGCCAAGTCCCTGTCGAATATTTATTCTGTGCCGTCCGAGCTCCCTTCGAAAATTTTTTTGGTGCCAGCCGAACTCCTGTCGAAAATATTTTCGGCGGCGGCCGAGCCCCCATGTAAAATATTTTGAGCACCGGTCGAGGTACTGTTAAAAATAATTTCGGGGCCAGCCGAGCTCCCGTCGAAAATATTTTCGGTGCCGGCCGAGTTCCCGTAGAAAATATTTTCTGTATCTGCCGAGCTGCTGTCGAAAATATTTTTGGGACCGGCCGAGCCCCCATCGAAAATGTTTTCCGCGCTGGATGGGCCCCCGTCAAAAATTTTTTTGGTGCTGGCCTAGGTCCCGTCGAAAATATTTTCGGTGCGGGCTGAGCCCCCGTCAAAAATATTTTCGGAGCCGGCTGAGGTCCCTTCGAAAATATTTTCTGTATAGGCCGAGCTGCCATCGAAAATATTTTTGGGACCGGCCAAGCCCCCGTCGAAAATATTTTTGGTGCCTGCCGAGATCCTGTCGAAAATCTTTTGGATGCCAGCCGAGCCTCCGTCGAAAATATTTTCGGAGCCAGCTGAGACACCGTCGAAAATATTTTCGGTGTCGGCTGAGACCCCATCGAAAATATTTTCGGCACCGGTCGAGGTACTGTCGAAAATATTTTCCGGGCCGGCCGAGACCCTGTCGAAAATATTTTTGGCGCCGTCCAAGCTCCCGTCGAAAATATTTTGGATGCCAGCCGAGACTCCGTCGAATATATTTTCAGAGCCAGCTGAGACACCGTCGAAAATATTATCGGTGCCGGCCGAGCTCCCGTCGAAAATATTTTTGGTGCTGGCCGAGCTCCCATCAAAAATATTTTTCGGAGCCGGCCGAGCTCCCGTCGAAAATATTTTCGGTGCCTGCGGAGTCGCCGTCCAAAATATTTTCGGCACCGGTCGAGGTACTGTCGAAAATATTTTCAGGGCCGGCCGAGCTCCCGTCGAAAATATTTTTGATGCCGGCCGAGATTCCGTCGAAAATATTTTCGGTGCCGATCGAGATCCCGTCGAAAATATTTTCACAGCCGGCCGAGCCCCCGTCAAAAATAGTTTTGGCAGCGGCCGAGTCCTCGTCGAAAATTTTTCGGTGCCGGCCGAGCTCCCTTCGAAAATTTTTTTGGTGCCGGCCGAGCTCCCGTTGAAAATATTTTTGGGACCGGCCAACACGCCGTCAAAGATATTTTTGGTGCCGGTTGAGACACTATCAAAAATATTTTTGGTGCCGTCTGAGCCCCCGTCGAAAATATTTTCGGCGCCGTTTGAGGTCCCATCGAAAATATTTTCGGTACCGGCCGAGCTGCCGTCAAAAATATATTTGGAACCGGCCAAGCCCCCGTCGAAAATATTTTCGGTGCCGTGCGAGGTCCCGTCAAAAATATTTTCGGTGCCTGCCGAGTCCCCATCGAAAATATTTTCGGCACCGGTCAAGGTACTGTCGAAAATATTTTCGGGGCCGGCCGAGACCCTGTCGAAAATATTTTCGGTGCCGGCTGGGCCTACGACGATAATATTTTCGGAGCCGGCCGAGCCCCCGTCGAAAATAGTTTCGGCGGCAGCCGAGTCCTCCTCGAAAATTTATTCGGTGCCGGCCGAACTCCCTTCGAAAATTTTTTTGGTGCCGGCTGAGACTCCGTCAAAAATATTTTCGGTGGCGGCCGAGCTCCTGTCGAAAATATTTTCGGTGCCGGCCGAGCTTCCTTCGAAAATTTTTTTGAAGCTGGCCGAGCCCCCGTCGAATATATTTTTGGTGGCAGCCAAGTCCCTGTCGAATATTTATTCGGTGCCGGCCGAGCTCCCTTCGAAAATTGTTTCGGTGCCGGCTGAGACTCCGTCAAAAATATTTTTGGCAGCGGCCGAGTCCCCGTCGAAAATATTTTGGACGCCAGCCAAGCCTCCGTTGAAAATATTTTCAGTGCCGGCCGAGCCCCCGTCGAAAATATTTTCCGCGCCTGATGCGCCCCCGTCGAAAATATTTCCGGTGCCGGCCGAGCCCCCGTTGAAATTATTTTTGGTGCCTGATGGGCCCCCGTCGAAAATATTTTCGGTGCCGGCTGAGACACCGTCGAAAATGTTTTCGGTGCCGGCCGGAAACTTGTCGAAAATATTTTCGGTGCTGGACAAGGTCTCGTCGAAAATATTTTCGGTGCCAGCTGAGACACCGTCGAAAATATTTTCTGTATAGGCCGAGCCTCCGTCGAAAATATTTTCGGTGCCAGGTGAGAAACCATCGAAAATATTTTCAACACCGGTCGAGGTCCTGTTGAAAATATTTTCGGTGCCGGCCGAGCCTCCGTCGAAAACATTTTCAGTACTGGCCGAGCTCCCGTCGAAAACATTTTTGGTGCCGGCTGGGACCACGACGAAAATATTTTCGGAGCCGGCCGAGCCCCCGTCGAAAATAGTTTCGGCAGCAGCAGAGTCCTCGTCGAAAATTTTTTCGGTGCCGGCCGAGCTCCCTTCGAAAATTTTTTTGGTGCCGGCCGAGCTCCCGTTGAAAATATTTTTGGGACCGGCCAACACGCCGTCAAAGATATTTTTGGTGCCGGTTGAGACACTATCAAAAATATTTTTGGTGCCGTCTGAGCCCCCATCGAAAATATTTTCGGCGCCGTTTGAGGTCCCATCGAAAATATTTTCGGTGCTGGCCGAGCTCCCATCAAAAATATTTTTCGGATCTGGCCGAGCTCCCGTCGAAAATATTTTCGGTGCCGGCGGAGTCGCCGTCCAAAATATTTTCGGCACCGGTCGAGGTACTGTCGAAAATATTTTCAGGGCCGGCCGACCTCCTGTCGAAAATATTTTTGATGCCAGCCGAGATCCCGTCTTAAATATTTTCGGAGCTGGCCGAGGAGCCGTTGAAAACATTTTTGGCACCGGCCAACACGCCGTCGAAAATATTTTCGGTGCCGGCCAAGCCGCCCTCGAAAATATTTTCAGCACTGGTCGAGGTACTGTCGAAAATATTTTCGGGGCCAGCTGGAACCTTGCTGAAAATATTTTCGGAGCCGGCCGAGCTCTCGTCGAAAATATTTTTGGTGCCGGCTGAGCTCCCGTCGAAAATGTTTTTGGTGCCAGCCGGCCCCCCATCCAAAATATTTTTGGTGCCGTTCGAGGTCCCGTCGAAAATATTTTCGGTACCGGCCGAGCACTCGTTGAAAACATTTTTGGCACCAGCCAACACGCCCTCGAAATTATTTTCTGTGCCGGCCGAGATTCCGTCGAAAATATTTTCAGAGCCGGCCGGAACCTTGTCAAAAATACTTTTGGTGCCGGCTGAGCTCTCGTCGAAAATAAGTTTGGTGCTGGCTGAGGAGCCATAGAAAATGTTTTCGGTGCCGGTCGAGCTCCCGTGAAAAATATTTTTGGAGCCAGCCGAGCTCCCATCGAAAATCTTTTCAGTGCAGGCCGAGCCCCCGTCGAAAATATTTTCTGTATCGGCCGAGCGGCCGTTGAAAATATTTTCGGTGCCTGCCGAGCCCCCGTTGAAAATATTTTCAGCACCGGTTGAGGTACTGTCGAAAATATTTTCGGTACCGGCCGAGCCTCCATCTAAAATATTTTCTGTATCGGCCGAGCCTCCGTCGAAAATATTTTTGGTGCCAGCCGGAACCTTGTCGAAAATATTTTCGGTACTGGCCGAGCTCTAGTCGAAATTATTTTTGGTGCCCGATTGGCCCCCGTCGAAAATATTTTTGGAGCCGGTCGAGCTCCCTTTGAAAATATTTTCTGTATCATCCGAGACGCCGTCGAAAATATTTTTGGGACCGTCCGAGCCCCCATCGAAAATATTTTCCGCACCAGATGGGCCCCCATCTAAAATATTTCCGGTGCCGGCTGAGCTCCCGTCGAAAATATTTTTGGCACCGGTCGAGGTACTGTCGAAAATATTTTCGGGGCCGGCCGAGCTCCCGTTGAAAATATTTTGGACGCCGGCCGAGACTCCATCGAATATATTTTCGGAGCCGGCTGAGACACCGTCGAAAATATTTTCGGTGCTGGCCGAGCTCCCGTCGAAAATATTTTCGGTGCCGGCTGAGACACCGTCGAAAATATTTTCAGTGCCGGCCGGGCCCCCGTCGAAAATATTTTCGCTGCCAGCCGGAACCTTGTCGAAAATATTTTCGGTGTCGGCCGAGCTGCCGTCGAAAATACTTTTGGGACCGGCCGAGCCCCCGTCGAAAATATTTTCGGTGCTGGCCGAGCTCCCATCAAAAATATTTTTCGGAGCCGGCCGAGCTCCCGTTGAAAATATTTTCGGTGCCGGCCGAGTCGCCGTCGAAAATATTTTCGGCACCGGTCGAGGTACTGTCGAAATTGTTTTCAGTGCCTTCTGACCTCCAGTTGAAAATACTTTTGGGAACAGCCAACACGCCGTCAAAACTATTTTCGGGGCTGGCTGAGACACCATCGAAAATATTTTCGGTGCTGGCTGAGCCCCCGTCAAAAATATTTTTGGTGCCGTTCGAGGTCCCGTCAAAAAAATTTTCGGTGCCGGCTGAGAAACCGTCGAAAATATTTTTGGGGCCAGCCGAGCTCCCGTCAAAAATATTTTCTGTATCGTCCGAGCCGCCGTCGAAAATATTTTCAGTGCCGGCCGAGCTCCCATTGAAAATTTTTTCGGTACCAGCTGAGCCTCCGTCGAAAATATTTTCAGCACCGGTCAAGGTACTGTCGAAAATATTTTCGGTGCCGGCCAAGCCTCTGTCTAAAATATTTTCTGTATCGGCCGAGCTGCAGTCGAAAATATTTTTGGGAGCGGCCGAGCTCCCGTCGAAAATATTTTGGACGCCGGCCAAGCATCCGTCGAAAATATTTTCGGTGCCGGCTGAGCCCCCGTCAAAAATATTTTCGGTGCCGGATTGGCCCCCGTCGAAAATATTTTCGGGGCTGGCCAAGCTCCCGTCGAAAATATTTTGGACGCCGGCCGAGACTCTGTCAAAAATATTTTCGGTGCTGGCTGAGACACCATCGAAAATATTTTCGGTGCCGGCCGAGCTCTCATCGAAAATATTTTTGGTGCCGGCTGAGGTCCCGTCGAAACTGTTTTCGGTGCCGGTCGAGCTCCCATCGAAAACATTTTCAGAGCCGTCCGAGCTCCGGTCGAAAATATTTTCTGTATCGGCCGAGCTGCAGTCGAAAATATTTTTGGGACTGGCCGAGCCCCCGTTGAAAATATTTTCGGTGCTGGCCAGGCCCCCGTCGAAAATATTTTCGGCGCCGTCCGAGCCCCCATTGAAAATATTTTCGGTGCCGGCCGAGATCCTGTCGAAAATATTTTCGGCGCCGGCCGGGCCCCCGTCGAAAATATTTTCGGTGTCGACCGAGCTCCCATCAAAAATATATTCGGAGCCGGCTGAGCTCCCGTCGAAAATATTTTTGGAGCCAGCCGAGCTCCCGTTGAAAATATTTTCGGCACTGGTCGAGGTACTATCGAAAATATTTTCAGGGCTGGCCGAGCTCCCGTCGAAAATATTTTTGGCGCCGTTCGAGGTCCCGTTGAAAATATTTTCGGTGCCGGCTGAGCCCCTGTCTAAAATATTGTCGGAACTGTCCGAGCTCACGTCGAAAATATTTTCGGTGCCGACCGAGCCGCCATCGAAAATATTTTCGGTGCCGTCCGAGCTCCCGTCGAAAATATTTTCGGTGCCGGCCGAGCTCCCGTCGAAAAGATTTTGGACGCCGGCCGAGCCTCCGTCGAAAATATTTTCTGTGCCCGCCCGGCCCCCGTCGACTATATTTTCCACGCTGGATGGGCCCCCGTCGAAAATATTTTTGGCGCCGTTCGTGGTCAAGTCGAAAATATTTTCGGTGCCAGCTGAGACACCATCGAAAATATTTTCGGTGCTGGCCAGCCCGCCGTCGAAAATATTTTCGGAGCCGGCCGAGCTCCCGTCGAAAATATTTTCGGTGCCGGCCAAGCTCCCATCGAAAATATTTTTGGTGCCAGCTGAGGTCCCGTCGAAAATGTTTTCGGTGCCGGTCGAGCTCCCGTCGAAAATATTTTCGGTGCCGGCCGGAACCTTGTCGAAAATACTTTCGGAGCCGTCCGAGCCCCCGTCGAAAATATTTTCTGTATCGGACAAGCTGCCGTCGAAAATATTTTCGGGGCCAGCCAAGCTCCCATCGAAAATATTTTTGACACCGGCCGAGCCTCCGTCGAAAATATTTTCGGTGCAGGCCGGAACCTTGTCAAAAATATTTGCGGTGCCGGCCGAGCTCTCGTCAAAAATATTCTTGGTGCCGGCTGAGGTCCCGTCGAAAATGTTTTCGGTGCCGGTCAAGCTCCCATCGAAAACATTTTCGGAGCCGTCCGAGCTCCGGTCGAGAATATTTTCTGTATCGGCCGAGCTGCCGTCGAAAATATTTTTGGGACTGGCCAAGCCCCCGTCGAAAATATTTTCCACGCCTGATGGGCCCCCGTTGAAAATATTTTCGGTGCCGGCCGAGCCAAAGTTGAAATTTTTTTCAGTACCGGCCGAGCCCCCTTCGGAAATATTTTCGGTGTTGGCTGAGCCCCCATCAAAAATATTTTCGGTGCTGGCTGAGCCCCCGTCGAAAATATTTTAGGTGCCGGCCAAGACCCCATTGAAAATATTTTCGGCGCTGGCCGAGCCCCTGGTGAAAATATTTTCACTGCCAGTCGAGGTCCCTTCAAAAATATTTTCGGCGCCGGCCGAGCCCCCTTCGAAAATATTTTCTGTGCCGGCTGAACTCCCGTCAAAAATATTTTAGGTGCCTGCCAAGCCCCGTTTGGAATTTTTTTCAGTGCCGTGCTTGGCCGGCACCGAAAAGAATTTCTAACGGGGCTTGGCCGGCACCTAAAATATTTACAACGGCACCTCGGCCGGCAGCGAAAATATTTTCCAAGGGGGCTCAGCCGGCGCTGAAAATATTTTTGACTGGGGCTCGTCCGGGGCTGAAAATATTTTCAACGGGGTCTCAGCCAGCTCCGAAAATATTGTCAAAGGGGGCTCGGCTGGCACCAAAAATATTTTTGAGGCGGTCTCGGCCGGCGCCAACAATATTTTCGATTGGAGCTTGGCGGGTACCGAAAATATTTCCGACAGGGGCTCGGCCGGCACAAAAAAAGTTTCGATGGGGGCTCGGCCGGCGCTGAAAATATTTTTGAAGGGGGCTCAGACGGCACCGAAAATATTTTAGACGGGCGTTTGGCCGGCACCGAAAATATTTTCAACGGGGTTCGTCTGGCACCTAAAATATTTTCGACGGGAGCTCGGCCGGCACGAAAAATATTTTCGAAGTGGGCTCGGTCAGCACCGAAAATATTTTCGATGGGGGCTCGGCTGGCACCGAAAATATTTTCAACGGGGGCTCAAGAGGCACCAGAAAAATTTTTCAACAGGGGCTCAGCCGGTATCGAAAATATTTTCAGCGGGGGCTCAGCCGGCACCAAAAATATTTTCGATGTGGGCTCGGACGGCACCAAAAATATTTTTGAATGGGGCTCGGCAGGCACCTAAAATATTTTTGACGGGGGTTTGGCCGGCACCAAAAAAAATTTTGAACAGGGCTCGGTTGGCACCTAAAGAATTTTCGACTTGGGCATGTCCAGCGCCGAAAAAAATTTCGACGGCGGCTCGGCCGGCACCGAAAATATTTTCGACGGGGGCTTGACCGGCACCAGAAAAAATTTTCAACGGGAGCTCATCCGGTATCGAAAAAATTTTCGGTGGGGGCTCGGCCGGCGCCAAAAATATTTGCGACGGGGGCTCGGGCAGCGCCGTAAAAAATTACAGCTGGGGCTCTGCCAGCGCCGAAAATATTTTTGAGGGGGACTCAGCTGGCACCAAAAAAAATTTCGATGGGGGCTCAGCCGGCAGCTAAAATATTTTAGATGGGAGCTCGGTTGGAACCAAAAATATTTTCAACGGGGGCTCGGCCGGTGCCGAAAATATTTTCGACGGGGCATCGTCCGGAACCAAAAATATTTTCGATGGGGACTCGGCCGGCACTGAAAATATTTTTGACCTGCGCTCAGGCGGTGCCGAAAATATTTTCGACGGGGGCTCGGCCGGCACCGAAAATATTTCTGAAGGGGTCTCAGCCAGCACCGAAAACATTTTCGACTGGGGCTCAGCCAGCACTGAGAAAATTTTCGGCGAGGGCTCGGCCGGCACCGAAAATATTTTCAAAGGGAGATCTGTTGGTGCCGAAAATATTTTCGAAGGGGGCTTGACCAGCACCTAAATTATTTTCGGTGAGAGCTCGTCCGGCACCGAAAAAATTTCGAACCGGGCTCAGACCACACCTAAAATATTTTCAATGAGAGCTCGGCCGTCATCGAAAATATTTTCGACAGGGGTTCAGCTGGCACTGAAAATATTATCTATCTGTATTCGACAGGCACCGAAAATATTTTCGAAGGGGGCTTGGCCGACACTGAAAATATTTTCGACCTGCTCTCGGGTGCTGCCAAAAATATTTTCGACGGGGGCTCGGCCGGCGCCGAAAATATTTTCGACCTGCGCTCAGCCGGCACCGAAAATATTTTCCATGGGGGTTCGGCCGGCACCGAAAATATTTTCGATGGCGCTCAGCCAGAACCGAGAATATTTTCGATGGGGCTCGGCTGGCACCGAAAATATTTTCGACGGGAGGTCGGTCAAAACCCGAAAAAATTTTGAACGGGGCTCGGCCCACACCTAAAATATTTTCGAAGGGATGTCAGCCAGCATCGAAAATATTTTCGACGGGGGCTCGGCCGGTGCTGAAAATATTTTCTATGGGGCTCGGCCGGCACTGAAAATATTTTCCACGGGGGTTGGCGGGCATCAAAATTATTTTCAAAGGGGGCTCAGCCGGCACCAAAAATATATTGGGCAGGGGCTCAGCCAGCACCAAAAATATTTTCGACTGGGGATCGGCTGGCACCGAAAAAAATTTCGACGGGGGTCGGCCGGCACCGAAAATATTTTTGAAGGGGGCTCGGCCAGCACCGAAAAAAATTTCGACGGGGGTCGGTCGGCACCGAAAATATTTTTGAAGGGGACTTGGCCAGCACCAAAAAAAATTTCGACTTGGGCTCAGACGGCACCTAAAATATTTTCAACGGAGGCTTGGCTGGTCCCAAAAATATTTTCAAGGGCATCTCGGCCGGTCCCAAAAATATTTTCGACGGTAGCTCAGCCGGCACTGAAAATATTTTCGATGGGAGCTTGACCGGCGCCAAAAATATTTTCGATGGGTGCTTGGCCGGCGCCAAAAATATTTTCGATGGGGGCTCGTCCGGCACCAAAAATATTTTCGAAGGGGGCTCGGCTGGACAAAAAATATTTTCGACGGCAGCTCGGCCAGTCCCAAAAATATTTTCGAAGGGGGCTCAGCCTGCACAGAAAAAAATTTCAACTTGGGCTTGGCCGGCACACAAAATATTTTTAACGGGAGCTCGGCCGGCACCGAAAAAAATTTCGACGGGGGCTCGACCGGCACCGAAAACATTTTCAAAGGGGGCTCGGCCGGCACCTAAAATATTTTCGATGGGGGCTTGGTTGGCACCGAAAATATTTTCGACCGGGGCTCGGCCGGTGAGGAAAATATCTTCAACGGGGGCTAGGCCAGCACCGAAAAAAATTTCTATGGGCGTTCAGCCAGCACCAGAAATATTTTCGATGGAGGCTAGGCCGGCGCCGAAAATATTTTCAACGGTGGATCGTCCAGCATCAAAAAAAATTTCGATGGGGTCTCTTCCGGCACCGAAAATATTTTCGGCGAGGGCTTGCCCAGCACTGAAAATATTATCGAAGGGAGCTCGGTCGGTGCCGAAAATATTTTTGAAGGGGGCTTGGCCGGCACCTAAATTATTTTCGACGCGAGCACGGCCGGCGCCGAAAAAATTTTCAATGGGGGTTCAGTCAGCACCGAAAAAAATTTCGAACAAGGCTTGGCCCACACCTAAAATATTTTCGACGGGGGCTCGGCTGGCACCGAAAATATTTTCAACCTGTATTCGACAGGCACCGAAAATATTTTCGACGGGGGCTCGGCCGGCGCCGAAAATATTTTCGACGGGGCTCGGCCGGCACAGAAAATATTTTCCAGGGGGGTTGGCCGGCATCAAAATTATTTTCAAAGGGGGCTTGGCCGGCACCAAAAAAACATTCAACAGGGGCTTGGCCACACCAAAAATATTTTCGACTGGGGATCGGCCGGCACCGAAAAAGATTTCGACGGGGGCTCGGACGGCACTGAAAATATTTTCGAAAGGGGTTCGGCCGGCGCCAAAAATATTTTCAACCTGCACTCAGCCGGCGACGAAAATATTTTCAACGGGGGGTCCGCCGGCACTGCAAAAAATTTCGACAGGGGATTGGTCGGCACATAAAATATTTTCGACGGGGCCTCAGCCGGCACCGAAAAACATTTTGAACAGGGGCTCGGCCGGTCAAATAATATTTTCAATGGGAGCTCGGTCAGTCCCAACAATATTTTCGGCGGGACCTCGGCAGGCACCGAAAATATTTCGACGGGGGATCGGCCATCGCTAAAAATATTTTCGACGGGGGCTCAGTCAGACCCGAAAATAATTTCGACGGGGGTCGGCCGGTGCCGAAAATATTTTCGACGGGGGCTCGGCTGGTATCAAAAATATTTCCGAAGGGTGCTTGGCTGGCACCGAAAATATTTTCGAAGGTGGCTTGGCCGGCACCGAACATAGTTTTGAAGAGGGCTCAGCCGGCACCGAAAATATTTTTGATGGGGGCCCAGTCAGCACCGAAATAAATTTCGATGGGGGCTAGGCAGGCACCGAAAATATTTTCGAGGGGGTTTGTCTGGCACTGATAATACTTTCGAAAGGGCCTCGGCCGGCACCGAAAAAATTTCAACTTGGGCTCGGCCGGAACCGAAAATATTTTCAACGGGGTCTCGGCCGGCAGCAAAAATATTTTCGACGGGGCCTCGGCCGGCACCGAAAATATTTTCAATGGGAGCTTGGCCGGCACTGAAAATAGTTTCGATGTTCGCTCAGCCGGCACCGAAAACATTTTTGACGGGGGCTCGGCCGGCATAGAAAATATTTTCAACGGGGTCTCGGCAGGAACCAAAAATATTTTCGAAGGGGGCTCGACTGGTACAGAAAATATTTTCGACGGAGGCTCGGTCGGCACTGAAAATATTTTCTATGGGGGCTCGGTTGGCACAGAAAATATTTTCGAAGGGGGCTCGGCCACCGCCAAAAATATTTCCGAAGGGGGCTCGGCCTGCACCGAAAAAATTTCGGCTTGGGTTCGGCCGGCACATAAAATATTTTTAACGGGAGCTAGGTTGGCACCGAAAAAGTTTCGGCTTGGGTTCGGCCGGCACATAAAATATTTTTAACGGGAGCTAGGTTGGCACCGAAAAAAATTTCGATGGGGGCTCGGCCGGCACTGAAAAAAATTTCGACTTGGGCTCGGCCGGCACCGAAAATATTTTCGAAGGGGGCTCGGCAGGCACTGAAAAAAATTTCGAACGCGGGCTCAGCCGGTCAAAAAATATTTTCGACGGGGGCTCGGCCGGCACCTAAAATATTTTTGACGGGGGCTCAGCCGGCACTGAAAATAGTTTCGACAGTCGCTCAGCCGGCACCGAAAACATTTTCGATGGGCGCTTGGCCGGCATAGAAAATATTTTTGACAGGGTCTCGGCACGAACCGAAAATATTTTCGAAGGGGGCTCGGCTGGTACAGAAAATATTTTCGACGGGGGCTCGGCCGGCACTGAAAATATTTTCGATGGGGCCTCGGCTGGCACCAAAAATATTTTCAACGGCAGCTCGGCCGGCACCGAAAACATTTTCGACGGGGGCTCAGCCAGCACCTAAAAAATTTTCGTTGGGTGCTCGGCCGGCACCGAAAATATTTTTGATGGGGGCTCGGCCAGCACCAAAAATATTTTCAAAGGGGGCTTGGCTGGCACCGAAAAATCTTTCGACAGGGGCTCGGCAGGAACCGAAAATATTTTCAACAGGGGCTCGGCCGGTGCCGAAAATATTTTCGAAGGGGGCTCGGCTGGAACGGACAATTTTTTCAATGGGGTCTCGGCAGCACCGAAAATATTTTCGACGGGGGCTCGGTCGGCACTGAAAATATTTTCTATGGGGGCTCGGCTGGCACCGAAAATATTTTTGAAGGGGGCTCTGTTGGCACCAAAAACATTTTCGACGGGAGCTCGACCGGCATAGAAAATATTTTCGAAGGGGGCTCTGCCACCGCCAAAAATTTTTCCGAAGGGGGCTCAGCCGGCACTGAAAAAAATTTCGACGGGAGCTTGGCCAGCACGAAAATATTTTCGACAGTGGCTCAGCCGGCACCAAAAAAAATTTCAACAGGGGCTCGGCTGGCACCGAGAATATTTTCGAAGGGGCTCGGCCGCACCGAAAACATTTTCGACGGGAGCTCGACCGGCACCGAAAATATTTTCAATGGGGGCTCAGTTGTCACCTAAAATATTTTTGATGGGAGCTCGGTAGGCACCGAAAATATTTTCGAAGGGGGCTCAGCCACCGCGAAAAATATTTCCGAAGGGGGTTCGGCCGGCACCGAAAAAAATTTCGACGGTGGCTCAGCCGGCACCAAAAACATTTTCGACGGGGGCTCGACCGGCATAGAAAACTTTTTCAAAGGCGTCTTGGTGGCACCGAAAATATTTTCGACGGGGGCTCGGTCGGCACGGAAAATATTTTCTATGGGGGCTCGGTTGGCACTGAAAATATTTTCGAAGGGGGCTCGGCTGGCACCTAAAATATTTTCGATGGGAGCTTGGACGTCACCGAAAATACTTTCGATGGTCGCTCAGCCGGCAGCGAAAACATTTTAGACAGGGGCTCGGCCGGCATAGAAATTATTTTCGACAGGGTCTCGGCAGGAACCAAAAATACTTTTGAAGGGGGCTCGGCTGGTACAGAAAACATTTTCAACGGCAGATTGGCCGGCACCAAAAATATTTTCGACCTGCTCTCGGGCGGTGCCGAGAATATTTCCGACGGGGACTAGGCCAGCACCGAAAATATTTTCGACGGGATGTCAGCCATCATCGAAAACATTTTCAAATTGGGCTCGGCCGGCACCTAAAATATTTTCGATGGGGGCTCGTCCGGCATAGAAAATATTTTCGACAGGGTCTCGGCAGGAACTGAAAATATTTTTGACGGGGGCTCAGCTGGCACCAAAAATACTTCCGAAGGGGCCTGGACGGCACCGAAAAAATTTCCATTTGGGCTCGGACAGCACCTAAAATATTTTCGACGGGAGCTTGGTCGGCACCAAAAATGTTTCCGAAGGGTGCTCAGCTGGCACCGAAAATATTTTTGATGGGGGCTCAGCAGGAACCAGTAATAATTTCTACAGGGGCTCGACCGGCGCCGAAAACACTTTCGAGGGGTCTTGGCCAGCACCTAAAATGTTTTCGACGGGAGCTCAGCCGGCACCGAAAAAATTTCAAACGCGGGCTCAGCCGGTCAAAAAATATTTTCGACGGGACATCGGTCGGCACCTAAAATATTTCCGACGGGAGCTCGCTCGGCACCGAAAAAGATTTTGACGGGGGCTCGGCCGGCAATGAAAATATTTTCAAAGGGGGCTCGGCCGGCACCTAAAATATTTTCGATGGGGGCTCGTCCGGTACCGAAAATATTTTCGACAGGGGCTCGGACGGCACCTAAAATATTTTCGACGGGAGCTCAGCCGGCACCGAAAAAAATTTCGAACGCGGGCTCAGCTGGTCAAAAAATATTTTTGACGGGACCTCGGCCGGCAGCGAAAATATTTTCGGTGGGGGCTCGTCCGGCACCTAAAATATTTTTGATGGGAGCTTGGCCGGAACCAAAAATAGTTTCAACGGTCACTCAGCCGTCACCGAAAACATTTTCGACGGGGGCTCGACCGGCATAGAAAATATTTTCGACAGGGTCTCGGCAGGAACCGAAAATATTTTTGACAGGGACTTGGCTGGCACCGAACATAGTTTTGAAGGGGGCTCGGCTGGCACCGAAAATATTTTTGATGGGGGCTCGGCAGGAACCAGAAATATTTTCTACAGGGGCTCGACCGGTGCCGAGAACACTTTCGAGGGGTCTTGGCCGGCACCTAAAATATTTTCGACAGGAGCTCAGCCGGCACCGAAAAAAATTTCGATGGGGGCTCGGCAGGCACTGAAAATATTTTTGAGGGGGCTCGTCCGACACTGAAAATATTTCCGAAGGGGCCTCGGCCGGCACCGAAAAAAATTTTGACTTGGGCTCGTCCGGCACCGAAAATATTTTCGAAGGGGGCTCAGCAGGCACTGAAAATATTTTCGACAAGGGCTCGGATGGCACCGAAAATATTTTCGACGTGACCTCGGCCGGCGCCGAAAATATTTTCGACGGGGGCTCGGAAGGCACCGAAAAAAATTTCGACTTGGGCTCGGACAGCACCTAAATTATTTTCAACGGGATCTTGGTTGACACTGAAAATATTGTCAAAGGGGGCTCAGACAGCACCGAAAAATTTTCAGCTTGGGCTCGGCCGGCACATAAAATATTTTTGATGGGAGCTTGGTAGGCATCGAAAATATGTCCAAAGGGGGCGCGGCCGGCACCGAAAAAAATTTCGGCTTGGGCTCGGCCGGCACCTAAAATATTTTCGACGGGATCTTGGCCGGCACCGAAAAAAATTTCGAACGCGTGCTCAGCCGGTCAAAAAATGTTTTCGACGGGATGTCGTCCGGCATAGAAAATATTTTTGACGGGGCCTCGGCAGGAACCGAAAATATTTTCAACGGGGGCTCGGCTGGCACCAAAAATATTTTCGACGGGAGCTTGGTCAGTATCGAAAAAAATTTCAACTTCGGTTTGGCCGGCACATAAAATATTTTTGACGGGAGCTAGGTTGGCACCGAAAATATTTTTGACGAGAGCTTGGCCGGCACCGAAAATATTTTCGACAAGGTTCCGGCCGGCACCGAAAATATTTTCAACGGGGGCCCGTCCGGCACCGAAAATATTTTCGATGGTGTCTCAGCCGGCACCGAAAATATTTTCGACGGAGGCTCGGCCGATCCCAAAAGTATTTTCGACGGCAGGTCGGCCGGTCCCAAACATTTTCGATGATAGCTTGGCTGGTACTGAAAATATTTTTGATGGGATCTCGGCCGGCGCCGAAAATATTTTCGACGGGAGCTTGGATGGCACCAAAAATATTTCCGAAGGGGGCTCGCTCGGCACCGAAAAAAATTTTGACGGGAGCTTGGCCGGCACCGAAAATGCTTTCTACGGTGGCTCAGCCGGCACCAAAAACATTTTTGACGGGGGCTTGACTGGCATAGAAAATATTTTCGACGGGGTCTCATCAGGAACCGAAAATATTTTCGAAGAGGGGTCGGCCGGTGAGGAAAATATTTTCAAAGGGGGCGCGGCCAGCACCTAAAATAATTTCTACGGGCGTTCGGCCAGCACCAAAAATATTTTCGAAGGGGGCTCAGCAGGCACCGAAAATATTTTCGACTGGGGCTCGGCCGGCACCGAAAATATTTTCGACGGGGCGTTGGCTGGCACCAAAAATATTTTCGACAGGAGCTTGGTCAGTATTGAAAATATTTTCGACGGGGGCTCAGCTGGCGCCAAAAATATTTTCGAAGGGGGCTTGGCCAGTGCCAAAAATATTTTCGATGGGGGCTCATCCGGCACCGAAAATATTTTCAAAGGGGGCTCGGCCGGCACTGAAAAAAATTTCGACTTCGGCTTCGCCGGCACATAAAATATTTTCAACGGGAGCTCGGTCGGCACCGAAAAAAATTTCGATGGGGGCTCAGCTGGCACCGAAAATATTTTCGAAGGGGGGTCAGCAGGCACTGAAAATATTTTCGACGGGGGCTCGTCCGGCACCTAAAATATTTTCGACTTGGGCTCGGCTGGCACCGAAAATACTTCTGAAGGGGCCCGGACGGCACCAAAAAAATTTCAGTTTGGGCTCAGACAGCACCTAATATATTTTCAACGGGAGCTTGGTCGGCACCAAAAATATTTCCGAAGGGGGCTCGGCCAGCACCGAAATAAATTTCGAACGCGGGCTCAGCCGGTCAAAAAATATTTTCCATGGGGGCTCGGCTGGCACCGAAAATATTTCCGAAGGGGGCTCAGACCGCACCGAAAAAAATTTCAATGGTGGTTGGTCCAGCACCGAAAATATTTTCGAAAGGGGCTCGACCAGCACCGAAAATATTTTCGACGGAGGCTTGGCCGATCCCGAAAATATTTTCGACGGAGGCTTGGCCGATCCCAAAAGTATTTTCGACGGCAGGTCGGCCGGTCCCAAACATATTTTCCACGATAGCTTGGCTGGTACTGAAAATATTTTTGATGGGATCTCGGCCGGCGCCAAAAATATTTTTGACGAGAGCTTGGATGGCACCAAAAATATTTTCGACAGAGGCTTGGGCGGTCCCAAAAATTTTTTCGAGGGCATCTCATCCGGTCCCAAAAATATTTTCGACAGGGGCTCGGCCGGTCAAAAAACATTTTCGCCGGGAGCTCGGTAGGTCCCAAAAATATTTTCAACAGGACCTCGGCCGGCACCGAAACTATTTTCGATGGGGACTCGGCCGCCACCGAAAATATTTTCGACGGGGGCTCGGCCAGCGCCGAAAATATTTTCAACGAAGGCTCAGCCGGAACCGAAGATATTTTTGACGGGGCCTTGGCCGGCGCTGAAAATATTTTTCACGGGGGCTCAGCCAGCACCGAAAAATTTTTCGATGGGGTCTCGGCAGCGCCGAAAATATTTTCGACGGGGGCTTGGCCGGCATAGAATATATTTTCGACAGGAGCTCGGCAGGAACCTAAAATATATTCGAAGCGGGCTCGGCCGCCGCCGAAAATATTTTCGACTTGGGCTCGGCCGGCACCTAAAATATTTTCGACGGGAGTTCAGTCGGCACTGAAAATATTTTCGAGGGGGACTCGGCCGGCACCAAAAAAAATTTCGACAGGGGTTCGGCAGGTGCAGAAAATATTTTTGACGGTGGCTCAGCCGGCACTGGAAAAAATTTCGACTGGGGCTTGGCTGGTGCCGAAAATATTTTCGACGGGGGCTCGGCTGGCATCGAAAATATTATCGACAGGGGCTCAGCCGGCACCTAAAATATTTTCGAAGGGGGCTTGGATGGTCAAAAAACAGTTTTGACACATCTCGGCCGGTCCCAAAATTATTTTCAACGGGAGCTCGGCCGGCAATGAAAATATTTTCGACGCGGGATCGTCCGGCTCTGAAAATATTTTCAAGGGTAGTCGTCCGGCACCGAAAAAAATTTCAACGGGGACTAGGCGGGCACCGAAAATATGTTCGACGGGGGCTCGGCGGGCACCGAAAAAAATTTCAACAAGGGTTCGGCCGGCACCAAAAATATTTTCGACAGGGGCTCGGCCGGCACCGAAAAAAATTTCGAATGGGGATCAGCCGGCACCTAAAATATTTACGACGGGAGCTCTGTTGGAACCGAAAATATTTTCGACGGGTGCTCAGCCCGCGCCAAAAATATTTTCAATGGGGGCTCGGCCGGCACCGAAAATATTTTAAACGGGGCTTTGGCCGGCACCAAAAATATTTTCGACGGGGGCTTGGCTGGCACCGAAAGATATTTGACGGGGTCTCGGCCGGCCCCGAAAATATTTTCGACGGGGGCTCGGCCGGCACTGAAAATATTTTCAATGGGGGCTCGGCCGGCACCGAAAATATTATCGACGGAAGCTGTGTGGGAACCAAAAATATTTTCGATGGGGGTTCAGCGGGCACCGAAAATATTTTAAACGGGGGCTCGTCCAGCACCTAAAATATTTTTGAAGGCAGCTCGGCCGGCACCAAAAATATTTTCATCAGGTGCTCGGCTGGAACCGAAAATATTTTCGACGGGGGCTCGGCCGGCACTGAAAATATTTTCTATTGGAGTTCGGCCGGTACCGAAAATATTTCCGAAGGGGGTTCGGCCAGCACCGAAAAAAATTTCTATGGGGGCTCAGCCAGCACCGAAAATATTTTTGCCAGGGCCTCGGCTGGCGCCGAAAATATTTTCAACGGGGGCTCAGCCGGGGCCGAAAATATTTTCAACGGGGGCTTGGCCAGCGCCAAAAATATTTTTGACGGGGGCTCGGCCGGCACTGAAAATATTTGCGACAGGCACTCATGCAGCACTGAAAATATTTCCGAAGGGGGCTCAGCCGGCACCGTAAAAAATTTCGACTTGGGCTCGGCCGGCACCTAAAATATTTTCCACAGGAGCTCGGTCGGCACCAAAAATATTTTCTATGGGGGTTCGGCCGGAACCAAAAATATTCTTGATTGGGGCTCGGCCGGCAACGAAAATATTTTCGACAGGGGATTGGCTGGCATAGAAAATATTTTCGAAGGGGGCTTGGCCGGCACATAAAATATTTTCAAAGGGAGCTCATTCGCACCGAAAAAAATTTCGAACGGGGCTCGGCAGGCACCTAAAATATTTTCGACCGGAGCTCAGCCGGCACCGAAAATATTTTCAATGGGGTCTCGGCCGGCGCCGAAAATATTTTCGAAGGGGGCTCTGCCGGCATAGCAAATATTTTTGACGGGGGCTCGTCCGGCACCGAAAAAATTTTCGAAATGGGCTCGGCCGGCATAGAAAATCATTTCGACGGTGGCTTGGCAGGAACCGAAAATATATACGACGGGGGCTCGGCTGGCAACGAAAATAAATTCGACGGGGGCTCGGCCGGCATAGAAAATATTTTCAACGGGGGCTCGGCCGGCACCAAAAAATTTTCGAAGGGGGCTCGGCCGGCACCGAAAAAAAATTCGAAAGGGGCTCCGCAGGCACCTAAAATATTTTTGACAGGAGCTCGGCAGGAACCGAAAATATTTTTGACAGGGGCTCGTCCGGCACCGAAAATATTTTTGACAGGTGCTCGGCCAGCACCGAAAATATTTCCGAAGGGGGCTCAGCCGGCACCGTAAGAAATTTCGACTTGGACTCAGCCGGCACCTAAAATATATTCGACAGGAGCTCCGTCAGCACCGAAAATATTTTCGACGAGGGCTCGGCAGGCGCCGAAAATATTTTCGACGGGGGCTCGGCCAGTACCTAAAATATTTTCGACGGGAGCTCGGTCGGCACCGAAAACATTTTCAATGGGGTCTCGGATGGCGCCGAAAACATTTTTGACCAGGGCTCAGCCGGCGTGAAAAACATTTTCAACGGGGGCTCGGCCGGTACCGAAAATATTTTTGACTGCGGCTCGGCTGGCATAGAAAATAATTTCGATGGTAGCTTGGCAGGAACCGAAAATATATACGGCGGGGGCTCAGCCGGCACCGAAAATAATTTCGACGGGGTCTCGGCCGGCATAAAAAATATTTTCAATGGGAGCTCGGCCGGCACCAAAAAATTTTCGAAGGGGGCTCGGCCGGCACCGAAAAAAAATTCGAAAGGGGCTCCGCAGGCACCTAAAATATTTTTGACAGGAGCTCGGCAGGAACCGAAAATATTTTTGACAGGGGCTCGTCCGGCACCGAAAATATTTTTGACAGGTGCTCGGCCAGCACCGAAAATATTTCCGAAGGGGGCTCAGCCGGCACCGTAAGAAATTTCGACTTGGACTCAGCCGGCACCTAAAATATATTCGACAGGAGCTCCGTCAGCACCGAAAATATTTTCGACGAGGGCTCGGCAGGCGCCGAAAATATTTTCGACGGGGGCTCGGCCAGTACCTAAAATATTTTCGACGGGAGCTCGGTCGGCACCGAAAACATTTTCAATGGGGTCTCGGATGGCGCCGAAAACATTTTTGACCAGGGCTCAGCCGGCGTGAAAAACATTTTCAACGGGGGCTCGGCCGGTACCGAAAATATTTTTGACTGCGGCTCGGCTGGCATAGAAAATAATTTCGATGGTAGCTTGGCAGGAACCGAAAATATATACGGCGGGGGCTCAGCCGGCACCGAAAATAATTTCGACGGGGTCTCGGCCGGCATAAAAAATATTTTCAATGGGAGCTCGGCAGGCATCGAAAAAATTTTCGAAGGGGGCTTGGCCGGCACCGAAAAAAATTCGAAATGGGCTCGGCAGGCACCTAAAATATTTTTGACAGGAGCTTGGCCAGCACCGATAAAAATTTTGCCGGGGGCTCTGCCAGCACAGAAAATATTTTCAACAGAGGCTCGGCCTGCGCCGAAAATATTTTTGTCGGGGACTCGGCAGGCACTGAAAAAAATTTCGACTGCGGCTCGGTTGGCACCTAAAATATTTTCGAAGGGAGCTCGGTTGGCACAGAAAAAAATTTCGACTGTGTCTCAGCCGGCACCGAAAATATTTTCTATGGGAGTTCGGCCGGCACCGAAAATATTTTCTATGGGAGTTCAGCCGGAACCGAAAATATTTTCGATTGGGGCTCGGCCGGCACGTAAAATATTTTCGAAGGGAGCTCATTCGCACCGAAAAAAATTTCGAACGGGGCTCGGCAGGCACCTAAAATAATTTCGACAGGAGCTCGGCCGGCACTGAAAATATTTTCAATGGGGTCTCGGCCGGTGCCGAAAATATTTTCGACAGGGGCTCGGCTGGCACCGAAAACATTTTCGACCAGGGCTCAGCAGGCATGAAAAATATTTTCGATGGGGTCTCAGCGGCACAGAAAATATTTTTGACGGGGGCTCGGCCAGCACCGAAAATATTTTCGACGGTGGCTCTTCCACCGCCGAAAATATTTTCGAAGGGGGCTCAGCAGGCATGGAAAAAATTTTCGAAGGGGGCTTGGCCGGAACCAAAAATTTTTTCAACGGGGTCTCGGTGGCGCCGAAAATATTTTCAACGGGGGCTCGGCCGGCACCGAAAATATTTTCGACGGGGGCTCGGCCCGCGCCAAAAATATTTTTGACTGTGGATCGGCCGGCATAGAAAATATTTTCGACGGTTGCTTGGCAGGAACCAAAAATATATACGATGGGGTCTCGGCCGGCACCGAAAATAATTTCGACGCGGGCTCGGCCGGCATAGAAAATATTTTCGATGGGGGCTCGGCCGGCACGGAAAAAATTTTCGAAGGGGGCTCAGCCGGCACCGAAAAAAATTCAAAATGGGCTCGGCAGGCACCTAAAATATTTTTGACAGGAGCTCGGCCGGCACCGAAAATATTTTTGATGGTGGCTCGGCCAGCACTGAAAATATTTTTGACAGGCCTCGGCTGGCACCCAAAATTTTCGATGGGGACTTGGACGGCACTGAAAAAATTTCTAATGAGCCTAGGCCGGCATCTAAAATATTTTAAATGGGGGCTCAGCCACCGCTGAAAATATTTTCGGACGGGGCTTGGCTGGCACTGAAAAAATTACGACTGGGGCTTGGCCGGTACCGAAAATATTTTCAATGGTGGCTCGGCCGGCACCTACAATATTTTCGAAGGGAGCTCGGTCAGCACCGAAAAAAATTTCGAATGGGGCTCGGGAGGCACATAAAATATTTTCAACGGGTGCTCGGTCAGCACCGAAAATATTTTCGACAGGGGCTCGGCCAGCATAGAAAATATTTGTGATGGGGGCTCCGCAGGATCCGAAAATATTTTCAATGGGGGCTCGGCCTGTCCCAAAAATATTTTTGAGGGGAATCCGCCGGCACTAAAAATATTTTCAACGGGAGCTCAGTCGGCACCGAAAATATTTTCTACGAGGGCTCGGCAGGCGCCAAAAATATTTTCGAAGGGGGCTCATCCAGCACCGAAAATATTTTCGATGGGGGCTCGGCCTGTCCCAAAAATATTTTCGACGGGGGCTCAGCCGGCACCGAAAATATTTTCGAATGCGGCTCAGCCAGCACCGAAAATATTTTCGACGGGGGCTCGGCGGCACCGAAAATATTTTCGATGGGGGCTCGGCGAGCACCGGAAATATTTCCGAAGGGGGCTTGGCCGGCACCAAAAAAAATTTTCGACGGGGGCTCGTCCAGAACAGAAAATATTTTCAACGGGGTCTCGAACGGCGCCGAAAATATTTTCGGAGGGGGCTCGGCAAGCACCGAATATATTTCCGAAGAGGGCACGACCAGCACCGAAAAAAATTTCGACTTGGGCTCTGCCTGCACCTGAAATATTTTCGATGGAAGCTCAGCCGGCACGAAAAAAATTTTGAACGGGGCTCGGCCAGCACCTACAATATTTTCGACGGGAGCTCGGCCGGCACCGAAAATATTTTCGACGGGCAGCAGAGCCCCAGTTGAAAATATTTTCTGTGCCAGCCGAGCCCACGTCACAATTTTTTTCATTGCCGGCCGAGCCGCCTTCAAAAATATTTTCGGCGCCGGCCGAACCCCCGACGAAAATATTTTCTGTGCCGACCGAGACCCCCTCGAAAATATTTTCGGTTCCGGCCGAGCCCCCTTCGAAAATATTTTCATTGCCAGATGATCCCCTGCTAGAATCTTTTTCGGTGCCGGCCGAGACACCTTTGAAAATATTTTCGGTGCCGGCCGAGCCGCCATCGAAAATATTTTCGGTGCTGGCCGAGCCCCCAACGAAAATAGTATTAGCTCTGGCTGAGCCACCTTCGAAAATATTTTAGGTTCCTGCTGAGTAAAAGTCGAAATTTTTTTTGGTGCCGGACAAGCCCCCTTCGGAAATATTTTCGGTGCCGGCCGAGCCCCTGTCGAAAATATTTTCAGTGCCAGCCAAGCCCCCATCGAAAATATTTTCGGTACAGGCCGAGCTCCCATCGAAAATATTTTAGGTTCCGGCTGAGCCCCCTTCGAAAATATTTTTGGTGCCAGATGAGCCCCTGTTGAAATTTTTTTCAGTGCTGGCCGAGAGCCATTCGAAAATATTTTCGGTGCCAGCCAAGCCACCGTTGAAAATAATTTTGGTGCCAGCCGAGCCCCCGTCGAAAATACATTCGGTGCCGGCCGAGCCCCTGTCGAAAATATTTTCGGAGCTGTCCGAGCCCCCTTTGAAAATATTTTTGGTGCCAGCCGAGCCCCCATCGAAAATATTTTCAGCGCTGGCCGAGCGCCCATGGAAAATATTTTCGCTGCCGGCCGAGGTCCCATCAAAAAAACTTTATGTGCCGGCCGAGTGAGGTAGAAATTTTTTTCGGTGCCGGTCTAGCCCCATTCAAAAATATTTTCGGTGCCGACCAAGCCCCTGAAAATATTTTCGGTGCCGGCCAAACCCATGTCGAAATTTTTTCGTTGCCGGCCGAGCCTCCTTCAAAAATATTTTCTGTGTCGGCTGAGCCCCCGTCGAAATTTTTTTCTGGTGCCGGCCGAGCCCCCTTCGAAAATATTTTCAGCAGCAGCCGAGCCCCCGTCAAAAGCATTTTTGGTGCTGGCCGAGCTCGCATTGAAAATATTTTAGGAGCCGGCCAACCCCCGTTCGAAACTTTTTTCGGTGCCAGCTGAGACCCCGTCAAAAATATTTTTGGTGCCAGCTGAGCTCCCGTCGAAAATATTTTCGTTGATGGCTGAGCCCCCATCGAAAATATTTTGGGGACCGGCCGAGCCCCTGTCAAAAATATTTTCTGTGCTGGCCAAGCCCCCGTTGAAAATATTTTTGGTGCCGGCCGAGTCCCCATTGAAATTTTTTTCGGTGCCAACCGAGAGCCCTTCGAAAATATTTTCGGTGCCGTCCGAGCCCAGTTCGAAATTTTTTTTGGTGCCAGCCAAGCCCCCATCGAAAATATTTTCGGTACAGGCCCAGCTGCCATCGAAAATATTTTAGGTTCTGGCTGAGCCCCTCTCGAAAATATTTTCGGTGCCAGATGAGCCCCCGTTGAAATTTTTTTCTGTGCCGGACGAGACCCCTTCAAAAATATTTTCGGCGCCAGCCGAGCCCCCATTAAAAATATTTTTGGGACCGGCCGAGCTGCCGTCAAAAATATTTTAGGTCCCTGACGGGCCCCGTTCGAAATATTTTTCGGTGCGGGCTGAGCCCCCGTCGAAAATATTTTCGGTGCCAGCCGAACCCCCTTCAAAAATATTTTCGGCGCCTACCGAGCCCCCCTTGAAAATATTTTTGGTGCTGGCTGAGCCCCTGTGGAAAATATTTTCGCTGCCGGCCGAGGTCCCTTTGAAAATATTTTCGGTGCTGGTGGAGTCCCCGTCGAAAATATTTTTGGTGCCGGCAGATCTCCCATCGAAAATATTTTAAGTGTCGGCCGCGACCGCGTCGAAAATATTTTCCGTTCCGGACTGTAGCGTTCGCTGCATATCAAGGTGCCACGATTAGATCACTGATCACCCCCAGACCAGGGAAAGAGACAGATAACACACACAGTGTGAGCGCCAACTTCCGCCGTTTATTGCGCAGTCAATTCCTTTTATACTAACAAGGGTAGGCGGCATTACAGATACATCATAAGGCTGCGACTAACCCTCTAACTTTCCCTGACATCGTGAGATCTTCCGAACGTCGAACCCTACACCGGCCGAGCCCCGGTCGAAATTTTTTTCGGTGCTGGCCGAGCCCCCGTCGAAAATTTTTTCAGTACATGCTGAGCTCCCATCGAAAATATTTTAGGTGCTGGCCGAGCCCCTTCGAAATTTTTTTCAGTGCCGACCAATATCCCATCGAAAATATTTTAGCTTCTGGCAAAGCACAAGTCGAAATTTTTTTCGGTGCAGGCCGTGCCCCCGTAGAAAATTTTTTCGGTGCCGGCTGAGCTCCTGTCAAAAATATTTTTGGCTCCGTCCGAGCTCCCGTCGAAAATATATTTGGGACCCGCCAAGGTGCCGTCGAAAATATTTTCAGAGCCGGCCACTCCCCCTTCGAAAATATTTTCAGTCCCGGCCGAGCTACCGTCGAAAATATTTTCGGCGCCGGCCGAGCTCCCGTCGAAAATATTTTCGGTGCCAGCCGAGCCCCCGTTGAAAATATTTTCACCACCGGCTGAGCCCCTGTCGAAAATATTTTTGGGACTGGCCAAGATGCCATCAAAAATATTTTCGATGCCGGCGGAGTCCACGTCGAAAATATTTTTGGTGCTGGCCAAGCCTCCGTCGAAATTTTTTTCGGTGCCGGCCGAGCCCCTGTAGAAAATATTTTCGGCGCTGGTCGAGAGCCCGTCGAAAATATTTTTGGTGCCGGCCGAGCCCCCATCAAAAATATTTTCGGTACCGGCCGAGCCCCTGTCGAAATTTTTTTCGGTGTCGGTCAAGCCCCCGTCGAATATATTTTCGGCTCCAGCCGAGCTCCCGTCGAAAATATTTGTGGAACCCGCCAAGGTGCCGTCAAAAAATATTTTCAGAGCCGGCAGAGCCCCCGTAGAAAATATTTTCGGTTTCGGCCGAGCTCCCTTCAAAACTATTTTCGGTACCGACCAAGCTCCCGTCGAAAATATTTTCGGCGACGGCCGAGACACCTTTGAAAATATTTTCGGTGATGGCCAACCCCGCCTCAAAAATATTTTCTGAGCCGGCTGAGCCCCTGTCGAAAATATTTTCAGCGCCGGATGAGGCCCCATCGAAAATATTTTCGGTGCCTGCCGAGCCCCTGTCGATAATATTTTTGTTGCCGGCAGAGCCCCCGTCAAAATTTTTTTTGGTGCCAGCCGAGCCCGCTTCGAAAATATTTTTGGCGCCAGCCGAGCCCCCGTCAAAAATATTTTCAGCGCCGCCAATGACCCTGTAGAAAATATTTTAGGTGCCAGCCGAGCCGACATCAAAATTTTTTTCGGTGTCGGCCGAGCCCCTTTCAAAAATATTTTCGGTGCCAGTCGAGATCACGTCGAAAATATATTAGGTGCCTGCCGAGCCCCGTTTGAAATATTTTTCGGTGCCGACCGAGCTTCTGTCGAAAATATTTTAGGTGCCAGACAAGCCCAAGTCAAAAATATATTCGTTGCAGGCCGAGCCCCCATCGAAAATATTTTTGGTGCCGCCGAGACCATGTCGAAAAAAATTTCGGTTACGGCCGAGCCCCCTTCGAAAATATTTTCGGTGCCAGCAGAGCCCCCTTTGAAAATATTTTCGGTTCCTACCAAACCCCCTTAGAAAATATTTTCTATTTCGGCTGAGCCCCCGTTGAAAATATTTTCGTTGCAGGCTGAGCCCCCGTCAAAATTTCTTTCGGTGACGGCCGAGCCCCCATCAAAAATATTTTCGGCACCAGCCGATCCCCTGCCGAAACTTTTTTCGATGCCGACCGAGCTCCCGTCAAAAATAATTTAGGTGCTGGCCAAGCCCCCGTGAAAAATATTCTCGCTGCCAGCCGAGCCCCCATCGAAAATATTTTCGGTGCTGACCGAGCTCCTGTCGAAAATAGTTTAGGTGCCGCCCGAGCCCAAGTCGAAATTTTTTTCGGTGCCGGCCGAGCCCCCGTCGAAAATATTTTCGGTGCCGGCCGAGCCCCCTTCGGAAATATTTTCGGTGCCTGTCAAGCCCAAGTCAAAAAAATTTTCGGTGCCGGCCGAGCCCCTGTCGAAAATATTTTCGGTGCCGCTGAGACCCCGTAGAAAAAATTTTTGGTTACGGCCGAGCCCCCTTTGAAAATTTTTTATGTGCCGGCCGAGCCCGCTTCAAAACTATTTTCAGTGCCGGCAGAGCCCCCTTCGACAATAATTTTGGTTGCTGCCGAGCCCCCGTCGAAAATTTTTTCCATGCCTACTGAGCTCCCGTCGAAAATATTTTCGGTGCCGGCCGAGCTGCGTTCAAAATTATTATTGGTTCCGGCTGAACCCCTTTCGAAAATATTTTCGGCCCCGGCCGAGCCCCCGTTGAAAATATTTTCGGAGCTGGCTGACCCCCGTCGAAAATATTTTCGGTGCTGGCCAAGCCCCCGTTGAAAATATTTTTGGCACCGGCCGAGCCCCCGTCGTATAATTTTCGGTGCCAGCCGAGTCCCCATCGAAAATATTTTTGCAGCCGGTGAAGCCCCCTTCAAAAATATTTTCGGGGCCGTCCGAGCTCCTGTCGAAAATATTTTCAGTGCCGGCCGAGCCCCTGTTGAAAATATTTTCGGAGCCGGTTGACCCGCGTCAAAAATATTTTCGATGTCGGCCGAGCCACCATCGAAAATATTTTCGGCGCCGGCAGAACTCCCATCGAAAATATTTTCTGTGCCGGCCGAGTCCCCGTCAAAAATATTTTAGGTGCCTTCGAGCCCACATCAAAATTTTTTTTGGTGTCGGCGGAGCGTCTTCGAAAATATTTTCAGAGCCGCCTGAGCTCCCATCAAAAATATTTTAGGTGACGGCCGAGAACCCATTGAAATTTTTTTCGGTTCCGGCCAAGCCCCCATCGAAAATATTTTTGGGACCGTCCGAGCTGCAGTCGAAAATATTTTTGGGACAGGCCGAGCTGCAGTCGAAAATATTTTCCGCAATGGCCAAGCCCCCGTCAAAAATATTTTCGGTGCCGGCCGAGACCCCATTAAAATATTTTCGGTGCCAGCCAAGCTCCTGTCGAAAATAATTTTGATACTGGTCGAGCTGTTGACGAAAATATTTTTGGTGTCGGCCGAGGCCCCGTCAAAATTTTTTTCGGTGCCGGTCAAGCACCCGTAGAAAATATTTTCAGTAGCGGCTGAATTCACGTCGAAAATATTTTTGGGACAGGCCGCCTGCATTCGAAATTTTTTTCAGTGCGGGCCGAGGCCCCATTGAAAATATTTTCGGTGCTGTCCGAGCCCCGTTCGAAATTTTTTTCGGTGCCAGCTGAGCCTCCTACGAAAATATTTTCCGTGCCAGCCGAGCCCCCATGGAAATTTTTTTCGTTGCCGGCTGAGCCCGCGTCGAAAATATTTTATCTGCCGGCCGAGCACACGTCGAAATTTTTTTTGGTGCCGACCAAAGCCACGTCGAAAATATTTTCTGTGCCGGCCGAACCCCATCGAAATTTTTTGCAGTGCCGGCCGAGGCTCTTTGAAAAGATTTTCATCGCGGGCCGAGCCCCAATGGAAAATATTTCCAGTGCCGGACGAGCTCCCGTCGAAAATATTTTAGGTGCCGGCCGAGCCCCCATCGAAATTTTTTCGGTGCCGGCCAAGCCCCATTCCGTAATATTTTCGTTGCCGGCTGAGACCACGTCTAAAATATTTTAGGTGCCGGCTGAGCCCCGTTAGAAATTTCTTTTGGTGACGGCCAAGCCCCCTTCAAAATTTATTTCGGTGCCGGCAGAGCTGCAGTCGAAAATATCACTGGCACCGGCCGAGCTGCCGTCGAAAATATTTTTAGGACAGGTCGAGCTGCCATCGAAAATATTTTCGGCGCTGGCAGAGCCCCCGTCGAAAACATTTTCGGTGCTGACCGAGCCCCCATCGAAAATATTTTAGGTGCCGGCTGAGTCCCCGTCGAAAATATTTTCAGCGCCGGACGAGTCCCCGTCGAAAATATTTTCGGTGCCGGCCAAGTCCCTGTCTAAAATATTTTAGGTGCTGGCCGAGCCCCTGTCGAAATTTTTTTCGGTGCCGGCCGAGCCCACGTCGAAAATATTTTCTGTGCCTGCCAAGCCCCCATTGAAATTTTTTTCATTGCCGGCTGAGCCTCTTCGAAAATATTTTCAGTGCCAGCCGAGCCCCCATTGAAAATATTTCCGGTGCCGGCCGAGCTCCCGTAGAAAATATTTTAGGTGCTGGCTGAGTACACTGAGAAATATTTTTCAGTGCCAACCAAGCCCCCGTTGAAATTTTTTTTGGTGCCGGCAGAGCAACCTTCGAAAATATTTTCGGCGCCAGCCGAGCCCCCGTTGAAAATATATTTCGGAGCCGGCCAATCCCTGTAAAATATTTTCAGTTCCGGACCAGCCCCCATCGAAAATTTTTTTGGTGCCGGACGAGCCCCTTCGAAAAAATTTTCGGTGCCAGCCGAGCCCCCATCAAAAATATTTTCGCTGCCAGCTGAGCCCCTGTCGAAAATATTTTCGGCGCTGGCCGAACCCCCATCAAAAATATTTTAGGTGCCGGCTGAGCCCAAGTCAAATTTTTCTTTAGTGCTGGCCGAGCCCCCTTCGGAAAATATTTTCGGCGCCGGCCAGGCCCCTGTTGAAAATATTTTGCACGCCGACCGAGCCTCTGTCGAAAATATTTTCGGTGCTGGACGATCTCCCATCGAAAATATTTTTGGCACCAGCCAACACGCCCTCGAAAATATTTTCCGCGCCTGATGGGCCCCCGTCTAAAATATTTTCGGTGCCGGCCAAGATCCCGTCGAAAACATTTTCGGCGCCGGCCGAGACCCCATCCAAAATATTTTTGGTGCCGTCTGAGCTCACGTTGAAAATATTTTGCACGCCGGCCGAGCCTCCGTCGAAAATATTTTCGGTGCCAGCTGGGCCCCTGTCGAAAATATTTTCGGAGCCAGCCAACCACCCGTCGAAAATATTTTCCACACCGGATGGGCCCCCGTTGAAAATATTTTCGGTGCCGGCCGAGCCCCCGTGGAATATATTTTCGGTGCTGCCTGAGAAAACGTCGAAAATATTTTCGGTGCCGCCGGGCCCCCGCCGAAAATATTTTCGGTGCCGGCCGAGCACCCGTCGAAAACATTTTTGGCTCCGGCCAACACGCCGTCAAAAATATTTTCTCTGCCGGCAGAGACACCGTCGAAAATATTTTCAGTGCCGGCTAAGCTCCCGTCAAAAATATTTTCGGAGCCGGTCGAGGTACTGTTAAAAATAGTTTCGAGGCCGGCCGAGCTCCCGTCGAAAATATTTTTAACGCCGGATGAGCCTCCGTCGAAAATATTTTCGGGGCCGGCTGAGCTCTCGTCGAAAATATTTTCGGTGCCGGCCGGGCCCCCATCAAAAATATTTTCGGAGCCGGCTGAGCTCCCGTTGAAAATATTTTCGGTGCTGGCCGAGCCTCCGTCAAAAATATTTTCGGTGCCGGCCGAGCCTCCGTCAAAAATATTTTCGGCACCGGTCGAGGTACTGTCGAAAATATTTTCAGGGCCGGCCGAGCTCCGGTCGAAAATATTTTCTGTGTCGGCTGGGCCTCCGTTGAAAATATTTTTGGCTCCACCCAAGCTCCCGTCGAAAATATTTTGGAAGCCGGCCGAGCCTCCGTCAAAAATATTTACGGTGCCGGCCAGAACCTTGTCGAAAATATGGTAGTTGCCGGCCGAACTCTCATCGAAAATATTTTTGATGCCGGCCGAGGCTCCGTCGAAAATATTTTCGGTGCCGGCCGAGATCCCATCGAAAATATTTTTGGTGCCGGATGTGGTGCCGTCGAAAATGTTTTCAGTGCCGGTCGAGCTCCCGTCAAAAATATTTTGGACGCCGACCGAGCCCCCATCGAAAATATTTTCGGTGCCGGCCGGGCCCCCATCAAAAATATTTTCAGAGCCGGCTGAGCTCCCGTTGAAAATATTTTCGGTGCTGGCCGAGCCTCCGTCAAAAATATTTTCGGTGCCGGCCGAGCCTCCGTCAAAAATATTTTCGGCACCGGTCGAGGTACTGTCGAAAATATTTTCAGGGCCGGCCGAGCTCCGGTCGAAAATATTTTCTGTGTCGGCTGGGCCTCCGTTGAAAATATTTTTGGCTCCACCCAAGCTCCCGTCGAAAATATTTTGGAAGCCGGCCGAGCCTCCGTCAAAAATATTTACGGTGCCGGCCAGAACCTTGTCGAAAATATGGTAGTTGCCGGCCGAACTCTCATCGAAAATATTTTTGATGCCGGCCGAGGCTCCGTCGAAAATATTTTCGGTGCCGGCCGAGATCCCATCGAAAATATTTTCGGAGCCGGCCGAGACCCCGTCGAAAATATTTTCGGCGCCGTCTGAGCTCCAGTCGAAAATATTTTGTACGCCGGCCAAGGCTCCGTCGAAAATATTTTCGGTGCTGGCCGAGCTCCCGTCGAAAATATTTTTGACGCTGTCCGAGCTGCCGTCGAAAATATTTTTGGGACCGGCCGAGCCCCCATTGAAAATATTTTCCGCAATGATGGGCCCCCGTCGAAAATATTTCCGGTGCCCGCCGAGACCCCGTCGAAAATATTTTCGGCGGCGGCCGAGTCCTCGTCGAAAATTTTTTCGGTGTCGGCTGGACCCCGCGTTAAAAATTTTCGGTGCCGGCTGGAACCTTGTTGAAAATAGTTTTGGTGCCGGCTGAGGTCCCATCGAAAATATTTTCGGAGTTGGCCGAGATCCTTTCGAAAATATTTTCTGTATCGGCCGAGCTCCCGTCGAAAATATTTTCTGTACCGGCCGAGCACCTGTCGAAAACATTTTTGGCACCGGCCAACACGCCGTCGAAAATATTTTCGGTGCCGGCTGAGACACCATTGAAAATATTTTCGGTGCCGTCCGAGCCTCCGTCGAAAATATTTTCGGTGCTGGCCGAGATCCCGTCGAAAATATTTTGGACGCCGGTCGAGCCTCCGTCGAAACTATTTTCGGTGCCGGCCGAGCACCCGTCGAAAACGTTTTTGGCACCAGCCAACACGCCGTCGAAAATATTTTCGGTGCCGGCTGAGACACCATTGAAAATATTTTCGGTGCCGGCCGAGCTCCAATCGAAAATATTTTGGAGCCCGCCGAGCTCCCGTCGAAAATATTTTGGACGCCGGTCGAGCCTCCGTCGAAACTATTTTCGGTACCGGCCGAGCACCCGTCGAAAACTTTTTTGGCACCGGCCAACACGCCGTCGAAAATATTTTCGGTGCCGGCCGTGCTCCCGTTGAAAATATTTTCGGTGCCGGCCGAGCTCCAATCGAAAATATTTTCGGAGCCCGCCGAGCTCCCGTCGAAAATATTTTCGGTGCCGGCTGAGAGTCCGTCGAAAATATTTTCCACGGCGGCTGAGTCCCAGTCGAAAATATTTTCGTTGCCGGCTGAGAGTCCGTCGAAAATATTTTCGGTGCTGGCTGCGCCCCCGTCGAAAATATTTTCGGGGCCGTCCGAGCCTCCGTCGAAAATATTTTCGGTGCTGGCCGAGATCCCGTCGAAAATATTTTGGACGCCGGCCGAGCTCCCGTCGAAAATATTTTCAGTTCCGGCCGGGACCTTGTCAAAAATATTTTCAGTTCCGGCCGAGTCCCCGTCGAAAATATTTTGGACGCCGGCCGAGCCTCCGTCGAATATATTTTCAGTGCCGGCCGAGCCCCCGTCGAAAATATTTTCCACGCCTGATGCGCCCCCGTCGAAAATATTTCCGGTGCCGGCCGAGCCCTCGTTGAAATTATTTTTGGTGCCTGATGGGCCCCCGTCGAAAATATTTTCGGTGCCGGCTGAGACACCGTCGAAAATGTTTTCGGTGCCGGCCGGAAACTTGTCGAAAATATTTTCGGTGCTGGACAAGGTCTCGTCAAAAATATTTTCGGTGCCGGCTGAGCTCTCGTCGAAAATATTTTCTGTATCGGCCAAGCTGCCTTCGAAAATATTTTCAGTACCGGCCGACGCTCCATCGAAAATATTTTCGGTGCCTTCCGAGCTCCATTCGAAAATATTTTTGGGACCGGCCGAGCCTCTGTCGAAAATATTTTCGGTGCCGGCCGAGATCACGTTGAAAATATTTTCGGAGCCGGCCGAGGCTCCGTCAAAAATATTTTCAGCACCATCCGAGCTCCCGTCGAAAATATTTTGGACACTGGCCGAGCCTCTGTCAAAAATATTTTTGGTGCCGGCTGAGACAATGTCGAAAATATTTTCCGCGCCGGATGGGCCCCTGTCAAAAATATTTTTGGTGCCGGCTGAGGTCCCGTCGAAAATATTTTTGGAGCCGGTCGAGCTCCCGTCGAAAATATCTTCTATATCGGCCGAGCTGCCGTCAAAAATAGTTTTGGGACCGGCCGAGCCCTTGTCGAAAATATTTTTGGTGCTGGTCGACCCCCCTTGAAAATAATTTCCGCGCCTTATGGGCCCCCGTCGAAAATATTTTCAGTGCTGGCCGAGCTCTCGTCAAAAATATATTTGGTGCCGGCTGAGGTCCCGTCGAAAATGTTTTTGGTGCCGGTCGAGCTCCCGTGAAAAATATTTTCGGAGCCGGTCGAGCTCCCGTCGAAAATATTTTCTGTATCGGCCAAGCGGCCATCAAAAATATTTTCAGCACCGGTCGAGGTACTGTCGAAAATATTTTCGGGGCCGGCTGAGCTCCCGTTGAAAATATTTTCGGTGCCGGCCAAGCTCCCATCAAAAATATTTTCGGAGCCGGTTGAGACACCGTCGAAAATATTTTCCACTCCGGATTGGCCCCCATCGAAAATATATTCGGTGCCGGCCGAGCTCTCGTCGAAAATATTTTCTGTATGGGCCGAGCTGCCGTCGAAAATATTTTCGGCAGCGGCCAAGTCCCAATCGAAAATTTTTTCGGTGCCGGCCGAGCTCCCTTCGAAAAATTTTTCGGTGCCAGCTGCGTCTCCGTCGAAAATATTTTCGGTGCCTGCCGAGCTCCCGTCGAAAATATTTTCGGGGCCGGCCGAGCTCCCGTCGAGAATATTTTCGGCACCGGCCGAGCTCCCGTCGAAAATATTTTGAACGCCGGCCGAGCCTTCGTCGAAAATATTTTTGGTGCCGGCCGGAACCTAGTCGAAAATTTTTTCGGTGCCGGCCGAGCTCTACTCGAAAATACTTTAGGTGCCGGTCGAGCTCCCATCGAAAATATTTTTGGAGCCGGCCGAGCTGCCTTCAAAAATATTTTCTGTATTGGCCGAGCTACCTTCAAATATATTTTTGGGACCGGCTGAGCCGCTGTCGAAAATATTTTTGGTGCCGGCCAAGCCCCCGTCGAAAATATTTTCCACGCCTCATGGGCCCCAGACGAAAATATTTTCGTTGCCGGCCGAGCCCACGTCGAAAATATTTTCGGAGCCAGCTGAGCTCCCGTCGAAATTATTTTCCGTACCGGCCGAGCCTCCGTCGAAAATATTTTCGGTGCCGTCCGAGCTCCCTTCGAAAATTTTTTCGGTGCCAGCCGAGCTCCCGTCAAAATTCTTTTTGGTGCCTTCCGAGCGCCAGTCGAAAATATTTTTGGCACCGGCCAACACGCCGTTGAAAATATTTTCAGTGCCGGCTGAGACACCGTCGAAAATATTTTCAGTGCCGGCTGAGGTCCCGTCGACAGTATTTTTGGCGCCATTCGAGGTCCCGTCGAAAATATTTTCGGTACCGGCCAAGCTGCCGTCGAAAATATTTTCGGTGCCGGCCGAGATGCGATCGAAAAAATATTTTCGGGGGCGGCCGAGTCCCAGTCGAAAATTTTTTCGGTGCTGGCTGAGACACCGTCGAAAATATTTTCGGTGCTGGCCGTGCCCCCGTTGAAAATATTTTTGGAGCCGTTCGAGCTCCCATTGAAAATATTTTCGGTACCGGCCACGCACACGTCGAAAACATTTTTGGCACCGGCCAACACACCGTCGAATATATTTTCTGTGCTGGCTGAGACACTGTCGAAAATATTTTCGGAGCCGGCTGAGCCGCCGTCGAAAATATTTTAGGCACCGGCCGAGCTTCCGTCGAAGATATTTTCGGTGCCGGTTGAGACACTGTCAAAAATATTTTTGGTGCCGGCCGAGCCTCCGTCGAAAATATTTTCGGTGCCAGCTGAGACACTGTCGAAAATATTTTTGGTGCCGGCTGAGGTCCCGTCGACAATGTTTTCGGTGCCTGTCGAGCTCCTGTCGAAAATATTTTCGGAGCCGGCCCAGCTGCCGTCAAAAATATTTTTAGCACCGGCCGAGTCCCCATCGAAAACACTTTCGGTGGCCCCCGAGTCCCAGTCGAAAATTTTTTCGGTGCCAGCCGAGCTCCGTTCGAAAAATTTTTTGGTGCTGGCTGAGACTCCGTCTAAAATATTTTCAGTGACAGCCGGGCCCCCGTCGAAAATATTTTCGGTGCAGGCCAGAACCTTGTCGAAAATATTTTCGGTGCCGGCCGAGCTCTCGTCAAAAACATTTTTGGTGCCGGCTGAGGTCCCGTCGAAAATGTTTTCGGTGCCGGCTCAGACACCATCAAAAATATTTTCGGTGCAGGCCAGAACCTTGTCGAAAATATTTTCGGTGCCGGCCGAGCCGCCGTCTAAAATATTTTCGGAGCCGGCCGAGACCCCATCGAAAATATTTTCGGCACCGGTCGAGGTACTGTCGAAAATATTTTCGGCGCCGTCCGAGCTCCCGTCGAAAATATTTTGGACGCCGGCCGAGACTCCGTCGAATATATTTTCGGAGCCGGCTGAGACACCGCTGATAATATTTTCGGTGCTGGCCGGGCCCCCATCTAAAATATTTTTGGTGCCGGCTGAGGTCCCGTCGAAAATGTTTTTGGTGCCGGTCGAGCTCCCGTCGAAAATATTTTCGGAGCCGGCCAAGCCCCCGTCGAAAATATTTTCCACGCCTCATGGGCCCCTGTCGAAAATATTTTTGGTGCTGGCCGAGATACCGTCGAAAATATTTTCGGAGCCGGCCAAGACCCCGTCGAAAATATTTTTGGTGCCGTCTGAGCTTCCGTCGAAAATATTTTGCACGCCGGCCGAGCCTCCGTCGAAAATATTTTCGGCGCCAGCTGAGTCCCAGTTGAAAATTTTTTCGGTGCCGGCCAAGCTCACTTCGAAAAATTTTTCGGTGCCGGCTGAGTCTCCATCAAAAATGTTTTCGGTGCCGGCCGAGCTCTCATCGAAAATATTTTCGGTGCTGGTCGAGCTCCCTTCGAAAATATTTTCGGAGCCGGCCGAACTACTGTCAAAAATATTTTCTGTATCGGCCGAGCTGCCGTTGAAAATATTTTCTGTATCGGCCGAGCTGCCGTCGAAAATATTTTGGAAGCCGGCCGAGCCTCCGTCGAAAATATTTTCGGTGCCGGATGGGGCCCCGTCGAAAATATTTTCGGGACTGGCCGAGCTCCCATTGAAAATATTTTGAACGCCGGCCGAGCCTCCGTCGAAAATATTTTTGGCACCGGCCGAGCCGCCATCGAAAATATTTTCAGCACTGGTTGAGGTACTGTCGAAAATATTTTCGGGGCTGGCCGAGCTCCCATCGAAAATATTTTTGAAGCCGGCCGAGCCTCCGTCAAAAATATTTTCGGTGCCGGCCGAGCTCCCGTCGAATATATTTTCGGTGGTGGCCGAGCCCCCGTTGAAAATATTTTCGGAGCCGGCTGATCTCCCGTCGAAAATATTTTCGGTGCCGGCTGAGACACCATCAAAAATATTTTCGGTGACGGCCGGGACCTTGTCGAAAATATTTCCGGTGCCGGCCGAGGTCTCGTCGAAAATATTTTCGGAGCCCACCGAGCTCCCGTCGAAAAAATTTTCAGAGCTCCCGTCAAAAATATTTTCAGTGCCGGACGAGCTCCCATCGAAATTCTTTTCAGTGCCTTCAGAGCTGCAGTCGAAAATGTTTTCTGCATCGGCCAAGCTGCCACTGAAAATATTTTCTCTATCGGCTGAGCTGCCGTCGAAAATATTTTTGACACCGGCCGAGCTCCTGTCGAAAATATTTTCGGTGTGGCTGAGACACTGTCAAAAATATTTGCGGTGCCGGCTGGGACCTTGTCGAAAATATTTTCGGGGCCGGCCGAGCTCCCGTCGAAAATATTTTCGGTACCGGCCAAGCTGCCGTCGAAAATATTTTTGACGCCGGCCAAGCTGCCGTCAAAAATATTTTTGACGCCGGCCGAGCCTCCGTCGAAAATATTTTCGGGGCTGGCCAAGACACCGTCAAAAATATTTTCGGTGCCGGCCGGGACCTTGTCGAAAATATTTTCGCTGCTGGTCGAGCTCCCTTCGAAAATATTTTCGGTGCCAGGCGAGCTCCCGTCGAAAATGTTTTCGGTGACTTCCGAGCTGCAGTCGAAAATATTTTCTGTATAGGCAGAGCTGCCGTTGAAAATATTTTCTGTATCGGCCGAGCTGCCGTCGAAAATATTTTTGACACCGGCCGAGCTCCCGTCGAAAATATTTTTGGTGCCGGCTGAGACTCCGTCAAAAATATTTTCGGTGCCAGCTGGGACCTTGTCGAAAAGATTTTCCGCGCCTGATAGGCCCCCGTTGAAAATATTTTCGGCGCCGTCCGAGCTCCCGTCGAAAATATTTTGGACGCCGGCCGAACCCCCGTCGAAAATATTTTTGGGACTGGCTGAGCCCCCGTCGAAAATATTTTTGGTGCCGGCTGAGACACCATCGAAAAAATTTTCTGTATCGGCCGAGCCTCCGTCGAAAATACTTTTGGCACCGGCCGATCCCCCGTCGAAAATATTTTCGCGCCTGATGGGCCCCCTTCAAAAATATTTTCGGCTGCGGCCGAGTCCTCGTCGAAAATTTTTTCGGTGCCGGCCGAGCTCCCTTTGAAAATTTTTTCTTGCCGGCCGAGCTCACATCAAAAATATTTTCGGCACCGGGCGAGATCCCGTCGAAATTGTTTTTGGTGCCTTCCGAGCTGCAATCAAAAATATTTTTGGGACCAGCCAACACACCGTCGAAAATATTTTCGGTGCCGGCTGAGACACCGTCAAAATTATTTTCGGTGCCGGCCGAGGCCCTGTCAAAAATATTTTTGGCTCCGGCTGTGCCCCCGTCGAAATTGTTTTCGGTTCCGGCTAAGCCCCCTTCGAAAATATTTTCGGTGCTGGCCGAGCTCCCGTCGGAAATATTTTTGGGACCAGCTGAGCTGCCGTTGAAAATATTTTTGGGACAGGCCGAGCCCCCATCAAAAATATTTTCGGTGCCGGCCGAGGCCCCGTCAAAAATATTTTCAGCTCCAGCCGTGCCCCCGACGAAAATTTTTTCGGTGCCAACTCGAGCCTCTGTCGAAAATATTTTACGTGCTGGCCAAGCCCCCATTGAAAATATTTTCGGTGCTGGCCGAGCCCCCTTCGAACATATTTTCGGTGCCGGCCGAGCACCCGTCGAAAAAATTTTTGGTGCCAGCCCAGGTCCCGTCAAAAATAATTTTGTGACCAGCCGAGCTGCCATCGAAAATGTTTTTGTGACCGACCAAGCTGCCGTCAAAAACATTTTTGGAACAGGCCGAGGCCCCGTTGAAAAGATTTTCGGTGCCAGCCGAGCCCCCGTCAAAATTTTTTTCAGTGCCGGCCGAGACCCCGTGAAAAATATTTTTGGCGCCGGCCGAGCCCCTGACGAAAATATTTTCGGTGCAGGCGAGCTCCCGTCAGAAATATTTTAGCTGACTGCCGAGCCCTGTTCGAAATTTTTTTCGGTGCCGGCCGAGCCCCCGTCGAAAATATTTTTGGTTCCAGCTGATCTCCCATCGAAAATATTTTCGGCGCCGGCCGAGCCCCAGTCGAAAATATTTTCGGTACAGGCCGAGCTCCCATCGAAAATATTTTAGGTGCTGGCCAAGCCCCGTTCCAAATTTTTTCGGCTGAGCCCCCTTCGAAAATATTTTCGGTGCCGGCCGAGCCCCCGTCAAAAATATTTTCGGTGCTGGCCGAGCTGCACTCGAAAATCTTTTTGTGACTGGCCAAGCTGCCGTCAAAAATTTTTTTGGGACAGGCTGCGCCCCTGTTGAAAATATTTTCGGTGCCAGCCGAGCTCCCGTCAGAAATATTTTAGGTGCCTGCCGAGCCCAGTTAAAATTTTTTTTGGTGCCGGACGAGCCCACTTGAAAAATATTTTCAGTGCCGGCCGAGCCCCCGTTGAAAATATGTTCGGTGCTGGCCGAGCATCTGTCGAAATTTTTTTCGTTGCCGTCGAGCTTGCGTTGAAAATATTTTCGGTACAGGCCGAGCTCACATCCAAAATATTGTAGTTGCAGGCCAAGCCTCGTTCAAAAATTTTTTCCATGCCTGCTGAGCCCCCTTCGAAAATATTTTCGGTGCCGGCCGAGCCCCAGTCGAAATTTTTTTCGGTGCTGGCCGAGCCCCCTACGAAAATATTTTCAGTGCCGGCCGAGCACCCTTCGGAAATATTTTCGGTGCCGGCCGAGCCCCCTACGAAAATATTTTTGGCGCTGGCTGAGCCCCCGTCGAAAATATTTTCGGTGCCGGCTGAGCCCCAGTCGAAAATATTTTCAGAGCCAGCCGAGCCCCCTACGAAAATATTTTCGGCGCCAGCCGAGCCCCCGTCAAAAATATTTTCGGTGCCAGCCAAGCCCCCGTCGAAAATATTTTCAGAGCCAGCCAAGCCCCTGCAGAAAATATTTTCAGCGCCGGTCGAGCCCCCATCAAAAATATTTTCGGTGCCGGCTGACTCCGCATCAAAATTTTTTTCATTACCGGCCAAGCCCCCGTTGAAAATATTTTCAGTGCCGGCCGAGCCCGCGTTGAAAATATTTTCTATGCCGTGCGAGCCTCCATCGAAATTATTTTCGGTGCCAGCCGAGCTCCCGTTGACAATATTTTTGGTGCCGGCCGAGCCCAAGTGGAAATTTTTTTTGGCGCCGCCTGAGCCCCCATCGAAAATATTTTCAGCACCGGCGGAGCCCCTATCGAAAATATTTTCAGGTCCAGCCGAGCCCCCTTCTAAAATACTTTAGGTGCCAGCCGAGCCCCGTTCGAAATTTTTTTTGGTTCCGGCTGACCCCCTTTGAAAATATTTTCTGTGCCGGTCAAGCCCCCATCGAAAATATTTTCTATGCCAGCCGAAACTCCATCTAAAATATTTTCGGTGCCAGCCGAACTCCCGTCAAATTATTTTAGGTGCCTGCTGAGCCCAGTTAAAATATTTTTGGTGCCGGCCAAGCCCACTTCGAAAATATTTTCGGTGCCGGCCGAGCCCCCGTCGAAAATATTTTCGGTGCCGGCCGAACCCCCTTCGAAAATATTTTCGGTGCCAACCGGAACCTTGCCAAAAATATTTTCGGTGCCGGCCGAGCTCTCGTCGAAAATATTTTCGGTGCCGGCTGAGACACCGTCAAAAACGTTTTCAGTGCCGGTCGAGCTCCCGTCAAAAACGTTTTCAGTGCCGGCCGAGCCCCCGTCAAAAATATTTTTGGCGCCGGCCGAGCCCCTGTTGAAAATATTTTCGGTGCCTGCCGAGTCCCCGTCAAAAATATTTTCCGCGCCTGATGGGCCCCCGTCAAAAATACTTCCTGTGCCAGCTGAGACCCCGTCGAAAATATTTTCGGCGGTGGCCGAGTCCTTGTCGAAAATATTTTCGGTGCTGGCCGAGCCCCCGTCAAAAATATTTTCTGTGCCGGTTGACCCCCCGTTGAAAATATTTTCGGGGCCGGCCGAGCTCCCGTTGAAAATATTTTTGGTGCCAGCTGAGGTCCCGTTGAAAATGTTTTCGGTGCTGGTCGAGCTCCCTTCGAAAATATTTTCGGAGCCGGCCAAACTCCCGTCGAAAATATTTTCTGTATCGGCCGAGCTGCCATCGAAAATATTTTTGGTGCCGGCCGAGCCACCGTCGAAAATATTTTCGGTGTGGGCCAAGCCCCCATGAAAAATATTTTCGGTGCCGGCCGACCCCCATCGAAATATTTTAGGTGCCGGCCGAGCCCCCTTCGAAAATAATTTCGGTTCCGGCCGAGCCACCATCGAAAATGTTTTCGGTGCCTGCCGAGCCCCCATCGAAAATAATTTTGGGACTGGCCGAGCTGCCGTCAAAAGTGTTTTTTGACCGGCCGAGCCCCCGTCGAAAATATTTTCGGTGCCGGCCGTGCCCCTGTCAAAAGTTTTTTCGGTGCCGGACGAGCCCCCGTCGAAAATATATTAGGTGCCGGACAAGCCCAAGTCAAAACTTTTTTCGGTGCCGGCCGAGCCCCTTTTGGAAACATTTTCGGTGCCGGCCTAGCCCCCGTCAAAAATATTTTCGGTGCCGGCCAAGCCTCCGTGGAAATTTCTTTTGGTGCCGGCCGAGCCCCCATCGAATACATTTTAAGTGCCGGACAAGCCCAAGTGGAAATTTTTTCAGTGCCGGCCGAGGCCCCTTCGGAAATATTTTCGGTTTCGGCTGAGCCCCCTTCGAAAATATTTTCAGTGCCAGCCGACCCCCGTTCGAAATATTTTTCGGTGCCGGCCGAGCCCCAATCGAAAATATTTTAGGTACCTGACGAGCCCCGTTCGAAATTTTTTTCGGTGTTGGCCGAGCCCCCGTCGAAAATATTTTCGGTGCGGGCCAAACCCCCATCGAAAATATTTTTGGTGCCGGCCGAGCCCCCATCAAAATTTTTTTCAGCACTGGCCGAGCCCCCTTCAACAATATTTTCGGCCCCTGCCGAGCCCCCGTTGAAAATATTTTCGGTGCCAGCCGAACCCCCGTCAAAAATATTTTCGGTGCCGGCCGAGCTCCTGTCGAAAATATTTTCGGTGCCGGCCGAGCCCTGTTCGAAATTTTTTTCGGTGCTGGCCGAGCTCCCGTCGAAAATATTTTCAGTTCCGGACTAGCCCCCTTCGAAAATTTTTTTTGTTGCCGGTCAAGCCGCCTTCAGAAATTTTTTTCTGTTCTGGCTGAGCCCCCGTCGAAATTTTTTTCGGTGCTGGCCAAGCTCCCGTTGCAAGTATTTTTGGGACAGTCCGAGCTGCCGTCAAAAATGTTTTTTGACCGGCCGAGCCCCCGTGAAAAATATTTTTGCGACTGGCCGAGTCCCCATCGAAAATATTTTAGGTACCTGACGAGCCCCGTTCGAAATTTTTTTCGGTGTTGGCCGAGCCCCCGTCGAAAATATTTTCGGTGCGGGCCAAACCCCCATCGAAAATATTTTTGGTGCCGGCCGAGCCCCCATCAAAATTTTTTTCAGCACTGGCCGAGCCCCCTTCAACAATATTTTCGGCCCCTGCCGAGCCCCCGTTGAAAATATTTTCGGTGCCAGCCGAACCCCCGTCAAAAATATTTTCGGTGCCGGCCGAGCTCCTGTCGAAAATATTTTCGGTGCCGGCCGAGCCCTGTTCGAAATTTTTTTCGGTGCTGGCCGAGCTCCCGTCGAAAATATTTTCAGTTCCGGACTAGCCCCCTTCGAAAATTTTTTTTGTTGCCGGTCAAGCCGCCTTCAGAAATTTTTTTCTGTTCTGGCTGAGCCCCCGTCGAAATTTTTTTCGGTGCTGGCCAAGCTCCCGTTGCAAGTATTTTTGGGACAGTCCGAGCTGCCGTCAAAAATGTTTTTTGACCGGCCGAGCCCCCGTGAAAAATATTTTTGCGACTGGCCGAGTCCCCATCGAAAATATTTTCGGTGCCGGCCTCGCCCCCATCAAAATTTTTTTCAGTACTGGCCGAGCTCCCGTGGAAAGTGTTTTTTGGACCGGCCGAGCTGCCGTCGAAAATGTTTCTTGAATGGCCGAGCCCCTGTGGAAAATATTTTCGGCGCCGGCTGAGCCCACGTCGAAAATATTTTCGGTGCCGGCCGAGCCCTCGTCAAAAATATTTTCGTTGCCGGCCGAGCTTCCGTCGAAAATTTTTTAGGTGACGGCCAAGCCCCATTTGAAATTTTTTTCGGAGCCGGCCGACCTCCCTTTGAAATTATTTGCGGTGCCGGCCGAGCCTCCGTCGAAAATATTTTCAGTGCCGGCCAAGTCCCCATCAAAAATATTTTCGGTGACGGATGGCCCCCTGTCAAAAATATTTTCGGTGCCTGCCGATCTGCCATTCAAAATATTTTTTGGACAGGCCGAGCCCCCGTCGAAAATATTTTTGGCGCTGGCTGAGCCCCCGTCGAAAATATTTTCGGTGCCGGCTGAGCCCCAGTCGAAAATATTTTCAGAGCCAGCCGAGCCCCCTACGAAAATATTTTCGGCGCCAGCCGAGCCCCCGTCAAAAATATTTTCGGTGCCAGCCGAGCCCCCGTCGAAAATATTTTCAGAGCCAGCCAAGCCCTTGCAGAAAATATTTTCGGCGCCGGTCGAGCCCCCATCGAAATTTTTTTCAGTGCCGTCCGAGCCCTCGTCGAAAATATTTTTGGTTCCTGCCGAGCCCCCATCAAAATTATATTCTGTGCAGGCAGAGCCCCCTTCAAAAATATTTTCGGTGCCACCCGAGCCCATTTGAAAATATTTTTGCACCTGGCTGATCCCCCTTCGAAAATATTTTCGGTGCTGTCCGAGCCCCAGTCGAAATTTTTTCGCTTCTGGACGAGCCCCCTTCGAAAATATTTTCGGTGCCGGCCGAGCTTCCGTTGAAAATATTTTTGGGACATGTCGAGCCCCCATCGAAAATATTTTTGGTGCCGGCTGAGGCCCCGTCAAAATATTTTCGGCTCCGGCCGTGCCCCCATCAAAAATATTTTAGGTTCCGGCCGAGCCCAGATGGAAATTTTTTTCAGTGCCGGTCGAACCATCCTCGAAAATGTTTTCGGTGCCGGCCGAGCCCCCGTCGAAATTTTTTTCAGTGCTGGCCGAGCTCCCATCGAAAACATTTTAGGTGCCAGCTGATCCCAAGTCAAAATTTTTTATGGTGCCGGCCGAACCACGTTCAGAAATATTTTCGGTGCCGACTGAGCTCCCGTCGAAAATATTTTGGGACTGGCCAAGCTGCCGTCGAAAATGTTTTTTGACCGGCCGACCCCCGTCGAAAATATTTTCAGCACCGGCCAAGCCCCCATCGAAATTTTTTTCGGTGCCGGCCGAGCCACTGACGAAAATATTTTCGGCGCCTGCCGAGCCCTCGTCGAAAATATTTTTGGTTCCTGTCAAGCCCCCATCAAAAATATTTTCTGTGCCAGCAGAGCCCCCGTCGAAAATATTTTTGGTTCCTGCCGAGCCCCCATCAAAAATATTTTCAGTGCCGGCCGAGCCCCCATCAAAAATATTTTTGGTGCCAGCCGAGCCCCCGTCGAAAATTTTTTCAGCGCCGCCGAGATCCCATCGAAAAAATTTTCTTTTACGCCCGAACCCCCTTTGAAAATATTTTAGGCGCTGGCTGAGCCCCTGTCGAAAATATTTGCGGTTCCGGCTGAGCCCCCATCAAAAATATTTTTGGCGCCGGTCGAGGCCCCGTCAAAAATACTTTCGGTTTCATCCGAGGCCCGTCGAAAATATTTTCGGCGCTGGTCGAGCCCCCGTCGAAAATTTTTTCAGCGCCGCCAAGATCCCGTCGAAAAAATTTTCCGTTCCGGCCAAGCCCCATTCGAAAATGTTTTCGGTGCCGGCCGAGCTTGCGTTGCAATTTTTTTTGGCGCCGGCCGATCCCCCGTCGAAAATATTTTCGGGGCTAGCCGAGACCCTGTGGAAAATATTTTCCGTGCTGGCCGAGCCCCCGTCAAAAATATTTTCGATGCTGGCCGAGCCCCCATTGATAATATTTTCGGTGCTGGCCAAGCCCCTGTCGAAAATATTTTCGGTGCCGGCCGAGCTCCCGTCGAAAAAATTTTCAGTGCCAGCCGACCCCTTTTGAAAATATTTTTGGTGCTGGACAATCCCCCGTTCGAAAACATTTTCGGCACCGACCGATCTCCCTTCGAAAATATTTTCGGTGCCGGCCGAGCCCCCGTCGAAAATATTTTCGACGCCGGCCGAACCCATGTCGAAAATATTTTCGGTGCCAGTCGAGCCCCTTAGAAGTTTTTTTCTGTGCTGGCCAGGCCCCGTTCGAAAACATTTTCGGCACCGACCGATCTCCCTTCGAAAATATTTTTGGTGCCAGCTGAGCCCCCGTCGAAAATATTTTCGACGCCGGCCGAACCCCAGTCGAAAATATTTTCGGTGCTGGCCTAAGCCCCGTCGAAAATATTTTCGGTGCCGGCCGAGCTCCCGTCGAAAATATTTTAGGAGTTGGCCGAGCCCCGTTCGAAATTTTTTTCGGTGCTGGGCGAGCCCCTGTCGAAAATATTTTTGGTGCCGGCCGAACCCGCATCGAAATTTTTTTTGGTGCCGTCTGAACCCCCGTCGAAAATATTTTCGGTGCTGGCCAAGCTACCGTCAAAAATATTTTAGGTGCCTGATGAGCCTGGTTTCAAATTTTTTTCGGTGCCAACCGAGCCGCCGTTGAAAATATTTTCGGTGCCGGCTGAGACCCCGTCGAAAATATTTTAGGTGCCGTCTGAGCCCGGTTCGAATTTTTTTTCGGTGCCGGCCGAGCCCCTGTTGAATAAATTTTTGGTGCCGGCCAAGCCCCCTTTGAAAATATTTTTGGCGCCAGCCGAGCCCCCGCCAAAAAAATTTTCGGTGCCGGCCGAACCCGCGTCGAAATTTTTTTGGTCCTGGCCGAACCCCTGTCGAAAATATTTTCGGTGCCGGCCAAGCTACCATCAAAAATATTTTTGGTGCCAGCCGAGCCCCCTTTGAAATTTTTTTCGGTGCCAACCGAGCCCCCGTCGAAAACATATCCGGTGCCAGCCGAGCCCCTGTCGAAATTTTTTCGGTGCCGGCCGAGCCCCCGTAGAAAATATTTTCGGTTCCGGCCGAGCCCCTGTCGAAAATATTTTAGATACCGGCCAAGTCCCTATCGAAAATATTTTTGGTGCCAGCCGAGCCCCCGTTGAAAATATTTTTGGAGCCAGACGAGCCCCCGTCAAAAATATTTTCGGTGCTGGTGCAGCCCCGCTGGAAATTATTTTCCGCGCTGGCGAGCCCCTGTCGAAAATATTTTAGGTGCTGTCCGAGCCCCGTTAGAAATTTTTTTCTGTGCCGGCAAGGCCCCCTTCGAAAATATTTTCAGCACCGGCCGATCTCCCTTCGAAAATATTTTCGGTGCCGGCCGAGACATCGACGAAAATATTTTCGACGCCAGCCGAACCCAGGTTGAAAATATTTTCGGTGCCGCACAAGCCCCCATCGAAAATATTTTCAGCGCCAGACGAGCCCCCGTCGAAAGTATTTTCGGTGCCAGCTGAGCCCCTGTCGTAAATATTTTCAGTGCAAACCAAGCCCACGTCGAAAATATTTTAGGTGCCGGCTGAGCCCCGTTCGAAATTTTTTTCAGTGCCGGCCGAGCCATTCAAAATTTTTTTCGGTGCCGGCCAAGCCCCCGTCGAAAATATTTTCGGCGCTGGTGCAGCCCATCTGGAAATTATTTTACGTGCTGGCCGAGCCCCCGTCGAAAATATTTTAGGTGCCGGCTGAGCCCCATTAGAAATTTTTTTCTGTGCCGGCCAGGCCCCCTTTGAAAATATTTTCGGCACAGGCCGATCTCCCTTCGAAAATATTTTCGGTGCCAGCCGAGCCCTCGACAAAAATATTTTCGACGCTGGCCAAACCCTGGTCGAAAATATTTTCGGTGCCGGCCAAGCCCCTGCCGAAAATATTTTCGGTGATGGCTGAGCCCGCGTCGAAAATATTTTCGGCGCCGGCCGAGCTCCCATTGAAAATATTTTCGGCGCCGGCCGAGCCCCTGTCGAAAATATTTTCAGTGCAAACCGAGCCCATGTCGAAAATATTTTAGGTGCCGGCTGAACCCCGTTCGAAATTTTTTCGGTGACGGACGAGCCCCCGTCGAAAATAGTTCCGATGCCGGCCGAGCCCCTGTTGAAATTTTTTCGGTGCCGGACAAGCCACCTTCGGAAATATTTTCGGTGCCGGCCAAGCCCGCATTGAAAATATTTTCGGCGTCAGCCAACCTGTCGTTGAAAATATTTTTGGTGCCGGCCGAGCCCCCATCAAAAATATTTTCGGTGCCAGCCAACCCCCGTCGAAAATATTTTTGGTGCCAGACGATCCCCCATCGAAAATATTTTCGGCGCCGGTCGAGCCCCCGTCGAAATTTTTTTCGGCGCCAGCCAAGCCCCGTCGAAAATGTTTTCGCTGCTGGCCGAGGTTCCATCTAAAATATTTTAATTGCCTGCCTAGCCCCGTGAGAAATTTCTTTCGGTGCCAGCAGAGCTGCCGTCGAAAATATTTTTGGGACCGGACAAGCTGCCGTCGAAAATATTTTTGGGACCGGCCGAGGCCCCATCGAAAATATTTTTGGCGCCGGCGGAGCCCCTGTCAAAAATATTTTCGGTGCCGGCCGAGCCCCCTTTGAAATTTTTTTCAGTGCCGGCCAAGCCCCCTTCGGAAATATTTTGGGGTCCGGCCGAGCTGCCATCGAAAATATTTTTAGGACCGGCCGAGCTGCCGTTGAAAATATTTTCGGTGCCGACTGAGCTCCCGTCGAAAATATTTTAGGTGCTGGCCGAGCCCAAGTCGAAATTTTTTACGGTGCCGGCCGAGCCCCCGTCGAAAATATATTAGGTGCTGGACAAGCTCAAGTCAAATTTTTTTCGGTGCTGGCCGAGCCCCTTTCGGAAACATTTTCGGTGCCGGCATAGCCCCCGTCGAAAATATTTTCGGTGCCGGCCGAGCCCCCGTCGAAATTTCCTTCGGAGCCGGCCGAGCCCCCGTCGAATATATTTTAAGTGCTGGACAAGCTCAAGTCAAATTTTTTTCGGTGCTGGCCGAGCCCCTTTCGGAAACATTTTCGGTGCCGGCCTAGCCCCCGTCAAAAATATTTTCGGTGCCGGCCGAGCCCCCGTCGAAATTTCCTTCGGAGCCGGCTGAGCCCCCGTCGAATATATTTTAAGTGCCGGACAAGCCCAAGTCGAAATTTTTTCAGTGCCAGCCGAGCCCCCTTCGGAAATATTTTCGGTGCCGGCCGAGCCACCGTCGAAAATATTGTCGGTGCCTGCCGAGCCACCGTCGAAAATATTGACGGTGCCGGCCAAGACCCCATCAAAAATATTTTCGGTGCCGGCCGAGCCAAAGTTGAAATTTTTTTCAGTACCGGCCGAGCCCCCTTCGGAAATATTTTCGGTGTTGGCTGAGCCCCCATCAAAAATATTTTAGGTGCTGGCTGAGCCCCGTCGAAAATATTTTAGGTGCTGGCTGAGCCCAAGTCGAAATTTTTTACGGTGCCGGCCAAGCCCCCTTCTGAAATATTTTCGGTGCCAGCCGAACCCCAGTCGAAAATATTTTTGGTGCTGGCCAAGACCCCATCGAAAATATTTTCGGCGCTGGCCGAGCCCCTGGTGAAAATATTTTCACTGCCAGTCGAGGTCCATTCAAAAATATTTTCGGCGCCGACCGAGCCTCCGTTGAAAATATTTTCGGTGCCGGCCAAACCCACGTCGAAATTTTTTTCCGTGCTGGCTGAGCCTCCTTCGAAAATATTTTTGGTGCCGCCGACCCCCGTCGAAAATATTTTTGGCACTGGCCGAGCCCCCGTTGAAATTATTTTTGGTGCCGCCGAGCCCCCATCGAAAATATTTTCGGTGCCGGCCAAGCCCCCATCGAAATTCTTTTCTGTTCTGGCCTATCCCCGTTCGAAATTTTTTTCACTGCTGGCCCAGCTCCCTTCGAATATATTTTCGGCGCCAGCCGAGCCCCCCGTCGAAAATATTTTCTGTGCAGGCTGAACTCCCGTCGAAAATATTTTAGGTGCCTGCCGAGCCCCGTTAGGAATTTTTTTCAGTGCCGTGCTTGGCCGGCACCGAAAAGAATTTCTAACGGGGCTTGGCCGGCACCTAAAATATTTACAACGGGACCTCGGCCGGCAGCGAAAATATTTTCCAAGGGGGCTCAGCCAGCGCTGAAAGTATTTTTGACTGGGGCTTATCCGGGGCCGAAAATATTTTCGACGGGGGCACGGCCAGCTCCGAAAATATTGTCAAAGGGGGCTCGGCCGGAACCGAAAATATTTTCAAGGCGGTCTCGGCCGGCGCCAAAAATATTTTCGATTGGAGCTTGGCAGGTACCGAAAATATTTCCGACAGGGGCTCGGCCGACTCAAAAAAAAATTTCGATGGGGGCTCGGCCGGCACCGAAAATATTTTCGTCAGGGGCTCGTCCAGCACCAAAATATTTTCGAAGGGGGCTCTACCGGTGCTGAAAATATTTTCGTTGGGGCCGGCCAGCACAGAAAATATTTTTGACGGGGGATCGTCCAGCACCGAAAAAAATTATGACACGGGTTCGGCCGGCACTGAAAATATTTTCGATGGGGGCTCGGCCAGCACTGAAAAAATTTCGACGTGGGCTCGGCGGGCACCGAAAATATTTTCGACGGGGCCTCGGTCGGCATCGAAAATATTTTAGACGGGGGCTTGGCTGGCGCTGAAAATATTTTCGAAGGGGGCTTGGTTGGAACTGAAAATATTTTCAACGGGGGCTCGGCTGGCACCGAAAGAAATTTCGATGGGGGTTCGTCTGGCACCTAAAATATTTTCGACGGGAGCTCGGCCGGCACGAAAAATATTTTCGAAGTGGGCTCGGTCAGCACCAAAAATATTTTCGACGGGAGCTCAGCCAGCACCAAAAATATTTTCGTTGTGGGCTCGGACGGCACCAAAAATATTTTTGAACGGGGCTCGGCAGGCACCTAAAATATTTTTGACGGGGGTTCGGCCAGCACCGAAAAAAATTTTGAACAGGGCTCGGTTGGCACCTAAAGAATTTTCGACTTGGGCACATCCAGCACTGAAAAAAATTTCGACGGCGGCTCGGCCGGCACCGAAAATATTTTCGACGGGGGCTTGACCGGCACCAGAAAAAAATTTTCAACAGGAGCTCATCCGGTATCGAAAAAATTTTCGGCGGGGGCTCGGCCGGCGCCAAAAATATTTTCAACGGGGGCTCGGGCAGCGCCTAAAATATTTTTGACGGGGGCTCAGGCGGCGCCAAAAATATTTTCGACGCGGGCTCGGCCGGAACCGAAAATAGTTTTGACGGGTGCTCGTCCGGCACCGTAAAAAATTACGACTGGGGCTCTGCCAGCGCCAAAAATATTTTTGAGGGGGACTCGGCCGGCACCAAAAAAAATTTCAATGGGGGCTCAGCCAGCAGCTAAAATATTTTAGATGGGAGCTCGGTTGGAACCGAAAATTTTTTCAACGGGGGCTCGGCCGGTGCCGAAAATATTTTCGACGGGGGCTCGGCTGGTGCCGAAAATATTTTCGACGCGGGGTCAGCCGGCACCGAAAAAAATTTCGAACGGGGCTCGGCAGGCACCTAAATTATTTTTGACGGGATCTCGGCCAGCACTGAAAATATTTTTGACGGGGGATCGGCTGGCGCTGAAATTATATTCTACGGGGGCTCGGCCAGGACCGAAAAGCATTTCCACGGGGGCTCATTTGGCGCCGAAAATATTTTCGACAGGGAATCGTCCGGAACCAAAAATATTTTCGACGGGGACTCGGCCGGCACCGAAAACATTTTCGACCTGCGCTCAGGCGGTGCCGAAAATATTTTTGACGGGGGCTCGGCCAGCACCGAAAATATTTCCGAAGGGGGCTCAGCCAGCAGTGAAAACATTTTCGACTGGGGCTCAGCCGGCACTGAGAAAATTTTCGGCGAGGGCTCGGCCGGCACCGAAAATATTTTCAAAGGGAGCTCTGTTGGTGCCGAAAATATTTTCTAAGGGGGCTTGGCCGGCACCTAAATTATTTTCGGTGAGAGCTCGTCCGGCACCAAAAAAAATTTCGAACGGGTCTCGGACCACACCTAAAATATTTTCAACAGGGGCTCGGCCGGCACCGAAAATATTTTCAACAGGGGCTCGGCCAGTGCCAAAAATATTTTCGAAGGGGGCTCGGCTGGAACCGACAATTTTTTCAACGGGGTCTCGGTGGCACCGAAAATATTTTCGACGGGGGCTCGGTCGGCATCTAAAATATTTTCGACAGGATCTTGGTCGGCACCGAAAATACTTTCGACGTGGGCTCGGCCGGCACCAAAAAAAATTTCGACGGGGGCTCGGACGGCACTGAAAATATTTTCGAAAGGGGTTCGGCCAGCGCCAAAAATATTTTCAACCGGCGCTCAGCCGGCGACGAAAATATTTTCAACGGGGGGGTCCGCCGGCACCGCAAAAAATTTCGACAGGGGATTGGTCGGCACATAAAATATTTTCGACGGGGCCTCAGCCGGGACCGAAAAACATTGCGAACGGGGGCTCGACCGGTCAAATAATATTTTCGATGGGAGCTCGGTCGGTCCCAACAATATTTTCGGCGGGACCTCGGCAGGCACCGAAAATATTTCGACGGGGGATCAGCCGTCGCCAAAAATATTTTCGACAGGGTCTCGGCCAGACCCGAAAATAATTTCGACGGTGGCTCAGCCAGCACCGAAAACATTTTCGACGGGGGCTCGACCGGCATAGAAAATTTTTTCAAAGGGGTCTTGGCGGCACCGAAAATATTTTCGACGGGGGTTCGGCTGGTACAGAAAATATTTTCGACGGGGGCTTGTCCGGAACCGACAATTTTTTCAACAGGGTCTCGGTGGCACCGAAAATATTTTCGACGGGGGCTCGGTCGGCACTGAAAATATTTTCTATGGGGGCTCGGTTGGCACAGAAAATATTTTCGAAGGGGGCTCGGCCACCGCCAAAAATATTTCCGAAGGGGGCTCGGCCTGCACCGAAAACAATTTTGACTTGGGCTCGGCCGGCACATAAAGTATTTTTAACGGGAGCTCGGTTGGCACCGAAAAAAATTTCGGCTTGGGCTCGGCCGGCACCGAAAATATTTTCGATGGTGCTCGGCCAGCACCGAAAATATTTTTGACGGGGCTCGGCTGGCACCGAAAATATTTTCAACGGGATGTCAGCCGGCATCGAAAATATTTTCGATGGGAATCGGCCGGCACCGAAAATATTTTCAACGGGAGCTCGGCCAGCACCAAAAACATTTTCAAAGGGGGCTCGGATGACACCTAAAATATTTTCGATGGGGGCTCGTCCGGCACTGAAAATATTTTCAAAGGGGGCTCGGCCGGCACCAAAAATATTTTCGAAGGGGCTCGGCCAGCACTGAAAAAAATTTTGACTTGTGCTCGGCCGGCACATAAAATATTTTCGACAGGAGCTCGGCTGGCACCGAAAAAAATTTCGACGGGGGTTCGGCCAGCACCGAAAATAGTTTCGACGGTCGCTCAGACGGCACCGAAAACATTTTCGACGGGGGCTTGGCCGGCATAGAAAATATTTTCGACAGGGTCTCAGCAGGAACCGAAAATATTTTCGAAGGGGTCTCGGCTGGTACAGAAAAAATTTTCGACAGGGGCTCGGCCGGCACCAAAAATATTTTCGACGTGGCCTCAGCCGGCACCGAAAATATTTTCGACCTGCTCTCAGGCGGTGCTGAAAATATTTTCAGCGGGGGCTCGGCCACTGCCAAAAATATTTCCGAAGGGGGCTCGGCCGGCACCAAAAAAAATTTCGACGGGAGCTTGGCCGGCACTGAAAATACTTTCGACGGTGGCTCAGCTGGCACCGAAAATGTTTCCGAAGGGTGCTCAGCCGGCACCAAAAATATTTTCGAAGGGGGCTCAGCAGGCACTGAAAATATTTTCGACAGGGGCTCGGACGGCACCTAAAATATTTTCGACGGGAGCTCGGCCATCACCGAAAAAGATTTCGAACGCGGGCTCAGCCGGTCAAAAAATATTTTCAATGGGACCTCAGCCGGCAGCGAAAATATTTTCGACGGGGGCTCAGCCGGCACCAAAATAAATTTCGAACACGGGCTCAGCCGGTCAAAAAATATTTTCGACGGGACATCGGCTGGCAGCAAAAATATTTTCGATGGGAGCTTGGCCGGCACCGAAAATAGTTTTGACGGTCGCTCAGCTGGCACCGAAAACATTTTCGACGGGGGCTCGACCGGCATAGAAAATATTTTCGACAGGGTCTCGGCAGGAACCGAAAATATTATCGACGGGGGCTCAGCCGGCACCGAAAATACTTCCAAAGGGGCCTGGACGGCACCAAAAAACTTTCGATTTGGGCTCGGACAGCACCGAAAATATTTTCGATGGGGCCTCGGCTGGCACTGAAAATATTTTCGATGGGGCCTCGGCTGGCACCGAAAATATTTTCAACGGCAGCTCGGCTGGCACCGAAAATACTTCCGAAGGGGCCCGGACGGCACCGAAAAAATTTCGACTTGGGCTCGGCCGGCACCGAAAATATTTTCGAAGGGGGCTCGGCAGGCACTGAAAATATTTTCGACAGGGGCTCGGACGGCACCGAAAATATTTCTGAAGGGGACTCAGCCGGCACCAAAAAAAATTTCAAATTGGGCTCGGACAGTACCTAAAATATTTTCGACGGGAGCTTGGCTGGCACCAAAAAGATGTTCGACGTAGGCTTACCCGGTCACAAAAATATTTTCAACGGCAGCTCGGCCAGTCCCAAAAATATTTCCGAAGGGGGCTCGGCCGGCACTGAAAAAAATTTCGACAGGAGCTTGGCCGGCACTGAAAATACTTTCAACGGTGGCTCAGCCGGCACCGAAAATACTTCTGAAGGGGCCCGGACAGCACCGAAAAAATTTCGATTTGGGCTCGGACAGCACCTAAAATATTTTCGACGGGAGCTTGGTCGGCACCAAAAATGTTTCCGAAGGGTGCTCAGCCAGCACCAAAAATATTTTCGAAGGTGGCTTGGCAGGCACCGAACATAGTTTTGAAGGGTGCTCAGCCGGCACCGAAAATATTTTTGATGGGGGCTCAGCAGGAACCAGTAATAATTTCTACAGGGGCTCGACCGGCGCCGAAAACACTTTCGAGGGGTCTTGGCCGGCACCTAAAATATTTTCGACGGGAGCTTAGCCGGCACCGAAAAAAATTTCGAACGCGGGCTCAGCCGGTCAAAAAATATTTTCGACGGGACATCGGCCGGCAGCGAAAATATTTTCGACGGGAGCTCAGCCGGCACCGAAAAAAATTTCGAACGCGGGCTCAGCCGGTCAAAAAATACTTTCGACGGGACCTCGGCCGGTAGCGAAAATATTTTCGACGGGGGCTTGGCCGGTCCCAAAAATATTTTCGAGGGCATCTCAGCCGGCAGCAAAAATATTTTCGACGGTAGCTCAGCCGGTACCGAAAATATTTTCGATGGCGGCTCGGCCGGCACTGAAAATATTTTCGATGGGGGCTCGACCCCGGCGCCGAAAATATTTTCGATGGGTGCTTGTCCGGCTCCAAAAATATTTTCGATGGGGGCTCGTCCGGCACCGAACATATTTTCGAAGGGGGCTCGGCCGGCACCGAAAATATTTCCAAAGGGTGCTTGGCCGGCACCGAAATATTTTCGATGGTGGCTCGGCCGGCACCGAACATAGTTTTGAAGGGGGCTCGGCCAGCACCGAAAATATTTTTGGTGGGGGCTCAGCAGGAACCAGAAATATTTTCTACAGGGGCTCGACCGGCGCCGAGAACACTTTCGAGGGGTCTTGGCCTGCACCGAAAATAATTTCGACGGGAGCTCGGTCGGCACCGAAAAAAATTTCAACGGGGGCTCAGCAGGCACTGAAAATATTTTTGAGGGGGTTCGTCCGACACTGAAAATATTTCCGAAGGGGGCTCGGCCTGCACCAAAAAAAATTTCGGACACAGGCTCAGCCGGTCAAAAAGTATTTTCGACAGGGGCTCAGCTGGCATCGAAAATATTTTTGACAGGAGCTCTGTAGGTCCCAAAAATATTTTCGACGGGGCCTCGGTTGGCATCGAAAATATTTTAGACGGGAGCTCGTTAGGTCCCAAAAATATTTTCGACAGGGGCTCGGCGGGCGACGAACATATTTTCGAAGGGGGCTCGGCCAGCACCGAAAATATTTCCGAAGGGTGCTCGGCCAGCACCAAAAATATTTTCGAAGGTGGCTCGGCTGGCACCGAACATAGTTTTGAAGGAGGCTCGGCCGGCACCGAAAATATTTTTGGTGGGGGCTTGGCAGGAACCAAAAATATTTTCGACAGGAGCTTGGCTGGCACCTAAAATACTTTCGACGGAGGCTTGGCCGGTCCCAAATATATTTTCGAGGGCATCTCGGCCAGTCCCAAAAAATATTTTCGATGGTAGCTCAGCCGGTACAGAAAATATTTTGGATGGGAGCTCGACCGGCGCCAAAAATATTTTCGATGGGGGCTCGGCCGGCACCAAAAATATTTTCGATGGGGGCTTGGTCGGCACCTAAAATATTTCCGACGGGAGCTCGCTCGGCACCGAAAAAAATTTTGATGGGGGCTCAGCCGGCAACGAAAATATTTTCGAAGGGGGCTCGTCCGGCACCTAAAATATTTTCAACGGGGGCTCGGCTGGCATAGAAAATATTTTCGGCGGGGTCTCGGCAGGAACCTAAAATATTTTCGAAGGGGGCTCGGCCGGCGCCAAAAATATTTTTGACAGGGGCTTGGCTGGCACCGAAAATATTTCCAAAGGGGGCTCGGACGGCACCGAAAATAGTTTCGACGGGAGCTCAGCCGGCACCAAAAATATTTTTGACGAGAGCTTGGCCGGCACCGAAAATATTTTCGACAAGGTTCCGGCTGGCACCGAAAATATTTTCGATGGGGGCCTGTCCGGCACCGAAAATATTTTCGACGGTGTCTCAGTCGGCACCGAAAATATTTTCGACGGAGGCTCGGCCGATCCCAAAAATATTTTCAACGGCAGGTCGGCCGGTCCCAAACATATTTTCGACGACAGCTTGGCTGGTACTGAAAATATTTTTGATGGGATCTCGGCCGGCGCCGAAAATATTTTCGACGGGAGCTTGGATGGCACCAAAAATATTTCCAAAGGGGGCTCGGCCGGCACCGAAATAAATTTCGAACGCGGGCTCAGCCAGTCAAAAAACATTTTTGACGGCGGCTCGGCTGGCAGCAAAAATATTTTTGACGGGAGCTCCGTAGGTCCCAAAAATATTTTCGATGGGACCTCGGCCGGCAGCGAAAATATTTTCGACGGGAGCTCGGTAGGTCCCAAAAATATTTTCAACAGGGGCTCTGCGGGTGCTGAAAATATTTTCGGCGGGGTCTCGGCAGGAAGCTAAAATATTTTCGAAGGGGGCTCGGCCGGCGACGAAAGTATTTTCGATGGGGGTTCGGCCGGTGCCAAAAATATTTTCGATGGGGGCTCGTCCGGCACCGAAAATATTTTCGACGGGGTCTCGGCCGGCACCGAAAAAAATTTCGACTTGTGCTCGGCCGGCACCAAAAATATTTTCGATGGGGGCTCGTCCGGCACCGAAAATATTTTCGACGGGGTCTCGGCCGGCACCGAAAATATTTTCGAAGGGGTCTCAGCCGGCACCAAAAAAAATTTCGACTTGTGCTCGGCCGGCACATAAAATACTTTCGACGGGATCTTGGTCAGCACGGAAAATATTTCCGAAGGGAGCTCGCTCGGCACCAAAAAAAATTTCGATGGGAGCTTGGCCGGCACCGAAAATACTTTCGATGGTGGCTCAGCCAGCACCGAAAACATTTTCGACGGGGGCTTGACCGGCATAGAAAATATTTTCAACGGGGTCTCGTCAGGAACCGAAAATATTTTCGACGGGGGCTCGGCCGGCGAGGAAAATATTTTCAACGGGGGTGCGGCCAGCACCTAAAATAATTTCTACAGGCGTTTGGCCAGCACCAAAAATATTTTCGAAGGGGGCTCAGCAGGCACCGAAAATATTTTCGACTGGGGCTCGGCCGGCACCAAAAATATTTTTGATGGGGCGTTGGCTGGCACCGAAAATCTTTTCGACAGGAGCTTGGTCGGTATTGAAAATATTTTTGACGGGGGCTCAGCTGGCGCCAAAAATATTTTCGAAGGGGGCTTGGCCGGTGCCAAAAATATTTTCGATGGGGGCTCGTCCGGCACCGAAAATATTTTCGAAGGGGGCTCGGCCGGCACCGAAAAAATTTCGATGGGGGCTCGGCCGGCACCGAAAACATTTTCGAAGGGGGGTCAGCAGGCACTGAAAATATTTTCGACGGGGGCTCATCCGGCACCTAAAATATTTTCAACTTGGGCTCGGCTGGCACCGAAAATACTTCTGAAGGGGCCCGGACGGCACCGAAAAAATTTCAGTTTGGGCTCAGACAGCACCTAATATATTTTCAACGGGAGCTTGGTCGGCACCGAAAATGTTTCCAAAGGGGGCTCGGCCGGCACCGAAATAAATTTCGAACGCGGGCTCAGGCGGTCAAAAAATATTTTCGATGGGGGCTCGGCTGGCACCGAAAATATTTCCGAAGGGGTCTCAGACTGCACCTAAAAAAATTTCAATGGGGGTTGGTCAAGCACCGAAAATATTTTCGAAAGGGGCTCGACCAGCACCGAAAATATTTTCGACGGAGGCTTGGCCGATCCCAAAAGTATTTTCGACGGCAGGTCGGCCGGTCCCAAACATATTTTTCACGATAGCTTGGCTGGTACTGAAAATATTTTCGATGGGATCTCGGCCGGCGCCGAAAATATTTTCGACGGGAGCTTGGATGGCACCAAAAATATTTTCGACGGAGGCTTGGGCGGTCCCAAAAATTTTTTCGAGGGCATCTCAGCCGGTCCCAAAAATATTTTCGACAGGGGCTTGGCCGGAACCGAAAATATTTTTGACGGGGCCTCAGCCGGCGCTGAAAATATTTTTCATGGGAGCTCGGCCGGCACAGAAAAATTTTTGAATGTGGTCTCGCCCGCGCTGAAAATATTTTCGACGGGGGCTCTGCCGGCACCGATAATATTTTTGACAGGGGCTCGGCCGGGATAGAAAATATTTTCGACAGGGGCTCTGCCGGCACCGAAAATATTTTCGATGGGGGCTCGGCCGGCACCGAACATATTTTCGAAGGAGGCTCTTCCGGCGCCGAAAATATTTTTGACGGGGTCTCGGCGGCACCAAAAATATTTTCAGCGGGGTCTCGGTGGCACCGAAAATATTTTCGACGGGGGCTCGGCAAGCACCAAAAAAATTTTCGACGGGGGCTCTGCCGGCACCGATAATATTTTCGATGGGGGCTCTGCCGGCACCGATAATATTTTCGATGGGGGCTCGGCCGGCACCGTAAAAAATTTCGAATTCGGCTCTGCCGGCACCTAAAATATTTTCGATGGGAGTTCGCTCGGCACCGAAAATACTTTCGACGGGAACTCGGCCGCCACCGAAAATATTTTTGACGGGGCCTCAGCCAGCACTGAAAATATTTTTCACGGGGGCTCAGCCAGCACCCAAAAATTTTTGAACGTGGTCTCAGCCGCGCCGAAAATATTTTCGACGGGGGCTCGGCTGGCACTGAAAATATTTTCGACAGGGACTCTACCGGCACCGAAAATATTTTCGACAGGGGCTCGTTCGGCACCGATAATATTTTCAACGGGGGCTCGGCTGGCATAGAAAATATTTTCGACAGGGGCTGTGCCGGCACCGATAATGTTTTCAACGGGGGCTCAGCTGGCATAGAAAACATTTTCGACGGGAGTTCGGTCGGCACCGAAAATACTTTCGACGGGGGCTCGGATGACACCGAAAATATTTTCAACGGGGGCTCGGCCAGCACCGAAAATATTTTCGACGGGGGCTTGGCCGGCACCGAAAGTACTTTCGACGGGGGCTCGGCTGGCACCGAAAAAAATTTGGAACGGGGCTTGGCCGGCACCTCAAATATTTTCTAAGGGGACTCGGCCGGCAACGAAACAAATTTCGACGGGGGCTCAGCCGGCGTCAAAAATATTTTCGACAGGGACTCGGCCGGTCAAAAAACATTTTCGCCGGGAGCTCGGTAGGTCCCAAAAATATTTTCAACAGGACCTCGGCCGGCACCGAAACTATTTTCGATGGGGACTCGGCCGCCACCGAAAATATTTTCGACGGGGGCTCGGCCAGCGCCGAAAATATTTTCGATGAAAGCTCGGCCGGAACCGAAGATATTTTTGACGGGTCCTTGGCCGGCGCTGAAAATATTTTTCACGGGGGCTCAGCCGGCACGGAAAAATTTTCGATGGGGTCTCGGCAGCGCCGAAAATATTTTCAACGGGGGCTTGGCCAGCATAGAATATATTTTCGACGGGAGCTCGGCAGGAACCTAAAATATATTCGAAGCGGGCTCGGCCGCCACCGAAAATATTTTCGACTTGGGCTCGGCCGGCACCTAAAATATTTTCGACGGGAGTTCAGTCGGCACCGAAAATATTTTCGAGGGGGACTCGGCCGGCACCAAAAAAAATTTCGACAGGGGATCAGCAGGCGCAGAAAATATTTTTGATGGTGGCTCAGCCGGCACTGGAAAAAATTTCGACTGGGGCTTGGCTGGTGCCGAAAATATTTTCGACGGGGGCTCGGCTGGCATCGAAAATATTATCGACGGGGGCTCAGCCGGCACCTAAAATATTTTTGAAGGGGGCTGGGCCACACCGAAAAAATTTTCGAAGGGGCTCGGACAGTCAAAAAACAGTTTTGACACATCTCGGCCGGTCCCAAAATTATTTTCGACAGGAGCTCGGCCGACATAGAAAATAATTTCGACGGTGCCTTGGCAGGAACCGAAAATATATACGACGGGGGCTTGGCCGGCACCGAAAATAAATTCGACGGGGGCTCGGCCGGCATAGAAAATATTTTCAACGGGGGCTCAGCCTTCACCAAAAAAATTTTCGAAGGGGGCTCGGTCGGCACCAAAAAAAAATTCGAAATGGGCTCGGCAGGCACCTATAATATTTTTGACAGGAGCTCGGCAGGAACCGAAAATATTTTTGACGGGGGCTCGTCCGGCACCGAAAATATTTTCGATGGGGGTTCGGCCGGCGTGAAAAATATTTTCAACAGGGGCTCGGTCGGCACCGAAAATATTTTCGACAGGGGCTCGGCCGGCATAGAAAATAATTTTGACGGTGGCTTGGCAGGAACCGAAAATATATACGACGGGGGCTCAGCCGGCACCGAAAATAAATTCGACGGGGGCTCGGCCGGCATAGAAAATATTTTCAACGGGGGCTCGGCCGGCACCGAAAAAAAATTTGAAATGGGCTCAGCAGGCACCTAAAATATTTTTGACAGGAGCTCGTCAGGAACCGAAAATATTTTTGACGGGGGCTCGTCCGGCACCAAAAATATTTTTGACAGGCGCTCGGCCAGCACCGAAAATATTTCCGAAGGGGGCTCAGCCAGCACTGTAAGAAATTTCGACTTGGGCTCAGCCGGCACCTAAAATATATTCGACAGGAGCTCCGCCAGCACCGAAAATATTTTCGACGAGGGCTCGGCAGGCGCCGAAAATATTTTCGACGAGGGCTCGGCCAGAACAGAAAATATTTTCAACGGGGTCTCGAACGGCGCCGAAAATATTTTCGGAGGGGGCTCGGCAAGCACCGAAAATATTTCTGAAGAGGGCACGACCGGCACCGAAAAAATTTTCGACTTGGGCTCTGCCTGCACCTGAAATATTTTCGACGGAAGCTCGGCCGGCACCGAAAATATTTTCGACGGGCGGCCGAGCCCCAGTTGAAAATATTTTCTGTGCCAGCCAAGCCCACGTCACAATTTTTTTCATTGCCGGCCGAGCCGCCTTCAAAAATATTTTCGGCGCCGGCCGAACTCCCGACGAAAATATTTTCTGTGCCGACCGAGACCCCCTCGAAAATATTTTCGGTTCCAGCTGAGCCCCCGTCGAAAATATTTTAGGTTCCGGCCGAGCCCCCTTCGAAAATATTTTCATTGCCAGATGATCCCCTGCTAGAATCTTTTTCGGTGCCGGCCGAGACACCTTTGAAAATATTTTTGGTGCCGGCCGAGCCCCTGTCGATAATATTTTTGTTGCCGGCAGAGCCCCCGTCAAAATTTTTTTCGGTGCCAGCCGAACCCGCTTCGAAAATATTTTTGGCGCCAGCCGAGCCCCCGTCAAAAATATTTTCAGCGCCGGCCGAGCCCCCATCGAAAATATTTTCAGTGCCGGCTGAGCCCCCATCAAAAATATTTTTGGTGCCGGCCGAGCTCACGTCAAAAATATTTTCGGTGCCGGCCGAGCTCACGTCGAAAATATTTTTGGGACCGGCCGAGCTGCCGTCAAAAATATTTTTGGGACCGGCCAAGCCTCCGTCGAAAATATTTTCGGTGCCGGCCGAATGCCCGTCTAAAATATTTTAGGTGCCTGCCGAGTCCCCATTGAAAATTTTTTCGGTGCCATCCGATCTCCCGTCGAAAATATTTTCGGCACCGCCAATGACCCCGTAGAAAATATTTTAGGTGCCAGCCGAGCCGACGTTAAAATTTTTTTCGGTGTCGGCCGAGCCCCTTTCGAAAATATTTTTGGTGCCAGTCGAGATCACGTCGAAAATATATGAGGTGCCTGCCGAGCCCCGTTTGAAATATTTTTCAGTGCCGACCGAGCTTCTGTAGAAAATATTTTAGGTGCCAGACAAGCCCAAGTCGAAAATATATTCGTTGCAGGCCGAGCCCCCATCGAAAATATTTTTGGTGCCGCCGAGAACATGTCGAAAAAATTTTCGGTTACGGCCGAGCCCCCTTCGAAAATATTTTCGGTGCCAGCAGAGCCCCCTTAGAAAATATTTTCTATTTCGGCTGAGCCCCCATAGAAAATATTTTTATTGCAGGCTGAGCCCCCGTCGAAATTTCTTTTGGTGACGGCCGAGCCCCCATCAAAAATATTTTTGGTTCCTGCCGAGCCCCCGTTGAAATTTTTTTCAGTGCCGGCCGAGCCCCCTCTGAAAATATTTTCGGCACCAGCCGATCCCCTGCCGAAACTTTTTCGATGCCGACCGAGCTCCCGTCGAAAATAATTTAGGTGCTGGCCAAGCCCCCATGAAAAATATTCTCGCTGCCAGCCGAGCCCCCATTGAAAATATTTTCGGAGCCGGTTGACCCCCATCAAAAATATTTTCGATTTCGGCCGAGCCACCATCGAAAATATTTTCGGCGCCGGCAGAACCCCCGTCGAAAATATTTTCTGTGCCGGCCGAGTCCCCGTCAAAAATATTTTAGGTGTCGGTCGAGCTCCCGTCGAAAATAGTTTCGGAGCCGGTCGAGCTCCCGTCGAAAATAGTTTCGGAGCCGGCCGAGCTCCCGTAGAAAATGTTTTCGGTGCCGGCCAAGCTCTCGTCAAAAATATTTTCGGTGCTGGCCGAGCCTTCGTCGAAAATATTTTCGGTGCCGGCTGAGACATCGTCAAAAATATTTTCGGTGCCGGCCAGGCCCCCATCGAAAATATTTTCGGTGCCGGCCGGAACCTTGTCGAAAATATTTTCGGTGCCGGCCGAGCTGCCGTCGAAAATATTTTTGGTGCCGGCTGAGGTCCCGTAGAAAATATTTTTGGGACCACCTGAGCCCCCGTCAAAAATATTTTTGGTGCCGGCCGAGCCCCCGTCGAAAATATTTTCCGCGCCTGATGAGCCCCCGTTGAAAATATTTCCGGTGCCGGCCGACCCCCCGTCGAAAATATTTCTGGTGCCGGCCGAGCCCCCGTCGAAAATATTTTCGGCGGTGGCCGAGTACTCGTCGAAAATTTTTTCGGTGCCGCCCGAGCTCCCGTCGAAAATATTTTCTGTATCTGCCGAGCTGCCGTCGAAAATATTTTTGACACTGGCCGAGCCGCCGTCGAAAATATTTTCGGCGGCGTCCGAGTCCCAGTCGAAAATATTTTTGGTGCCGGCCGAGCCCCCATCGAAAATGTTTTGGGCGCCGCCCGAGCTCCCTTCGAAAATATTTTCTGTATCTGCCGAGCTGCCGTCGAAAATATTTTTGGCACCGGCCGAGCCCCCGTCGAAAATATTTCCTGTATCGGCCGAGCTCCCTTCGAAAAATTTTTCGGTGCTGGCTGAGTCTCTGTCGAAAATATTTTTGGTGCCGTTCGAGGTCCCGTCGAAAATATTTTCGGTACCGGCCGAGCACTCGACGAAAACATTTTTGGCACCGGCCAACACGCCGTCGAAAATATTTTCTGTGCCGGCAGAGACAACGTCGAAAATATTTTCAGTGCCGGCCGAGCTCCCGTCGGAAATATTTTCGGCAATGGTCGAGGTACTGTCGAAAATATTTTCGGGGCCAGCCGAGCCTCCGTTGAAAATATTTTCGTCACCGGTCAAAGTACTGTGGAAAATATTTTCGGGGCCGGCCGAGCTCCGGTCGAAAATATTTTCGGAGCCGGCCGAGACTGCGTTGAAAATATTTTCGGTGCCGGCTGAGACACCGTCGAAAATATTTTCGGTGCCGGCCAGGCCCCCGTCTAAAATATTTTCGGTGCCAGCCGGAATCTTGTCGAAAATATTTTCGGTGCTGGCCGAGCTCTCGTCGAAAAAATTTTTGGTGCCGGCTGAGGTCCCGTCAAAAATATTTTTGGTACTGGCTGAGTTCCCGTCGAAAATATTTTCGGTGCCGGATGGGCCCCCGTCGAAAATATTTTCGGGGCTGGCAGAGCTCCTGTCGAAAATATTTTGGACACAGGCCGAGACACCGTCGAAAATATTTTTGGTGCCGGCTGAGACACTGTCGAAAATATTTCCGGTGCCGGCCGAGCCGCCATCGAAAATATTTTCGGCACCGGTCAAGGTACTGCCGAAAATATTTTCGGTGCCGGCTGAGCCCCCGTCGAAAATAATTTCGGCGGCGGCCGAATCCTCGTAGAAAATAATTTTGGTGCCGGCCGGGCCCCCGTGTAAAATATCTTTGGTGCGGGCTGAAGTCCCGTCGAAAACGTTTTCGATGCTGGTCAAGCTGCCGTCGAAAATATTTTTGGGACCGGCCGAGCCCCCGTCGAAAATATTTGCGGCGGCGGCCGAGCTGCCGTCTAAAATATTTTGGACGCCGGCCGAGCCTCCGTCGAAAATATTTTTGGTGCCGGCTGAGACACCGTCGAAAATATTTTCGATGCCAGCCGAGTCCCTGCCAAAAATATTTTCGGCGGCGGCCGAGCTCCCTTCGAAAATATTTTTGGTGCTGGCTGAGGTCCCATCGAGAATGTTTTCGGTGCCGGTCGAGCTCCCATCTAAAATATTTTCGGAGCCCGCCGAGTTCCCGTCGAAAATATTTTTGGTGCCGGCCGAGCCCCCGTCGAAAATATTTTCCGTGCCTGCTGCGCCCCTGTCAAAAATATTTCCGGTGCCGGCCGAGCCCCCGTCGAAAATATTTTCGGAGCCGGTCGAGCTCCCTTTGAAAATATTTTCTGTATCATCCGAGATGCCGTCGAAAATATTTTTGGGACCGTCCGAGCCCCCGTCAAAAATATTTTCCGCACCTGATGGGCCCCCGTCGAAAATATTTCCGGTGCCGGCCGAGCTCCCGTCGAAAATATTTTTGGCACCGGTCGAGGTACTGTCAAAATTATTTTCTGGGCCGGCCGAGCCTCCATCGAAAATATTTTCGGTGCCGGCTGAGACACCGTCGAAAATATTTTCGGTGCCGGCCGGGCCCTCGTCGAAAATATTTATGGTGCCGGCCGGAACCTTGTCGAAAATATTTTTGGTGCCGGTTGAGCTCACTTCGAAAATTTTTTCAGTGCCGCATGAGACTCCATCGAAAATATTTTCGGGGCCGGCCGCGCCCCCGTCGAAAATATTTGAGGTGCCAGGCGATCCTCCATCAAAAATATTTTCGGCGCCGGTCGAAGTACTGTCAAAAATATTTTGGACGCCGGCCGAGCTCCCGTCGAAAATATTTTCGGAGCCGGCCGAGACTGCGTTGAAAATATTTTCCGCGCCGGATGGGCCCTGTCGAAAATATTTTCGGCGCCGTCCGAGCTCCGTTCAAAAATATTTTGGACGCCGGCCGAGCCTCCGTCGAAAATATTTTCAGCACCGGTCGAAGTACTGTTGAAAATATTTTGGACGCCGGCCAAGCCTCCGTCAAAAATATTTTCGGTGCCGGCTGAGACACCGTCGAAAATATTTTCGGTGCCGGCCGGGCACCCGTCGAAAATATTTTTGGTGCCGGCCGGAACCTTGTCGAAAATATTTTCGGTGCCGGCTGAGCCCCGTCGAAAATGTTTTCCTTGCCGGTCGAGCTTCCATCGAAAATATTTTCTGCATCGGCCGAGCTGCCGTCGAAAATATTTTTGGGACCGGCCGAGCCCCCGTCGAAAATATTTCCTGTATCGGCCGAGCTCCCTTCGAAAAATTTTTTGGTGCCGGCCGAGTCCCCATCTAAAATATTTTCAGCACCGGTTGAGGTACTGTCAAAAATAATTTTGGGGCCTGCCGAGCTCCCGTCAAAAATATTTTTGGTGCCGGACGATACCCCATTGAAAATATTTTTGGTACGTACCGAGCTCCCTTCAAAAATATTTTAGGTGCTTGCTGAGCCCCATTCGAAATTTTTTTCAGTGCGAGCCGAGACCCCTTCGGAAATATTTTCGGTGCCGGCCAAGCTCCCATCGAAAATATTTTCAGTGCCAGCCGAGGTCCCGTAGAAAATATTTTCTGTATTGGCCGAGCCGCCATCGAAAATATTTTCGGCACCGGTCGAGGTACTGTCGAAAATATTTTCGGGGCCGGCCGAGCTCCCATCAAAAATATTTTTGACGCTGGCGGAGCCTCTGTTGAAAATATTTTCGGTGCCAGTAGAGGTCCCGTCGAAAATATTTTCGATGGCTGCCAAGTCCCTGTCGAAAATATTTTCCACGCCAGATGGGCCCCGGTCGAAAATATTTTCGATGCCGGCTGAGCCCCCGTCGAAAATATTTTCAGCGCCGTTCGAGGTCCCGTCAAAAATATTTTCGGAGCCGGCAAGCTCCCGTTGAAAATATTTTCTGTATCGGCTGAGCTGCCGTCGAAAATATTTTTGGGACTGGCCGAGCCCCCGTCGATAATATTTTCGGTGCCGGCCGAGCCCCCGTCGAAAATAAATTCGGTGCCGGCCAAGCTCCCGTCGAAAATATTTTCGACGCCGGCCGAGCCTCCGTCGAAAATATTTTCGGTGCCGGCCGAGTCCCCATCTAAAATATTTTCAGCACCGGTTGAGGTACTGTCGAAAATAATTTTGGGGCCTGCCGAGCTCCCGTCGAAAATATCTTCCGCACCGGATGGGCCCCCGTCGAAAATATTTTCGGTGCTGTCCGAGCTCCCGTCGAAAATATTTTGGACGCCGGCCGAGCCCCCGTCGAAAATATTTTCGGTGCCGTCTGGGCCCCCGTCGAAGTTTTCTTCAGTGCGTCCGAGCCCCCGTCGATATTTTTGGAGTCAGCCAAGCTCTTGTTGAAAATATTGTCGGTGCCAGCCTAGCTCCCGTCGAAAATATTTTCAGTGCCTGCCGACTACCCATCAAAAATATTTTCGGTGCAGCATGGCCCCCGTCGAAAATATTTTCGGAACCGGCCGGGCCCCCGTCCAAAATATTTTCAGTGCCTGCAGAGCCCCTTTTGAAAATATTTTCAGTGCCTGCCGAGCTCCCTTCGAAAATATTTTCTGTATCAGCTGAGCTTCCGTCGAAAATATTTTTTGGACCGGCCGAGCTCCCGTCGAAAATATTTTTGGGGCCTGCCGAGTCCCCATCTAAAATATTTTCAGCACCGGTTGAGGTACTGTCGAAAATAATTTCGGGGCCTGCCGAGCCCCCGCCGAAAATATCTTCCACGCTGGATGGGCCCCCGTCGAAAATATTTTCGGAACCAGCCGGACCCCGTCCAAAATATTTTCAGTGCCTGCAGAGCCCCCTTTGAAAATATTTTCGGTGCCAGCCGAGGTCCCGTATAAAATATTTTCTGTATCAGCCGAGCTGCTGTCGAAAATATTTTTGGGACCAGCCGAGCCCCTGTCGAAAATATTTTTGGGACCAGCCGAGCCGCTGTCGAAAATATTTTCGGCACCGGTCGAGGTCCTGTCGAAAATACTTTCGGGGCTGGCCAAGCTCCCGTCGAAAATAATTTCGGGGCCGGCCGAACTCCCGTCGAAAATATTTTTGATGCCGGCCGAGCCTCCATCGAAAATAGTTTCGGTGCCGGCCAGGCCCCCGTTGAAAATATTTTCGGCACCGGTAGAGGTCCCGTCGAATATATTTTCGATGCCTGACAAGTCCCCATTGAAAATATTTTCCACGCCAGATGGGCCCCCGTCGAAAATATTTTCGGTGCTTGCCGAGGTCCCGTCGAAATTTTTTCGGTGCCGGCTGAGACACCGTTGAAAATATTTTCGGTGCCGGCTGAGCCCCCGTCGAAAACATTTTTGGCACCAGCCAACACGCCATCGAAAATATTTTCTGTGCCGGCAGAACCAACGCCGAATATATTTTCAGTGCTGGCTGAGCTCCCGTCAAAAATATTTTCGGTGCCGGCCGAGCTCCCGGCGAAAATATTTTCGGTGCGGCCAAGCCCCCATCGAAAATATTTTCCGTGCCGGATGGGCGCCCATCGAAATTATTTTCGGCGCCGGCTGAGCTCCCGTCGAAAATATTTTGGACGCCGGCCGAGCCCCAGTCGAAAATATTTTCAGTGCCGGCCGAGCTCCCGTCGAAAATATTTTGGACGCCGGCCGAGTGTCCGTCAAAAATATTTTCGGTGCCAGCCAGAACCTTGTCGAAAATATTTTCAGTGCCAGCCGAGCTCTCATCGAAAATATTTTTGAAGCCGGCCGAGCCTCTGTCGAAAATATTTTTGGTGCCGGCTGAGCGCCCGTTGAAAATATTTTCGGAGCCGGTTGACCCCCGTCGAAAATATTTTCGATTTCGGCCAAGCCACCATCGAAAATATTTTTGGCACCGGCAGAACCCCCATCGAAAATATTTTCGGCGCCGTCCGAGCTCCCGTCGAAAATATTTTCGGTGCCAGCTGGGCCCCCATCGAAAATATTTTTGGCACGGTCCAACCCCCGTCGAAAATATTTTCGGTGCCAGCTGGAACCTTGTCGAAAATATTTTCTGTATCGGCCGAGCTGCCGTTGAAAATAATTTTGGGACTGGCCGAGCACCCATCGAAAATATTTTCGATGCAGGCCGAGCCCCCATTGAAAATATTTTCTGCGCCTGATGGGCCCCCATCGAAAATGTTTTAGGTGCCGGCCGAGCTTCCGTCGAAAATATTTTCGGAACTGGCCAAGCTCACGTCGAAAATATTTTCAGTGCCGACCGAGCCGCTGTCGAAAATATTTTCGGTGCTGGCCGAGCCCCCATCGAAAATATTTTCGGCGCCGTTCGAGGTCCCATCAAAAATATTTTCTGTGCTGGCAGAACCAACGCCGAAAATATTTTCAGTGCTGGCTGAGCTCCCGTCAAAAATATTTTTGGAGCCAGCCGAGCTCCCGGCGAAAATATTTTCAGTGCCGGCCGAGCTCCCGGCGAAAATATTTTCGGTGCCGACCGGGCCCCCGTCGAAAATATTTTCCGCGCCAGATGGGCCCCCATCGAAACTATTTTCGGCGCCAGCAGAGCCCCCGTCAAAAATATTTTCAGCGCTGACGGAGCCCCCATCGAAAATATTTTCGGTGCCGGCCGATCCGCCGTCGAAAATATTTTTGGCACCGGTCGAGGTACTGTTGAAAATATTTTTGAAGCCGGCTGAGCCTCCGTCGAAAATATTTTCGGCGCCGTCCGAGCTCCCGTCGAAAATATTTTGGACGCTGGCCGAGATCCCGTCGAAAATATTTTCGGTGCCTGCCAAGTCCCCGTCGAAAATATTTTTGGTGCCGGCCGAGATCCTGTCAAAAATATTTTGGACGCCGGCCGAGCCTCCGTCGAAAATATTTTCGGCGCCGTCCGAGCTCCCGTCGAAAATATTTTGGACGCTGGCCGAGATCCCGTCGAAAATATTTTCGGTGCCTGCCAAGTCCCCGTCGAAAATATTTTTGGTGCCGGCCGAGATCCTGTCAAAAATATTTTGGACGCCGGCCGAGCCTCCGTCGAAAATATTTTCGGCGCCGTCCGAGCTCCCGTCGAAAATATTTTGGACGCTGGCCGAGATCCCGTCGAAAATATTTTCGGTGCCTGCCAAGTCCCCGTCGAAAATATTTTTGGTGCCGGCCGAGATCCTGTCGAAAATATTTTGGACGCCGGCCGAGCCTCCGTCGAAAATGTTTTCGGTGCTGGTCGAGCTCCCATCGAGAATATTTTCGGAGCCGTCTGAGCTCCCGTCGAAAATATTTTCTGTATCGGCCGAGCTGCCGTCGATAATATTTTTGACGCCAGCTGAGATTCCGAAGAAAATATTTTCGGTGCCTGCCAAGTCCCCGTCGAAAATATTTTCGGAGCCGGCCGAGCCCCCGTTGAAAATATTTTCCGCGCCTGATGGGCCCCCGTCAAAAATTTTTCCGGTGCCGGCTGAGGTCCCGTCGAAAATATTTTCGGTTCCGGCCGAGCCCCCATCGAAAATATTTTTGGCGCCAGTCGAGGCCCCGTCAAAAATACTTTCGGTTTCATCTGAGGCCCATCGAAAATATTTTCGGCGATGGCCGAGCCCCCGTCGAAAATTTTTTCAGCGCCGCCGAGATCCCATTGAAAAATTTTTGGTTCCGGCCAAGCCCCATTCGAAAATGTTTTCGGTGCCGGCCAAGCCTGTGTTGCAATTTTTTTTGGCGCCGGCCAATCCCCCATCGAAAATATTTTCTGCGCTAGCCAAGACCCTGTGGAAAATATTTTCCGCGCTGGCCGAGCCCCCGTCGAAAATATTTTCGATGCTGGCCGAGCCCCTGTCGAAAATATTTTGGGTGCCGGCCAAGCTCCCGTCGAAAATATTTTCGGTGCCGGCCGACCCCTTTCGAAAATATTTTTGGTGCTGGACAATCCCCCGTTCGAAAACATTTTTGGCACCAACCGATCTCCCTTCGAAAATATTTTCGGTGCCGGCCGAGCCCCGTTAGAAATTATTTTCTGTGCCAGCCAGACCCCCTTCGAAAATATTGTCGGCACCGGCCGATCTCCCTTCGAAAATATTTTTGGTGCCGGCCGAGCCCCCGACGAAAATATTTTAGGTGCTGGCTGAGCCCAAGTCGAAAATATTTTTGGTGCCGGCCAAGACCCCATCGAAAATATTTTCGGCGCTGGCCGAGCCCCTGGTGAAAATATTTTCACTGCCAGCCGAGGTCCATTCAAAAATATTTTCGGCGCCGACCGAGACTCTGTTGAAAATATTTTTGGTGCCGGCCAAACCCATGTCAAAATTTTTTTTCGGTGCTGGCTGAGCCTCCTTCAAAAATATTTTTGGTGCCGGCCGACCCCCGTCGAAAATATTTTTGGCTCTGCCCGAGCCCCCGTCGAAAATATTTTCAGCGCCGGCCAAGCCCCCATCGAAATTCTTTTCTGTTCTGGCCTATCCCCGTTCGAAATTTTTTTCGCTGCTGGCCCAGCTCCCTTCGAATATATTTTCAGCGCCAGCCGAGCCCCCGTCGAAAATATTTTCTGTGCAGGCTGAACTCCCATTGAAAATATTTTAGGTGTCTGCCGAGCCCCGTTAGGAATTTTTTTCAGTGCCGTGCTTGGCCGGCACCAAAAAAAATTTCTAACGGGGCTTGGCCGGCACCTAAAATATTTACAACAGGACCTCGGCCGGCAGCGAAAATATTTTCCAAGGGGGCTCAGCCGGCGCTGAAAATATTTTTGACTGGGGCTCGTCCGGGACCGAAAATATTTTCGACGGGGTCTCGGCCAGCTCCGAAAATATTGTCAAAGAGGCCTCGGCTGGCACCGAAAATATTTTCGAAAGTGGCTTGGCTGGCACCGAAAAAATTTCGATGGGGGCTCGGCCGGAACCGAAAATATTTTCGAGGCGGTCTCGGCCGGCGCCAAAAATATTTTTGATTGGAGCTTGGCGGGTACCGAAAATATTTCTGACAGGTGCTCGGCCGGCACAAAAAAAAATTTCAACGGGGGCTCGGCCGGCACCAAAAATACTTCCGAAGGGGCCTGGACGGCACCAAAAAAAATTTCGAATTGGGCTCGGGCGGCACTGAAAATATTTTCGACGGGAGCTTGGCTGGCACCAAAAATACGTTCGACGTAGGGTTGGCCGGTCACAAAAATATTTTCAACGGCAGCTCGGCCAGTCCCAAAAATATTTTCGAAGGGGGCTCGGTCGGCACCAAAAAAAATTTCGACGGGAGCTCGGCCGGCACATAAAATATTTTCGATGGCGCTCGGCCAGCACCGAGAATATTTTCGATGGGGCTCGGCTGGCACCGAAAATATTTTCGACGGGATGTCAGCAGGCATGGAAAATATTTTCGATGGGGGCTCGGCCGGCACCGAAAACATTTTCGACGGGGGCTCGGCTGGCACCGAAAACATTTTCGACGGGGGCTCAGATGGCACCTAAAATATTTTCGATGGGGGCTCGTCCGGCACCAAAAATATTTTCAAAGGGGGCTTGGCTGGCGCCCAAAATATTTTCGACGGGGGCTCGGCCGGCACCGTAAATATTTTCAATGGCGCTCGGCCAGCACCGAGAATATTTTCGACGGGGCTCGGCCAGCACCGAAAATGTTTTCGACGGGATGTCAGCCGGCACCGAAAATATTTTCAATGGGGGCTCGGCCGGCACCGAAAACCTTTTCAAAGGGGGCTCGGCCGGCACCGAATAATCTTTCTACTGGGGCTCGGCAGGAACCGAAAATATTTTCGACGGGGGCTCGGCCGGTGTCGAAAATATTTTTGAAGGGATCTCGGCTGGAACCGAAAATTTTTTCAATGGGGTCTCGGCGGCACCAAAAACATTTTCAAAGGGGGCTTGGCCGGCACCTAAAAAATTTTCAAAGGGGGCTTGGCCGGCACCTAAAAAATTTTTGATGGGGGCTCGGCTGGCACCGAAAATATTTTTGGTGGGGTCTTGGCCAGCACCAAAAATATTTTCAAAGGGGGCTTGGCTGGCAGCGAAAAATCTTTCGACTGGGGCTCGGCAGGAACCGACAATATTTTCGAAGGGGGCTCGGCTGGTACAGAAAATATTTTCAACGGGGGCTCGGCCGGCACCGAAAATATTTTCGACGGGATGTCAGCCGGCATCGAAAATATTTTCGATGGAGATCGGCCAGCACCGAAAATATTTTCGACGTGGGCTCAACCAGCACCAAAAATATTTTCAAAGGGGGCTCAGCTGGCAGCGAAAAATCTTTCGACTGGGGCTCGGCAGGAACCAAAAATATTTTCAACGGGGGCTCGGCTGGTGCCGAAAATATTTTCAATGGGGGCTCGGCCGGCACCGAAAAAATTTCGACTTGGGCTCGGACAGCACCTAAAATATTTTCGATGGGGGCTTGGCTGGCACCAAAAATATTTTCGACGGAGGCTTGGCCGGTCCCAAAAATATTTTCAAGGGCATCTCGGCCGGTCCCAAAAATATTTTCGACAGTAGCTCAGCCAGTACCGAAAATATTTTCGATGGCCGCTCGGCCGGCACTGAAAATATTTTCGATGGGAGCTCGACCGGCGCCGAAAATATTTTCGATGGGGGCTCGTCCGGCACCGAACATATTTTCGAAGGGGGCTCGGCTGGCACTGAAAATATTTCCAAAGGGTGCTCGGCCGGCACCGAAAATATTTTTGATGGGGGCTCGGCAGGAACCAGAAATATTTTCTACAGGGGCTCGACCGGCGCCGAGAACACTTTCGAGGGGTCTTGGCCGGCACTTAAAATGATTTCGACAGGAGCTCGGTCAGCACCGAAAAAAATTTCGATGGGGGCTCGGCAGGCACTGAAAATATTTTTGAGGGGGCTCGTCCGACACTGAAAATATTTCCGAAGGGGCCTCAGCCGGCACCGAAAAAATTTCGACTTGGGCTCATCCGGCACCGAAAATATTTTCAAAGGGGGCTCAGCAGGCACTGAAAATATTTTTGACAGGGGCTCGGACGGCACCTAAAATATTTTCGATGGGAGCTCGGCCATCACCGAAAAAAATTTCGAACGCAGGCTCAGCCGGTCAAAAAATATTTTCGACGTGACCTCGGCCGGCACCGAAAATATTTTCGGCGGGGGCTCGGAAGGCACCGAAAAAAATTTCGACTTGGGCTCGGACAGCACCTAAATTATTTTCAACGGGATCTTGGTTGACACCGAAAATATTTCCGAAGGGGGCTCGGACAGCACCGAAAAATTTTCAGCTTGGGCTCGGCCGGCACATAAAATGTTTTTGACAGGAGCTTGGTAGGCATCGAAAATATGTCCAAAGGGGGCTCGGCCAGCACCAAAAAAAATTTCGGCTTGGGCTCGGCCGGCACCTAAAATATTTTGGATGGGAGCTCAACCGGCGCCAAAAATATTTTCGATGGGTGCTCAGCCGGCGCCAAAAATATTTTCGACAGGGGCTCAGCCGGCACCGAAAAGATTTTCGATGGGGGCTCGGCTGGCACCGAAAATATTTTCAATGGAGGCTCGGCTGGCATAGAAAATATTTTCGGCAGGGTCTCGGCAGGAACCTAAAATATTTTCGAAGGGGGCTCGGCCGGCGCCGAAAATATTTTTGACGGGGGCTTGGCTGGCACCGAAAATATTTCCGAAGGGGGCTCGGCCGGCACCGAAAAAAATTTCGAATGCGGGCTCAGCCGGTCAAAAAATATTTTTGACGGGGTCTCGGCTGGCAGCGAAAATATTTTTGACAGGAGCTCTGTAGGTCCCAAAAATATTTTCGACGGGACCTCGGCCGGCACCGAAAATATTTTAGATGGGAGCTCGTTAGGTCCCAAAAATATTTTCGACAGGGGCTCGGCGGGCGCCGAAAATATTTTCGATGGGGGCTCGTCCAGCACAGAAAATATTTTCGAAGGTGGCTTGGCCGACACCGAACATAGTTTTGAAGGGGGCTCGGCCAGCACCGAAAATATTTTTGATGGGGGCTCGGCAGGAAACAAAAATATTTTTGACGGGGCCTCGGCTGGTGCCGAAAACACTTTCAAGGGGTCTCGGCAGGCACCGAAAATATTTTCGATGGTGGCTTGTCCGGCACCGAAAATATTTTCGACAGGGTCTCAGCCGGCACCAAAAAAAATTTCGACTTGGGCTCAGCCGGCACCAAAAATATTTTCGAAGGGGGCTCGGCCGGCGCGGCAAATGTTTTCGACGGAGGCTCTGCTGGCATCAAAAAAAATTTCTACAGGGGCTCGGACGGCACCTAAAATATTTTCGACGGGAGCTCGGTAGGCACCGAAAATATGAACAAAGGGGGCTCGGCCGGCACAGAAAAAAATTTCGGCTTGGGCTCGGCCGGCACCTAAAATATTTTTGACAGGAGCTCGGCCAGCACCGAAAAAAATTTCGAACGGGGGCTCAGCTGGTCAAAAAATATTTTCAACGGGATGTCGTCCAGCATAGAAAATATTTTCGACGGCGTCTCGGCAGGAACCAAAAATATTTGCAACGGGGGCTCAGCTGGCACCGAAAATATTTTCGATGGGGGCTCGGCCGGCACCGAAAATATTTTCGACGGGAGCTTGGTCGGTATCGAAAATATTTTCGACGTGGGCTCGGCTGGCGCCGAAAATATTTTTGACGGGGGCTCGGCTGGTGCCAAAAATATTTTAGATGGGGGCTCGGCCAGCACCAAAAAAAATTTCAACTTCGGTTTGGCCGGCACATAAAATATTTTTGACGGGAGCTAGGTCGGCACCGAAAAAAATTTCGACGGGAGTTCGGCCAGCACCGAAAATATTTTCAAAGGTGGCTCGGCAGGCACTGAAAATATTTTCGACTGGGGCTCGGCCGGCACCAAAAATATTTTCGACGGGGACTCGGCAGGCACCAAAAATATTTACGACGGGACCTCGATTGGTGCCGAAAATATTTTCGATGGGGGCCTGGCCGGCACAGAAAATATTTTCGACGGGATCTCGGCCGGCACCAAAAATAGTTTCGACGGGAGCTCGGCTGGCACCAAAAATATTTTCGACGGGAGCTCGGCCGGCACCGAAAAAATTTTCAACGGGGAATCGGCAGGCACCGTAAATATTTTTGACGAGAGCTCGGCCGGCACCGAAAATATTTTTGACAGAGGCTCGGCCGGCGTCAAAAGTATTTTTGACGGGAGCTCAGCCGGCCTCGAAAATATTTTCGACAGGACCTCGACCGGTGTCGAAAATATTTTCGACGGGGGCTCGGCCGGTCCCAAAAATATTTTCGACAGCAGCTCGGCCGATGCCAAAAATATTTTCGACGGAGTCTCAGCCGGCACCGAAAAAATTTTCGACTGGGACTCGGCCGCCACCGAAAAAATTTTCGACTGCGACTCGGCCACCGCCAAAAATATTTTCGACGGGGACTCGGCTGCCGCCGAAAATATTTTCGACGGGGGCCCATCCGGCACTGAAAATATTTTCGACGGGGGCCCATCCGGCGCGGAAAATATTTTCGACGGGGGCTCGGCCGGCACCAAAAATATTTTCGACGGAAGCTCGGCAGGCACCAAAAACAATTTCGAACGGGGCTCGGCCGGCACCTCAAATATTTTCTAAGGGGGCTCGGCCGGCAACGAAACAAATTTCGACGGGGGCTCAGCCGGCGTCAAAAATATTTTCGACAGGGGCTCGGCCGGTCAAAAAACATTTTCGCCGGGAGCTCGGTAGGTCCCAAAAATATTTTCAACAGGACCTCGGCCGGCACCGAAAATATTTTCGACGGGGGCTCGGCTGTGCCAAAAATATTTTCGACGGCAGCTCTGCCGGTCACAAAAATATTTTCGAAGGGAGCTCGGTCGGCACCGAAAAAAATTTCGACTGTGGCTCAGCCGGCACCGAAAATATTTTCTATGGGAGTTCAGCCGGAACCGAAAATATTTTCGATTGGGGCTCGGCCGGCAACGAAAATATTTTCAATGGGGAATTGGCCGGCATAGAAAATATTTTCGACGGGGGCTCGGCCGGCACGTAAAATATTTTCGAAGGGAGCTCATTCGCACCGAAAAAATTTCGAACGGGGCTCAGCAGGCACCTAAAATAATTTCAACAGGAGCTCGGCCGGCACCGAAAATATTTTCAATGGGGTCTCGGCCGGCGCCGAAAATATTTTCGACAGGGGCTCGGCTGGCACCGAAAACATTTTCGACCAGGGCTCGGCAGGCGTGAAAAATATTTTCAATGGGGGCTCGGCCGGCACCGAAAATTTTTTCGAAGGGGTCTCAGCGGCACAGAAAATATTTTTGACGGGGACTTGGCCAGCACCGAAAATATTTTCGACGGCGGCTCTTCCACCGCCGAAAATATTTTCGAAGGGGGCTCAGCAGGCACGGAAAAAATTTTCGAAGGGGGCTTGGCCGGAACCGAAAATTTTTTCGACGGGGTCTTGGTGGCACTGAAAATATTTTCAACGGGGGCTCGGCCAGCACCGAAAATATTTTCAACAGGGGCTCGGCCGACACTGAAAAAATTTTCGAAGGGGGCTCGGCCGGCACCGAAAAAAATTCAAAATGGGCTCGGCAGGCACCTAAAATATTTTTGACAGGAGCTCGGCTGGCACCGAAAATATTTTTGACGGTGGCTCGGCCAGCGCTGAAAATATTTTCGACAGGGGCTCGGCCGGCACCCAAAATTTTCGATGGGGACTTGGACAGCACTGAAAAAATTTCTAATGAGCCTAGGCTGGCATCTAAAATATTTTAAACGGGGGCTCACCCGCCACCGAAAATATTTTCGGACGGGGCTTGGCTGGCACTGAAAAAATTACGACTGGGGCTTGGCCGGCACCAAAAATATTTTCAATGGTGGCTTGGCCGGCACCTACAATATTTTCGAAGGGAGCTCGGTCAGCACCGAAAAAAATTTCGAACGGGGCTCGGGAGGCACATAAAATATTTTCAACGGGTGCTCATCAGCACCGAAAATATTTTCGACAGGGGCTCGGCCAGCATAGAAAGTATTTGCGACGGGGGCTTGGCAGGATCCAAAAATATTTTCAATGGGGGCTCGGCCTGTCCCAAAAATATTTTCGAGGGGAATCCGCCGGCACTAAAAATATTTTCGACGGGAGCTCAGTCGGCACCGAAAATATTTTCGACGAGGGCTCGGCAGGCGCCGAAAATATTTTCGAAGGGGGCTCATCCAGCACCGAAAATATTTTCGATGGGGGCTCAGCCTGTCCCAAAAATATTTTCAATGGCGGCTCGGCCAGTCCCAAAAATATTTTCAATGGGAGCTCGGCCGGCAACAAAAATATTTTTGACGGGGGCTCAGCCGGCACCGAAAATATTTTCGAATGCGGCTCGGCCAGCACCGAAAATATTTTCGATGGGGGCTCGGCGAGCACCAGAAATATTTCCGAAGGGGGCTTGGCCGGCACCAAAAAAATTTTCGACGGGGGCTCGTCCAGAACAGAAAATATTTTCAACGGGGTCTTGAACAGCGCCAAAAATATTTTCGGAGGGGGCTCGGCAAGCACCGAAAATATTTCCGAAGAGGGCACGACCGGCACCGAAAAAAATTTCGACTTGGGCTCTGCCTGCACCTGAAATATTTTCGACGGAAGCTCAGCCGGCATGGAAAAAAATTTTGAACGGTGCTCGGCCAGCACCTACAATATTTTCGACGGGAGCTCAGCCGGCACCGAAAATATTTTCGACGGGCGGCCGAGCCCCAGTTGAAAATATTTTCTGTGCCGGCCGAGCCCACGTCACAATTTTTTTCATTGCTGGCCGAGCCGCCTTCAAAAATATTTTTGGCGCCGGCCGAACCCCCGACGAAAATATTTTCTGTGCCGACCGAGACCCCCTCGAAAATATTTTCGGTTCCGGCTGAGCCCCCGTCGAAAATATTTTAGGTTCCGGCCGAGCCCCCTTCGAAAATATTTTCATTGCCAGATGATCCCCTGCTAGAATCTTTTTCGGTGCCGGCCGAGACACCTTTGAAAATATTTTCGGTGCCGGCCAAGCCCCCATCGAAAATATTTTCGGTGCTGGCCGAGCCCCTAACGAAAATAGTATTAGTGCCGGCTGAGCCACCTTCGAAAATATTTTCGGTGCCGGCCGAGCTCCCATCGAAAATATTTTAGGTGCCTGCCGAGCCTCGTTAGAAATTTTTTCAGTGCCGGCCAAACCGCCTTCGAAAATATTTTCGGCACTGGCCGATCTCCCTTCGAAAACATTTTAGGTTCCTGCCGAGTAAAAGTCGAAATTTTTTTTGGTGCCAGACGAGCCCCCTTCGGAAATATTTTCGGTGTCAGCCGAGCCCCTGTCGAAAATATTTTCAGTGCTGGCCAAGCCCCCATCGAAAATATTTTCGGTACAGGCCGAGCTCCCATCGAAAATATTTTCGGTTCCGGCTGAGCCCCCTTCGAAAATATTTTTGGTGCCAGCCGAGCCCCTGTTGAAATTTTTTTCAGTGCTGGCCGAGAGCCATTCAAAAATATAGTCGGCGCCGGCCAAGCCACCGTCGAAAATAATTTTGGTGCCAGCCAAGCCCCCATCGAAAATATATTCGTTGCCAGTCTAGCCCCATTCAAAAATATTTTCGGCGCCGACCAAGCCCCCGAAAATATTTTCAGTGCCGGCCAAACCCATGTCGAAATTTTTTCGTTGCCGGCCGAGCCTCCTTCAAAAATATTTTCTGTGTCGGCCGAGCCCCCGTCGAAATTTTTTTCTGGTGCCGGCCGAGCCCCCTTCGAAAATATTTTCAGCAGCAGCCGAGCCCCCGTCAAAAACATTTTTGGTGCTGGCCGAGCTCGCATTGAAAATATTTTAGGAGCCGGCCAACCCACATTCGAAACTTTTTTCGGTGCCAGCTGAGACCCCGTCGAAAATATTTTTGGTGCCAGCTGAGCTCCCGTCAAAAATATTTTCATTGATGGCTGAGCCCCCATCGAAAATATTTTTGGGACCGGCCGAGCCCCTGTCAAAAATATTTTCTGTGCTGGCCGAGCCCCCGTTGAAAATATTTTTGGTGCCGGCCGAGTCCCCACTGAAATTTTTTTCGGTGCCAACCGAGAGCCCTTCAAAAATATTTTCGGTGCCGTCCGAGCCCAGTTCGAAATTTTTTTCGGTGCCAGCCAAGCCCCCATCGAAAACATTTTCGGTACAGGCCCAGCTCCCATCGAAAATATTTTAGGTTCTGGCTGAGCCCCTCTCGAAAATATTTTCGGTGCCAGATGAGCCCCCGTTGAAATTTTTTTCGGTGCCGGCCGAGACCCCTTCAAAAATATTTTCGGCGTCAGCCGAGCCCCCATTGAAAAAATTTTTGGGACCAGCCGAGCTGCCGTCAAAAATATTTTAGGTCCCTGACGAGCCCCGTTCGAAATATTTTTCGGTGCGGGCTGAGCCCCCGTCAAAAATATTTTCGGTGCCAGCCGAACCCCCTTCGAAAATATTTTCGGCGCCTACCGAGCCCCCCTTGAAAATATTTTCGGTGCCGGCCGAGCCCCTGTCGAAAATATTTTCGGTGTCGGCAGAGCCCCCGTTGAAAATATTTTCGGTGCCGGCGGATCTCCCATCGAAAATATTTTAAGTGTCGGCCGCGACCGCGTCGAAAATATTTTCCGTTCCGGACTGTAGCGTTCGCTGCATATCAAGGTGCCACGATTAGATCACTGATCACCCCCAGACCAGGGAAAGAGACAGATAACACACACAGTGTGAGCGCCAACTTCCGCCGTTTATTGCGCAGTCAATTCCTTTTATACTAACAAGGGTAGGCGGGATTACAGACACATCATAAGGCTGCGACTAACCCTCTAACTTTCCCTGACATCGTGAGATCTTCCGAACGTCGAACCCTACACTGGTCGAAATTTTTTTCAGTACATGCTGAGCTCCCATTGAAAATATTTTAGGTGCTGGCCGAGCCCCTTCGAAATTTTTTTCAGTGCCAACCGATATCCCATCGAAAATATTTTAGCTTCTGGCAAAGCACAAGTCGAAATTTTTTTCGGTGCAGGCCGAGCCCCTGTAGAAAATTTTTTCGGTGCCGGCTGAGCTCCTGTCAAAAATATTTTTGGCTCCGTCCGAGCTCCCATCGAAAATATATTTGGGACCCGCCAAGGTGCCGTTGAAAATATTTTCGGAGCCGGCCAATCCCCCTTCGAAAATATTTTCAGTCCCGGCCGAGCTACCGTCGAAAATATTTTCGGCGCCGGCCGAGCTCCCGTCGAAAATATTTTCGGTGCCGGCCGAGCCCCCGTTGAAAATATTTTCACCACCGGCCGAGCCCCTGTCGAAAATATTTTTGGGACTGGCCAAGATGCCATCAAAAATATTTTCGGTGCCGGCCGAGCCCCCATTGAAAATATTTTCACCACCGGCCAAGCCCCTGTCGAAAATATTTTTGGGACTGGCCAAGATGCCATCAAAAATATTTTCGATGCTGGCAGAGTCCCCGTCGAAAATATTTTTGGTGCTGGCCGAGCCCCCATCGAAATTTTTTTCGGTGCCGGCCGAGCCCCTGTCGAAAATATTTTCAGCGCTGGTCGAGAGCCCGTCGAAAATATTTTTGGTGCCGGCCGAGCCCCCGTCAAAAATATTTTCGGTACCGGCCGAGCCCCTGTCAAAATTTTTTTCGGTGTCGGTCAAGCCCCCGTCGAATATATTTTCGGCTCTGGCAGAGCTCCCGTCGAAAATATTTGTGGGACCCGCCAAGGTGCCGTCGAAAAATATTTTCAGAGCCGGCAGAGCCCCCGTAGAAAATATTTTCGGTTTCGGCCAAGCTCCCTTCGAAACTATTTTCGGTACCGACCAAGCTCCCGTCGAAAATATTTTCGGCGACGGCCGAGACACCTTTGAAAATATTTTCAGCACCGGCCAACCCCGCCTCAAAAATATTTTCTGAGCCGGCTGAGCCCCTGTCGAAAATATTTTCGGCGCCGGATGAGGCCCCATCGAAAATATTTTCGGTGCCTGCCGAGCCCCTGTCAATAATATTTTTGTTGCCGGCAGAGCCCCCATCAAAATTTTTTCGGTGCCAGCCGAGCCCGCTTCGAAAATATTTTCGGCGCCAGCCGAGCCCCCGTCAAAAATATTTTCGGCGCTGGCCAAGCCCCCTTCGAAAATATTTTCAGCGCCGGCTGAGCCCCCATCGAAAATATTTTCAGTGCCGGCTGAGCCCCCGTCGAAAATATTTTCGGTGCCAGCCGAGCTCACGTCAAAAATATTTTTGGGACCAACCAAGCTGCCATCGAAAACATTTTTGGGACCGGCCAAGCTGACGTCGAAAATAATTTTGGGACCGGCCGAGCTCCCATCGAAAATATTTTCGGTACTGGCCAAGCTCACGTCGAAAATATTTTCGGTGCCGCCAATGACCCCGTAGAAAATATTTTAGGTGCCAGCCGAGCCGACGTCAAAATTTTTTTCGGTGTCGGCCGAGCCCCCTTCGAAAATATTTTCGGCAGTGGCCGAGTCCTCTTCGAAAATTTTTTCAGTGCTGGCCGAGCTCCCGTCGAAAATTTTTTCGGTGCCAGCCGAGCTCCCATCAAAATTGTTTTCGGTGCCTTCCGAGCTCCAGTCGAAAACATTTTTGGGACCGGCCAACACGCCGTCGAAAATATTTTCTGTGCCGGCCAGGCCCCCGTCGAAAATATTTTCGGGGCTGGCCGAGCTCCCGTCGAAAATATTTTCGCAGCCGGCTGAGCTCCCGTCGAAAATATTTTCTATGTACGCCGAGCAGCCATCAAAAATATTTTTGGGACTGGCCAAGCCCCCGTCGAAAATATTTTCGGTGCCGGCCGAGTCCCCATCTAAAATATTTTCAGCACCGGTTGAGGTACTGTCGAAAATAATTTCGGGGCTGGCCGAGCTCCTGTCGAAAATATTTTCGGTGCCGGCCGAGCTCCCGTAGAAACTATTTTCTGTCCCGGCCGAGCTCACGTCGAAAATATTTTCTGTATTGGCCGAGCTGCTGTTGAAAATATTTTTGGGACCAGCCGAGCCCCCGTCGAAAATATTTTCGGCACCGGCCGAGCCTCCATCAAAAATATTTTCGATGCCGGCCAAGATCCCGTCGAAAATTTCTTCGGTGCCGGCCGGGCCCCCGTCAAAAATAACTTCGGAGCCGACCGAGTACCCGTCAAAAATGTTTTCGCTGCTTGTCGAGCTCCCATCGAAAATATTTTCGATGCCGGCCGAGCCCCAGTCGAAAATATTTTCCACGCCGGATGGGCCGCCGTAGAAAATGTTTTTGGTGCCGGCCGAGCTCTCGTCGAAAATATTTTCGGTGCCAGCCGAGCTCCCATCGAAAATATTTTCGGTGCCAGTCGAGGTCCCGTCGAAAATATTTTTGGTGCTGGCCGAGCCCCCATCGAAAATTTATTCGGTGCCGGCTGACACACCGTCGAAAATATTTTCGGCACCATTCGAGGTCCCGTCGAAAATATTTTCTGTATTGGCCTAGCTGCCATCGAAAATACTTTTGGGACCGGCCGAGACCCCGTCAAAAATATTTTCCGCGCCTGATGGGCCCCCATCAAAAACTTTTTCAGTGCCGGCCTAGCTGCCGTCAAAAATATTTTCAGCGGCGGCCGAGTCCTCTTCAAAAATATTTTCGGTGCTGGCCGAGCCCCCGTCGAAATTTTTTTCGGTGCCGACCGAGCCCCCGTCGAAAATATTTTCAGTGCCGGGCAAGCCCCCGTCAAAATATATTCGGAGCCAGCCAAGACCCCATCGAAATTTTTTTCGGTGCCAGCTGAGCCCCCATCGAAAATATTTTCGGCGCCGGCCGAGCTCCCATCGAAAATATTTTTGGAACCGGCCACTTTGCAGTTGAAAATATTTTCGGTGCCGGCCGAGCCCCCTTCGAAAATATTTTCGGCGCCGGCCGAGTCCCTGTCAAAAATATTTTCGGTGCCGGCCGAGCCGCCTTCAAAAATATTTTCAGTGCTGGCCGAGCCCCTGTCAAAATTTTTTTCGGTGCTGGCCAAGCCCCCTTCGATTTTTTTTTCGGTGCCGGCCGACTCCCCGTTGAAAATATTTTCGGCACCGGCCGAGCCTCCGTCAAAATATTTTCAGTGCCAGCCGAGCCCCCATCAAAATGTTTTTTCGATGCCGGCCGAACCCCCTTCGAAAATATTTTCTATGACGGCCGAGCCCCCTTCGAAAATATTTTCGGAGCCAGCCGAGACCCCATCGAAATTTTTTTTGGTGCCGGCCGAGCCTCCTTCGAAAATATTTTCAGTGCCGGCCGAGCCCCCGTCAAAATTTTTTTTGGTGCCGGCCAAGCCCCCATCAAAAATATTTTCGGCACCGACCGAGCTCCCATCGAAAATATTTTTGCGACCGGCCACTCTGTAGTCAAAAATATTTTCGGTGCCGGCCGAGCCACCATTGAAAATATTTTCGGTGCCGGCTGAGCCACCATCGAAAGTAGTTTCGGTGCCGGCCGAGCCCCCGTCAAAATTAATTTTGGTGCCGGCCGAGCCCCAGTTGAAAATTTTTTCAGTGCTGGCCGAGCCCTCGCTGAATTTTTTTTTGGTGCTGGCTGAGCCCCCTTTGAAAATATTTTCGGCACCGGCTGAGCTCCCGTTGAAATTTTTTTCCGTGCGGGCGGGGCGCCCTTCAAAAATATTTCCGGTGCTGTCCGAGCTCCCGTCGAAAATATTTTCGGTGCTTGGACGAGCCCCCGTCAAAAATATTTTTGGCACTGGCCAAGCCCCGGTTGAAAATATTTTTGGTGCCGGCCGAGACACCGACGAAATTTTTTTTGGCTCCGGCCGAGCCCAGGTCGAAAATTTTTTCGGGGCCAGCCGAGCCGCAGTCGAAAATTTTTTTGGGACTGGCCAAGCTGCTGTCAAAAATATTTTCGGCACCGGCCGAGACACCGTCGAAAATATTTTTGGCGACATCCGAGCCCCCGCCGAAAATATTTTTGGCACCGGCCGAGCTCCCATAGAAAATAATTTTGGGACCGGCCACTCTGTTGTCGAAAATATTTTCGGTGCTGGCCAAACCCCGTCGAAAATATCTTCGGTGCTGGCCGATCTCCCGTCGAAAATATTTTCGTTGCAGGCCAAGCCCCTTTCGAAAATATTATTGGTGCCGGCTGAGTCCCCGTCGAAAATATTTTCGGTGCTGGCCGAGCTCCCATAGAAAATAATTTCGGTGCCGGCCGAGCCCCCTTCGAAAATATTTTCGGTGACGGCCGAGCCCTCGTTGAAATTTTTTTCGGTGCCGGCCGAGCCCCTTTCGAAAATATTTTCGGTGCCGGCGGAGGCCCCATCGAATTTAATTTCGACGCCCGCCTAGCCCCCGTCGAAAATATTTTCGGCGCCGGCCGAGCTCCCATTGAAAAAATTTTCGGCGCCGGCCGAGCCGCTTTCGAAAATATTTTCGGTGCCGGCCGAGCCCCTGTCAAAAATACTTTCGGCGCCAGCCAAGACCCCATTGAAATTGTTTTCGATGCCGGCCAAGCCCCTGTCGAAAATATTTTCGGAGCCGGCCAAAACCCCATCGAAATTTTTTTCGATGCCGGCCTAGCCCCCTTCGAAAATATTTTCGGCACCGGCTGAGCCCCCATCGAAAATATTTTTGGGACTGGCCACACTGTAGTCGAAAATATTTTCGGTGCTGGCTGAACCCTGTCGAAAATATTTTCAGTGCTGTCCGAGCTCCCGTCGAAAATATTTTCGGTGCCGGCCGAGCTCCTGTCGAAAATATTTTCGGTGCTGGCCGAGCCCTCGTTGAAATTTTTTCGGTGCTGGCCAAGCCCTTTTCAAAAATATTTTCGGTGCCGGCCAAGCCCCTGTCGAAATTTTTTTCAGTGCATGCCGAGCCCCCTTCGAAAATATTTTCGGTGCCGGCCGAGACCCCGTCGAATATATTTTCGGTGCTATCTGAGCTCCCGTTGAAAATATTTTCAGTGCTGGATGAGACCCCGTCGAAATTTTTTTCGGAGCCGGCCGAGCCCCCTTCGAAAATATTTTCTGTGCCGGCCGAGCCCCCTTTGAAAATATTGTCAGTGCCGGGTGAGCTCCCGTCAAATAGATTTTCGCTGCTGGCCGAGCCCCCATCGAAATTTTTTTCGATGCCAACCGAGCCCCCTTCAAAACTATGTACGGTGCTGGCCGAGCCTCCGTCGAAAATATTTTCAGCGCCGGCCAAGCCGCCTTATAATTTATTTTCGGTGCCGGCCGAGCCCCCTTCGAAAATATTTTCGGTGCCAGCCGAGCCCCCTTCGAATATATTTTTGGTGCCGGACGAGCCCCCATCGAAATTCATTTCGGCGCCCGCCGAGCCCCCGTCGAAAATATTTTTGGCACCGGCAGAGCTCCCATCGAAAATAGTTTCGGCGCCGGCCGAGCTCCCATTGAAAAAATTTTCGGCGCCGGCCGAGCCGCTTTCGAAAATATTTTCGGTGCCGGCCGAGCCCCTGTCAAAAATACTTTCGGCGCCAGCCAAGACCCCATTGAAATTGTTTTCGATGCCGGCCAAGCCCCTGTCGAAAATATTTTCGGAGCCGGCCAAAACCCCATCGAAATTTTTTTCGATGCCGGCCTAGCCCCCTTCGAAAATATTTTCGGCACCGGCTGAGCCCCCATCGAAAATATTTTTGGGACTGGCCACACTGTAGTCGAAAATATTTTCGGTGCTGGCTGAACCCTGTCGAAAATATTTTCAGTGCTGTCCGAGCTCCCGTCGAAAATATTTTCGGTGCCGGCCGAGCTCCTGTCGAAAATATTTTCGGTGCTGGCCGAGCCCTCGTTGAAATTTTTTCGGTGCTGGCCAAGCCCTTTTCAAAAATATTTTCGGTGCCGGCCAAGCCCCTGTCGAAATTTTTTTCAGTGCATGCCGAGCCCCCTTCGAAAATATTTTCGGTGCCGGCCGAGACCCCGTCGAATATATTTTCGGTGCTATCTGAGCTCCCGTTGAAAATATTTTCAGTGCTGGATGAGACCCCATCGAAATTTTTTTCGGAGCCGGCCGAGCCCCCTTCGAAAATATTTTCTGTGCCGGCCGAGCCCCCTTTGAAAATATTGTCAGTGCCGGGTGAGCTCCCGTCAAATAGATTTTCGCTGCTGGCCGAGCCCCCATCGAAATTTTTTTCGATGCCAACCGAGCCCCCTTCAAAACTATGTACGGTGCTGGCCGAGCCTCCGTCGAAAATATTTTCAGCGCCGGCCAAGCCGCCTTATAATTTATTTTCGGTGCCGGCCGAGCCCCCTTCGAAAATATTTTCGGTGCCAGCCGAGCCCCCTTCGAATATATTTTTGGTGCCGGACGAGCCCCCATCGAAATTCATTTCGGCGCCCGCCGAGCCCCCGTCGAAAATATTTTTGGCACCGGCAGAGCTCCCATCGAAAATAGTTTCGGTGCCGGCCGAGCCCCCGTCAAAATTAATTTTGGTGCCGGCCGAGCCCCAGTTGAAAATTTTTTCAGTGCTGGCCGAGCCCTCGCTGAATTTTTTTCCGGTGCTGGCCGAGCCCCCTTTGAAAATATTTTCGGCACCGGCTGAGCTCCCGTTGAAATTTTTTTCCGTGCGGGCGGGGCGCCCTTCAAAAATATTTCCGGTGCTGTCCGAGCTCCCGTCGAAAATATTTTCGGTGCTTGGACGAGCCCCCGTCAAAAATATTTTTGGCACTGGCCAAGCCCCGGTTGAAAATATTTTTGGTGCCGGCCGAGACACCGACGAAATTTTTTTTGGCTCCGGCCGAGCCCAGGTCGAAAATTTTTTCGGGGCCAGCCGAGCCGCAGTCGAAAATTTTTTTGGGACTGGCCAAGCTGCTGTCAAAAATATTTTCGGCACCGGCCGAGACACCGTCGAAAATATTTTTAGGTCCGGCCAATCTGTAGTTGAAAATATTTTCGGTGCCAGCCGAACACCGTTGAAAATTTTTTCAGTGCTGGCCGAGCCACCGACGAAATCTTTTTCAGTGCCGGCCGAGCCCCCTTCGAAAATATTATTGGCATCGGCCGAGCTCCCATTGAAAATATTTTTGGGACCGGCCACTCTGTTGTCGAAAATAATTTCGGTGCCGGCCGAACCCTGTTGAAAATATTTTCGGTGCTGGCCGAGCCACCATCGAATATATTTTCGGTGCTGGACAAGCCCCCGTCGAAAATATTTTTGGCACCGGCCGAGCTCCCATCGAAAATATTTTTGGGACCGGCCACTCTGTAGTCGAAAATATTTTTGGTGCTGGCCGAACCCCGTCGAAAATATTTTTGGTGCTGGCCGAGCCCTCGCTCAATTTTTTTCGGTGCCGGTCGAGCCCCCTTCGAAAATATTTTCGGTGCCGGACAAGCCTCCGTCGGAAATTCTTTCAGGGACAGCCGAGCCCCGGTCGAAAATATTTTCGGTGCCGGCCGAGCCCCCGTCGAAAATATTTTCGGGGCCAGCCAAGCCCCATGTCGAAAATTTTCTCGGGGCCGCCTGAGCCCCCATTGAAAATTTTTCCAGGGCCAGCCAAGCCCCCATCAAAAATTTTTTCGGCGCCAGCCGAGCCCCCTTCGAAAATATTTTCAGTGCTGGATGAGCTCCCATCGAAAATATTTTTGGGGTCCACCCGAGCCCCCGTCAAAAAATTTTTTCGGCGCCGTCCGAGCACCTGGCGAAAATATTTTCGATGCCATCTGAGCCCCTGTCATATGTTTTTTCAGGGCAGTACGAGCGCCCGTCGAATATTTTTTCGGTGCTGACCGAGCCCCCATCGAAAATACTTTCAGTGCTGGACGAGCCACCGTCAAAAATTTTTTCGGTGCCAGCTGAGCCCCCGTCGAAAATATTTTCAGCGCCAGCTGAGCCCCCATCGAAACTAATTTCCGTGCCGGACGATCCCCTGTTAAAAATTTTTTCGGGGCCGGCCGAGCCTCCGTCGGAAATTTTTTCACAGCCGGCCAGACCCCATCGAAAATTTTTTCGGTGCCGGACGAACCCTCATCAAAAATATTTTTGGTGCCAGCCGACCCCCCTCAAAATGTTTTTTGGGGCCATCCGAGCCCCCGTCGAAAATATTTTTAGTGCCAGCCGAGCCCGTGTCGATAATTTTTCGGGGCCGGCCAAGCCCCCTTCGAAAATATTTTCAGTGCTGGCCATGCCCCCGTCAAAAATTTTTTCGGGTCCGGCCGAGTGTGATGGGTTGACCCTGGCTGGACGCCAGGTGCCCACCAAAGCCGTTCTATCACTCCCCCATCCTCAGCTGGACAGGGGAGAGAAAAATACAACAAAAAGCTTGCGGGTCGAGATAAGGACAGGAGAGATCATTCACTAATTACCGTCACGGGCAAAACAGACTCAGCTTGGGGAAAATTAACTCAATTTATTACAAATCAACCAGAGTAAGATAATGAGAAATAAAACCAAATCTCAGAACACCTTCCCTTCACCCCTCCCTTCTTCCTGGACACAACTTCACTCCCGGATTCTCTACCAACCCCCGCCCCCAGTGGCAAGGGGAATGGGGTTTACGGTCAGTTCATCACATGTTATTTTCTGCTGCTTCATCCTCCTCGGGGGGAGGACTCATCACACTCTTCCCCTGCTCCTGCGTGGGGTCCCACCCGCAGGAGACAGTCCTCCATGAACTTCTCCAAAATGGGCCATTCCCACGGGCTGCAGTTCTTCATGAACTGCTCCAGCATGGGTCCTTTCCACGACATGCAGTCCTTCAGGAGCACACTGCTCCAGCGTGGGTCCCCCACAGGGTCACAGCCTCCTTCAGGCACCCACCTGCTCCAGCGTGGGGTCCTCCACGGGCTGCAGGTGGAGATCTGCTCCCCCGTGGACCTCCATGGGCTGCAGGGGGACAGCCTGCCTCACCATGGTCTTCACCATGGGCTGCAGGGGAATCTCTGCTCCTGTGCCTGGAGCATCTCCTCCCCTCCTTCTTCACTGACCTGGGTGTCTGCAGGGTTGTTTCTCTTACATGTTCTCACTCCTCTCTCTGGCTGCCGTTTCTGTCTGTCCCAGCAACTTTTTTTTCCTTCTTAAATATGTTATCACAGAGGTGCTGCCTTGGCCGGTGGCAGGTCCGTCTTAGAGCCGACTGATATTGGCTCTGTCGGACACAGGGGAAGCTTCCAGCAGCTTCTCACAGAAGCCACCCCTGTAACCCCTCCCCGCTACCAAAACCTTGCCACACAAAGCCAATACACCCCCCCCTTTGAGACTATGAGATCTCTTCATATGAGTCTCATAAGTCTCACTACTTCATTTTATCGTTATATATGCTCTAGCCATGGCTTGTAAAACCAGTCTCTTGATAGAACTTAAAAACACAAAGTATGATTGTAATAATGACAACAGTGGTCGAAGTTTAGATTAGGTTTGCCAGCCATCCAGTAAGGGAGGATCCTGTTCCATGTAATATTTTATTTAACCACCCTATTTCCATTGTTGTTCTTCTTCTTTCTTAGAAAAACTTTTTTCTAAGTCCGAAGGTAATATTCCCCAATTTAAAGGATTGTCTGCCAACTCAGATGGAGGGAGGCAAGTGGTTACACTAACATTCTGGATTTGCCCAAAGGACTGGATAAGCTGTAAAACCAAATTCTCTTGACCTACTGCTAGTACCAAATGGGATATTATAATATTCAGGTTCTTCATTCTCTCAAAGTTCAATGGTCTCAGATTAGCTGAAATTTGAGTTTCCCAGTCTGTGGCTGTCCGCTTTCCCTGATCTGGTTCTGGTGCTCTTTTCACTCGCGTGTAATGAATCCAGGAGTCCATTCCTTCTACTTTGGCTGCAGTACAGGTTTTCAATAACATGGTGTAAGGTCCTTTCCGCCTTTATCCAAGAGGAGAGAGACCTTCTGATTTAGATACCTGTGTTGTGAAGATAAAGTATGCAAAAGAGAAATCAAATACTCATTAACATCAGCCTGAGCTTTTATATGCATTTGGTCTCCTGTGATGTTAGAAACATTCATGGGATATGCTTTCCCATAAATGACCTTAAAACGACGTACTTTCTCTTTGACCCTAGGAGTTACTCGAATTGGTAAAAGAGCTATAGGTAAAATTTCTACCCATTTAAGGTGTGTTTTCTTGACATAGTTGTCAAGAAAATTGTGAAAATTGTGAAATTGTGGCCTCCAAGGGGTGTGTAATTCCCACTTAATCTGTAAAAATTTAGAAATCCCTTGCATGACTTTTGCAATGAAATGAGGCCCATTATTAGAGGAGATTCCTTCTGGAATACCAAATTGGGGTATTATTTCCTTCAATAAGATTCTAATTACCTCTCTAGCTCTTTGTTGGTATGGCAAGGGAAAGCCTCTGGCCAGCCAGAAAAGGTATCTACCAATATCAATAAATATTTATATCGGTTATACCTAGGTAGCTCTGAAAAATCTATTTGCCAGTATTCCCCAGGAGTTATTCCTTGTTTCACAATTCCTCCTGTAACTTTTTTCCTGATTTTTGGATTATTAGCACAGCAGATGGTACACTTTTTTTACTACAATGTCTGCTACCCTTTGTATCTTTGGTCCAAAAAAATTTCTTTTTGCAGTTATTGTCAATGCGTCTTCTCCTGGATGCATCTCCTGAGGTAATCTCTTGAGCAAAGTTTCCATCATTCTTTCAGGAATCAATAATGGCGTTAACAGTGTTATCCACCAACCTTGTCCATTTCTGGAGCAGTCTGTCTGTTCTGCTAATTAATCTTCCTTCTCAGTATATTTTGGTGGTGGTAATTCTAAACGAGGCCATGGAATCAAAGCTTCTTCAAATTTTGGCTCCTTTAGAGCTGCCTTTTTAGCAAGACAATCAGCCTTCCAATTTCCTTTTATAATTTCACTATTTCCTTTTTGGTGGGCTTTGCAATGCATTATTGCAACCTTTGGTAAGAGAACCGCTTGCAGCAGTCTCATAACTTCAGTCCCATATTTTATTGAAGTTCCCTGTGAGTTTAACAGTCCTCTTTCCTTCCAAATTGCTTCCAAATTGCATGCACCACCCCAAATGTATATTCAGAATCTGTGTGTATATATATATTTACTCTTTTTCCATGACTTAGTTCTAGAGCTCGCATCAATGCTATTAATTCAGCCCTTTGAGCGGATGTGTTGCTAGGCAGTGCCTTAGTCTCTAGTGGTTGGGCATTTGTTACCACTGTGTATCCAGCTCTTCGTTTTCCTTCCAGCATAGAGCTGCTGCCATCAGTGAAGAGCTCTACTTCTGCATCAGGCAGGGGTTCATCTTGTAGGTGTGGTCTGCTGGAATACACTTGTTCAGTCCATCTGTGAGCATGGTCGGCGCGTGACTGCTGGATTATGACAATATGCCACATGTACAAAGCCCATGAACCAATAGACAGGGTGGCTATGGCTCATGCAGCGCGCCTGGCCAGCGAGCACATGTGTCATAGGCTCCCTATGTTGCAACTGAGGAGTGTTTTGGCACTCACTGGCCACGTGTGCCAAAACCCATTCCTCTGCAAATGTGTAAATACTGGGATTTTTCCAAAGAGCATGGGGCTGGTGTACGGCGAGGCCACCATTGCCTCTGTGGGGACGCCCACGTAAAGCCGGCACCTACTGATCGCTGGGCTGAGCTCATGGCACAAGACAGCACAAGAATGTACGGATGGTCCATCTTCCTCACAGTCCTCGAGCTGGTACCTTAATTTGCTTTACAAGATACCCTTAGCATAATGCATGTCTGTAGTTAATAAATGCTTGCTTTTCCCCTTATAGTCAGTGTGTGTGTTCGCCTTCTCGGGAATCTGCAAAACCACCCTAAAACAGTAACCTTGTTTTATGGAATGAAATTTTTTTTAATGAAATCTATCAGGAAATGTGTAACTTTGTTCCCCAGCTTTATGGGAACCAGGGGATCGGCTGGGGAAATCTCAGTATTCTCCCCGGTCCCCTTTACTCAGTATCAGATGTCCCTAGCATAATTAGGTTAGTATTTGATAATTAGGTTAGTATTTGATACTGGCCCCATTTTCCTTGAGGATTCAGCAAATAATTTTTCTTTCTGTGGGCATTGTGTCCACATTTTCTTGATAGGACCCCACTGATTGCTTCCAGTTGAATAGATCTGAGGTCGTGAACGGGACATGTACAAATACTGGCTGTCCCTCCAGCCCTATTGCCCTTCTCAAGGGAGCTTGTATAATGGGATGCTGTCCCCTCATTCTCCCTGAGATTGGGCTAAAATTCTCACTCCCTGCTCTTGAGCTGGAAGTGGGCTGGTCTTCCTAACAACAAATTTAATTTTTCGAGCAATTTTCTATTCTTCTCCCTTTCAGAATTTAATTCATCTTTCAAAAATGTCTTTTCAACCTCCAACTGTCCATTATGAACACTGAAGGCCGCACTTATTTTCCATCCTGCCTCTAAAGCAGTTTTGGTCACTTCAGTTTCTAGTGCACTAAATTTTGTAGCTTCAATGAGATCGGCTGCACCCATTATCTTTGCCGTATCAGATTTCAGTGCCTCCTCCTGTGCACAAGTTAGACATGCTCCACAAATAGTGCACAGGATACCTTTCCCTTTCCCTTTTTGGGGGTTTTGTTGTTGTTGGTGGTTTTTGTTCCTTCTTCCTTGGGCAACTGAATAGTGGCTGGATTGAGACTCAGGGCATACTATTTGTTAAGGGATTCCAAGGTTCAATTCAGGTTTTGGTTCTTTGAATGGTGCAGCCACCGCCCTGTTTAGTTTAGGGCTTATCAGACAACCCAGGGCTAAGCTGTCTACACAGCTCCCCGTGAGTGAGTCGTCTCTGCAAAGAGACAGAGCCTCAAGGCAACCCAAGGCTGGGTCGCTTTTGTAACCCCCCATGAGTCGCCTGTGTGCACTAGACATGGTGAAACTTGTTTGGGAGCTATGAGCCGGACAATCCATACAATCCACCCCGTGACCTGAGTCACAATTCAACCACATGTATGTCCTCCTTGACCGATGTATTGGTATAAGTTGTGTCTGTCTGCTTTGGTAGAGTTATGTATTCCTCAGTTTCTGAGTGAACCCTTACCTGAGAGATAGATCTTACAATCATTCTTTTAGCACAACTAATGGCAATGCATACTACAATAACAGAAAGGATAATCACTACTATCCTGCGATTTCCTTTTCTCATCCCTTCCTTCTACATTTACCAGATTCCCCTCTGGGACCAATATCTGCACATCTTCAGCCTCCCCACCGTCCTTAACAGACTGCCTTTTACATTCTTTTCCAATACAACAATTCTTTTTCTTTCCCTTTCCATTAATACTTCCTGCTAATACATTCCATAAGCATCATCCATCAACAATCTATGTTTTTACAGTTTTCATGATCACATCTTAGAAAACAAATCAACATACGCAACTTCACCCCATTTATCATCTTTCTACAAAAAAACATCAATTGTAAAATAGTGTTATAATTCAGCAATCCATTCTCTGGCCATTTTCTCCATCCTCCAATTCATACATCAGCCACCATTGTGCACAATAAGCTTTTAATTTATCCTTCTTTAGGGGATCCTCTCCAAACTTTTTCCAATTTTTCAGGATGGATCCTAAGGGAGAACAGAGGGGAGTCTCCTGGGAAGTCGCATTGCCCATATCTGTACCGATTCTAAACCAGCGTTCTGTACAGCAAAGGAGGGATGTCTCCCTTCATTACAGAAACAATGTGTAGAAACGAATCCAGTGTTTCATACACCAAAATGAGGGACGTCTTCCTTTGTTACAAATCAATGTGTAGGAAGGAAATTATGCTCCTGCTGCATAACTTTCCTGATGCATCTTACAGAGAGCCCAAACAGGACAAAATGTCCCCAAATGCTTGCTACTCCCCAAAAGACTTTTCCTTCTTCCCTTATTTATCTATCAGAAAATATCTCTTTTCCAACAGCGTTGCACCATTGTGCACTTACTGCCTGACTGCAGGAGAGGAGCCAATGGAGTCCCCGATCAACGGGTTGATGCGCACTGGAGTCCACTCAGTTCTCTCCCCATCGGGTGCGGCAAGACTGTTAGCAAAAAAGCCAGTCAAAGAAACTCTCTAAGACTCAATTTTGGAGTTTTAGAAAGCAGGCATTCTTTATTGCAGCGCTGGGTGCATGGGGGATCGCTCCACCTAGCTTGCACACCATTACCTACAGCAAGCAAAATTTATATTGTTCCAGTCATATACAAATTCCTATTATCATTTACATAGTGCCCGCCCTTTGGTCATGCGCAGGGCGGGTCATCTCTTTTTCCTAGTTAGCTGGCCTTGGCAAGTTTTCATTACAAAAATTCAGCAGAACTCAAAAGCTTATCATCAAGGCCCAAGACTTCTTCTCTGTTGACGCATATCAGGCCCAAGGCCTCCTGTCTGTTGGTGACTTTAGCACATACCATTGACAAAGCTCAAGGTTTTCTTATCTAATTAGTACATACCAAAATTTCAAAGTTATTCAAGCAAGCAAACATTCGTCACTGCAGCAATACAGTGAAGTTTTCCAGTGATAAAGTGAAGTTTTCCTTCTCATGCCTTTATTCAAGGCATCAACTCCCCCCCTTTTATTGAGACTTTGGACCTACAAATCCAAAGCCTCAATACCCAATCTTAATTTTCATGTACACTTGGTTATAACAGCTACAGCACTGAATCCTTATACAGGCTAAGATGCACACACAGATTACAATTATTGCAATAATGAATAGATTTTTCAACCAAATCCAATTAGGTAGCCATGAGGTAAGTTTGTGCCATAACTCCTCAAATCCCCAGGACGTATTGTCCTTCGTAACCTGATGTAAGATCTTTGTTTGTTTCCAAATCTCTGCTAGATGAGTAGAAATTCTGCCACTTTGATCTATGTATGTACAGCAGCTCGTATTAACAATTGTACAACCTCCTGTGAAGCCAGTAGTAAGTCAAGAGCCATTCGATTCTGCATTACTACATGAGACAAACTAGATATTTCAATTTGTAATGCCTGTATGGCACCGGCGGTTCTGTTTTCAGTGTCCTCTATAACAGGTGATGTATTTACTATTGCCTTTTCCAATTCACTAACTCCAGTTCAAGGGATAAACCATCTGGCAAAACTATGGAATCCTGAGGAATGATCTATAATGGGATTATGAACCCTCCTGGTTTGTTTGAGAAAAGTTTTTACCCATCCGCTCTGTTCATGCAATCTGTCAATTATTGTTATATTGGGGACTATGGCTCCTAATGGGCATGCTCCTTGCCAATTGGGAGGTAGTACTTTTCGAGCACGTGTTCCGCATAACCAATACCAACCGCTTCCTTCTGGGACTTGGAGGCCAAAGTGATTTGATGTGTCCGTATGACTTAGTGCGGGCCTCCAATACGGTCTGGTCCTGTTACATCCTGGGAAACATCCTACAAAACTTTTGTCATTTCGCCTAGCAGTGTAATCATCACACCCATCTTCTCCAGACTTAAGGGTGTAGGAGCTTAGAGAGTCATTACCTGGCCCATATAAGCATACAGTGGAATTCAAGTTATCTTTTGTGATGGTAACTTGTAACCTTCCTTCTTGTCTTTTTCCAGAGAGGCTTGGCCACCATGCATTGTCTGGATGTCCTTTACCATATTGTGGATTGTTAAATAATGATACATTTATTGGCAGTGGCAATCCTATCAAGGGTAGGACTTAGCTTTGTCCGGAGGCTGGCATTTGGATAGAAATCCAACAATCACTTTTGTGGAGTATTTGAGCTATATTCTGTGTTAAGATTAAATGGAGGTTCTGATCCCAAGATGGTATCTGGCACACTTGACTCATTGCTACTGTAATTGTTACAAAGAAATCATAAAAATCAGTCATAACTTTTTCAATTTCCGTTTAAGGGGAGACTCTTGTTCACCTGTCCATGAGGTTGGAGCCCTTTTAATCTTGGAATAATGAATCCACGGGCCTTTCCCTTGGACCTTGACAGCTGTGTAAGTTGTCAAGAGTAATTGGAATGGTCCTTTCCACTTTTCAGTTAGCAGCTCCAAATTCCACAACCTGATGTAGACCAAGTTTCCAGGTTGAAATGGATGGGCTGGTGTATCCAGTTCCAAGGGCCTGCTTGTTGTCACATACTTTTGCAATTCCTGTAAAGTCTTTCCCAAGGACATTAAGTAATTTTTCAAGTCCATTTCCCCTTTAATGTGAATTGTTCCTGGTATATGTGGGGCCTGGTAAGGCCTTCCATAAAGCAACTTGCAAGGGCTCAAGCTGTTTTTACCACGAGGTTGTATTCTAATTCTTAACAGCGCTAAAGGTAGCGCTTGTATCCAAGTCATTGATGCTTCCTGACATATTTTCCTGATCTGCAGTTTAAGTGTATAGTTCATTCTTTCTACTTTTCCACTTCATTGTGGCCTATAAGGGGTACGGAGACCTCATGTTATGGCTAAGTTTTTACTCAACTGTTTTATAACTTCAGCAACAAAATGTGGTCCTCTGTCTGAGGACATTCCTAAAGGGATACTGAACCTCGGGATAATTTCTTTCAACAAGATTTTAGTTACTTCTCTAGCTCTGTTGGTGTGACAGGGAAAAGCTTCTGGCCATCCAGTAAAAGTATCAACTAGAAGAACAATGTATCTATATCCCCCTTTTCTAGGCAGTTCTGTAAAATCAATTTGCCAATAGTCTCCTGGGGAATTTCCTCCCTTTGTAACCCCCAAAATTATTTTATTACTGGTATTTGGGTTATTTTTACAACAAATTTCACATTTTTCCATGATAGATCAGATAATTTCTGTCATTGCTCGGCTTATAACTATCTTTTGAAGATGTTTTACTAAATTTTCAGTTCCCCAATGTTCTTTATTATGTTCTCGTTTAGCAATTTCTCTCATTAATGAGGGCGGGATTATTATTTGCCCTGTGGGTGTGACAGCCCACCCATCTGTTTGTTCTTGTGCCTGTAAGGCCTTTATTAAGTTAGCATCTTTACTATCATATTTAGGTGGTGTTTCCAGTAAAGTTATTTATTTTTCTGGTAATAATGCCATGATGCCTGTTTCTGCAGCCTCTTTGGCAGCTTCATGTGCCAATTGATTACCTATTTCTGGTGGTTTTTTTCCTGTTTGGTGGGCTTTGCAATGCATTATTGCTACCACCATTGGCTTTTGAATGCTCTGTAATGTAGCGTTCGCTGCATATCAAGGTGCCACGATTAGATCACTGGTCAACCCCAGACCAGGGAAAGAGACAGATAACACACACAGTGTGAGCGCCAACTTCCGCCTTTTATTGCGCAGTCAATTCCTTTTATACTAACAAGGGTAGGCGGGATTACAGACACATCATAAGGCTGCGACTAACCCTCTAACTTTCCGTGACATCGCGAGATCTTCCGAATGCCGAACCCTACATCTCTCCCCTCCTTATGACGAGTTGGCTTCTATTGTTATGAACAATTCCACACAAAGAAACAACTATGTAAAGTACTATGAGTATAAACATATCTCTACAACTAAGTTGAAACACTCTGTCTTAAACACCCATAAATGTCCCATTTACCCTGCAGAGCAAAGAGCTCCTTTATAGAAATTCACACAGGAGGTAGATTGAAAGTTAAGGCTTGGAAAGAGTTACTCTATAAAGTTTATCGTTGGTGCGCTGATGTTAAGGCTTAATATCTGAGGCACCTGGATTCCTGGCTGCAAGCTCTGACAGCCGGATCCCATAAAGGCACGTATTGATGGACTCTGAGAGGGACGTCATCCAGATACACATCAGGGTCCCCCAGTTGGCTTTGCATCCACTGCCAGAAATTTGTAGCAGATACCCAAGATGTCACAAGCCAGGAAAGGATGACAGCGATCTGTAAGGAAAACACTCAAACACTACGAGGTTAAAGCAGGACGAACCATACGACTAGGAACCCATTTCAGTAGCCCTTCAGGTGTCTGTACACAGGCATACCCTCGCCCGAGACAACGCAACTCAAACGGCCTATCCCACTGGCATGTCTGAAGGTCACGCATGCGGACCAACGGGTAAGGACCTTTCTCTTCCGTGCTCGTAAAATGTCGTTGCGCCGCCGTCTCTTCCAAGTCCCCTCGAACTGTCTGATTTAATGAAGTTAACGCAGTTAACAGAAGACGCTGTGTACGGAGAGCAGGTGTGTTATCTTGTAACCAGGAGGGCTCCTCCTGCTCCCCCTCCCTAAGCCGATCGAGTAAGGCCTTTAAAGTTCGATGTGCTCGTTCTACAATGGCCTGGTCGGTGCTATTATAAGGGATGCCATTTTTACTTAACAAGCTGGACAAGGTAAAATTATTACAATAACTAAAATCACAATAACTACAATAATGCCCATAATTCTTTGAGCCAACCCGTTACCCCTAATGACCCAGACCATGAGGACTATGAAGAAGACGAACCATCCATACATTCTTGTGCCAACTTGCTCCACGAACTCAGCCCAGCAATCGGTAGGTGCCAGCTTTCCGTGGGCGTCCCCACAGAGGCAACAATGGCCTCACCGTACACCAGCCCGATGCTCTTCGGAAAATCCCGGTATCTATACATTTGCAGAGGAACGGGTTTTAGCACACGTGGCCAGCGGGTGCCAAAAGTCCGCCTCGGTTGCAATCTATGACGCATGCGCTCGCTGGCCAGGCATGCTGCACAAGTCATAGCCATCTTGTCTATTGGTTCGTGGGCTTTATGATGCGGTTGCGGTGCACAGAGAATCTTGACCTGTTATGTTAACCAAGGTGACCTATACATTAGTTTTTGACTGAGGTGGTATTCGTATTGCCACACCATCTATGATGCTCCAGATGATGATGGTCGTACAGATCGAACAGGAGTCCGTCGTGGTCCTGCATCTGTGGAAACACAATCAACCTCGTTCCCAGGTTATTAATGGAAATAGACCTTACCCCTAATTTTGGCTTTAACTAACTTTTACATTTACCCCACACTATCTTCCCGTAATCACACTATGTTTAATCAAATTATGCTTAACACACTTTTTACCTAAAGCAAGTTCTATATACAATAAGGCACGCTGTTCTAAAACCCTCTGAAGGACTCAATGTCCGCTAGTCCTCTAAAGTGTAATACTCTATTAGTCAGAATCTGTCGGATCAGTGGCTCCAGCACCCGCCGGTGCCGTGCCAGTTGCCATTGGGACAAAGTCTTTAATTTCTCAAGGACTTTCCAGTGAAACGCCTCCCATCCCTTTTTTTTACTCTCCTCCAATGCCTCTCCCTCTCGTCTGCAGAGGCTACTGCAGGCGGCTCCGCGTCTATCGCGGGCGCGGTTGGTTTCACCGCCTCTGGTTCCGAGAGGCGGGATGGATGAAAGGGCGGGGGCGGGGGGGCGGATGGTTCTGCCCGGGGGGCGGCCGCGGCCGCGCCTGGCGGCGGCCATTCCATGGCCGGCTGACACGCGCCGCTGCAAGGCGGCGGAGTGGGGGGGCGGAAAAGGAGGAGCCGAGGGAGGGGCCGGAGGGGGCGCAGCTGACGGCTCAGCAGGCACAGGCTCAGGCAAAGGCTCAGGAGGCTCCGTCCGCTCTCCCGGCAAGGGCGCCTGATTTCCCCCGCGGGGGGGTGTGGGGTGTTTCCTCCTCTGCCACAGTCTCCAACCCCCGCTGCCTCCCAGTTATCCCCTCCGCGGGTGGCCGTTCCTCCCACTCTCTCAACTGACGGTATAAATCTCCCTTAACATCCCCGCCTGGATCCCAGTCCAAGAGGCACTCCCCCAAGTCCTTCCGAACCTCCCGCCGTAACTCCTCCCATGGACGCCGCAGAGGGGGCTCGTCCGTCCCCGCTGGTGCCGTCCCTACAGGAAAAACCTCCGTCTCTGTCGTACTCTCCGTGTCCACGCTCTCAGTCGGAGATGGACCGCTCTGTGAGCCCCGCTCCACAGCCGCCCACTCCGTCCGAGTCTGACTCACTGTCCCTGGGGGCACTGCCCTCCCTTGGTTTTGAACCGGCTCTTCATCCGCAAACAAAACAGCTGGCGCCGCCGACCCACGCTCCCCAGCTCTCCGTCCTGCCGTAACCACCTCCTCCACTCTCCCCCACGCTTGTAATCGTTCCGCAGCTCCGCGCTCACCCGCGAGCGCCGACTGGAGCAACAGCTCCCGAATCTCTCCCCAATTTGGGGGACTTAATACTTCTCTGGGAGAGCCCATCCCTCCCCGGCGCAGCACCCATTGGATGCATTCGCCCGTGGGGCCCCTCCTAATCGTTCCGCGGGCACCCACATCATCAGCCAACACTTGCAACACCTTAATCACTTGCGCAAGTCCCATCGTCGCCTAGGCAACCAATCACACCGGGGTCACCATTATGTAGCGTTCGCTGCATATCAAGGTGCCACAGTTGGATCACTGGTCAACCCCAGACCAGGGAAAGAGACAGATAACACACACAGTGTGAGCGCCAACTTCCGCCTTTTATTGCGCAGTCAATTCCTTTTATAGTAACAAGGGTAGGTGGGATTACAGACACATCATAAGGCTGCGACTTAGCCTCTAACTTTCCGTGACATCGCAAGATCTTCCGAATGCTGAACCCTACACTGTAATAGTTCTTGTATTTGTGCAGCATGCTTGATTTCAGTTCCTTGTGCTGATAGTAGTCTTCTCTCTTTCCAGATGGCTCCATGGGCATGTACAACTCCAAAAGGATACTTAGACTCTGTCCAGATATTAACCTTTCTCCCTTTACTCAGTTCCAATGCTTGAGTTAAGGCTATTAGTTCTGCCTTTCGGGCTGATGTTTTGGGAGATACGGCTCGTGCCTCTACTATGCCATCTAAGGTCGTCACAGCATATGCTGACAGTCTCTTCCCATCGCGAACAAAACCACCACCGTCAGTATATAACTCCCAGTCTGGATTTTCTAACAGAACGTCTTCAAGATCCGGACGGCTAGCATATATTTCCTCTACAGTTTGTAAGCAATCGTGTTCTGGTGAACTCTCCGCTCAATCAGTGGAGAGGAACACTGCAGGATTTGTAACTGAAGTGGTCTTGAGATCGATGTCATCTTGTTCTAGTAGTACCACTTGGTATTTCAGCATACGGCTGAGGGACAACCAATGCCCCCCTTTTTGTTCCGAAACTGTGACTACCGTATGTGGTACACACACAGTAATTTCCCAAGATTCCGCTGCAATTAAGATGTCATCTACATATTGTAATACAGTTCCCTGTCCATTTTCTTTTCTCTAAATCTCTAATTCATTCACCACCTGATTTCCAAAAATAGTTGGGCTATTCTTGAAGCCTTGTGGTAGAACTGTCCAAGTATATTGTGTCTTTTGCCCTGGTTCAGAATTTTCCCACTCAAAAGCAAAAAGCTTTGTTCACTGGTGAGGGTAGTTAGTAACGTACACAGGTTTGCAACAACTGGATATATATCTTGTACTCTCTGATTTATTGCTCTAAGATCCTGGACTAAACGGTAATCTTTTCCGTTAGCTTTCTTTACTGGTGAGATAGGTGTATTATTGTCGTGGTTTAACCCCAGCCAGCAACTAAGCACCATGCAGCCGCTCGCTCACTCCCCCCCATCCAGTGGGATGGGAGAGAAAATCAGGAAAAGAAGTAAAACTCCTGGGTTGAGATAAGAACGGTTTAATAGAACAGAAAAGAAGAAGCTAATAATGATAATGATAACACTAATAAAATGACAACAGTAGTAATAAAAAGATTGGAATGTACAAATGATGCGCAGGGCAATTGCTCACCACCTGCCGACCGACACCCAGCCAGTCCCCGAGCGGCAAATCCCTGCCCCCCACTTCCCAGTTCCTAAACTAGATGGGACATCACATGGTATGGAATACACTGTTGGCCAGTTTGGGTCAGGTGCCCTGGCTGGGCATGAGAAGCTGAAAAATCCTTGACTTTAGACTAAACACTACTGAGCAACAACTGAAAACATCAGTGTTATCAACATTCTTCGCATACTGAACTCAAAACATAGCGCTGTACCAGCTACTAGGAAGACAGTTAACTCTATCCCAGCTGAAATCAGGACAATTATATTTTGACTCACATTCTATTAGCAACTTATATTTTAAGAATTTTTGAACTATTGGTACCAAGCCAGTTCTCGCTTCTAATTTTTAAAGGGTATTGTTTAATTCTTACCAGTGACGATCCTAGATTTAGATCAATTCTTACTGGTTCCGCTCTCTTAGACCTTCTTAGAACTTCTCCTGCCCAAACGATGGGGATCACTGCATCTTCTATTTCTCAAGGTATCTTGTCCCTTTTGGGGTTTGTATCCTGTAACAACAAGGCTATGGCTTCGACATATTTAGATTCTGGGATTAAAATTTCAACTTCCCCGTCCTGGAATCTGATTTCAGCTTCTACCTTTTCAAGTAAATCTCTACCCAGTAAAGTTTTCAGAGAATTTGGCAAATATAAAAACTGGTGAGTAACCCATTGTTTTCCAAGTTTAAATTTCAGGGATTTGAAAAATGGCCAGGTCTCACGAGTCCCTGTTGCACCAATGACATTTATGCTTTTGTTACTTACATTTCCTTCTAGTGTATTTAAGACTGAATATGTAGCCCCGGTGTTGACTAAAAATTCTGTTTCCTCATCTCCCAGCTTTGCTTTAACCAGAGGTTCTGCTGGGAGAGGTTCCTCTGGTCCCCATCAGTCCTCTCCCCCTGCTTACTACAAAGGCTTCTCTCAGCACAGACACAAAAACACTTGATTCCTCTTTCCTTTAACATCCCTCTTCCTTAACCCTTTCCTCTTCTTGACCACTGTAGCCAAACGCACTACCTCATCCATTAACTTCCCTGGTCATTCAGGGACATGTTTAGAAAAATATTTTTCTTGCTGCACATATCCCAGGTTTCCACAATAGTAACATTTTCTTCTAGTGTTCCTTCACATTCTCCTTCTCTTTTTCTAGGTCTTAGTTCAGACCCTGTACCTGATCATCTTTCTTCCTAATCCCTATCTCACTTGTAAACTCCTTGCAAAAGCGACTACCAATAAATCATCCTCTTGTTGCTTTGCTCCTCTTCTTTTTTTTCTCTTTTTCTTTTTTTTTTTTTTTTTTAATTTCTGCTATCAGGGGCTATTTGACCGACAAGGACACTAATTGCAAGTGCATCATTAAAATTTTATTAGCAGAGCTTGTCTGAATCCCCCAAAATCACTGGGATGCTCATCAGGTCTCTGCCTGCATTCTTGCACTTTTAGTCCAGTTTACCAATTTACCCCTAGTTCTCCACATGCCCTAATGGCTTCTATTAAATTTCAGAGCCCTGTCTGACAAACGGCTCACTCTCCTACACTGTTATAGTCCCAGTTTTGATTTTTTTTTTTTTCCCTAGACTGTTGTGCTAGTTCTGCTCAGGGAAATTTAACATTCACCCTTCTCCTTTTATTATAGGGACATCAGATCCCAGGTAGCAGCCGCAGCCTCCTCCAAGGAAGCTATCCTTGAGATTTTTTTCTTTTTTGGAGGAAGCTCTCCTCTCCAGGATCCACCTGTGACTCCCAGGCATCTCCCAGAGTCTTTTGACCTCTGCTTTCAGTACCAGAGATCGCAGATCAGATTCGACAAGGGTATAAAGAGGATCCCGCTGGAGGACATTTTGGAATCAGTCCTCCCAAGAGCAGCGGATCTGCAGTCAGGGACTCCCCCTTGGGTCAGGATGCCGCCTGAGGTAACTCCTCAAGGTAGAGAGCCCTCAACTTTTAGGTGAGTGATACGTGCGTTTTGAGTCATCATTTTAAATCTTAAGAATTCTTAAGTCGGCTGTGTAGTATTAATTCCCCTTACATCATTGAGCCTGTGGTTTACAAAATGTTACTGGAGTTCTAACTAACTTTTTACTAAAGAATAAAGCTGAGCTTTAACACCTGTTGGATTTGACCGTATGTGCCTCCATAACACCCCTTTGAGTGTAGGTTAAAGCTCTGCCAATGAGCCCCGCTAGCTCGTGAGCCAAGACCCCTGTTCCCCCTTTGAGAAAGGCAAATCCCATCTGACACCAGCAGGCCTGGGGCCGTGCCGGCCACCCCATTATCGAAAAACCCAAAACTCTGGCAGGGGCACCAGCCACAACCCACATATTAACAGACCAGGTCCGTCTCTTTCTTCCAGTGTCGCTGCCCGCAGCTGGAAGGAGAGAGGGAAAAATAACCCGTGTTCCAGATTCCCATCCCAAGGCCCCAAAGACTCTTTCGATCACCCTTGGACCACGCGTTGCAGCTTCGTCGCCACCCAGGCGGAAGAGCAGTAGTGGGCAATAGTCCGTGGGCCATCCCAGGCTGGGAAGTTTCCCAGTGCTGCCCTGAACCCAGGCCCCAGGGAGGCAGCAGGCTTCCCTAAGAGGAGGCTCTGTCCGGCATCTCAGACCCTCTGTTCCCCTCAGAAGGGAGTCACCCACACCCCTAAGCTGTCCTGGCTTCCTCGGGGAGGCGGTCGTGATACGGGGGTAGGCCTTTCTGACCGTGGCAACACCTCTGGCACAGCTGGCCCGAGCTCCACATCCTCCCTGGACTGGCCTTCCACCTCCGGAGCCTCACGCCTCTTGTTGAGAGGCACCTGGGAAGGCAAGGAGGGCGTTCGCCTGCTGCCCCCAGCCTGGCCTCCTTTTTCTTTTTTCCTTTTTCCTTTCCTTTCCTTTTTCCTTTCCTTTTCCCTTTCCTTTTTCCTTTTCCTTTTCCCTTTCCTTTTTCCCTTTCCTTTTCCCTTCCCTTTTCCCTTTTTCCCCCTTTCCTTTTCCCTTTCCCTTTCCTTTTCCCTTTCCTTTTCCCTTCCCTTTTCCCCCCTTTCCCTTTCCCTTTCCTTTTCCCTTTCCTTTTCCCTTCCCTTTCCTTTTCCCTTTCCTTTTTCCTTTCCTTTTGCCTTTTCCTTTTCCCTTTCCTTTTTCCCTTTCCTTTTCCCTTCCCTTTTCCCTTTTCCCCCTTTCCCTTTCCCTTTCTTTTTCCCTTTCCTTTCCTTTTCCCTTTCCTTTTTCCTTTCCTTTTTCCTTCCCCTTTCCTTTTCCCTTTCCCTTTCCCTTTCCCTTTCCCTTTCCTTTTTCCTTTTCCCTTTCCTTTTTCCTTTTTCCTTCCCCTTTCCTTTTCCCTTTCCCTTTCCCTTTCCTTTTTCCTTTTCCCTTTCCTTTTTCCTTTTTCCTTCCCCTTTCCTTTTCCCTTTCCCTTTCCCTTTCTTTTTTCCTTTCCCCTTTCCTTTTCCCTTTTTCTTTCCTTTTCCCTTTTTTCCCTTTCCCTTTCCTTTTTCCTTTTTCCTTTCCCCTGTCCTTTTTTCTTTCCTTTTCCCTTTTTCCCTTTCCCTTTCCCTTTTCCCTTTTTTTCCTTTTCCCTTTCCTTTTCCCTTTTTTCCCTTTCCCTTTCCCTTTTCCCTTTTTTCCCTTTCCCTTTCCCTTTCCCTTTTCCCTTTTTTCCTTTTCCCTTTCCTTTTCCCTTTTTTCCCTTTCCTTTTCCCTTTTTTCCCTTTCCCTTTCCCTTTTCCCTTTTTTCCTTTTCCCTTTCCTTTTCCCTTTTTTCCCTTTTTTCCCTTTCCCTTTCCCTTTGGTCTTTTCCCTTTTTTCCTTTTCCCTTTCCTTTTCCCTTTTTTCCCTTTCCCTTTCCCTTTTCCCTTTTTTCCTTTTCCCTTTCCTTTTCCCTTTTTCCCTTTCCCTTTCCCTTTCCTTTCCCCCGGCGGCGGGAGGATCCAGGGCCCCCCGGCTCGCGGGTGCTTTCTGGCGCCCGTTGCCGCCTCGGGGAGGGCAGAGCACGGGTCCAGCAGCCGGAGGCTCTCAGAGTCCCTGGTGCGCCTTCCCCTTCCTGCTGCCTCCCGGAGCGCTGCCGGCGGGCTGAGCTGAGCTGAGCTGAGCTGAGCTGAGCAGGTCGTCCCCTCGGTCCCACCTCACAGGGCTGGTCCCGCTCCTGCCAGCCCTTCCCAGGGCCAGGCTCTCGCACGCCCTGAGGCTGCGTGGGAGCTCTCTCCGGGTCGCCACGTCCCTGCTGGCGAGCGCAGAGGACGTGGCTTTCTGCTACCGTCGCCCGGCTCCTTCCCCCGGCCGAACTCCCCTCTGGAGCGGGCAGGGGCACGCCGCCCTTCCCCGCCAACTGCCGCCCCCGGCTCTCTTTGCCCGCTGTGGCCGCGGCGCTCCCCAGGCCGCTTCGGAAAGGGCTGGGGGTGGCGCGGCCCCTGGGCCGAGACCTGCCGCTCCGCTCCGCTGCGGGCCGGGCCGGCTCCGGGCAGCTCGCCTCGGCGACCGACTGCCAGTCGCAGTGACAGCCGGGCAGCGGCCCCAGGCTGCTCCAAGGAAGCTCCCGGAGACGAGGGCTCTCCTCTGGAGGAAGCTCTCTCCGCCGGGAGCCACCCGCCGCTCCGTCCGTCCGTCCGTCCGTCCGTCCTCGGGTCCCCCTTGTCCCGGCAGGCTGCGCTGGCGCCCGGGAAGGGCAGCGGGAGAGCCCCAGGGCTGGGCCGGGGCCGGGGCCGGCTCTGTCCTGGCGGCGACCCCCGTGCGGCGGGGGCACGGGAGGACCCCCTTTGGTCCGCCCCGGGACTGACTGACAGCGCTGCCCTCACAGCGGGGGGGGCACTGACTGACAGCGGCGTCACGCACAAAGCCCTGGGGAGCTGCCCCAGCCGGGGGGGGGGCGAGGCGGCAGACAAAAGGGGGTCCCTCGCCTCCCCTGCGACACACGGCCATGGGGGCTTCCTCCCCTGAACCGCTCCGCTCTGCCACAGATTGCCTCTGGGGGGGTGGGGGTGTGCGGGGGGGGACGACACGGACACTGTGCATCTAGCGAGGTAGCTCTCTCTCTCTCTACTGCAACTGTAATTGCCAACAAGCCGTAACAGCAACCATCAATCGGAGGAGCACCGGGTGTCTATACAGTATTTTCATACAAACTTATCCTCCCCAAGAAAGTCAATCGCTAATAACGCAAAGCCAGCAGGAGGACAAGCAGCACCAGGGCAGAGGAGATCCCCCCTTTTGGGGAGGGAGCGGGTAAGTAGCACAAAAACGTCCTGCGGGAGGAGGAAAAACGGAGAAGCCTTTCCCAGTTCCGACTTCCCTCACCCACGAGCTCTCCGGCCTGATCACGCTGACTTCAGCAGCTAGGAGCATCAAGGTCCACAGTCACCAGTGCCAGCAATACGGCACCGGTGCCACGAGCCCAGGTGCCGCTGGAAGTGATGTCAGACACAGAAAACCCTGTGGTAGGTTAGAGAGTCCTGGTTTAAATTTAGTCAGTTAGCCAAGATCAGTCTGATCTTTTCTAGCCTTCCTGTTTAACGGTGCCTCACCTGGAGCACCAGTGCTGATCCTTTCTGCTCTTCCTCATGGATGGCGCGTCCCTCTTGGCAGGAAAATGGAGCGCTGACCCGATACAGAGCGACTGAGCGGTCAAAGCGAGGAGGGGATACCTCCTCAAAAGACCACCAAAGGCCAGCCGAGACCCCCGCACGTGCGGAGAAGGCATCCGATGCGTCAGGGTTACACAATGCTACGCACATGCATCAGATAGTTTGAATATGTATTAGGTAGGAGTAGTTTAATAAATTAGATGCAATTGTTACTGTATAAAAGGGACACAACTGATGAATCCGGCCTGCTTGATTTGTGCAAAGTCCACAGAGCACCCTGCGCAGAATAAAACAGTATCTCTCCCGCCTGTGTGAGCTTGTTCTCTTGCACACCGTGTACCAAATCCGCTTTTAGGACAACAGATGCAAGCATGTGGCTTTTTCCAGGGTTTATGGGATGCCAAGGGGAAGAGAGGGAAGAGCTTGCTTGTTTCTGCTTGTTCTTCTTTAAGTACCTTTCCCTTTCCTTTCAGAAGGCGGCCACTGCTTTAAAGAACAAGGTGCTTTCTCAAAGTTAAAAGAATGCCTATCCCAGTTAAAATAAAAACCATTTTTGTTTAGATTTCATTAACCCATGTTCTTTATCGTCTAAAATGATTTTCCAAAACGGATGCGCATCTTGCCCGTAATTCTGTAATGGCATTTTCCGGACTGAGACATCAAAATGTCTTTGTGTGTAGGTTGTAGCCTCAGCCAGCCCAGCTCTTGCAGGGTAAAGGCCCTTTCTTATGCAGCTGCATCTAAGATCAGGGAAGCGGGACATCCTCCTGCTCCTGACAGAACCAGTGCTAAAGAAGATCAACTCATGGATATCTTCCCTTATTTATGGCTTGTTCTCCATCTGGTCAACTCTCTAGCCATTCCCTGGTCCTCACCGCTGGCCATCTCATTGTACAGCCCCCCAGCAGAAGGGACCTGGTGCACTCAGCCTGTACCACGGTTTGTGGGACAGGCCTAAGGAGAACGGCATAAATGGAACCAGTTTCTCAACCCCATTTCTTCTTGGAGGGAAGGCATTCTTTCACTGCTGATGGGAGTCCGGGAATGAATACAGAGGCATATAGGGGGGATAATCCGTGCACCACGGTGGGAACAAGCCAAACAGACCCCGTGTTGCATTATCATCTGACTCTTTTAGAACATTGCCTCATTCTGCCAGACACATTACCTCGTCAGACGGCCACACATTGCTACTGCTAAAGTAACAACCAGTAACACAGTGTTATGTGTTAGACCAGCATTGTGCGTGTAGGTGCTGACGGTGCCTCAGCTCAGGAGAGGGCTGAAGAATGATGGTTTATTGCAAATGCGCTAGAGTGATGGCAAAAAGCTGCCTGAGCATGCCCTAGGCACATCTGAAATCTTAACTCCCAGCCTCATCCCACTACCTATCAAAGGCATAAATAATTACACCACTTGTAGCAGAGTGGTAAAATCTAATCCAAAACATTTTCACCAATTTTGACCTTTTTAATGCTGTGAAGCATAGGGCAGCAGTCCATCCAAGACTAGAAACCTCTACTTCTTCTTCTTGGAGGGAAGGTGTGTTTTCTGCCGGGGTAAGACTGATTAAAATAACACACAGTGCCAAGCTGATGCTTGTTTTATTAGAGTCTCATACAATGATTTTCAAATGTAAAATTCCCGATTTATGACACTCAAGGATCAACATCGTAAAGCTTGCCGCTCTTTTTTCCAAAACCTCTAGGTTGTGAAGAAAAAGACATTCTAACCCAACATCTTCAGTATGTTAATTTGAAAACGTAAACAAAGTAGAATTTCATTTTAAAGCATTTAATAGCGGAGACAAGCAATGTGTAAAGCTGAATTACAAAAGAAACAATACAACCCAACATTCATGCTACAAGTTTACCTTTCCACAACCATTAGTACTTCCAGGTCAGTTCTTTCCAACAAAGAGATGCTGTAGTGGCGAGAAGATTATGCTGGGGAAACAACAACAACAAAACCCACATTATTTCTTCTTCTCTGCAGAGAAGTACTTCTCTGAGAATTGTAACAAGGTAATTTCTGTCCACCAGAAAGACACATCCCCAGCACAAAATAATACAGAGGAAGACCAAAAAAGTAGAGGAAACATAAAGAACAACCTGTGCCGTAACGGTCTAGTCTCAATAGTTAAGGGGACTGGCATACATTAGGATTAACAAGGAGTTTTATTCCTTCCAAAACTAACCCACCTATCAAACAGTTACTGCCAACGTTCAACGTGGGCTGTGCAGTGAACAGACCACTCTTGTTTCGACAGCTTTAGAGCGCTCCTTTAGACAGCAGTGCCCAGCAACTGTTGGGGGGGCTACTTTCATTTTGGTTTAAAATGGTGTCTTTGGGAGTCAAAGTTACAAAGGCCACAGTTGCTAAGCGGCCAAATAAAGGCCATACTTGCCTTAAGGGGACTGAAGGTCCCTCCCAGGAAGGCCCCTCGAGAAGGGGGAGTGTGTAAAGTCCTTTAGAAACCGGGCTGAAGATGGCACTCCGCAGCTGATAAAAGCCACATCCTACGAGGGCTGTGACTGAGGTCAGTAACACCCCCCCACCCCTCAAGCCCCCCGTCCCCTGTGAGGAGTTTTTTCCCCAAAGACAGCCCAGAAGAGGAACATTTCCTGGCAATGCTGCACCTTACCACAAGACAAAAGGACACCCCTGAATGCTCCTTTGCCTTGGCAGACTTTTTTCTTTAACCACAGAAAAGAGGGACCCATTCTTCAAGAGAACGTAGAATCACCTGAACTGCCAGAATCAGGCACAGGCTCGGACAGAGCCAGGACTGCATCTGCTCGTAGCTGCAGTATTCGTACCTTCTCCAGAACCTGGACAGACCTCTTCCTTCTGACTCCATGTTTCCTTTGTTTACCATTTGGTCCAGTTGCTGCAGGAGCTGCACCGCACCCTCAGCCTGACCGGTTCCTGTTCTTTGTTCAAGGGTAGATCCCACAGGCGTCCCTGTCAGAAACAGCAGCAAGAACAAAAACACAAGCTCGCTCTCTCCACGCTCCCTGCACACCCAACAGCAGACCCTGAAACCGAGAGGTCGGTCCAGACTCTGACTGACATCACGCCTGGGAGCTTTCAAAGCAATCGCAGTGCAGACTGGTTTGGAGGTAGGCTCCCATCTCACAGCCCAGCTCTGAAAGAGCTACGTAGCCTGGCTCTGTGGGTGGGAATTGCTTACAGACAAAATCATTGCTGACCTACTGCTCTTCGGTGGTTCTAATTCCTAGTCTCACGTCCTAGAAAATACCAAACGCCACTTTTAAAGGAAAACTATTACCAATGTCATCCTTGCAGCTTCTGACTTCATATGACCAATTCGAATGAAACAAGCCAGGAATTCCTTACTTACACAAACTCACCCGGTTACAGCCCACAGTAAGGGATGCTGGACTAAACTCACGCTCATCTTCTTTGGAGGAATTCTGAAAGGAAAAGGAACCCAAGAACTTTCACACCATGTAAAATTCTATTCTACAGGAGATCTTTGTTTCTTTGCTTGCTTGCTTGAAGAACTACAAGGCAGGGTCTGCTCTCTTGTTCTGTGACTTTATTTTCTTTCCTGCTACTATGAGGACCTTCTTCACCAATATCTTTCTGCCCCTCCCTCCTCAGGACATTCCCAGGCCTAACATAAAGCTGGAATTCATTGACTAGACTTTAATATAGCAGATAGTGAAAGAGGAACACCAGCTATGGCACAGACAGAGATTTTAAAAAACATCGACAGAGGTGCCGTGGGAAATAACAGCCGCTGGACAATACAGGCCCCTAGACATCAGCCCTGCTAAGACACACTCATAGGAAGCAGAGTAACAGGGCAGGGACAAAAGTGAAAAGTGCCAGAAGCAAGAGGTGAGCCAGGAATACCCATTCGCAAGGCTATCGGCAATACAAAGGACCACAAACAACAAAACCACCATGGAAGCTTCTTTAGGAGAAAGTGAAACAACTTTGTCACAGAGATAAGAGAAGAGAAGAATAGATCCCTCCCTGATGGTGCTTCTCTTGCACTAAGCTCAGGTTCACCTGAAATTCCAAACTTTAGAAGGCCAGAGATCTTTGCAGTTTAGTCTCAGAGCATTAACTAAGGTAGGAAAATTATCTGCAGTGACAGGCTGAGCGTCTCCCAGTTCTTTCTTCCTTGGACTTCTACTGGTGCTCTTGGTAAGCAGAAAGATGCACAGGCTCAACTCCAATCATCCTGACCAGACAGCCTCCTGTCAAAATCGCAGGCCTGGAAGGCATTTGGATGAGAGCTGAAAATGCAATCTATTCAACAGCCATGCGACTGCGGCACTTCCACGCTCCTCCTTCTGAATTGAGTGCCAATGCTGTAAAGTCAGTCCTACGCGTACTAAGCAGACAGATTTCCTTCATGTTTTAACAAGAGCCTTCCCTTTTCGAGATGCACTCTAAAACACCAGCTGGATTTGGATCCAAAGTCATACACTGCTCATAAACTGAACAAGAGCCCTGGAGGAATGACCAGAAGAATCCTGAGAAAGCACAGGTGCTACTGAGATGGGTTTTTTCTAAACCTGATCTTTCTTCTCATTCTGAATACCAGAAGAAAACAAATGCAAAGCAAACCAAATGGAAGGCATGTCACAGAAGCACCTGGCTCTGATCTCCTAAAAAAGCACACGAGGGAGAGGTCATCTGCTCAGGTTTCCATGCGGTGCTCCTGACATCTGGTCTGGTATTCATAAAGACACCAGTTTGTGTCTGGAGCTCCCTCTCAGTGTAACAGTGCCCTGACTAGTGCAAATTGCAGGTACGAGTCATGGTGGCACAAGCATCTCTTCTGGAGAAGGTTCTTCAAATACCTGAACTGGTATTTGCCGACTTGATGATTCACTCATCATAGTGCCAGATTACCTGGAAAGAGCTCAGGACCTGTCCTCCCACATCACTTAACACAGTAGGAGGTTACGGTGATGTCTGCCACCTACCACATCATTTCTCAGGGTCCAACATGCTAATCCGGAGCTCCAGCTTCCAAGGACCCTAATGTTTGGGAAATTCAGCCACCGTACAAGGAGCAGAGGCATTCTGGGGACAGCGATTATAGCAAAGCGGGGAATAAAAAAAAGCATCTTTCAGAGGATGACCCTTATCCCACCAACAGAGTGTTTGGAGCACCTGAGGAAAGAAGCCAGAAAGGGCATGTGTAGAGAGACCTGTCACTAATCCTGCAAAGGTAAGCTGAAGGGAAAAAAAGGGATACAGGTTTTGGAGACAAATCAACCTGCTTGTTTTAGAGAAGTTCTGTACTGAAGGCTCCTGAGGACAGTGTCCTTCCTACCCTGAAAATCCAACAAACCTGTCAAAAACCCCTCTTCTGAAAGAAAGTTTTGGGCTTACAACAAGGTGAGGGCTCTTTCAATACAGGAGTTTACCTGTGCAGGCTGAAGGTAACCATGCAACTAGCAGCACCTGAAATTGCAGGCTACTGTATATGCAGGGGATCCCTGCAGAGCAATTATGCTGAGGCTGGCCCTTTGAAACCAGTCCTACAGCAGCAAGCAGGCAGCATGCCCTGGCCAGCAGGCAGCAAGCCCACGGACGATATTTGCGTAAAGGCTCAGCCAGTTGTGGAGAGGTCCAAAAGGTTTCTGAAATGGGGGCAGCACGTCATCATGCAGAAACATGCAGAAACCTGGGCATCTGATGCAACTGTTCACCTCCCAAGGAACAGCGGGAGAAGAAGCTGTTCCTTTTATACCACCAGGCAACTTCCTTTGTGGACAACCCCAAGAGGAATAAGTTTGCCTCCTCGGAAAAGACTCTCTCCAAAGAGCTGGAGAGGGAAGGCGGCCAGGAAGGCAATAGCACGGCAGGCGTTTGAACTAAATGCAGAATGGCTATCAGGATCCAGAAAATGGATGAAATGCACTGGGAGCATGGGCAACAGCCAGGAGGAGGAGAACAGGGGGGTGAGGGAAGACCCTCTTACCTAAAGGGTGTGCCTAACAGCAGCTCTGTCAGAGCAGCCTTTTAGCTTGTGGGCTACAAGAGAAAGAATCTTGCCCTCCTGACAAGGTCTCTGGAGAACAGTGGGTTTAGAAAGCAACTGCCAATCCCTCGGGAACAATCCTGTCGTAAATCTGCCTTCTGATGACATAGCGAGAAAAAAACATGACACTGTTTCAAGACGAGGGAGATGCCTGCAAGGCCATCTGCACAGAGAAAGGACACTGCTGAGGAGTGGCAAGTACTTGCACCGAAGCCAGTGTCAAGGTGTCAGCACCCACTGTTGGCCCTTCATGGAGTTCTGCACAAAGGAGCATGTGAGGTAAAAGAGGACTGGAGTCTCTTGAGGACAAGGCAGGGCAACCTTCAGGTTCAGCTCCGAGAGGCTATGCTCACCCCTAGAGCTTGTAGCTTCGCGGTCAGAAAAGCCTGCGTTGGTTCCCGGTAAAACTCATCCCGTGGCTAAGTTTGATGAGCAGGAATCACAGATGTCTCCATGCAGGTGATGCAGGTGAAAAGGGAAAAAAAGTTACCTGAAGGCATTTTTATGCTTGCCACTTTAAGAACCTAGGACTAAACAGATGCTGTTGTCTCTGAATATTCTGTAGCTTACCGTTTCAAATCCATGCTTTGCTTTACTCGTATGGCAAACACGCTCAGCTCCAGTTCTAAAAATAAGTCAAACAGGTAAGAACTGAGTTTACCAAAAAGTCACAAAAAGGAAGCAATCTTGTAAATGGCTGCTCAAGTACTTCATTAGAAAGCAGGGTTTTAGTACCTCCCTCTAAGCCAACAAGATAGATACCCTTAATCTGTATTTGTACGCATGTTTCAAAGTCTCATTTAAAAAATGACAATAGGCACTCACTCCAGTATTAGGCTTTCTGCTTTTCTAGTAAGCCCAACAAGCAGTTAAAGAGAAAAACAGCGTGACGTGACAGGGAAAGGGGCATGAGCAGCAAGGTGAGAAAGCTTGCAAATCCTACAAGATTACTGACACAAGGAGAAGGGCAGGTAGCAAAGAACCATAGAAAGATCTTACAAGACTCGGTCGTGGAGCAATAAAATGGCAGAGAGGTACAAAGTGGTGCACGTGGGGAAAACCAGTCCTGGCTTCACACACAAAATAGTGCTCTTGGAGCTGATCAGCATCACCTGGAGATTCCAATAGCTCAACACTCAATAGCACCCCAAGAAAACCCAAATCCAAATGCCCCACGAGGACTTACGAGCAAAAGACCTTGTCCAAAAAGAAAAAAAAGATCAAGAAGTGGTCTGACTACAGCAGGCAAACTCCTTCCCAGGGTGGGGGAACGCTCAGACTGAATGCTCGGCTCTTCAGTCTAACAGAGTAATCGCAAAAATATGACAGAAGGCTTGAAGTTGATGCCTGACTGGTTTAATTTTGCAATCAAGAATACACTGTAGAATTATTAACTGTTTTAATCTTTTCTGGAATAGCGTAACTGCTGGGGCAAGACACAGGACTAAGAGAGAACTGCCAGACTGGACCATGAAATAGCCCTTTCTGGCCTTGTATTTTATGAATCTACAACTCACACCTTGGCTAAAAGAGATTAGAAAGCATTCAGGATCCTGGTCTCATTCTTCACTCATGTCCAGCAGTTTTATTGTGACTAGAAACTGATGGGGGGTGGGGAATGAAAGGACTACATCTGGATGAGCGGGAAAAGAACTGGCTTCAGACTTCTCCCATTATAATCTCTGCATGAAATTGGGTATTGGGAATTGGGTAGAATATAAGGCAACAAGGGAGATGATTTGACATGGTCTGTACGTCGCCATGGAAGGGGAAAGGTGAGCATAAACACTTCCGACCACAACGCTGGATCTGGGACTCTCTGCCACATACTTGTGAATATTAAGTACAGACATGAATCTTCTGTTTTTAAAAGCTACGCTCTGTGAAAGAAAGAAGCGTGCCAGACTATAATAATGGGCCTGCCTCTGAAAGGTAATCCAGAACTAAGCTTGAAGTTAGCCACCACGAGCCAGCATTGCACCCTCGCGCTGAAGACGGCCAACAACACCCTGAGCTGCGTTAGGAAGAGTTTTGCCAGCAGCTCAAGGGAGGTGATCCTTCCCCTCTGCTCAGGGCTGCTGAGGCCAGTCTGTGTGCTCCGTCCAGACTAGGCTCCCCAGGACAAGACTGGGACTCACTGGGGTGAGCCCAGCAAAGGGCCACAAAGAGGATGAAGGGACTGGAGCGCTCTTCGTATGCGGAGAGGCTGGGAGAGCTGGCACTGTTCAGCCTGGAGAAGGCTCGGGGGCTCTTATCAACGTACACCTGAGGGGAGGGAATGAAGAAGAGGGAGCCGGGCTCTCCTCAGCAGCGCCTTATGGCGGGACAAGAGGCAAAGGGCACAAACCGCAAAACACGAAATTAAAGCTGAACACAAGAAAAAACTTTCTGACAGCAACTGTGGTCGAGCACTGCAACCGCTTGCCTACAGAAGTTGTGGCGTCTCCACCCTTGTAGCCCACTCAAAACCTGAGGGGACACATCCTGGGCAACCTGCTCTGGGTGACCCTGCTTGAGCAGGAGGGCTTGCACTCGATGATATCAAAGGTCCCGAGAACCTCAGTGGTTCTGTGAAAGCCACAGACAGAGATCTCTGCCTCAAGCCCAGAGGCAGCAGTCATCAGCCGACTCAGAGGAACAGGCTGGGAGGCAGCTAGAAAACTGTTCCCAGTTCCTCCCTTGTCATCCCTGCCTCAGGTGTGCAAGCCAGTGCACCGCTTTGTGGAGCTGCCCAGTTCTCAACCCGCAGACACCAGAAACCTGGTTTCAGGCAACCGACAGGTACCTGCTTTCGAGGACGTCCTCCTTTCTCCCAGCCTAGGGAAGGAAGCAGGAAAGCCAACGGCACGCGACGGCTCTGGAAACGCCGCTGCCGACCTCCCTGAAGCTTGACAGGCCTCTTGCCCCGGGGGCTGCCAAGAACGCCCGGGCAGGACTGCGTCGCAGCCCGCCACCGACGCCAGGCTGTGAGGGACACCCCCGGCGGCTGCGGGTCCCTGCGGGGACAGCCGGCAGAAACTCCTTTCTCTCCACAGCCGCACGTCTCCGCGGTGCCCGCCGGCCTCCGCCGGACAGCCACCAGCGGCAGGCAGTCCCCTGCTGCCCCCGCAGCCCCGGGGGCGGCAGGGAGGGGCCGGGGCTGGCCGGGCCTGCGGGGGGAAGGCCGGGACCCGGCGCCCCGGCCTGCCGCGAGGGGAGATGCCGCCACCGCCGCCGCCTCAGCCCCGCTGCCGGCCTGCGAGGCCCCCGGGCAGCCCCGGCGCTGGCGCCCGCCGGGCAGCCCACCGCTCCACGGACGGGGAGGAGCCCCCGCCACGGCCACCGGCCCCGCCGCGCCCGCCGCCCGCCCTTGCCTCAGGCGGGGCCGGGCCGGGGCTGCGGCCGGAGCGGAGCCGACGGCAGCCGAGCCCAAACGAGACGAGCCGAACCGAGACGAGCGGAGCCGAGGGGAGGCGAGCGCCGCCGAAACGACATGAGCCGAACCGAGCCGAGGGGAGCCGAAGGGAGCCGAATCCAGCCGAGATGAGCCGAGCCCAGCCGAGATGAGCCGAGCCCGGCCCGGGCGCCCCCTCCCTCTGCTCCAGCTCCCCACGCTGCTCTGCACTGGCTGCTGCTGCTGCTGCTGCTGCGCTGCAGAGGCAGCGGCATTTGGGGGCTTGGAGCGCTTTGGGTTCCAGCGTGAGCCCGAAGCATCAGAGCAGTTGGCCTGTACCTCGGTCCCTTCGCGTCGGTCTCCTTGCCACGGGCTCGGTCCCTTCGCGTCGGTCTCCTTGCCACCGGGGCAATCGCTGCCAGAGACGCGGGGCCCCCCGGGCCGCTCCCCGGCCCCTGGCAGTGTCCCTCTCCATCTGCCCGCCCGCCCCTGCCGTGGGCAGGAGGTCTCCGCGCCCGCGCTCCCCCGGACGAGGAGCTGCAGCGCCCGGTGCGCGGTGCCGAGGGGCCGGCTCCTGCCCACCATCACCTGCGGCTGGAGGAGCCGCACCGCGCCCGCAGGCAGCGCTGCCCGCCCTGCCCGCCCATGGCGCTGCGCCCGACCGCCTCCGCTCGGCTCGGCTCGGTACGGCTCGGCAAAGCTCGGCTCCGCTCGGGAAAGCTCCGCTCGGCTTCGGCTCGGTACGACTCGGCAAAGCTCGGCTCCGCTCGGCAAAGCTTCGCTCGGCTTCGGCTCGGCTTCGGCGTGCTTGGCTGCGCTCGGCTCGGCTCAGTTCGGCTCCATTCGGCTCGGCTTCGCTGTGCTTGGCTCGGCTCGGCGGAGCTCGGCACAGCGGCGGAGCCCCCCCCCAAGGCGAAGCGGTCAGGATGCTGACCAAGCAGGAGCTCTCCTTCGGCGGGTCCCGGGACATCCCTGCTGAGCTCAGCCGAACCTTCCTCGCTGGGCAGGACAAAGAAACCCGGGTGGGCGCAGGACAGAGACACGGCGAGAGCGACCTGCCCTTCCCGGGAAAGAGGAGTCAGCGACGGCTCTCCCGGGACTGATGCCCCACGCCCACCCGTGCCTCTGCACCAAACAGGCTGGAAAAGGTCCCTGGCTGCCGACCCCAAACGCGCTCCCCCGCAGGAGCTCCCCGGACCCTGCTCGGGCCACCAGGGCTGGGCTCAGGAAGGAGTTTTTTCCCCCGGGCAGATTGGCACAGGTCCCGGGGGGGTTCGCCTTCCTCTGCAGCACTGAGCACAGCCCCTTGCCGGGGTCCTCGGGGCCATTTCTGGCCAGCGAGTCCCTGCTGTTGCAGGAGCAGGAGTCCAGCTGTGCCCTCCAGCCCTCCGCCTCTCTTCCCTGGGCCACCTTGGCAGGGGAACCTCATGGACCTCCATGTCTCCAGGTCACTTGGGGCTCTTCTGCCCTCTGCAAAACAAGGAGCCTCAAGGAAGCCGCCTTCTCCCTGGTTGCTTTTAAGCTGGCACACTTCAGTGGGGACAAGAGAAAGCCTGGGGAGGGGGGGTGCGTGTCTTATCTATCTATCTATCTATCTATCCCTGCTGGGAGGGAATGAAGATGAGGGAGCCAGGCTCTTCTCAAGAGTGCCCACTGAGAGCACCAGCAGCAACAGGCACAAATTAAAACACATGATATGCTCCAGCTGCACATGAGAAAACAATTTTTTCCTGTCCGGCTGGTCAAACACTGGCACGGGTTGCCCAGGGAGTTTGCGGAGTCTCCGTCCTTGGCGATGTTCAAAACCCAAGGGCACATTGTCCTGGGCAACCTGCTCTAGGTGAGCCTCCTTGAGCAGGCGGGTTGGACCAGAGGAACTCTACAGGTCCCTTCCAACCTCCACCCTCCTGTGTGAGTCTGTGCTTTGGTTTCACTCCTCAAGCACCTGAACTCAGCCCCGATGCCTGCGGGAAAGGATGCTGGGACAAGGCAAGATCCCAGACTCCTCCCCGAGGACTCATCACAAAACCCCATCTACCTAGTCCAGAATATCCTATGGCAGACACACTCAGAAGAGAGAAAAGATCCTTTTATTGTGAACATCAACTGCGGTGGGGGGGTGGGCCCAGGAGTCACAGGGGTTCAGCAGTGACATGAAAACAGCACCTACAACGACAGAGTCAGAAAGCACTGATAAACCCACAAAGGCAGGAATAGGCAGGACTTGGTTCCCCTTTCTTTGGGGAACACCGCTGATGAGGAATTGCTCATAGCCCAGAAGAGAGAGCTATGGCTGGCATCAACCAGGGGACGGCTCTGGCGCCTTATCCCCACGGGTAATGCCCTTAGAGACCTGCACGCGTGCAGAGATGCACGGGGCCCCCGTGCCACGCAGCAGGGCTCGATGGGGAGCCCCTGGGGAGCGGCCACAGAGTTATTTCCAAGCCCTGCGCAGCACCATCCCTCGCCGTCCCTTGCCAGTGGGTTGGACCGACTTGGAGCAGCGCTGAGAGTTGGGAAAGATGGGCAGCAGAGCCTAGTACACACCTGGGCTTCCTGACCTGCTGGACCTTCCTGCATCTTTTCACCGGTCCGTCCCCAAAAACGTTTTCTCTCTTCCTCCTCCTCTTTTCTGCGTGTCTGTCACTCCTCTCCCCAGGCCTGCTTTCTCTTTCGGTTTTTCTTTTTCTCCTTGTCCTGGGGAGAGCCTGCAAACCTTTTCATCGCACAGCGGTATGAGGTAGGGGAAGGCACGACCCACTGGAGTCGGTTCTGATGTTAACCAAAGTGAGCTCGTTTTACCGTCTTTCCTCCGACAGGTTTGCCAGCTCTTCTGGGCGCACCAGGGGCTCTGCCGCGCTCTCGGGGGTGGTTGGAGGCAAAGCCTACAACAGAAATGTCAGAGTTAGCAGGTGGCAAGAGACGGCCTGGAACAGTAAGCAACTCTTTGCCAAACTGCTAATCTAGCTCTCCAGAGGAGATCCCTTTGGCTGGTTTGCATCATCCACATTTCGCACAGTCCCCCCGCCCCCCCAAATAGACTTGGAGAAGCACCGACAAAGTCGGACCTGAGCAAAACCCCGCTGAAGTTGACAGCTACTCCCCTCTGTCTATTTGTAGGTGATTTGCAGGCATTTTGTTTGTCAAAGCACATGCCAAGTGCATTTGAGAAACAACCTTGCCAGTTTTCCTTGCTAGGGATCTTCCCAGCGGGTGGAGGAATAACCCAAACACACACCAGCTCTACTGCCAGGAAGAGGCACAGCAGCGTCTCGGCCTCATCAGAAACTCCCCTCTTACACCAGACACACTGTCACAGCGTTTGGGGACCTGACATACCTCTCCTCTTTCAGACTCCACCACCATAGCTCCCCCAGCTTCTCTGAGGACACCGAGCAGAGAGGGGGGTGCATGCAGCGAGGCTTCTGTCTGATGTTTGGTGTCTGCTGTAACTGCTGGCACACTTTGCTCTTCCAAGTGCAGTTCTGGAGAGCAAAAGCATGTGCAGCAAAGCGACTTGTTGGAAGTAAACAACCACTAAAGCAAAACCCACCCAAAGCCCTACACCACTTAAGTTTTCAGACCTCCGATGCCCTGTCTGCAGGCTTCAGCACATCTTGCAGAGCAAACCGTTCATGCCCCAAGAAGCAGTGGCCAAAGAGAGGCCACGGGACAAGCGGGGCTGAGAGGACAACACTCCAGGCCCAGCCCTGCCAGAAACGGTGCTGAGGTTTCTGGCGTCCCAAGCCCCAGCCTCTAACAACCCTCAGTCCTGCCTCTTACCTCCCCAGCTCTCTGTGGGGGCTGCCGACGACTCCTCGGCTGCTGAACAGGAAAGGTCAGTTGTCTGCTCCCCAAAGAGTTCCCTGCAGTTGTCAATCATGAATTCCACCAGCACGTTCACCTGCACACATCAAACCCTTGGGCTCAACCCAGGTGCCTGAAAATGTATCACGCAGCCTTTCCCACTCCCGACCCTTGCCTCTGCGCAGGCGGCTGTGGTTCTGGGGCTGCTCTTGCAGGCAGCCACCCCACCGGCATTTGCTCAAGAGAGGAGGCAGCCAGGGACCTCTGAGCAGCCAAGCTCGGATGGGCCGGCAAGGCTGCAGCCGGCTGCTCAGTACAGCGCACCTTCTCAGTCACCGCCAGCATGGCCTCGAGGGGGAGCAGGTCCTCGTGAGGTGGGCTCAGCAGATTTGGCCCAAGGCAGATGGCCAGGTTGCTGGCAGTCATTCTGCTGCTGGCGGCGTTGTGGCCGATGTGCTGGAGGAGGGCCAGCGGCCGCTTGAGGAGGAGGAGATTGGCTCCAGGCAACTTCTCGGCCACCCTGAGGGAACAGGAACTCAACGTTAATAGAGAAGATGTTGCCCACAGCCGTCCCCAAAGCTTGCCCAACACAGGTGGGTGGCGCAGCTTTCCGGGTGCTCTCAGCCAGCGGTCAGTGCTCCTGCGCTTCAGGAAGGCAGCACGGCCTTGCTTCCCAGCTCCTCATTTCACCCAAGCCCAGGCAAGGGAAGGCTCCCTGTCCATGCCCTTTCCTCCGAAATCTAAGCCCACCCCAGCAAAAGCAAGCTGTCAGAAGACACAGCTTTTTAAGGAGACCGTCCCTTTTCAGGCAAGTCCCAGGCCTCTACCAGTCCCTCCTCAACAGGCAGGCTGCTGCCCACACTTACGCTTTCAGCTCTTCAACCTTCTCCTCCTTGCCGCTCTTCTGCATCGCTGCCATCCAGTCCTCGTAGAGGTCTGTCACGAGGAGCTTGGCGGGGATGCTTCGGAGGAAGTCCCGCAATGCCAGGGGCTCCAGGTGAGCCTCTGAACACTCCAGGCCAGGCAGGAGCTCTTCCAGCTGCAGGTCAGAAGCGCTCACCTTCAAGATGACGGCCAGCAGCAGCGCAGGCTGGCTGCCCAGGTCGACATCTGCACCGTGGTCCAGGGCCTCCCGCAGCTCACGAAACTCTGTCCCGCCGGCAGCTCTTCGGAATATCCCTTCTGTCGACGGTCCTTCCTTGTGCAGGACTGCCAGCATCTCCTGCAGGAGGGGCAGGAGGACAGTTGCTTGGCTGAGAAGCTGCCTTCCAGCAGCAGTGACCAAAGCACTGCCCCAGATCCTGCTCCTTCACCCCCGCCAAGGGGGCTGGCACCAGAAGCGTCTTCTGGGGGTGAAGGGCCCAATCCCCCATCCCCGGAGCTCCCAGGGACACCCACCTCCCCTCTGGAGCAGCCGGAGGGAGGGCTGGGGACCCCCTGCCCAGGCTGGCTTACCTGGATGGGCTGGGGCAGGGAGCCGTCCTCCCCGCAGAGGGCTGCCAGGGGCTGGCCAAAGAGCGCCCTGCTGCAGCCGGAGCCCGCCTGCCCTGGCGCCTGGACAGCGGCCGGGGTCCTCTGCAGAGCAAAGGGCCAGGGCAGCCCCATCCTCCTCCTCCTCCTCCTGCTGCTGATGCTGTTCCCTCCTTCTGAATAGGAAAACGGAGCAAGAGCGCGTCAATGGGGACAGCCGGGCCAGCACTCCCGGAGCCTGCCCTGCCTGCAGCACGGTGCTGAGCGGTGCGGCAGGATGGGCAGGGAGCCAGCAGCTGGAACCACAGCTCCAGCTCAGCAGCTCCAGCTGGGAGGCTCCTGAGAGCCGGCATGCCACCGGGACAACCTGTCCCAGCCCTTGCCCTGCCCTCCTCCAAGCTGTGGGCAGCAGGAGAGGCTCTGGGTCCCCGCAGAACCACGTCCAGCGGCTGCTGCCCAGCGGGTATCCTTGCTCGTCCAGGTGACGTCCTCCCTTGGGGTGCCGCACCTGCGTGGCGACACTCAAGGGACAAGTGAGCACAGCTCAACCATTTGCAGGACAATGCGTTTCTTTCCACAACTCACCTGGTGAGCGGCAAAGTCCCCCAGCTTTGATAGACGGGGCTGTCGGTGGCCCTTGCTTGGGACGACCCTGCGAGAAGCAGGCTGCGCTTAGAGAGCAGCCCCGCAGCAGAAAGGGCCACCGGCGAGCTGCCACCCGGCACCAGTAGCCTAAGCACGGCAGAGCTGGGACCCTCTGCCCTCCCGGGCTCTCTGCTCCACACGGCAGGTTTCCCCCCAGTGCCGCCAGCGAGGATGTGCTGGCATTCCTGGTGGCTCCCCAACCCTCTACGCTCCCCGAGTGGCACCGCGGGACGCTCCCTCCCTCCATCTCTGCCTTACAAGCTCACCCCGCTGGCCGCAGACGCCGGCACAGCCAGAGGCGGGTGAAAGGCAGCCATTCTCACCTCTGCCTGGTCCTCCATCAGCCTCTCCAGGCTCCTGGCGCTGAATGTCCTCCACTGGGCAAGAGAGAAGGAGCGGAGGAAGGTGAGCAGCGATGCCTCTGCTGCTCGGCTGGGGGACCAGGGCTCGGGGACAGAGCCCAGACCAGAGAGACACTCACGGCGTGGCGGCGGCTCAGCTCCTTCTCCAGGGGTCTGAGGGAGGGGAGACGGGTCACGCGGTGTCCTCCTGGTGTCCTGTGCACCGGCAAGGGACAGGGAGAGAGCTGGCTGAGCCCCAAGCTGCCCCTTCTCTCCTGTGAGGCAGCTCTGCCCGAGAGCTGCCCGCAGCCGCGAGGGCACCTCTCCCCAGCTGGGGAGCTGTGTTCCCCCATCCGGCTGTGCCTGGAGCATCCCCCCCGGCTTACCCCAGCAGCGTGCCCACCCACAGCTCCTTCAGTGCCTGGGAGCTGCAGAAAGAGAGGAGAACCAGCGTCAGGCCCCGCTGCCCCCCAGCCCGTGGGGAAGGTAGGACACAGGGGCAGGACGAAGCCCTGCGGGGCAGGACAAAGACGCTGCCCAAGCCCTGGCTCCCCGTGTCCTGCCAGAGCAGCTGCTTTTGCCCTTCTCTTCTGGGGACCCAAAGGGCACCAGGGGATGCAGGACCTGGCAATGCCCCCATCCCTCCCTGCCGGCGTGCTTCCCGCTCCCTGCCCAGGCTCTGCACGCAGGGCAGAGGCCGTTCACAGGATGGCGTGGGCACGGTTGGGAACCTCTCCTGCCCGGCCATGGGACGTGGCACCACGACTCACCCGAAAGCGGCAACGCAGGAGCCGGTGGGCCAGATGAGGATGATGGAGGTCCTCTCCTCATCGCTGCCTTCCTTCTCCTCTTTTTCCTCCCCCGCTGCCTCCTTTCTGCTGCTCAGCAACCACAGCTGGTCCAAGGCCAGGCATAGCTGTGGGCGCAGGGTGGTGCCACGACTGCAGAGAGGAGAGGCAGGTGGTGAGCTGGAGGTGGCCTCCTGGGGGTACCCCCGGGCAGAGCCCCGTCCCCCACCAGCCCTAGGGACGGACATCGATGGGTGCATCCAGCACCACGGTCCCGGGGCCTGGGGCTGGTGCCGGGGTGTCCCTGCCCTGGTGCCAGGGCCAGGGATGGGGGAAAGGCAGCTGGGCTCTGAGGGTCTTACTGCAACTTGGCGATCACCACTTCCTCCTGGAGGAGGAGAAGGCGTCTCTCGCTCCTCTTGCGGCCCCGGGTCAGCCGCACGTCCGCGCTCAGCACCGGCTCGGCGTCGGTGAGAGCCTCCCTGCAGAGCAGAGAGCGGCGGGCATGAGAATCAAGGCCCCCGCCACGGGTCCCGGCCGTGCCCGCGTGTCCCCGAGGCACAGGGAGAGCCCACCTGGAGCCGCAGCAGCAGTTGGCCTGGCCCATCCTGCCCGGGAGAGGAGGACCCTCGCCGTGGACCAAGGACGCGGGCCAGTCGGCGACAGCGGGGATGGGAGGCGAGGTGCCGGTGCCGGCGAGGTGCTGCTCGGCCAGATCCTGCCTCCTCACGGCGCTCCTGCGTGCCAGCACAGCTCCGTGCTGCTGTCTCTGGTGGCTGTGGGCTCCAACTGACCAACATGCCGAGCCCAACGGACCAACATTCTGAGCCCAACGGAAAGTGGGAGGGGCACTGGGGTGAGAGTTCTCTCCAGTATGGCCGTCTCTGCCCGGCACTGGGGAGCTCAGGGCTGGATGGACACAGCAGAGGGGAAGGACCACCTACCTCCAACTGTTGCCAATGCTTTCCCTGCTGCAGCCCAGGATGCACTGAGTCGCCTTTGTCCCAAGGGCATTTTTCTGGCTCTAAATCGGTCAACTTGGCGTCCACCATCACCCCAGGTGTCTGCACAGCTGCTTTCCAGCTGGGTGTCCCCCAGCACTTACTGGTGCAAGGGCTTGTTTGTCCCCAGGTCTCCAGGACTTTGCTCTTCCCCTTGGGGAACTACATGAGGTTCCCGTCAGCCCCTTTCTCCAGCCTGTCAAGATCCCCCTGACTGACAGCAGGACCCTCCGGCGCGTGAGCCTCTCCTCCCGGTCGTGTGCCACTAGCTGCAAGCTGCCTGAGGGTCCACTCTGCCCCATCTCCCAGACCAGGGAATGTGAACAGGTCCCGTGTGGTGCAGCGCAGGGGGGCAGACATGCACTTTGATAGGCCATCACTTGTCACAGGAGGTTCAGAAATTTAGGGGGAAAATCCATATTGGTTTGGGTATTATTTACACAGTGCTTCCCCTTTGTATGCCTACAAGCTCTTAAAAGGTGTTCAAAATGTCTCCTTTTTCATTTGAATGTCACAGCTCTTCACAGTGCTGATGTTGCATGTAACATTGGATCGGGTTGTACTCTCGCATAGAGCGTTAGGTAGTATGTAGCCTAGATTATTAGGTAGAAGATAGAGGATTATCTGCATTAATTGCGCTAACACCAACGACAGGAGGTTGCATCTAGCTCTTGAGCCAAAGGATAAAAATCCAAGGTGTCTATTGAACTCAGTGGGCTATTGATCAGCAGACTGAATTCACCATGTTCAAAAAAGAAAAGGCACGTGAGAAAGGCGTATTCCATCTTGACTGCTACAATGCCTGTTTTGGTAGGTATGAAGATATATTATCCATGCCCCTCCCGCCACCCCCTTCCAAAAAAAAAAAAGGACTAGAGAAAAAAGATTCAACTGCTAGAGCAATGGGGCTTTTAATAGCCAAGTAAATTTCCCTAGATCATTCCCATTCAATGAGCCACTTTGTCTGACATTCTGTCTCTACTTGGTACCAACAGAAGACTCTACCTGTGCCATGCTATGGAAGATGTAGAATTCCTCTCTGATCCAGAACTTTCCACCTACAAGCAAAACCGTGGTGAAGTTTTCCTCCACCTCAACCACTCCCTGGTGCCTCTTCCCCAGGGAAAGTCTTTCCTCTCTCACTCTGTGCTCATAGCTGGTCACGGGCAATGCAAGCCCCAAGCCTCAGCCACCGTCCGAGGCCACCAACCCCCTTTAGCCATAAGCAAGCTCTCAAACTCCTTTGCAGCTGCAGGAGAAGCGTTGTTAATAGAAATGGATGCACACGGCACAGTCTATTCCACAATAGCCACAGCGGTTAAAAGCTTTCCGTGTCCTGGATTGGTGGTTTTCAGGACCAGCTCCTGGGTGCCGTTGCATGAGGCTAGCGATAGCTTTATTTCATGCAGGTAATTCAGGCTTAATCCTTTGTCCCCACAGGCCCAGCAGCACAGAAAGTCACCGTGGGCTGTGTTTGAGCAGCCTGTTCCACTGGACTGGTGGCAAATGGCTGCATCCCTGCTCTTCTGTTGTCCGCGTAGGGTCCTGGTCAATACAACAAGCTGTTTTCCCTGGAAATGACCATCGTGGCTAAAGACAGACTCCTCCTTGTGGACACCAGCCAAGCTGTGGGAACGTCTCTGGCACACATGCTGTGCCAGCTTGCAATCCCCAAGAGACTGGGACTGAGGCAGGTCCAACAGGAAGAAAATTTGCAATTGTTACTGAAAGAGGGGAGCGACCACCGGCACTGAAGAGCCATTTGTACCCTGCAGAAAGCCACAGGGAAATGCAATGTGTGGTGAGCTTAGGCAGGAAGACTCCTGTCCGAGGAGCAGCACGCTTGGTTATTAAGGCTTTATCACACTTGGGTGATAAGGCTTTATCCTTGGCTTTCCCACCGTGCTGACCGCTGTGGCTGCTGCCTGTTCTTTCCTGCCATGCTGGCTGCGCCCACCTGTGGGGCTGTCCTTGGGAAGGGCACCAGAGCCGAGAAAGCCCCTGGGAGAGGGGCGGGGAGAAGCTCTTCTCCAGAGATTTGCCAGAAGCTCTCCAGAGCATCCCTTTTCCAGCCCATGAGATGCTCTGTGTGACAAGGGAAGGTGCTCATCGGTCCAGTGGATGAGGCCCTGCAGGGCTCCCATCAGGGTCCTTTGACCTACCCATCTTCCAGCCCCCACTCCAGGGGCTGGGGGTCTCACGAAGGGCAGAGCCCTGTCCCCCACCTGCCGTTGGGACAGACATCGGTGCATCCAGCCATTAAAACCTGCCGAGGCCAGCTAACTAGGAAAAAGAGATGAGCCACACTGCGCGTGCCCAAAGGGCGGACACTATGTCAAGGATAACATAAATAAGTATATGATTAGAACAATATAAGCTTGCCTTGCTGTAGGTAACGGTATGCACGATAGGCAGAACGATCCCCCGTGCATCCAGTGCTGCAATAAAGAATGCCTGCTTTCTAAAACTCCAAAATCGAGCCTCAGAGAGTTTCTTCGACCGGCTTTTTCGGTTACGCACCCCTACCTCTGACTGGCAGGACAGAAGAGAAGATCGCTCGGGCACCTGTCCCTTTCACTCGTGCCACTCAAGTCCAGCTTGACCTTGCCCGGGTTTTGCTTTACCGTGTCCTGGTGCCCGCATGGAAAAGGAGCAGGGGCAAGCGGTCTGTGCTTCGAACCAGCGTGCCAGCCTCCCCGTGACATCCCGGAGCACTCCTGGGCGGTCAGCACCATGGGGCCCTCCTATTTCTTCTGGCAAAGTCTCAGCTCCTTCTCTCTTGCTCGCTCCTCCTCCCCCATCCACATGCTCCTTTTCTAGGTGGTGGAAAGCATATTCTGCTTTCCCTGACTCCCACGCGGCCCCTTGGTTTCCAGCAGGCTTCCCACCAGTGCCTCTGCAAGCCTGTTCTTAAGTGCAACCGAAAGGAGAATTTTCTCTTTATTATTCCCACACCTTAGAGGCAATTCTGCTTTCACTGAACTGAATGGAAATTTGTGAGTAAAGAGGATGTTTCGATTTGTCTGCAGTGCCACAGCAGAGTTCACGGGGCCCTGCCCACCTTCAATAAATGTCAGCTTTGTGTTGTGGTTTTCACTGGAGTGACAGCTACTGAATTGGAGAAGACCCATGGGAGAAAATAAACTGATGACAGAAGTTTTGAACGATGGGCTTGGGAACCACAGATGTGCGTGCTTATGGAGTACCTCTCTTTCAATCTCCTGAGAGGATTTTCTCCTCTCATAACTTGAGTAGGATGGAAATCTTTTCGGTCTGGTGGATTTCAGATTTTTAACTTCACTTTCTACTGCGTTGCGAAAAAAATGCACGCAGTCTTACCATTTACATCCCACAGTGTTACCCGCTGGTCAGAAACATCTGAGGCTTTCACATCTATTCCGTACCTCTGCTAACACTCTGCCAGTCTTGATCTGGTCGAATGAGAGCAGCTACTGCGAATAACGTTCTCGATTTCCCCATCTCCTCACTCTGGTTTTCCTCTGTTTCTCAGGCATATGCTTTCTCGAGACTGCATATGAGGGTGAGAGATTACTAGAGTCCTTCCCTATTCCTAAAGGCACCTGAAAATTCTGTTAGGAGTCACTTGCTGTAAGATTATCTCCTGAAGTCATCGCAGAAATATCTAAGATTTTGTAGAAATTCTTTTGAGGCTCAGGAAGGTATGATTCTTTTCTTATGCTCAGTTTCACAAAAGTCTCTGTAGCCTTGGTCTCATCTTCTTTAATGCTCCGTTTGAGGATTAGTGGTTCTCCCAAGCAGGGTGCCCTGCTGTTGAATTAGCCAGGCACAGCACAGAACCCTTGGTCTGGCCACGGTGAATACTTTTTTGGATAGGCTCAGATGAGCATGGTGAGTTTATGTTGTTTCAAGGATTTGCTGCAACATCTGTGCCTTTTTTGACCCAATACTGCAAGCTGTTTAAAGCCATACACTTCCCCCCCGCCCCGCTCCAATGAACCCGTCTGAGACTCTGTAGAGCACAGGATTATTGCACTATAATATAAGGTATTAAGACAGCAGCCAAGCAGTCTTCCTTGCTGGAATACCTACCTAGCCTTCCTACCACGATAATATTGTTTCATAATGTGTGTACTGGAATGAAAATGCTCATAAATGCAACGTGAATATTTGCTAACTGCAGGTATTTTTACAGTGCTGATCCCTCTCATATCGAGGCAGATGTAACGATAGTCACCCGTGTACTTCTATGAGCCTGTGCAATGTTTAGTTTCTTAATGGACTGGAGAGTGATTTCTGATGATGATTCATGCCTTATCAGAAAGGGAAGAAGTGGATGTGGAAATGGCAGGAGAGACTGGGAGCTTAAGTTTATAAATCATGGTAGCATCTGACAGTTCATCCAGTCTCAGCGGAAACTGTTTGGGAACAGCGCTAAGCACTGGATCTCGCTGAACGGTCAAGAGTCGGGTGGGAGAAGGCACCGTGGCTTTATTCAGATCTTCCCTTCAGTTGACTCAAGTAAGAGTGGATGAAAACCCTCTTGCAAAGAAGCACTTCTGCATCTTCCTCCAGACTTTGAGGGGTTTTGCCTTTTTATTTATACTAATGTACAGTCTTTAAAATATTTTCCCCTGGAAAAGTATATTAATCTATGTGTTCCTTACTTATCAAAGTGTGTTAACATTAACTATTAGATAAAGAAGCTCTGTTGTATCAGAACCACTAGAGGAATATTGTTACAGAACTGTATGGAAGTGGTGGTATAATTTAACTATGATTGCTCAGACAATCGTAGCAGGTTATTTTTATCAAAAGAATTGGTGCTGACTTGGAGTTGCTCATTTTATGAAGTATAAAAGCATGGGTAAAACAAGTGTGTTAAAGGGGATGGTCGGATGGGATTCAATGTGAGCCTTACATGCCAGGGGAGATGGCTTCCTTGTGAACTGGTATGCGTCTGGGATTAACTTCGGGACTAATGCCATTGCACAGTTGTGGCCTGATGGTACATTTCCCTTAAAGACATTTTTAAATAGGAAGCTGAGGATTCAACTCAATTTGTACAAGTTCCTGTTTCCTCCGAGAAATACTAAGTTTTTGCTGTAAAACTAAAAGATGCCCAAGCTGAAAGAGCCTTAGCTTTCAAACAAAACCAGTGCTTTCCATGGGAAACACCCACAGACTCTTTAAAGATGTTTTTGGAGAGCCCTTCACACATCCTCCGCAAAACTACTCCTTTTTCTTCCTGAACAGCTCTATTGGCAGTGCAATTACTTCACCTGCCAAAACACCGTTCTGAAATGCAACTGCTGAACTGCTGTGCAACTTTGGACAAGAAATCTTTAATTTACTTTCTGTCAAATTCCAACAAAGTGGGAAAAACTGTTTCTTTTTCTCTTTTCACATTCTGAATGCGAGTAGCATAGTTCAGCTGGAAGGAACCTACAAGTCCCTACTAGTCCTCCTGCCTGACTGCTTCATGGCTGACCAAAAGTTCAAGCATGGTATTAAGGGCATTGTCCCAATGCCTCTTCAACACTGACGGGCTGAGCGGCCCCGGAGCCCCCACCCCCAGGGACGCCTCTTGCGTGAGATTCGAACGCTCGGCTGTACCGAGCGCTTCCCCGGGAAACTTGGAATTCTTTAGAGCTCTTTTCTTTCATCATTTCATGCGCTTGTAGGCGACTGTATTGCCACCTGCACGTGCTTTGCAGACAGTCTGTTTATCACGGGCAATCCAAAAGAACCTCTCCCGTTGCTTTAATAAGCTGCGCTGCTCATTCACCTAGTCGTGATAGTTCGTTAGCGCAACCAAACTCCCTAAGTCTGGTCATTCTCGTGCGTTGAGCGCGGCTAAGCCGAGAGTGCAGTAGGCTATTAAGCGCATCCGTCATCGTGATAGTTCAGCACATGGAACGCGACCGCCCTTAGAGCGTCGAATTGGACATCACTCAGAAATTAAACCCAGCCACCCCCAGCCCCTCTGACACCCGAGGATAAGTTGGAACACAAGGCGGTTTATTTTCTGCCAAACTGCTGGACTCGGTAACGCAACACAGCCCCCGGGGCCGGCGCCCCAAAGGCCTTCCTCCGAAGGATGCTGGGCCGAGGGGCAGCGCTGCGCACGGCGGGGGGGCCCCCTCACACCCCCCCGTGTCGCAGTGCCACCACCCGCCAACGCAGCAGTCACAATGCCCCGGGGCACTATAAAAGGGGCAGCCTCCCCTGTCCCACCCCCAGTCTGCCTGGCCGGCGCCCCAGACACATCCGAGACGAAGTCCGCCAGGAGCCGCTGGAATTAGTTGGAGGGGGCCGAGGGAGGACGACCGGAGGCTGCACCAGGCTGCTGGAGACCAGAAGAACCACCAAGCCCTGCAGGTGCCTGAGGCCCTCAGGCCTTTTTGGATGGAGAGCTGTGGCAAGACCAAGGGAACGCCTTCTTGAGGAGCACTGCAGAGCTCGCCGTCCTCACTCCCTGCGGAACCAGTGGCAGCAGCCGTAAGAAGTGGGATGCAGAGATGTTGCCGGGGTCCCAGTGCCTTGGAGCACCCGCTGGTGGCCCGAAGGCGCGGGAAGGATTCTTGCCCCCAAGGTCGATCAGGCCGCGGGCGTTTGGCCACTCTCGGAAGCCCCCTGAGGTGGCTCCAGGTTGAGCGAGAACAGGGCTCGGGCATCTTCTGGGAGGCGTGACCAGCCTGTGGGACCAGGAGGCAGGTCTTGCTCACGTGCTCAGGGAATAGCCGATCGCCAGCTCTGGGGTCAGGAAGGAATTTTCCCCCGGGGCAGATTGGCACTGGGCCCCGGGGGTTTTTTGCCTTCCTCTGCAGCACTGAGCAGGACCACTTGTCAGGGCTCCTCCGGTCCGTCGTGGCTAGGTTACTGCCTGCTGCTCGTGCACCACGAAGATGGCCTCTCGTGCCCTGCAGCTGGGGGGAGGAAGGCTTTTTTCCCCCCACGGTGGGCCAGCAAGTGTCCCCGGGGGTTTTTGCCTTCCTCTGCAGCACTGAGCACGGCCCCTCGCCAGGGCTCCTTTGGGCCGTTGTGGCTAGGTGCCCGCTGCTCGTGCTCCACGAAGGTGGCCCTCGTGCCCCGCATCCGGGGGGAGGAACCTTTCGGACTCCCACGGCGGGCTCCAAGGGATGCTCCCGGGGGGTTGCTTCTTCTCCTCTGTAGCACTGAGCACAGCCCCTTGTCAGGCCTCCTCTGGGCCCTTTCGCCTAGCTCCCTGCCTGCTGCTCTTGCACCTCCAAGGCACCGCTCGTGCCCTGGCTCTCTCGGGCTCTCTTGCCCAGTGCAAGTCGGGAGCGGGAGCGAGCTCTGCTCTTCCCTTAGCTCCATTTCCCCAGGGCTTCTGGCTTGGGCAAAACAGCCTGTGCTTGGAAGGGCTCCAGGCTCGCTGCCCCATCAGGAGCCGCCACTTTTCACCTCTCCCTGCACGCAAATCAAGCGCAGGGCCGGCACGAGAGCGCCTTTCGTGCATCGTTGGCCAAGAAGCACAGCGGCGGAGCAAGTTTCCCAACGCAAAAATACGCTTTTCACCTCTACCTGTCATACTTTGGAAAATACCCCACGGTACCACACACCTCCTCCTCCTCCTTCTTTTTCTTCTTCTTCTTCTTCTTCTTTGGTGTGTGGTCGGTCCTGATCCTCATTCTTCAGGATACAGGGACTGCTTGGCCTGTATTCCTGCTGCTACTTTCTGTAGCTCTGGGACTTGCCTTTGCCAGGCTGCAAAGAAGGTCTTCTCAACCTCAACTGAAGAATGCATCAGCCTGCTCCTGGCTACACGGGCACACTGTGGCAATGCTTGCGAGCATCGGCTCTGAAGCAGACTCAGAAAAATAAAAGTAATATCCTGTTTCCACCTGTAACCTTTGTGTCACGTGTCCTTCAAAGTTTTCTCGGAGCTGAAAAGCCCCTGGCGTTTCAGGCAAATAACACTCTCATCGGTATTTGACTCACGGTGAGCACGGGGAACAGAGTAGAGTAGAATGCAATAGAACGGAACAGAGCAGAATAGAACAGAGTAGTTCAGCTGGAAGGAACCTACAACGATCACCTAGTCCAACTACCCGACCTGGCCAAAAGTTCCAAGCATGGTATTAAGGGCATTGTCCCAATGCCGCTTCAACACTGACAGGCGTGGGGCATCCACCACCTCTCCAGGAAGCCTGTCTCAGGGTGCGACCACCCTCTTGGGAAAGAAATGTCTCCTCACGTCAAGTCCAAACCTCCCCTGACAGCGTAGGAGCAAATGTCCCTTGGTGCGCTGGTAAGGAATGGTGAGGAAACCATGCATGCTCTCTGCATCTCTGCAGAGCTCCTGCAGAGGGAACCAAACCCCCGTCTTTCACCTCTGGCATCGCCACAACCAAAGGAATGGCTGTGGCATAGATGCCCTTATCTACATAGTCTGCAGCTACAGATCAATTTTGGCACCAACGCACAAAATGGCAAGGAGAGTACCTCTCTTCATCTCTCAGTACTCAAAATACTGAATCCTAAAGGAAAAGGAGACTTGCCAGGGTTTGAGGTAAGATCCGAACACCTTCCCACAAACCGAGGGAGGCAAAGAACTCTCGGAAAGGTTCAAGTCACAAAGGAGCTCTGAAGCTTTCACCCCGTGGCTGAAGCGCGTTTTGTATCCCGTAGAAACACGGCCTGCGGGTGCGTTGAATAGAGAGGCTGCGCAGCTGGGTTTCAGTGGGACAAGGGGACGTGACGGCGACAGCAGCAATGGGCTATTTTGACAGTTTGGAAGAGCTGCCGTTTGCCTGGCTGGCCTTTGGTCACGCATCCAAATGGTCCGGGTCTGAATGCGACCAACCTTTCCTTCCACCACACCGGGGTCATCTCCGCGCACTTGTTTCTCAAAGCCCGGCTTACTTCCGTGGCGGGCTGTTGGCACCCACCATCCCAGCCTAGGGCTCTGGTTACACTTTGGCTTGCCTCCAGGCTGCAGCTGCCAAAATCACCCCCCCCTTTCTCCCCACGAAAAGGGCTTGTGTCCAGCCACATCAAGTCCCCGCTCCTCCTGGCTGCGGGGCCGCACAGGCTTTAGCTCTGCTGCAGAGAGGGGACGGCTAATAGGGGCGGTCTCTGCGCTGCACGCTTGGTTCCTGCCATGGCCCGAGAGAAGAGGAACAGCACCAGCCTTCTCCTTGCGAGCCGAGTGGCAGAGCAGGCGCCAGGGACACCCAGCAGCTGGGCCCAGGGCATGGCCGCCAAGGGCAGGGAGAGACCCCCGGGCCTCCCGGGCACAGCGACAGCCCGTGGAATGATTGCTGGATGGAGGGGACTTGCCGGTATGACACGCGCCCCCCCGCCCCTCAAGGGAAGGTGAACTTCCAGGGAGGAACGCAGTGCACACGTCAAGAATCGGTTCCGTGGTAGCTCCCTAAGCAACGTGACCTGCAACTTTAGACGTCAGCAACACCAGGGGAACTCGGTACGCTGACTCTGAAAAGGAACACGGAGGGTGGAGCGGAGCCGAGACCCCGCCGCCAGGCTCGGTGATCGCAGGGGTAGGCAACCGGAACGATCGGAACGAGAACGCTTGGTCCCTGCATTGAATCCACTGAAGCAAGGAGGTAAAATAACGGCGGTTCTGTCGAGCTAACGCCCTACGCTTCTGGTTTATATCACACGCGCCCACTTCTGGGGTACTGACATGCAACAGCAGGTCCTTTGGGTGAACTTTGCTCATTACAACACCAAAACACACCTCCATCCCCAAAGGTACCCACCTCCAAGGTGCGACCACCCCCCCACTGAGCACGCGCTCTGAATTTTCTCTAGCATACACCTTTAAAAGCAAAGCAAGAGAACTTTATACCAATCAAAGGAAAGGTATGTATGACTAGAGTCACTCAAGCTCCACCTAAAAAATCAGAACATAGAAAAGGGCTTACGAGAGGAGAAATGTTAGGGAAGACACCATCATAGACAAGTCAGGAGGACACCGCTGACTTCTGGGATCGCTCGACGGGCTGAGCCTCTCCCCCCCCCACCCCCAGGGACGCCTCTTGCGTGAGATTCGAACGCTCGGCTGTACTGAGCGCTTCCCCGGGAAACTTGGAATTCTTTAGAGCTCTTTTCTTTCATCATTTCATGCGCTTGTAGGCGACTGTATTGCCACCTGCACGTGCTTTGCAGACAGTCTGTTTATCACGGGCAATCCAAAAGAACCTCTCCCGTTGCTTTAATAAGCTGCGCTGCTCATTCACCTAGTCGTGATAGTTCGTTAGCGCAACCAAACTCCCTAAGTCTGGTCATTCTCGTGCGTTGAGCGCGGCTAAGCCGAGAGTGCAGTAGGCCATTAAGCGCATCCGTCATCGTGATAGTTCAGCACATGGAACGCGACCGCCCTTAGAGCGTCGAATTGGACATCACTCAGAAATTAAACCCAGCCGCCCCCAGCCCCTCTGACACCCGAGGATAAGTTGGAACGCAAGGCGGTTTATTTTCTGCCAAACTGCTGGACTCGGTAACGCAACACAGCCCCCGGGGCCGGCGCCCCAAAGGCCTTCCTCCGAAGGATGCTGGGCCGAGGGGCAGCGCTGCGCACGGCGGGGGGGCCCCCTCACACCCCCCCGTGTCGCAGTGCCACCACCCGCCAACGCAGCAGTCACAATGCCCCGGGGCACTATAAAAGGGGCAGCCTCCCCTGTCCCACCCCCAGTCTGCCTGGCAGGCGCCCCAGACACATCCGAGACGAAGTCCGCCAGGAGCCGCTGGAATTAGTTGGAGGGGGCCGAGGGAGGACGACCGGAGGCTGCACCAGGCTGCTGGAGACCAGAAGAACCACCAAGCCCTGCAGGTGCCTGAGGCCCTCAGGCCTTTTTGGATGGAGAGCTGTGGCAAGACCAAGGGAACGCCTTCTTGAGGAGCACTGCAGAGCTCGCCGTCCTCACTCCCTGCGGAACCAGTGGCAGCAGCCGTAAGAAGTGGGATGCAGAGATGTTGCCGGGGTCCCAGTGCCTTGGAGCACCCGCTGGTGGCCCGAAGGCGCGGGAAGGATTCTTGCCCCCAAGGTCGATCAGGCCGCGGGCGTTTGGCCACTCTCGGAAGCCCCCTGAGGTGGCTCCAGGTTGAGCGAGAACAGGGCTCGGGCATCTTCTGGGAGGCGTGACCAGCCTGTGGGACCAGGAGGCAGGTCTTGCTCACGTGCTCAGGGAATAGCCGATCGCCAGCTCTGGGGTCAGGAAGGAATTTTCCCCCGGGGCAGATTGGCACTGGGCCCCGGGGGTTTTTTGCCTTCCTCTGCAGCACTGAGCAGGACCACTTGTCAGGGCTCCTCCGGTCCGTCGTGGCTAGGTTACTGCCTGCTGCTCGTGCACCACGAAGATGGCCTCTCGTGCCCTGCAGCTGGGGGGAGGAAGGCTTTTTTCCCCCCACGGTGGGCCAGCAAGTGTCCCCGGGGGTTTTTGCCTTCCTCTGCAGCACTGAGCACGGCCCCTCGCCAGGGCTCCTTTGGGCCGTTGTGGCTAGGTGCCCGCTGCTCGTGCTCCACGAAGGTGGCCCTCGTGCCCCGCATCCGGGGGGAGGAACCTTTCGGACTCCCACGGCGGGCTCCAAGGGATGCTCCCGGGGGGTTGCTTCTTCTCCTCTGTAGCACTGAGCACAGCCCCTTGTCAGGCCTCCTCTGGGCCCTTTCGCCTAGCTCCCTGCCTGCTGCTCTTGCACCTCCAAGGCACCCCTCGTGCCCTGGCTCTCTCGGGCTCTCTTGCCCAGTGCAAGTCGGGAGCGGGAGCGAGCTCTGCTCTTCCCTTAGCTCCATTTCCCCAGGGCTTCTGGCTTGGGCAAAACAGCCTGTGCTTGGAAGGGCTCCAGGCTCGCTGCCCCATCAGGAGCCGCCACTTTTCACCTCTCCCTGCACGCAAATCAAGCGCAGGGCCGGCACGAGAGCGCCTTTCGTGCATCGTTGGCCAAGAAGCACAGCGGCGGAGCAAGTTTCCCAACGCAAAAATACGCTTTTCACCTCTACCTGTCATACTTTGGAAAACACCCCACGGTACCACACACCTCCTCCTCCTCCTTCTTTTTCTTCTTCTTCTTCTTCTTCTTTGGTGTGTGGTCGGTCCTGATCCTCATTCTTCAGGATACAGGGACTGCTTGGCCTGTATTCCTGCTGCTACTTTCTGTAGCTCTGGGACTTGCCTTTGCCAGGCTGCAAAGAAGGTCTTCTCAACCTCAACTGAAGAATGCATCAGCCTGCTCCTGGCTACACGGGCACACTGTGGCAATGCTTGCGAGCATCGGCTCTGAAGCAGACTCAGAAAAATAAAAGTAATATCCTGTTTCCACCTGTAACCTTTGTGTCACGTGTCCTTCAAAGTTTTCTCGGAGCTGAAAAGCCCCTGGCGTTTCAGGCAAATAACACTCTCATCGGTATTTGACTCACGGTGAGCACGGGGAACAGAGTAGAGTAGAATGCAATAGAACGGAACAGAGCAGAATAGAACAGAGTAGTTCAGCTGGAAGGAACCTACAACGATCACCTAGTCCAACTACCCGACCTGGCCAAAAGTTCCAAGCATGGTATTAAGGGCATTGTCCCAATGCCGCTTCAACACTGACAGGCGTGGGGCATCCACCACCTCTCCAGGAAGCCTGTCTCAGGGTGCGACCACCCTCTTGGGAAAGAAATGTCTCCTCACGTCAAGTCCAAACCTCCCCTGACAGCGTAGGAGCAAATGTCCCTTGGTGCGCTGGTAAGGAATGGTGAGGAAACCATGCATGCTCTCTGCATCTCTGCAGAGCTCCTGCAGAGGGAACCAAACCCCCGTCTTTCACCTCTGGCATCGCCACAACCAAAGGAATGGCTGTGGCATAGATGCCCTTATCTACATAGTCTGCAGCTACAGATCAATTTTGGCACCAACGCACAAAATGGCAAGGAGAGTACCTCTCTTCATCTCTCAGTACTCAAAATACTGAATCCTAAAGGAAAAGGAGACTTGCCAGGGTTTGAGGTAAGATCCGAACACCTTCCCACAAACCGAGGGAGGCAAAGAACTCTCGGAAAGGTTCAAGTCACAAAGGAGCTCTGAAGCTTTCACCCCGTGGCTGAAGCGCGTTTTGTATCCCGTAGAAACACGGCCTGCGGGTGCGTTGAATAGAGAGGCTGCGCAGCTGGGTTTCAGTGGGACAAGGGGACGTGACGGCGACAGCAGCAATGGGCTATTTTGACAGTTTGGAAGAGCTGCCGTTTGCCTGGCTGGCCTTTGGTCACGCATCCAAATGGTCCGGGTCTGAATGCGACCAACCTTTCCTTCCACCACACCGGGGTCACCTCCGCGCACTTGTTTCTCAAAGCCCGGCTTACTTCCGTGGCGGGCTGTTGGCACCCACCATCCCAGCCTAGGGCTCTGGTTACACTTTGGCTTGCCTCCAGGCTGCAGCTGCCAAAATCACCCCCCCCTTTCTCCCCACGAAAAGGGCTTGTGTCCAGCCACATCAAGTCCCCGCTCCTCCTGGCTGCGGGGCCGCACAGGCTTTAGCTCTGCTGCAGAGAGGGGACGGCTAATAGGGGCGGTCTCTGCGCTGCACGCTTGGTTCCTGCCATGGCCCGAGAGAAGAGGAACAGCACCAGCCTTCTCCTTGCGAGCCGAGTGGCAGAGCAGGCGCCAGGGACACCCAGCAGCTGGGCCCAGGGCATGGCCGCCAAGGGCAGGGAGAGACCCCCGGGCCTCCCGGGCACAGCGACAGCCCGTGGAATGATTGCTGGATGGAGGGGACTTGCCGGTATGACACGCGCCCCCCCGCCCCTCAAGGGAAGGTGAACTTCCAGGGAGGAACGCAGTGCACACGTCAAGAATCGGTTCCGTGGTAGCTCCCTAAGCAACGTGACCTGCAACTTTAGACGTCAGCAACACCAGGGGAACTCGGTACGCTGACTCTGAAAAGGAACACGGAGGGTGGAGCGGAGCCGAGACCCCGCCGCCAGGCTCGGTGATCGCAGGGGTAGGCAACCGGAACGATCGGAACGAGAACGCTTGGTCCCTGCATTGAATCCACTGAAGCAAGGAGGTAAAATAACGGCGGTTCTGTCGAGCTAACGCCCTACGCTTCTGGTTTATATCACACGCGCCCACTTCTGGGGTACTGACACGCAACAGCAGGTCCTTTGGGTGAACTTTGCTCATTACAACACCAAAACACACCTCCATCCCCAAAGGTACCCACCTCCAAGGTGCAACCACCCCCCCACTGAGCACGCGCTCTGAATTTTCTCTAGCATACACCTTTAAAAGCAAAGCAAGAGAACTTTATACCAATCAAAGGAAAGGTATGTATGACTAGAGTCACTCAAGCTCCACCTAAAAAATCAGAACATAGAAAAGGGCTTACGAGAGGAGAAATGTTAGGGAAGACACCATCATAGACAAGTCAGGAGGACACCGCTGACTTCTGGGATCGCTCGACGGGCTGAGCCTCTCCCCCCCCCACCCCCAGGGACGCCTCTTGCGTGAGATTCGAACGCTCGGCTGTACCGAGCGCTTCCCCGGGAAACTTGGAATTCTTTAGAGCTCTTTTCTTTCATCATTTCATGCGCTTGTAGGCGACTGTATTGCCACCTGCACGTGCTTTGCAGACAGTCTGTTTATCACGGGCAATCCAAAAGAACCTCTCCCGTTGCTTTAATAAGCTGCGCTGCTCATTCACCTAGTCGTGATAGTTCGTTAGCGCAACCAAACTCCCTAAGTCTGGTCATTCTCGTGCGTTGAGCGCGGCTAAGCCGAGAGTGCAGTAGGCCATTAAGCGCATCCGTCATCGTGATAGTTCAGCACATGGAACGCGACCGCCCTTAGAGCGTCGAATTGGACATCACTCAGAAATTAAACCCAGCCGCCCCCAGCCCCTCTGACACCCGAGGATAAGTTGGAACGCAAGGCGGTTTATTTTCTGCCAAACTGCTGGACTCGGTAACGCAACACAGCCCCCGGGGCCGGCGCCCCAAAGGCCTTCCTCCGAAGGATGCTGGGCCGAGGGGCAGCGCTGCGCACGGCGGGGGGGCCCCCTCACACCCCCCCGTGTCGCAGTGCCACCACCCGCCAACGCAGCAGTCACAATGCCCCGGGGCACTATAAAAGGGGCAGCCTCCCCTGTCCCACCCCCAGTCTGCCTGGCAGGCGCCCCAGACACATCCGAGACGAAGTCCGCCAGGAGCCGCTGGAATTAGTTGGAGGGGGCCGAGGGAGGACGACCGGAGGCTGCACCAGGCTGCTGGAGACCAGAAGAACCACCAAGCCCTGCAGGTGCCTGAGGCCCTCAGGCCTTTTTGGATGGAGAGCTGTGGCAAGACCAAGGGAACGCCTTCTTGAGGAGCACTGCAGAGCTCGCCGTCCTCACTCCCTGCGGAACCAGTGGCAGCAGCCGTAAGAAGTGGGATGCAGAGATGTTGCCGGGGTCCCAGTGCCTTGGAGCACCCGCTGGTGGCCCGAAGGCGCGGGAAGGATTCTTGCCCCCAAGGTCGATCAGGCCGCGGGCGTTTGGCCACTCTCGGAAGCCCCCTGAGGTGGCTCCAGGTTGAGCGAGAACAGGGCTCGGGCATCTTCTGGGAGGCGTGACCAGCCTGTGGGACCAGGAGGCAGGTCTTGCTCACGTGCTCAGGGAATAGCCGATCGCCAGCTCTGGGGTCAGGAAGGAATTTTCCCCCGGGGCAGATTGGCACTGGGCCCCGGGGGTTTTTTGCCTTCCTCTGCAGCACTGAGCAGGACCACTTGTCAGGGCTCCTCCGGTCCGTCGTGGCTAGGTTACTGCCTGCTGCTCGTGCACCACGAAGATGGCCTCTCGTGCCCTGCAGCTGGGGGGAGGAAGGCTTTTTTCCCCCCACGGTGGGCCAGCAAGTGTCCCCGGGGGTTTTTGCCTTCCTCTGCAGCACTGAGCACGGCCCCTCGCCAGGGCTCCTTTGGGCCGTTGTGGCTAGGTGCCCGCTGCTCGTGCTCCACGAAGGTGGCCCTCGTGCCCCGCATCCGGGGGGAGGAACCTTTCGGACTCCCACGGCGGGCTCCAAGGGATGCTCCCGGGGGGTTGCTTCTTCTCCTCTGTAGCACTGAGCACAGCCCCTTGTCAGGCCTCCTCTGGGCCCTTTCGCCTAGCTCCCTGCCTGCTGCTCTTGCACCTCCAAGGCACCCCTCGTGCCCTGGCTCTCTCGGGCTCTCTTGCCCAGTGCAAGTCGGGAGCGGGAGCGAGCTCTGCTCTTCCCTTAGCTCCATTTCCCCAGGGCTTCTGGCTTGGGCAAAACAGCCTGTGCTTGGAAGGGCTCCAGGCTCGCTGCCCCATCAGGAGCCGCCACTTTTCACCTCTCCCTGCACGCAAATCAAGCGCAGGGCCGGCACGAGAGCGCCTTTCGTGCATCGTTGGCCAAGAAGCACAGCGGCGGAGCAAGTTTCCCAACGCAAAAATACGCTTTTCACCTCTACCTGTCATACTTTGGAAAACACCCCACGGTACCACACACCTCCTCCTCCTCCTTCTTTTTCTTCTTCTTCTTCTTCTTCTTTGGTGTGTGGTCGGTCCTGATCCTCATTCTTCAGGATACAGGGACTGCTTGGCCTGTATTCCTGCTGCTACTTTCTGTAGCTCTGGGACTTGCCTTTGCCAGGCTGCAAAGAAGGTCTTCTCAACCTCAACTGAAGAATGCATCAGCCTGCTCCTGGCTACACGGGCACACTGTGGCAATGCTTGCGAGCATCGGCTCTGAAGCAGACTCAGAAAAATAAAAGTAATATCCTGTTTCCACCTGTAACCTTTGTGTCACGTGTCCTTCAAAGTTTTCTCGGAGCTGAAAAGCCCCTGGCGTTTCAGGCAAATAACACTCTCATCGGTATTTGACTCACGGTGAGCACGGGGAACAGAGTAGAGTAGAATGCAATAGAACGGAACAGAGCAGAATAGAACAGAGTAGTTCAGCTGGAAGGAACCTACAACGATCACCTAGTCCAACTACCCGACCTGGCCAAAAGTTCCAAGCATGGTATTAAGGGCATTGTCCCAATGCCGCTTCAACACTGACAGGCGTGGGGCATCCACCACCTCTCCAGGAAGCCTGTCTCAGGGTGCGACCACCCTCTTGGGAAAGAAATGTCTCCTCACGTCAAGTCCAAACCTCCCCTGACAGCGTAGGAGCAAATGTCCCTTGGTGCGCTGGTAAGGAATGGTGAGGAAACCATGCATGCTCTCTGCATCTCTGCAGAGCTCCTGCAGAGGGAACCAAACCCCCGTCTTTCACCTCTGGCATCGCCACAACCAAAGGAATGGCTGTGGCATAGATGCCCTTATCTACATAGTCTGCAGCTACAGATCAATTTTGGCACCAACGCACAAAATGGCAAGGAGAGTACCTCTCTTCATCTCTCAGTACTCAAAATACTGAATCCTAAAGGAAAAGGAGACTTGCCAGGGTTTGAGGTAAGATCCGAACACCTTCCCACAAACCGAGGGAGGCAAAGAACTCTCGGAAAGGTTCAAGTCACAAAGGAGCTCTGAAGCTTTCACCCCGTGGCTGAAGCGCGTTTTGTATCCCGTAGAAACACGGCCTGCGGGTGCGTTGAATAGAGAGGCTGCGCAGCTGGGTTTCAGTGGGACAAGGGGACGTGACGGCGACAGCAGCAATGGGCTATTTTGACAGTTTGGAAGAGCTGCCGTTTGCCTGGCTGGCCTTTGGTCACGCATCCAAATGGTCCGGGTCTGAATGCGACCAACCTTTCCTTCCACCACACCGGGGTCACCTCCGCGCACTTGTTTCTCAAAGCCCGGCTTACTTCCGTGGCGGGCTGTTGGCACCCACCATCCCAGCCTAGGGCTCTGGTTACACTTTGGCTTGCCTCCAGGCTGCAGCTGCCAAAATCACCCCCCCCTTTCTCCCCACGAAAAGGGCTTGTGTCCAGCCACATCAAGTCCCCGCTCCTCCTGGCTGCGGGGCCGCACAGGCTTTAGCTCTGCTGCAGAGAGGGGACGGCTAATAGGGGCGGTCTCTGCGCTGCACGCTTGGTTCCTGCCATGGCCCGAGAGAAGAGGAACAGCACCAGCCTTCTCCTTGCGAGCCGAGTGGCAGAGCAGGCGCCAGGGACACCCAGCAGCTGGGCCCAGGGCATGGCCGCCAAGGGCAGGGAGAGACCCCCGGGCCTCCCGGGCACAGCGACAGCCCGTGGAATGATTGCTGGATGGAGGGGACTTGCCGGCATGACACGCGCCCCCCCGCCCCTCAAGGGAAGGTGAACTTCCAGGGAGGAACGCAGTGCACACGTCAAGAATCGGTTCCGTGGTAGCTCCCTAAGCAACGTGACCTGCAACTTTAGACGTCAGCAACACCAGGGGAACTCGGTACGCTGACTCTGAAAAGGAACACGGAGGGTGGAGCGGAGCCGAGACCCCGCCGCCAGGCTCGGTGATCGCAGGGGTAGGCAACCGGAACGATCGGAACGAGAACGCTTGGTCCCTGCATTGAATCCACTGAAGCAAGGAGGTAAAATAACGGCGGTTCTGTCGAGCTAACGCCCTACGCTTCTGGTTTATATCACACGCGCCCACTTCTGGGGTACTGACACGCAACAGCAGGTCCTTTGGGTGAACTTTGCTCATTACAACACCAAAACACACCTCCATCCCCAAAGGTACCCACCTCCAAGGTGCAACCACCCCCCCACTGAGCACGCGCTCTGAATTTTCTCTAGCATACACCTTTAAAAGCAAAGCAAGAGAACTTTATACCAATCAAAGGAAAGGTATGTATGACTAGAGTCACTCAAGCTCCACCTAAAAAATCAGAACATAGAAAAGGGCTTACGAGAGGAGAAATGTTAGGGAAGACACCATCATAGACAAGTCAGGAGGACACCGCTGACTTCTGGGATCGCTCGACGGGCTGAGCCTCTCCCCCCCCCACCCCCAGGGACGCCTCTTGCGTGAGATTCGAACGCTCGGCTGTACCGAGCGCTTCCCCGGGAAACTTGGAATTCTTTAGAGCTCTTTTCTTTCATCATTTCATGCGCTTGTAGGCGACTGTATTGCCACCTGCACGTGCTTTGCAGACAGTCTGTTTATCACGGGCAATCCAAAAGAACCTCTCCCGTTGCTTTAATAAGCTGCGCTGCTCATTCACCTAGTCGTGATAGTTCGTTAGCGCAACCAAACTCCCTAAGTCTGGTCATTCTCGTGCGTTGAGCGCGGCTAAGCCGAGAGTGCAGTAGGCCATTAAGCGCATCCGTCATCGTGATAGTTCAGCACATGGAACGCGACCGCCCTTAGAGCGTCGAATTGGACATCACTCAGAAATTAAACCCAGCCGCCCCCAGCCCCTCTGACACCCGAGGATAAGTTGGAACGCAAGGCGGTTTATTTTCTGCCAAACTGCTGGACTCGGTAACGCAACACAGCCCCCGGGGCCGGCGCCCCAAAGGCCTTCCTCCGAAGGATGCTGGGCCGAGGGGCAGCGCTGCGCACGGCGGGGGGGCCCCCTCACACCCCCCCCGTGTCGCAGTGCCACCACCCGCCAACGCAGCAGTCACAATGCCCCGGGGCACTATAAAAGGGGCAGCCTCCCCTGTCCCACCCCCAGTCTGCCTGGCCGGCGCCCCAGACACATCCGAGACGAAGTCCGCCAGGAGCCGCTGGAATTAGTTGGAGGGGGCCGAGGGAGGACGACCGGAGGCTGCACCAGGCTGCTGGAGACCAGAAGAACCACCAAGCCCTGGAGGTGCCTGAGGCCCTCAGGCCTTTTTGGATGGAGAGCTGTGGCAAGACCAAGGGAACGCCTTCTTGAGGAGCACTGCAGAGCTCGCCGTCCTCACTCCCTGCGGAACCAGTGGCAGCAGCCGTAAGAAGTGGGATGCAGAGATGTTGCCGGGGTCCCAGTGCCTTGGAGCACCCGCTGGTGGCCCGAAGGCGCGGGAAGGATTCTTGCCCCCAAGGTCGATCAGGCCGCGGGCGTTTGGCCACTCTCGGAAGCCCCCTGAGGTGGCTCCAGGTTGAGCGAGAACAGGGCTCGGGCATCTTCTGGGAGGCGTGACCAGCCTGTGGGACCAGGAGGCAGGTCTTGCTCACGTGCTCAGGGAATAGCCGATCGCCAGCTCTGGGGTCAGGAAGGAATTTTCCCCCGGGGCAGATTGGCACTGGGCCCCGGGGGTTTTTTGCCTTCCTCTGCAGCACTGAGCAGGACCACTTGTCAGGGCTCCTCCGGTCCGTCGTGGCTAGGTTACTGCCTGCTGCTCGTGCACCACGAAGATGGCCTCTCGTGCCCTGCAGCTGGGGGGAGGAAGGCTTTTTTCCCCCCACGGTGGGCCAGCAAGTGTCCCCGGGGGTTTTTGCCTTCCTCTGCAGCACTGAGCACGGCCCCTCGCCAGGGCTCCTTTGGGCCGTTGTGGCTAGGTGCCCGCTGCTCGTGCTCCACGAAGGTGGCCCTCGTGCCCCGCATCCGGGGGGAGGAACCTTTCGGACTCCCACGGCGGGCTCCAAGGGATGCTCCCGGGGGGTTGCTTCTTCTCCTCTGTAGCACTGAGCACAGCCCCTTGTCAGGCCTCCTCTGGGCCCTTTCGCCTAGCTCCCTGCCTGCTGCTCTTGCACCTCCAAGGCACCCCTCGTGCCCTGGCTCTCTCGGGCTCTCTTGCCCAGTGCAAGTCGGGAGCGGGAGCGAGCTCTGCTCTTCCCTTAGCTCCATTTCCCCAGGGCTTCTGGCTTGGGCAAAACAGCCTGTGCTTGGAAGGGCTCCAGGCTCGCTGCCCCATCAGGAGCCGCCACTTTTCACCTCTCCCTGCACGCAAATCAAGCGCAGGGCCGGCACGAGAGCGCCTTTCGTGCATCGTTGGCCAAGAAGCACAGCGGCGGAGCAAGTTTCCCAACGCAAAAATACGCTTTTCACCTCTACCTGTCATACTTTGGAAAACACCCCACGGTACCACACACCTCCTCCTCCTCCTTCTTTTTCTTCTTCTTCTTCTTCTTCTTTGGTGTGTGGTCGGTCCTGATCCTCATTCTTCAGGATACAGGGACTGCTTGGCCTGTATTCCTGCTGCTACTTTCTGTAGCTCTGGGACTTGCCTTTGCCAGGCTGCAAAGAAGGTCTTCTCAACCTCAACTGAAGAATGCATCAGCCTGCTCCTGGCTACACGGGCACACTGTGGCAATGCTTGCGAGCATCGGCTCTGAAGCAGACTCAGAAAAATAAAAGTAATATCCTGTTTCCACCTGTAACCTTTGTGTCATGTGTCCTTCAAAGTTTTCTCGGAGCTGAAAAGCCCCTGGCGTTTCAGGCAAATAACACTCTCATCGGTATTTGACTCACGGTGAGCACGGGGAACAGAGTAGAGTAGAATGCAATAGAACGGAACAGAGCAGAATAGAACAGAGTAGTTCAGCTGGAAGGAACCTACAACGATCACCTAGTCCAACTACCCGACCTGGCCAAAAGTTCCAAGCATGGTATTAAGGGCATTGTCCCAATGCCGCTTCAACACTGACAGGCGTGGGGCATCCACCACCTCTCCAGGAAGCCTGTCTCAGGGTGCGACCACCCTCTTGGGAAAGAAATGTCTCCTCACGTCAAGTCCAAACCTCCCCTGACAGCGTAGGAGCAAATGTCCCTTGGTGCGCTGGTAAGGAATGGTGAGGAAACCATGCATGCTCTCTGCATCTCTGCAGAGCTCCTGCAGAGGGAACCAAACCCCCGTCTTTCACCTCTGGCATCGCCACAACCAAAGGAATGGCTGTGGCATAGATGCCCTTATCTACATAGTCTGCAGCTACAGATCAATTTTGGCACCAACGCACAAAATGGCAAGGAGAGTACCTCTCTTCATCTCTCAGTACTCAAAATACTGAATCCTAAAGGAAAAGGAGACTTGCCAGGGTTTGAGGTAAGATCCGAACACCTTCCCACAAACCGAGGGAGGCAAAGAACTCTCGGAAAGGTTCAAGTCACAAAGGAGCTCTGAAGCTTTCACCCCGTGGCTGAAGCGCGTTTTGTATCCCGTAGAAACACGGCCTGCGGGTGCGTTGAATAGAGAGGCTGCGCAGCTGGGTTTCAGTGGGACAAGGGGACGTGACGGCGACAGCAGCAATGGGCTATTTTGACAGTTTGGAAGAGCTGCCGTTTGCCTGGCTGGCCTTTGGTCACGCATCCAAATGGTCCGGGTCTGAATGCGACCAACCTTTCCTTCCACCACACCGGGGTCACCTCCGCGCACTTGTTTCTCAAAGCCCGGCTTACTTCCGTGGCGGGCTGTTGGCACCCACCATCCCAGCCTAGGGCTCTGGTTACACTTTGGCTTGCCTCCAGGCTGCAGCTGCCAAAATCACCCCCCCCTTTCTCCCCACGAAAAGGGCTTGTGTCCAGCCACATCAAGTCCCCGCTCCTCCTGGCTGCGGGGCCGCACAGGCTTTAGCTCTGCTGCAGAGAGGGGACGGCTAATAGGGGCGGTCTCTGCGCTGCACGCTTGGTTCCTGCCATGGCCCGAGAGAAGAGGAACAGCACCAGCCTTCTCCTTGCGAGCCGAGTGGCAGAGCAGGCGCCAGGGACACCCAGCAGCTGGGCCCAGGGCATGGCCGCCAAGGGCAGGGAGAGACCCCCGGGCCTCCCGGGCACAGCGACAGCCCGTGGAATGATTGCTGGATGGAGGGGACTTGCCGGCATGACACGCGCCCCCCCGCCCCTCAAGGGAAGGTGAACTTCCAGGGAGGAACGCAGTGCACACGTCAAGAATCGGTTCCGTGGTAGCTCCCTAAGCAACGTGACCTGCAACTTTAGACGTCAGCAACACCAGGGGAACTCGGTACGCTGACTCTGAAAAGGAACACGGAGGGTGGAGCGGAGCCGAGACCCCGCCGCCAGGCTCGGTGATCGCAGGGGTAGGCAACCGGAACGATCGGAACGAGAACGCTTGGTCCCTGCATTGAATCCACTGAAGCAAGGAGGTAAAATAACGGCGGTTCTGTCGAGCTAACGCCCTACGCTTCTGGTTTATATCACACGCGCCCACTTCTGGGGTACTGACACGCAACAGCAGGTCCTTTGGGTGAACTTTGCTCATTACAACACCAAAACACACCTCCATCCCCAAAGGTACCCACCTCCAAGGTGCGACCACCCCCCCACTGAGCACGCGCTCTGAATTTTCTCTAGCATACACCTTTAAAAGCAAAGCAAGAGAACTTTATACCAATCAAAGGAAAGGTATGTATGACTAGAGTCACTCAAGCTCCACCTAAAAAATCAGAACATAGAAAAGGGCTTACGAGAGGAGAAATGTTAGGGAAGACACCATCATAGACAAGTCAGGAGGACACCGCTGACTTCTGGGATCGCTCGACGGGCTGAGCCTCTCCCCCCCCCACCCCCAGGGACGCCTCTTGCGTGAGATTCGAACGCTCGGCTGTACCGAGCGCTTCCCCGGGAAACTTGGAATTCTTTAGAGCTCTTTTCTTTCATCATTTCATGCGCTTGTAGGCGACTGTATTGCCACCTGCACGTGCTTTGCAGACAGTCTGTTTATCACGGGCAATCCAAAAGAACCTCTCCCGTTGCTTTAATAAGCTGCGCTGCTCATTCACCTAGTCGTGATAGTTCGTTAGCGCAACCAAACTCCCTAAGTCTGGTCATTCTCGTGCGTTGAGCGCGGCTAAGCCGAGAGTGCAGTAGGCCATTAAGCGCATCCGTCATCGTGATAGTTCAGCACATGGAACGCGACCGCCCTTAGAGCGTCGAATTGGACATCACTCAGAAATTAAACCCAGCCGCCCCCAGCCCCTCTGACACCCGAGGATAAGTTGGAACGCAAGGCGGTTTATTTTCTGCCAAACTGCTGGACTCGGTAACGCAACACAGCCCCCGGGGCCGGCGCCCCAAAGGCCTTCCTCCGAAGGATGCTGGGCCGAGGGGCAGCGCTGCGCACGGCGGGGGGGCCCCCTCACACCCCCCCGTGTCGCAGTGCCACCACCCGCCAACGCAGCAGTCACAATGCCCCGGGGCACTATAAAAGGGGCAGCCTCCCCTGTCCCACCCCCAGTCTGCCTGGCCGGCGCCCCAGACACATCCGAGACGAAGTCCGCCAGGAGCCGCTGGAATTAGTTGGAGGGGGCCGAGGGAGGACGACCAGAGGCTGCACCAGGCTGCTGGAGACCAGAAGAACCACCAAGCCCTGGAGGTGCCTGAGGCCCTCAGGCCTTTTTGGATGGAGAGCTGTGGCAAGACCAAGGGAACGCCTTCTTGAGGAGCACTGCAGAGCTCGCCGTCCTCACTCCCTGCGGAACCAGTGGCAGCAGCCGTAAGAAGTGGGATGCAGAGATGTTGCCGGGGTCCCAGTGCCTTGGAGCACCCGCTGGTGGCCCGAAGGCGCGGGAAGGATTCTTGCCCCCAAGGTCGATCAGGCCGCGGGCGTTTGGCCACTCTCGGAAGCCCCCTGAGGTGGCTCCAGGTTGAGCGAGAACAGGGCTCGGGCATCTTCTGGGAGGCGTGACCAGCCTGTGGGACCAGGAGGCAGGTCTTGCTCACGTGCTCAGGGAATAGCCGATCGCCAGCTCTGGGGTCAGGAAGGAATTTTCCCCCGGGGCAGACTGGCACTGGGCCCCGGGGGTTTTTTGCCTTCCTCTGCAGCACTGAGCAGGACCACTTGTCAGGGCTCCTCCGGTCCGTCGTGGCTAGGTTACTGCCTGCTGCTCGTGCACCACGAAGATGGCCTCTCGTGCCCTGCAGCTGGGGGGAGGAAGGCTTTTTTCCCCCCACGGTGGGCCAGCAAGTGTCCCCGGGGGTTTTTGCCTTCCTCTGCAGCACTGAGCACGGCCCCTCGCCAGGGCTCCTTTGGGCCGTTGTGGCTAGGTGCCCGCTGCTCGTGCTCCACGAAGGTGGCCCTCGTGCCCCGCATCCGGGGGGAGGAACCTTTCGGACTCCCACGGCGGGCTCCAAGGGATGCTCCCGGGGGGTTGCTTCTTCTCCTCTGTAGCACTGAGCACAGCCCCTTGTCAGGCCTCCTCTGGGCCCTTTCGCCTAGCTCCCTGCCTGCTGCTCTTGCACCTCCAAGGCACCGCTCGTGCCCTGGCTCTCTCGGGCTCTCTTGCCCAGTGCAAGTCGGGAGTGGGAGCGAGCTCTGCTCTTCCCTTAGCTCCATTTCCCCAGGGCTTCTGGCTTGGGCAAAACAGCCTGTGCTTGGAAGGGCTCCAGGCTCGCTGCCCCATCAGGAGCCGCCACTTTTCACCTCTCCCTGCACGCAAATCAAGCGCAGGGCCGGCACGAGCGCGCCTTTCGTGCATCGTTGGCCAAGAAGCACAGCGGCGGAGCAAGTTTCCCAACGCAAAAATACGCTTTTCACCTCTACCTGTCATACTTTGGAAAATACCCCACGGTACCACACACCTCCTCCTCCTCCTTCTTTTTCTTCTTCTTCTTCTTCTTTGGTGTGTGGTCGGTCCTGATCCTCATTCTTCAGGATACAGGGACTGCTTGGCCTGTATTCCTGCTGCTACTTTCTGTAGCTCTGGGACTTGCCTTTGCCAGGCTGCAAAGAAGGTCTTCTCAACCTCAACTGAAGAATGCATCAGCCTGCTCCTGGCTACACGGGCACACTGTGGCAATGCTTGCGAGCATCGGCTCTGAAGCAGACTCAGAAAAATAAAAGTAATATCCTGTTTCCACCTGTAACCTTTGTGTCATGTGTCCTTCAAAGTTTTCTCGGAGCTGAAAAGCCCCTGGCGTTTCAGGCAAATAACACTCTCATCGGTATTTGACTCACGGTGAGCACGGGGAACAGAGTAGAGTAGAATGCAATAGAACGGAACAGAGCAGAATAGAACAGAGTAGTTCAGCTGGAAGGAACCTACAACGATCACCTAGTCCAACTACCCGACCTGGCCAAAAGTTCCAAGCATGGTATTAAGGGCATTGTCCCAATGCCGCTTCAACACTGACAGGCGTGGGGCATCCACCACCTCTCCAGGAAGCCTGTCTCAGGGTGCGACCACCCTCTTGGGAAAGAAATGTCTCCTCACGTCAAGTCCAAACCTCCCCTGACAGCGTAGGAGCAAATGTCCCTTGGTGCGCTGGTAAGGAATGGTGAGGAAACCATGCATGCTCTCTGCATCTCTGCAGAGCTCCTGCAGAGGGAACCAAACCCCCGTCTTTCACCTCTGGCATCGCCACAACCAAAGGAATGGCTGTGGCATAGATGCCCTTATCTACATAGTCTGCAGCTACAGATCAATTTTGGCACCAACGCACAAAATGGCAAGGGGAGTACCTCTCTTCATCTCTCAGTACTCAAAATACTGAATCCTAAAGGAAAAGGAGACTTGCCAGGGTTTGAGGTAAGATCCGAACACCTTCCCACAAACCGAGGGAGGCAAAGAACTCTCGGAAAGGTTCAAGTCACAAAGGAGCTCTGAAGCTTTCACCCCGTGGCTGAAGCGCGTTTTGTATCCCGTAGAAACACGGCCTGCGGGTGCGTTGAATAGAGAGGCTGCGCAGCTGGGTTTCAGTGGGACAAGGGGACGTGACGGCGACAGCAGCAATGGGCTATTTTGACAGTTTGGAAGAGCTGCCGTTTGCCTGGCTGGCCTTTGGTCACGCATCCAAATGGTCCGGGTCTGAATGCGACCAACCTTTCCTTCCACCACACCGGGGTCACCTCCGCGCACTTGTTTCTCAAAGCCCGGCTTACTTCCGTGGCGGGCTGCTGGCACCCACCATCCCAGCCTAGGGCTCTGGTTACACTTTGGCTTGCCTCCAGGCTGCAGCTGCCAAAATCACCCCCCCCTTTCTCCCCACGAAAAGGGCTTGTGTCCAGCCACATCAAGTCCCCGCTCCTCCTGGCTGCGGGGCCGCACAGGCTTTAGCTCTGCTGCAGAGAGGGGACGGCTAATAGGGGCGGTCTCTGCGCTGCACGCTTGGTTCCTGCCATGGCCCGAGAGAAGAGGAACAGCACCAGCCTTCTCCTTGCGAGCCGAGTGGCAGAGCAGGCGCCAAGGACACCCAGCAGCTGGGCCCAGGGCATGGCCGCCAAGGGCAGGGAGAGACCCCCGGGCCTCCCGGGCACAGCCACAGCCCGTGGAATGATTGCTGGATGGAGGGGACTTGCCGGTATGACACGCGCCCCCCCGCCCCTCAAGGGAAGGTGAACTTCCAGGGAGGAACGCAGTGCACACGTCAAGAATCGGTTCCGTGGTAGCTCCCTAAGCAACGTGACCTGCAACTTTAGACGTCAGCAACACCAGGGGAACTCGGTACGCTGACTCTGAAAAGGAACACGGAGGGTGGAGCGGAGCCGAGACCCCGCCGCCAGGCTCGGTGATCGCAGGGGTAGGCAACCGGAACGATCGGAACGAGAACGCTTGGTCCCTGCATTGAATCCACTGAAGCAAGGAGGTAAAATAACGGCGGTTCTGTCGAGCTAACGCCCTACGCTTCTGGTTTATATCACACGCGCCCACTTCTGGGGTACTGACACGCAACAGCAGGTCCTTTGGGTGAACTTTGCTCATTACAACACCAAAACACACCTCCATCCCCAAAGGTACCCACCTCCAAGGTGCGACCACCCCCCCACTGAGCACGCGCTCTGAATTTTCTCTAGCATACACCTTTAAAAGCAAAGCAAGAGAACTTTATACCAATCAAAGGAAAGGTATGTATGACTAGAGTCACTCAAGCTCCACCTAAAAAATCAGAACATAGAAAAGGGCTTACGAGAGGAGAAATGTTAGGGAAGACACCATCATAGACAAGTCAGGAGGACACCGCTGACTTCTGGGATCGCTCGACGGGCTGAGCCTCTCCCCCCCCCACCCCCAGGGACGCCTCTTGCGTGAGATTCGAACGCTCGGCTGTACCGAGCGCTTCCCCGGGAAACTTGGAATTCTTTAGAGCTCTTTTCTTTCATCATTTCATGCGCTTGTAGGCGACTGTATTGCCACCTGCACGTGCTTTGCAGACAGTCTGTTTATCACGGGCAATCCAAAAGAACCTCTCCCGTTGCTTTAATAAGCTGCGCTGCTCATTCACCTAGTCGTGATAGTTCGTTAGCGCAACCAAACTCCCTAAGTCTGGTCATTCTCGTGCGTTGAGCGCGGCTAAGCCGAGAGTGCAGTAGGCCATTAAGCGCATCCGTCATCGTGATAGTTCAGCACATGGAACGCGACCGCCCTTAGAGCGTCGAATTGGACATCACTCAGAAATTAAACCCAGCCGCCCCCAGCCCCTCTGACACCCGAGGATAAGTTGGAACGCAAGGCGGTTTATTTTCTGCCAAACTGCTGGACTCGGTAACGCAACACAGCCCCCGGGGCCGGCGCCCCAAAGGCCTTCCTCCGAAGGATGCTGGGCCGAGGGGCAGCGCTGCGCACGGCGGGGGGGCCCCCTCACACCCCCCCGTGTCGCAGTGCCACCACCCGCCAACGCAGCAGTCACAATGCCCCGGGGCACTATAAAAGGGGCAGCCTCCCCTGTCCCACCCCCAGTCTGCCTGGCAGGCGCCCCAGACACATCCGAGACGAAGTCCGCCAGGAGCCGCTGGAATTAGTTGGAGGGGGCCGAGGGAGGACGACCGGAGGCTGCACCAGGCTGCTGGAGACCAGAAGAACCACCAAGCCCTGCAGGTGCCTGAGGCCCTCAGGCCTTTTTGGATGGAGAGCTGTGGCAAGACCAAGGGAACGCCTTCTTGAGGAGCACTGCAGAGCTCGCCGTCCTCACTCCCTGCGGAACCAGTGGCAGCAGCCGTAAGAAGTGGGATGCAGAGATGTTGCCGGGGTCCCAGTGCCTTGGAGCACCCGCTGGTGGCCCGAAGGCGCGGGAAGGATTCTTGCCCCCAAGGTCGATCAGGCCGCGGGCGTTTGGCCACTCTCGGAAGCCCCCTGAGGTGGCTCCAGGTTGAGCGAGAACAGGGCTCGGGCATCTTCTGGGAGGCGTGACCAGCCTGTGGGACCAGGAGGCAGGTCTTGCTCACGTGCTCAGGGAATAGCCGATCGCCAGCTCTGGGGTCAGGAAGGAATTTTCCCCCGGGGCAGATTGGCACTGGGCCCCGGGGGTTTTTTGCCTTCCTCTGCAGCACTGAGCAGGACCACTTGTCAGGGCTCCTCCGGTCCGTCGTGGCTAGGTTACTGCCTGCTGCTCGTGCACCACGAAGATGGCCTCTCGTGCCCTGCAGCTGGGGGGAGGAAGGCTTTTTTCCCCCCACGGTGGGCCAGCAAGTGTCCCCGGGGGTTTTTGCCTTCCTCTGCAGCACTGAGCACGGCCCCTCGCCAGGGCTCCTTTGGGCCGTTGTGGCTAGGTGCCCGCTGCTCGTGCTCCACGAAGGTGGCCCTCGTGCCCCGCATCCGGGGGGAGGAACCTTTCGGACTCCCACGGCGGGCTCCAAGGGATGCTCCCGGGGGGTTGCTTCTTCTCCTCTGTAGCACTGAGCACAGCCCCTTGTCAGGCCTCCTCTGGGCCCTTTCGCCTAGCTCCCTGCCTGCTGCTCTTGCACCTCCAAGGCACCGCTCGTGCCCTGGCTCTCTCGGGCTCTCTTGCCCAGTGCAAGTCGGGAGTGGGAGCGAGCTCTGCTCTTCCCTTAGCTCCATTTCCCCAGGGCTTCTGGCTTGGGCAAAACAGCCTGTCCTTGGAAGGGCTCCAGGCTCGCTGCCCCATCAGGAGCCGCCACTTTTCACCTCTCCCTGCACGCAAATCAAGCGCAGGGCCGGCACGAGAGCGCCTTTCGTGCATCGTTAGCCAAGAAGCACAGCGGCGGAGCAAGTTTCCCAACGCAAAAATACGCTTTTCACCTCTACCTGTCATACTTTGGAAAATACCCCACGGTACCACACACCTCCTCCTCCTCCTTCTTTTTCTTCTTCTTCTTCTTCTTTGGTGTGTGGTCGGTCCTGATCCTCATTCTTCAGGATACAGGGACTGCTTGGCCTGTATTCCTGCTGCTACTTTCTGTAGCTCTGGGACTTGCCTTTGCCAGGCTGCAAAGAAGGTCTTCTCAACCTCAACTGAAGAATGCATCAGCCTGCTCCTGGCTACACGGGCACACTGTGGCAATGCTTGCGAGCATCGGCTCTGAAGCAGACTCAGAAAAATAAAAGTAATATCCTGTTTCCACCTGTAACCTTTGTGTCACGTGTCCTTCAAAGTTTTCTCGGAGCTGAAAAGCCCCTGGCGTTTCAGGCAAATAACACTCTCATCGGTATTTGACTCACGGTGAGCACGGGGAACAGAGTAGAGTAGAATGCAATAGAACGGAACAGAGCAGAATAGAACAGAGTAGTTCAGCTGGAAGGAACCTACAACGATCACCTAGTCCAACTACCCGACCTGGCCAAAAGTTCCAAGCATGGTATTAAGGGCATTGTCCCAATGCCGCTTCAACACTGACAGGCGTGGGGCATCCACCACCTCTCCAGGAAGCCTGTCTCAGGGTGCGACCACCCTCTTGGGAAAGAAATGTCTCCTCACGTCAAGTCCAAACCTCCCCTGACAGCGTAGGAGCAAATGTCCCTTGGTGCGCTGGTAAGGAATGGTGAGGAAACCATGCATGCTCTCTGCATCTCTGCAGAGCTCCTGCAGAGGGAACCAAACCCCCGTCTTTCACCTCTGGCATCGCCACAACCAAAGGAATGGCTGTGGCATAGATGCCCTTATCTACATAGTCTGCAGCTACAGATCAATTTTGGCACCAACGCACAAAATGGCAAGGGGAGTACCTCTCTTCATCTCTCAGTACTCAAAATACTGAATCCTAAAGGAAAAGGAGACTTGCCAGGGTTTGAGGTAAGATCCGAACACCTTCCCACAAACCGAGGGAGGCAAAGAACTCTCGGAAAGGTTCAAGTCACAAAGGAGCTCTGAAGCTTTCACCCCGTGGCTGAAGCGCGTTTTGTATCCCGTAGAAACACGGCCTGCGGGTGCGTTGAATAGAGAGGCTGCGCAGCTGGGTTTCAGTGGGACAAGGGGACGTGACGGCGACAGCAGCAATGGGCTATTTTGACAGTTTGGAAGAGCTGCCGTTTGCCTGGCTGGCCTTTGGTCACGCATCCAAATGGTCCGGGTCTGAATGCGACCAACCTTTCCTTCCACCACACCGGGGTCACCTCCGCGCACTTGTTTCTCAAAGCCCGGCTTACTTCCGTGGCGGGCTGCTGGCACCCACCATCCCAGCCTAGGGCTCTGGTTACACTTTGGCTTGCCTCCAGGCTGCAGCTGCCAAAATCACCCCCCCCTTTCTCCCCACGAAAAGGGCTTGTGTCCAGCCACATCAAGTCCCCGCTCCTCCTGGCTGCGGGGCCGCACAGGCTTTAGCTCTGCTGCAGAGAGGGGACGGCTAATAGGGGCGGTCTCTGCGCTGCACGCTTGGTTCCTGCCATGGCCCGAGAGAAGAGGAACAGCACCAGCCTTCTCCTTGCGAGCCGAGTGGCAGAGCAGGCGCCAGGGACACCCAGCAGCTGGGCCCAGGGCATGGCCGCCAAGGGCAGGGAGAGACCCCCGGGCCTCCCGGGCACAGCGACAGCCCGTGGAATGATTGCTGGATGGAGGGGACTTGCCGGTATGACACGCGCCCCCCCGCCCCTCAAGGGAAGGTGAACTTCCAGGGAGGAACGCAGTGCACACGTCAAGAATCGGTTCCGTGGTAGCTCCCTAAGCAACGTGACCTGCAACTTTAGACGTCAGCAACACCAGGGGAACTCGGTACGCTGACTCTGAAAAGGAACACGGAGGGTGGAGCGGAGCCGAGACCCCGCCGCCAGGCTCGGTGATCGCAGGGGTAGGCAACCGGAACGATCGGAACGAGAACGCTTGGTCCCTGCATTGAATCCACTGAAGCAAGGAGGTAAAATAACGGCGGTTCTGTCGAGCTAACGCCCTACGCTTCTGGTTTATATCACACGCGCCCACTTCTGGGGTACTGACACGCAACAGCAGGTCCTTTGGGTGAACTTTGCTCATTACAACACCAAAACACACCTCCATCCCCAAAGGTACCCACCTCCAAGGTGCGACCACCCCCCCACTGAGCACGCGCTCTGAATTTTCTCTAGCATACACCTTTAAAAGCAAAGCAAGAGAACTTTATACCAATCAAAGGAAAGGTATGTATGACTAGAGTCACTCAAGCTCCACCTAAAAAATCAGAACATAGAAAAGGGCTTACGAGAGGAGAAATGTTAGGGAAGACACCATCATAGACAAGTCAGGAGGACACCGCTGACTTCTGGGATCGCTCGACGGGCTGAGCCTCTCCCCCCCCCACCCCCAGGGACGCCTCTTGCGTGAGATTCGAACGCTCGGCTGTACCGAGCGCTTCCCCGGGAAACTTGGAATTCTTTAGAGCTCTTTTCTTTCATCATTTCATGCGCTTGTAGGCGACTGTATTGCCACCTGCACGTGCTTTGCAGACAGTCTGTTTATCACGGGCAATCCAAAAGAACCTCTCCCGTTGCTTTAATAAGCTGCGCTGCTCATTCACCTAGTCGTGATAGTTCGTTAGCGCAACCAAACTCCCTAAGTCTGGTCATTCTCGTGCGTTGAGCGCGGCTAAGCCGAGAGTGCAGTAGGCCATTAAGCGCATCCGTCATCGTGATAGTTCAGCACATGGAACGCGACCGCCCTTAGAGCGTCGAATTGGACATCACTCAGAAATTAAACCCAGCCGCCCCCAGCCCCTCTGACACCCGAGGATAAGTTGGAACGCAAGGCGGTTTATTTTCTGCCAAACTGCTGGACTCGGTAACGCAACACAGCCCCCGGGGCCGGCGCCCCAAAGGCCTTCCTCCAAAGGATGCTGGGCCGAGGGGCAGCGCTGCGCACGGCGGGGGGGCCCCCTCACACCCCCCCGTGTCGCAGTGCCACCACCCGCCAACGCAGCAGTCACAATGCCCCGGGGCACTATAAAAGGGGCAGCCTCCCCTGTCCCACCCCCAGTCTGCCTGGCCGGCGCCCCAGACACATCCGAGACGAAGTCCGCCAGGAGCCGCTGGAATTAGTTGGAGGGGGCCGAGGGAGGACGACCGGAGGCTGCACCAGGCTGCTGGAGACCAGAAGAACCACCAAGCCCTGCAGGTGCCTGAGGCCCTCAGGCCTTTTTGGATGGAGAGCTGTGGCAAGACCAAGGGAACGCCTTCTTGAGGAGCACTGCAGAGCTCGCCGTCCTCACTCCCTGCGGAACCAGTGGCAGCAGCCGTAAGAAGTGGGATGCAGAGATGTTGCCGGGGTCCCAGTGCCTTGGAGCACCCGCTGGCGGCCCGAAGGCGCGGGAAGGATTCTTGCCCCCAAGGTCGATCAGGCCGCGGGCGTTTGGCCACTCTCGGAAGCCCCCTGAGGTGGCTCCAGGTTGAGCGAGAACAGGGCTCGGGCATCTTCTGGGAGGCGTGACCAGCCTGTGGGACCAGGAGGCAGGTCTTGCTCACGTGCTCAGGGAATAGCCGATCGCCAGCTCTGGGGTCAGGAAGGAATTTTCCCCCGGGGCAGATTGGCACTGGGCCCCGGGGGTTTTTTGCCTTCCTCTGCAGCACTGAGCAGGACCACTTGTCAGGGCTCCTCCGGTCCGTCGTGGCTAGGTTACTGCCTGCTGCTCGTGCACCACGAAGATGGCCTCTCGTGCCCTGCAGCTGGGGGGAGGAAGGCTTTTTTCCCCCCACGGTGGGCCAGCAAGTGTCCCCGGGGGTTTTTGCCTTCCTCTGCAGCACTGAGCACGGCCCCTCGCCAGGGCTCCTTTGGGCCGTTGTGGCTAGGTGCCCGCTGCTCGTGCTCCACGAAGGTGGCCCTCGTGCCCCGCATCCGGGGGGAGGAACCTTTCGGACTCCCACGGCGGGCTCCAAGGGATGCTCCCGGGGGGTTGCTTCTTCTCCTCTGTAGCACTGAGCACAGCCCCTTGTCAGGCCTCCTCTGGGCCCTTTCGCCTAGCTCCCTGCCTGCTGCTCTTGCACCTCCAAGGCACCCCTCGTGCCCTGGCTCTCTCGGGCTCTCTTGCCCAGTGCAAGTCGGGAGCGGGAGCGAGCTCTGCTCTTCCCTTAGCTCCATTTCCCCAGGGCTTCTGGCTTGGGCAAAACAGCCTGTGCTTGGAAGGGCTCCAGGCTCGCTGCCCCATCAGGAGCCGCCACTTTTCACCTCTCCCTGCACGCAAATCAAGCGCAGGGCCGGCACGAGAGCGCCTTTCGTGCATCGTTGGCCAAGCAGCACAGCGGCGGAGCAAGTTTCCCAACGCAAAAATACGCTTTTCACCTCTACCTGTCATACTTTGGAAAATACCCCACGGTACCACACACCTCGCCTTAGTACACTAAGATGTTATGCAGCTGTTCCAGAATTAAATTGCGTACCATAAAAGCTGATGTAGAAAGTATTACCACGTTGCAGAAGGTAAGTAAGCATAGATTAAGCTTCTTCTCTTTAGCTTGAAAAACTAGGCAAGTTAGAGATCTGGACTCCTAAAAGTAATCAAAGCCTTGGCAGATGTATTAACAAATATAAAGCTCAGTGTTTTAAAGAAAATACAAAGAGTCTGCTTTAGTTCAAGCTCTGCTAAAATTACCTGATGGATAGGTGCCTAACATGCATCCTGTGCCAGACGCTCTGTATGCACAGAGACCTTTCTTATACACTGTCTTAATTACCTGCATTGCTTATCAGCATTCACTCGTTCATATAGACATAGTCATTTAAAGCAACTTATCTTAGTAGGGCTATTTTCATCACAGCTTGCTTTGAATACCGTCTCATTGGCAACATCAACTGGTCAACCCTTAGGTATACATATGATTCCCACAGGTACCCGCACATACAGAACCTGGCATTTGTGAGACAATGCCTGTGCAAAGGCTAACGAGGTGGGGAAAACAGTCTCATTTGGTGCATCCAGGATGGGTGCTGCATCCTCTATCCACAGCGTAGACAAACACAGGACTAAGATTCACGCCATACAGTGAATTTACTGGGTGAGAAGGGAGAAAGTGGAAGAGGATTTGCCTTCTGAAACTGGACAATACTCTTCTCAAGAGCAAGAGCTGCCGCTTTTATTAACTGCTTTCAAAAATCTGCAGCTAAGAGGACTCCTTTGAGCTGAGTACTTAACAGTCCTTCTCCACTTGTACATACTTGACAAATACAAGTGTATTTGTCACACCCTTAGGGTGTGTTTGGGCTTGATGGGGGGTTTGTTTGTTTTTCCAGAAGAAATTACCAGGAAGTAGTAGATGTCAACAGCTCTTCAAGTATGCTTGTGTGTTTCTGCATGGTTTGTAGCCCTGCCTCCAAAGGAAAAACACATGCACACAGTTTAGCTTTGAAAATACTTACTTCACACTGTACTGATGGCTTTTTTTTCTTCTGAATCTCAGTTTGTAATTGTTGGAAGCAAGTTTTCTAGTCATAAACTCAGCTGAGCTATTGGAAAAACCTGCTGTATATTATCTTTATACTGCTATCCACCAGCATGGAACTTGCTGTCCTGTAACTACATACCTCAGATTATAAAATACATAGGCATGTGTTCATTTCAAATGATCAGTTATTCATTTCATAGCTGAAGAAACATATCTCAACGTGAGAAAACAAGTATACACCTACTCACTCAACTGCAAGTTGTAAGCTTCACTGCAACACACCTTACAGTTTTAGTTTCTTTCCAGAGGTGAAGATGGCAACAGAAAGACTAGAGTCCAATGCTGTTTTCACCTACCCTGAGTGTTATTTCAAGTTTTTGCTCTGTGATTACTACCAAAATTACGCAGTGATATGGCTTGAAAGGCTGGCCATCTTTCACACATTCTGGAGACTGTGAGGTTTTGTACATGAATGTCCTGGCTTCAGGTGGGATAGAGTTAATTTTTACAGGAACCTGGGAGCTGGGGGGCATACCAGGGGCAGCTGACCTCAACTACCCAAGGAGCTATTCCATACCATGGGACATCATGCTCAGTATATAAATGGCGAGCAGGCTGGGGGGAGCTCTCTCGACTTTCGGTGGGGGAAGTGGTGGAGCGTCGGGTTCCGGGTGGTGAGCAGTTCCACTGTGCATCACTCTTTTTGTATATTCTTTCATTAGTACCGTTGTTGTCATTGTAACTTTTTGTGTGTGTGTGTGTGTGTGTGTGTGTGTCATCCCAGTAAACTGCCATTGTCTCAACCCTCGAGGTTCCGGTTTGGTTTGGTTTTTTTTCCTTTTCTCTCCTTCGTCTCCCTGCTATCCCACCGGAGGGGGGCGGGAGGAGTGAGCGAGTGGCTGCATGGTCCTTTGTTACCCGCTGGGCTGAAACCACGACAATGAATAATAGAGAAATGGGAATCAGCACAGGTAGATCAGCGATTTGTCTATGTCACACGTACAACAGTGTTAAGAGGTTAATTTGCAATTTGTTTCATTTTTATCCTTACATCTCCACCACTGGTAAGCCAGTTGGGCGAGATCCTTCATTTCTGTAATTCCAACTGTTTTACACTGTACTCAATATTTCCATCTCTAAACATGGGCCCACTCAAAACAAACAACTGATTTCAGGTTTTAAAAACACTTTTTCAGTTTTAAAACATCTCTAAGTTTTACAGCAGTCCAGTTGTAAGTGCAGCTCCAAAACATCCCTCGCCTGTAAATCCGCCAGTCTGATGCTCATTTACATCACAGGTCTTTCACCAAGCACAATGTTCCTGAGGTGGGTACAATGCAGTATGTGCCAGTGTAGACTCTTTTCCATTACCAGGGAAGGTAAAAAGATGCTTTAATATCACTGAAAATTCAGGCTGGATGGAAAAACGCACAAGTAGGAAATGCTGATTTCAAAAATGCCAAGGCACATCCTTTCATTGCCCACATGGAAAACCCATAGACCAGGTATGGCTATGGAGATCTCTTCCTCCACCCCACTATTGCCTAAAAGGACAATGGGCAGATTTTTCACACTGCTTGGGACTCACAAAGATCTATAATTTGGTATTATATTTCTGCATGCAGCCTCTGCATCACGTGGGAGCAAAGAAATGCTCCTGCTGCCTTGCAGCCCTGCCACTCCACAACTCCCAGGACACCTCAGAGCTCTGCACATCCACATCGGTTCTCCTTGGGTGGACATTCCCAGAGGAATTATGCTGCTGCGAGCATGCAAAGGCACGTAATCCAAGCCACTTGAAGGAGACACAAAACAATTGTACATTTTCTCCTTAATACACAGTCCCTCTGGACACAGAAGTCACAGACTCTCTCTGCTTGGCAGCACGCGGGATAACTGCGCATCAGTCACATCCTACATTTTCTCCGCATTGTTTCTTTCTTTTGCAGCACTTGCAGATATCCACTGGGGAATATGGTAATCCCAAAACACTGCTACCTCCATGCTACACTGTTTCACCATTCATCAACATTAGCTGTGTTCATGCATGATAAAGTACTGGCTTATTTGTACAGGAAGGAAAGACAAATTAGGAAGTTTGTGTACTAACATTTTATCTGCCCTGGCTTTGACACACCACACCCTGTCCTGATCTAGAACCGTGGTACCAAAAAAAAGCTATGCAAAAATTACACGCACTCTCTGCTGCTAGTCCACTTTCTTTTCCCCATGATCAAATCCCTTTTCAGAGGTATGAGAAGACAAGCAATGTAGAAAGCACCTGGAAGGTTACCTTACTGCTGTTCCAGCAAATTATATGGCTGGCTGCCTCTGGAAAACGTTTGGGGAGCTGCATCAATATGCAAAGAACCTCAAAAGGAGGGAATTTTTGACTGCTCTAATTGTCACTCTGTCCTGAAATTGAGACCTCCAGCACAGCAAAGACCTCTGACACCAAACAAAATCAGCAATGAACAACAACTAAGATGGTTTCCCACACAAACCTCAGTCCTGCCCTTGGCAAACTGCAGGTAATTTGCTTAGAGGAGAAATTTTCTTAAGCTGTCAACTGGGCAACAAAATTGTCATCAAGGAAAAAACAAATGCAACAGCATCGCCATGCAGATGAGAAAAAGAGAGCACTACATTGTCTCTAAGAGAAGAACCAAGAGAGGCGCTATAGACTAGGTTCATTCAGTAAAATCAGATAACAGCATCTGACTTCTCCTTTATCAGCCTGATACGCACCTACTTACTCCTAACTTACAGTGGACAGAGTAAATATGGTTTAAGAATTACTTGTTCTCAAATTTCACTTATATTCTTGAAAGTACAGGACTTTGGGCATAAATCTGCCACACAGGACATGCCTATTTCCCCTCTGCATTCAATCTAAAAGCAGCCTTTATTGAAATGATCATAAATTACACATTGACATTTGGCAGCCTTTGTGAAAAACAGAAACCTACCACAGCCTCATCACAGCTCTCTATTGCCATCTCCCCATTTCTGTAGCTAAACACACCCAGTGTGGCAAAGCAGCTGCATCATTTACTGTTCATTAAGAGGTAGAAATGATGCAGCAGGTGCATGTCAGGTTTTGTCCATTACTTCACAATTACTTGTTCTGAATATTTAACCCACATTTTAGGAGGTGGAATGAGAACCATTTATCTAAATCAGAATGATTCACCTGAGGAATATTTTCCCCTCCTGCACCTCTTTTATACCCCCCCCCCCCCAACCTCATAAACTATTACATTCTCCTGGATCACCTTATTAGTACTCATCTATTAATAGCAGACTCCACAAACTCCTCACTCAATTAATATTGCTTAGCCAAACATCCCATGCTTGAAAGGTCTCAGGATGACTATGGAAACGAAACCTCTCTGTTGCAGGAACTAACAACCTTGAAAGATACCTTAACGAGGCCAAGAAGATCTCCTCAAGTGTATTAAAAAAAAAAATAATTGTGCTAACTCGTCCAAATGCTTGCATGAATTTGGACCAGTTTCTGTCAAACTTCCCCTTGTTCTTGTGTGCCTAGGAGTCACTCTTAGATTTTAACCCAGCCACCTTTGCACACAGGATTTGTTCAGAATTGTAAGTTGCCATTAAAACGCAGAAAAACCTTGAAAGCTAAAGTTATTTCCACTTCCTATACAGACTGGTACGCTTGTAGAAAAAGCTCCACTGTCCAGAAGGCTGTTGACCACAGCCTTCGTTTGCAGCTTGAACTACAGCCAATCCAGATCACTGAAGGCGAGGACAAACACTCTGAATTTGACTCACAACATCATAAAAAGTCAGGGTAGTAAGTCAAGCACATGCCAAATAATTTACTTTTTACATATATGACTTCACTCTCCACAACGATGAGCCAGCTCAGCAGCAATCTCTTACTAGTGGCAAAATACAAGACTAATACACAGCAGTAGGTATCTTGCAAGTGCCACCAAAATGTGAAACACAAATATAGGCAACTTGCTGTATACAACTGATCACAGGCTCTGGCATCTGAATAACAGGAAGGTGAGCTGGAAGCTCTATGTGTTACACCACCCGCACAATTCTCCCACCAACAGGGCTCCTTCTCTTGCCTGAGAACAGTAAATTCACACTGGGCTACTGCAAAACTATTGCCAACAATTGAAATGAGAAAAGGTTGTGGTATTTAATTAGGAATTTTTAAAAATGCCATCCATGAAATATAAACTGACAGGACTTAATTCTTTCTGTCTCAGTGTTGTTCATTGAACCCTTCTTTACTTTCTTGAATAATAGCTATGACGAATTTTGGGAAGGGTGCAGAGAGGATTACTTAAAGTATAGCGAGGGCTGTGTCCCGTGCCAGAAGCTTTAAAAGAAAAAAAAAAGAGAAAGAGAAAAGAAAAGAGAACTGTGGCAAATGGAAAGAATGACAACTTCAAATCTGCAAGCGCATAAGCGATCAACAAATGCTGGTTGATAGCCTAACGTGGCGAGTAAAGCAATCACAGTACGCCTGCTTCTGCCATGACAAGGGCCAAATGAGAGAACAACCATCAGCCAGGTGTCATGGGCAAGCCATCACTTCTGCACAAAATTAAAGTACAGTGGAAACAGGCTGAAGAAAGAGAAATACACAGAATGACAGTGTGGAAAGATGCCCCTCTGCCTTACTTCAGATGGTCATCTAGAGGAAGTGAAGGAAGAAGACAACAGCTATTCTATTCACGATTTCCTGCTGCTGCATGAGTGCCTGAACTGGGGCATGATAACATCTTCTTCCACCCAGGTGTGCTAGAAAGGCAATGCTGCACACATCAGTTACTGAATTAAATTAAATAGATGCAAGTAATAAGTTCATAAACTGATCTCTAAATCACTGCTATTTTTGTGGATAGGCAAGGTCAGAGTCTCCGTCCCTGTACTTCGTTTCATCTACAGGCTTGGAGTCCATTTGACTCTCACTTAAAAGTTATTCCTGATTTCACTCTTGAACTGAACAACGGGGAAACAAAAACGGACTTCTTGCATCCCTAGCCCCATGGTTACTTGCAACAAATGATAGAAGGATGGTCACAGTGCACGTTTTTAGGGTTTTATCTGCCATTTGACAACACTTCCAGTTACCCACTGGTCAGATAAACACTAACATTAGACACTGCGTAGAGGTCTGCCTTATCAGAGCTATCGCTCCTCTGTCATTGGGTCTTCTTGTCCACAGCTTTTGTAGAGCCACAGCAAAACAGCCCTCTTCTCTCCCGTTGCATATACATAATGGGCAGCTACACTCATCAGCTAGTCACAGACCTGTGGCACATGAAAGAGGAGCTGGGCATGACCTTCAGCATCAAAATCACCCGCCTCCATGCTCAGAGCGGTGTGGCAGCCCGCCGCCCTCACTGAGGAGCGAGGCTCTGCAAGCCAACACAGAGAGAGGGGAATGCGCTGCCTCCTATCATGGACGCTACCCTCACACCGTCATCAGTTTTCATTGTGATTCTCCTGCAGCAGCATGAACTACTCCTATCAAAGAGGTAATGACAACAACAAAACTTTTGAAACCAACTTCCTGTATTCTACACGAGAGTGAAAAATACGTGCTTTCCTCCAAACGATGCTGCTTGGGTTTTTTTCTTCCTCCTTCTTTTTTCCCCCTTTTGCTTAGTATTCAGCTGTGGGTTTTGCATCTCCTCAGAGATGAGCACATCATAGCGGGTTCCTCACTGGACCTGTTCATGACAAACTTCACTGCCAGTTTCTAATGCTTCTTCTAGCAGCTAAGTTTTGTCCCTCAGTATGGTTTCAGGCTTCCCACCTGGCTGAGTTGTTGCAGTGTGTTCATAGGTCTCAACCTACGATATTGCCCTGCAAGGAGCAAAATTCCCACTTGCTGACACTAGAGAGGAAACTTGCAGTCTGTGACAGGCCACAAATCCTCCTCTCCTATCAGGGTAAAAAAAAGCAGGTACTTGGTACCACACGCCCTGCTTTTCCAACGTATGCCACCTTTTTCAGGCTTCTCACAGACAGAGCACTTGAAGAAGGAAGACAATCCGGGGCTGAGTTATCCTGCAGCACCACCAGCATCTCTCAGCAGGATCCTGGCCTGACATTCATGAAATGCTCCAGGGCTCTCCCTACCTACACATGCACACACACAGAAAACCATCCATCTACTCTCATTCCTCATTTTCCTTTCCGTGGCATTCCCATTTTTGCTGTCACAAACTAGGTATCCCAAGGAGAGCGTTGCAAGGAAGGTCCTTGGCAAAGCTGGTTTCTTACACGACTGTTTGGTAAGGACTATGACAAACCACTAAACAGGCATGTAAAAACCATAAAGCACATGATTCTGAAAATCATGCATTACCATTTTTCTATGCAATTTTTTCATGCTGCTTTGCAGTGTACATTTTCATATTGTGTTTTAACAGTGAGATTGATTTAATTGGCAATTGTTTATCTGCTATTGCTAGTCTCCTACTTTATTACTATTTTTACAGGCATCAAAAAATTCTGATGAAAATGTTTTCAAGTTGAAAGAACATCCACAACAGAAGAAAGTTCCAAAGTCACCTAAGAAATTTCCAAGGTTTACTTTCTTCCTCAGGAATACAACAAAATAATTATGATTTTCATTGCAATTTCATTTAACTGAAGTCTGTTTTCTACCTTGTGAAATGGGAAATAAATACACCATTATTCTCTGTGTTAACATACTACTTCCAATTAGCTGTACCTTTATATTAAGTTTAGCTACGAGACACTTACTTGCATGCTTCTAAATATACAGTTGGGTTATTTCATTTTATAATCCATGCTGCCTGGAAACTACAGAGCCAGAATTATTTTCTTTTTTTTTTGTAAAGAAGAGTTTCATTTTAAGAATATATGACCAAGAAGAATGAAGCTGAGAAGAAGAAATTTCAGGAAATAGGTATAAAATGAACTCAGCGATCCTCTCTCAACTTTCCATTGGTTCTATTGAGACCATCTTCTCAAAGCCGCTTTGCAGGCTAAGTTGGCCATATGTCCACACTGCCTAGGCTGCAGCAAGGCACCAGCCTTTGTTCAACAAGCAGTAACGCTTTGAAAATAGTGGGCTTTTGATGCACTTTCCAGTTGGCACTCATATGTAGTTTGGATGCATCTTCTGGACACAAGCCACCTGAAGCATCACTAGTCAATGTACACCTGGAGAAGAGGCATAGCCCAAAACACTGTAGTTACATGGCCAGGTCAGCACGATGCTATAGCCAGTGTGGCCCAGAAAACTAGATGCAACGATGCCTCACCGTAACCAGTCATGATGTCATCTCAACACGGGCACCAAGCAAGGAGGTTGCTGATCAGGTAACTGCCACTGGGCTTCACAAGACTAAACTAACACCTGGGTCTTGACTGCTTACAAGTTTGGGCCATACAAAAGCCCTAAAACATGCAGAAATCGTAGACTTGATCAGCAACACTAGCATAAATGGAATGCTTATGGCAGTCATCCCAGGAAAATGCTAAGTGCCACACAAATGGACACTATCCTCCAGTAGATGCCACACAACAGGGAACCCGTGGACATGCCCAGCCCAGCCAAGGATGGCCTTCTGTCAGAAAGCGACTGTTAGGTTCATCGCTAAGTCGAGGACAAGCCAGATGGCTGTAGTTTCACACACCTGCACGCTCCAGTGCTGACATTGAACAGGCTGGTGCCAAGCGAGGAAAGCCACAAGGTAATGCAAGTTTAGTGCAGGCAGAGGATGATGACCACCACCCTCTCCTCCTGGACTGGGCAGCTCATCCCAGACCTGGCACTACTCCAGACTTTCCGCCAGCTCATTTAGCCCACAGCCCAGTCCTGCAAATCCAGTCCTACCAAGGGCTGCTGGTGTCACTCTGCCAGAAACAGCCTGAGGTGACAGGCCTTGGTTCAGTAAGAATCGCAAAAAAAAACCAAACCCAAAAACAAAATCACACAAAATCCCACACACAACATAAAACTGGCACAGGAGCTAGACCCCCCCTGCACGTGAACTAGCTGGTTATCCACGACCACGAGGAGGTCACTGCAGGTCACCTCAGCTCTCTTACCTGCAGCTCTGGCTGTCCCACACAAAACAGCTGAACCCCTCCTGCCTTTCCTGTCTTGTTAGTAACATCCCACTGAAAAATAATCCCTCCGTGGTCACCGGAGAACAGCCAAGGAGGACACGGGGCAGAGCCACTTACAAAGGTAACAAACAGTCAGGTGGCCCTGGGGTCCGCATCGTTACAGAGAAGTCAAGTATGGCACAAATGCTCGCCAAGACTAGGCAGACCGTAGTCAGGTGCTGTGGAATAGCAAGGATCCCTCGCAGCACTCAGCCTTTCTCTACTGGGGATGTCAAACAGCATGAACATGGTGCAGTTGTCTAGCCACAGCTACAGCCATGGGGACTGACTCTAAAAATTGCACATACTTGGCCCTCAAAAGCCAGCATTTTGTCTCAGAGTTCAACAAAGCCAGTGTTTATCTCAATGGGGTCACATAGCAAACCTGTTTCTTTCACCTCCTCTCCAGAAAATATCTCCTGTTCAAAAAAAAAAAAAAAAAGACACAGATGGTCGCTGTTCATGCTACCCATCTGAAATTTTGAGTCAAGTTAGCTTTTGGTGCTTTGTTTCTATCACAGAGTCCTTGAAATTCCCACAGAAGTATGAAGGCACTCAGAAGAGAACAGAGAACTGGTTGATTGATTACCTTGCTCTCCATCTGAATTGCACTCCATTAGCTAATGCCATTCAGCTTGTGACATCTTAGTTGCCTTAGGCATATACTGGTACAGCCCTGCTAAAGGCAGGTACTCTGATAAAACTGCACGGATAAAACTGGCAGAGAATCTGGTCTCCCATCTGAGGCCACGCCTGGGCCAACAAAACCAAACAAAAATAGAGACTTTTAGAAGCCAGCTACTGAAAGGATTTAACAGGTAGTTCCCAAGAAAGTGTCTGTGGACAGAGGAGTGTCATTAAGATGACTTCACCTTTGACAAGACAAAGGAAAAGTAGAATCACATTTTGCATATCAATAGACACACAAATTCAGCAATTGAAAGATTAATGAGAGAACAGGCTTATTTGCTTTCCTATCACTTTGTCTTATCTCAGGGCTGGAGGAAATACACTAGAAAATTTCCCATGTAGTATTTTAGGCCAAGTTCTCTGTTGACATCGACATTAGTAGAGACTACTGGTTAAAAATAGATGCCACCTTAGTCTAGTATCTCTGCAAAGATCAAAACTTAAGCAGTATTTTTTAAGACCTAGAGAAAGCTCAGCAGGACCCCCAGAAATGCTTCTGCAGAAACAACAAGCAGCAACCTCTGCGACCAGGCTTTGATTCAAAACAGATCAAAGCATTTGGCTGACCCTGGAAATGAACTAATGCTTTCTAAGGCTACAGATAATCTCACTAAGACCATTACCCAACCCACAATGAACTGATAAAAAAAAGTTTTCACTGCTTCTCTATGGAAGTTGTCTCTGTCATTTGCACTTCCCCTCCCTCCTTAGAGGAAACTTCTTCAGACAAATTTAAATTACACTTGCGGACCTGTATTAGTATCTCGTCACATGAGTTTCTTCTTTCCTATCACCTGAGCTGTGAACTCAGTGCCACTTTTTTTTGAGGACTGGGAGATGAAGCTTGCCTTTTAATAAACTTCTCTATGCAACACTCAACTCACAAAACACTCCGTTTACAGAGGAAAAAAAGTTAAAATGTTATCCTGGTTGGTCTCAAACACAGATGGGGAAACGCTCCAGAGAAAAATCCCAGCTGTCAATCTGCACTGCAGACCTCTACTTCATACTGATGTTAGAGGGAGTTCCACCCAGCAGATGTGTACAGACAACGCAACAAAAATCTGCAACGCAGACAACAGATCCGCAATGCGGATCAGATGCTAGGATTTTACTCACAGGGTGATAATTCAGCTTCGCTGTGCCCACTACAGAATCACAGAAATGCTGAGGCTGGAGGGGGCCTCTGGAGATCATCTAGTCCAACCCCTTGCTCAAAGCAGCGTCAGCTACAGCAGGTTGCTCAGGACTCTGTCCCATCATGTGCTGAATATCTCCAAGGATGGAGATTCCACAACTTCTCTGGACAACCTCTGCCAGTGTCTGACTACCCCTCACAGTAAAAAAAAAAAAAACCAAAACAAACAAAAAATCCAACCCAAAAACCATTTAAGAAAAAAAAAAAAAAAAAAGAGCTGCTTCTTATGTTTGAATGGTATTTCCTGAATTTCCATTTTTGCCCTCTGCCTCTTGTCCTGTCACTGGGCACTACCGAGAAGAGCCTGGCCCCATCTTGTGTGCTCCCTTCCGTCAGGTATTTACATTGATAAGCTTCCCCCAAGCCTTCTTGCCTCCAGGCTGAACAGTCCCAGCTCTCCTGGCCTCCCCTTCTATGTCACATGCTCCAGTCTCTTCATCTTCTTCATGGTGCTTTGCTGGACTCTTTCCAGCATGCCCCTGTCTCTCTTGCACTGCGGAATCCAGAACTGGACCCAGCACTCCACATGTGGCCTCACCAGTGCTGAGCAGAGCGCAAGATGGACCTGCTGGTGATGCTCTTCCTAATGCCACCCAGGATGCTGTTGGCCGCCACCTTTGCTGCAAGGTCACATTGCCAGCTCATGGTCTAAGTTGTTGTCCACCAGGACACCAAGCTTCTTCTCAGCAAAGCTGCTTTCCAGTCAGTCAGCCCCCAGCACATACTGGGGCGTGGGGTTTTTCCCTGCCGCGGAGCAGGACTTTGTGCCTCCCCTTGCTGAACTGCATGAGGTTCCTGTCAGCCCAGTTCTCCAGCCTGTGGAGGTCCCTCTGGATGGCAACACACCCACCAGGTCTACCAACCACACCCCCTCTTTTGGGGGGGGGGGGGGGGGGGGGGGGGCGGGGCGTTCATCTACAAACTTGCTGAGGGTGCGCTGTGCCCCATCATCCAGGTCATTAATGTTAAACAGCACAAACCACAGTTGTATAGGCCATAACACAGCCATGCTGGGGCACGGGCGACCGGAGCAGAAACTGATCTGCGTAAAATAGATTGAATCAATTTCTGCTATTATAAAATTTTCACTCATTATTGTACCGCTGCTTCAAAAAGAATGACATATAGAAGATGACAAATCTGAGTTTAACCTCAATTCAGAAAAAAATGGAATGAGTTTGGAAAAAAGAGAGCAATACAGCTGATATTCTGCTGCAGCACAAAACTAAGGAGCCTGTATTCTGTTGATACCAACCAGCAGTTTTTGTAAGAAATTAAGACAGTTTTGCTAGCAGAAGAGCCGATATATCAGGATAACACAATTATTTATATTATATAACAAATTATAAAGCAGAAAAGCCCTAAGCACTTTTTTTTTTTCTGAGAACTAATGCAATGAGCAAACACGCAAAGCCCAATTAAAGGCCATACTGATTCCAAGTCTGCAAGCTTCACGGAGTTTTTGCGAAAGCCAGTGGGCATTCCACAGATGGGAATTTGCGGTATCTAGCCCAGACCACTTTGATTAACACATCATTCAACAGCATCGCTCATGATTCAGCAAAAACACTCCGCCAAGTTTAGCAGATTTCTAACATTAATCAACAAAGAGGCACGTTTCAGTGCACGAGCACTGTTTTGAAATACCAAGCCACACACTCACCTGCAGTAAATCAGTATAACTCCACAGAAGTCAACTGAGTTTTATGCCAATTTACACCAATTTTGGCCCACCCCATTTACACTACTACACTCTCTCTTTCTTTTACTCAAGTACTGCAGACGTTGCAGGTAATCCCATTATAAACAACTTTAAAACTATTTAGGAAGCGAAGAAACTCTCACAAGGAGGTACAGTGCCAGAACAGGAATCCAACTTTCTCAACATCTTCAGAATGAATCTGAGTATTACTTTATTATGAGTAATACTGTTTGGAATTAGGGCAGACTTAATTGTAACTGCTACAAGCAGCCGGTAGGATAACAAGCATCTTTTTGATTCAGGAGCAGATACTACTGGTGACAATTACATGACAAAAATCAGTCTTGAGGTTCCAAGTACTGGAAAGAGAAATGTTACCTTCTTCTTAGAAACTCCAACACTCACACTGATCTAAATGCTGCTTGCGCACATCATTTAAGAGGAAGCAAAAGAAGCTTCTGAGAGTTTTCCTTTTTACACGAAATGCTCTTCAGGAGCTCTCATTTAAAAGAAACACAACTTCAGGTCTAGCCCTTTCTCAGCTGAGCTGAGAGAAAAGTTGCTCTGACAAGGAACTACAAGAGCTCACATGAAAGAAGAGACAGATCAAAGCTACATACATAACAGAAGGAAGCCCTGGGCACAAATGGGGACCCAAAGCCCACATTCCTGGGTCAATTGCCACACCTCAGAATAAAGGCCTTTCCACCAAAAGAAGATACAAGATTGCTCTTTGCCAGAGAGTACTGGTGCTGCACTGACAGCAAATTTAAACTACAGGCCTGGTTTCAAAACAACCGGAGTCAATTTCTAAACTTTAGATCCATTTATAAAGTTCACGTGGAAACCAGCTGACACATGATAGCTTTAGCAGTCTTGCTGTCAACACTTCAGTACATTCAGATCCAAAAATTATTACAACTACAAATAAATGTCCCAATCTGCAAACTACAGACACAGCGGCTCTGACATCAGCAAGTGCCGAGCACTCAGATGGATAGTGTGATCATTTCCAAATGAGACCTTTCTATTACATAAAACAGTTTCTAGAAATTGCCAGTTGGCAGCCTAACAGGCAAAAACCAGACAAAGAACAGCCATTAGCAAGTTAGGTGGGTAAGGGGTGTCGACAGTTCACGGCAGCTTACCTAGACCTTGCTATCTATCTGCAAAGGCACTGCTAGGCTGGGCTTTAGAATTTCTGGCAAAAGAATCTCCAGCAAAATACAGCAGTTACCAAAAATCATTCTGCATGGGGAGGCAAACCAGCCAAAACCTTCATCAGAAAGCACAGGGTCAAAAGAGAGATACACAGAGCAGGGAGTGCAAACAGGGGACTCCAAGCAACCCATAGCTGGTAGTCATAGCCTTCCTGGGGGAATCAACAATTCAGTCCATTGGATGCATGACACCTGCAACAGGCATGGGCATTTCCAGTGTGTCCCAGGTAAATGTTTAGCATAGATTCTCTCTTGGGTTTCATCAAAAAAACAAATCTCAAATTGATATTTCAATGCATAAATGGCTAGTGTTTTCCCAAGACGGAACACAGTTTTCTCTCCAGATCTGATTGTCATACTCAATTAATTGGAGCTAAGTATCCCTTTTTCCTCCTCCTTCAAAGCTCTTCACACGAAGAAGAAACGCAGGACGTTAGCAAAGATCAAGCTCTTATCCATCAGCCTTAAGATTATTTTGGGTAATTGCATGATTGCTATTGTTGCTATTCCCTTCAAAATATTCCTGAACTCTTACTTGCAGGTTTTGTGGTCTCAAAACCAAACCAAATCTGTCCTTGATTGAATTGGATCTGGAGAATGTTTTACCACATCCTTTAGGAAAGCATCACAGTACAACGTACCACGTAACTTCATTGCCATCAGCCAGCCATTTCAAAGCAGATGAAACTGTATAGGAATTTCCTTTGGAGTGCCTTCTTAAGGCTTCTTGCTTATGCAAATTAAAGAACTCAAAGCTTCAGCAATTCATCAAAGACACTTAGCTCAGCTCATCACACTCTCTCTGACTGCCAAGACTAAGAAAGCCACTATCCCATTTTCTCATTGGGAATCAAATATACACCACGACAGCCTTAATTCAATAACAGGATGAGCAACTTATGGACCACAGGACACGCACAGAGTGCCAGGACAATAAATCTCTTCCAGAGCCCGCATTCCCCTCCTCCCAAGTGCCCTTCAAGGACAAGCTGCAGGCTGGAGGAATAGGCCAGGTGGCCACCAGCCCCTTTCCAGGGCTATTTTGCCTGAAAACCCAGCTGCTCCTCCCCATTAGGTGACACGCCAGGACAGTCAGTTCACATCAGGAAACCCTCGACCTCTGCATGTGCACAGAAGGACCACGCTGGGTGTCACCACATGCCAAGAGGCCAGGGGGGCATGGCATAGAATTCACTTAATCTACCCAAATAAGATACGTGGGCCACTCCACCAGGGTGATTAGACACAATTTATAGCATAACAGTAGTGACAAGAGTACCTTTCATTAGCAGCACTTAAGAGTACTCAAAGCTGCAGCACAAGCTGTGACTGGTTTCTTAGGCACTTGTACTTTACATCTTTCCTACCTTCCCCACAGCAACACATTCTCTGATCTGCTGCGTCTCCTGCTGCTCTGCTCTCCTTGGGCTTTTCCTCCAAATAGCGCCCTGCCTGCTTGCGTGGTCACATATGGCGCCTCATTCACAGCTACAGATGTGCTGATTACATACAGAGGATGTTAGCACTGGTCAGCCAGACAGCAACTCTGGGAAGTCAGCTTCTCTCTCTCCTATCCATTCCTTCACTGGGACCCTTTCTTATCCCACCAGCAGTTTTCACAAAGCAGAGAGGAACTAAATACCTGTCCTGGTTTCAGCTGGGATAGAGTTAACTGTCTTCCTAGTAGCTGGTACAGTGCTGTGTTTTGAGTTCAGTATGCAAACAACCTCGATAACACTGATGTTTTCAGTTGTTGCTAAGTAGTGTTTAGACTAAAGTCAAGGATTTTTCAGCTTCTCATGCCCAGCCAGTGAGAAAGCTGGAGGGGCACAAGAACTTGGCACAGGACACAGCCAGGGCACCTGACCCAAACTGGCCAACAGGGTATTCCATACCATGCAACGTCCCATCTAGTATAGGAACTGGGAAGTGGGGGCAGGGAATCGCCGCTCGGGGACTGGCTGGGTGTCGATTGGCAAGTGGTGAGCAATTGCCCTGCGCATCATTTGTACATTCCAATCCTTTTATTATTGCTGTTGTCATTTTGTTAGTGGTATCGTTATCATTATTAGTCTCTTCCTTTCTCTTCTATTAAACCATTCTTACCTCAACCCACGAGTTTCACTTCTTTTCCCAATTTTCTCCCCCATCCCACTGGGGGAGGGGGGGGGGAAGTGAGTGAGTGGCTGCGTGGTGCTTAGTTGCTGGCTGGGGTTAAACCACAACAATACCTTTGAGATGTCTACCATTCTGTTAAGCTACTGATCAAGTTCAGCTATGTTTAAGAACTTCACCGGAAGGCTGACGGAGAGATATACAGCAATTTCCTTTGGAAAAGGATAGCCAGTTTTCCTTAGGAAACCAGGCTAAAAATTATGTCAACGGGAATTGCAAGGCATCCCAGTTTGATATTAGTATGTAGAGGCTTTTAATCGCTCATGGTGGAGACAACTAAATAGTGCATTATTAAACACTTCCTTATCAGAATAAAGGCTATCCTTAAATTAGTGTCTTCTCCTATATACAACTCCCTGCCCATATACAGTTTCTTCTGAAAACCTGCAAGGAAGACTGGGCTAGCAGCTTCCGTAAGCCAAGCAACTAAGCACAGACCCGGGAACAGCCTTGTATACCCACAGGAGTGCCGCACGGACATTTGAGACTCCCGTGGTTGGAGAGGTATACCACCATCTGGATCTAAAAATACGTTTGCCCTCTGTGTGTGGTGGGGGTACTGTAGTCCATGTCAAGGAATGGGGGTGATCTACACGCTTTCAAAGACAGAACTGGAAGCCTTGCACAGCTGCAAAACAAATGCTCAGAGTTTATTATCGTACCAGATTCACGCGACGTACGTCAGGCAGAGAAGGGTGCTCAAGGACAGGCATTGGGCAGTCCTCAAAGCAGGACTTCTTTACTACCAGGACGTTGTTTAGCCATGGAGCTTCAGCTCAAACTCTCATTCCCATTTTGGAAGTGGATTTCTTCCCTGCCTTTCAGAGGCACAGCTCTGTTAGGACACCCACAGTCCATCTGAATTTCTCAACTTGGGTCTTTTCGTGTGTCTGATATTTACAGGGACAGAATCTCTGGCTTTGCTTGTCATCAATAATACATCTATCCTATGAAGAACAAGAAGACTGCGACACCAAAAAAAAACCCAAACCAAAAGACAGAGAAGTCCATTTCTCTTTCAACTGCCTGAAAAAACACCTTCCTCCTGCACCCCTGTGGATATACGCAAAGAGAGAGAGAATGCAGCCTTTGAACAGTAACTGGGATAAATCTGTCTCCTCTGATCATTCCCCCTCTGACTCATAAGTCTCAATCTACCAAGAAAATAGTGCACAGCTCTCACAAAGCATGACATGCACCTAGAAGGGAGGCACAATTAAAAGAAGAGGCAAGAGAGACAAATGATATGGGAGCCATTTCCTTAATGAACAGAACACTCTTCCCTTCTTATTCGTCATAATGACTACCAATAAATAACAGGAAGAAGCAACAGGTTTGAATACAACACCGATGAATTTAAGTTTAATGCAAGTAAAGTGCCTTATAACAAGTCTGGATTGAAAAAGATGTTGAGAAGGGTGGTTTTCAGAGAGACTGCTTACATTTTCATGTTTAGCGAGACCTGAATCTGCAGTAGATGGGTACAAAACACAATGAGAAAATGTCTCTTTTTTTTTTTTTAAAAAAGTCAGGGCAAGTGAGATTCATCTCTCATTTTTGTGTGCTCTTTAAAAAAAGAAGAAGAAAATCCAAATGAAAAAGGCAATAAACAAATACTGAGACCTGGGAGGGAAGGCGGGCTTTATTCTACGCCACGACTAGCCCTCAACTCCTGTTCTTCTGCGGTCATGGTCACAGCTCTCCCGCATAGCATCACCTCCCTCTCTGATTTTCACACCTCACATACTAGCTTAGGTAGCTACAGCCAAGCTTCGGTGCTGCCCAGAGAGTGTCAAAACGTGAGAGGTGCTAAAGGAGTCCTGGAGGTCCCTCTCCACCAGGTCACTAGAGATGGGCTCTTGCTAGGACTCAGGCAAAGTAGGGGGAAGGCTGGCTCATACCCCTTATTCCCACTGATGCCACCTTGACCCACATGATTGAGCCTCGTGGGCTGACTCCCAGCACGCGGTGCTGTGAATTAAGTTTTCGCATTTGGAGCGCTGCAGTATCATCTCTATCCTGTCGATCAAATGGCCAGTAGCTGGCACGAGCAACAGTTTACATCACTCACAACCGAACCCGAAATACAGGAAGATTAGCTGCCAGGGCGATTTAAGACTCCCAAAGCAGAACAGAAGCAGATAAGGGAAGCAAAGCAAACCGTCCTTGGAAAGATAAAGAAACTTTGCAGCTGACACAGGAAAAGCAGCTAGTAAGGTAAGCAGGGGTGTTACCAGTCTCAAGCTAAAAGTATCTTGAAAGGTGACAGCAATTAAGAACCCATGCAAGCCTTGAGCTTAAAAACACTCTGACCTTGAAGGAACTCAATCTGCCTTTCTGGTTCCCAGGACAGATGGCCTCAGTAACAGATGATATAGATCACTTCCTAGTTCAGTATAGCTACATAGGTGTCCTGTAAGGCTTTTCTGGTACAGGACAGAGGGTCTTTGCCTCACCTGCTGACTGTTCAGCTGCCTGCTACCCTGACTGATCACTTTGGAATCACTGCTGCCCCAAGCCCCCACGTGCTAGATGGAGCCAGCTGGACTACTCCATGATTCCAGAACAACTTCAGCTGTCACACAGGCCCTGGACCAGGATGGCAGGTTGCACTGAACATTTTGTCTCAGACGAGCATCTCCACTCCTCCCTGGATGTCACCGTCACCTTGTACCATGGGATCTCTCCTGCCACAAGATCCAGCACAGCCATTACATCCCATAAGCACCACCACAGTCATACACCCCAATCCAGTGTCCCAGGTCTTCGGACTCAAAAGAACAGCCCGTCTCTCCCATACATCAAAACCAAACAAGTCTAGCAGACATGATGACATCTTGGACACATCGAGTTTTCAGCTGGAACAGTGCCACCCTGGTGACTTGGTTCACTCCAGGCAGCAGTCTGGGGACAAACGCAGCAGTTTCTCTCCTATCCTCCAATATAAAGCACTTCCACAAACTTCTAGGTGGTATTAGGAGAACAGCACCCAAACGGTCTCTCGTTTCTCTGCTCCCCCTGCTGGGTGCCAGCCCAGCATTATCAAAATGCCTGCTTGGGTAGCGCTGCCAGGCAGCAGCACACAGAAGCTAAAGCAGGCTGTAAAGTTACTACACAGTCTCCCAAAGAGCTCAGTAATTACCACTGTTAATTCTTACCAAGACCAATAGCACCACTACTCTTTACAGGGACCAAGCAGATCAAAAAGCAGATCCAGGAAGAGAGTTTCTGAGTTACAGGCTTCAGTGTCAGCAACCGCTGACATCTCCAGCCAACAGCCAGATCACGCAGCCCTGCCAAGGCCGTACGCCCACCACCTAATATTCCACACTGGCATCAGTCCACAGCCACCGCCAACGACTGTACGTACATGGATGCTGATCCACGCACAGCTATTCAAAAAGAAAGGGATCACAGCCCCTGTAATTGTGAACTTGCACCTTGGTGCAAAGGAAGACAGTGGATATATCGGGTTTGTTGCATAAAGTGGGGGCCAAGAAGCTAATCACTTCTATGTGTCTCATGATACTTTTTTCCCTTGTCAGAAGGGGATAATCCACCATTCTCCATATTCCACTGTATTTTCAAATGTAATTCAAGCTGGGGCCTCCCCTGCCTTTACTAGGCAAATAGACTAAATGCCAGTGAGAATGGATTTTAAATCTACATTTTAAGCACTGGAGTAGTAGAACTAGTCAAGACACAGAATTACTCACAACTGCTCCCTCACTGCAATACTCCAAACAAGATGATACTACAAACTCTTTCAATTCTCTCTTTAGAAAGGTAATCAGCCTTGTTTAGACCAATCTGGGGCTGGTTCTTGTTATCTTCAAACAAGAGATAGTAAAATAATTGTATAAGACAATCAAGACCCATCAGAACACTTTTTCATTAGGGAGGGATCATGCACTAGACTTATGCGGGGCATAGAGAGGGGGTTGGTTTCATTTGGGTTTTGCTTTACATCTTAAAGATGGATTATTACCACAGGAAAAGTACAACCAAAATGATTGAAATAGTCACATTCCTCCTTCCATGTTTCAATGCGTTTCAAGCTCATATCTGGAAGTGGAACAAAATCAAACATAGATCTCTTCCTAATTTTCCAAGCTACAGAACAGTAAGTACCACACAGTAGAAAACAAGATCTAATACAAGAGGTGGCAGCTGGGATTTCATGCTGCTCATATGTATTCACATAAAAAGATATTGTGAAATGTGTTCATCTGATTCGTGTCAATATAAACAATGCTAGGGCCGCATAATAAGATGTGCCCCTCACGATATATGTAATCTTTAACCATTTTGTCGGTCCTCCTATAACCGAAGGCTGGAGGAGACAGATGATAGGTATCCAGCCCAAAACCGGCTTTGCTGTTAACTGCTCAGGGTTAAACAAGAGATCCTAGGGCAGAACTGAGGCATTTAAATGTATACTTAGCCTCAGAGATTGCAGTACTTAGGGTCTTGATGGGCAATTTGTTGTATGCATTTGTTGAGGGGGAGGTGTCTGCTCTGAACTTGTTTGGGTTCTGGTGATCCCAGCTGGTGCTGTGCAAGGTGTCGGCTGTTACCCAGGATGTCTGCTGTCTGGCCCGAGCAGTGGGGAGCCTGGTCAGAGAGAAGTTTCTAGGAGAACTACTGCACCCACACAACCAGGAGGTGGAGAGTCTCTTCGAAGGACACCCCTAGTATGAATATCTAACTAATGTTAGATTATAAAAGAAGCTGTTTTGTTTTTCACGGCACGCATCTTGGTAGAGCAGAAGCTCCCGGCGTGCCCAGCGCTGTTTGCTTGCCTTCATTCATTTAATAAATTGTAAACTTTGATTGGAATCCTGTTTGAGAGCAAATTCATTTATCACAATATGCAATCACAAGCAAGCGTCACTCATTTGACACTGGAGAGGCATTCTCTTTCTAGCTGTGCATGGAAGGGATAGTTTCACCATACACTGCTCCAACAGCAGTGAATCAGAACTAGTAAGGGAGTCGCTACATTTTACAGTTCGTAGCAGTCACGTTCGAAAGAAAGGCCTGGTTTTCTCTCTGTAAAACCAGTTCATGCAAGCCCAACGTGGCCCCACGCACCCCCTGAGATTCAGCCACCAGATTCCCAATTAAGACATGCTGAACTGGACAACTTGGAAAGCACATTTCAGTCCCCAAAAGGCAACAGGGTAGCAAGATCTTCCACTAGCCTCTAGTAAACAAGAAACAAGGAAAGCCCATTGTCGTGGTTTAACCCCAGCCAGCAACTAAGCACCACGCAGCCGCTCACTCACTCCCCCCCCATCCAGTGGGATGGGGGAGAAAATCAGGAAAAGAAGTAGAACTCCTGGGTTGAGATAAGAACGATTTAATAGAACAGAAAAGAAGAAGCTAATAATGATAATGATAACACTAATAAAATGACAACAGTAGTAATAAAAAGATTGAAATGTACAAATGATGCGCAGGGCAATTGCTCACCACCTGCCGACCGACACCCAGCCAGTCCCTGAGCAGCGAATCCCTGCCCCCCACTCCCCAGTTCCTAAACCAGATGGGACGTCACATGGTATGGAATACACTGTTGGCCAGTTTGGGTCAGGTGCCCTGGCTGGGCATGAGAAGCTGAAAAATCCTTGACTTTAGTCTAAACACTACTGAGCAACAACTGAAAACATCAGTGTTATCAACATTCTTCACATACTGAACTCAAAACATAGCACTGTACCAGCTACTGGGAAGACAGTTAACTACATCCCAGCTGAAACCAGGACACCCATGCTTGCCAGGCAATCACTTACCCTCAGACACACCAGGCAAACTCTGTCAGGGAAGCACTTGAACAATCACCACCCACAGAAGACCTTGATGAATCAAACGTGCAGCCCATCATACAAAAGATGCTACTGCCTCCTAAGCCCCAGTTTGCACCATAATATCAACAAGATCCCAGACTCAATAAAAACACCACAGTGTTTTTATTTTCTCGTGTCTTTAGACAGTAATTGCAATGTACCCTCTTCTCTTCCACTCCCCTGCACAGCTCAAGCGCACACAGGGCTTCCTTTCTTTATGAAACTAGACAATTAAAATTTACTTTCTAACAACAATTTGTTTGGATTCCCATCTATAAAAGCCTCCGAAAATGCCACATTGTACAGTAATTGCTCTACTGGTGAAATACAAAGGTTCAATAATGTTTATAAAGCCATTTAAACTGCATGAGCAAAACTATTTTGCTTAAATACATTTTCCAACCCTTCATGCTATATACAAGCTCACTTCTTCCAAGACTCACCCCTACTCACATGATCAAATCATGCCACTTGAAACGCTCTGACATTATTTGGGCATATAAAAAGGTTGAAATTATCGTGACGACGGCAACCTAAGGACTGCAGATACCCAGAATTTGGTATGAGAAGTGAAAGCTGAAAAAGAGTTAGATCTCTTGAAGGTATACATTTTAAATACCAGAGACACAAAGTGTTTAAAAGCCATTCAATACCACCGCTCACCATAAAACCATAAAAGGTTCTGAAACACTTGTCCTGGATCATTTCAATGGAAATATTAAAGGATGAAAACGCCCCATGGAATTACAGGATTCATTTATATAGACTGACAAACTCACTTTGTGGTAACGTGTTTTTAAATGCCAAGCAGTATAAACAAGGTATCTGAAATTACCACCTAATACAATGACTTGAACTTCAGCGCCTTCAAAATCACAATTCTACGAAGACTGAAATAAGTTTGACAGACTGAGGTATCATCAAAATCACTGTAGTCAGGAGAAATTTATCCAAAGCAAAAACCATTTCATGCTTGCACACATGTATGTTTACTATAGAAGAAAAGTAGAGCATAGGTTTTCAACAACAACCAAAAAAAGGCTCGAAAAACACTTGGAAAAAATAAATTCTGCCACTCACTCCGCTTTTCCTCGGCACGCCGATTTTCACATTTTGGTCAAAGATCACTCGGCTTCTCCAGTCTACCTCACTTTGAGAAAATCATTTTCAGAAAACATGCCTCCAAGAAACATCGGACAACTGTACGTCCACATGATTAAATAAGAGGTATTGCTGGGTAAAACTCAGCAATAGATCTATCACGCTCTTTACAACAGCGGCGATCGCTTGCTTGCAAGCCCCTGGCCAGAATCCTTCTCCTTGGCAAAATAAATTAATGCTAGACACTTCTCAAGACATCACATCAACAGGAAAAGGGTTAGCTCTCCCTCGCATCAATAAAGCACACCATCTGACCTAAAGTGCAAGTCTTCATCACTAAACCACTTTCAGAAGAAACAGTGCCAACCTTCAAAGACATCCTCCTATAATGAGCTGTCTTTCCTGACCATTTTGACTAGTTACAGACTTTATATCTGTCTAGTTCTTCATCTTTTAGGAAGGCTAATGAGGTCAGAGAAGCAAAGGACAAGTCCAGCCAGTATTATTTATGGACCTCTTTTTTCACTGTTGTTCAGGACAGATACGCAGCATTGCGGAATCCTTTGGGACTGATTTCTCCCACCAAACCCACACTGCAGACTTAGTCTTAAAAACATATCCTCTCAAGGATAAACAAAGTAAGCTCATATCCGCCAGACCTGAAAGATGTTTTCACCAATGCCTCAGGACTGTCCACTGCTGGTAGTTCATCCCCTAAGCTTTCTTCAGGAGGTCTAGGGTCACTGATGATGGTCGGCTTTGGCCTTTCCTTGAGGTTGCCGGTCAGCCCACCGATAATGGTGTTCCACAAGCAGTTCTGTCATTTAGACCCTGCAAAACCAGACAGTCAGCAAAATACATTCATAGGCCTACTGTCCAGCCTCTCAGCAGTCTGCAAAACAAAGATGCTCTCTGAACTTTTTACCTTTGCATCACCACCAGTTTGGGATTAAGCCTCAAAACCCAAAATAAAGCTCCAAGTGGAAATAAGCACTAACTTGCAGCTCATTCCGAGTCCAAGACCACAATGCTTCCCATCAAAAGATTTGGTTACAGAACAGGGAGTTGTCACATCTCAGTAAAAACCATCCTCTCCACATTAACTTATAGCTTAGCATGTATTGGCATGGCTGTATTTTAAGCCAAAGAACTAACCAGAAAACAAAGTACCAAATCAATACAATATTAATCGTTGAGTTTCTTAGTGCTTAAATTACAGATTTGAGATATCACTGAAGGACTCGCATCAAAAAACCATATTTCTTTTCTGCTGAAATTTCAACTTTTCCCAGCAGACATTCAAATGCCAAAATATTTCTATGGATGACCTTTTTACATTTATTTACAAGAGTCACCAGGCGCCTCTTGCATGTCATTCAGAGAACCCATCCTCATCTGTAAGTCCAGCTCCACTGACAAAGTCCAATTAGCACCCTTCAGTCAGATCTCCTCCCCACCCCTGAAGAACAGAATACCTGACTTACGGCTCATCAAATTTAAGGACAGGGAGGGATCACTCCCCGCTTACCGTCACGGTCACAACACAGGCTCAACCTGGGGAAGAAACCAAACCAAGGTCACCTGCTACCCATCAAATCACAACAAGGCTATGAGGAAGCAAAACGCAGCCTGAGAACAGCTTCCCCCCGGGGAGCCCTCCCGCCTCAACTCCACTCCCCGTTCTCTCCACCTCCTCCCCCCGGCGGCGCAGGGGAACAGGGGACGGGGACGGGGGCTGGGGTCGGCTCCTCACCCCTTGTCTCTGCCGCTCCTTCCTCCTCAGGGGGAGGAGGACTCCGCGCTCGGCCCCTGCTCCGCCGTGGGGTCCGTCCCTCCCGCGGGAGACAGCCCTTCCCCAACTTCTCCAGCGTGGGTCCTTCCCGCGGGCTGCAGTTCCTCACAGACTCCTCCAGCGCGGGTCCCTTCCACAGGCAGGGTGCAGTCCTTCCGTCACAGACTGCTCCAGCGCGGGAGCCGCCGCCATTTTGGGGGACATCCGCTCCCCCGCTCCCCTCCACGGGCTGGGGGGGACAGCCTGCCGCCTCCCCGCGGGCTGCGGGGGCATCCCCTCCTCCTTCCCTGACCTCGGGATCCGCAGAGGGGTTCCTCTCACATCCCGCTCCCCCGACTCCCTCACGGGGCGTTCGTTCCCCTTCTGGAATCTCTTCTCCCAGAGGCGCTACCGCCGTCGCTGAGGGGCTCGGCCTGGGCCAGAGGCGGGTCCGGCTCCCAGCCGGGGCAGCTTCGAGCAGCTTCTCCCAGGAGCCGGCCCTGCGGCCCCTCCCCCGCCACACACAAAAAAAAAAACCAACCCAAAAAAAACCCGAAAGAGGGAGGGAGCAGATCCCGAGAAGAGCAGCGAAGGGCTGCAGTGGTGCTTACCTCAGTCAAGAGGCTTCTCTCAGCAGAGGCCCAGCAAGCCTTCATCTTACTGGATTCCAAGGGAGTAACAAAAGAGGATGGACTGGAGAGAGAAGCCATGGGCTTAAGGAGGGATTTACTTAAGAAGAGGTCTTGTGAAATAAGAGATCCTTTGTCTGTACAAGGCATGCCTTGCTAACGACTGGGCCCCTGAAGGAGAACGAAAAGACTGAGAAGAAGGGAACATCCTACCCCAGGAGGCGCCGAGAAGTTGACAAACTGCTAATAGGCACGAAGTCAGCAAAAATCTTGGATAACCGGAGGAAAGGTAAAGGCAGCAGGGGCAGATCAGACCACCGACTCAATTCACGACCAAAAGACTTACCCCCTCCCCTCCCCCCCCGCCTTGGGCATGTGCTGTAGAAGAAAAGAACACTGGACCTTTAATTCGAAGCGGGGGAACTTCAACCCGATAGAAACTGTGCGAGATAAGCGACTCCCGGTAATAGTTTTGGGGAAGAACTTTGGAAATCGAGTGTGTATAACTGAACTTGATAGCCTATGTCCATACATTTCATGTGGTTTGTTCACACTTTTATGGTTTTAATATTTTGTACCTTCTATGAAAACTGGTTTGCTGCTAGATGACTAAGTGAGATTTGATAAATGATCATACATTAACATTATGGTTGAAACAAGAGACAAAGGGTAACTGGGGAGATAATTACAAGAGTGTAGTCAAGTGATTAACTAGTAAATCTTCATAAGTTTTGCAGTCCTTTGCTCTTATGAGGAGATGTTCCTGTACACTAGATGAGAACAATGCTGAAACTGACCACATGTGATTGAAACTGCATTAAGCTTCAAGATCAAAGAACAAGGACAAGAATAAAGACTTCAAGGACAGCCAGCAAGAACTTCAATGGGTCGGTGGTCGCAAAAGCAGCCCTTCGACTCAAATGGATCCTTCACTGCACATGATCGGATGTAGGCAGTACTAAGATAATCAGTTGCGATCATTTTTATGTGTATGTATACTAATTCGATTAATATGCAATTACTTATTCTATATTGATACCGAAAAGCCGGTCAAAGAAACTCTCTTAAGACTCGTTTTGGAGTTTTAGAAAGCAGGCATTCTTTATTGCAGCACTGGATCGCAACTGATTATCTTAGTACTGCCTACATCTGATCATGCGCAATGAAGCGTCCATTTGAGTCAAAGGGCTGCTTTTGCGACCACCGACCCATTGAAGTTCTTGCTGGCTGTCCTTGAAGTCTTCATTTATGGCAGCTAAACAGAAACTATGAGGATTCACTGAGAGAATACCCAGCAAGAACAGAGTGTGCCAAGGATATGCAAGATGCCTCTTAGGCAGGGATCTAGACAAAAAGACCAGTCAGCAAATCAGATTACTTAGCATAGGGTAGTACAGTGCTCTAGCTTAGGCTTTATTCTCAATTCCTCCCTCAGAATTCAGGGAGAGGTTTCCAAGACTACTCTATTTATCAACCCACAAGATTCACAAGTACTTTTAATAATACCTTTGTAGGCAAAACAGCATGGAGGGCACAGGAACTGTTTACTTCCACAGATTCAGGAGCAAAGACTGTTTCTATAAGCCCACATGAACTTAAGGCTTGCCCTTCAGACATGTGGTTTTACATCAGAAAAAGAGCCTTAGGCCTAGAAGCAGACAGTAGTGATCCAAACCAAACCAGTCTCTTAACCAGGAAACAACAAACTATTAGCAACCAGGTATAGTTCTACAACCCTTATACAGCTCCCTGTGAGAAAGCAAGCCTGCTCCACTTTTGTCTGGCATGTGTCCCTTCCAATAATAATAATAAACAACAACAACCCCCAAACCAAACCACCATGTAGAACAGCAGAAAAAAATACCAACATAGCAACACATACAGGAAAAGTTTATCAGCACAAGAGAATTATTCTTACCTTGCATGCTGCTGTAGCTAGAAACTAACTCCAGACATTAGCAACAGATCCTTACACAGGGACTGCTTAAGAAACCCCCAGACAGCTTTTTAAAACAACAACAAAGAACCCACAACCTAAACATAAAGGCCTCATATAAGGCTTAGAGAGCTATAGGAGGGGAGCAGCTGTGTGCATATCCATCTATGTATACCTGAAAGGCTGAGTGGGATTGGTCAGCAAGAGGGACAGATGGTAATTTAGGATTGGCTGACAGCAGAGACAGGTGAAAATGCTGAATGAATCAAGTCCTCGAACAAGACGATAATTGAAGTGGGCTGAGCCTTGCCCAGATAGGGATGTTTTACTATAGCAACATATCTACACGTTGCCAACAGCACAGTAGTTCTTGGGAAAGCCCAGACTGCATGTTGTTTCTGCTCCAGCAGGCATGCTGGATATTTCCAGATTGTGTTGTTTGGAGGGAGGCTATTCCAAAAAGTGTAATCGCTTAATTCAAAGACATTTCATCTCTACCTGCTGCTTCTGCCCATTTGAGGGTAATGGGTCTTTCTACAGCTGTCTGTTATAGATGACAAAAGGTTCCAGACACAGCTGTTTTTATTCTTCCATATCAGTTTATTTTCTAATTGCTAGAAGGGAAATTCAGGTTATGCTGCAGTCTTTGTACTTCAATCCTTCCTGGCTGTATGGATGTCATCTAGGGTTTGGTGATGAAATTTTCATAGTGTGATAGATACTTCTCTGAAATTGCATGGCTTCCTCAGTTTAGGATGTTTCACTAGAGTTTTATTCTGTAATAAAATTGGAGTTATGGGAAGACTTCTAAAAGCACCAGAAATACCTCTTTGTTTTTCTGTATAAATGCAAAATTCTTAAAAGTTGATGCTAAGACATTTTGAATATCCCAAAACAATATGGGACTTCTAAGTTTCCGTCATTGAAAATTTCCAAATAGATCAGAGGAGGAAGCAAGTTTGTTCCCATTCAGAAGCCTCTTACGTAGTGGGACTTCTAGCTCTCGTATGGCTTTAAATGTAGCCCATCATAATTTAAATTATTGTCACTTTTTTAGGTATGCCTTAGAATTTTGTGTGGAGTGTGTGGGGGGGTGTCTAGGTATCTTATGTGAAAGATAAAGAATACCTCAAAGTGGCGTATCAAAACATCCTTCTCTTCAGCGTCTCCATTTTGCCTCTGCCTCAAGTAGACAAATTTGATTACCTATTCCTGATCCTGAGCAGCAGAAGAGATCACGTTTACTGTAAAAGTACACTGTACCACAGTCCAAGCCCTTCACCCAGTCCTTTTTCTCTTCTGTGGAAAATTAAAGGTTTTGGTTTCAATAATCAAAGCACCTTCCAAGAGTATATTCCTCCTGCAGCAATTTGAAACTGCTGTGCTTGCTACGGCATGCGAATAAGGGCTGGTCTGCATTATTGTCCGTGTTTGGATATTACGTAGATGCACTGAGCTATCTTCAGCTAGATAGCACAGACTCTGAAAGATGTCATGGCAGTGATTTAGGCTGTAGATACAACACGATTACCCGGAGCTGAAGACAGGGTCGTACAGGGCACGCAAAAGGCTGAGCTGGCAATATACAATTAGCTTGAGTAGATTTTCCTGATCTGTAAGTTCACCTTTGGACTGCAATGTACACATACTTTTATGGCATAGACTTTTTAGAGGCTAAATTGTGACTGAGTTTCCTTACGTGCTGGATTGAAAAGTGTAGAAGATGAAGGAGAATGGACTAAACCTAATTCTGACTGTTTCTATCAAGCTTTAAAAAAACAGTTCATAGAGCAGCAGATTCATTACAAATATTTTGATCCCTCCCTATAAGAAAAACATGCATCTTTCTTCTTCACAGGGGAACTGAAAGGAGCAGTTCCTTGACTTCTGTGTGATGCTTTGAAATCTGTAATTTGGTGGACTTGTGAAATGTTAGATAATGGTGGTCTGAAATACAGAGGGTCCTGCAACCCAAAGCAACTAGTCTACCCAGACACGGGAGCATTACATACCTCATATAGCTTAAGTGAACAGTCAGTTCTCACTTTGGGATCAGTAGCTGAGAGGTGTTTCTTGGGCAGCTGCATTTTATCTTAAACTATATTCCCTGCTTTCTCCAGCTGTTGGCTGAATTTATTGTTTCAGACATCAAGGAAGACAACAATTTGGAGGGCCTTTCTTTCTCGACAGCACTAGATCCTCTTTCTAGCACTGCCTTTCTGCCCCAGCTGGCTTTGCTGAGATCCCCTTACTTTGACCTGCATTGGTTCTTAAAATTCAAGTTCCTGCTTTGGTCAAGGTGTAATGCTGAGCTGTAGCTAAACCTCTCTCATTTCACTTTTGACTGAGAAGAATAGCCAAGGCTGTGTGCTGTAACCAGCTAGGGGAAATCTTATTAATTTGATTGCAGTTATTTGCTCTGATGCAGTTGTTTCCACATAAGCAACTCCCTCCCCACCACCCACCCGGACATAAACGCTCTCCTCAGCCCTAATGAAACCAGTTCTTTTGGCACAGTGCCTGCGCTTGGGGCTTCACTTTGACATGTCATAGCCTCACACATTGCTGTGAAGGTGTTGGAAAGGCACCGCAGCCTCTCTCAGAGCGGTGCTCTTTAAACTTTCCCCTGATTAGGGGCCTTTTAGCACTCAGATGGCTTTTCCTAATGGATTTTTCCTTTTCATCGAGACTATTTTTTTTTGTAGGCGTTGCCAAAGTAAACAGTCGTGGATGGCTATTTGGAAAGCAGGGGAGAGAAGAAAGGGGCGGAGAATCAGAACGGGTCCAAATGCGTCCAGACAAGCACTATATATCAATTGATATGTGTTGAGGGCCGAGTGCTGCCGGAGTGAAAATTTCTGGGAAAAGGAGGCCGTGTGTTGAGAGACAGGTACAGCAGAGACAGCTGCAAGGTCTTCTTTTGGACCAAAGATGCCATGCCTGCATCCTTGAGCCTTTAGAGGGAGCACGGTGTCAGCTTGGCATTAATCAGCCCCCTTCTGATTTATTTTCAAAGTCTTGAAGTCAGAGGAGGTGTTTGAGTAATGCAAACCTTAGAGAGTTCAAGCATATCAGTCCTTCACTGCTCTGAAGTAGGTAATTTAAACTTCAGCCAGCTTGCTGTGTGGGAACCTATCAGGCACTATCTCAGAAGAAACTCCCTTCCTCTGTGCTGCTCTGATCAGTGGAAACCCCACATCTCTCTTTGGAGATGTTCAGAATTTGTTCCAGGCTGATAAGGAAAAATCTGCACAGCGGCTATGTTCCCAGCTGGATAAGTGTGCCTATTCACTTTCGTGTAGGCCCTGAATGCACAGCAGATGTGTATTATTGATGTAATACATTTATGGCCTGCATGTTTTTCTATCAGTCAAGCAGAGCATACGGCTCTGAAAGAAGTTGTCCGAGATTTTACAGTTCCTTCTCTGATTCCTTGACACGAAGTATGAGAGGAACAAAGCAGACTTTTTGTATATGAAGATCTTCTTTCCCTGTCCCATCTCTGCACTGATTTGGTCCTTAGTTCGGCCAGCTGCTGAATGCCTGCTCTTCTGCTTCCTGCTCAGATTAACTGCAAGAGTTCGGACTTCTTCAGCTGGTGCTTGCTCTTTGCTGGAAGCTTCAGCTTTGTTTCATCTTGCAAAGCAGTGAGGGTTCACCTGGCTCATTGATGATGCTCAAAGATGAGCAAGCTCCCTTTGCAACAGGGTTCTCCTCTACATCCCCTCCACCAGCCGGAGCATAATCCATGGACAGAGTGTCTGGGCTACTGACACTTGATCAGAAGTCTCAAATGCTTAGGACTACCGCAGGCCTCCTCTCCCCACAGCAGTCTCCCAAATGTCCAGGGACAGGCTCTCATGTGTCTTTGATCCACGCCAGGGATGGATTCCGGATGGACACTTCCCCAGTGCTGGCCTACAGGCGTGTTTCACACAGCATTGATGGGGTGTTAACGATGCTAAAATTTCAGCCAAGCTTCTTAGACATGCTGGGTTGGGAATGGGGAGAGTAGTTCTATAATAAAAACCTGATGTAAAACTGGCACTTTTACCTGTAGCGCAGCCAGGGGAGTTAGCAGTACACCTGAAAGAAGGAAGTGAAGGTGCAGTACCTGCCCATTACCAACCTACTGAAGCAACACTGGATTTCTGTATTTCACTAGACTTCAGCTTGGATCAGGGTCCAGGATGAAGCAATTTTGGGCAAGGAAGTGCTCACCATCTCAAACAGTCGAGCTTCCCATTCGGCACGCTGCCCTGCACAGCAGAGGACCCGCGCCAAACCAGGCCAGGCCCTGCGTGACCCCCCCCCGCCGACAGCCATGCCTTGTGCTCCCGATGGCTGCAGCGTGCCCCCCGCACCCCCTCCTGCGCGGGTCGGGCAGCGTGTGAGTGGCAGCTTGGTCCTGTTGGTTCTGGAGGGGATTTGTCATCAGGAGCTGCAAGGCAGTCCAGAGCAGAGGGGAGCCGAGGGGAAGGATGCAGACGGATCCCCACCAGAGGTGTGGCTGGCTGCATCCCTGCCACTGCCTCCTTCAGTGGGGCCTGAGGCGCTTTGGGACGCACACCTCTTCAGGTCAATCCTGCGTGCGAAGGGGTGTCAGAGTCTGCTTTCCCCTGCCCTGAATGCCTGCCCGTTTCCTGGTGTGTGATGCCACGGTACCAGCAGAATGGAGCTGAATCATTGGGCTATGCTTGTGGTGGTTGAGCGGTATCACCAGCGCTTCTGCTGTGGTCATTTTTTGGCTGGGGCACTGTCGTGGTTTAACCCCAGCCAGCAACTAAGCACCACGCAGCCGCTCACTCACTCCCCCCATCCAGTGGGATGGGGGAGAAAATCGGGAACAAGAAGTAAAACTCGTGGGTTGAGATAAGAACGGTTTAATAGAACAGAAAAGGAGAAACTAATAATGATAATGATAACACTAATAAGATGACAACAGTAGTAATAAAAGGATTGGAATGTACAAATGATGCGCAGGGCAATTGCTCACCACCCGCCGACCGACACCCAGCCAGTCCCCGAGCGGCGATTCCCTGCCCCCACTCCCCAGTTCCTATACTAGATGGGACGTCGCATGGTATGGAATACACCGTTGGCCAGTTTGGGTCAGGTGCCCTGGCTGTGTCCCGTGCCAGCTTCTTGTGCCCTGGCTGGGCATGAGAAGCTGAAAAATCCTTGACTATAGTCTAAACACTACTGAGCAACAACTGAAAACATCAGTGTTATCAACATTCTTCGCATACTGAACTCAAAACATAGCGCTGTACCAGCTACTGTTGCAAATATTTTGATAAAGAAATTAAAATCTAATTATATAAAAGAGTTTGGTTTGATTAAGAAGTAGAAAATTGTGAAGCATAGGTATGGGAGTGTTAAGTTTGAAATGTAGTCATAGGAACTTAGGAACTTTAGGAAATGTATTATGTGTAACTATAAGAATTCAAGTATTGTTTGAAATCAGTTAACCACAGAAACTTTGACAAAGATTTGTTGGTTTGTAGTGTTTTGTTTTAGGAAACTAAGGAAACCGTTATGGACACCAGCTTGCTGCTTGGAAACCCCCTTACCCTTCCCACCTCGATCTAATTATCGAGGATTCCAATCAGTAGAGTTAAGTGAGATTAACCAATGATTGTTTTAGTATAAGAATATTGATAAGGTGGTGTGACTGAGGGCCAATCACTAGAGACGGTAAATTCAAGAATTAACAATCAATGTACTTTTATGTAAATCTAATACATGATGGTGAAAATCGTACTGCGCAGAATCACGTAAGAGAGGTCAACTATCGGACAAAGTGAGGAAGACTGTGGAAGACCACCAGAGGGCTTCTGAAGACCACCAGAGACCTTCACTGCGCCTGCGTAAAGGACATTTACATATGCTAAGAACTTCCCAGAAATCTAATGAATATGCATAACATTTCTCGGAAATCTAATGAATATGTATGAGTAAGTTTAATATAAGGTGTATGATTTTGGTGTTCAGGTGTGCGTGGGTCATGAGAGGACTCACCCACGCACCCGGCTGTCAATAAAGAAGTGTCTGCTTATCTACACTAAATTGGTGTTGATAAGTTCTTTATTCCGAGTTTTTCGGCAACACTACTGGGAAGACAGTTAACTCTTATCGCAGCTGAAACCAGGACAGGCACTCCAGTGCAGGGGACTGATTGGTCTTGGCTCTGTTTCAGGTTAGGGAGGAAGCAAGTTTAGAAGGGTGATATACCCTTGGTGGGCCTCATCCCCTGTACTCAGCTGTCCTGGCCTGTTCTCATGGTTTAAACCCACCCAACAACTAAGCAGCCCACAGCTGCTCGCTCACTCCCCCCTGGTGGGATGGGGGAGAGGATCAGAAGTTTATTCATCCCTTGCTAAATGAGTTGACTTCTGCTTCCATTGTTTCTTTTTAGTTATAGGGGCAACTGATACAGTGTCTGGTTTAGCCATAGTGTCTGTTGGTATGTTTCCCCTCTCTTCTCTTTGAGGGTGCTGCATAATATTGAGCAGTGTTCGGTAGATGTTGGCCAGGGCCCAGCCCAGTGCGGTAAGTTGTCCCTCTCTGGAGTAGCCACAGCATTTTTTTTTTTTTTAAACAGTCTATCACTTCATTAGGATCCTGCAGTTGTTTGGGAGTGAAGTTCCAGACCATTAGTGCAGGACTCTGAGGTGCTGCTAGAACGCAAATGCTGATGCTTTTTGACAGTGCCAGAGTATCAGAAATACCTTTCTCCTGCCTGAAAAATGCCAGGCCAGTCCCAATCTGCAGAGGCAGCAGAGTTCAGCCAATGTAAGGCAAGAGCCTTGAACTCACAGCGTCCTGACGCTGACACACATGCAACCAAAGCCCCCTGCAGTAAGTGGTAAATGAGAAAAGGGGGTGGCACGGATTCAAATGAATAAGATCCAGTGTAGCTTATAAGGCAGCTCTGGGGCTTGAGAAGCCAACTGTGAAGGGCTTTGGCCCAAAGTCGGGAATGCAAGGCTGGAAAGCACCATTTGGATGAAAGGCACCAATCCACTGGCAGTTCTGAATAGCCAAAAAAGGGATATTTTGGACTATCCATCCAATTCAGAGGCCACCTAGTCTGCAAAGACATCCCAACCCTCTCTACAAGATCTCCAGAAACCAAGGAGTAATCGCATCTTTTTGGATACAAAGGTTAGGAAGACCATCTTCTCCAGCTGAAGTTTCCTCTAGTGGAAAGATGCATCCAGGAACAGCGCTGGGATGGGCAGTTGTAGCTCTTGGATGGAGATGAAGCATTCTAAGACTGGAGCGGTGGGACCTGGTCCATTCCCAGGACTGCCAAAACTGCAACAGGTTCTTGCTGTTCCCTGTCTGGCCAGGACTGGGAGAGGCTGAGAACTGAGTCTGTAAGCAGTGCTCTGCACAAAGCACTTGGGTTTTGGGATGGATTCATAGCTGCTGTGATTTAAGATCGTGTGTGGCTTCACACATACAGTTGGTAAAGCTCCCCTTCATTTTCCCAGTAGCCAAATGTGAATAGCGTCCAGGGCTCTATTGCCATCCACCCTGAGAAATCAGCAGCATATCCTTCAGCTAATGAAGCGCAATGGTAACAGCATCTTCGTAGCACTCATCCTCTTCACCCTCTGCCTCGCTTCTCTGGACCAGTTAGACATTGCAAAGTTTCCCCCTCTTCTCCCCAAGCTCTGTAAGGACCCACTCACTTTGGGCCTGATCCAAACTCCACCGAAGTTGATGGAAAGTCTCCATCTGGCTCACGTAGATTTTTAACAATCCCTCGGCCGTTAAAATGCTGAAAAGGATGGGTGGGTAGAATCCAAACAATTCTGGCCCTCCTCAGAAAAATCTTTGCCCGTGTTTCAGACCCGATCCCTGAAATGTCCCTCCATTAGGAATGGACACAGGGGAGCGATGCCCAGGAAAGGGGCCCTCAGCCCCCCCCAAGCCTCCTCTTCCTCCTACAGAAGGCTACCTTGAAAGCCACAGCTGCCAGAATAGCCGTATATGGTTATTCGCAGAACAATCACAGTGGCCTCCTGATGTCACAAACTACCTCACCACCTCCTGTTGCGAACCCCCAGCAGTTGGCCCACATTCGCTGAGCTTCTGGGCCCTCGACTTCCACAATGGCTGGCAGAAAGAGGACCCACAGCAGCAAAGCGAGCAAGTGCCCACTTCTGCGTGGGCAACCGGAGAAGCAATTGCGGAAGGCACGGAGGAGGCAGCGTCGGCGTCGGAGGGGAGGCACCGTCAGCTACACGCTAGCGATGGCCACCGCTCGCGCAGCTGACGGTGTGGAGCCGATGGAGGTGGATCCACCTGAAGACAAGGAGGAGCCGATGGAGGTGGATCCACCTGAAGATGAGGAGGAGCCGATGGAGGTGGATCCACCTCCAGGACAGCTCCTCACGCAGCACCACGTCACGCCCCAGGGCTTCCCTCCACAACGCCGACGTTGACACAGTGCTAGAGTTGCACCTGGAACACCATCGACATGGTGCTAGAGGACTGCCTGGCCAGTACCCTCCACACCTGGGTGGCCTGCAGGCTCATGTATTCCATCCCCCCGGCATCGACAATACTTTGTTGATGGCCACGGGTCTTGTGAGCTCTTCCTTCCCACCGTCCACCCTCTCCCCTACCCCCACCCCCTCTGAAGGGGTGCCATCTCCTCTGCTCTGAGTCCCAAGACAAGGGGACGAGACAACATGGCTTCCGCCATGCTGCTGCACCGGGAGAAGTCCCTCGGAGGGCCACCGAGGTCCCTGGGGCCTGGAGGTGGGGTTTCTTCGGCCTGAGGACGAGAAGGCTGCCTGACGGGAGGTTGGAGATGAAGCCGGACCTTTTGCGGTGGCGCACAAAGAACAGCAACAGATCAAGAGGAGACGTCGGAGAGACAGCCGTTCCTCTGGAGAAGCAGAAGACTACAGGTCTGCCAGGAAGAAGTGCTGGCTTTCAGCATTAAGGCCCCTTCTAGCCGCTTTGTGAGTTCTTTTCAAGATTGGGCAAAAAAAATTTAAAAAAACCTCAATAGAACAAGAAAGTAACAGTAAAAATGCTTTCCCTCTCCCTCACTTGGTACTTTGGCAACTATGTCTGGACTCCTCTGTCCCCTCCTGGTCTCCCCAGTCCAGGAAAGACCCCCTTTGGTCCGCCCCGGGACTGACTGACAGCGCTGCCCTCACAGCGGTGGGGGGACTGACTGACAGCGGCGTCACGCACAAAGCCCTGGGGAGCTGCCCCAGCGGGGGGGGGGGGCGGCAGACAAAAGGGGGTCCCTCGCCTCCCCTGCGACACACGGCCATGGGGGCTTCCTCCCCTGAACCGCTCCGCTCTGCCACAGATTGCCTCTGTGTGTGGGGGGGTGTGTGCGGGGGGACACACCGGGGGGGACACAGACACTGTGCATCTAGCGAGGTAGCTCTCTCTCTAGTGCAACTGTAATTGCCAACAAGCCGTAACAGCAACCATCAATCGGAGGAGCACCGGGTGTCTATACAGTATTTTCATACAAACTTATCCTCCCCAAGAAAGTCAATCGCTAATAACGCAAAGCCAGCAGGAGGACAAGCAGCACCAGGGCAGAGGAGATCCCCCCTTTTGGGGAGGGAGCGGGTAAGTAGCACAAGAACGTCCTGCGGGAGGAGGAAAAACGGAGAAGCTGTTATAAACGCTCGTGACAAATTGGAGGACCCAATTTGTGTTGAATAAGAAATCGAATTTAATAGCAAGCGATAAGAGAGCAAAACAGCGCTGGGCGGCCGGGGAGGCAATGCTCCGCCACAGGCCCGCAACTTTATGTTATCATTACATTCCTTATATACATTTCATGTATCCCCTTTCTTGTAAGTCTCCGCCTTGTCCTGCTTCTTCTTTCCTCATTTGTGCAGGTCTGTTTCTATGTAGATTCGGTAAATTTTCTCAAGGATGAGTATCCTTTGATTTAGAATGTCTTGTGATGTGGAGAAATACAGTCTTTGTTAATTGCAGCTGTTGTCCTTCCTTTCCTTATCTAGTAAGTTATAGCCATTGCTTTTCTCCCCTTATCTAGTAAGTTATAGCCATTGCTTTCCTCCCCCCTTATCTAGTAAGTTATAGCCATTGCTTTCCTCCCGTGACACGTGACCTTCACGCATCACTTAAGCAAGTTTTTATTATTTACACAAGGCATATGTTAACTTTCAATATGTCTCTTCACCCTTCTCGATTTCATGAACAAAGTTAACCCATTCATTACAAAGCCTTTCCCAGTTCCGACTTCCCTCACCCACGAGCTCTCCGGCCTGATCACGCTGGCTTCAGCAGCTAGGAGCATCAAGGTCCACAGTCACCAGTGCCAGCAATACGGCACCGGTGCCACGAGCCCAGGTGCCGCTGGAAGTGATGTCAGATACAGAAAACCCTGTGGTAGGTTAGAGAGTCCTGGTTTAAATTTAGTCAGTTAGCCAAGATCAGTCTGATCTTTTCTAGCCTTCCTGTTTAACGGTGCCTCACCTGGAGCACCAGTGCTGATCCTTTCTGCTCTTCCTCATGGATGGCGCGTCCCTCTTGGCAGGAAAATGGAGCGCTGACCCGATACAGAGCGACTGAGCGGTCAAAGCGAGGAGGGGATACCTCCTCAAAAGACCACCAAAGGCCAGCCGAGACCCCCGCACGTGCGGAGAAGGCATCCGATGCGTCAGGGTTACACAATGCTACGCACATGCATCAGATAGTTTGAATATGTATTAGGTAGGAGTAGTTTAATAAATTAGATGCAATTGTTACTGTATAAAAGGGACACAACTGATGAATCCGGCCTGCTTGATTTGTGCAAAGTCCACAGAGCACCCTGCGCAGAATAAAACAGTATCTCTCCCGCCTGTGTGAGATTGTTCTCTTGCACACCGTGTACCAAATCCGCTTTTAGGACAACAGATGCAAGCGTGTGGCTTTCTCCAGGGTTTATGGGATGCCAAGGGGAAGAGAGGGAAGAGCTTGCTTGTTTCTGCTTGTTCTTCTTTAAGTACCTTTCCCTTTCCTTTCAGAAGGCGGCCACTGCTTTAAAGAACAAGGTGCTTTCTCAAAGTTAAAAGAATGCCTATCCCAGTTAAAATAAAAACCATTTTTGTTAAGATTTCATTAACCCATGTTCTTTATCATCTAAAATGATTTTCCAAAACGGATGCGCATCTTGCCCGTAATTCTGTAATGGCATTTTCCGGACTGAGACATCAAAATGTCTTTGTGTGTAGGTTGTAGCCTCAGCCAGCCCAGCTCTTGCACGGTAAAGGCCCTTTCTTATGCAGCTGCATCTAAGATCAGGGAAGCGGGACATCCTCCTGCTCCTGACAGAACCAGTGCTAAAGAAGATCAACTCATGGATATCTTCCCTTGTTTATGGCTTGTTCTCCATCTGGTCAACTCTCTAGCCATTCCCTGGTCCTCACTGCTGGCCATCTCATTGTACAGCCCCCCAGCAGAAGGGACCGAACCCTGGTGCACTCTGCTTTACCACGGTTTGTGGGACAGGACTGAGGAGAACGCCGTAAATGGAACCAGCTTCTCAACCCCATTTCTTCTTGGAGGGAAGGCATTCTTTCACTGCTGATGGGAGTCCGGGAATGAATACAGAGGCATATAGGGTGGATAATCCGTGCACCACGGTGGGAACAAGCCAAACAGACCCCGTGTTGCATTATCATCTGACTCTTTTAGAACATCGCCTCATTCTGCCAGACACGTTACCTCGTCAGACGGCCACACGTTGCTACTGCTAAAGTAACAACCAGTAACACAGTGTTATGTGTTAGACCAGCATTGTGCGTGTAGGTGCTGACGGTGCCTCAGCTCCGGAGAGGGCTGAAGAATGATGGTTTATTGCAAATGCGCTAGCGTGATGGCAAAAAGCTGCCTGAGCATGCCCTAGGCACATCTGAAATCTTAACTCCCAGCCTCATCCCACTACCTATCAAAGGCATAAATAATTACACCACTTGTAGCAGAGTGGTAAAATCTAATCCAAAACATTTTCACCAATTTTGACCTTTTTAATGCTGTGAAGCATAGGGCAGCAGTCCATCCAAGACTAGAAACCTCTACTTCTTCTTCTTGGAGGGAAGGTGTGTTTTCTGCCGGGGTAAGACTGATTAAAATAACACACAGTGCCAAGCTGATGCTTGTTTTATTAGAGTCTCATACAATGATTTTCAAATGTAAAATTCCCGATTTATGACACTCAAGGATCAACATCGTAAAGCTTGTCGCTCTTTTTTCCAAAACCTCTAGGTTGTGAAGAAAAAGACATTCTAACCCAACATCTTCAGTATGTTAATTTGAAAGCGTAAACAAAGTAGAATTTCATTTTAAAGCATTTAATAGCGGAGACAAGCAATGTGTAAAGCTGAATTACAAAAGAAACAATACAACCCAACATTCATGCTACAAGTTTACCTTTCCACAACCATTAGTACTTCCAGGTCAGTTCTTTCCAACAAAGAGATGCTGTAGTGGCGAGAAGATTATGCTGGGGAAACAACAACAAAACCCACATTATTTCTTCTTCTTTGTAGAGAAGTACTTCTCTGAGAATTGTAACAAGGTAATTTCTGTCCACCAGAAAGACACATCCCCAGCACAAAATAACACAGAGGAAGACCAAAAAAGTAGAGGAAACATAAAGAACAACCTGTGCCGTAACGGTCTAGTCTCAATAGTTAAGGGGACTGGCATACATTAGGATTAACAAGGAGTTTTATTCCTTCCAAAACTAACCCACCTATCAAACAGTTACTGCCAACGTTCAACGTGGGCTGTGCAGTGAACAGACCACTCTTGTTTCGACAGCTTTAGAGTGCTCCTTTAGTCAGCAGTGCCCAGCAACTGTTGGTGGGGGGGGCTACTTTCATTTTGGTTTAAAATGGTGTCTTTGGGAGTCAAAGTTACAAAGGCCACAGTTGCTAAGCGGCCAAATAAAGGCCATACTTGCCTTAAGGGGACTGAAGGTCCCTCCCAGGAAGGCCCCTCGAGAAGGGGGAGTGTGTAAAAGTCCTTTAGAAACCGGGCTGAAGATGGCACTCCGCAGCTGATAAAAGCCACATCCTATGAGGGCTGTGACTGAGGTCAGTAACACCCCCCCACCCCTCATGAGGAGTTTTTTCCCCAAAGACAGCCCAGAAGAGGAACATTTCCTGGCAATGCTGCACCTTACCACAAGACAAAAGGACACCCCTGAATGCTCCTTTGCCTTGGCAGACTTTTTTCTTTAACCACAGAAAAGAGGGACCCATTCTTCAAGAGAACGTAGAATCACCTGAACTGCCAGAATCAGGCACAGGCTCGGACAGAGCCAGGACTGCATCTGCTCGTAGCTGCAGTATTCGTACCTTCTCCAGAACCTGGACAGACCTCTTCCTTCTGACTCCACGTTTCCTTTGTTTACCATTTGGTCCAGTTGCTGCAGGAGCTGCACCGCACCCTCAGCCTGACCGGTTCCTGTTCTTTGTTCAAGGTTAGATCCCACAGGCGCCCCTGTCAGAAACAGCAGCAAGAACAAAAACACAAGCTCGCTCTCTCCACACTCCCTGCACACCCAACGGCAGACCCTGAAACCGAGAGGTCGGTCCAGACTCTGACTGACATCATGCCTGGGAGCTTTCAAAGCAATCGCAGTGCAGACTGGTTTGGAGGTAGACTCCCATCTCACAGCCCAGCTCTGAAAGAGCTACGTAGCCTGGCTCTGTGGGTGGGAATTGCTTACAGACAAAATCATTGCTGACCTACTGCTCTTCGGTGGTTCTAATTCCTAGTCTCACGTGCTAGAAAATACCAAACACCACTTTTAAAGGAAAACTATTACCAATGTCATCCTTGCAGCTTCTGACTTCATATGACCAATTCGAATGAAACAAGCCAGGAATTCCTTACTTACACAAACTCACCCGGTTACAGCCCACAGTAAGGGATGCTGGACTAAACTCACGCTCATCTTCTTTGGAGGAATTCTGAAAGGAAAAGGAACCCAAGAACTTTCACACCATGTAAAATTCTATTCTACAGGAGATCTTTGTTTCTTTGCTTGCTTGCTTGCAGAACTACAAGGCAGGGTCTGCTCTCTTGTTCTGTGACTTTATTTTCTTTCCTGCTACTATGAGGACCTTCTTCACCAATATCTTTCTGCCCCTCCCTCCTCAGGACATTCCCAGGCCTAACATAAAGCTGGAATTCATTGACTAGGCTTTAATATAGCAGATAGTGAAAGAGGAACACCAGCTATGGCACAGACAGAGATTTTAAAAAACATCGACAGAGGTGCCGTGGGAAATAACAGCTGCTGGACAATACAGGCCCCTAGACATCAGCCCTGCTAAGACACACTCATAGGAAGCAGAGTAACAGGGCAGGGACAAAAGTGAAAAGTGCCAGAAGCAAGAGGTGAGCCAGGAATACCCATTCGCAAGGCTATCGGCAATACAAAGGACCACAAACAACAAAACCACCATGGAAGCTTCTTTAGGAGAAAGTGAAACAACTTTGTCACAGAGATAAGAGAAGAGAAGAATAGATCCCTCCCTGATGGTGCTTCTCTTGCACTAAGCTCAGGTTCACCTGAAATTCCAAACTTTAGAAGGCCAGAGATCTTTGCAGTTTAGTCTCAGAGCATTAACTAAGGTAGGAAAATTATCTGCAGCGACAGGCTGAGCGTCTCCCAGTTCTTTCTTCCTTGGACTTCTACTGGTGCTCTTGGTAAGCAGAAAGATGCACAGGCTCAACTCCAATCATCCTGACCAGACAGCCTCCTGTCAAAATCGCAGGCCTGCAAGGCATTTGGATGAGAGCTGAAAATGCAATCTATTCAACAGCCATGCGACTGCGGCACTTCCATGCTCCTCCTTCTGAATTGAGTGCCAATGCTGTAAAGTCAGTCCTACGCGTACTAAGCAGACAGATTTCCTTCATGTTTTAACAAGAGCCTTCCCTTTTCGAGATGCACTCTAAAACACCAGCTGGATTTGGATCCAAAGTCATACACTGCTCATAAACTGAACAAGAGCCCTGGAGGAATGACCAGAAGAATCCTGAGAAAGCACAGGTGCTACTGAGATGCTTTTTTTCTAAACCTGATCTTTCTTCTCATTCTGAATACCAGAAGAAAACAAATGCAAAGCAAACCAAATGGAAGGCATGTCACAGAAGCACCTGGCTCTGATCTCCTAAAAAAGCACACGAGGGAGAGGTCATCTGCTCAGGTTTCCATGCGGTGCTCCTGACATCTGGTCTGGTATTCATAAAGACACCAGTTTGTGTCTGGAGCTCCCTCTCAGTGTAACAGTGCCCTGACTAGTGCAAATTGCAGGTACGAGTCATGGTGGCACAAGCATCTCTTCTGGAGAAGGTTCTTCAAATACCTGAACTGGTATTTGCCGACTTGATGATTCACTCATCATAGTGCCAGATTACCTGGAAAGAGCTCAGGACCTGTCCTCCCACATCACTTAACACAGTAGGAGGTTACGGTGATGTCTGCCACCTACCACATCATTTCTCAGGGTCCAACATGCTAATCCGGAGCTCCAGCTTCCAAGGACCCTAATGTTTGGGAAATTCAGCCACCGTACAAGGAGCAGAGGCATTCTGGGGACAGCGATTATAGCAAAGCAGGGAATAAAAAAAAGCATCTTTCAGAGGATGACCCTTATCCCACCAACAGAGTGTTTGGAGCACCTGAGGAAAGAAGCCAGAAAGGGCATGTGTAGAGAGACCTGTCACTAATCCTGCAAAGGTAAGCTGAAGGGAAAAAAAGGGATACAGGTTTTGGAGACAAATCAGCCTGCTTGTTTTAGAGAAGTTCTGTACTGAAGGCTCCTGAGGACAGTGTCCTTCCTACCCTGAAAATCCAACAAACCTGTCAAAAACCCCTCTTCTGAAAGAAAGTTTTGGGCTTACAACAAGGTGAGGGCTCTTTCAATACAGGAGTTTACCTGTGCAGGCTGAAGGTAACCATGCAACTAGCAGCACCTGAAATTGCAGGCTACTGTATATGCAGGGGATCCCTGCAGAGCAATTATGCTGAGACTGGCCCTTTGAAACCAGTCCTACAGCAGCAAGCAGGCAGCATGCCCTGGCCAGCAGGCAGCAAGCCCACAGACGATATTTGCGTAAAGGCTCAGCCAGTTGTGGAGAGGTCCAAAAGGTTTCTGAAATGGGGGCAGCACGTCATCATGCAGAAACACGTAGAAACCTGGGCATCTGATGCAACTGTTCACCTCCCAAGGAACAGCGGGAGAAGAAGCTGTTCCTTTTATACCACCAGGCAACTTCCTTTGTGGACAACCCCAAGAGGAATAAGTTTGCCTCCTCGGAAAAGACTCTCTCCAAAGAGCTGGAGAGGGAAGGCGGCCAGGAAGGCAATAGCACGGCAGGGGTTTGAACTAAATGCAGAATGGCTATCAGGATCCAGAAAATGGATGAAATGCACTGGGAGCATGGGCAACAGCCAGGAGGAGGAGAACAGGGGGGTGAGGGAAGACCCTCTTACCTAAAGGGTGTGCCTAACAGCAGCTCTGTCAGAGCAGCCTTTTAGCTTGTGGGCTACAAGAGAAAGAATCTTGCCCTCCTGACAAGGTCTCTGGAGAACAGCGGGTTTAGAAAGCAACTGCCAATCCCTCGGGAACAATCCTGTCGTAAATCTGCCTTCTGATGACATAGCGAGAAAAAAACATGACACTGTTTCAAGACGAGGGAGATGCCAGCAAGGCCATCTGCACAGAGAAAGGACACTGCTGAGGAGTGGCAAGTACTCGCACCGAAGCCAGTTTCAAGGTGTCAGCACCCACTGTTGGCCCTTCATGGAGTTCTGCACAAAGGAGCATGTGAGGTAAAAGAGGACTGGAGTCTCTTGAGGACAAGGCAGGGCAACCTTCAGGTTCAGCTCCGAGAGGCTATGCTCACCCCTAGAGCTTGTAGCTTCGCGGTCAGAAAAGCCTGCGTTGGTTCCCGGTAAAACTCATCCCGTGGCTAAGTCTGATGAGCAGGAATCACAAATGTCTCCATGCAGGTGATGCAGGTGAAAAGGGAAAAAAAGTTACCTGAAGGCATTTTTATGCTTGCCACTTTAAGAACCTAGGACTAAACAGATGCTGTTGTCTCTGAATATTCTGTAGCTTACTGTTTCAAATCCATGCTTTGCTTTACTCGTATGGCAAACACGCTCGGCTCCAGTTCTAAAAATAAGTCAAACAGGTAAGAACTGAGTTTACCAAAAAGTCACAAAAAGGAAGCAATCTTGTAAATGGCTGCTCAAGTACTTCATTAGAAAGCAGGGTTTTAGTACCTCCCTCTAAGCCAACAAGATAGATACCCTTAATCTGTATTTGTACGCATGTTTCAAAGTCTCATTTAAAAAATGACAATAGGCACTCACTCCAGTATTAGGCTTTCTGCTTTTCTAGTAAGCCCAACAAGCAGTTAAAGAGAAAAACAGCGTGACGTGACAGGGAAAGGGGCATGAGCAGCAAGGTGAGAAAGCTTGCAAATCCTACAAGATTACTGACACAAGGAGAAGGGCAGGTAGCAAAGAACCATAGAAAGATCTTACGAGACTCGGTCGTGGAGCAATAAAATGGCAGAGAGGTACAAAGTGGTGCACGTGGGGAAAACCAGTCCTGGCTTCGCACACAAAGGCTCTAGAGCTTCTCAGCTGAACGCTTTAAACAAAATTTCAAAATACTGTCAGTAAAACCACCCTGTTTTCCCACTGAAGCACGAAATCCACGCACGGCAGTGAAACAGGAGCGCTTTTTACAGCTCCCATTACTCTCTCAGGCCGATGCTCAGCCCGCGCAAGCGCAGTAGCCACTCGGAAGCGACCGCTTTCACGGTCAGTGAAAGAAGGCAGGAAAAGAGCAGCCCCCCCCCCCCCTTCTGAATTTAGGGTCTCCTAGGAACTCACGGCTACCGGCAGGCACCACACTGCAGGCTGTAGCTTCAACACGCTCACCTGCCAATTCTAAGTCCGTACACACGCCTGCCTGCATGAAGAAACCTGGCTTCAGGCAACCGACAGGTACCTGCTTTCGAGGACGTCCTCCTTTCTCCCAGCCTAGGGAAGGAAGCAGGAGAGCCAACGGCACGCGACGGCTCTGGAAACGCCGCTGCCGACCTCCCTGAAGCTTGACAGGCCTCTTGCCCCGGGGGCTGCCAAGAACGCCCGGGCAGGACTGCGTCGCAGCCCGCCACCGACGCCAGGCTGTGAGGGACACCCCCGGCGGCTGCGGGTCCCTGCGGGGACAGCCGGCAGAAACTCCTTTCTCTCCACAGCCGCACGTCTCCGCGGTGCCCGCCGGCCTCCGCCGGACAGCCACCAGCGGCAGGCAGTCCCCTGCTGCCCCCGCAGCCCCGGGGGCGGCAGGGAGGGGCCGGGGCTGGCCGGGCCTGCGGGGGGAAGGCCGGGACCCGGCGCCCCGGCCTGCCGCGAGGGGAGATGCCGCCACCGCCGCCGCCTCAGCCCCGCTGCCGGCCTGCGAGGCCCCCGGGCAGCCCCGGCGCTGGCGCCCGCCGGGCAGCCCACCGCTCCACGGACGGGGAGGAGCCCCCGCCACGGCCACCGGCCCCGCCGCGCCCGCCGCCCGCCCTTGCCTCAGGCGGGGCCGGGCCGGGGCTGCGGCCGGAGCGGAGCCGACGGCAGCCGAGCCCAAACGAGACGAGCCGAACCGAGACGAGCGGAGCCGAGGGGAGGCGAGCGCCGCCGAAACGACATGAGCCGAACCGAGCCGAGGGGAGCCGAAGGGAGCCGAATCCAGCCGAGATGAGCCGAGCCCAGCCGAGATGAGCCGAGCCCAGCCGAGATGAGCCGAGCCCGGCCCGGGCGCCCCCTCCCTCTGCTCCAGCTCCCCACGCTGCTCTGCACTGGCTGCTGCTGCTGCTGCGCTGCAGAGGCAGCGGCATTTGGGGGCTTGGAGCGCTTTGGGTTCCAGCGTGAGCCCGAAGCATCAGAGCAGTTGGCCTGTACCTCGGTCCCTTCGCGTCGGTGTCCTTGCCACCGGCTCGGTCCCTTCGCGTCGGTCTCCTTGCCACCGGGGCAATCGCTGCCAGAGACGCGGGGCCCCCCGGGCCGCTCCCCGGCCCCTGGCAGTGTCCCTCTCCATCTGCCCGCCCGCCCCTGCCGTGGGCAGGAGGTCTCCGCGCCCGCGCTCCCCCGGACGAGGAGCTGCAGCGCCCGGTGCGCGGTGCCGAGGGGCCGGCTCCTGCCCACCATCACCTGCGGCTGGAGGAGCCGCACCGCGCCCGCAGGCAGCGCTGCCCGCCCTGCCCGCCCATGGCGCTGCGCCCGCCCGCCTCCGCTCGGCTCGGCTCGGTACGGCTCGGCAAAGCTCGGCTCCGCTCGGGAAAGCTCCGCTCGGCTTCGGCTCGGTACGACTCGGCAAAGCTCGGCTCCGCTCGGCAAAGCTTCGCTCGGCTTCGGCTCGGCTTCGGCGTGCTTGGCTGCGCTCGGCTCGGCTCAGTTCGGCTCCATTCGGCTCGGCTTCGCTCCGCTCGGCGGAGCTCGGCACAGCGGCGGAGCCCCCCCCAAGGCGAAGCGGTCAGGATGCTGACCAAGCAGGAGCTCTCCTTCGGCGGGTCCCGGGACATCCCTGCTGAGCTCAGCCGAACCTTCCTCGCTGGGCAGGACAAAGAAACCCGGGTGGGCGCAGGACAGAGACACGGCGAGAGCGACCTGCCCTTCCCGGGAAAGAGGAGTCAGCGACGGCTCTCCCGGGACTGATGCCCCACGCCCACCCGTGCCTCTGCACCAAACAGGCTGGAAAAGGTCCCTGGCTGCCGACCCCAAACGCGCTCCCCCGCAGGAGCTCCCCGGACCCTGCTCGGGCCACCAGGGCTGGGCTCAGGAAGGAGTTTTTTCCCCCGGGCAGATTGGCACAGGTCCCGGGGGGGTTCGCCTTCCTCTGCAGCACTGAGCACAGCCCCTTGCCGGGGTCCTCGGGGCCATTTCTGGCCAGCGAGTCCCTGCTGTTGCAGGAGCAGGAGTCCAGCTGTGCCCTCCAGCCCTCCGCCTCTCTTCCCTGGGCCACCTTGGCAGGGGAACCTCATGGACCTCCATGTCTCCAGGTCACTTGGGGCTCTTCTGCCCTCTGCAAAACAAGGAGCCTCAAGGAAGCCGCCTTCTCCCTGGTTGCTTTTAAGCTGGCACACTTCAGTGGGGAGAAGAGAAAGCCTGGGGGGGGGGGGTGTCTTATCTATCTATCTATCCCTGCTGGGAGGGAATGAAGATGAGGGAGCCAGGCTCTTCTCAAGAGTGCCCACTGAGAGCACCAGCGGCAACAGGCACAAATTAAAACACATGATATGCTCCAGCTGCACATGAGAAAACAATTTTTTCCTGTCCGGCTGGTCAAACACTGGCACGGGTTGCCCAGGGAGTTTGCGGAGTCTCCGTCCTTGGCGATGTTCAAAACCCAAGGGCACATTGTCCTGGGCAACCTGCTCTAGGTGAGCCTCCTTGAGCAGGCGGGTTGGACCAGAGGAACTCTACAGGTCCCTTCCAACCTCCACCCTCCTGTGTGAGTCTGTGCTTTGGTTTCACTCCTCAAGCACCTGAACTCAGCCCCGATGCCTGCGGGAAAGGATGCTGGGACAAGGCAAGATCCCAGACTCCTCCCCGAGGACTCATCACAAAACCCCATCTACCTAGTCCAGAATATCCTATGGCAGACACACTCAGAAGAGAGAAAAGATCCTTTTATTGTGAACATCAACTGCGGTGGGGGGGTGGGCCCAGGAGTCACAGGGGTTCAGCAGTGACATGAAAACAGCACCTACAACGACAGAGTCAGACAGCACTGATAAACCCACAAAGGCAGGAATAGGCAGGATTTGGTTCCCCTTTCTTTGGGGAACACCGTTGACGAGGAATTGTTCATAGCCCAGAAGAGAGAGCTATGGCTGGCATCCACTAGGGGATGGCTCTGGCGCCTTATCCCCACGGGTAATGCCCTTAGAGACCTGCACGCGTGCAGAGATGCACGGGGCCCCCGTGCCACGCAGCAGGGCTCGATGGGGAGCCCCTGGGGAGCGGCCACAGAGTTATTTCCAAGCCCTGCGCAGCACCATCCCTCGCCGTCCCTTGCCAGTGGGTTGGACCGACTTGGAGCAGCGCTGAGAGTTGGGAAAGATGGGCAGCAGAGCCTGGTACGCACCTGGGCTTCCTGACCTGCTGGACCTTCCTGCATCTTCTCACCGGTCCGTCCCCAAAAACGTTTTCTCTCTTCCTCCTCCTCTTTTCTGCGTGTCTGTCACTCTCCTCTCCCCAGGCCTGCTTTCTCTTTCGGTTTTTCTTTTTCTCCTTGTCCTGGGGAGAGCCTGCAAACCTTTTCATCGCACAGTGGTATGAGGTAGGGGAAGGCACGACCCACTGGAGTCGGTTCTGATGTTAACCAAAGTGAGCTCGTTTTACCGTCTTTCCTCCGACAGGTTTGCCAGCTCTTCTGGGCGCACCAGGGACTCTGCCGCGCTCTCGGGGGTGGCTGGAGGCAAAGCCTACAACAGAAATGTCAGAGTTAGCAGGTGGCAAGAGACGGCCTGGAACAGTAAGCAACTCTTTGCCAAACTGCTAATCTAGCTCTCCAGAGGAGATCCCTTTGGCTGGTTTGCATCATCCGCATTTCGCACAGTCCCCCCGCCCCCCAAAATAGACTTGGAGAAGCACCGACAAAGTCGGACCTGAGCAAAACCCCGCTGAAGTTGACAGCTACTCCCCTCTGTCTATTTGTAGGTGATTTGCAGGCATTTTGTTTGTCAAAGCACATGCCAAGTGCATTTGAGAAACAACCTTGCCAGTTTTCCTTGCTAGGGATCTTCCCAGCGGGTGGAGGAATAACCCAAACACACACCAGCTCTACTGCCAGGAAGAGGCACAGCAGCGTCTCGGCCTCATCAGAAACTCCCCTCTTACACCAGACACGCTGTCACAGTGTTTGGGGACCTGACATACCTCTCCTCTTTCAGACTCCACCACCATAGCTCCCCCAGCTTCTCTGAGGACACCGAGCAGAGAGGGGGGTGCATGCAGCGAGGCTTCTGTCTGATGTTTGGTGTCTGCTGTAACTGCTGGCACACTTTGCTCTTCCAAGTGCAGTTCTGGAGAGCAAAAGCACGTGCAGCAAAGCGACTTGTTGGAAGTAAACAACCACTAAAGCAAAACCCACCCAAAGCCCTACACCACTTAAGTTTTCAGACCTCCGATGCCCTGTCTGCAGGCTTCAGCACATCTTGCAGAGCAAACCGTTCATGCCCCAAGAAGCAGTGGCCAGAGAGGCCACGGGACAAGCGGGGCTGAGAGGACAACACTCCAGGCCCAGCCCTGCCAGAAACGATGCTGAGGTTTCTGGCGTCCCAAGCCCCAGCCTCTAACAACCCTCAGTCCTGCCTCTTACCTCCGCAGCTCTCTGTGGGGGCTGCCGACGACTCCTCGGCTGCTGAACAGGAAAGGTCAGTTGTCTGCTCCCCAAAGAGTTCCCTGCAGTTGTCAATCATGAATTCCACCAGCACGTTCACCTGCACACATCAAACCCTCGGGCTCAACCCAGGTGCCTGGAAATGTATCACGCAGCCTTTCCCACTCCCGACCCTTGCCTCTGCGCAGGCGGCTGTGGTTGTGGGGCTGCTCTTGCAGGCAGCCACCCCACCGGCATTTGCTCAAGAGAGGAGGCAGCCAGGGACCTCTGAGCAGCCAAGCTCGGATGGGCCGGCAAGGCTGCAGCCGGCTGCTCAGTACAGCGCACCTTCTCAGTCACCGCCAGCATGGCCTCGAGGGGGAGCAGGTCCTCGTGAGGTGGGCTCAGCAGATTTGGCCCAAGGCAGATGGCCAGGTTGCTGGCGGTCATTCTGCTGCTGGCGGCGTTGTGGCCGATGTGCTGGAGGAGGGCCAGCAGCCGCTTGAGGAGGAGGAGATTGGCTCCAGGCAACTCCTCGGCCACCCTGAGGGAACAGGAACTCAACGTTAATAGAGAAGATGCTGCCCACAGCCGTCCCCAAAGCTTGCCCAACACAGGTGGGTGGCGCAGCTTTCCGGGTGCTCTCAGCCAGCGGTCAGTGCTCCTGTGCTTCAGGAAGGAAGCACGGCCTTGCTTCCCAGCTCCTCATTTCACCCAAGCCCAGGCAAGGGAAGGCTCCCTGTCCATGCCCTTTCCTCCGAAATCTAAGCCCACCCCAGCAAAAGCAAGCTGTCAGAAGACACAGCTTTTTAAGGAGACCGTCCCTTTTCAGGCAAGTCCCAGGCCTCTACCAGTCCCTCCTCAACAGGCAGGCTGCTGCCCACACTTACGCTTTCAGCTCTTCAACCTTCTCCTCCTTGCCACTCTTCTGCATCGCTGCCATCCAGTCCTCGTAGAGGTCTGTCACGAGGAGCTTGGCGGGGATGCTTTGGAGGAAGTCCTGCAATGCCAGGGGCTCCAGGTGAGCCTCTGAACACTCCAGGCCAGGCAGGAGCTCTTCCAGCTGCAGGTCAGAAGCGCTCACCTTCAAGATGACGGCCAGCAGCAGCGCAGGCTGGCTGCCCAGGTCGACATCCGCACCGTGGTCCAGGGCCTCCCGCAGCTCACGAAACTCTGTCCCTCCGGCAGCTCTTCGGAATATCCCTTCTGTCGACGGTCCTTCCTTGTGCAGGACTGCCAGCATCTCCTGCAGGAGGGGCAGGAGGACAGTTGCTTGGCTGAGAAGCTGCCTTCCAACAGCAGTGACCAAAGCACTGCCCCAGATCCTGCTCCTTTCCCCCCGCCAAGGGGGCTGGCACCAGAAGCGTCTTCTGGGGGTGAAGGGCCCAATCCCCCATCCCCGGAACTCCCGGGGACACCCACCTCCCCTCTGGAGCAGCCGGAGGGAGGGCTGGGGACCCCCTGCCCAGGCTGGCTTACCTGGATGGGCTGGGGCAGGGAGCCGTCCTCCCCGCAGAGGGCTGCCAGGGGCTGTCCAAAGAGCGCCCTGCTGCAGCCGGAGCCCGCCTGCCCTGGCGCCTGGGCAGCGGCTGGGGTCCTCCGCAGAGCAAAGGGCCAGGGCAGCCCCATCCTCCTCCTCCTCCTCCTGCTGCTGATGCTGTTCCCTCCTTCTGAATAGGAAAACGGAGCAAGAGCACGTCAATGGGGACAGCCGGGCCAGCACTCCCGGAGCCTGCCCTGCCTGCAGCACGGTGCTCAGCGGTGCGGCAGGATGGGCAGGGAGCCAGCAGCTGGAACCACAGCTCCAGCTCAGCGGCTCCAGCTGGGAGGCTCCTGAGAGCCGGCATGCCACCGGGACAACCTGTCCCAGCCCTTGCCCTGCCCTCCTCCAAGCTGTGGGCAGCAGGAGAGGCTCTGGGTCCCCGCAGAACCACGTCCAGCGGCTGCTGCCCAGCAGGTATCCTTGCTCGTCCAGGTGACGTCCTCCCTTGGGGTGCCGCACCTGCATGGCAACACTCAAGGGACAAGTGAGCACAGCTCAACCATTTGCAGGACAATGCGTTTCTTTCCACAACTCACTTGGTGAGCGGCAAAGTCCCCCAGCTTTGATAGACGGGGCTGTCGGTGGCCCTTGCTTGGGACGATCCTGCAAGAAGCAGGCTGCGCTTAGAGAGCAGCCCCGCAGCAGAAAGGGCCACCGGCGAGCTGCCACCCGGCACCAGTAGCCTAAGCGCGGCAGAGCTGGGACCCTCTGCCCTCCCGGGCTCTCTGCTCCACACGGCAGGTTTCCCCCCAGTGCCGCCAGCGAGGATGTGCTGGTATTCCTGGTGGCTCCCCAACCCTCTACGCTCCCCGAGTGGCACCGCGGGACGCTCCCTCCCTCCATCTCTGCCTTACAAGCTCACCCCGCTGGCCGCAGATGCCGGCACAGCCAGAGGCGGGTGAAAGGCAGCCATTCTCACCTCTGCCTGGTCCTCCATCAGCCTCTCCAGGCTCCTGGCGCTGAATGTCCTCCACTGGGCAAGAGAGAAGGAGCGGAGGAAGGTGGGCAGCGATGCCTCTGCTGCTCGGCTGGGGGACCAGGGCTCGGGGACAGAGCCCAGACCGGAGAGACACTCACGGCGTGGCGGCGGCTCAGCTCCTTCTCCAGGGGTCTGAGGGAGGGGAGACGGGTCACGCGGGCTCTCTTTGCTCCTCCTGGTGTCCTGTGCACCGGCAAGGGACAGGGAGAGAGCTGGCTGAGCCCCAAGCTGCCCCTTCTCTCCTGTGAGGCAGCTCTGCCCGAGAGCTGCCCGCAGCCGCAAAGGCACCTCTCCCCAGCTGGGGAGCTGTGTTCCCCCATCCGGCTGTGCCTGGAGCATCCCCCCTGGCTTACCCCAGCAGCGTGCCCACCCACAGCTCCTTCAGTGCCTGGGAGCTGCAGAAAGAGAGGAGAACCAGCGTCAGGCCCCGCTGCCCCCCAGCCCGTGGGGAAGGTAGGACACAGGGGCAGGACGAAGCCCTGCGGGGCAGGACAAAGACGCTGCCCAAGCCCTGGCTCCCCGTGTCCTGCCAGAGCAGCTGCTTTTGCCCTTCTCTTCTGGGGACCCAAAGGGCACCAGGGAATGCAGGACCTGGCAATGCCCCCATCCCTCCCTGCCGGCGTGCTTCCCGCTCCCTGCCCAGGCTCTGCACGCAGGGCAGAGGCCGTTCTCACGACGGCGTGGGCACGGTTGGGAATCTCTCCTGCCTGGCCATGGGACGTGGCACCACGACTCACCCGAAAGCGGCAACGCAGGAGCCGGTGGGCCAGATGAGGATGATGGAGGTACTCTCCTCATCGCTGCCTTCCTCCTCCTCTTTTTCCTCCCCCGCCGCCTCCTTTCCGCCGCTCAGCACCCACAGCTGGTCCAGGGCCAGGCGGAGCTGTGGGCGCAGGGCGGTGCCACGTCTGCAGAGAGGAGAGGCAGGCGGTGAGCTGGAGGTGGCCTCCTGGGGGTCCCCCCGGGCAGAGCCCCGTCCCCCACCTGCCCTTGGGACGGACATCGATGGGTGCATCCAGCACCACGGTCCTGGGGCCTGGGGCTGGTGCTGGGGTGTCCCTGCCCTGGTGCCAGGGCCAGGGATGGGGGAAAGGCAGCTGGGCTCTGAGGGTCTTACTGCAACTTGGCGATCACCACTTCCTCCTGGAGGAGGAGAAGGCGTCTCTCGCTCCTTTTGCGGCCCCGGGTCAGCCGCACGTCCGCGCTCAGCACCGGCTCGGCGTCGGTGAGAGCCTCCCTGCAGAGCAGAGAGCGGCGGGCATGAGAATCAAGGCCCCCGCCACGGGTCCCGGCCGTGCCCGCGTGTCCCCGAGGCACAGGGAGAGCCCACCTGGAGCCGCAGCAGCAGTTGGCCTGGCCCATCCTGCCCGGGAGAGGAGGACCCTCGCCGTGGACCAAGGACGCGGGCCAGTCGGCGACAGCGGGGATGGGAGGCGAGGTGCCGGTGCCGGCGAGGTGCTGCTCGGCCAGATCCTGCCTCCTCCCGGCGCTCCTGCGTGCCAGCACAGCTCCGTGCTGCTGTCTCTGGTGGCTGTGGGCTCCAACTGACCAACATTCCAAGCCCAACGGACCAACATTCTGAGCCCAACGGAAAGTGGGAGGGGCACTGGGGTGAGAGTTCTCTCCAGTATGGCCATCTCTGCCTGGCACTGGGGAGCTCAGGGCTGGATGGACACAGCAGAGGGGAAGGACCACCTACCTCCAACTGTTGCCAATGCTTTCCCTGCTGCAGCCCAGGATGCACTGAGTCGCCTTTGTCCCAAGGGCACTTTTCTGGCTCTAAATCGGTCAACTTGGTGTCCACCATGAGCCCAGGTGTCTGCCCAGCTGCTTTCCAGCTGGGTGTCCCCCAGCACTTACTGGTGCAAGGGCTTGTTTGTCCCCAGGTCTCCAGGACTTTGGTCTTCCCCTTGGGGAACTACATGAGGTTCCCGTCAGCCCCTTTCTCCAGCCTGTCAAGATCCCCCTGATTGACAGCAGGACCCTCCGGCGCGTGAGCCTCTCCTCCCGGTCGTGTGCCACTAGCTGCAAGCTGCCTGAGGGTCCACTCTGCCCCATCTCCCAGACCAGGGAATGTGAACAGGTCCTGCGTGGTGCAGCGCAGGGGGGCAGACATGCACTTTGATAGGCCATCACTTGTCACAGGAGGTTCAGAAATTTAGGGGGAAAATCCATATTGGTTTGGGTATTATTTACACAATGCTTCCCCTTTGTATGCCTACAAGCTCTTAAAAGGTGTTCAAAATGTCTCCTTTTTCATTTGAATGTCACAGCTCTTCACAGTGCTGATGTTGCGTGTAACATTGGATCGGGTTGTACTCTCGCATAGAGCGTTAGGTAGTATGTAGCCTAGATTATTAGGTAGAAGATAGCAGATTATCTGCATTAATTGCGCTAACACCAACGACAGGAGCTTGCATCTAGCTCTTGAGCCAAAGGATAAAAATCCAAGGTGTCTATTGAACTCAGTGGGCTATTGATCAGCAGACTGAATTCACCATGTTCAAAAAAGAAAAGGTACGTGAGAAAGGCGTATTCCATCTTGACTGCTACAATGCCTGTTTTGGTAGGTATGAAGATATATTATCCATGCCCCTCCCGCCACCCCCTTCCAAAAAAAAAAGGACTAGAGAAAAAAGATTCAACTGCTAGAGCAATGGGGCTTTTAATAGCCAAGTAAATTTCCCTAGATCATTCCCATTCAATGAGCCACTTTGTCTGACATTCTGTCTCTACTTGGTACCAACAGAAGCCTCTACCTGTGCCATGCTATGGAAGATGTAGAATTCCTCTCTGATCCAGAACTTTCCACCTACAAGCAAAACCGTGGTGAAGTTTTCCTCCACCTCAACCACTCCCTGGTGCCTCTTCCCCAGGGAAAGTCTTTCCTCTCTCACTCTGTGCTCATAGCTGGTCACGGGCAATGCAAGCCCCAAGCCTCAGCCACCGTCCGAGGCCACCAACCCCCTTTAGCCATAAGCAAGCTCTCAAACTCCTTTGCAGCTGCAGGAGAAGCGTTGTTAATAGAAATGGATGCACACGGCACAGTCTATTCCACAATAGCCACAGCGGTTAAAAGCTTTCCGTGTCCTGGATTGGTGGTTTTCAGGACCAGCTCCTGGGTGCCGTTGCATGAGGCTAGCGATAGCTTTATTTCATGCAGGTAATTCAGGCTTAATCCTTTGTCCCCACAGGCCCAGCAGCACAGAAAGTCACCGTGGGCTGTGTTTGAGCAGCCTGTTCCACTGGACTGGTGGCAAATGGCTGCATCCCTGCTCTTCTGTTGTCCGCGTGGGGTCCTGGTCAATACAACAAGCTGTTTTCCCTGGAAATGACCATCGTGGCTAAAGACAGACTCCTCCTTGTGGACGCCAGCCAAGCTGTGGGAACGTCTCTGGCACACATGCTGTGCCAGCTTGCAATCCCCAAGAGACTGGGACTGAGGCAGGTCCAACAGGAAGAAAATTTGCAATTGTTACTGAAAGAGGGGAGCGACCACCGGCACTGAAGAGCCATTTGTACCCTGCCGAAAGCCACAGGGAAATGCAATGTGTGGTGAGCTTAGGCAGGAAGACTCCTGTCCGAGGAGCAGCACGCTTGGTTATTAAGGCTTTATCACACTTGGGTGATAAGGCTTTATCCTTGGCTTTCCCGCCGTGCTGACTGCTGTGGCTGCTGCCTGTTCTTTCCTGCCATGCTGGCTGCACCCACCTGTGGGGCTGTCCTTGGGAAGGGCACCAGAGCCGAGAAAGCCCCTGGGAGAGGGGCGGGGAGAAGCTCTTCTCCAGACAGTTGCCAGAAGCTCTCCAGAGCATCCCTTTTCCAGCCCATGAGATGCTCTGTGTGACAAGGGAAGGTGCTCATCGGTCCAGTGGATGAGGCCCTGCAGGGCTCCCATCAGGGTCCTTTGACCTACCCATCTTCCAGCCCCCACTCCAGGGGCTGGGGGTCTCACGAAGGGCAGAGCCCTGTCCCCCACCTGCTGTTGGGACAGACATTGGTGCATCCAGCCATTAAAACCTGCCAAGGCTAGCTAACTAGGAAAAAGAGATGAGCCACACTGCGCGTGCCCAAAGGGCAGACACTATGTCAAGGATAACATAAATAAGTATATGATTAGAACAATATAAGCTTGCCTTGCTGTAGGTAACGGTATGCACGATAGGCAGAACCATCCCCCGTGCATCCAGCGCTGCAATAAAGAATGCCTGCTTTCTAAAACTCCAAAATCGAGCCTCAGAGAGTTTCTTCGACCGGCTTTTTCGGTTACGCACCCCTACCTCTGACTGGCAGGACAGAAGAGAAGATCACTCGGGCACCTGTCCCTTTCACTCCTGCCCCCAAGACTCTCAAGTCCTGCTTGACCTTACCCAGGTTTTGCTCTACCGTGTCCTGGTGCCCGCATGGAAAAGGAGCAGGGGAAAGCGCTCTGTGCTTCGAAACAGCGGGCCAGCCTCCCCGTGACATCCCGGAGCACTCCTGGGCGGTCAGCACCACGGGGCCCTCCTATTTCTTCTGGCAAAGTCTCAGCTCCTCCTCTCTTGCTCGCTCCTCCTCCCCCATCCACGTGCTCCTTTTCTAGGTGGTGGAAAGCATATTCTGCTTTCCCTGACTCCCACACGGCCCCTTGGTTTCCAGCAGGCTTCCCACCAGTGCCTCTGCAAGCCTGTTCTTAAGTGCAACCGAAAGGAGAATTTTCTTTTTATTATTCCCACACCTCAGAGGCAATTCTGCTTTCACTGAACTGAATGGAAATTTGTGAGTAAAGAGGATGTTTCGATTTGTCTGCAGTGCCACAGTAGAGTTCACAGGGCCCTGCCCAAATTCAATAAATGTCAGCTTTGTGTTGTGGTTTTCACTGGAGTGACAGCTACTGAATTGGAGAAGACCCATGGGAGAAAATAAACTGATGACAGAAGTTTTGAACGATGGGCTTGGGAACCACAGATGTGCGTGCTTATGGAGTACCTCTCTTTCAATCTCCTGAGAGGATTTTTTCCTCTCATAACTTGAGGAGGATGGAAATCTTTTCGGTCTGGTGGATTTCAGATTTTTAACTTCACTTTCTACTGCGTTGTGAAAAAAATGCACGCAGTCTTACCATTTACATCCCACAGTGTTACCCGCTGGTCAGAAACGTCTGAGGCTTTCACATCTATTCCGTACCTCTGCTAACACTCTGCCAGTCTTGATCTGGTCAGATGAGAGCAGCTACTGCGAATAACGTTCTTGACTTCCCTATCTCCTCACTCTGGTTTTCCTCTGTTTCTCAGGCATATGCTTTCTCGAGACTGCATATGAGGGTGAGAGATTACTAGAGTCCTTCCCTATTCCTAAAGGCACCTGAAAATTCTGTTAGGAGTCACTTGCTGTAAGATTATCTCCTGAAGTCATCGCAGAAATATCTAAGATTTTGTAGAAATTCTTTTGAGGCTCAGGAAGGTATGATTCTTTTCTTCTGCTCAGTTTCACAAAAGTCTCTGTAGCCTTGGTCTCATCTTCTTTAATGCTCCGTTTGAGGATTAGTGGTTCTCCCAAGCAGGGTGCCCTGCTGTTGAATTAGCCAGGCACAGCACAGAACCCTTGGTCTGGCCACGGTGAATACTTTTTTGGATAGGCTCAGATGAGCATGGTGAGTTTATGTTGTTTCAAGGATTTGCTGCAACATCTGTGCCTTTTTTGACCCAATACTGCAAGCTGTTTAAAGCCATACACTTCCCCCCCGCCCCGCTCCAATGAACCTGTCTGAGACTCTGTAGAGCACAGGATTATTGCACTATAATATAAGGTATTAAGACAGCAGCCAAGCAGTCTTCCTTGCTGGAATACCTACCTAGCCTTCCTACCACGATAATATTGTTTCATAATGTGTGTACTGGAATGAAAATGCTCATAAATGCAACGTGAATATTTGCTAACTGCAGGTATTTTTACAGTGCTGATCCCTCTCATATCGAGGCAGATGTAACGATAGTCACCCGTGTACTTCTATGAGCCTGTGCAATGTTTAGTTTCTTAATGGACTGGAGAGTGATTTCTGATGATGATTCATGCCTTATCAGAAAGGGAAGAAGTGGATGTGGAAATGGCAGGAGAGACTGGGAGCTTAAGTTTATAAATCATGGTAGCATCTGACAGTTCATCCAGTCTCAGCGGAAACTGTTTGGGAACAGCGCTAAGCACTGGATCTCGCTGAACGGTCAAGAGTCGGGTGGGAGAAGGCACCGTGGCTTTATTCAGATCTTCCCTTCAGTTGACTCAAGTAAGAGTGGATGAAAACCCTCTTGCAAAGAAGCACTTTTGCATCTTCCTCCAGACTTTGAGGGGTTTTGCCTTTTTATTTATACTAATGTACAGTCTTTAAAATATTTTCCCCTGGAAAAGTATATTAATCTATGTGTTCCTTACTTATCGAAGTGTGTTAACATTAACTATTAGATAAAGAAGCTCTGTTGTATCAGAACCACTAGAGGAATATTGTTACAGAACTGTATGGAAGTGGTGGTATAATTTAACTATGATTGCTCAGACAATCGTAGCAGGTTATTTTTATCAAAAGAATTGGTGCTGACTTGGAGTTGCTAACACTTATGGAAGCTCATTTTATGAAGCATAAAAGCATGGGTAAAACAAGTGTGTTAAAGGGGATGGTCGGATGGGATTCAATGTGAGCCTTACATGCCAGGGGAGATTTCATAAATCAGACAACCAAGCAGATGGCTTCCTTGTGAACTGGTATGCGTCTGGGATTAATTTAGGGACTAATGCCATTGGGATTAACTTCGGGACTAATGCCATTGCACAGTTGTGGCCTGATGGTACATTTCCCTTAAAGACATTTTTAAATAGGAAGCTGAGGATTCAACTCAATTTGTACAAGTTCCTGTTTCCTCCGAGAAATACTAAGTTTTTGCTGTAAAACTAAAAGATGCCCAAGCTGAAAGAGCCTTAGCTTTCAAACAAAACCAGTGCTTTCCATGGGAAACACCCACAAACTCTTTAAAGATGTTTTTGGAGAGCCCTTCACACATCCTCCGCAAAACTACTCCTTTTTCTTCCTGAACAGCTCTATTGGCAGTGCAATTACTTCACCTGCCAAAACACCATTCAGAAATGCAACTGCTGAACTGCTGTGCAACTTTGGACAACAAATCTTTAATTTACTTTCTGTCAAATTCCAACAAAGTGGGAAAAACTGTTTCTTTTTCTCTTTTCACATTCTGAATGAGAGTAGCATAGTTCAGCTGGAAGGAACCTACAAGTCCCTACTAGTCCTCCTGCCTGACCGCTTCATGGCTGACCAAAAGTTCAAGCATGGTATTAAGGGCATTGTCCCAATGCCTCTTCAACACTGACGGGCTGAGCGGCCCCTGAGCCCCCACCCCCAGGGACGCCTCTTGCGTGAGATTCGAACGCTCGGCTGTACCGAGCGCTTCCCCGGGAAACTTGGAATTCTTTAGAGCTCTTTTCTTTCATCATTTCATGCGCTTGTAGGCGACTGTATTGCCACCTGCACGTGCTTTGCAGACAGTCTGTTTATCACGGGCAATCCAAAAGAACCTCTCCCGTTGCTTTAATAAGCTGCGCTGCTCATTCACCTAGTCGTGATAGTTCGTTAGCGCAACCAAACTCCCTAAGTCTGGTCATTCTCGTGCGTTGAGCGCGGCTAAGCCGAGAGTGCAGTAGGCCATTAAGCGCATCCGTCATCGTGATAGTTCAGCACATGGAACGCGACCGCCCTTAGAGCGTCGAATTGGACATCACTCAGAAATTAAACCCAGCCGCCCCCAGCCCCTCTGACACCCGAGGATAAGTTGGAACGCAAGGCGGTTTATTTTCTGCCAAACTGCTGGACTCGGTAACGCAACACAGCCCCCGGGGCCGGCGCCCCAAAGGCCTTCCTCCAAAGGATGCTGGGCCGAGGGGCAGCGCTGCGCACGGCGGGGGGGCCCCCTCACACCCCCCCGTGTCGCAGTGCCACCACCCGCCAACGCAGCAGTCACAATGCCCCGGGGCACTATAAAAGGGGCAGCCTCCCCTGTCCCACCCCCAGTCTGCCTGGCAGGCGCCCCAGACACATCCGAGACGAAGTCCGCCAGGAGCCGCTGGAATTAGTTGGAGGGGGCCGAGGGAGGACGACCGGAGGCTGCACCAGGCTGCTGGAGACCAGAAGAACCACCAAGCCCTGCAGGTGCCTGAGGCCCTCAGGCCTTTTTGGATGGAGAGCTGTGGCAAGACCAAAGGAACGCCTTCTTGAGGAGCACTGCAGAGCTCGCCGTCCTCACTCCCTGCGGAACCAGTGGCAGCAGCCGTAAGAAGTGGGATGCAGAGATGTTGCCGGGGTCCCAGTGCCTTGGAGCACCCGCTGGTGGCCCGAAGGCGCGGGAAGGATTCTTGCCCCCAAGGTCGATCAGGCCGCGGGCGTTTGGCCACTCTCGGAAGCCCCCTGAGGTGGCTCCAGGTTGAGCGAGAACAGGGCTCGGGCATCTTCTGGGAGGCGTGACCAGCCTGTGGGACCAGGAGGCAGGTCTTGCTCACGTGCTCAGGGAATAGCCGATCGCCAGCTCTGGGGTCAGGAAGGAACTTTCCCCCGGGGCAGATTGGCACTGGGCCCCGGGGGTTTTTTGCCTTCCTCTGCAGCACTGAGCAGGACCACTTGTCAGGGCTCCTCCGGTCCGTCGTGGCTAGGTTACTGCCTGCTGCTCGTGCACCACGAAGATGGCCTCTCGTGCCCTGCAGCTGGGGGGAGGAAGGCTTTTTTCCCCCCACGGTGGGCCAGCAAGTGTCCCCGGGGGTTTTTGCCTTCCTCTGCAGCACTGAGCACGGCCCCTCGCCAGGGCTCCTTTGGGCCGTTGTGGCTAGGTGCCCGCTGCTCGTGCTCCACGAAGGTGGCCCTCGTGCCCCGCATCCGGGGGGAGGAACCTTTCGGACTCCCACGGCGGGCTCCAAGGGATGCTCCCGGGGGGTTGCTTCTTCTCCTCTGTAGCACTGAGCACAGCCCCTTGTCAGGCCTCCTCTGGGCCCTTTCGCCTAGCTCCCTGCCTGCTGCTCTTGCACCTCCAAGGCACCCCTCGTGCCCTGGCTCTCTCGGGCTCTCTTGCCCAGTGCAAGTCGGGAGCGGGAGCGAGCTCTGCTCTTCCCTTAGCTCCATTTCCCCAGGGCTTCTGGCTTGGGCAAAACAGCCTGTGCTTGGAAGGGCTCCAGGCTCGCTGCCCCATCAGGAGCCGCCACTTTTCACCTCTCCCTGCACGCAAATCAAGCGCAGGGCCGGCACGAGAGCGCCTTTCGTGCATCGTTGGCCAAGAAGCACAGCGGCGGAGCAAGTTTCCCAACGCAAAAATACGCTTTTCACCTCTACCTGTCATACTTTGGAAAATACCCCACGGTACCACACACCTCGCCGTAGTACACTAAGATGTTATGCAGCTGTTCCAGAATTAAATTGCGTACCATAAAAGCTGATGTAGAAAGTATTACCACGTTGCAGAAGGTAAGTAAGCATAGATTAAGCTTCTTCTCTTTAGCTTGAAAAACTAGGCAAGTTAGAGATCTGGACTCCTAAAAGTAATCAAAACCTTGGCAGATGTATTAACAAATATAAAGCTCAGTGTTTTAAAGAAAATACAAAGAGTCTGCTTTAGTTCAAGCTCTGCTAAAATTACCTGATGGATAGGTGCCTAACATGCATCCTGTGCCAGACGCTCTGTATGCACAGAGACCTTTCTTATACACTTTCTTAATTACCTGCATTGCTTATCAGTATTCACTCGTTCATATACACATAGTCATTTCAAGCAACTTATCTTAGTAGGGCTATTTTCATCACAGCTTGCTTTGAATACCGTCTCATTGGCAACATCAACTGGTCAACCCTTAGGTATACATATGATTCCCACAGGTACCCGCACATACAGAATCTGGCATTTGTGAGACAATGCCTGTGCAAAGGCTAACGAGGTGGGGAAAACAGTCTCATTTGGTGCATCCAGGATGGGTGCTGCATCCTCTATCCACAGCTTAGACAAACACAGGACTAAGATTCACGCGATGCAGTGAATTTACTGGGTGAGAAGGGAGAAAGTGGAAGAGGATTTGCCTTCTGAAACTGGACAATACTCTTCTCAAGAGCAAGAGCTGCCGCTTTTATTAACTGTTTTCAAAAATCTGCAGCTAAGAGGACTCCTTTGAGCTGAGTACTTAACAGTCCTTCTCCACTTGTACATACTTGACAAATACAAGTGTATTTGTCACACCCTTAGGGTGTGTTTGGGCTTGATGGGGGTTTTGTTTGTTTTTCCAGAAGAAATTACCAGGAAGTAGTAGATGTCAACAGCTCTTCAAGTATGCTTGTGTGTTTCTGCATGGTTTGTAGCCCTGCCTCCAAAGGAAAAACACATGCACACAGTTTAGCTTTGAAAATACTTACTTCACACTGTACTGATGGCTTTTTTTCCTTCTGAATCTCAGTTTGTAATTGTTGGAAGCAAGTTTTCTACTCATAAACTTAGCTGAGCTATTGGAAAAACCTGCTGTATATTATCTTTATACTGCTATCCACCAGCATGGAACTTGCTGTCCTGTAACTACATACCTCAGATTATAAAATACATAGGCATGTGTTCATTTCAAATGATCAGTTATTCATTTCATAGCTGAAGAAACATATCTCAACGTGAGAAAACAAGTATACACCTACTCACTCAACTGCAAGTTGTAAGCTTCACTGCAACACACCTTACAGTTTTAGTTTCTTTCCAGAGGTGAAGATGGCAACAGAAAGACTAGAGTCCAATGCTGTTTTCACCTACCCTGAGTGTTATTTCAAGTTTTTGCTCTGTGATTACTACCAAAATTACGCAGTGATATGGCTTGAAAGGCTGGCCATCTTTCACACATTCTGGAGACTGTGAGGTTTTGTACATGAATGTCCTGGCTTCAGGTGGGATAGAGTTAATTTTTACAGGAACCTGGGAGCTGGGGGGCATACCAGGGGCAGCTGACCTCAACTACCCAAGGAGCTATTCCATACCATGGGACATCATGCTCAGTATATAAATGGCGAGCAGGCTGGGGGGAGCTCTCTCGACTTTCGGTGGGGGAAGTGGTGGAGCGTCGGGTTCCGGGTGGTGAGCAGTTCCACTGTGCATCACTCTTTTTGTATATTCTTTCATTAGTACCGTTGTTGTCGTTGTAACTTTTTGTGTGTGTGTGTGTGTCATCCCAGTAAACTGCCATTGTCTCAACCCTCGAGGTTCCGGTTTGGTTTGGTTTTTTTTCCTTTTCTCTCCTTCGTCTCCCCGCTATCCCACCGGAGGGGGGCGGGAGGAGTGAGCGAGTGGCTGCATGGTCCTTTGTTACCCGCTGGGCTGAAACCACGACAATGAATAATAGAGAAATGGGAATCAGCACAGGTAGATCAGCGATTTGTCTATGTCACACGTACAACAGTGTTAAGAGGTTAATTTGCAATTTGTTTCATTTTTATCCTTACATCTCCACCACTGGTAAGCCAGTTGGGCGAGATCCTTCATTTCTGTAATTCCAACTGTTTTACACTGTACTCAATATTTCCATCTCTAAACATGGGCCCACTCAAAACAAACAACTGATTTCAGGTTTTAAAAACACTTTTTCAGTTTTAAAACTTCTCTAAGTTTTACAGCAGTCCAGTTGTAAGTGCAACTCCAAAACATCCCTCGCCTGTAAATCCGCCAGTCTGATGCTCATTTACATCACAGGTCTTTCACCAAGCACAATGTTCCTGAGGTGGGTACAATGCAGTATGTGCCAGTGTAGACTCTTTTCCATTACCAGGGAAGGTAAAAAGATGCTTTAATATCACTGAAAATTCAGGCTGGATGGAAAAACGCACAAGTAGGAAATGCTGATTTCAAAAATGCCAAGGCACATCCTTTCATTGCCCACATGGAAAACCCATAGACCAGGTATGGCTATGGAGATCTCTTCCTCCACCCCACTATTGCCTAAAAGGACAACGGGCAGATTTTTCACACTGCTTGGGACTCACAAAGATCTATAATTTGGTATTATATTTCTGCATGCAGCCTCTGCATCACGTGGGAGCAAAGAAATGCTCCTGCTGCCTTGCAGCCCTGCCACTCCACAACTCCCAGGACACCTCAGAGCTCTGCACATCCACATCGGTTCTCCTTGGGTGGACATTCCCAGAGGAATTATGCTGCTGTGAGCATGCAAAGCCGCGTAATCCAAGCCACTTGAAGGAGACACAAAACAATTGTACATTTTCTCCTTAATACACAGTCCCTCTGGACACAGAAGTCACAGACTCTCTCTGCTTGGCAGCACGCGGGATAACTGCGCATCAGTCACATCCTACATTTTCTCCGTGTTGTTTCTTTCTTTTGCAGCACTTGCAGATATCCACTGGGGAATATGGTAATCCCAAAACACTGCTGCCTCCATGCTACACTGTTTCACCATTCATCAACATTAGCTGTGTTCATGCATGATAAAGTACTGGCTTATTTGTACAGGAAGGAAAGACAAATTAGGAAGTTTGTGTACTAACATTTCATCTGCCCTGGCTTTGACACACCACACCCTGTCCTGATCTAGAACCGCGGTACCAAAAAAAAGCTATGCAAAAATTACACGCACTCTCTGCTGCTAGTCCACTTTCTTTTCCCCATGATCAAATCCCTTTTCAGAGGTATGAGAAGACAAGCAATGTAGAAAGCACCTGGAAGGTTACCTTACTGCTGTTCCAGCAAATTATATGGCTGGCTGCCTCTGGAAAACGTTTGGGGAGCTGCATCAATATGCAAAGAACCTCAAAAGGAGGGAATTTTTGACTGCTCTAATTGTCACTCTGTCCTGAAATTGAGACCTCCAGCACAGCAAAGACCTCTGACACCAAACAAAATCAGCAATGAACAACAACTAAGATGGTTTCCCACACAAACCTCAGTCCTGCCCTTGGCAAACTGCAGGTAATTTGCTTAGAGAAGACATTTTCTTAAGCTGTCAACTGGGCAACAAAATTGTCATCAAGGAAAAAACAAATGCAACAGCATCACCATGCAGATGAGAAAAAGAGAGCACTATATTGTCTCTAAGAGAAGAAACAAGAGAGGCGCTATAGACTAGGTTCATTCAGTAAAATCAGATAACAGCATCTGAGTTCTCCTTTATCAGCCTGATACGCACCTACTTACTCCTAACTTACAGTGGACAGAGTAAATATGGTTTAAGAATTACTTGTTCTCAAATTTCACTTATATTCTTGAAAGTACAGGACTTTGGGCATAAATCTGCCACACAGGACATGCCTATTTCCCCTCTGCATTCAATCTAAAAGCAGCCTTTATTGAAATGATCATAAATTACACATTGACATTTGGCAGCCTTTGTTAAAAACAGAAACCTACCACAGCCTCATCACAGCTCTCTATTGCCATCTCCCCATTTCTGTAGCTAAACACACCCAGTGTGGCAAAGCAGCTGCATCATTTACTGTTCATTAAGAGGTAGAAATGATGCAGCAGGTGCATGTCAGGTTTTGTCCATTACTTCACAATTACTTGTTCTGAATATTTAACCCACATTTTAGGAGGTGGAATGAGAACCATTTATCTAAATCAGAATGATTCACCTGAGGAATATTTTCCCCTCCTGCACCTCTTTTATACCCCCCCCCCCCAACCTCATAAACTATTACATTCTCCTGGATCACCTTATTAGTACTCATCTATTAATAGCAGACTCCACAAACTCCTCACTCAATTAATATTGCTCAGCCAAACATCCCATGCTTGAAAGGTCTCAGGATGACTATGGAAACGAAACCTCTCTGTTGCAGGAACTAACAACCTTGAAAGATACCTTAACGAGGCCAAGAAGATCTCCTCAAGTGTATTAAAAAAAAAAAATAATTGTGCTAACTCGTCCAAATGCTTGCATGAATTTGGACCAGTTTCTGTCAAACTTCCCCTTGTTCTTGTGTGCCTAGGAGTCACTCTTAGATTTTAACCCAGCCACCTTTGCACACAGGATTTATTCAGAATTGTAAGTTGCCGTTAAAATGCAGAAAAACCTTGAAAGCTAAAGTTATTTCCATTTCCTATACAGACTGGTACGCTTGTAGAAAAAGCTCCACTGTCCAGAAGGCTGTTGACCACAGCCTTCGTTTGCAGCTTGAACTACAGCCAATCCAGATCACTGAAGGCGAGGACAAACACTCTGAATTTGACTCACAACATCATAAAAAGTCAGGGTAGTAAGTCAAGCACATGCCAAATAATTTACTTTTTACATATATGACTTCACTCTCCACAAGGATGAATCAGCTCAGCAGCAATCTCTTACTAGTGGCAAAATACAAGACTAATACATAGCAGTAGGTATCTTGCAAGTGCCACCAAAATGTGAAACACAAATATAGGCAACTTGCTGTATACAACTGATCACAGGCTCTGGCATCTGAATAACAGGAAGGTGAGCTGGAAGCTCTATGTGTTACACCACCCGCACAATTCTCCCACCAACAGGGCTCCTTCTCTTGCCTGAGAACAGTAAATTCACACTGGGCTACTGCAAAACTATTGCCAACAATTGAAATGAGAAAAGGTTGTGGTATTTAATTAGGAATTTTTAAAAATGCCATCCATGAAATATAAACTGACAGGACTTAATTCTTTCTGTCTCAGTGTTGTTCATTGAACCCTTCTTTACTTTCTTGAATAATAGCTATGACGAATTTTGGGAAGGGTGCAGAGAGGATTACTTAAAGTATAGCGAGGGCTGTGTCCCGTGCCAGAAGCTTTAAAAGAAAAAAAAAAAAGAAAAAGAAAAAAGAAGAGAGAACTGTGGCAAATGGAAAGAATGACAACTTCAAATCTGCAAGCGCATAAGCGATCAACAAATGCTGGTTGATAGCCTAACGTGGCGAGTAAAGCAATCACAGTACGCCTGCTTCTGCCATGACAAGGGCCAAATGAGAGAACAACCATCAGCCAGGTGTCATGGGCAAGCCATCACTTCTGCACAAAATTAAAGTACAGTGGAAACAGGCTGAAGAAAGAGAAATACACAGAATGACAGTGTGGAAAGATGCCCCTCTGCCTTACTTCAGATGGTCATCTAGAGGAAGGGAAGGAAGAAAACAACAGCTATTCTATTCACGATTTCCTGCTGCTGCATGAGTGCCTGAACTGGGGCATGATAACATCTTCTTCCACCCAGGTGTGCTAGAAAGGCAATGCTGCACACATCAGTTACTGAATTAAATTAAATAGATGCAAGTAATAAGTTCATAAACTGATCTCTAAATCACTGCTATTTTTGTGGATAGGCAAGGTCAGAGTCTCCGTCCCTGTACTTCGTTTCATCTACAGGCTTGGAGTCCATTTGACTCTCACTTAAAAGTTATTCCTGATTTCACTCTTGAACTGAACAACGGGGAAACAAAAACGGACTTCTTGCATCCCTAGCCCCATGGTTACTTGCAACAAATGATAGAAGGATGGTCACAGTGCACGTTTTTAGGGTTTTATCTGCCATTTGACAACACTTCCAGTTACCCACTGGTCAGATAAACACTAACATTAGACACTGCGTAGAGGTCTGCCTTATCAGAGCTATCGCTCCTCTGTCATTGGGTCTTCTTGTCCACAGCTTTTGTAGAGCCACAGCAAAACAGCCCTCTTCTCTCCCGTTGCATATACATAATGGGCAGCTACACTCATCAGCTAGTCACAGACCTGTGGCACATGAAAGAGGAGCTGGGCATGACCTTCAGCATCAAAATCACCCGCCTCCATGCTCAGAGTGGTGTGGCAGCCCGCCGCCCTCACTGAGGAGCGAGGCTCTGCAAGCCAACACAGAGAGAGGGGAATGCGCTGCCTCCTATCATGGACGCTACCCTCACACCGTCATCAGTTTTCATTGTGATTCTCCTGCAGCAGCATGAACTACTCCTATCAAAGAGGTAATGACAACAACAAAACTTTTGAAACCAACTTCCTGTATTCTACACGAGAGTGAAAAATACGTGCTTTCCTCCAAACGATGCTGCTTGGGTTTTTTTCTTCCTCCTTCTTTTTTCCCCCTTTTGCTTAGTATTCAGCTGTGGGTTTTGCATCTCCTCAGAGATGAGCACAACATAGCGGGTTCCTCACTGGACCTGTTCATGACAAACTTCACTGCCAGTTTCTAATGCTTCTTCTAGCAGCTAAGTTTTGTCCCTCAGTATGGTTTCAGGCTTCCCACCTGGCTGAGTTGTTGCAGTGTGTTCATAGGTCTCAACCTACGATACTGCCCTGCAAGGAGCAAAATTCCCACTTGCTGACACTAGAGAGGAAACTTGCAGTCTGTGACAGGCCACAAATCCTCCTCTCCTATCAGGGTAAAAAAAAGCAGGTACTTGGTACCACACGCCCTGCTTTTCCAACGTATGCCACCTTTTTCAGGCTTCTCACAGACAGAGCACTTGAAGAAGGAAGACAATCCGGGGCTGAGTTATCCTGCAGCACCACCAGCATCTCTCAGCAGGATCCTGGCCTGACATTCATGAAATGCTCCAGGGCTCTCCCTACCTACACATGCACACACACAGAAAACCATCCATCTACTCTCATTCCTCATTTTCCTTTCCGTGGCATTCCCATTTTTGCTGTCACAAACTAGGTATCCCAAGGAGCGCGTTGCAAGGAAGGTCCTTGGCAAAGCTGGTTCCTTACACGACTGTTTGGTAAGGACTATGACAAACCACTAAACAGGCATGTAAAAACCATAAAGCACATGATTCTGAAAATCATGCATTACCATTTTTCTATGCAATTTTTTCATGCTGCTTTGCAGTGTACATTTTCATATTGTGTTTTAACAGTGAGATTGATTTAATTGGCAATTGTTTATCTGCTATTGCTAGTCTCCTACTTTATTACTATTTTTACAGGCATCAAAAAATTCTGATGAAAATGTTTTCAAGTTGAAAGAACATCCACAATAGAAGAAAGTTCCAAAATCACCTAAGAAATTTCCAAGGTTTACTTTCTTCCTCAGGAATACAACAAAATAATTATGATTTTCATTGCAATTTCATTTAACTGAAGTCTGTTTTCTACCTTGTGAAATGGGAAATAAATACACCATTATTCTCTGTGTTAACATACTACTTCCAATTAGCTGTACCTTTATATTAAGTTTAGCTACGAGACACTTACTTGCATGCTTCTAAATATACAGTTGGGTTATTTCATTTTATAATCCATGCTGCCTGGAAACTACAGAGCCAGAACTTTTTTCTTTTTTTTTCGTAAAGAAGAGTTTCATTTTAAGAATATATGACCAAGAAGAATGAAGCTGAGAAGAAGAAATTTCAGGAAATAGGTATAAAATTAACTCAGCGATCCTCTCTCAACTCTCCATTGGTTCTATTGAGACCATCTTCTCAAAGCCGCTTTGCAGGCTAAGTTGGCCATATGTCCACACTGCCTAGGCTGCAGCAAGGCACCAGCCTTTGTTCAACAAGCAGTAACGCCTTGAAAATAGTGGGCTTTTGATGCACTTTCCAGTCGGCACTCATATGTAGTTTGGATGCATCTTCTGGACGCAAGCCACCTGAAGCATCACTAGTCAATGTACACCTGGAGAAGAGGCATAGCCCAAAACACTGTAGTTACATGGCCAGGTCAGCACGATGCTATAGCCAGTGTGGCCCAGAAAACTAGATGCAACGATGCCTCACCGTAACCAGTCATGATGTCATCTCAACACGGGCACCAAGCAAGGAGGTTGCTGATCAGGTAACTGCCACTGGGCTTCACAAGACTAAACTAACACCTGGGTCTTGACTGCTTACAAGTTTGGGCCATACAAAAGCCCTAAAACATGCAGAAATCGTAGACTTGATCAGCAACACTAGCATAAATGGAATGCTTATGGCAGTCATCCCAGGAAAATGCTAAGTGCCACACAAATGGACACTATCCTCCAGTAGATGCTACACAACAGGGAACCCGTGGACATGCCCAGCCCAGCCAAGGATGGCCTTCTGTCAGAAAGCGACTGTTAGTTTCATCGCTAAGTCGAGGACAAGCCAGATGGCTGTAGTTTCACACACCTGCACGCTCCAGTGCTGACATTGAACAGGCTGGTGCCAAGCGAGGAAAGCCGCAAGGTAATGCGAGTTTAGTGCAGGCAGAGGATGATGACCACCACCCTCTCCTCCTGGACTGGGCAGCTCATCCCAGACCTGGCACTACTCCAGACTTTCCGCCAGCTCAGTTAGCCCACAGCCCAGTCCTGCAAATCCAGTCCTACCAAGGGCTGCTGGTGTCACTCTGCCAGAAACAGCCTGAGGTGACAGGCCTTGGTTCAGTAAGAATCGCAAAAAAAAACCAAACCCAAAAACAAAATCACACAAAATCCCACACACAACATAAAACTGGCACAGGAGCTAGACCCCCCCTGCATGTGAACTAGCTGGTTATCCACGACCACGAGGAGGTCACCGCAGGTCACCTCAGCTCTCTTACCTGCAGCTCTGGCTGTCCCTCACAAAACAGCTGAACCCCTCCTGCCTTTCCTGTCTTGTTAGTAACATCCCACTGAAAAATAATCCCTCCGTGGTCACCGGAGAACAGCCAAGGAGGACACGGGGCAGAGCCACTTACAAAGGTAACAAACAGTCAGGTGGCCCTGGGGTCCGCATCGTTACAGAGAAGTCAAGTATGGCACAAATGCTCGCCAAGACTAGGCAGACCGTAGTCAGGTGCTGTGGAATAGCAAGGATCCCTCGCAGCACTCAGCCTTTCTCTACTGGGGATGTCAAACAGCATGAACATGGTGCAGTTGTCTAGCCACAGCTACAGCCATGGGGACTGACTCTAAAAATTGCACATACTTGGCCCTCAAAAGCCAGCATTTTGTCTCAGAGTTCAACAAAGCCAGTGTTTATCTCAATGGGGTCACATAGCAAACCTGTTTCTTTCACCTCCTCTCCAGAAAATATCTCCTGTTCAAAAAAAAAAAAAAAAAAAAGACACAGATGGTCGCTGTTCATGCTACCCATCTGAAATTTTGAGTCAAGTTAGCTTTTGGTGCTTTGTTTCTATCACCAGAGTCCTTGAAATTCCCACAGAAGTATGAAGGCACTCGGAAGAGAACAGAGAACTGGTTGATTGATTACCTTGCTCTCCATCTGAATTGCACTCCATTAGCTAATGCCATTCAGCTTGTGACATCTTAGTTGCCTTAGGCATATACTGGTACAGCCCTGCTAAAGGCAGGTACTCTGATAAAACTGCACGGATAAAACTGGCAGAGAATCTGGTCTCCCATCTGAGGCCACGCCTGGGCCAACAAAACCAAACAAAAATAGAGACTTTTAGAAGCCAGCTACTGAAAGGATTTAACAGGTAGTTCCCAAGAAAGTGTCTGTGGACAGAGGAGTGTCATTAAGATGACTTCACCTTTGACAAGACAAAGGAAAAGTAGAATCACATTTTGCATATCAATAGACACACAAATTCAGCAATTGAAAGATTAATGAGAGAACAGGCTTATTTGCTTTCCTATCACTTTGTCTTATCTCAGGGCTGGAGGAAATACACTAGAAAATTTCCCATGTAGTATTTTAGGCCAAGTTCTCTGTTGACATCGACATTAGTAGAGACTACTGGTTAAAAATAGATGCCACCTTAGTCTAGTATCTCTGCAAAGATCAAAATTTAAGCCGTATTTTTTAAGACCTAGAGAAAGCTCAGCAGGACCCCCAGAAATGCTTCTGCAGAAACAACAAGCAGCAACCTCTGCGACCAGGCTTCGATTCAAAACAGATCAAAGCACTTGGCTGACCCTGGAAATGAACTAATGCTTTCTAAGGCTACAGATAATCTCACTAAGACCATTACCCAACCCACAATGAACTGATAAAAAAAAGTTTTCACTGCTTCTCTATGGAAGTTGTCTCTGTCATTTGCACTTCCCCTCCCTCCTTAGAGGAAACTTCTTCAGACAAATTTAAATTACACTTGCGGACCTGTATTAGTATCTCGTCACATGAGTTTCTTCTTTCCTATCATCTGAGCTGTGAACTCAGTGCCACTTTTTTTTTGAGGACTGGGAGATGAAGCTTGCCTTTTAATAAACTTCTCTATGCAACACTCAACTCACAAAACACTCCGTTTACAGAGGAAAAAAAACTTAAAATATGTTATCCTGGTTGGTCTCAAACACAGATGGGGAAACGCTCCAGAGAAAAATCCCAGCTGTCAATCTGCACTGCAGACCTCTACTTCATACTGATGTTAGAGGGAGTTCCACCCAGCAGATGTGTACCGACAACGCAACAAAAATCTGCAACGCAGACAACAGATCCGCAATGCAGATCAGACGCTAGGATTTTACTCACAGGGTGATAATTCAGCTTCGCTGTGCCCACTACAGAATCACAGAAATGCTGAGGCTGGAGGGGGCCTCTGGAGATCATCTAGTCCAACCCCCTTGCTCAAAGCAGCGTCAGCTACAGCAGGTTGCTCAGGACTCTGTCCCATCATGTTCTGAATATCTCCAAGGATGGAGATTCCACAACTTCTCTGGACAACCTCTGCCAGTGTCTGACTACCCCTCACAGTAAAAAAAAAAACCTAAAACAAACAAAAAAATCCAACCCAAAAACCATTTAAGAAAAAAAAAAAAAAAAGAGCTGCTTCTTATGTTTGAATGGTATTTCCTGAATTTCCATTTTTGCCCTCTGCCTCTTGTCCTGTCACTGGGCACTACCGAGAAGAGCCTGGCCCCATCTTGTGTGCTCCCTTCCGTCAGGTATTTACATTGATAAGCTTCCCCCAAGCCTTCTTGCCTCCAGGCTGAACAGTCCCAGCTCTCCTGGCCTCCCCTTCTATGTCACATGCTCCAGTCTCTTCATCTTCTTCATGGTGCTTTGCTGGACTCTTTCCAGCATGCCCCTGTCTCTCTTGCACTGCGGAATCCAGAACTGGACCCAGCACTCCACATGTGGCCTCACCAGTGCTGAGCAGAGCGGAAGATGGACCTGCTGGTGATGCTCTTCCTAATGCCACCCAGGATGCTGTTGGCCGACGCCTTTGCTGCAAGGTCACATTGCCGGCTCATGGTCCAAGTTGTTGTCCACCAGGACCCCAAGCTTCTTCTCAGCAAAGCTGCTTTCCAGTCAGTCAGCCCCCAGCACATACTGGGGCATGGGGCTTTTCCCTGCCGCGGAGCAGGACTTTGTGCCTCCCCTTGCTGAACTGCATGAGGTTCCTGTCAGCCCAGTTCTCCAGCCTGTGGAGGTCCCTCTGGATGGCAACACGCCCACCAGGTCTACCAACCACACCCCCTCTTTTGGGGGGGGGGGTGGTGTGTGTTCATCTACAAACTTGCTGAGGGTGCGCTGTGCCCCATCATCCAGGTCATTAATGTTAAACAGCACAAACCACAGTTGTATAGGCCATAACACAGCCATGCTGGGGCACGGGCGACCGGAGCAGAAACCGATCTGCGTAAAATAGATTGAATCAATTTCTGCTATTATAAAATTTTCACTCATTATTGTACCGCTGCTTCAAAAAGAATGACATATAGAAGATGACAAATCTGAGTTTAACCTCAATTCAGAAAAAAATGGAATGAGTTTGGAAAAAAGAGAGCAATACAGCTGATATTCTGCTGCAGCACAAAACTAAGGAGCCTGTATTCTGTTGATACCAACCAGCAGTTTTTGTAAGAAATTAAGACAGTTTTGCTAGCAGAAGAGCCGATATATCAGGATAACACAATTATTTATATTATATAACAAATTATAAAGCAGAAAAGCCCTAAGCACTTTTTTTTTTTCTGAGAACTAATGCAATGAGCAAACACGCAAAGCCCAATTAAAGGCCATACTGATTCCAAGTCTGCAAGCTTCACGGAGTTTTTGCGAAAGCCAGTGGGCATTCCACAGATGGGAATTTGCGGTATCTAGCCCAGACCACTTTGATTAACACATCATTCAACAGCATCGCTCATGATTCAGCAAAAACACTCCGCCAAGTTTAGCAGATTTCTAACATTAATCAACAAAGAGGCACGTTTCAGTGCACGAGCACTGTTTTGAAATACCAAGCCACACACTCACCTGCAGTAAATCAGTATAACTCCACAGAAGTCAACTGAGTTTTATGCCAATTTACACCAATTTTGGCCCACCCCATTTACACTACTACACTCTCTCTTTCTTTTACTCAAGTACTGCAGACGTTGCAGGTAATCCCATTATAAGCAACTTTAAAACTATTTAGGAAGCGAAGAAACTCTCACAAGGAGGTACAGTGCCAGAACAGGAATCCAACTTTCTCAACATCTTCAGAATGAATCTGAGTATTACTTTATTATGAGTAATACTGTTTGGAATTAGGGCAGACTTAATTGTAACTGCTACAAGCAGCCGGTAGGATAACAAGCATCTTTTTGATTCAGGAGCAGATACTACTGGTGACAATTACATGACAAAAATCAGTCTTGAGGTTCCAAGTACTGGAAAGAGAAATGTTACCTTCTTCTTAGAAACTCCAACACTCACACTGATCTAAATGCTGCTTGCGCACATCATTTAAGAGGAAGCAAAAGAAGCTTCTGAGAGTTTTCCTTTTTACACGAAATGCTCTTCAGGAGCTCTCATTTAAAAGAAACACAACTTCAGGTCTAGCCCTTTCTCAGCTGAGCTGAGAGAAAAGTTGCTCTGACAAGGAACTGCAAGAGCTCACATGAAAGAAGAGACAGATCAAAGCTACATACATAACAGAAGGAAGCCCTGGGCACAAATGGGGACCCAAAGCCCACATTCCTGGGTCAATTGCCACACCTCAGAATAAAGGCCTTTCCACCAAAAGAAGATACAAGATTGCTCTTTGCCAGAGAGTACTGGTGCTGCACTGACAGCAAATTTAAACTACAGGCCTGGTTTCAAAACAACCGGAGTCAATTTCTAAACTTTAGATCAATTTATAAAGTTCACGTGGAAACCAGCTGACACATGATAGCTTTAGCAGTCTTGCTGTCAACACTTCAGTACATTCAGATCCAAAAATTATTACAACTACAAATAAATGTCCCAATCTGCAAACTACAGACACAGCGGCTCTGACATCAGCAAGTGCCGAGCACTCAGATGGATAGTGTGATCATTTCCAAATGAGACCTTTCTATTACATAAAACAGTTTCTAGAAATTGCCAGTTGGCAGCCTAACAGGCAAAAACCAGACAAAGAACAGCCATTAGCAAGTTAGGTGGGTAAGGGGTGTCGACAGTTCACGGCAGCTTACCTAGACCTTGCTATCTATCTGCAAAGGCACTGCTAGGCTGGGCTTTAGAATTTCTGGCAAAAGAATCTCCAGCAAAATACAGCAGTTACCAAAAATCATTCTGCATGGGGAGGCAAACCAGCCAAAACCTTCATCAGAAAGCACAGGGTCAAAAGAGAGATACACAGAGCAGGGAGTGCAAACAGGGGACTCCAAGCAACCCATAGCTGGTAGTCATAGCATTCCTGGGGGAATCAACAATTCAGTCCATTGGATGCATGACACCTGCAACAGGCATGGGCATTTCCAGTGTGTCCCAGGTAAATGTTTAGCATAGATTCTCTCTTGGGTTTCATCAAAAAAACAAATCTCAAATTGATATTTCAATGCATAAATGGCTAGCGTTTTCCCAAGACGGAACACAGTTTTCTCTCCAGATCTGATTGTCATACTCAATTAATTGGAGCTAAGTATCCCTTTTTCCTCCTCCTTCAAAGCTCTTCACACGAAGAAGAAACGCAGGACGTTAGCAAAGATCAAGCTCTTATCCATCAGCCTTAAGATTATTTTGGGTAATTGCATGATTGCTATTGTTGCTATTCCCTTCAAAATATTCCTGAACTCTTACTTGCAGGTTTTGTGGTCTCAAAACCAAACCAAATCTGTCCTTGATTGGATTGGACGTGGAGAATGTTTTACCACATCCTTTAGGAAAGCATCACAGTACAACGTACCACGTAACTTCATTGCCATCAGCCAGCCATTTAAAAGCAGATGAAACTGTACAGGAATTTCCTTTGGAGTGCCTTCTTAAGGCTTCTTGCTTATGCAAATTAAAGAACTCAAAGCTTCAGCAATTCATCAAAGACACTTAGCTCAGCTCATCACACTCTCTCTGACTGCCAAGAGTAAGAAAGCCACTATCCCATTTTCTCATTGGGAATCAAATATACACCACGACAGCCTTAATTCAATAACAGGATGAGCAACTTATGGACCACAGGACACGCACAGAGTGCCAGGACAATAAATCTCTTCCAGAGCCCGCATTCCCCTCCTCCCAAGTGCCCTTCAAGGGCAAGCTGCAGGCTGGAGGAATAGGCCAGGTGGCCACCAGCCCCTTTCCAGGGCTCTTTTGCCTGAAAACCCAGCTGCTCCTCCCCATTAGGTGACACGCCAGGACAGTCAGTTCACATCAGGAAACCCTCGACCTCTGCATGTGCACAGAAGGACCACGCTGGGTGTCACCACATGCCAAGAGGCCAGGGGGGCATGGCATAGAATTCACTTAATCTACCCAAATAAGATACGTGGGCCACTCCACCAGGGTGATTAGACACAATTTATAGCATAACAGTAGTGACAAGAGTACCTTTCATTAGCAGCACTTAAGAGTACTCAAAGCTGCAGCACAAGCTGTGACTGGTTTCTTAGGCACTTGTACTTTACATCTTTCCTACCTTCCCCACAGCAACACATTCTCTGATCTGCTGCGTCTCCTGCTGCTCTGCTCTCCTTGGGCTTTTCCTCCAAATAGCGCCCTGCCTGCTTGCGTGGTCACATATGGCGCCTCGTTCACAGCTACAGATGTGCTGATTACATACAGAGGATGTTAGCACTGGTCAGCCAGACAGCAACTCTGGGAAGTCAGCTTCTCTCTCTCCTATCCATTCCTTCACTGGGACCCTTTCTTATCCTACCAGCAGTTTTCACAAAGCAGAGAGGAACTAAATACCTGTCCTGGTTTCAGCTGGGATAGAGTTAACTGTCTTCCTAGTAGCTGGTACAGTGCTGTGTTTTGAGTTCAGTATGCAAACAACCTCGATAACACTGATGTTTTCAGTTGTTGCTAAGTAGTGTTTAGACTAAAGTCAAGGATTTTTCAGCTTCTCATGCCCAGCCAGCGAGAAAGCTGGAGGGGCACAAGAACTTGGCACAGGACACAGCCAGGGCACCTGACCCAAACTGGCCAACAGGGTATTCCATACCATGCGACGTCCCATCTAGTATAGGAACTGGGAAGTGGGGGCAGGGAATCGCCGCTCGGGGACTGGCTGGGTGTCAGTCGGCGGGTGGTGAGCAATTGCCCTGCGCATCATTTGTACATTCCAATCCTTTTATTATTGCTGTTGTCATTTTATTAGTGGTATCGTTATCATTATTAGTCTCTTCCTTTCTCTTCTATTAAACCGTTCTTATCTCAACCCACGAGTTTCACTTCTTTTCCCAATTTTCTCCCCCATCCCACTGGGTGGGGGTGGGTGGGGGGGAGTGAGTGAGTGGCTGCGTGGTGCTTAGTTGCTGGCTGGGGTTAAACCACAACAATACCTTTGAGATGTCTACCATTCTGTTAAGCTACTGATCAAGTTCAGCTATGTTTAAGAACTTCACCGGAAGGCTGACGGAGAGATATACAGCAATTTCCTTTGGAAAAGGATAGCCAGTTTTCCTTAGGAAACCAGGCTAAAAATTATGTCAACGGGAATTGCAAGGCATCCCAGTTTGATATTAGTATGTAGAGGCTTTTAATCGCTCATGGTGGAGACAACTAAATAGTGCATTATTAAACACTTCCTTATCAGAATAAAGGCTATCCTTAAATTAGTGTCTTTTCCTATATACAACTCCCTGCCCATATACAGTTTCTTCTGAAAACCTGCAAGGAAGACTGGGCTAGCAGCTTCCGTAAGCCAAGCAACTAAGCACAGACCCGGGAACAGCCTTGTATACCCACAGGAGTGCCACACGGACATTTGAGACTCCCGTGGTTGGAGAGGTATACCACCATCTGGATCTAAAAATACGTTTGTCCTCTGTGTGTGGTGGGGGTACTGTAGTCCATGTCAAGGAATGGGGGTGATCTACATACTTTCAAAGACAGAACTGGAAGCCTTGCACAGCTGCAAAACAAATGCTCAGAGTTTATTATCGTACCAGATTCACGTGACGTACGTCAGGCAGAGAAGGGTGCTCAAGGACAGGCATTGGGCAGTCCTCAAAGCAGGACTTCTTTACTACCAGGACTTTGTTTAGCCATGGAGCTTCAGCTCAAACTCTCATTCCCATTTTGGAAGTGGATTTCTTCCCTGCCTTTCAGAGGCACAGCTCTGTTAGGACACCCACAGTCCATCTGAATTTCTCAACTTGGGTCTTTTCATGTGTCTGATATTTACACGGACAGAATCTCTGGCTTTGCTTGTCATCAATAATACATCTATCCTATGAAGAACAAGAAGACTGCGACACCAAAAAAAACCCCAAACCAAAAGACAGAGAAGTCCATTTCTCTTTCAACTGCCTGAAAAAACACCTTCCTCCTGCACCCCTGTGGATATACGCAAAGAGAGAGAGAATGCAGCCTTTGAACAGTAACTGGGATAAATCTGTCTCCTCTGATCATTCCCCCTCTGACTCATAAGTCTCAATCTACCAAGAAAATAGTGCACAGCTCTCACAAAGCATGACATGCACCTAGAAGGGAGGCACAATTAAAAGAAAAGACAAGAGAGACAAATGATATGGGAGCCATTTCCTTAATGAACAGAACACTCTTCCCTTCTTATTCGTCACAATGACTACCAATAAATAACAGGAAGAAGCAACAGGTTTGAATACAACACCGATGAATTTAAGTTTAATGCAAGCAAAGTGCCTTATAACAAGTCTGGATTGAAAAAGATGTTGAGAAGGGTGGTTTTCAGAGAGACTGCTTACATTTTCATGTTTAGCGAGACCTGAATCTGCAGTAGATGGGTACAAAACACAATGAGAAAATGTCTCTTTTTTTTTTTTAACAAGTTAGGGCAAGTGAGATTCATCTCTCATTTTTGTGTGCTCTTTAAAAAAACAAGAAGAAAATCCAAATGAAAAAGGCAATAAACAAATACTGAGACCTGGGAGGGAAGGCAGGCTTTATTCTACGCCACGACTAGCCCTCAACTCCTGTTCTTCTGCGGTCATGGTCACAGCTCTCCCGCATAGCATCACCTCCCTCTCTGATTTTCACACCTCACATACTAGCTTAGGTAGCTACAGCCAAGCTTCGGTGCTGCCCAGAGAGTGTCAAAACGTGAGAGGTGCTAAAGGAGTCCTGGAGGTCCCTCTCCACCAGGTCACTAGAGATGGGCTCTTGCTAGGACTCAGGCAAAGTAGGGGGAAGGCTGGCTCATACCCCTTATTCCCACTGATGCCACCTTGACCCACATGATTGAGCCTCGTGGGCTGACTCCCAGCACGCGGTGCTGTGAATTAAGTTTTCGCATTTGGAGCGCTGCAGTATCATCTCTATCCTGTCGATCAAATGGCCAGTAGCTGGCACGAGCAACAGTTTACATCACTCACAACCGAACCCGAAATACAGGAAGATTAGCTGCCAGGGCGATTTAAGACTCCCAAAGCAGAACAGAAGCAGATAAGGGAAGCAAAGCAAACCGTCCTTGGAAAGATAAAGAAACTTTGCAGCTGACACAGGAAAAGCAGCTAGTAAGGTAAGCAGGGGTGTTACCAGTCTCAAGCTAAAAGTATTTTGAAAGGTGACAGCAATTAAGAACCCATGCAAGCCTTGAGCTTAAAAACACCCTGACCTTGAAGGAACTCAATCTGCCTTTCTGGTTCCCAGGACAGATGGCCTCAGTAACAGATGATATAGATCACTTCCTAGTTCAGTATAGCTACACAGGTGTCCTGTAAGGCTTTTCTGGTACAGGACAGAGGGTCTTTGCCTCACCTGCTGACTGTTCAGCTGCCTGCTACCCTGACTGATCACTTTGGAATCACTGCTGCCCCAAGCCCCCACATGCTAGATGGAGCCAGCTGGACTACTCCACGATTCCAGACCAACTTCAGCTGTCACACAGGCCCTGGACCAGGATGGCAGGTTGCACTGAACATTTTGTCTCAGACGAGCATCTCCACTCCTCCCTGGATGTCACCGTCACCTTGTACCATGGGATCTCTCCTGCCACAAGATCCAGCACAGCCATTACATCCCATAAGCACCACCACAGTCATACACCCCAATCCAGTGTCCCAGGTCTTCGGACTCAAAAGAACAGCCCGTCTCTCCCATACATCAAAACCAAACAAGTCTAGCAGACATGATGACATCTTGGACACATCGAGTTTTCAGCTGGAACAGTGCCACCCTGGTGACTTGGTTCACTCCAGGCAGCAGTCTGGGGACAAACGCAGCAGTTTCTCTCCTATCCTCCAATATAAAGCACTTCCACAAACTTCTAGGTGGTATTGGGAGAACAGCACCCAAACGGTCTCTCGTTTCTCTGCTCCCCCTGCTGGGTGCCAGCCCAGCATTATCAAAATGCCTGCTTGGGTAGCGCTGCCAGGCAGCAGCACACAGAAGCTAAAGCAGGCTGTAAAGTTACTACACAGTCTCCCAAAGAGCTCAGTAATTACCACTGTTAATTCTTACCAAGACCAATAGCACCACTACTCTTTACAGGGACCAAGCAGATCAAAAAGCAGATCCAGGAAGAGAGTTTCTGAGTTACAGGCTTCAGTGTCAGCAACCGCTGACATCTCCAGCCAACAGCCAGATCACGCAGCCCTGCCAAGGCCGTACGCCCACCACCTAATATTCCACACTGGCATCAGTCCACAGCCACTGCCAACGATTGTACGTACATGGATGCTGATCCACGCACAGCTATTCAAAAAGAAAGGGATCACAGCCCCTGTAATTGTGAACTTGCACCTTGGTGCAAAGGAAGACAGTGGATATATCGGGTTTGTTGCATAAAGTGGGGGCCAAGAAGCTAATCACTTCTATGTGTCTCATGATACTTTTTTCCCTTGTCAGAAGGGGATAATCCACCATTCTCCATATTCCACTGTATTTTCAAATGTAATTCAAGCTGGGGCCTCCCCTGCCTTTACTAGGCAAATAGACTAAATGCCAGTGAGAATGGATTTTAAATCTACATTTTAAGCACTGGAGTAGTAGAACTAGCCAAGACACAAAATTACTCACAACTGCTCCCTCACTGCAATATTCCAAACAAGATGATACTACAAACTCTTTCAATTCTCTCTTTAGAAAGGTAATCAGCCTTGTTTAGACCAATCTGGGGCTGGTTCTTGTTATCTTCAAACAAGAGATAGTAAAATAATTGTATAAGACAATCAAGACCCATCAGAACACTTTTTCATTAGGGAGGGATCATGCACTAGACTTATGCGGGGCATAGAGAGGGGGTTGGTTTCATTTGGGTTTTGCTTTACCTCTTAAAGATGGATTATTACCGCAGCAAAGTACAACCGAAATGATTGAAATAGTCAAATTCCTCCTTCCATGTTTCAATGCGTTTCAAGCTCGTATCTGGAAGCGGAACAAAATCAAACATAGATCTCTTCCTAATTTTCCAAGCTACAGAACAATAAGTACCGCACAGCAGAAAACAAGATCTAATACAAGAGGTGGCAGCTGGGATTTCATGCTGCTCGTATGTATTCACATAAAAAGATATTGTGAAATGTGTTCATCTGATTCGTGTCAATATAAACAATGCTAGGGCCGCATAATAAAATGTGCCCCTCACGATATATGTAATCTTTAACCATTTTCTCGGTCCTCCTACAACCGAAGGCTGGAGGAGACAGATGATAGGTATCCAGCCCAAAACCGGCTTTGCTGTTAACTGCTCAGTGTTAAACAAGAGATCCTAGGGGAAAACTGAGGCATTTAAATGTATACTTAGCCTCAGAGATTGCAGTACTTAGGGTCTTGATGGGCAATTTGTTGTATGCATTTGTTGAGGGGGAGGTGTCTGCTCTGAACTTGTTTGGCTTCTGGTGATCCCAGCTGGTGCTGTGCAAGGTGTCGGCTGTTACACAGGATCTCTGCTGTCTGGCCCGAGCAGTGGGGAGCCTGGTCAGAGAGAAGTTTCTAGGAGAACTACTGCACCCACACAACCAGGAGGTGGAGAGTCTCTTCGAAGGACACCCCTAGTATGAATATCTAACTAATGTTAGATTATAAAATAAGCTGTTTTGTTTTTCACGGCGCGCGTCTTGGTAGAGCAGAAGCTCCCGGCATGCCCAGCGCTGTTTGCTTGCCTTTATTCATGTAATAAATTGTAAAATTTGATTGGAATCCTGTTTGAGAGCAAATTCATTTATCACAATATGCAATCACAAGCAAGCGTCACTCATTTGACACTGGAGAGGCATTCTCTTTCTAGCTGTGCATGGAAGGGATAGTTTCACCATACACTGCTCCAACAGCAGTGAATCAGAACTAGTAAGGGAGTCGCTACATTTCACAGTTCGTAGCAGTCACGTTCCAAAGAAAGGCCTGGTTTTTCTCTCTGTAAAACCAGTTCATGCAAGCCCAACGTGGCCCCACGCACCCCCTGAGATTCAGCCACCAGATTCCCAATTAAGACATGCTGAACTGGACAACTTGGAAAGCACATTTCAGTCCCCAAAAGGCAACAGGGTAGCAAGAGCTTCCACTAGCCTCTAGTAAACAAGAAACAAGGAAAGCCCATTGTCGTGGTTTAACCCCAGCCAGCAACTAAGCACCACGCAGCCACTCACTCACTCCCCCCCCATCCAGTGGGATGGGGGAGAAAATCAGGAAAAGAAGTAAAACTCCTGGGTTGAGATAAGAACGATTTAATAGAACAGAAAAGAAGAAACTAATAATGATAATGATAACACTAATAAAATGACAACAGTAGTAATAAAAAGATTGAAATGTACAAATGATGCGCAGGGCAATTGCTCACCACCTGCCGACCGACACCCAGCCAGTCCCCAAGCGGCGAATCCCTGCCCCCCACTCCCCAGTTCCTAAACCAGATGGGACGTCACATGGAATGGAATACACTGTTGGCCAGTTTGGGTCAGGTGCCCTGGCTGGGCATGAGAAGCTGAAAAATCCTTGACTATAGTCTAAACACTACTGAGCAACAACTGAAAACATCAGTGTTATCAACATTCTTCACATACTGAACTCAAAACATAGCACTGTACCAGCTACTAGGAAGACAGTTAACTACATCCCAGCTGAAACCAGGACACCCATGCTTGCCAGGCAATCACTTACCCTCAGACACACCAGGCAAACTCTGTCAGGGAAGCACTTGAACAATCACCACCCACAGAAGACCTTGATGAATCAAACATGCAGCCCATCATACAAAAGATGCTACTGCCTCCTAAGCCCCAGTTTGCACCATAATATCAACAAGATCCCAGACTCAATAAAAACACCACAGTGTTTTTATTTTCTCGTGTCTTTAGACAGTAATCGCAATGTACCCTCTTCTCTTCCACTCCCCTGCACAGCTCAAGCGCACACAGGGCTTCCTTTATGAAACTAGACAATTAAAATTTACTTTCTAACAACAATTTGTTTGGATTGCCATCTATAAAAGCCTCCAAAAATGCCACATTGTACAGTAATTGCTCTACTGGTGAAATACAAAGGTTCGGTAATGTTTATAAAGCCACTTAAACTGCATGAGCAAAACTATTTTGCTTAATTACATTTTCCAACCCTTCATGCTATATACAAGCTCACTTCTTCCAAGACTCACCCCTACTCACATGATCAAATCATGCCACTTGAAACACTCTGACATTATTTGGGCAATATAAAAAGGTTGAAATTATCGTGACGACGGCAACCTAAGGACTGCAGATACCCAGAATTTGGTATGAGAAGTGAAAGCTGAAAAAGAGTTAGATCTCTTGAAGGTATACATTTTAAATACCAGAGACACAAAGTGTTTAAAAGCCATTCAATACCACCGCTCACCATAAAACCATAAAAGGTTCTGAAACACTTGTCCTGGATCATTTCAATGGAAATATTAAAGGATGAAAATGCCCCATGGAATTACAGGATTCATTTATATAGACTGACAAACTCACTTTGTGGTAACGTGTTTTTAAATGCCAAGCAGTATAAACAAGGTATCTGAAATTACCACCTAATACAATGACTTGAACTTCAGCGCCTTCAAAATCACAATTCTACAAAGACTGAAATAAGTTTGACAGACTGAGGTATAATCAAAATCACTGTAGTCAGGAGAAATTTATCCAAAGCAAAAACCATTTCATGCTTGCACACATGTATGTTTACTATAAAAGAAAAGTAGAGCATAGGTTTTCAACAACAACCAAAAAAAGGCTCGAAAAGCACTTGGAAAAAATAAATTCTGCCACTCACTCCGCTTTTGCTGGGCACGCCGATTTTCACATTTTGGTCAAAGATCACTCGGCTTCTCCAGTTTACCTCACTTTGAGAAAATCTTTTTCAGAAAACATGCCTCCAAGAAACATCGGACAACTGTACGTCCACATGATTAAATAAGAGGTATTGCTGGGTAAAACTCAGCAATAGATCTATCACGCTCTTTACAACAGCGGCGATCGCTTGCTTGCAAGCCCCTGGCCAGAATCCTTCTCCTTGGCAAAATAAATTAATGCTAGACACTTCTCAAGACATCACATCAACAGGAAAAGGGTTAGCTCTCCCTCGCATCAATAAAGCACATCATCTGACCTAAAGTGCAAGTCTTCATCACTAAACCACTTTCAGAAGAAACAGTGCCAACCTTCAAAGACATCTTCCTATAATGAGCTGTCTTTCCTGACCATTTTGACTAGTTACAGACTTTGTATCTGTCTAGTCCTTCATCTTTTAGGAAGGCTAATGAGGTCGGAGAAGCAAAGGACAAGTCCAGCCAGTATTATTTATGGACCTCTTTTTTCACTGTTGTTCAGGACAGATACGCAGCATTGCGGAATCCTTCGGGACTGATTTCTCCCACCAAACCCACACTGCAGACTTAGTCTTAAAAACATATCCTCTCAAGGATAAACAAAGTAAGCTCATATCCGCCAGACCTGAAAGATGTTTTCACCAATGCCTCAGGACTGTCCACTGCTGGTAGTTCATCCCCTAAGCTTTCTTCAGGAGGTCTAGGGTCACTGATGATGGTCGGCTTTGGCCTTTCCTTGAGGTTGCCGGTCAGCCCACCGATAATGGTGTTCCACAAGCAGTTCTGTCATTTAGACCCTGCAAAACCAGACAGTCAGCAAAATACATTCATAGGCCTACTGTCCAGCCTCTCAGCAGTCTGCAAAACAAAGATGCTCTCTGAACTTTTTACCTTTGCATCACCACCAGTTTGGGATTAAGCCTGAAAACCCAAAATAAAGCTCCAAGTGGAAATAAGCACTAACTTTCAGCTCATTCCGAGTTCAAGACCACAATGCTTCCCATCAAAAGATTTGGTTACAGAACAGGGAGTTGTCACATCTCAGTAAAAACCATCCTCTCCACATTAACTTACAGCTTAGCATGTATTGGCGTGGCTGTATTTTAAGCCAAAGAACTAACCTGAAAACAAAGTACCAAATCAATACAATATTAATCGTTGAGTTTCTTAGTGCTTAAATTACAGATTTGAGATATCACTGAAGGACTCGCATCAAAAAACCGTATTTCTTTTCTGCTGAAATTGCAACTTTTCCCAGCAGACATTCAAATGCCAAAATATTTCTATGGATGACCTTTTTACATTTATTTACAAGAGTCACCAGGCGCCTCTTGCATGTCATTCAGAGAACCCATCCTCATCTGTAAGTCTAGCTCCACTGACAAAGTCCAATTAGCACCCTTCAGTCAGATCTCCTCCCCACCCCTGAAGAACAGAATACCTGACTTACAGCTCATCAAATTTAAGGACAGGGAGGGATCACTCCCCACTTACCGTCACAGTCACAACACAGGCTCAACCTGGGGAAGAAACCAAATCAACGTCACCTGCTACCCATCAAATCACAACAAGGCTATGAGGAAGCAAAACCCAGCCTGAGAACAGCTTCCCCCCGGGGAGCCCTCCCGCCTTCCCGCCTCAACTCCACTCCCCGTTCTCTCCACCTCCTCCCCCCGGCGGCGCAGGGGAGCAGGGGACGGGGACGGGGGCTGGGGTCGGCTCCTCACCCCTTGTCTCTGCCGCTCCTTCCTCCTCAGGGGGAGGAGGACTCCGCGCTCGGCCCCTGCTCCGCCGTGGGGTCCGTCCCTCCCGCGGGAGACAGCCCTTCCCCAACTTCTCCAGCGTGGGTCCTTCCCGCGGGCTGCAGTTCCTCACAGACTCCTCCAGCGCGGGTCCCTTCCACAGGCAGGGTGCAGTCCTTCCGTCACAGACTGCTCCAGCGCGGGAGCCGCCGCCATTTTGGGGGACATCCGCTCCCCCGCTCCCCTCCACGGGCTGGGGGGGACAGCCTGCCGCCTCCCCGCGGGCTGCGGGGGCATCCCCTCCTCCTTCCCTGACCTCGGGATCCGCAGAGGGGTTCCTCTCACATCCCGCTCCCCCGACTCCCTCACGGGGCGTTCGTTCCCCTTCTGAAATCTCTTCTCCCAGAGGCGCTCCCGCCGTCGCTGAGGGGCTCGGCCTGGGCCAGAGGCGGGTCCGGCTCCCAGCCGGGGCAGCTTCGAGCAGCTTCTCCCAGGAGCCGGCCCTGCGGCCCCTCCCCCGCCACACACAAAAAAAAAAAAAACACACAAAAAAACCAAACCGAAAGAGGGAGGGAGCAGATCCCGAGAAGAGCAGCAAAGGGCTGCAGTGGTGCTTACCTCAGTCAAGAGGCTTCTCTCAGCAGAGGCCCAGCAAGCCTTCATCTTACTGGATTCCAAGGGAGTAACAAAAGAGGATGGACTGGAGAGAGAAGCCATGGGCTTAAGGAGGGATTTACTTAAGAAGAGGTCTTGTGAAATAAGAGATCCTTTGTCTGTACAAGGCATGCCTTGCTAACGACTGGGCCCCTGAAGGAGAACGAAAAGACTGAGAAGAAGGGAACATCCTACCCCAGGAGGCACCGAGAAGTTGACAAACTGCTAATAGGCACGAAGTCAGCAAAAATCTTGGATAACTGGAGGAAAGGTAAAGGCAGCAGGGGCAGATCAGACCACCGACTCAATTCACGACCAAAAGACTTACCCCCTCCCCCCCCGCCTTGGGCATGTGCTGTAGAAGAAAAGAACACTGGACCTTTAATTCGAAGCGGGGGAACTTCAACCCGATAGAAACTGTGCGAGATAAGCGACTCCCGGTAATAGTTTTGGGGAAGAACTTTGGAAATCGAGTGTGTATAACTGAACTTGATAGCCTATGTCCATACATTTCATGTGGTTTGTTCACACTTTTATGGTTTTAATATTTTGTACCTTCTATGAAAACTGGTTTGCTGCTAGATGACTGTCTAAGTGAGATTTGATAAATGATCATACATTAACATTATGGTTGAAACGAGACAAAGGGTAACTGGGGAGATAATTACAAGAGTGTAGTCAAGTGATTAACTAGTAAATCTTCATAAGTTTTGCAGTCCTTTGCTCTTATGAGGAGATGTTCCTGTACACTAGATGAGAACAATGCTGAAACTGACCACATGTGATTGAAACTGCATTAAGCTTCAAGATCAAAGAACAAGGACAAGAATAAAGACTTCAGGGACAGCCAGCAAGAACTTCAATGGGTCGGTGGTCGCAAAAGCAGCCCTTCGACTCAAATGGATCCTTCACTGCACATGATCGGATGTAGGCAGTACTAAGATAATCAGTTGCGATCATTTTTATGTGTATGTATACTAATTAGATTAATATGCAATTACTTATTCTATATTGATACCGAAAAGCCAGTCAAAGAAACTCTCTAAGACTCGTTTTGGAGCTTTAGAAAGCAGGCATTCTTTATCGCAGCACTGGATGCATGGGGGATAGTTCCACCTAGCATGCATGCCACAGCTTCAGCACAAACAGGTCATATGGAGTAACTAATTACATATTAATCAGATTAGTATACTTATACATAAAAATTATTGTAACTGAGTATCATAGTACTGCCTACATCTGATCACATGCAACAGTTCTTCATTTGAGTCGAAGGGCTGCTTTTGCGACCACCGATCCATTTCAAATTCTGTTGGCTGACCTTCAAGTCTTGTTCGTCATCCTTGTTCTTTGATCCTGGAGCTTAACATGGTTTCAGTCATATATGGTCAGTTTCAATATTAATCTTATCTAATGTGCAGGAACATCCAGTCATAAGAGCAAAGAACTGTAAAACTTAGGAGTAACTACCTCTACTAGTTAATTACTTGGCTACACTTCTGTCTATTTTTTCAATCATAGTGTTAGTATAAGATTTCTAATAATTATTTACCAAATCTCACTTTTACAGTCATCTAGCAGCAAACCAGTTTCCGCAGCTGGTACAAAATATTAAAACCAACAAATATTTAGACATACCATACAGAATGTATGGACATATACTATCACCCACCGCCTCACTTTGGTGCCCTCCTCATTCACCTCCAGCAGCTCTGAGAACTGCAGGGTGTAAAGCGTCAGCCACCAGTCATGCGTCAGGTATTGCACCTGAGGGAGAGAGGGGGCCACTGCGTCACTGTGAGTCTCCCCAGGCAGGGACCACCCTAAACCCATCATCGAGGCAGGCTGCAACCCCATCAACCTGAGGTCATGGCAAGGCAATATCCCCCATTCAGGATTTGTGGGAGAAGGTCCCCTGCGCTCCCGGACCATGGCAAGAAGACACAGCTTCCCTGTACATCACACCACCAGTGCTTCCCTGCAGTTTTTTAGTTAAGGGATGATCTCTCCCAGAGCAGCCTGGGGGAACCACGGGCAGAAGAGGCGAACCCAGCCCTTGGCTTGGGGTTTGAGGACCGCTCACCGCTTCCCCAGCCACCCTCCCTGGGTGGAGAACTGCTGCAGCACGTTGAAGGCAGAGAGCAGGGCCCAGCTCTGCACCACCAGCGCTTTGCCGGGACACAGGCAGCCTGAGCAGAGCCTGGACCTCCCCGTACACCTCACCGCAGACAGCCAGAACACACCCAGACACCCAGGCATCCTCCACGTGGAGGCCACTTCCCACCCCGGCTGGCCAACGCAACGGGCTGCCTACCTTCTTCAAGGACGTCAGCAGTTTGATGCTGACGAAGCCCATCTTGTTCTTCTGGACACGTTTCAGGAGGAAAGCATCCTTGGCCAGGTTCTCGTCAGAGAGGTGGAATTCCACCTGGGACACAACCCTCCTGACCAGCTGCAGGTCAGGGACGGAGTAGCTGCAGTCCAAGAGATCAGCCCCCAGAACATCACTCGCATCGCAGAAGCTCCCGGCAAAGCAGCGGGGACACGGGTGTGACTTGGTGGCCTTTGGGATGTGCAGCACTGCCCGGTCCCAGCCACAGCGGTGCAAATGGCAGAGTGTTGAGGAGCGGGGTGGCTCAGCTGCGCTCTGAAATGAAACGGAGTTTTATGGTTTTAGAAGCGCGCTTGCCTTCACGCCCCCAGCGTTGGTCCCTGCCACAAGTTTCGCAGCAGATGGCCTTGCACGATCTTGCAGCCAGAGGTGCCTCACCAACAGAGCGCAATCTCTTTAATGAACAGGATACAGACCAGGAGAGATCTTTGGCCTCCGGTTCACGGCAGCTGTCCCGACTCCCCCGGGCCACGCACTGTTCACGCAGCGGGAGCGAGAGGCCTGTGTCCTTGGTACCAGGGTGTCCTTGCTAGTGCCGAATCCTCCAAGCACGAGGAGGGGATGTACTAGCCTCATCCCTGGGGTCCTGTAGAGCGCAAACAGCCCCAGCGCCCCGACACCGGACGTTGGGCAGAATCCAGTCCTTTTCTGGGAGCACGGGGCGGCGGGTACCGTCTCCTCCTGGGTGTCACGCACCCAGGGAAAGCGCCGCCCCCTCCGAGGGGGATGCAGAGCTGCTGCTTTTCCCATCAGGAGACTAAAAGACCTGACAGCACTACTGGAGCGAGGGCTGGGGGAAAGCGTGCCACCGAGCGACACCGCGTGACCTTCCTTCGCGCCCTCGAGATCCTTTTTCCTATTTCTGCCTCGCTCCGGTCAACGCAGCAAACAGAAGCACGGGCAACAGTCACAAACGCATTTGCCATCTGGCGCAAGGAGGCTGCGGCTGCAGCTTGGTCCCCACTCGGCTCGGCTGAATCAACTTGTTCTTCTTCCCCCACCGGAAAAATACTGTTGAAAGCAAAGAGAATTTGCACCCGCAGACCCTGAGAGCTGCCTGTAGGCCCCGGGGGCACCCCAGCCTCCCTTAACCCTTTCCCTCCCCAGGAGGAGCTGGGGAGGCTCTTGGGGGTGGGGCGGAACATAGGGAGCCCCCGCATTCCTTCCGGGGAGACGCCAAAGAGTCCTTGGCAGCCAACAGCCAGAAGGGACCATGGCACAGCCACCAGTGCAGCTCCCACTGCCTGGGCCCTGGGGCCCCCCGGCGCCCCAGCTTTTCCAGCCATTCGTGCTCCCCAAAACCTTCTACCCTCAAGGTAGGGACCGACCCCAACCCCTGCAGCCCAGGGACGCTTTTGGGGGGCAAAAGCGGAGATGACTGCCAGCCATTGCTCCTGTCTCTCTCTCTTAGGCTCAGCCAACCTGTGGCACCTGCCCGCGCGGGAGCAGCCCTTCCCTGCAGCCCGGGCACCCCAGGCCCCCCAGGCACCACCAGCAGGTATGGCACCCCAGTCTGCTCTGGCACCTTCGCCATCCCCATCACACCCGTTCCCCCGGCACTTTTCGCATGGGGGTTCAGCAAGCCCCGGTGAGCATCCTTGCCCTCGCCCGGGCGGCGCGTGCCCAGGAAAGCCCATCTGCAGAGAATTCCCCAAATATTTGGGGCCACCTCTCCCACTTCACCTCCTAGATGCAAGTCTCCTCCCCGATTTGCAACCCCGTCCCACCAGCACAGCAGCTCACCCCGTGGGGATCGCCCCGGCCACAAGCTCCCCACACCCCTGGCCCAGAGCTGGGGGATGTCGGCCATCGGGGCTGGCTCGGCGGGTGCCCCTGGAGAGTCCCCCCGGCCCAGCACAGCTCCCCCTCCCCCACACAGGTCTGCAGAGGGCTCCATGTGGCTGCCTCTTCGACCCCCGGGTCTTCCCCATCCAGTGGACAACACCAACCTGCCTCCACCAGCCACAGCCACACTCAGCCAAGGCGCCACTTCTCTGCCGGCTGCTGCCCTGTGGGGTCCCGGGGGCTGCGGGGCCCCCCTAGCCTGGGCAGCCCCAGGGACCCCCCAGGGCCAACCACAATACCTCGCACGGAAATCAGAGGAGTGGGGTGGCCCCAGCTCCTCCGGTGCTGCTGACAGTCATCCCCGGCTACCAGCATATCGAGGGGCGGTTGGCGAAGATCAACATCTCCAGCACGGCCACCCCTGCGGGGGCACCCCCGGGCAGCGACATCTCCCCGGGGAGCGACGTCCCCCCCAGCCAAGCCCTTGGAGATGCCCTTGCCGTGGCTGAGAAAGTGGCTCTCCAAGAGGCCCTAATGCTCTTTGATTGCTCCCTGGGCGGGCTGGCGGTCAGCCAGCATGCTCCCAGCAGCAGCCCCATGCCTGGGGACGCTGGTGGCACCGGCGCAGCCACCCCTGACCGCGACTTCAGCTCGCTCTCGCTGCCTGAGGAGATGCTCACCCCTGACTACTGCATCCCCGAGCTCAGCGACACCATGCTGAGCCTCAAAATAGTCAACGGCAGCGGGATGGAGCCCCAGGAGCCGTGGCAGGATGCGGGGATGGACCTGCCACCATCCCCACCTGCCACGGCAGGCAAGCGGAGGAAGAGGCAGGCGCAGAGCTCCTTGCCAATGCCACCCAGCAAGCACAGGGCTCTTGCAGCCAACGTGGGGGTGTGAGGGGGGGGCGGGGATTAGACAGGGGTGAGAGGGATGGAGATGAGGGGAGTGGGGGGTGGGAGAGGAGGGGGGGTATTTGTTGAAGGGGGGGGCCGGGGAGGGGGGTAGGGAGGGGTTAGACTAGCTTGGATGGGACCTTTTCTCTTGTCTTTTCAATTAAAAGCTCCTTGTCCAGAACCGCTCCGTGCCTGTGTGGGAGGGGGAGAGAGAGCAGGGGGCACCAAGGAACAGCACCCAAGAGGTGCAAAAGCCCCAGATCCGAGCCGAGGAAAGCCCCGAGGGGAACCGAGCCACCCCCAGGGCCGAGTCACCACCAGCGGGGCAGGCAACGGTGGGGCGCGACGCAGACGACTCCCCTCTCCCCTTCCCCAGGGGGAGCAGCCCTTTGGTGGGGAAGCCAGGACAGACAGGTCCCTGCAGGACTCACGGACACGGCCCCACGCAGAAAGCAGCACAGAGCCCCTGCGACAACGACAGACCTTGGGGGCCGGGGGGGACACGGGCACACACGACAGCAAGGGCTCTGCAAGGCCTTCGTCTTGAACACCACCAGCATCCCCTCCAGCGGGGACAGGGCTCGGTGCAAAGCACTTCAAAGCCTCAAGACCATCACAGCCCTCCTTAGGTCCCACTGAACTCAGCCCCGGAGAGCCCAGCTTTGCCTCACTGACACAGCAAAATAACCCCCAATCACCCCAAGAATGGCGAGGGAGGGAGCTGCAGGCCAGGCAGGGACCCTCCTCCCCTTGTCTGGCTGCACCTTGGACAGCTGCAAGACCGGGAAGCGGGGAGAAAAAAATCAGAAGAAAAAAAAAAAATAAATCACTGCACCAGCCAGAAAGTGCCTGGAAACTTCATCCCTCTTCATTGCCCATTTCCCATGCGAGCTCCACGACCTAGGAGCAACGCAGCCAATAGAAACTTCGAGAACCAGACTCACAGCCTGCTGCAGCTGACCCTGCTCGAGCTGCCGAGGTGGGCTGGATGAACTCTAGAGGGCCCATTCAGCACCCATTCTGTGCTGCTGTGGCTCTGTCTCCGTCGTGGTTTAACCCCAGCCAGCAGCAACTAAGCACCACGCAGCCGCGCACTCACTCCCCCCCATCCAGCGGGATGGGGGAGAAAATCAGGAAAAGAAGTAAAACTCCTGGGTTGAGATAAGAACGGTTTAATAGAACAGAAAAGGAGAAACTAATAATGATAATGATAACACTAATAAGATGACAACAGCAATAATAAAAGGATTGGAATGTACAAATGATGCGCAGGGCAATTGCTCACCACCTGCCGACCGACACCCAGCCAGTCCCCGAGCGGCGATTCCCCCCCCACTCCCCAGTTCCTATACTAGATGGGACGTCGCATGGTATGGAATACACTGTTGGCCAGTTTGGGTCAGGTGCCCTGGCTGTGTCCTGTGCCAGCTTCTTGTGCCCTGGCTGGGCATGAGAAGCTGAAAAATCCTTGACTTTAGTCTAAACACTACTGAGCAACAACTGAAAACATCAGTGTTATCAAGGTTCTTTGCATACTGAACTCAAAACATAGCACTGTACCATCTGCTAGGAAGACAGTTAACTCTATCCCAGCTGAAACCAGGAAACTTTTAACCGCTTAACATTCCATGAGAAATACCCCAAGAGCTCAAGAAGAAAGAGCAGAAAGACAGGAGACAGGTGAAAGCCTAGAGCGCCAGCTAGACGGAATGAAAGACCCTCTTCCTTCTCTGAAGCTTCAGCAAGGCTTCCTTCACCTGCTTGTTCCTCCGACTGTAAATGACGGGGTTCAAACTGGGGCTGACGAGACTGCAGAAAAGGGAAAGAACTTTCTCCCTCCCAGAGGAGTTACCGCTCCCGGGCCCCGCGTACATGAAGATGGCGTTTCCATAAAAGACACCCACCGCGGTCGGGTGGGAGCCACACGTGGACAAGGTTTCGTGCCATCCTGGCGCAGAGCGGATGCACAGATCGGTGGCCGGGGTGTCCAGGGAGGAAATCAGGATTAAGTCTAAAGGCAAGAGGAAGAAGCACACACAGACAGCAAAGATCAGGACTTTATTGGCAGGAGCGGCAGTGCAGGCCAGCTTTAAGACAGCAACAATTTCACAGGAGAAGTGGACAACCTCGCAGGGGCCACAGAAAGGCAGGTGTAAAGCCAGAGAGGCTTGCAGTGTGCCCAATACGAACGCCAAAGCCCACAAAACCGTGGCAAGGGTGAGGCGCAGCCTCCAGATCACGATGAGGGCATAGCGCAGGGGACGGCAGATTGCCACGTAGCGAACATGAGACATCACGGCCAGCAGCACGCACGCTGTAAGTGCAAAGATTAAATAAAGATGGATCTGTGCCCCACACCCAGCACAGGAGAGGGCTCTGCCTTGTCCAAGGAGGCTCCTTAGCATACGGGGGACATTGCTGGAGGCGTAGCAGATGTCCGCGATGGAGAGGTGGCAGAGGAAGAAGTACACGGGGCTGTGGAGGCAGCAGTCCAGGCAGATAAGCAGAAAGACAAGTGCGTTTCCCATCAGAGTGGCAGAGCAGAGGGCAGAGAAAAGGCCAAAGAGGCAGCGCTGCAGGGCTGGGGTGCTGCAGAACCCCAGGAGGACGAATTCTGTGACAGTCGTTTCATTCTGCACGCTGTGCTGGAGGTGAGGCAGCACAAACTGCGACCACGGAGGTCTGGAAGCAAAGGAGCAAGGAAAAGGAAAGAAAAAGGAGAGTTTTCCTAAGAATGTTGTGTCCTTTACTCTTTATGCTGCAGCTCCCTTCTCCCCGTTCTTCCCTCTGACTCCAGTGAAAGGTGCGTACTACCCTCCCCACGCTGAGCGACGTACATCTGAATTGCAAGCTCCAATCTCTCTGCAAACTTTGAGCAGCTTGACCAATCTCGCACAACTTTGCTGCCTAGCTTGCCCTTGAAGTCTTTCTTTTCCTGGGTTGGTTTGGGGTTTTTTTTGCAGGGGGTGGGGAGGGGCAGGGGGTGGTTTCGCTGTTGGAGAAGATAAGATGATGAAGATTGCAGGTGTCGATTAAGGTGAAGTCAGAACAACTTCAAAGCAGCTATTTTAAATTAAGTCCATATTAAAAGGAATGCACAGTTCACAGAAGAATTCCAGTTTTGCCATTAAACCAACCAGCATTTCCAATCCACTGCCGTGTCCTCTTTACCTTCGTGCAATGCATTCCTATTGAATCCTGCAGTTGCTTGATCCGACTCCCCTATCCCAGCAGGGAGGCTACTGCAGGCCCGGGAAGGTCAGGCAGAACGTCACCTTGGTTCCTGCTGTGCAGCTGCTCGCCGTTACCAGTTTCGCAGGGTGCTGGTCAAGGTCCCTGGGCATCCCCTGGCACTTGTCTCCACGCGGCTCTCTGGTCTCCAAGATCTTCCGCCACTTCCAGGATACTTCCTCCAGCCAGGATCTTCACCTTTTCCTTCCTGGGTCCCTTTCTTCTCTTCAAGATCCCTTCTTCTTTCTGGGAACCCTTCTTTTTGCCACCACCTCTTCTTTCTGGAACCCCACGCCCCCAGTTTTCCCAATCTAAGTTGTCTATGTGAGCAGTACGATGCATGATCAGCCTCCGAATTAAGGCTTCTAGCTCCTAGCTCTTTAGTAACTGTAGGATTCGGGACATGCCACTTTTGCTTATTCCGGCTGTTACCCAAAATCACAACCAGCCCACGCTGGCTGCGTATAGCAAGAAGCAGGCTTCTGCTTGACAGCTCAGAATTCAGTTTCAGACATTCACACGCACAGACCTTGCCACACACGTGCACCCAGTCACGTCTTGCCTGGTAACCTTCACAGTTTGAGCCAGTTTTTTGTCTACGGCCGGGCTTCAGACCCAGGGCATGGCCACAGAAGCGCATTCCCCCCGTCAGTCTGTGAGCTGAGCAAGGGAGAGTCAATACTTGTCTGGTGAGCCTCATACCCAGGCAATGTGGGCGACCCCTCTCCTGCGACAGCCCTGGCAAAAGCCACAGCAGGGTGCTCCCTTGCCTCTGCCTAGGTCACCGGGGTTCCCCTGCCTGCCATTGCTCCTTTGTCCTCCTCTGTGTTTGTGGAGATGAACCTTTAACCACACAACCTAACACCTACAACGCCGGGAAAAAGAGAGGCTGCAGAGGGTCCAGCGGGGAAGGTCGCCGATGTACAATGCTCTTTGTGAGAGGCAGCACACCCAGCTCACCTCCTTGCTCCTGAGCTGCTCTATCGGAAGCACTGCGTGCAGGACGCTCTGCTCAACAGGCTGTGTCTGTCTTTGACTGCCTTGTCCTTGCTGCAGCACCGTGTGCTGGGGGAACGCCACGGAGAGCAAGGAGGACGCTCTTTCCCCAGGAGCAACGGAGGGTGCTCAGCTGAGTGCTGCTGCAGGGGCCAAAGTGGGGCAGGCAGGCAGGCAGGGGAAGGCAGGAACGAGGGAGCTGGGAGGAACCGGCCAGTCTGGGAGATGCCCGAGAGGCTCGAGAACCCTGTAAGCACAGGACGAGCTCACAGGAGGTTCAACGTGAGGCCCTGTGCTTAACCATGCCCTCCAGATCTGGACCTTCTCTGCTTCCCGAGTTACCGTGCAGTTTAACAGCCTGGTGCAGAGATCCTGACTGGGAGATCACTGTACCTCCAGGAGTTAGGGATCCACCTAACAGTTAACCTGAGCGGGTGCAGGTCTGTGCTGCGCTGTACCTACAGCGTGGCCTTCAGGCTGTGTCCCTACACATGCCCCTTGGCCGCAGGATAAACGGAGCTGGTTGACTGTGACAGAGGAGCCTCCAGGCAGCTCCTGCTTGGTACCAGCGATTACGCCACCTGCGCGGCCCTGCCGTTATCTAAAGTGCAGCAAGAAGTCCGCGCGTGAACATCCTTTATGCATGGAGTTGTTTTCTTCTAAGAAAAGTTGTACGACACCGTGAATGACCAAAAAGGAGGAACTTCTCCACAGGCAGGATCTGTACAGTGTGCCAAGGGAAAATCCATCTGGGGTCTGCCCAATGCTGCATGAACGCAGGGTCCCCAGCATCTGAAGGGACCTAAGATTTACTTGCTACCTAGATGCCTCTTCTTGCTGCCTGTATGCCTTCTTCCTGGCTACGTCGCCTCCCAAGAGCTTGCCCACCCCCAGCCTACTGGGGAGGGGGGGAATGGTAGAGAGACAGCCCTGATGCTGTGCCAGCACTGCTCAGCCACGGCCAAAACACTGCTGTGTTATCAACAGCTTTCTAGCTACCAGTACAGAGCACAGCACCACGAGGGCTGCTGTGGGGTAAAGGAACTCCAACTCAGCCAGACCCAATAGAGAAGGAAAGTGGAGGAACAACAGAGGGGGCAGCCCAGGGACACAGAGCCCCAGGTCTCATCTGGCCGCTCCTGTGACCATACGGTGTATTCAAAATCAAATACCTGAAGTGCTCCCTTAGACGCAGTTTACAGCCAGGGGACAAGAAGGTGGCAGTTCTGCATTTTGCAGCTCCCAGGCTGATGGCAGAGCCAAAACAAAAAAAAAAAAAAAACCAACAAAAACCAAACCAACCAAGAGAGGTAAAACTGGAGGCAAGGGGGCAAATGCTTTTCTTTCACCTTAGGCCAACTGCTCGGACGCTCTCTATGCTGCCCTGCCACAGAGGGCATCCCTCTCGTGCCAGTAAGAGACATAAGAGCGAATTAAAGCCAGGACCCCAAACCAGACCAAAAACCCGGTCATGATGAAGAAGAAAGTGGAGAATGCATCAAACATAACAGAAAATGATTTTGGACATTCCCAGTTTACATTTGGAAAAAAGAGAGAAAAAAAAAGAGGAGGAATTAGGTATTAAAAGAAGAGCACTGAATGATAAAGCAGTAGCAGTCCCTCTACCACTACAAACCCACACCCCCACACGCACGTACGCACACAGACTTAACACCACCAAACTCCCATTGACTGTGACGTTCACCTCAGCTTGCTGGTCTAGAGATACTGAATGCCTGAAGCACACCAAGGAGAACTGAAAACATCTGCATGGCTTTAATGGGAATCCTCCAACTGAAACAAAGCGCTTTCTCCCTCTGTCTGCGTTGGCACATCCCCGAGTCACGCTCTCACTCCTCTCCTTCAAAGTCAAGATTCCTAAACGTGAAAAGCGGGAGCGGGGAAAGGCGAAGGGAAGAGACAAAGAGGGAGAGCATCATCAGTGGAAGACCTGCCAGCTGCTGCTGATTCAGCCCTGTTCGGGGGACCACCCCAGCAGAGAGGAGCTGGTTGTCGTGCCACGGTCCTCACTGCCTGTTCCCAGGGACAGGCCGTTTGCTCAGCCTTGCCGGCCAAAGCGTGGGAGAAGCATAGGCGTGTGCCGTCGCTTGCAGAGGAGCACGGACACGTTCACGTGCAATCCTTTACCTTCTTCCTCCCTGGATTCAAAGGGTTTCTGTCTTCAAAGTGAGAGCCTTCCATACGGTCGTTTGTGACATTTCATCCAGGATAATAATCTCAGAAGGATCAGTCCTGCAATAAATATTTCACATAGCAATCCGTGATTATGGGAACTGATGCCACCAAGGGCATTAGCATCAGCAAGAGGAACAGCGGAGCCCCGAGAATCAAAGCTCCGCATAAGTGTGGGAGGTTTTGCTGGATGAGGAGTTTTGGGAGGCAAGCCGGGGAGCTGCAGAGCAACAGCTCTGTGCAAAGGCTCTTGCTGGGGTCTAGCCCCGGTCCGGGTTCCTAAGCCACTGCTGGTACAGATCACGCCTGCAACTCCGCATGTGTAAGTATGAGGATCTCCAGCTACCGTAAAGGCACTGATGATGCAAGGTTTGGGGGTCAAACGCGAGGGCTGCAGCCGCTCTGCTTGGGGTGGCTTGCCCTGCGATCACCTCCTGCAGCCCTGCCCCCGAATTTGATTTGCCCACCAAGCTGCCTCCTGGTTTCTGTGGAATGCCCCACCAAGAGGCAAGTGGAGAAAACTCTGCCAAACACCTTCAAGCTAATCTTGCCGGGGGTCCTGGCGCTTGCTGGGGCTTTACCTGTCACTGCCTTGCTTTGGGATATCCACGTCGCTCGTCTTCCCCACGTTCAGCTGAACTGAACTTGCAGCAGCAGCAGCTTCCACCGCCCTCCTGGACTCCTGATGTAAAAAAGGGACAAATCACGTTCTCTGTCTTTGGTCAAAGTGGAGATAAGCTGAATGCCCAGCACAAACTTAGCAGTCTGCCCTCCCCTTCTGCCCCTTGGCAGCTATAGGTATTAGTGCAGCAGGGGAGAAACCGTTCACTCCAAAGATTTCGGGGCAGGGGGATTGTGTGTTCAAAACACGATTATGAGCAAATCTTGCCAGCAGCAGCAGCATCTAATAATAATCATCATAATGATAATGACCTTTGTGAAAAACGACTCGTTTTAAAAATTACACCTGTATTCAAGTGTTCAGCTCACTGCTACTTGAGGAAACAAAGGTTACAACGTGGGACCCAGCCTATTGGGATCTATTTGGATTGAGTGCTGATCTTCCCCCAACGTTTCCAGACAAGCTGAAAGAGAAACAGGCAATCTCACAGCCCGACGGAGATGTCCAGCCCCGAGGACCCAGCAAGCCTTACCTCTTCTTCTTCTCCAGCTTCATTTCTGGCATCGTCCAACTTCTTCTTCCTTTCTGGCATAAGGTCATCCAGAAAGCTGAGCTCTCGCTTTGAGAAGCAGAAATCCATCGCTTTCCGGACAAAGACGAGAGCCAAAACCTTCGCGAGTAAGAGGGAAGATGCGGTGAGCTCAGAGACGATGCCACCTCTCACTCCAACGCTGCAAACACCCCGCTGCCGAGCGGCGGCAGCTCTTACCATCATGGGAAAGATGATGGCGGCACGGGACACCTTGATGGTCCAGAGCAGGACGAGGCAGGTCAGCTGGATCACCGTGAACAAATGCACCTTTCGCAAGGGCACGTGCCGCAGGTAGATGAAATCCGGCTGGTGTTTCGCCGGCATCCAAAACAGCTTCAAGCGATCAAAGAACTGCAAAACAAAAGGGAGAGGTTGCCACCTTGGGACTGCGGCAAGGTTCTGGCCCTCTCGAGACGGGGAGGCAGTTTGCAGCATCTCGCTTGCCGTCAGAAATCCTGGATCCCACCGTGTTCCTCCTGGGAGCAGCACCCATTTTCCCTTTGCTCCATCTATCAACCGGCTTGCCCCCGAGAGCTGCCCACCAAACGGCAACTATTCCATGCCATTCCATTAGTAGCATTTCTCGGCCCACTGAATCCCCCAAGCGAGGATTTCCACCAGTGGTAGAAACTGCCTTCCCTTTGCACTGAATTCCCCCGCTTTCACGTAACCAAACACTGACCTGCCCTAAACCCTGAAACAGAGAGCGCTGAACTTGCCTGGTCCTCCCAGCCCTATATACCTCCTGTGCCTCCACCAATCTTTTGCTTACACAAAAGACTTTCATTGCTTGCTCTGCGAGAAGTTTTTCCCATGCCACTGCTTTTTTTCCCTGCTGCTACGGAGACAAAATACCAGGGAGCCGACACGCTGCACGCTGTAAAAGAGTCCGTACCTGAATTCCTCTGAGCGACGACACACCCATGTAGAGAAAGACGCCATAAAGCACAGGCATTGGTATAAACTGGGGGGGTGGGGGGGAGAAAGAAAAAAAAAAAAGAATGCAATCGTTTCTTTTTCTATATTGCATTTTCAGTATTAGCACCCTCTTCCACAGGCACTGCCTAAAATTGCTTGAAGCTTTCCAGCTTCCATTCAGGCTTAGAGATGGGTCAGATTTTAACCATTAAAGATTTTGTGCGCACGAGTGAGCTAAGGCTGTGCTTTAGGCTGAACTTTGGAGTTACCTCTCCTCAGAATAATCCTATTTTCCAGAAAGCTTGGAGGAAAATAGGCGATTTCACCCGTACTGCCCTATGCCGCAGTCCGTGGCAGCAGAAAAACACTTCTGCCTATTCTTGGGGCAACAGGCAAAGGCCGCAGGCCTCCTTTTAGCCTAGAGACGAGATTACTTTGTGGGAGGAACGTGCAAGGAAGCCCACGGGGATGACCTCAGTGTGTTTAGCTCCTGGGAATGGCTGCTCCGGGGCATTTGGGCAGCAAATTGCAGCCAGTAAAGGGCTGCCTGTTTGAAAGAGAGCAGATGTGCTGGTCTGAATATGCTCAACTGTAACCCATAAACATGGGCGGGCCTGAAAGACACCCGAAAATTCAAGCAGTTGCGTTGCTCGCTCGCCTCGAGCACACCAAACGGGGGCCTGAAGGGCTGCAAAGCCTAACCGAGGCTGGTTCCCACCGTGGGTCGAGCCCCAAGGGTTGGGATCACCTCCTCCTCCTCCGCTCCACAACTAACTCCTCAGGCCTGCAGAGAGGGGACTGGTTTTCTGTAACCTCCAACAAGCTCGCGGTTGTTGGGTGGTTTGCATTTTCCTCTCACCTTTAACACGGAAGTGAAGAAGACGGAGCAGCCCATGAGCACAAAGATCAGCAAGCCAGTGACTCTCTGCTCTCGTATCCCCAGAAACTTGGGTTGTTCTCCTGGAGCTGAGCAGTCAGACTCTACTTTGAGGCTATTCACGTGGGTGATGGACAGGACGGTCGCAGCCACAAACCAGGGCAGCCCCATCACAGAGCACACCCCGAGCATCACGGCCACCACAAAAAGGTCCAGGTGGTACCCGCATCCTTTCTGCAGGCAGGAAAACAAGAAACAGAGCATCCCATAGCACAAGAGCAAGGAGAACGTCGCAAGGCAGACTCAAACCCTGCTCGAGCACAAGTCAACTTCTTCAGAATTTAAAACAAGAAATGGAAACAAGTAAGGGTGTATGCAGGCTTTGCACACGCACCTGGCATGAAAATCGGGCAGGAGTTCAGATGCAAGGGATATGGGGAGCTTGTGCGATACATACTTCTCCAAAAAAAACCAAAAACCACCCCACAACCCAAAACCACCAAACCATTTTTTTCACCCACAAAGAAAATTCTACCACTTGCAAGGAAGGCGTGACTCTGAGTTATCCCTGGCAGCGCATCAAAACAATTCATTCCCCGCACCTGCTGCTGCTGCCATTTTAAAACAAAAAGGCGCTTCTATATTGCTCCAAGATTAATTTGCTCCTCCAAAAGGTTGCTCATCTGAACTGCCCTGTCACTTGCTCCCTGCATCATCGTTAATCCAGGAGAGCATCCTGCCACGCAGCCTGGCCTTGTCCCAAACCAATGCCTTCAGAAAGCATCGGGAATAAGAGCTTCTCCCCAGACCTGCGGCCCAGAAGGGGCTGGGGCTGGGGTCATCTCTCGCAGGCCCTTACCTTCAGCTTGTGCTCCTTCCTGTTCACAATAACGGCACTGATCTGCTGGTCCATGAATATCAAGATGGTGCAGAGCAGAGCTGGGACGAGCGCAGCCAACACCGTCCACCAAGGGTTGGGTCCTATGGGGTTGATGAACCACCCGCGGTCGTCTCTGGTAGGCTGCAACAAAGCCCACACGTCAGCATCGTCTCCCAGCCCAGGCACTCCACTGGCTTTCATTTTCCCCTCCCTCCCTGTGTCAGAGCACCTCCCAGCCCTGGCTTCACGTCCCCCTCTCCCGTGGGCTTCAGCAGTGCCGGTGTCCTCTTTGCAAGCACCTCTAGATACTTCTCCTGTAGGTGTCTAGTTTTGGGGCCATCTTCTCGGTTCCAGGAGGAAGCAAGGCACTTGGAGGTGGAAGAGGAGATGCTCACACCCCCAGCATCTCCTCCAGACTCAGCCCTGCCCTGCCCCGGCATCACCTTGTGGCACCCCCACGTGCCAAAACACCCCAGTACCTTGAACGCATGGGGGACCTGGAGCTTCGGCGATGGGATCCCAGCCACAAAGTCAAGGAGCACCATGATGACGATGGTGAGGAAGACAGCAAAGTCGCTCACTGTGGACCGTACCTGGGGCAAGAAACCAGAGGTGAAAGGGGCATGGCAAACAGGGCCGTAACGTGAGATGCAAGAGTTGCAGACATCCACAACGTTAGGCTGGTTAACCAAATCCCACCACCCCTCTGAGCACATGCAGCCTGATCCCTTGCTTAGATACTGTTGCTGTGTTTGTCCCTGTGACATCTGGTGTCAGACAATAAAAAAAGCTTAATTAGACGGACAAGGGTTGGTTTAAGTCAAAACCTAAAAATAATAATAATAATATTAAAAATAAGAAAACAGATGTCTGCCACTACAGCTACACTCACAGCTACAATGGCAACAAGGCACTGAGGCATCCTTTAGTCCTCAAAAGGAAGCTCCTCATTCGAATCTACTTTCCGCTCGAGCACATAATGCGCAGAAGGTAAGGAAAAAAAAAACAAAACCCCAACCCCCAAAACTTTGGGAAACCTGACTTCCTACTACCTGAGGAGGAAAAATAAAAAAAAAAAAAAAAAAAAAAAAAATCTTCAATCTGGGGCAGGTCACGAGGCAGGTGGGAAATGCTACGATGATTTTGCACTCATGGAAATGAGTGCGGGACGTCCAAGCTCTTGGAGAGCTTGGCCTGCAAGGCCAATGTTTCCCAGCTTGACCAAGGGGGGGGGCAAATACTGCTTAGTGCTCCAGGAAAGCCATTTTGGGAAACGAGTGTGGAGATGGACGCTGGCCACCATCTTCTACTTACTCTGGTTGGAAAGTAGCGGCTGGTTTTAAACTTCTTCAAGAAGCCTGACAGGGCAAAGGTGGCGAAGAAGAGGATGCAGCACCAGAGGAACACGTCAGGCGTGTAGGGGCCGTCGCGTCCACAGGCAGGTCCTTGAAACTCCCCACGCAAATACCGACATTCCTGGAGAGACAGAGCGTCAGGACACAAAGGCAGTGCACGTGCGGCAGGGAAACCTCGCATAGCTAGGGGGTTTTGAGGACCTCGGTCCAAGATCCACGACCCTGTAACTGCTCCTGCCAATGGAGATTTATATTTAATGAGCAGCAGCAGCTGAACAAGTGACACATCGAACTACAGAGCGGAGAAATGAGACGTGAGGGGACGCCATACCACACACCCTCGGCACATCCTCTGCCTGCCATTTGAGCAATCGTGGCTAAAGAAGACACCAGAGGGGAAGGAAACACTGGAAACTCTTGGGGATAGAGAGAGAGGCAAGAGGGAAGGAGGGCTAAAGACAACCATGGCAGGAAAGGAGGAGAAGAGACAAATCGTCCCTTCCCAGGGGAGGGCTCGCAGAACCTGGCCAAGAGGGGATGAAGGCCACCGTAAGAGCCTGCCGCCCTAGGCCCGGGCTCTGCTTCCAGCAACAACAGCCTGAGAGGCTGCTCAGACATGCAAAGTTATGCATGTACCTACAGACAGCACTGAATGAGAAAGCAAGGCCTGGGGGGAGCATTTCCCCTCTGCTCAGGGCTGCTGAGGCCAGTCTGTGTGCTCTGTCCAGACTAGGCTCCCCAGGACAAGACTGGGACTCACTGGGGTGAGCCCAGCAAAGGGCCACAAAGAGGATGAAGGGACTGGAGCGCTCTTCGTATGCGGAGAGGCTGGGAGAGCTGGCACTGTTCAGCCTGGAGAAGGCTCGGGGGCTCTTATCAATGTACACCTGATGGGAGGGAATGAAGAAGAGGGAGCCGGGCTCTCCTCAGCAGCGCCTTCTGGCGGGACAAGAGGCAAAGGGCACAAACTGCAAAACACGAAATTAAAGCTGAACACAAGAAAAAACTTTCTGACAGCAACTGTGGTCGAGCACTGCAACCGCTTGCCTACAGAAGTTGTGGCGTCTCCACCCTTGTAGCCCACTCAAAACCTGAGGGGACACGTCCTGGGCAACCTGCTCTGGGTGACCCTGCTTGAGCAGGAGGGCTTGGACTCGATGATTGATATCAAAGGTCCCGAGAACCTCAGTGGTTCTGTGAAAGCCACAGACAGAGATCTCTGCCTCAAGCCCAGAGGCAGCAGTCATCAGCCGACTCAGAGGAACAGGCTGGGAGGCAGCTAGAAAACTGTTCCCAGTTCCTCCCTTGTCATCCCTGCCTCAGGTGTGCAAGCCAGTGCACCGCTTTGTGGAGCTGCCCAGTTCTCATCCCGCTGTGATTCTGCAGGTAACGTTAACACAGAGGAGTTAGACAGGAAGAGCTCTAGTTAACGGCATGGGAACCTGAAAGCACTGGAGAACTTTTCCCCAAACGTGGGCAATGCTGCTTAGATTCTGTCACCTATGGAAGAGAAGGAAGAAGACAAATGGGCCAAAGGGTTACACAGGAATGAAATATGAGGAAGGTACAAGAGACATCAAAAACATTGATATGTGCCCCGGAAGACTATTTTGTAGTCAACTGACCTGCCCATACCCGACTGTGGGCATGAGGCCTCCGCTCCGACTTCCACTCTTCTCCTCTTCACCGTTTCTTCCACTGCAGCACTTTCTGACACTTCTTTTCTTCTCTTGACCTTCAAAACATTGCAAACTTGGTATTGATAAAATTTGATTTTGACTTTTCTATTTTAGAACAAGAGTCAGACTTAATATACATCCGTGTTTCGCAACATTGTCCAGGCTTATACAACAAAAACCAAAAAATGAGTCAGGAATAAAAGGTAAGCTGCCTTATTCAAACAGAAGGTAAGCACGAGAGGCCATCCAGAGAATTATGCTCAACAGTTTTAAACAAGAACTACTGCTTCCCAGGACATCCTACTTGCTCCATTTTTAGAGGAGGGCCTAGGAACATAATTAGCAGGAACGTAATGCTAGCAGAGAGAGCAGGATTTCCTCTGGGGGAATTTGGACAGGACACCTTCACTAATTCACTCCGTCTTCAGACACTTACCTGTATTGAAAACAAACCCACCCTGAGATCTCACTAAACAACTACTTTCCAAAGAAGCTTAACTTGGTTGTTTTCGACACATACAGCACTTAGGAAACTACTTAATTATTCAGCAATATTGACCTCATACAGACTCTCACAGTGAAGAAACCATTTGACAGCTCAGCTCAGACTTGCCGAAAACACATTTAACTGAAGCCAGCACGGCTCTCGTGTCCTCAGGCAGGACTTCATTCAAAGTCCGCTGGAATTGACAGGAAGGTTTCCCTCAACTTGGATGGTTCTAGGTGAGAATTCACTCCCACCTTACACTGCCTGACTGACACCCAGAAACAGGACAACTACAGCATTGCCTAGATATATATTCTGCTTCTCCAGACTACTTGGAATATCACTTTTTAAAAAAAAAAAACAACACACAAAACAGAACCACACATGCAACTTACAAGCTCGTCACTGCCCTTGTTTACTTCTTTACCTGTCACAGAGGTATTATAAAATCTGGTGAATATTTGGTGACTGGACATCCTTTAACCAACTTTATAGTACGTTTTTGCATTGCACTGCACTTCCGGAGAACAAGATAAATGACTTAGAAACAATGCTGGACTTCCATATGATATCTTGAAACTGAAGAACTGCAAATACAGCTCTTTCAGAATTCCTGGCTGTGAATAACACATGCCAGTGGGATGGGGACAATTGCTTTGGACTACTTGTCCATTTGATAAAGGAGACCAGAATATCTACTAAGCCCTCACAAGACAGACCAGCAGCAGCTTCTCCCAGGGACCAATAATCAGAACAGAAAATAGCAAGAAAAAACACTGCTTTCACAACAGAGGAGGTTAAATGCAGAGTCCCACAGAGGTCTCAGCTGGGGCCTGGGGCTCTTCAGGGAATTCATAGAAAACCTGGAAAATGAGACACTAGGGAGGTGACAACATTTGCTAATTATACAAAAGACATTATTACCATTATTACTATCACTATTCAGAAAAACAAATGCATTCTTTCTTTAGGAAAACAGAAACAAAGGTGTGAAATTCAACGTCAACAAATGTAGTCAAGCACAAGGAAGAAAAACACGTGTTCCATACATATGTACTGGCTCCAGCCTAGCTACTGACATTCAGGAACGAAGGCTGGGAGCCACTGGGCATTGCTTCATAAAAATACTAGCTGAAGAGTCAGCAGTGGGTGAAAAGGCAAAGAGAAATTCCAGACATTTTCAAAAAGCAATACAGGACAAAAGAGAACACGTTGCAATGCTCTATTTCAAATCCATGGTACAGCCATACCGCACGCAGTTTTGCTCCCTCTAATTCAAAGACACAGTGGAGGAAGGGAAAGGGAAAAGCAAGACATAGGTCGTAGATGTTTCCAGACGTTATCCAAACATAACCATAGTGACTTACCACAAGATACGTCGTGCTGAAATAGAGCCGAGTTCTAGATACATCGTGCAAATGTAGGGATAAGGCACAAGGTGGACATTCTCATGTTTGAATCTCATCTTTGATACTCTCTCCCATTTACTCACATCTGAGAACAACGATAAGACTTAAGAACATAGCACTAACATTTCAAAGGAGCAGGAGTCCTCTTGTAAAGCTTCAAGTCATACCACACTGAACGTATATGCAGAAGGGAGCACCTACAATCTGTCAGTATGAACTTGGCGACAAAACACTAGTAACACATTACAAGAAACACTCATCCAGGTGACACTCTCCCATCAGTTGCTTGTATTAGTAGCACTGTGTTTCCTTAACTGTATCTGGCTTCAGTCCTGACATCTTCCCGCAAGAAACAACATGCCAGGCTCTCCCAACCCTGTGAATAAAACCTCATCGGCTTTCCTAACTAAAAAGTAATTCTTTTAAAAATTATTTTTAAAACTGAAAAGGACTAGGATTCACAGGAGTAGCATCATTACATTCACTTCACAGTTCAAAATGGGAGGACAAAAGATAATTGACATGACAAACGCCACAGTTACAGACGTTCCTTCCTGGGGGTGCACTTCGCACACCTAGGAGCTCATGCGTGCAAGAACGGGCGACGCCAGGCAGCAGTCTCCTTACATGCCTCTGATCTCAGGAAGAAACAGGTAACACGAATACTTTTACTCCATTTGCTAGCAGAAACTAACATCCTGAGGACCAGAGATGGAGCCCAACATTTGCCTAGATGAAACGCTGACACAATCAGTTCCTTTAAGGGATGAAATTGTTCGTTTGAGTTTGGCTTCAAGGACTCCCACAGCTGGTAATTAACTAAGAGGTATGCTACAGCGAGGAGCCCGACACACACATTGCAGGACAACTCATCACGACAGGCCTCTGAGCTTGCAGTTCTCCACAGGGTCCGGTGCTGGCTGAGCTGGTGGATGGACTTCCCAGTTCTAGAAATACAAGCTCATGAATCAAACCCTCCTCAAGCACGCGGGCAAAACTGGCTGCGCTTTAGCGAAGCAAACCAACAAGGAGGCTTCGTTTGTTTGGGTGCCTCCTGTCTGACGATGCTCTGGGCTACTTTCTCTTCCTGGCAGTAACATACCAGCTTCTGACAGAGAAAGAGGATGATCTCGTTCTTGCCTGCTAGGACCAGGGGTGGCAATAACGCAGCCTGCTGAGACTGGAAGGGAATGCCTTGGAGGCGGAAACACGTGGGTGTTCATTACTCCTGGGCACTCGGAATCACGGGAGGTGATGATGCCAAAGGGCCTGATCCGATTCACAAACTGACACACCTTAGGACTGAAAAGGCTTCTCCTTCAACTAACTTACTTTTCTCTGCAACAACAGCCTCAGGAGAGTAACTTCCTCTGAACCCTTTACACTACAGCAACTACAATATTTAATCCTTACGTACCTTACAAGAAAACTACTGCGGTCTTCTCTACTAGTGGGCCAACGCTGCTGCGCCTGTAAGGAGCGCTTTACGTTTTATTAACCTTTTGAAACAATGCACTAGCTTTCCTTGCAATCGCATTACGTGGGCTTCCTGGCACTTTATATATACACGTTCGTTTTCTCTGGCTAAATCAGATTTGGAACACAGGGGTGTCCGTCCGAAAACACTGCAAAACATTCTTTTTACATACATCAGTTCTCTGGTGAAGGCAACAACTGAGGAGGATCTTCAGCTAGTGTAAAACTGCAAAGCTCAAAGGAGTCGTACTCCAGCTGAAGATCTGCGCACTACTAGGCAGGAATGTCGAATTAAGCAATGCCCAACAGATACAAGTCATTGGATCTTTTCTTTTACAAGTAGGAAAGAAAGGGTACACAGAAAGATAGTGAAGTCATCTGTAGAAAACAGATGTAAATCATCAAGATTTCCAAGGATTACTCAAATCGCTTCCTGGAGAGGCCAAAACAAGAAAGGAAGGAAGAATATTAACAAGATAGCCACAATTCCACTGTCAAGTACAGTTTTCAGGCTTGGGAAAAAAACAACATTACAGTTTGCAGGAGTCATGGAAGAGCAGGTTCCAGATATTTTGCTTTTCCTCCTCCCCTTCTTCCCCCCGCTCCCTCCCATCACCTTAGAGCACGCTGCCCTAACAGATTCACAGAAATTGAAGTGAATGAATATCTTAACCCTGAATTAACATGGAAGCATTACTATGGAGAGTGGAGATGTGCTTTTAAATTTAAGAAGTTCTACATTTAAGAAGCCTCCTCCTTGCCAGCACAACACGTGCAGTATTGACCTGTTTCAAAAATAAACATATACCCCTTTTTCTGAATATTGACCCAATTCAGTTACAAAGCAACTGTAATTCAGCCCCAACAAACTCCTGCTTTATAAATGGGAAACTTTTTCTAGTAATACCTTTCAGTATTTTCAAAAGTGAAAAAGAAAAAAAAAAAAAAAACCAATAATTTTCTGTATCAGTTAAAACCAGCACATTTTCTTCAATAATATTTACAATGCTACTACTATACTCTGAAGATTTGTTTAAACTTAAGTAACAGGAACATTTTTAAGCAGGCAGTATATTGGTCTCATTTCCTCGGGAATGGCAGGGGCTTTCTTCTGTCTCAGGAAGAAGATGACAACAACAGAACTCATCAGCTGTCACCAAGCTTGGCCACAAAGTAATGGCGTCATTAAAAGAACGTCCCCTGGCTTCCACAGCTACGAGGAAAGCACATGCAATTGAGCGTTAGATTAGCTGCTATCAAGCTAGCTCACCAGTACTGCCACAGCTCCTGAGAAACTAGAAGGGTCTGACAGCTAGTCCAGCCTGAGAAGTTCAAAGCAGTGGTCAGGTCTGGGGCCGAGAGCGAAACCACGGGAAAGTGCTACTGCAGAACGAATCTCAACAGGAACCAGCAAGGCACGGAGTGCAACTAGCTCCACAAATAGGAGTTTTCATTTGTCCAATTTCAACAGTCAGTAGCTTCTTTAAAGTAGTTCTGATAAAAGCATTACTCGCTTACGCTAATGCTGCCTGTTGATGACATTTTTCATTTACGTCATTTTTTTCACCCTCGTACTCTCCAGAGAAGTTCCCCATTACTCGCGCTTGAAATGCTGCATTTGACAAAACGTCCTCCGTCCCATAACAAACAAAAGATTTGCTCAGCCTAACATTCAGCTAAGGTCCCATGGACCTGCTCCATCTCCAACTCCTTGACAGCACTTTCAGTGGCGTCAAGATCCAGACCGCTGTGAAACAGAGAGAGTTAGTCCCACCCCAACCAAAAAGCAACACAGCTACATTCCTTGTAAGAGTTTAAACAACAACAAAACATCATTCCCATTGCACTGAGAAAATACTTTGCAGGCAGATGAATTCCCAATGTATTGTTCTTAAAAAGCATCCATTCTTACACAAGGACTGCTCCTTTTCAATTTTCTGCCCATTTGTATTTTGTGCGTCTGAGGATACAAAGGATGAGAGATCAGATCTTTTCAGTCGATCCTCACTAACCTTTAGGACTGGGGTTTTTGACAAGGTGCCCTCAAACAGGCACCTCTCTCTTCCAGCCTATCGCAATGCCATTCTGCTCAAGGGACTAAAAGAAGGAACCGGCAGGACGTGTCTCTTAATCCCCTCCACAGTGCAAACCTGCAGAGGAACGGGCCTTCACAGCATTGGAGCGAGGCCCTGTGATGCTGGGAGTTGTGTACTGCCTGCATCAAACTGTGTTCCCACCTATTAACTACATCTTTTGTAAGCCAGCTTCTCAAAAGTTGTTCGCTGCTAGGTATTGGCCAACAATAAAATGCACAGGGAGAGAGAAGGTCTCAAAGAAAAGCTGAACCCATTAAGAAGTAAACAAATGTCGCACAAGTGTCACTTGGAAATAAGGAAATACGGTGGAGTGTAAGGAATTACGGCACGCAAGTATTCTCTGGTATATGGTCTGGCAGGCAGCCATTCTCATATCCTCCACATTCAGGGGCCCCAGCCAGAACTCGGTCAGAGATGAGAACTTTCCTTCCTCTTCAGAAAGGCCCTCTCCTTGCTTAATATGGAACAAGTTAATGAAAGGAGTTGCACAGCGCGCCACAGCAGGACGACAGGTATCACCCACCCAAGACTTACGCTATGGTCATGAAGTCTTCATGAATCAGCAGGGACACAAAAGTACGATTCAGGAAGGGACACTGAAGCAGCAATGAAGAGAAGAGGTTGGAAAGAATGGAAGAAAGCAAGGGGCAATGACAAGCTGCCAAACTCAAACAAACGCAGTGCTCTCTCTACCATCAGGAGATCAAACACCTGCAGGCTGCTCAGAAACGTACGCACGCTACTGGCAGTGCTGTCCAAAGGGATTACGCTGAGGGAAAGAGCTTGGTCACAGACAAGAGCAACGTTTCAAGCATCTTCTGAACACCACACAACACCACAAGACAGACAACACACCTTCCTCTCCAAAATCAACACAGAGAACAAAACAAGGAGGAAAGTTAATCCTCCTGGATCTGACACTATTCCAGCAGAATGCTAATAAGCAAAGCTAAAGAAACAACTGCATTTCAATTCATCCCAAAATAAAGTCATGCAACAGAGTTTCAAAGAATCAGCCTACTTCTTCAAATGAAAAAGGAGACTAGTGTGGCACGAGATTTAATGCAGCTTCAGGTCTGGGGGCAGCCTAATTGGCATGGTGTTCATAGCACAGTCTCTTCAATTCTGCAGCAGCTAACAACAGTCGCTTCCAGAGTAAAGCCAGGCCCTGGCAATGCCCGTACACATCTCATTGCAAAAGCAAATTCACTCACACTCATAAAACCACTCTCTAGGTCCCTGGCTGCTGACCCCAAACACGCTCCCCCGCAGGAGCTCCCCGCTCGGGCCACCAGGGCTGGGCTCAGGAAGGAGTTTTTTCCCCCGGGCAGATTGGCACAGGTCCCGGGGGGGTTCGCCTTCCTCTGCAGCACTGAGCACAGCCCCTTGCCGGGGTCCTCGGGGCCATTTCTGGCCAGCGAGTCCCTGCTGTTGCAGGAGCAGGAGTCCAGCTGTGCCCTCCAGCCCTCCGCCTCTCTTCCCTGGGCCAGCTTGGCAGGGGAACCTCATGGACCTCCATGTCTCCAGGTCACTTGGGGCTCTTCTGCCCTCTGCAAAACAAGGAGCCTCAAGGAAGCCGCCTTTTCCCTGCTGCTTTTAAGCTGGCACACTTCAGTGGGGAGAAGAGAAAGCCTGGGGAGGGGGGGTGCGTGTCTTATCTATCTATCTATCTATCCCTGCTGGGAGGGAATGAAGATGAGGGAGCCAGGCTCTCCTCAAGAGTGCCCACTGAGAGCACCAGCGGCAACAGGCACAAATTAAAACACATGATATGCTCCAGCTGCACATGAGAAAACAACTTTTTCCTGTCCAGGTGGTCAAACACTAGCACAGGTTGCCCAGGGAGTTTGCGGAGTCTCCGTCCTTGGCGATGTTCAAAACCCAAGGGCACGTTGTCCTGGGCAACCTGCTCTAGGTGGGCCTCCTCTACAGGTCCCTTCCAACCTCCACCCTCCTGTGTGAGTCTGTGCTTTGGTTTCACTCCTAAAGCACCTGAACTCAGCCCCGATGCCTGCGGGAAAGGATGCTGGGGAAAGGCACGATCCCAGACTCCTTCCCGAGGGTTCATCACCAAACAACAGCTCCCCACTCCAGAATATTGTATGGCAGACACACTCAGAAGAGAGAAAAGATCCTTTTATTGCAAACATCAACTGCGGTGGGGGGGTGGGCCCGGGAGTCACAGGGCTTCAGCCAGTAACAGGGAAACGGCACCTACAACGACAGAGTCAGAGAGCACTGATAAACCCACAAAGGCAGGAATACGCAGGATTTGGTTCCCCTTTCTTTGGGGAGCACCGTTGATGAGGAATTGTTTGGAGCCCGGAAGAAAGAGCTATGGCTGGCATCGACTAGGGTACGGCTCTGGCGCCTTATCCCCACAGGTAATGCCCTTAGAGACCTGCACATGTGCACAGATGCACAGGGCCCCTGTGCCACGCAGCAGGGCTCAATGGGGAGCCCCTGGGGAGCGGCCATGGAGTTATTTCCAAGCCCCGCGCAGCACCGTCCCTTGCCAGTGGGTCAGACTGACTTGGAGCAGCACTGAGAGTTGGGAAAGATGGGCAGCAGAGCCTGGCACACACCTGGGCTTCTTGACCTGCTGGACTTTCCTGCTTCTTTTAAGTCCCCATCTCTTTCTCTCTTCCTTCTTTTCTTTTCTCGTTGGCATTCCTTCTCCTCTGCCCAGGCCTGTTTTCTCTTTCTTTTCTTTCCATTTTCCTTTTCCTGGGGGGAGCCTGCAAACCTTTCCATCCCACAGTATGATTAGGTAGGTAAAGCCAGAATCAACTAGAATCAGTTCTTGATTTACCCAAAGCTGACTCATTTTACCTTCTTTCCTCTGAAGCGCTCTTTAGTCCTTCTGTGCATCCCAGGGAGCCTACTGTGGTCCCTGGGGTGGTTGGAGCCAAAGCAACGGGTGCCTACAACAGAAATGTCAGAGTCAGCAGGTGGCAAGGGACACCCTGGAGTAGCAGGCGACTGTTTGGCAAAATGCTGCCTTAGCCCTACAAAGAAGATCCCTTTGGCTGGTTTGCATTAGCCCTTTCTTCCAAGGGCCTCACTTTGGAACACAGGGTTCACACAGGTGTGTGACACTCGGTTCGTTTCTGGCAGCTCAACAAACACGGGGATACCGTGTCTCGGGTAGGAGGGTAGCTCCTGATGGAGCTGCCATACCTCTGCCATTTCGGACTCCACCACCACGTCTCCCCCAGCTTCTTTGAGGACGTCCAGCAGACAGGTGGGTGGTGTGTGCAGCAAGACTTCTGCCTGGTGGTCCTTGTCTGCTCTGCCTGCAGGGCCACTTTGCTCTTCCAAACGCAGGTCTAGAAAGGAAAAGCACGTGCAGCAAAGTGACTCCTTGGAAGTAAAGCACACCTAAAGCAAAACCCACCCAAAGCCCTACACCAGCTGTCTTCTTGACATTGAGGTTTCTGGTACCCCAAGCCCCAGCCTGTGACAGCCCTCAGTTCCTCCTCATACCTGTAGCTCTGTCCATGGGTGCTGGCGACTCCCCGGCTGATGGACAGGAGCGGCCAGCCATCTCCTCCACAAAGATGTCATGGCAGTTTTCAATGAGAAACGCTACCAGCACGTTCACCTGCACACATCAAACCCTTGGGCTCAACCCAGGTGCCTGGAAATGTATCACGCAGCCTTTCCCACTCCCGACCCTTGCCTCTGCGCAGGCGGCTGTGGTTGTGGGGCTGCTCTTGCAGGCAGCCACCCCACCGGCATTTGCTCAAGAGAGGAGGCAGCCAGGGACCTCTGAGCAGCCAAGCTCGGATGGGCCGGCAAGGCTGCAGCCGGCTGCTCAGTACAGCGCACCTTCTCAGTCACCGCCAGCATGGCCTCGAGGGGGAGCAGGTCCTCGTGAGGTGGGCTCAGCAGATTTGGCCCAAGGCAGATGGCCAGGTTGCTGGCGGTCATTCTGCTGCTGGCGGCGTTGTGGCCGATGTGCTGGAGGAGGGCCAGCGGCCGCTTGAGGAGGAGATTGGCTCCAGGCAACTCCTCGGCCACCCTGAGGGAACAGGAACTCAACGTTAATAGAGAAGATGCTGCCCACAGCCGTCCCCAAAGCTTGCCCAACACACCGGGTGGCGCAGCTTTCCGGGTGCTCTCAGCCAGCGGTCAGTGCTCCTGCGCTTCAGGAAGGAAGCACGGCCTTGCTTCCCAGCTCCTCATTTCACCCAAGCCCAGGCAAGGGAAGGCTCCCTGTCCATGCCCTTTTCCCCCGAAATCTAAGCCCACCCCAGCAAAAGCAAGCTGTCAGAAGACACAGCTTTTTAAGGAGACCGTCCCTTTTCAGGCAAGTCCCAGGCCTCTACCAGTCCCTCCTCAACAGGCAGGCTGCTGCCCACACTTACACTTTCAGCTCTTCAACCTTCTCCTCCTTGCCGCTCTTCTGCATCGCTGCCATCCAGTCCTCGTAGAGGTCTGTCACGAGGAGCTTGGCGGGGATGCTTCGGAGGAAGTCCTGCAATGCCAGGGGCTCCAGGTGAGCCTCTGAACACTCCAGGCCAGGCAGGAGCTCTTCCAGCTGCAGGTCAGAAGCGCTCACCTTCAAGATGATGGCCAGCAGCAGCGCAGGCTGGCTGCCCAGGTCGACATCCGCACCGTGGTCCAGGGCCTCCCGCAGCTCACGAAACTCTGTCCCACCGGCAGCTCTTCGGAATATCCCTTCTGTCGACGGTCCTTCCTTGTGCAGGACAGCCAGCATCTCCTGCAGAAGGGGCAGGAGGACAGTTGCTTGGCTGAGAAGCTGCCTTCCAACAGCAGTGACCAAAGCACTGCCCCAGATCCTGCTCCTTTCCCCCCGCAAAGGGGGCTGGCACCAGAAGCGTCTTCTGGGGGTGAAGGGCCCAATCCCCCATCCCTGGAGCTCCCGGGGACACCCACCTCCCCTCTGGAGCAGCCGGAGGGAGGGCTGGGGACCCCCTGCCCAGGCTGGCTTACCTGGATGGGCTGGGGCAGGGAGCCATCCTCCCCGCAGAGGGCTGCCAGGGGCTGTCCAAAGAGCGCCCTGCTGCAGCCGGAGCCCGCCTGCCCTGGCGCCTGGGCAGCGGCCGGGGTCCTCCGCAGAGCAAAGGGCCAGGGCAGCCCCATCCTCCTCCTCCTCCTCCTGCTGCTGATGCTGTTCCCTTCTTCTGAAAAAGAAAATGGAGCAAGAGTGCATCAACGGAGACAGCCAGGCCAGCACTCCCGGAGCCTGCCCTGCCTGCAGCACGGTGCTGAGCGGTGCAGCAGGATGGGCAGGGAGCCAGCAGCTGGAACCACAGCTCCAGCTCAGCGGCTCCAGCTGGGAGGCTCCTGAGAGCCGGCGTGCTACTGGGACAACCTGTCCCAGCCCTCGCCCTGCCCTCCTCCAAGCTGTGGGCAGCAGGAGAGGCTCTGGGTCCCCACAGAACCACATCCAGTAGCTGCTGCCCAGCGGGTGTCCTTGCTCATCCAGGTGACGTCCTCCCTTGGGGTGCCGCACCTGCGTGGCGACACTCAAGGGACAAGTGAGCACAGCTCAACCATTTGCAGGACAATGCGTTTCTTTCCACAACTCACCTGGTGAGCGGCAAAGTCCCCCGGCTTTGATAGACAGGGCTGTCACAGGATCGTCCCAAGCAAGGGCCACCAAGAAGCAGGCTGTGCTTAGAGAGCAGCCCCACAGCAGAAAGGGCCACCGGCGAGCTGCCACCCGACACCAGCAGCCTGAGCACGGCAGAGCTGGGACCCTCTGCCCTCCTGGGCTCTCTGCCCCACACGGCAGGTTTCCCCCCAACGCCCCCAGCGAGGATGTGCTGGCATTCCTGGTGGCTCCCCAACCCTCTACGCTCCCCGAGTGGCACCGTGGGACGCTCCCTCCCTCCATCTCTGCCTTACAAGCTCACCCCGCTGGCCGCAGACGCCGGCACAGCCAGAGGCGGGTGAAAGGCAGCCCTTCTCACCTCTGCCTGGTCCTCCATCAGCCTCTCCAGGCTCCTGGCGCTGAATGTCCTCCACTGGGCAAGAGAGAAGGAGCGGAGGAAGGTGAGCAGCGATGCCTCTGCTGCTCAGCTGGGGGACCAGGGCTCGGGGACAGAGCCCAGACCGGAGAGACACTCACAGCGTGGCGGCAGCTCAGCTCCTTCTCCAGGGGTCTGAGGGAGGGGAGACGGGTCACGCGGGCTCTCTTTGCTCCTCCTGGTGTCCTGTGCACCGGGAAAGGACAGGGAGAGAGCTGGCTGAGCCCCAAGCTGCCCCTTCTCTCCCGTGAGGCAGCTCTGCCCGAGAGCTGCCCGCAGCCGCGAGGGCACCTCTCCCCAGCTGGGGAGCTGTGTTCCCCCATCCGGCTGTGCCTGGAGCATCCCCCCCGGCTTACCCCAGCAGTGTGCCCACCCACAGCTCCTTCAGTGCCTGGGAGCTGCAGAAAGAGAGGAGAACCAGCGTCAGGCCCCGCTGCCCCCCAGCCCGTGGGGAAGGACACAGGGGCAGGATGAAGCCCTGTGGGGCAGGGCAGAGACGCTGCCCAAGCCCTGGCTCCCCGTGTCCTGCCAGAGCAGCTGCTTTTGCCCTTCTCTTCTGGGGACCCAAAGGGCACCAGGGGATGCAGGACCTGGCAATGCCCCCATCCCTCCCTGCCGGCCTGCTTCCCGCTCCCTGCCCAGGCTCTGCACGCAGAGCAGAGGCCGTTCACAGGATGGCGTGGGCACGGTTGGGAACCTCTCCTGCCTGGCCATGGGACGTGGCACCACGACTCACCCGAAAGCGGCAACGCAGGAGCTGGTGGGCCAGATGAGGATGATGGAGGTCCTCTCCTCATCACTGCCTTCCTCCTCCTCTTTTTCCTCCCCCGCTGCCTCCTTTCTGCTGCTCAGCAACCACAGCTGGTCCAAGGCCAGGCATAGCTGTGGGCGCAGGGTGGTGCCACGACTGCAGAGAGGAGAGGCAGGCGGTGAGCTGGAGGTGGCCTCCTGGGGGTACCCCCGGGCAGAGCCCCGTCCCCCACCAGCCCTCGGGACGGTCATCAATGGGTGCATCCAGCCCATGGTCCCAGGGCCTGGCTTCTTGTCCTCTGTAGCACTGAGCACAGCCCCTTGTCAGGCCTCCTCTGGGCCCTTTCGCCTAGCTCCCTGCCTGCTGCTCTTGCACCTCCAAGGCACCGCTCGTGCCCTGGCTCTCTCGGGCTCTCTTGCCCAGTGCAAGTCGGGAGCGGGAGCGAGCTCTGCTCTTCCCTTAGCTCCATTTCCCCAGGGCTTCTGGCTTGGGCAAAACAGCCTGTGCTTGGAAGGGCTCCAGGCTCGCTGCCCCATCAGGAGCTGCCACTTTTCACCTCTCCCTGCACGCAAATCAAGCGCAGGGCCGGCACGAGAGCGCCTTTCATGCATCGTTGGCCAAGAAGCACAGCGGCGGAGCAAGTTGCCGAGTGCAAAAATACGCTTTTCACCTCTACCTGTCATACTTTGGAAAATACCCCACGGTACCACACACCTCCTCCTCCTCCTCCTTTTTCTTCTTCTTCTTCTTCTTTGATGTGTGGTCGGTCCTGATCCTCATGCTTCACGTTCTCACTCTTGAGGATACAGGGACTGCTTGGCCTGTATTCCTGCTGCTACTTTCTGTAGCTCTGGGACTTGCCTTTGCCAGGCTGCAAAGAATGTCTTCTCAAGCTCAACTGAAGAATGCATCAGCCTGCTCCTGGCTACACGGGCACACTGTGGCAATGCTTGTGAGCATCAGCTCTGAAGCAGACTCAGAAAAATAAAAGTAATATCCTGTTTCCACTTGCAACCTTTGTGTCATGTGTCCTTCAAAGTGGTTTTGGAGCTGAAAAGCCCCTGGCGTTTCAGGCAAATAACACTCTCATCGGTATTTGACTCATGGTGAGCACAGGGAACAGAGTAGAGTAGAACAGAACAGAACAGAATAGAATGGAATAGTTCAGCTGGAAGGAACCTACAACCATCATCTAGTCCAACTACCCGACCATTTCAGGGCTGACCAAAAGTTCAAGCATGGTATTAAGGGCATTGTCCAAATGCCTCTTCAACACTGACAGGCATGGGGCATCCACCACCTCTCCAGGAAGCCTGTTTCAGGGTGCGACCACCCTCTTGGGAAAGAAATGTCTCCCCACGTCAAGTCCAAACCTCCCCTGACAGTGTAGGAGCAAATGTCCCTTGGTGCGCTGGTAAGGAACGGTGAGAAAACCATGCATGCTCTCTACATCTCTGCAGAGTTCCTGCAGAGGGAACCAAACCCCCGTCTTTCACCGCTGGCAGCACCACAACCAAAGGAATGTCTGTGGCCTAGATGCCCTCATTTACATAGTCTGAAGGTACAGATCCATTTTGGCACCAACGCACAAAACGGCAAGGAGAGTACCTCTCTTAAGCTTTCAGTACTCAAAATACTGAATCCTAAAGGAAAAGGAGACTTGCCAGGGTTTCAGATAAGATCTGAACATCTTCCCACAAACTGAGGTAGGCAAAGAACTCTCAGAAAGGTTCAAGTCACAGATGAGCTGTGGAAGTTTCACCCATGGCTGAAGCGCCTTTGGTATCCCCCTATAAACACGGCCAACGGGTGTGTTTAATAGAAAGGCTGCACAGCTGGGTTTCAGTGGGACAAGGGGATGTGACGGCGACAGCAGCAATGGGCTATTTTGACAGTTTGGAAGAGCTGTCTGTCCTCTGCCTGGCTGGGCTTTGGTCACGGATCACAATGGTCCAGGTGTGAATGCGACCAACCTTTCCTTCCACCACACCGGGGTCACCTCCGCGCACTTGTTTCTCAAAGCCTGGCTTACTTCCGTGGCGGGCTGTTGGCACCCACCATCCCAGCCTAGGGCTCTGGTTACACTTTGGCTTGCCTCCAGGCTGCAGCTGCCAAAATCACCCCCCCCTTTCTCCCCACAAAAAGGGCTTGTGTCCAGCCACATCAAGTCCCCGCTCCTCCTGGCTGCGGGGCCGCACAGGCTTTAGCTCTGCTGCAGAGAGGGGACGGCTAATAGGGGCGGTCTCTGCGCTGCACGCTTGGTTCCTGCCATGGCCCGAGAGAAGAGGAACAGCACCAGCCTTCTCCTTGCGAGCCGAGTGGCAGAGCAGGCGCCAGGGACACCCAGCAGCTGGGCCCAGGGCATGGCCGCCAAGGGCAGGGAGAGACCCCCGGGCCTCCCGGGCACAGCGACAGCCCGTGGAATGATTGCTGGATGGAGGGGACTTGTCGGTATGACACATGTGCCCCCCCGCCCCTCAAGGGAAGGTGAACTTCCAGGGAGGAACGCAGTGCACACGTCAAGAATCGGTTCCGTGGTAGCTCCCTAAGCAACGTGACCTGCAACTTTAGACGTCAGCAACACCAGGGGAGCTCGGTACGCTGACTCTGAAAAGGAACACGGAGGGTGGAGCGGAGCCGAGACCCCGCCGCCAGGCTCGGTGATCGCAGGGGTAGGCAACCGGAACGATCGGAACGAGAACGCTTGGTCCCTGCATTGAATCCACTGAAGCAAGGAGGTAAAATAACGGCGGTTCTGTCGAGCTAACGCCCTACGCTTCTGGTTTATATCACACGTGCCCACTTCTGGGGTACTGACACGCAACAGCAGGTCCTTCGGGTGAACTTTGCTCATTACAACACCAAAACACACCTCCATCCCCAAAGGTACCCACCTCCAAGGTACGACCACCCCCCCACTGAGCACGCGCTCTGAATTTTCTCTAGCATACACCTTTAAAAGCAAAGCAAGAGAACTTTATACCAATCAAAGGAAAGGTATGTATGACTAGAGTCACTCAAGCTCCACCTAAAAAATCAGAACATAGAAAAGGGCTTACGAGAGGAGAAATGTTAGGGAAGACACCATCATAGACAAGTCAGGAGGACACCGCTGACTTCTGGGATCGCTCGACAGGCTGAGCCTCTCCCCCCCCCACCCCCAGGGACGCCTCTTGCGTGAGATTCGAACGCTCGGCTGTACCAAGCGCTTCCCCGGGAAACTTGGAATTCTTTAGAGCTCTTTTCTTTCATCATTTCATGCGCTTGTAGGCGACTGTACTGCCACCTGCACATGCTTTGCAGACAGTCTATTTATCACGGGCAATCCAAAAGCACCTGTACTGTTGCTTTAATAAACTGCGCTGCTCATTCACCTAGTCGTGATAGTTCGTTAGCGCAACCAAACTCCCTAAGTCTGGTCATTCCCGTGCGTTGAACGCAGCTAAGCCGAGAGTGCAGTGCGCTATTAAGGGCATCCCTCATCGTGATAGTTCAGCACATGGAACGCGACCGCCCTTAGAGCGTCGAATTGGACATCACTCAGAAAGAAATTAAACCTAGCCGTCCCCAGCCCCTCTGGCATCTGAGGGTAAGCTGGAACGCAAGGCAGTTTATTTTCTGCCAAACTTCTTGACTCAGTAACGCCACACAGCCCCCGGGGCCGGCACCCCGAAGGCCTTCCTCCGAAGGATGCTGGGCCGAGGGGCGGCGGGCAGCGCTGCGCACGGGGGGGCCCCCTCACACCCCCCCGTGTCGCAGTGCCACCACCCGCCAACGCAGCAGTCACAATGCCCCGGGGCACTACAAAAGGGGCAGCCTCCCCTGTCCCACCCCCAGTCTGCCTGGCAGGCGCCCCAGAGACATCCCAGAGGAAGTCCACGAGGAGCCGCTGGAATTACTTGCCGGGCGCTGAGGGAGGAAGACCGGAGGCTGCACCAGGCTGCTGGAGACGAGAAGAACCACCAAGCCCTGCAGGTGCCCGAGGCCATCAGGCTTGTTTGGATGGAGAGCTGTGGCAAGAGCAAGGGAATACCTTCCTGAGGAGCACTGCAGAGCTCGCCGTCCTCACTCCCTGCGGAACCAGTGGCAGCAGCCGTAAGAAGTGGGATGCAGAGATGTTGCCAGGGGTCCCAGTGCTTTGGAGCATCCGCTGGTGGCCTGAAGGCGCGGGAAGGATTCTTGCCCCCAAGGTGGATCAGGCCGCGGGCACTTGGCCACTCTCGGAAGCCCCGAGATGGCTCCAGGTTGAGGGAGAACAGGGCTCGGGCATCTTCTGCGAGGCGTGACCAGCCTGTGGGACCAGGAGGCAGGTCTTGCTCACGTGCTCAGGGAATAGCCGATCGCCAGCTCTGGGGTCAGGAAGGAATTTTCCCCCGGGGCAGATTGGCACTGGGCCCCGGGGGTTTTTTGCCTTCCTCTGCAGCACTGAGCAGGACCACTTGTCAGGGCTCCTCTGGTCCGTTTTGGCTAGGTTACTGCCTGCTGCTCGTGCAAGATCTCAGGTAGCAGCCTCAGACTCCTAAAAGGAAGCTACCCTTGAGGTTTTTTCTTTTTTGGAGGAAGCTCTCCCCTTTGGGATCCACCTGTGACTCCTCCCAGGCATCTCCCACAGCCTTTTGGCTTTTTCATAGGTATCTTTTCTTAGCATTTTAGGTCCGTAAAGCAGAGGCCAAAAGATTCTGGGAGATGCCTGGGAGGAGTCTCGGGTGGATCCTGGAGGAAAGAGCTTCCTCCAAAGGAGAAAAATCAGCTGGGGTAGCCTCATTAGACAAGTCTGGGGCTGCTACCTGGGATCTCAGGTCCTGATAAGAAAAGGCCAAAAGACTCTAGGAGGCGCCTGGAAGGAGTCACAGGGTGATCCTGGAGGGCAGAGATTCCTCCAAAAAAGAAAAAACCTCAAAGGTAGCTTCCTTGGAGGAGTCTGGGGCTGCTACCTGAGATGTTAGGTACGTAAAGCAGAGGCCAAAAGACTCTGGGAGATGCCTGGGAGGAGTCTCAGGTGGCTGTCGGAGTTGAGAAATTTCTCTACAGGAGAAAAAAAAATGTCTCGAGCTACTTACTTGGAGGAGTCTGGGGCAGGTAGCTGGGATCTCCGGTCCCAAACACAGAGGTCAAAACATTCTGGGAGACGCCTGGGAGGAGTCTTGGGTCGATCCCAGAGGAGAGAGCTTCCTGAAAAAGAGAAGAATCATCTTGGGTAGCTTCCTTGGAGGAGTCTGGGGCTGCTACCTGAGATGTTAGGTACATAAAGCAGAGGCCAGAAGACTCTGGGAGATGCCTGGGAGGAGTCTTGGGTCGATCCCAGAGGAGAGAGCTTCCTGCAAAGGAGAACAATCGTCTTGGGTAGATTCCTTGGAAGAGTCTGGGGCTGCTACCTGAGGCGTTAGGTAGGTAAAGCAGAGGCTAAAAGACTCTGGGAGACACCTGGGAGGAGTCTCGGGTGCATCTCGAAGAGGAGAGCTTCCTCCAAAGGAGCAAAATCATCTTGGGTAGCGGCCTTGATGAAATCTGGGGCTGGGCATCCCCTGGGAGGCGTGACCAGCCTGTGGGACCAGGAGGCAGGTCTTGCTCACGTGCTCAGGGAATAGCCGATCGCCAGCTCTGGGGTCAGGAAGGAATTTTCCCCCGGGGCAGATTGGCACTGGGCCCCGGGGGTTTTTTGCCTTCCTCTGCAGCACTGAGCAGGACCACTTGTCAGGGCTCCTCCGGTCCGTCGTGGCTAGGTTACTGCCTGCTGCTCGTGCACCACGAAGATGGCCTCTCGTGCCCTGCAGCTGGGGGGAGGAAGGCTTTTTTTCCCCCACGGTGGGCTAGCAAGTGTCCCCGGGGTTTTTTTGCCTTCCTCTGCAGCACTGAGCACGGCCCCTCGCCAGGGCTCCTTTGGGCCGTTGTGGCTAGGTGCCCGCTGCTCGTGCTCCACGAAGGTGGCCCTCGTGCCCCGCATCCGGGGGGAGGAACCTTTCGGACTCCCACGGCGGGCTCCAAGGGATGCTCCCGGGGGGTTGCTTCTTCTCCTCTGTAGCACTGAGCACAGCCCCTTGTCAGGCCTCCTCTGGGCCCTTTCGCCTAGCTCCCTGCCTGCTGCTCTTGCACCTCCAAGGCACCGCTCGTGCCCTGGCTCTCTCGGGCTCTCTTGCCCAGTGCAAGTCGGGAGCGGGAGCGAGCTCTGCTCTTCCCTTAGCTCCATTTCCCCAGGGCTTCTGGCTTGGGCAAAACAGCCTGTGCTTGGAAGGGCTCCAGGCTCGCTGCCCCATCAGGAGCTGCCACTTTTCACCTCTCCCTGCACGCAAATCAAGCGCAGGGCCGGCACGAGAGCGCCTTTCATGCATCGTTGGCCAAGAAGCACAGCGGCGGAGCAAGTTGCCGAGTGCAAAAATACGCTTTTCACCTCTACCTGTCATACTTTGGAAAATACCCCACGGTACCACACACCTCCTCCTCCTCCTCCTTTTTCTTCTTCTTCTTCTTCTTTGATGTGTGGTCGGTCCTGATCCTCATGCTTCACGTTCTCACTCTTGAGGATACAGGGACTGCTTGGCCTGTATTCCTGCTGCTACTTTCTGTAGCTCTGGGACTTGCCTTTGCCAGGCTGCAAAGAATGTCTTCTCAAGCTCAACTGAAGAATGCATCAGCCTGCTCCTGGCTACACGGGCACACTGTGGCAATGCTTGTGAGCATCAGCTCTGAAGCAGACTCAGAAAAATAAAAGTAATATCCTGTTTCCACTTGCAACCTTTGTGTCATGTGTCCTTCAAAGTGGTTTTGGAGCTGAAAAGCCCCTGGCGTTTCAGGCAAATAACACTCTCATCGGTATTTGACTCATGGTGAGCACAGGGAACAGAGTAGAGTAGAACAGAACAGAATAGAATGGAATAGTTCAGCTGGAAGGAACCTACAACCATCATCTAGTCCAACTACCCGACCATTTCAGGGCTGACCAAAAGTTCAAGCATGGTATTAAGGGCATTGTCCAAATGCCTCTTCAACACTGACAGGCATGGGGCATCCACCACCTCTCCAGGAAGCCTGTTTCAGGGTGCGACCACCCTCTTGGGAAAGAAATGTCTCCTCACGTCAAGTCCAAACCTCCCCTGACAGTGTAGGAGCAAATGTCCCTTGGTGCGCTGGTAAGGAACGGTGAGAAAACCATGCATGCTCTCTACATCTCTGCAGAGTTCCTGCAGAGGGAACCAAACCCCGTCTTTCACCGCTGGCAGCACCACAACCAAAGGAATGTCTGTGGCCTAGATGCCCTCATTTACATAGTCTGAAGGTACAGATCCATTTTGGCACCAACGCACAAAACGGCAAGGAGAGTACCTCTCTTAAGCTTTCAGTACTCAAAATACTGAATCCTAAAGGAAAAGGAGACTTGCCAGGGTTTCAGATAAGATCTGAACATCTTCCCACAAACTGAGGTAGGCAAAGAACTCTCAGAAAGGTTCAAGTCACAGATGAGCTGTGGAAGTTTCACCCATGGCTGAAGTGCCTTTGGTATCCCCCTATAAACACGGCCAACGGGTGTGTTTAATAGAAAGGCTGCACAGCTGGGTTTCAGTGGGACAAGGGGATGTGACGGCGACAGCAGCAATGGGCTACTTTGACAGTTTGGAAGAGCTGTCTGTCCTCTGCCTGGCTGGGCTTTGGTCACGGATCACAATGGTCCAGGTGTGAATGCGACCAACCTTTCCTTCCACCACACCGGGGTCACCTCCGCGCACTTGTTTCTCAAAGCCTGGCTTACTTCCGTGGCGGGCTGTTGGCACCCACCATCCCAGCCTAGGGCTCTGGTTACACTTTGGCTTGCCTCCAGGCTGCAGCTGCCAAAATCACCCCCCCCTTTCTCCCCACAAAAAGGGCTTGTGTCCAGCCACATCAAGTCCCCGCTCCTCCTGGCTGCGGGGCCGCACAGGCTTTAGCTCTGCTGCAGAGAGGGGACGGCTAATAGGGGCGGTCTCTGCGCTGCACGCTTGGTTCCTGCCATGGCCCGAGAGAAGAGGAACAGCACCAGCCTTCTCCTTGCGAGCCGAGTGGCAGAGCAGGCGCCAGGGACACCCAGCAGCTGGGCCCAGGGCATGGCCGCCAAGGGCAGGGAGAGACCCCCGGGCCTCCCGGGCACAGCGACAGCCCGTGGAATGATTGCTGGATGGAGGGGACTTGTCGGTATGACGCACGCCCCCCCGCCGCCCCTCAAGGAAAGGTGAACCTCCAGGGAGGAACGCTGTGGACACGTCAAGAATCGGTTCCATGGTAGCTCCCTAAGCAACATAGCCTAAGCAAGTCAACTGAAATAGTTTCATCTTCTCTCCCTTTTAGAAAATATATTTTACCATCTCAAAGAGGAAATGAGTTAGAGAAGAGCCTGTACTACGTTCAAATGTCTGCACATTGCTGTGAAACTGTGCAAGAGTATAGCACTGAATAAATAGGCTTTATCGATATTATTAGTATTGACATACAGTGAAGAGGCAGGCAAATTCAGCTTTCACTTCCAGTGTTACCAGTGGGACTATAAAGTCAGAGAACCCCCTGGTAGTTCTGCAGTACCTTCTTCTCCTTTATTCCCAATGATGCAAACCCAGTTCTGTATTCAGGAAGAAGTTCATGAAGAACCAAAGTCAATTCACTCAAATAGTAATTGTCCTGAGTGATTCATTAAATAACTTGACTCAGGAAAAATTATCCAAGTCTTTATAACATAGGTAACCTAAAAGTGCACCCAAGAAAAGAAGAAATAACGCAGTCTGAGGAAAAAGGAAGGAGGTTTTATCTCTATAATCTATCAGCTATATCAAGCTGATAGAGGCAGGCACGCCCTTGAGTTAATCTCCTCCCCAGAGTCACAGTTGCACCAGGCTAGGTATTCACAAGCATGCTCATAGCAGAACATTTTCCAATAAAGATTACTTGCCTGTCAACTCAGGCCAAGGAAATATCCTAGAGACAAGCTGCCCTCTGGCCACTACTGCCTAAACCTATCTCCTATTTTATTCCTGCTCATGCGGCATCATGGCAACAAGTATGGTAGGCAGATAGAAAAGGTGTCCTGACATCTCCATCATCCAGAATGGTTTTCATTACAGGAAAATGACAGTGCTCATCAGCACCTCCTCCCCACCTGCGCCACCTCTCTCTGTCACCTAAAAGCTAGCAAAAATCTAAGCCAAAGAAAAGACAAACAATCCTCTAAAGATGCGGTCTGCACAGTGGCCTTGAGAGAAGAAGCACAAGCCAAAGGGAGAAAGGAAACTAGTAAATAGCGGAGAGATGACACCTTCCCCCATGACACCAGCGCACAGGTTTTAAGTCAGTATTGCCTTCTGTATCTATACAGGCCATGAAAGCAGAGGACTGGAATGACACAGGACAAAGGGGCACGTTGGGATGTGCTGTCACCGTGGCAGCACAGGCACAGCAAGCCGTCACCAGAAACACCTTCACAGCCAGCTTCAGTTTCCTTCTTCCAGCCACAGTCAGCAAGGTTTCTGTTTGCAGACTGCTTCTCATCGAGTCACTGTGGAGGAAGGAAAAACACCTCCCTTTATTTACTCCTTAACTGATGTGGTACTCCCCGCAGCTTTTACACTGCACATGGCAATCACCTGATGGGAGAGAAGCACCTACACACCCTTCACCCTAAGCACTCCCCTGAAGAGCCCGTAGCCAAGATCAAATCGGTCCTGCGTGCTTGTCTAGAGGCACGACCCATCTGCAGCTATTCTTTGAGCAACGCCAGGGCAGCTCTGGCTTCATCTTCAACCACCCATTTGGTAGCTGAGGCCAGAAGTAGCCGGCGACAGCAAGCCCCCACGGGCCTCCCCGTCCTCAGACTGAAAACCCCACCTCCAGGCCCCAACGACCTCCCTCGGTGGCCCTACAGTGGACTCCTCCTGTCAGTCCTGCGCAGCAGCCCGGAGGACGCCAGGCCCTCTCCTCCCCTCTGCCCCTCTCTGCTGCTGTCAGGTGCGGGGACAACGCCACTTGCAGGGAGCCGAGCGGTTGGAGGCTAACGGAGACTCCCTGACCCTCCCGGGACACTGCGGCCACTGTCCTGTTGAGGGGACCCCGGGCCTGGCACGAGGAGGGGGCTGGAGCCCAGGGCACACAAGGGCAGCTGGAGGGCAGTCCCGGCGCCCGAGGGGCAGCCTTTCTCTCTGGCAAGCAAAATGGCCACCCGGAATGGGGCAACATGGGCCACCATACCAGCCACAGCAACTTCCAGTGGTGACGTCACCAGCCTTCCGTTACACAAGCTGGCACCCCTGCGGCCGGCCCACAGCTCGCTCTGCAGCTAGAGACTCTGACACCAAGCGTGCTTGGTAGAGGAGGACCCGGCGACGCGAGGCGAGAGCCCACGGTCAGTGGGAAGAGACAGAAGAGGTTCTTGGAGCCACTGAGGATGCCTCCACAGCCCAAAAAAACGCAAGCAGGCTGATGGGAGGAGCAACACCTACCTACGGCAGGCGAGTCGAGCCCACGGAGGTCAACCCGCCACAGAATGGCGACGAGCCCGTGGAGGTGGATCCACCTCAAGAGCAGGAAGAATCAGTGGAGGTGGATCCACCTCAAGAGCAGGAAGAATCAATGGAGCTACATCCACCTTGCGCAGGGCTGACGGGGCACTACACCACCGTGCCCGGGGTTCCTCCGGCACCATGGTGCCCAAAGCGCCGCAGGACCACCGGGGGCTCTCAGGGACCCTCTAAACAGCCAGCTCCCAACAAGCGGCACCACCCCCGCAGCCGACGCCAGCCATAAGTGGGCCATCCACAGCCACATGCGTCCGCTCGGCAGGCTCATCAGGAAGATCGCCCGGCTTGACAGCCGCAGATGAGCCCTGCTTTCCCACCCTTGCCCCTCATCGAGGGGGGCCATCTCCTCCGCCCTCAGCCCTGGGGAAGAGGTGAGGAGAGGGGCTGCCATCTTCTGGCCAGCAGCACCACAGCACCAGGACGAATCCCTTGGAGCCCACTGGAGACTGCTGGACGCCACCGGAGACCATCAGAGACCACTGGAGATGAACAGAGACCAGTGGGGACCATCGGAGACAGCTGGAGGTCGCCAGAGGCCACCAGACACCGCTGGACATCACCAGACGCCGCCAGACACCACTCTTGGACTCCCTTGGAGCACCACCCAGGTTACTGGGGCCTCGAGGTGGCATTTTGTCACTCTGAGGATATCAAAGCCACTGGGGGGTGGCTGCCCTCAGCTAGCTCTTGCCTCAGCTACCAAATACGTGGGTGAAGATGAAGCCAGACCCACCCGGGCAGTGTGCAGAGTATAGCAACAGGTCATCAAAGAAGGTAGATGCCCCATCCCTGGAAACATTCAAGATGGAGAGACAGCTCTTTAGAGAAGCACAAGCCTTGAGTTCTGGCAGGAAGAAGTTTTGGCAAGATTGGGCAATAAACAATTAAAAACACCAATAAGAAAACAATACAACCCAAGTAGAAAACAATAAAACCCAATCAAACCCACTTTAAAAAAACCAAAAAATGCTCTCCTCTCTTATTTGGCACTTTTGAGACTCCATGCGGACTCCCGTGTCCCGTTCTGGTCTCCCCAGGACAGAAAGACACTGACAAACGCGGTGCGGGCCCAGCCCAGCACCTTCGAGATGGTGAGGGGCCGGGGCACATGGCACATCAGGGCAGACAGAGGGAACTGCCACTGTGCAGCAGGGAGAAGAGAAGGCTCAGGGCTGGGTCTGACTGCTCATCTTCCACAACACTGCAAAGCAATTGCTTTCCTGACCCAATACCACATAGTCAACCATCCTGTTTATCTCCCACACGCACTTCACTATTGCTAGTTTTGGAATCCAGAGCAGCAAAGGCCTTGTGTAATAAATAAATAAATAAAAATAGAGCGAGCTTGAGTACCCCCAGCTTGCATCCCCACTCTCTTTCATAGGATACAAGCCACGGGCTCATCTCTCCTACCTGCTTCCTGAATCTGCTTGATCAAACAAGAAGTATGAGAGCATTCAAATGTGAGCGGTGTTTGCCAACATGCAGGGAAGCGGCATCCCACCCCTAGCTCATGAGACAGGGGAGAAAAAAGCTTAATTCATCTCAATGGTAGGAATGAAACACGGAAGTGGAGCTTTGCCATGAAAACCAGTTCTGCAGGAAAAAATACCTCTGGGAGCTCCTGAGCTCCTCTGGCTTTAAGGGCTTAAACCCCACAGCCAGCAGGGAGCAAGCCATGCTGTCAGCTACTGTTTTACACCTTGGTTTCTAATCCACAGCACTGTTTGCTTTGCTCCCACGTGGAGCCATGGAGCAGACTGGCAGGTATCCAGCACAGGTTACTGGAGCCCAGCGCTTGCAGCAAACCAGGGAACACACAAAACTGACAGTGCTGGTGCACCTCAAGGACTTCATATCCAGTTTGCTCTGTACATAAGTTAAAACACTAGGGCTGTTTGGTTTGGTATGCTTTGGTTTATGTTGGTTTGTTTGGTTTTTTTTTTTTCTATCTGCTACATCATCTCTCTCCCTCTTAGAGCAAAAAAAAATGCAAACTATACCATCGCTTACTCATGTATTTTCATGCCCTTCCAGTACTCTCTTTTTTAACACTTGCCTAGCAGTCTGGGTCAGGTCTTGAGACAGACAGGGCCTGACTCCTTCCAAATATGACTCTAGTAAACCTTGCAATTCACAGGGACAGTCTACGTTCAGCACAGGAGGCACTGGAGCATGTTACTCCTCAGGGAAGAGCATCCAGGTTGGGCTTCAGAATTGAAAGCAACACGACTGTGGCAATCAAGGGACCGCAGAAAGGCAGATTGTATGCACAAGAGGTTGTCCCTGAGCGCAAGCCAGTTCAGCTGGTTTTGCTGTAGAGCCTGGATGGAGATCAGCACCTCCAGAGCATAGCTCTCCTCACCTTCAGGTAAGTGGAATGAATTGTCCTTTGGAGGTACTGCCTTGCTCCCTTAAGTAAGAAGAAAGCGTAGACAATTTGCTTCTTCACGCGAGGTGAAATGAATTCCAGCCAAAGCCAGGTGGCACAATCACCCAGGAGATCTGTGGCAGAGTGAAAAACTGAGCTTGGGTTTCTCATTCATCCTCTTTGAGATCACTGTTTGGGGCAACAAAAATACAGTCACGCAAAGGTGGTCGCTACTGTGAATCTTACGGCTCTGCTAGGGCTTTAGAATGGGGTTTCTTGCAGGTCCCCTCAAACAAAGATCCCTTGTGGACTCACAGTCTTTTTTATAGACCTGGCTGTGCTGCTTGGCTGACTCATTAGGGATTTTAATATTTCTCCTTACACTTCCAGATGTTTTCTCTCATGGTAGAATATGCATTTCCCTAAGAACAGAGGCCAGGAGGCCAGGGAGTCATCACATTCTCACACCTATAACCTACCACTGAGAAAAAGTTACTAGTTACCAAACTGGAAAATAAATTCTAAGATAACTTGCCCATGCCTTTTAGTAACCCCTGCAGAGTTAGGGAAAGGAACAATTAAGTGGAGAGAGCAGGTTGTCAGGGAACAGGGTCAGGAAAAGCAATTGGAGAAGAGGGAAACCTGAAGGGAATTTCACGGTTTATCACTGTCATATGCTGAATAATAACTCATCCTGTGGCCAATGTCACAGCTTTGATTTTATTTTTTTTTCTAACCAATGTCCCGCAGATGATTCACGACTAAACATGGTATCTGGCACAGTCTCACAGGCAAGCAGTTTTACGGTATCTTTGCTACTGATGGCTGAGAGAGACTCTGGCTGACTTTACATTTAGATACTTCCAAGCCTTGCATTGATCCATCTGGCAAATATCTTCATTTCCTCTTTACCATAATTACTTCACGGTTTTACCTTTCTTGCCTCAGAGAACATTACATCATTTTGTCCGATACTTTGTTAGATGTGCCTTTGCTCCAAATCAGTGTCCACCTTAGAGCTGTACCCTAGCGAAGGACTCACACCCCCTTGCACTCATGGGAAAGGGACAAGAAAAAGGCCATTTTAGATCACTCAATCCCTATGCTAGGAACCAACACTAACATCTCCTGAAGTGAGCTATTTTGCTCATTTTGTCCAGTTGAAGTCTCAGTACCTTATTCTTATGGAAATGAATAGGAAAAATGCTACATTCGAGGAAACATTTTCAATGGCCGATTCTCACTAAGGGTATAACACTCAGAATATGCATGTGCCCATCCTGAATGCATAGAAACAAACTTCTACAAGAAAAGGCTGTGACTATGCAACCATGCACACGCTATTATGTACCAAAAGCGACTCTGGCCAAATTTGTCCTCAGTCAAAAAACATTCAAGCTTTCTCACCACAGTCTTGAAAGGAGTAACACTGATTGACAAAGAGGGCTCAGAACTATCTGAGGGATGAACCCCAAGCAACTTTACTGACAAAGTCAGTATTGCATTAAACAAAGCATTCCCAAAGCTCTACTCCAATACAGGGTTAAGGAGCTAAACGTTTTCCAGATGTCTTTTTAATCCTGTACTTGATGGTAAAGGGCTTGCACCAAACATACTCTTTACAATGCTTGTTGTAAATTGTACAAGAAAAAAAATACATGTGCCAGTGTAAAATGCAGCTCAGTCAAGCGATGGTCCTCCTAGCACACGTGCAGATCTACTTGCCTTAAGCAATGTCTTATCACAGACTGCCTGAGTGACCTTGCACCAAATGCTTTGAAAGCCTGTGCCTCGGTTTCCTCACTTGGGGCTGTAAGGTAACAATACTGCCCTGTTGCACAAGCCTCTCTGCATTTGGGAAGTGACACAGAGACCACTGGTACTGGAAACCTTGCAAAACTCAAGACTACTGGATCTAGGAATACTGCTGGTTTGCATTAGCAAAGTATTTATTAATAACCACTGTCACGGCAATCAAATACTGTCCACAGCAGCTTCCGTGGTTCTCCACAAACAATGACAAGCCCTCACAAAACTTCTCTCTTAATCCAAGGGCCAGACTGCCTGCTCTGGTGACTCAGTTTCTTACTATTTCTGCCTTCAAGAGCTGCAGCACTGATTAGATTGCTTGGAGCAGCCCATGTTCAGCAGTTTAATGGGTACCAGCCCAGACAGACTAATGGATCTGGAGACCAGGAAAGAGCAGGAAGGTGAGCCGAGTGGAGAATATTGAGGCTTTTAAGGCAGAAAAGTAGCAGCTAGACATGGGGTAGCTGACTCACAGAGCCTTGGTGGAGACAGCTGTCCTCGCTGATCGTCCTCAGTCATTCATCACACTGCGACACGCCCATGAAAAGCGGTCACTTCTAGAAACAACTTGCAAAATGCAAAGCAGAGCTGGAAAGGGCTCCTGGCGCTCAGGGCCAGGCACACAGCCAGGTGAATTACTGTAGAGTCTGAGCTCACAGGCTTTTCCTTCTCCTAAAGAAGTGGGTTTCCATTCCTGATGCCTCGTATCACCACCTTGGAGATGTCAGCGCCTCAGGGAAACCAAATGTCCTTGCTCCATCCAGCATGATCCATCTTTCTGGCTCTGAGAGGTCCAGACAAGGAATACCTGCTGCTCCTTCTCATAACTACCAGACCCTAATAAACAAGGTCTGCCACGGAGAAAAAGGTCTTGGATTCAGTCCTGTGCAGGTTTTTAGCCCCCTCCATCCTGCAGATGTTTCTGCTGGCTTCATGCCCCCACCATGGGAGTTCACCTCATGTTGCCAGTGCTGCAGCCTTCTACTGCCTTGCTGCAGGTTCCTTCAGTGGAAAGCAGCTGAGGCTTGGGACAAGAGCTAGCGAGTAGTTTGCATCTAGTAGTAGTTTGCATCTCATACAGTGTCCTCAGACCTTTAAAATGCACACGAAGAGGTTCAGCAGATCATACGTTTGTCCCAGTCCTTTAGCTGCTTTGAACTCCACTAAAGGAAGCCATTAAGGAAGTCATACCGACCAACTGAAATTTCTGCTCTGCCCTCTGGTCAGTCCCCTATTTTGAAATTATACCAACATTTCTTTATGTATGACAGCCTACAAGCATTTTTTAATACTGAATTGTAAATAATGCCAAGCCAAAAATTCAGAGCTAGACACATCAGTTCATCTCTTTCAAACGTCCTCCAGGCTTGCCTAAGTACTGGAGGAATCTCAAGCAAACATGTGATGCCTCAGACCACGTGTTTGTTGTGTTAGTCTGGCAAGTTGGCTAGGGAAGATGGCGCTGAGATGCAACACAGATCTGTGTTGTATTATACCATCACGACCTCATAGAAAGACACAGAAAAGGAGGTACAGGCGACTGTGGGTGTAGCTTTGACCAGCTAGACAACAACTAAGGCAGGAGTTCACTTGTTACAAAGTAACAACATGTCATTTAAAAGCGCCTACGGGAGTAAAGTTTTCCTTTCTTGCATTTTCATCACTATTATATTTATCAGACTGTACCACAAGGTAGTCTTCAAAACTGAGACCCTTTGGGTTTAAAAGGATAAATTTACGCAGAGGATTTTTGTACTGTCATCTCAGGAATGGATCCAGATTCCTCCACTCATTCTTCCAGCATTCACGTCCCACAGGCAGAAAACACCTATCGTTACCACTCTACTGTTAATGTAGCAAGTGACACCAAAGTAAAAAGGAAGATGCTAACTCAGGTATGCAGGAATATTTCTAATTTTAACAAATTCAGTCTGCCTATCGGAAAAACAACCCCGTAATTTCAGTTGCGCACAGCGTTCTTTATCTCCTTCCGTTCATTTATGCTAACATTAACAGGCTGTATTTAAGAGAAATGCTATTAACTTAGACAAATCTTTAAGTTGAAAGCTTACTTAGCTGTATTTAGGAATACATGAACTAATCTACAACCATGCTGTTTTATAAGAAGGTACCTTTCATATTCCCGGGTAAAAAAAACATTATATACGAAGACATTCTGTGTAAATTTTATTTAATGGATATATCCTTTCAGCATTTTTTTTCTTAATATAATGACACCATTTCTTCAGCTAGAGAAAACAGTGAATTGCAGAACTACAAGAAATGGATTCCTGAGGATGACAGGGAGGCAAGTATTTTGTTAGCGAGTTATTGAGGGTTTTATTTGCTTTTTTCTTATTTAATCTAGTGATGACTTTCCCCTTCGCCTGTTCTCCGCCAGGATTCACTCTAACAGCTGGTGACCAGGCAACCACACTCACTCAGTAAGTTATCAAATACCAGGGGCCTTCGTTTGCATAGCCATGTTAATCTGGTGTTCACAGCACATCCTTTGGTTCACTTTTAATAAATAAATCCCACAAAGAAAACAGCAGAGGGGAATGAAGGTTGCTGTGCTGCTTTACAAAGCAAGCAGTAGCTCAAGCAGCCTCAGAAGGGATGGTTCTGCCCCCTCTGCTGAACAGAACAGCATCCTCCTGCGCGAGCACTACTGCTGCTTTCACGAATAGGCCCTCTGAAATAAGGTGCTCAGTGTAAGGGTGAAGAAATCAAGCCCCAAATCAGTTTACTGCTGGGCCAGTTCCTGGCTTTGCATTTCCCACGACAGTCAAAAGGAAAATGCATTCCTGCACTGTGAAGACAACATTTTTGATTTTCAGGCAAACTTTTTTCTCCTGTACCAACCAGACGCTGGAGCCTGATGCATGGTTAGACTTTTTCTAACCTTAACACATCACTGCTATTGCAAAAGCTCCAGCAAATTCCTTTTGCTCTCTGTTCAAGGAAAGTTTCACCAATCTCCAGGAGAAAACAGCAGCCCCAGTTTAAATCCAGCCTGCACTTTCTCTGCGCAGACAGTATGAAAGAAAAAGCAAGAGGTGAAATGTAAGCTAAAGTACCGCTGGTTTCCTAACCGACTAAAAGCATGAAGACCCCATCCTTGAAACAACACAGTAAATGACCCTGTGACAACAAGCACAATCCCACAGAGGTCACCAGATGCAGAAACACATCCTTCTTTCTCCAGCACCTTTTCCCTTGGCCCCCTCCAAACGCCACCCACGCAGGCTCCAGCTGTCTCCTACCTGTGAAGCACCTTCTGCCACAGCAGCAATGTTCTTCTGCAGAGTTCGACACCTCTGTCACCCCAACCTTAATCACAGGATAAATAAAGGGCCTGACAAAGTCTACAATGCGTCCATCTTTCTCAGCCTTGTCCTCTTTTTTAAGCTGCGGGGCTCTTTTCTGAATGACATTTTTCTAAGTACAGCTGGGAGATGAGTGTTGGAAATCAGTGCCAGGAGCTGGGGCTGGAAGAGAAGACAGGATTTTTGAGCTGGAAGGCGCGGGAGCCTGGGAGGGGGCAGAAGAGGGGCTCCGCAGCAGGGCGAGGGGCTCTGCAGCGAGGGGCTGCCAAACAGGGCGAGGCGCAAAGACGCCTGCGATGACGACTCACTGGGCAAGTCTGTATTAGCGACTATAGTCTCCGTTATCACTCCCCTTCCACCTTCTGGAAGGAGCGGGGCGGGAAGATTCTTCCTGTGGGAAGCAGTCTGGGACAGGACGTGGGGGGGACGTGGGGTTTGCAGAAGGGCTCTGAGCGAGCAGCAGAGGCTGCCGAGGCAGTGGTGCATCAGGAGCTCGGGGCAACAGGGGCAAGGCCTTTCCCTCCGTGCTGTGCCCCCACACTTACATCTGGACACCTGTGGCCAGGGCTACACTTGGGGCTGGAGTACGCAGGCAGGAGCCCTGCTGCCACCTCACCCCCTGCTTACACACCTACCCCACGCACAGCACTGCTGCCTCCTTCTCCTTACCAAGGAAGCAACAGCCATAAGCTACCTCTCCAGCACGTGCAAGCAGGGCAGTACACTTTGAGATGCGTTGCCTCTAAAAACATCCCAGACAAAACAGATGCCAAGAGCGACAGTGTAACTCTCTGCCTCCAAAGAAGCGGGGTACTGCTGAGACTGTCCACTGCACACAGAGAGAGCGCTTTCCACCAGCCGTACCAACACACCCTCACCAGGTATCGCCTGTTGATTAATTACTTGCACTAGCAGATCTTCCCCACGTCGACTTTCGGAATGTTGGGCCATTATGGGACTTGGATTCCTCCCATTATGAGGCAACAGCATCTTTCTAAAGAAATAAAAATAGCACTGCTAAATGGGTACAACTACCTCTTATATTACTAGAGTTACCACAGAACGCATCGTTGGTAGAATTCCACTCAGTCTGGTTGACTTACTCTGTCGATGATTTTTTGAGCCCTTACATCTTACCAGTTTACTGAAAAGGCACTTCTTTTTTTGGACAAAAGCCCCAAATAAAATACTTCGCAGTCCATGTAATTCTTGGCCTTCCTATGTTCCTATATGTCTCCTTCTCTAAAGCGGGTAAATAAATCATGCATTTGGTTTTCAAGTAATGCTATCAAATGCCAGACAGACATCATCTAACCCAAGAACCCATTAACTGACCCAAGCTTTGCTCCCCACAAGACCAAATGTTTTAACAGACTCAAGATTTAAATGCATCTTATCAAAATTGTAACATACATACATATGCATATATCTCATCCCTTCTGCTCTGAACAGGATCAGGGAAAAACTGAAAAAACTTAATTCTAATAATTTACTCCAGAGCTGTCTTGTGGCTCAACAGGCTGATTCACAGGTCAAAGAAACTCGCAATGAAATAGCAGCAGAGCTATTTTCATTCTCCATTTCCCAAGAAAGAGTATTGCAGTTATGTTTGCCAATATTCACCGTTTACACAAATTAACCAAACTTCCCTATTATTTATAATTTCTTGGGGTACGATTTCATCGCTTTTACACATATGCCCCTCTGCCTCGCACTAGAACCATAGATCCTACTTGAGGTTGCTCACAGAGTACAGTACGATTTCGCCTTAGTACACTTAGAAATATCTTTGTGAATGATATTTCACAGCATGCTCTTGCATGTCCCCTTCAGTTAGCAAAACATCATTGATACGCTCTACATATCTGTATTCCTAAAGTTGTCCTCTTTATGTAAAACTGATTTTAAGTCAAGCTGTTATGCAGCTGTTCCATAATTATACTGCATACCATAAAAGCTGATGTAGAAAGTATTACCACGTTGCAGAACGTAAATATTCATAGATTAAGCTTCTTCTCTTTAGCTTGAAAAACTAGGCAAGTTAGAGATCAGGACTTCTAAAATTAATCAAAACCTTGGCAGGTGTATTAACAAAAATAAACCTCAGTGTTTTAAAGAAAATAAAAAGAGTCTGCTTTAGTTCAAGCTCTGCTAAAATTACCTGATGGATAGGTGCCTAACGTGCATCCTGTGCCAGACACTCTATGTGCAGAGACCTTTCTTATACACTTTCTTAATTACCTGCATTGCTTATCAGTATTCATTCCTTCATATAGACATAGTCATTTAAAGCAACTTATCTTAGTAGGGCTATTTTCATCACAGCTTGCTTTGAATACCGTCTCATTTTGGCAACATCAACTGGTCAACCCTTAGGTATACATATGATTCCCACAGGTACCCGCACATACAGAATCTGGCACTTGTGAGACAATGCCTGTGCAAAGGCTAACGAGGTGGGGAAAACAGTCTCATTTGGTGCATCCAGGATGGGTGCTGCATCCTCTATCCACAGCGTAGACAAACACAGGACTAAGATTCACGCGATGCAGTGAATTTACTGGGTGAGAAGGGAGAAAGCGGAAGAGGATTTGCCTTCTGAAACTGGACAATACTCTTCTCAAGAGCAAGAGCTGCCGCTTTTATTAACTGTTTTCAAAAATCTGCAGCTAAGAGGACTCCTTTGAGCTGAGTACTTAACAGTCCTTCTCCACTTACACTTGTATTTGTCAAGTATGTACATTTGTCACACCCTTAGGGTGTGTTTTGGCTTGATGGAGGTTTTGTTTGTTTTTCCAGAAGAAATTACCAGGAAGTAGTAGATGTCAACAGCTCTTCAAGTATGCTTGTGTGTTTCTGCATGGTTTGTAGCCCTGCCTCCAAAGGAAAAACACATGCACACAGTTTAGCTTTGAAAATACTTCATAGTGTACTGACGGCTTTTTTTCTTCTGAATCTCAGTTTGTAATTGTTGGAAGCAAGTTTTCTAGTCATAAACTCAGCTGAGCTATTGGAAAAACCTGCTGTATATTATCTTTATACTGCTATCCACCAGCATGGAACTTGCTGTCCTGTAACTACATACCTCAGATTATAAAATACATAGGCATGTGTTCATTTCAAATGATCAGTTATTCATTTCATAGCTGAAGAAACATATCTCAACGTGAGAAAACAAGTATACACCTACTCACTCAACTGCAAGTTGTAAGCTTCACTGCAACACACCTTACAGTTTTAGTTTCTTTCCAGAGGTGAAGATGACAACAGAAAGACTAGAGTCCAATGCTGTTTTCACCTACCCTGAATGTTATTTCAAGTGATTACTCTGGGATTAATACAAAGATTACACAGCGATATGGCTTGAAAGGCTGACCATATTTCACGCACTCTGCAGAGTGTGAGGTTTTGTACATGAATAATAGAGAAATGGGAATCAGCACAGGTAGATCAGTGATTTGTCTGTCACACGTACAACAAAGTGTTAAGAGGTTAATTTGCAACTTGTTTCATTTTTATCCTTACATCTCCACCACTGGTAAGCCAGTTGGGTGAGATCCTTCATTTCTGTAATTCCAACTGTTTTACACTGTACTCAATATTTCCATCTCTAAACATGGGCCCACTCAAAACAAACAACTGATTTCAGGTTTTAAAAACACTTTTTCAGTTTTAAAACATCTCTAAGTTTTAAAGAAGTCCAGTTGTACGTGCAACTCCAAAACATCCCTCGCCTGTAAATCCACCAGTCTGATGCTCATTTACATCACAGGTCTTTCACCGAGTGCAATGTTCCTGAGGTGGGTACAATGCAGTATGCGCCAGTGTAGACTCTTTTCCATTACCAGGGAAGGTAAAAAGATGCTTTAATATCACTAAAAATTCAGGCTGGATGGAAAAACACACAAGTAGGAAATGCTGATTTCAAAAATGCCAAGGCATATCCTTTCATTGCCCACATGTAAAAAACCCATAGACCAGGTATGGCTATGGAGATCTCTTCCTCCACCCCACTATTGCCTAAAAGGACAACGGGCAGATTTTTCACACTGCTTGGGACCCACAAAGATCTATAATTTGGTATTATGTCTCTGCATCACGTGGGAGCAAAGAAATGCTCCTGCTGCCCTGCAGCCCTGCCACTCCACAGCTCCCAGGACACCTCAGAGCTCTGCACATCCACATCGGTTCTCCTTGGGTGGACATTCCCAGAGGAATTATGCTGCTGTGAGCATGCAAAGCCGCGTAATCCAAGCCACTTGAAGGAGACACAAAACAATTGTATATTTTCTCCTTAATACACAGTCCCTCTGGACACAGAAGTCACAGACTGTCTCTGCTCGGCAGCACATGGGATAACTGCGCATCAGTCACATCCTACATTTTCTCCGTGTTGTTTCTTTCTTTTGCAGCACTTGCAGATATCCACTGGGGAATATGGTAATCCCAAAACACTGCTGCCTCCATGCCTCCACAGTCCATCTGAATTTCTCAACTTGGGTCTTTTCGTGTGTCTGATATTTACAGGGACAGAATCTCTGGCTTTGCTTGTCATCAATAATACATCTATCCTATGAAGAACAAGAAGACTGCGACACCAAAAAAAACCCCAACCCAAAAGACAGAGAAGTCCATTTCTCTTTCAACTGCCTGAAAAAACACCTTCCTCCTGGACCCCTGTGGATATACGCAAAGAGAGAGAGAATGCAGCCTTTGAACAGTAACTGGGATAAATCTGTCTCCTCTGATCATTCCCCCTCTGACTCATAAGTCTCAATCTACCAAGAAAATAGTGCACAGCTCTCACAAAGCATGACATGCACCTAGAAGGGAGGCACAATTAAAAGAAGAGGCAAGAGAGACAAATGATATGGGAGCCATTTCCTTAATGAACAGAACACTTTTCCCTTCTTATTCGTCATAATGACTACCAATAAATAACAGGAAGAAGCAACAGGTTTGAATACAACACCGATGAATTTAAGTTTAATGCAAGCAAAGTGCCTTATAACAAGTCTGGATTGAAAAAGATGTTGAGAAGGGTGGTTTTCAGAGAGACTGCTTACATTTTCATGTTTAGCGAGACCTGAATCTGCAGTAGATGTGTACAAAAAACAATGAGAAAATGTCTCTTTTTTTTTTTTTAACAAGTTAGGGCAAGTGAGATTCATCTCTCATTTTTGTGTGTTCTTTAAAAAAAGAAGAAGAAAATCCAAATGAAAAAGGCGATAAACAAATACTGAGACCTGGGAGGGAAGGCGGGCTTTATTCTACGCCACGACTAGCCCTCAACTCCTGTTCTTCTGCGGTCATGGTCACAGCTCTCCCACATAGCATCACCTCCCTCTCTGATTTTCACACCTCACATACTAGCTTAGGTAGCTACAGCCAAGCTTCGGTGCTGCCCAGAGAGTGTCAAAACGTGAGAGGTGCTAAAGGAGTCCTGGAGGTCCCTCTCCACCAGGTCACTAGAGATGGGCTCTTGCTAGGACTCAGGCAAAGTAGGGGGAAGGCTGGCTCATACCCCTTATTCCCACTGATGCCACCTTGACCCACATGATTGAGCCTCGTGGGCTGACTCCCAGCACGCGGTGCTGTGAATTAAGTTCTTGCATTTGGAGCGCTGCAGTATCATCTCTATCCTGTCGATCAAATGGCCAGTCGCTGGCACGAGCAACAGTTTACATCACTCACAACCGAACCCGAAATACAGGAAGATTAGCTGCCAGGGCGATTTAAGACTCCCAAAGCAGAACAGAAGCAGATAAGGGAAGCAAAGCAAACCGTCCTTGGAAAGATAAAGAAACTTTGCAGCTGACACAGGAAAAGCAGCTAGTAAGGTAAGCAGGGGTGTTACCAGTCTCAAGCTAAAAGCATCTTGAAAGGTGACAGCAATTAAGAACCCATGCAAGCCTTGAGCTTAAAAACACTCTGACCTTGAAGGAACTCAATCTGCCTTTCTGGTTCCCAGGACAGATGGCCTCAGTAACAGATGATATAGATCACTTCCTAGTTCAGTATAGCTACACAGCTGTCCTGTAAGGCTTTTCTGGTACAGGACAGAGGGTCTTTGCCTCACCTGCTGACTGTTCAGCTGCCTGCTACCCTGATTGATCACTTTGGAATCACTGCTGCCCCAAGCCCCCACGTGCTAGATGGAGCCAGCTGGACTGCTCCATGATTCCAGACCAACTTCAGCTGTCACACAGGCCCTGGACCAGGATGGCAGGTTGCACTGAACATTTTGTCTCAGACGAGCATCTCCACTCCTCCCTGGATGTCACCGTCACCTTGTACCATGGGATCTCTCCTGCCACAAGATCCAGCACAGCCATTACATCCCATAAGCACCACCACAGTCATACACCCCAATCCAGTGTCCCAGGTCTTCGGACTCAAAAGAACAGCCCGCCTCTCCCGTACATCAAAACCAAACAAGTCTAGCAGACATGATGACATCTTGGACACATCGAGTTTTCAGCTGGAACAGTGCCACCCTGGTGACTTGGTTCACTCCAGGCAGCAGTCTGGGGACAAACGCAGCCGTTTCTCTCCTATCCTCCAATATAAAGCACTTCCACAAACTTCTAGGTGGTATTGGGAGAACAGCACCCAAACGGTCTCTCGTTTCTCTGCTCCCCCTGCTGGGTGCCAGCCCAGCATTATCAAAATGCCTGCTTGGGTAGCGCTGCCAGGCAGCAGCACACAGAAGCTAAAGCAGGCTGTAAAGTTACTACACAGTCTCCCAAAGAGCTCAGTAATTACCACTGTTAATTCTTACCAAGACCAATAGCACCACTACTCTTCACAGGGACCAAGCAGATCAAAAAGCAGATCCAGGAAGAGAGTTTCTGAGTTACAGGCTTCAGTGCCAGCAACCGCTGACATCTCCAGCCAACAGCCAGATCACGCAGCCCTGCCAAGGCCGTACGCCCACCACCTAATATTCCACACTGGCATCAGTCCACAGCCACTGCCAACAACTGTACGTACATGGATGCTGATCCACGCACAGCTATTCAAAAAGAAAGGGATCACAGCCCCTGTAATTGTGAACTTGCATCTTGGTGCAAAGGAAGACAGTGGATATATCGGGTTTGTTGCATAAAGTGGGGGCCAAGAAGCTAATCACTTCTATGTGTCTCATGATACTTTTTTCCCTTGTCAGAAGGGGATAATCCACCATTCTCCATATTCCACTGTATTTTCAAATGTAATTCAAGCTGGGGCCTCCCCTGCCTTTACTAGGCAAATAGACTAAATGCCAGTGAGAATGGATTTTAAATCTACATTTTAAGCACTGGAGTAGTAGAACTAGTCAAGACACAAAATTACTCACAACTGCTCCCTCACTGCAATATTCCAAACAAGATGATACTACAAACTCTTTCAATTCTCTCTTTAGAAAGGTAATCAGCCTTGTTTAGACCAATCTGGGGCTGGTTCTTGGTATCTTCAGAAAAGAGATAGTAAAATAATTGTATAAGACAATCAAGACCCATCAGAACACTTTTTCATTAGGGAGGGATCATGCACTAGACTTATGCAGGGCATAGAGAGGGGGGTGGTTTCATTTGGGTTTTGCTTTACATCTTAAAGATGGATTATTACCACAGGAAAAGTACAACCAAAATGATTGAAATAGTCACATTCCTCCTTCCATGTTTCAATGCGTTTCAAGCTCATATCTGGAAGCGGAACAAAATCAAACATAGATCTCTTCCTAATTTTCCAAGCTACAGAACAATAAGTACCACACAGTAGAAAACAAGATCTAATACAAGAGGTGGCAGCTGGGATTTCATGCTGCTCGTATGTGAACACATTTCACAACATCTTTTTATGTGAATATCTGATTCGTGTCAATATAAACAATGCTAGGGCCGCATAATAAGATGTGCCCCTCATGATATATGTAATCTTTAACCATTTTGTCGGTCCTCCTATAACCGAAGGCTGGAGGAGACAGATGATAGGTATCCAGCCCAAAACCGGCTTTGCTGTTAACTGCTCAGGGTTAAACAAGAGATCCTAGGGGAGAACTGAGGCATTTAAATGTATACTTAGCCTCAGAGATTGCAGTACTTAGGGTCTTGATAGGCAATTTGTTGTATGCATTTGCTGAGGGGGAGGTGTCTGCTCTGAACTTGTTTGGCTTCTGGTGATCCCAGCTGGTGCTGTGCAAGGTGTCGGCTGTTACCCAGGATGTCTGCTGTCTGGCCCGAGCAGTGGGGAGCCTGGTCAGAGAGAAGTTTCTAGGAGAACTACTGCACCCACACAACCAGGAGGTGGAGAGTCTCTTCGAAGGACACCCCTAGTATGAATATCTAACTAATGTTAGATTATAAAAGAAGCTGTTTTGTTTTTCACGGCGCGCCTCTTGGTAGAGCAGAAGCTCCCGGCATGCCCAGCGCTGTTTGCTTGCCTTCATTCATTTAATAAATTGTAAACTTTGATTGGAATCCTGTTTGAGAGCAAATTCATTTATCACAATATGCAATCACAAGCAAGCGTCACTCATTTGACACTGGAGAGGCATTCTCTTTCTAGCTGTGCATGGAAGGGATAGTTTCACCATACACTGCTCCAACAGCAGTGAATCAGAACTAGTAAGGGAGTCGCTACATTTCACAGTTCGTAGCAGTCACGTTCCAAAGAAAGGCCTGGTTTTTCTCTCTGTAAAACCGGTTCATGCAAGCCCAACGTGGCCCCACGCACCCCCTGAGATTCAGCCACCAGATTCCCAATTAAGACATGCTGAACTGGACAACTTGGAAAGCACATTTCAGTCCCCAAAAGGCAACAGGGTAGCAAGAGCTTCCACTAGCCTCTAGTAAACAAGAAACAAGGAAAGCCCATGCTTGCCAGGCAACAACTTACCCTCAGACACACCAGGCAAACTCTGTCAGGGAAGCACTTGAACAATCACCACCCACAGAAGACCTTGATGAATCAAACATGCAGCCCATCATACAAAAGATGCTACTGCCTCCTAAGCCCCAGTTTGCACCATAATATCAACAAGATCCCAGACTCAATAAAAACACCACAGTGTTTTTATTTTCTCGTGTCTTTGGACAGTAATTGCAATGTACCCTCTTCTCTTCCACTCCCCTGCACAGCTCAAGCGCACACGGGGCTTCCTTTCTTTATGAAACTAGACAAAATTTACTTTGTAACAACAATTTGTTTGGATTCCCATCTATAAAAGCCTCCAAAAATGCCACATTGTACAGTAATTGCTCTACTGGTGAAATACAAAGGTTCGGTAATGTTTATAAAGCCATTTAAACTGCATGAGCAAAACTATTTTGCTTAATTACATTTTCCAACCCTTCATGCTATATACAAGCTCACTTCTTCCAAGACTCACCCCTACTCACATGATCAAATCATGCCACTTGAAACGTTCTGACATTATTTGGGCAATATAAAAAGGTTGAAATTATCGTGACGACGGCAACCTAAGGACTGCAGATACCCAGAATTTGGTATGAGAAGTGAAAGCTGAAAAAGAGTTAGATCTCTTGAAGGTATACATTTTAAATACCAGACACAAAGTGTTTAAAAGCCATTCAATACCACCGCTCACCATAAAACCATAGAAGGTTCTGAAACACTTGTCCTGGATCATTTCAATGGAAATATTAAAGGATGAAAACGCCCCATGGAATTACAGGATTCATTTATATAGACTGACAAACTCACTTTGTGGTAACGTGTTTGTAAATGCCAAGCAGTATAAACAAGGTATCTGAAATTACCACCTAATACAATGACTTGAACTTCAGCGCCTTCAAAATCACAATTCTATGAAGACTGAAATAAGTTTGACAGACTGAGGTATAATCAAAATCACTGTAGTCAAGAGAAATTTATCCAAAGCAAAAACCATTTCATGCTTGCACACATGTATGTTTACTATAAAAGAAAAGTAGAGCATAGGTTTTTGACAACAACCAAAAAAAGGCTCGAAAAACACTTGGAAAAAATAAATTCTGCCACTCACTCCGCTTTTGCTGGGCATGCCGATTTTCACATTTTGGTCAAAAGATCACTCGGCTTCTCCAGTTTACCTCACTTTGAGAAAATCATTTTCAGAAAACATGCCTCCAAGAAACATCGGACAACTGTACGTCCACATGATTAAATAAGAGGTATTGCTGGGTAAAACTCAGCAATAGATCTATCACGCTCTTTACAACAGCGGCGATCGCTTGCTTGCAAGCCCCTGGCCAGAATCCTTCTCCTTGGCAAAATAAATTAATGCTAGACACTTCTCAAGACATCACATCAACAGGAAAAGGGTTAGCTCTCCCTCGCATCAATAAAGCACATCATCTGACCTAAAGTGCAAGTCTTCATCACTAAACCACTTTCAGAAGAAACAGTGCCAACCTTCAAAGACATCTTCCTATAATGAGCTGTCTTTCCTGACCATTTTGACTAGTTACAGACTTTATATCTGTCTAGTCCTTCATCTTTTAGGAAGGCTAATGAGGTCAGAGAAGCAAAGGACAAGTCCAGCCAGTATTATTTATGGACCTCTTTTTTCACTGTTGTTCAGGACAGATACGCAGCATTGCGGAATCCTTCGGGACTGACTTCTCCCACCAAACCCACACTGCAGACTTAGTCTTAAAAACATATCCTCTCAAGGATAAACAAAGTAAGCTCATATCCGCCAGACCTGAAAGATGTTTTCACCAATGCCTCAGGACTGTCCACTGCTGGTAGTTCATCCCCTAAGCTTTCTTCAGGAGGTCTAGGGTCACTGATGATGGTCGGCTTTGGCCTTTCCTTGAGGTTGCCGGTCAGCCCACCGATAATGGTGTTCCATAAGCAGTTTTGTCATTTAGACCCTGCAAAACCAGACAGTCAGCAAAATACATTCATAGGCCTACTGTCCAGCCTCTCAGCAGTCTGCAAAACAAAGATGCTCTCTGAACTTTTTACCTTTGCATCACCACCAGTTTGGGATTAAGCCTCAAAACCCAAAATAAAGCTCCAAGTGGAAATAAGCACTAACTTCCAGCTCATTCCGAGTCCAAGACCACAATGCTTCCCATCAAAAGATTTGGTTACAGAACAGGGAGTTGTCACATCTCAGTAAAAACCCTCCTCTCCACATTAACTTATAGCTTAGCATGTATTGGCGTGGCTGCATTTTAAGCCAAAGAACTAACCAGAAGACAAAGTACCAAATCAATACAATATTAATCGTTGAGTTTCTTAGTGCTAAATTACAGATTTGAGATATCACTGAAGGACTCCTATCAAAAAAACATACTTCTTTTCTGCTGAAATTGCAACCTTTCCCAGCAGACATTCAAATGCCAAAATATTTCTATGGATGGTCTTTTTACACTTATTTCCAAGAGTCACCAGGTGCCTCTTGCATGTCATTCAGAGAACCCATCCTCATCTGTAAGTCTAGCTCCACTGACAAAGTCCAATTAGCACCCTTCAGTCAGATCTCCTCCCCACCTCTGAAGAACAGAATACCTGACTTGCAGCTCATCAAATTTAAGGACAGGGAGGGATCACTCCCCACTTATGGTCACGGTCACAACACAGGCTCAACCTGGGGAAGAAACCAAACCAAGGTCACCTGCTACCCATCAAATCACAACAAGGCTATGAGGAAGCAAAACGCAGCCTGAGAACAGCTTCCCCCCGGGGAGCCCTCCCGCCTCAACTCCACTCCCCGTTCTCTCCACCTCCTCCCCCCGGCGGCGCAGGGGAGCAGGGGACGGGGACGGGGGCTGGGGTCGGCTCCTCACCCCTTGTCTCTGCCGCTCCTTCCTCCTCAGGGGGAGGAGGACTCCGCACTCGGCCCCTGCTCCGCCGTGGGGTCCGTCCCTCCCGCGGGAGACAGCCCTTCCCCAACTTCTCCAGCGTGGGTCCTTCCCGCGGGCTGCAGTTCCTCACAGACTCCTCCAGCGCGGGTCCCTTCCACAGGCAGGGTGCAGTCCTTCCGTCACAGACTGCTCCAGCGCGGGAGCCGCCGCCATTTTGGGGGACATCCGCTCCCCCGCTCCCCTCCACGGGCTGGGGGGGACAGCCTGCCGCCTCCCCGCGGGCTGCGGGGGCATCCCCTCCTCCTTCCCTGACCTCGGGATCCGCAGAGGGGTTCCTCTCACATCCCGCTCCCCCGACTCCCTCACGGGGCGTTCGTTCCCCTTCTGAAATCTCTTCTCCCAGAGGCGCTACCGCCGTCGCTGAGGGGCTCGGCCTGGGCCAGAGGCGGGTCCGGCTCCCAGCCGGGGCAGCTTCGAGCAGCTTCTCCCAGGAGCCGGCCCTGCGGCCCCTCCCCCGCCACACACACACACAAAAAAAAAAACACACAAAAAAACCAAACCGAAAGAGGGAGGGAGCAGATCCCGAGAAGAGCAGCGAAGGGCTGCAGTGGTGCTTACCTCAGTCAAGAGGCTTCTCTCAGCAGAGGCCCAGCAAGCCTTCATCTTACTGGATTCCAAGGGAGTAACAAAAGAGGATGGACTGGAGAGAGAAGCCATGGGCTTAAGGAGGGATTTACTTAAGAAGAGGTCTTGTGAAATAAGAGATCCTTTGTCTGTACAAGGCATGCCTTGCTAACGACTGGGCCCCTGAAGGAGAACGAAAAGACTGAGAAGAAGTGAACATCCTACCCCAGGAGGCACCGAGAAGTTGACAAACTGCTAATAGGCACGAAGTCAGCAAAAATCTTGGATAACCGGAGGAAAGGTAAAGGCAGCAGGGGCAGATCAGACCACCGACTCAATTCACGACCAAAAGACTTACCCCCTCCCCTCCCCCCCCGCCTTGGGCATGTGCTGTAGAAGAAAAGAACACTGGACCTTTAATTCGAAGCGGGGGAACTTCAACCCGATAGAAACTGTGCGAGATAAGCGACTCCCGGTAATAGTTTTGGGGAAGAACTTTGGGAATCGAGTGTGTATAACTGAACTTGATAGCCTATGTCCATACATTTCATGTGGTTTGTTCACACTTTTATGGTTTTAATATTTTGTACCTTCTATGAAAACTGGTTTGCTGCTAGATGACTAAGTGAGATTTGATAAATGATCATACATTAACATTATGGTTGAAACAAGAGACCAAGGGTAACTGGGGAGATAATTACAAGAGTGTAGTCAAGTGATTAACTAGTAAATCTTCATAAGTTTTGCAGTCCTTTGCTCTTATGAGGAGATGTTCCTGTACACTAGATGAGAACAATGCTGAAACTGACCACATGTGATTGAAACTGCATTAAGCTTCAAGATCAAAGAACAAGGACACGAATAAAGACTTCAGGGACAGCCAGCAAGAACTTCAATGGGTCGGTGGTCACAAAAGCAGCCCTTCGACTCAAATGGATCCTTCACTGCACATGATCGGATGTAGGCAGTACTAAGATAATCAGTTGCGATCATTTTTATGTGTATGTATACTAATTAGATTAATATGCAATTACTTATTCTATATTGATACCGAAAAGCCGGTCAAAGAAACTCTCTTAAGACTCGTTTTGGAGTTTTAGAAAGCAGGCATTCTTTATTGCAGCACTGGATCACAACTGATTATCTTAGTACTGCCTACATCTGATCATGCGCAATGAAGCGTCCATTTGAGTCGAAGGGCTGCTTTTGCGACCACCAACCCATTGAAGTTCTTGCTGGCTGTCCTTGAAGTCTTCATTTATGGCAGCTAAACAGAAAATATGAGGATTCACCGAGAGAATACCCAGCAAGAACAGAGTGTGCCAAGGATATGCAAGATGCCTCTTAGGCAGGGATCTAGACAAAAAGACCAGTCAGCAAATCAGATTACTTAGCATAGGGTAGTACAGTGCTCTAGCTTAGGCTTTATTCTCAATTCCTCCCTCAGAATTCAGGGAGAGGTTTCCAAGACTACTCTATTTATCAACCCACAAGATTCACAAGTACTTTTAATAATACCTTTGTAGGCAAAACAGCAAGGAGGGCACAGGAACTGTTTACTTCCACAGATTCAGGAGCAAAGACTGTTTCTATAAGCCCACATGAACTTAAGGCTTGCCCTTCAGACATGTGGTTTTACATCAGAAAAAGAGCCTTAGGCCTAGAAGCAGACAGTAGTGATCCAAACCAAACCAGTCTCTTAACCAGGAAACAACAAACTATTAGCAACCAGGTATAGTTCTACAACCCTTATACAGCTCCCTGTGAGAAAGCAAGCCTGCTCCACTTTTGTCTGGCATGTGTCCCTTCCAATAATAATAATAAACAACAACAACCCCCAAACCAAATCACCATGTCAAACAACAGAAAAAAATACCAACATAGCAACACATACAGGAAAAGTTTATCAGCACAAGAGAATTATTCTTACCTTGCATGCTGCTGTAGCTAGAAACTAACTCCAGACATTAGCAACAGATCCTTACACAGGGACTGCTTAAGAAACCCCCAAACAGCTTTTTAAAACAACAACAAAGAACCCACAACCTAAACATAAAGGCCTCATATAAGGCTTAGAGAGCTATAGGAGGGGAGCAGCTGTGTGCATATCCATCTATGTATACCTGAAAGGCTGAGTGGGATTGGTCAGCAAGAGGGACAGATGGTAATTTAGGATTGGCTGACAGCAGAGACAGGTGAAAATGCTGAATGAATCAAGTCCTCAAACAAGACGATAATTGAAGTGGGCTGAGCCTTGCCCAGATAGGGATGTTTTACTATAGCAACATATCTACACGTTGCCAACAGTACAGTAGTTCTTGGGAAAGCCCAGACTGCGTGTTGTTTCTGCTCCAGCAGGCATGCTGGATATTTCCAGATTGTGTTGTTTGGAGGGAGGCTATTCCAAAAAGTGTAATCGCTTAATTCAAAGACATTTCATCTCTACCTGCTGCTTCTGCCCATTTGAGGGTAATGGGTCTTTCTACAGCTGTCTGTTATAGATGACAAAAGGTTCCAGACACAGCTGTTTTTATTCTTCCATATCAGTTTATTTTCTAATTGCTAGAAGGGAAATTCAGGTTATGCTGCAGTCTTTGTACTTCAATCCTTCCTGGCTGTATGGATGTCATCTAGGGTTTGGTGATGAAATTTTCATAGTGTGATAGATACTTCTCTGAAATTGCATGGCTTCCTCAGTTTAGGATGTTTCACTAGAGTTTTATTCTGTAATAAAATTGGAGTTATGGGAAGACTTCTAAAAGCACCAGAAATACCTCTTTGTTTTTCTGTATAAATGCAAAATTCTTAAAAGTTGATGCTAAGACATTTTGAATATCCCAAAACAATATGGGACTTCTAAGTTTCCGTCATTGAAAATTTCCAAATAGATCAGAGGAGGAAGCAAGTTTGTTCCCATTCAGAAGCCTCTTACGTAGTGGGACTTCTAGCTCTCGTATGGCTTTAAATGTAGCCCATCATAATTTAAATTATTGTCACTTTTTTAGGTATGCCTTAGAATTTTGTGTGGAGTGGGGGGGGGGGTGTCTAGGTATCTTATGTGAAAGATAAAGAATACCTCAAAGTGGCGTATCAAAACATCCTTCTCTTCAGCGTCTCCATTTTGCCTCTGCCTCAAGTAGACAAATTTGATTACCTATTCCTGATCCTGAGCAGCAGAAGAGATCACGTTTACTGTAAAAGTACACTGTACCACAGTCCAAGCCCTTCACCCAGTCCTTTTTCTCTTCTGTGGAAAATTAAAGGTTTTGGTTTCAATAATCAAAGCACCTTCCAAGAGTATATTCCTCCTGCAGCAATTTGAAACTGCTGTGCTTGCTACGGCATGCGAATAAGGGCTGGTCTGCATTATTGTCCGTGTTTGGATATTACGTAGATGCACTGAGCTATCTTCAGCTAGATAGCACAGACTCTGAAAGATGTCATGGCAGTGATTTAGGCTGTAGATACAACACGATTACCCGGAGCTGAAGACAGGGTTGTACAGGGCACGCAAAAGGCTGAGCTGGCAATATACAATTAGCTTGAGTAGATTTTCCTGATCTGTAAGTTCACCTTTGGACTGCAATGTACACATACTTTTATGGCATAGACTTTTTAGAGGCTAAATTGTGACTGAGTTTCCTTACGTGCTGGATTGAAAAGTGTAGAAGATGAAGGAGAATGGACTAAACCTAATTCTGACTGTTTCTATCAAGCTTTAAAAAAACAGTTCATAGAGCAGCAGATTCATTACAAATATTTTGATCCCTCCCTATAAGAAAAACATGCATCTTTCTTCTTCACAGGGGAACTGAAAGGAGCAGTTCCTTGACTTCTGTGTGATGCTTTGAAATCTGTAATTTGGTGGACTTGTGAAATGTTAGATAATGGTGGTCTGAAATACAGAGGGTCCTGCAACCCAAAGCAACTAGTCTACCCAGACACGGGAGCATTACATACCTCATATAGCTTAAGTGAACAGTCAGTTCTCACTTTGGGATCAGTAGCTGAGAGGTGTTTCTTGGGCAGCTGCATTTTATCTTAAACTATATTCCCTGCTTTCTCCAGCTGTTGGCTGAATTTATTGTTTCAGACATCAAGGAAGACAACAATTTGGAGGGCCTTTCTTTCTCGACAGCACTAGATCCTCTTTCTAGCACTGCCTTTCTGCCCCAGCTGGCTTTGCTGAGATCCCCTTACTTTGACCTGCATTGGTTCTTAAAATTCAAGTTCCTGCTTTGGTCAAGGTGTAATGCTGAGCTGTAGCTAAACCTCTCTCATTTCACTTTTGACTGAGAAGAATAGCCAAGGCTGTGTGCTGTAACCAGCTAGGGGAAATCTTATTAATTTGATTGCAGTTATTTGCTCTGATGCAGTTGTTTCCACATAAGCAACTCCCTCCCCACCACCCACCCGGACATAAACGCTCTCCTCAGCCCTAATGAAACCAGTTCTTTTGGCACAGTGCCTGCGCTTGGGGCTTCACTTTGACATGTCATAGCCTCACACATTGCTGTGAAGGTGTTGGAAAGGCACCGCAGCCTCTCTCAGAGCGGTGCTCTTTAAACTTTCCCCTGATTAGGGGCCTTTTAGCACTCAGATGGCTTTTCCTAATGGATTTTTCCTTTTCATCGAGACTATTTTTTTTTGTAGGCGTTGCCAAAGTAAACAGTCGTGGATGGCTATTTGGAAAGCAGGGGAGAGAAGAAAGGGGCGGAGAATCAGAACGGGTCCAAATGTGTCCAGACAAGCACTATATATCAATTGATATGTGTTGAGGGCCGAGTGCTGCCAGAGTGAAAATTTCTGGGAAAAGGAGGCCGTGTGTTGAGAGACAGGTACAGCAGAGACAGCTGCAAGGTCTTCTTTTGGACCAAAGATGCCATGCCTGCATCCTTGAGCCTTTAGAGGGAGCACGGTGTCAGCTTGGCATTAATCAGCCCCCTTCTGATTTATTTTCAAAGTCTTGAAGTCAGAGGAGGTGTTTGAGTAATGCAAACCTTAGAGAGTTCAAGCATATCAGTCCTTCACTGCTCTGAAGTAGGTAATTTAAACTTCAGCCAGCTTGCTGTGTGGGAACCTATCAGGCACTATCTCAAAAGAAACTCCCTTCCTCTGTGCTGCTCTGATCAGTGGAAACCCCACATCTCTCTTTGGAGATGTTCAGAATTTGTTCCAGGCCGATAAGGAAAAATCTGCAGAGCGGCTATGTTCCCAGCTGGATAAGTGTGCCTATTCACTTTTGTGTAGGCCCTGAACGCACAGCAGATGTGTATTATTGATGTAATACATTTATGGCCTGCATGTTTTTCTATCAGTCAAGCAGAGCATACGGCTCTGAAAGAAGTTGTCCGAGATTTTACAGTTCCTTCTCTGATTCCTTGACACGAAGTATGAGAGGAACAAAGCAGACTTTTTGTATATGAAGATCTTCTTTCCCTGTCCCATCTCTGCACTGATTTGGTCCTTAGTTCGGCCAGCTGCTGAATGCCTGCTCTTCTGCTTCCTGCTCAGATTAACTGCAAGAGTTCGGACTTCTTCAGCTGGTGCTTGCTCTTTGCTGGAAGCTTCAGCTTTGTTTCATCTTGCAAAGCAGTGAGGGTTCACCTGGCTCGTTCTGGTCAAAGATGAGCAGGCTCCCTTTGCAACAGGGTTCTCCTCTACATCCCCTCCACCAGCCGGAGCATAATCCATGGACAGAGTGTCTGGGCTACTGACACTTGATCAGAAGTCTCAAATGCTTAGGACTACCGCAGGCCTCCTCTCCCCACAGCAGTCTCCCAAATGTCCAGGGACAGGCTCTCATGTGTCTTTGATCCACGCCAGGGATGGATTCCGGATGGACACTTCCCCAGTGCTGGCCTACAGGCGTGTTTCACACAGCATTGATGGGGTGTTAACGATGCTAAAATTTCAGCCAAGCTTCTTAGACATGCTGGGTTGGGAATGGGGAGAGTAGTTCTATAATAAAAACCTGATGTAAAACTGGCACTTTTACCTGTAGCGCAGCCAGGGGAGTTAGCAGTACACCTGAAAGAAGGAAGTGAAGGTGCAGTACCTGCCCATTACCAACCTACTGAAGCAACACTGGATTTCTGTATTTCACTAGACTTCAGCTTGGATCAGGGTCCAGGATGAAGCAATTTTGGGCAAGGAAGTGCTCACCATCTCAAACAGTCGAGCTTCCCATTCGGCACGCTGCCCTGCACAGCAGAGGACCCGCGCCAAACCAGGCCAGACCCTGCGTGACCCCCCCCCGCCGACAGCCATGCCTTGTGCTCCCGATGGCTGCAGCATGCCCCCCCGCACCCCCTCCTGCGTGGGTCGGGCAGCGTGTGAGTGGCGGCTTGGTCCTGTTGGTTCTGGAGGGGATTTGTCATCAGGAGCTGCAAGGCAGTCCAGAGCAGAGGGGAGCCGAGGGGAAGGATGCAGACGGATCCCCACCAGAGGTGTGGCTGGCTGCATCCCTGCCACTGCCTCCTTCAGTGGGGCCTGAGGCGCTTTGGGACGCACACCTCTTCAGGTCAATCCTGCGTGCGAAGGGGTGTCAGAGTCTGCTTTCCCCTGCCCTGAATGCCTGCCCGTTTCTTGGTGTGTGATGCCACGGTACCAGCAGAATGGAGCTGAATCATTGGGCTATGCTTGTGGTGGTTGAGTGGTATCACCAGCGCTTCTGCTGTGGTCATTTTTTGGCTGGGGCACTGTCGTGGTTTAACCCCAGCCAGCAACTAAGCACCACGCAGCCGCTCACTCACTCCCCCCATCCAGTGGGATGGGGGAGAAAATCGGGAACAAGAAGTAAAACTCGTGGGTTGAGATAAGAACGGTTTAATAGAACAGAAAAGGAGAAACTAATAATGATAATGATAACACTAATAAGATGACAACAGTAGTAATAAAAGGATTGGAATGTACAAATGATGCGCAGGGCAATTGCTCACCACCCACCGACCGACACCCAGCCAGTCCCCGAGCGGCGATTCCCTGCCCCCACTTCCCAGTTCCTATACTAGATGGGACGTCGCATGGTATGGAATACACCGTTGGCCAGTTTGGGTCAGGTGCCCTGGCTGTGTCCTGTGCCAGCTTCTTGTGGCCTGGCTGGCCATGAGAAGCTGAAAAATCCTTGACTCTAGTCTAAACACTACTGAGCAACAACTGAAAACATCAGTGTTATCAACATTCTTCGCATACTGAACTCAAAACATAGCGCTGTACCAGCTACTGTTGCAAATATTTTGATAAAGAAATTAAAATCTAATTATATAAAAGAGTTTGGTTTGATTAAGAAGTAGAAAATTGTGAAGCATAGGTATGGGAGTGTTAAGTTTGAAATGTAGTCATAGGAACTTAGGAACTTTAGGAAATGTATTATGTGTAACTATAAGAATTCAAGTATTGTTTGAAATCAGTTAACCACAGAAACTTTGACAAAGATTTGTTGGTTTGTAGTGTTTTGTTTTAGGAAACTAAGGAAACCGTTATGGACACCAGCTTGCTGCTTGGAAACCCCCTTACCCTTCCCACCTCGATCTAATTATCGAGGATTCCAATCAGTAGAGTTAAGTGAGATTAACCAATGATTGTTTTAGTATAAGAATATTGATAAGGTGGTGTGACTGAGGGCCAATCACTAGAGACGGTAAATTCAAGAATTAACAATCAATGTACTTTTATGTAAATCTAATACATGATGGTGAAAATCGTACTGCGCAGAATCACATAAGAGAGGTCAACTATCGGACAAAGTGAGGAAGACTGTGGAAGACCACCAGAGGGCTTCTGAAGACCACCAGAGACCTTCACTGCGCCTGCGTAAAGGACATTTACATATGCTAAGAACTTCCCAGAAATCTAATGAATATGCATAACATTTCTCGGAAATCTAATGAATATGTATGAGTAAGTTTAATATAAGGTGTATGATTTTGGTGTTCAGGTGTGCGTGGTTCGTGAGAGGACTCACCCGCGCACCCGGCTGTCAATAAAGAAGTGTCTGCTTATCTACACTAAATTGGTGTTGATAAGTTCTTTATTCCGAGTTTTTCGGCAACACTACTGGGAAGACAGTTAACTCTTATCGCAGCTGAAACCAGGACAGGCACTCCAGTGCAGGGGACTGATTGGTCTTGGCTCTGTTTCAGGTTAGGGAGGAACCAAGTTTAGAAGGGTGATATACCCTTGGTGGGCCTCATCCCCTGTACTCAGCTGTCCTGGCCTGTTCTCATGGTTTAAACCCACCCAACAACTAAGCAGCCCACAGCTGCTCGCTCACTCCCCCCTGGTGGGATGGGGGAGAGGATCAGAAGTTTATTCATCCCTTGCTAAATGAGTTGACTTCTGCTTCCATTGTTTCTTTTTAGTTATAGGGGCTACTGATATAGTGTCTGGTTTAGCCATAGTGTCTGTTGGTATGTTTCCCATCTCTTCTCTTTGAGGGTGCTGCATAATATTGAGCAGTGTTCGGTAGATGTTGGCCAGGGCCCAGCCCAGTGTGGTAAGTTGTCCCTCTCTGGAGTAGCCACAGCATTTTTTTTTTTTTTTTAAACAGTCTATCCCTTCATTAGGATCCTGCAGTTGTTTGGGAGTGAAGTTCCAGACCATTAGTGCAGGACTCTGAGGTGCTGCTAGAACGCAAATGCTGATGCTTTTTGACAGTGCCAGAGTATCGGAAATACCTTTCTCCTGCCTGAAAAATGCCAGGCCAGTCCCAATCTGCAGAGGCAGCAGAGTTCAGCCAATGTAAGGCAAGAGCCTTGAACTCACAGCATCCTGATGCTGACACACATGCAACCAAAGCCCCCTGCAGTAAGTGGTAAATGAGAAAAGGGGGTGGCACGGATTCAAATTAATAAGATCCAGTGTAGCTTATAAGGCAGCTCTGGGGCTTGAGAAGCCAACTGTGAAGGGCTTTGGCCCAAAGTCGGGAATGCAAGGCTGGAAAGCACCATTTGGATGAAAGGCACCAATCCACTGGCAGTTCTGAATAGCCAAAAAAAGGGATATTTTGGACTATCCATCCAATTCAGAGGCCACCTAGTCTGCAAAGACATCCCAACCCTCTCTACAAGATCTCCAGAAACCAAGGAGTAATCGCATCTTTTTGGATACAAAGGTTAGGAAGACCATCTTCTCCAGCTGAAGTTTCCTCTAGTGGAAAGATGCATCCAGGAACAGCGCTGGGATGGGCAGTTGTAGCTCTTGGATGGAGATGAAGCATTCTAAGACTGGAGCGGTGGGATCTGGTCCATTCCCAGGACTGCCAAAACTGCAACAGGTTCTTGCTGTTCCCTGTCTGGCCAGGACTGGGAGAGGCTGAGAACTGAGTCTGTAAGCAGTGCTCTGCACAAAGCACTTGGGTTTTGGGATGGATTCATAGCTGCTGTGATTTAAGATCGTGTGTGGCTTCACACATACAGTTGGTAAAGCTCCCCTTCATTTTCCCAGTAGCCAAATGTGAATAGCGTCCAGGGCTCTATTGCCATCCACCCTGAGAAATCAGCAGCATATCCTTCAGCTAATGAAGCGCAATGGTAACAGCATCTTCGTAGCACTCATCCTCTTCACCCTCTGCCTCGCTTCTCTGGACCAGTTAGACATTGCAAAGTTTCCCCCTCTTCTCCCCAAGCTCTGTAAGGACCCACTCACTTTGGGCCTGATCCACACTCCACCGAAGTTGATGGAAAGTCTCCATCTGGCTCACGTAGATTTTTAACAATCCCTCGGCCATTAAAATGCTGAAAAGGATGGGTGGGTAGAATCCAAACAATTCTGGCCCTCCTCAGAAAAATCTTTGCCCGTGTTTCAGACCCGATCCCTGAAATGTCCCTCCATTAGGAATGGACACAGGGGAGCGATGCCCAGGAAAGGGGCCCTCAGCCCCCCCCAAGCCTCCTCTTCCTCCTACAGAAGGCTACCTTGAAGGCCACAGGCCCCCCAGCTGCCAGAATAGCCGTATATGGTTATTCGCAGAACAATCACAGTGGCCTCCTGATGTCACAAACTACCTCACCGCCTCCTGTTGCGAACCCCCAGCAGTTGGCCCACATTCGCTGAGCTTCTGGGCCCTCGACTTCCACGATGGCTGGCAGAAAGAGGACCCACAGCAGCAAAGCGAGCAAGTGCCCACTTCTGCGTGGGCAACCGGAGAAGCGATTGCGGAAGGCGCGGAGGAGGCAGCGTCGGCGTCGGAGGGGAGGCACCGTCAGCTACACGCTAGCGATGGCCACCGCTCGCGCAGCTGACGGTGTGGAGCCGATGGAGGTGGATCCACCTGAAGACGAGGAGGAGCCGATGGAGGTGGATCCACCTGAAGATGAGGAGGAGCCGATGGAGGTGGATCCACCTCCAGGACAGCTCCTCACGCAGCACCACGTCACGCCCCAGGGCTTCCCTCCACAACGCCGACGTTGACACGGTGCTAGAGTTGCACCTGGAACACCATCGACACGGTGCTAGAGGACTGCCTGGCCAGTACCCTCCACACCTGGGCGGCCTGCAGGCTCACGTATTCCATCCCCCCGGCATCGACAATACTTTGTTGATGGCCACGGGTCTTGTGAGCTCTTCCTTCCCACCGTCCACCCTCTCCCCTACCCCCACCCCCTCTGAAGGGGTGCCATCTCCTCTGCTCTGAGTCCCAAGGCAAGGGGACGAGACAACATGGCTTCCGCCATGCTGCTGCACCGGGAGAAGTCCCTCGGAGGGCCACCGAGGTCCCTGGGGCCTGGAGGTGGGGTTTCTTCGGCCTGAGGACGAGAAGGCTGCCTGACGGGAGGTTGGAGATGAAGCCGGACCTTTTGCGGTGGCGCACAAAGAACAGCAATAGATCAAAAGGAGACGTCGGAGAGACAGCCGTTCCTCTGGAGAAGCAGAAGACTACAGGTCTGCCAGGAAGAAGTGCTGGCTTTCAGCATTAAGGCCCCTTCTAGCCGCTTTGTGAGTTCTTTTCAAGATTGGGCAAAAAAAATTAAAAAAAACCTCAATAGAACAAGAAAGTAACAGTAAAAATGCTTTCCCTCTCCCTCACTTGGTACTTTGGCAACTATGTCTGGACTCCTCTGTCCCCTCCTGGTCTCCCCAGTCCAGGAAAGACCCCCTTTGGTCCGCCCCGGGACTGACTGACAGCGCTGCCCTCATAGCGGGGGGGACACTGACTGACAGTGGCGTCATGCACAAAGCCCTGGGGAGCTGCCCCAGCCGGGGGGGGGGGGGGGGCGAGGCGGCAGACAAAAGGGGGTCCCTCGCCTCCCCTGCGACACACGGCCATGGGGGCTTCCTCCCCTGAACCGCTCCGCTCTGCCACAGATTGCCTCGGTGTGTGGGGGGGTGTGTGCGGGGGGGGACACAGACACTGTGCATCTAGCGAGGTAGCTCTCTCTCTCTAGTGCAACTGTAATTGCCAACAAGCCATAACAGCAACCATCAATCGGAGGAGCACCGGGTGTCTATACAGTATTTTCATACAAACTTATCCTCCCCAAGAAAGTCAATCGCTAATAACGCAAAGCCAGCAGGAGGACAAGCAGCACCAGGGCAGAGATCCCCCCTTTTGGGGAGGGAGCGGGTAAGTAGCACAAGAACGTCCTGCGGGAGGAGGAAAAACGGAGAAGCTGTTATAAACGCTCGTGACAAATTGGAGGACCCAATTTGTGTTGAATAAGAAATCGAATTTAATAGCAAGCGATAAGAGAGCAAAACAGCGCTGGGCGGCCGGGGAGGCAATGCTCCGCCACAGGCCCGCAACTTTATGTTATCATTACATTCCTTATATACATTTCATGTATCCCCTTTCTTGTAAGTCTCCGCCTTGTCCTGCTTCTTCTTTCCTCATTTGTGCAGGTCTGTTTCTATGTAGATTCGGTAAATTTTCTCAAGGATGAGTATCCTTTGATTTAGAATGTCTTGTGATGTGGAGAAATACAGTCTTTGTTAATTGCAGCTGTTGTCCTTCCTTTCCTTATCTAGTAAGTTATAGCCATTGCTTTTCTCCCCTTATCTAGTAAGTTATAGCCATTGCTTTCCTCCCCCCTTATCTAGTAAGTTATAGCCATTGCTTTCCTCCCGTGACACGTGACCTTCACGCATCACTTAAGCAAGTTTTTATTATTTACACAAGGCATATGTTAACTTTCAATATGTCTCTTCACCCTTCTCGATTTCATGAACAAAGTTAACCCGTTCATTACAAAGCCTTTCCCAGTTCCGACTTCCCTCACCCACGAGCTCTCCGGCCTGATCACGCTGGCTTCAGCAGCTAGGAGCATCAAGGTCCACAGTCACCAGTGCCAGCAATACGGCACCGGTGCCACGAGCCCAGGTGCCGCTGGAAGTGATGTCAGACACAGAAAACCCTGTGGTAGGCTAGAAAGTCCTGGTTTAAATTTAGTCAGTTAGCCAAGATCAGTCTGATCTTTTCTAGCCTTCCTGTTTAACGGTGCCTCACCTGGAGCACCAGTGCTGATCCTTTCTGCTCTTCCTCATGGATGGCGCGTCCCTCTTGGCAGGAAAATGGAGCGCTGACCCGATACAGAGCGACTGAGCGGTCAAAGCGAGGAGGGGATACCTCCTCAAAAGACCACCAAAGGCCAGCCGAGACCCCCGCACGTGCGGAGAAGGCATCCGATGCGTCAGGGTTACACAATGCTACGCACATGCATCAGATAGTTTGAATATGTATTAGGTAGGAGTAGTTTAATAAATTAGATGCAATTGTTACTGTATAAAAGGGACACAACTGATGAATCCGGCCTGCTTGATTTGTGCAAAGTCCACGGAGCACCCTGCGCAGAATAAAACAGTATCTCTCCCGCCTGTGTGAGACTGTTCTCTTGCACACCGTGTACCAAATCCGCTTTTAGGACAACAGATGCAAGCGTGTGGCTTTCTCCAGGGTTTATGGGATGCCAAGGGGAAGAGAGGGAAGAGCTTGCTTGTTTCTGCTTGTTCTTCTTTAAGTACCTTTCCCTTTCCTTTCAGAAGGCGGCCACTGCTTTAAAGAACAAGGTGCTTTCTCAAAGTTAAAAGAATGCCTATCCCAGTTAAAATAAAAACCATTTTTGTTAAGATTTCATTAACCCATGTTCTTTATCGTCTAAAATGATTTTCCAAAATGGATGCGCATCTTGCCCGTAATTCTGTAATGGCATTTTCCGGACTGAGACATCAAAATGTCTTTGTGTGTAGGTTGTAGCCTCAGCCAGCCCAGCTCTTGCACGGTAAAGGCCCTTTCTTATGCAGCTGCATCTAAGATCAGGGAAGCGGGACATCCTCCTGCTCCTGACAGAACCAGTGCTAAAGAAGATCAACTCATGGATATCTTCCCTTGTTTATGGCTTGTTCTCCATCTGGTCAACTCTCTAGCCATTCCCTGGTCCTCACTGCTGGCCATCTCATTGTACAGCCCCCCAGCAGAAGGGACCGAACCCTGGTGCACTCTGCTTTACCACGGTTTGTGGGACAGGACTGAGGAGAACGCCGTAAATGGAACCAGCTTCTCAACCCCATTTCTTCTTGGAGGGAAGGCATTCTTTCACTGCTGATGGGAGTCCGGGAATGAATACAGAGGCATATAGGGTGGATAATCCGTGCACCACGGTGGGAACAAGCCAAACAGACCCCGTGTTGCATTATCATCTGACTCTTTTAGAACATCGCCTCATTCTGCCAGACACGTTACCTCGTCAGACGGCCACACGTTGCTACTGCTAAAGTAACAACCAGTAACACAGTGTTATGTGTTAGACCAGCATTGTGCGTGTAGGTGCTGACGGTGCCTCAGCTCCGGAGAGGGCTGAAGAATGATGGTTTATTGCAAATGCGCTAGCGTGATGGCAAAAAGCTGCCTGAGCATGCCCTAGGCACATCTGAAATCTTAACTCCCAGCCTCATCCCACTACCTATCAAAGGCATAAATAATTACACCACTTGTAGCAGAGTGGTAAAATCTAATCCAAAACATTTTCACCAATTTTGACCTTTTTAATGCTGTGAAGCATAGGGCAGCAGTCCATCCAAGACTAGAAACCTCTACTACTTCTTCTTGGAGGGAAGGTGTGTTTTCTGCCGGGGTAAGACTGATTAAAATAACACACAGTGCCAAGCTGATGCTTGTTTTATTAGAGTCTCATACAATGATTTTCAAATGTAAAATTCCCGATTTATGACACTCAAGGATCAACATCGTAAAGCTTGTCGCTCTTTTTTCCAAAACCTCTAGGTTGTGAAGAAAAAGACATTCTAACCCAACATCTTCAGTATGTTAATTTGAAAACGTAAACAAAGTAGAATTTCATTTTAAAGCATTTAATAGCGGAGACAAGCAATGTGTAAAGCTGAATTACAAAAGAAACAATACAACCCAACATTCATGCTACAAGTTTACCTTTCCACAACCATTAGTACTTCCAGGTCAGTTCTTTCCAACAAAGAGATGCTGTAGTGGCGAGAAGATTATGCTGGGGAAACAACAACAAAACCCACATTATTTCTTCTTCTTTGTAGAGAAGTACTTCTCTGAGAATTGTAACAAGGTAATTTCTGTCCACCAGAAAGACACATCCCCAGCACAAAATAACACAGAGGAAGACCAAAAAAGTAGAGGAAACATAAAGAACAACCTGTGCCGTAACGGTCTAGTCTCAATAGTTAAGGGGACTGGCATACATTAGGATTAACAAGGAGTTTTATTCCTTCCAAAACTAACCCACCTATCAAACAGTTACTGCCAACGTTCAACATGGGCTGTGCAGTGAACAGACCACTCTTGTTTCGACAGCTTTAGAGCGCTCCTTTAGTCAGCAGTGCCCAGCAACTGTTGGGGGGGCTACTTTCATTTCGGAAGTCAAAGTTACAAAGGCCACAGTTGCTAAGCGGCCAAATAAAGGCCATACTTGCCTTAAGGGGACTGAAGGTCCCTCCCAGGAAGGCCCCTCGAGAAGGGGGAGTGTGTAAAAGTCCTTTAGAAACCGGGCTGAAGATGGCACTCCGCAGCTGATAAAAGCCACATCCTACGAGGGCTGTGACTGAGGTCAGTAACACCCCCCCACCCCTCAAGCCCCCCCCCGTCCCCCATGAGGAGTTTTTTCCCCAAAGACAGCCCAGAAGGGGAACATTTCCTGGCAATGCTGCACCTTACCACAAGACAAAAGGACACCCCTGAATGCTCCTTTGCCTTGGCAGACTTTTTTGTTTAACCACAGAAAAGAGGGACCCATTCTTCAAGAGAACGTAGAATCACCTGAACTGCCAGAATCAGGCACAGGCTCGGACAGAGCCAGGACTGCATCTGCTCGTAGCTGCAGTATTCGTACCTTCTCCAGAACCTGGACAGACCTCTTCCTTCTGACTCCACGTTTCCTTTGTTTACCATTTGGTCCAGTTGCTGCAGGAGCTGCACCGCACCCTCAGCCTGACCGGTTCCTGTTCTTTGTTCAAGGGTAGATCCCACAGGCGCCCCTGTCAGAAACAGCAGCAAGAACAAAAACACAAGCTCGCTCTCTCCACGCTCCCTGCACACCCAACGGCAGACCCTGAAACCGAGAGGTCGGTCCAGACTCTGACTGACATCACGCCTGGGAGCTTTCAAAGCAATCGCAGTGCAGACTGGTTTGGAGGTAGGCTCCCATCTCACAGCCCAGCTCTGAAAGAGCTACGTAGCCTGGCTCTGTGGGTGGGAATTGCTTACAGACAAAATCATTGCTGACCTACTGCTCTTCGGTGGTTCTAATTCCTAGTCTCACGTGCTAGAAAATACCAAACACCACTTTCAAAGGAAAACTATTACCAATGTCATCCTTGCAGCTTCTGACTTCATATGACCAATTCGAATGAAACAAGCCAGGAATTCCTTACTTACACAAACTCACCCGGTTACAGCCCACAGTAAGGGATGCTGGACTAAACTCACGCTCATCTTCTTTGGAGGAATTCTGAAAGGAAAAGGAACCCAAGAACTTTCACACCATGTAAAATTCTATTCTACAGGAGATCTTTGTTTCTTTGCTTGCTTGCTTGCAGAACTACAAGGCAGGGTCTGCTCTCTTGTTCTGTGACTTTATTTTCTTTCCTGCTACTATGAGGACCTTCTTCACCAATATCTTTCTGCCCCTCCCTCCTCAGGACATTCCCAGGCCTCACATAAAGCTGGAATTCATTGACTAGACTTTAATATAGCAGATAGTGAAAGAGGAACACCAGCTATGGCACAGACAGAGATTTTAAAAAACATCGACAGAGGTGCCGTGGGAAATAACAGCTGCTGGACAATACAGGCCCCTAGACATCAGCCCTGCTAAGACACACTCATAGGAAGCAGAGTAACAGGGCAGGGACAAAAGTGAAAAGTGCCAGAAGCAAGAGGTGAGCCAGGAATACCCATTCGCAAGGCTATCGGCAATACAAAGGACCACAAACAACAAAACCACCCTGGAAGCTTCTTTAGGAGAAAGTGAAACAACTTTGTCACAGAGATAAGAGAAGAGAAGAATAGATCCCTCCCTGATGGTGCTTCTCTTGCACTAAGCTCAGGTTCACCTGAAATTCCAAACTTTAGAAGGCCAGAGATCTTTGCAGTTTAGTCTCAGAGCATTAACTAAGGTAGGAAAATTATCTGCAGCGACAGGCTGAGCGTCTCCCAGTTCTTTCTTCCTTGGACTTCTACTGGTGCTCTTGGTAAGCAGAAAGATGCACAGGCTCAACTCCAATCATCCTGACCAGACAGCCTCCTGTCAAAATCGCAGGCCTGCAAGGCATTTGGATGAGAGCTGAAAATGCAATCTATTCAACAGCCATGCGACTGCGGCACTTCCATGCTCCTCCTTCTGAATTGAGTGCCAATGCTGTAAAGTCAGTCCTACGCGTACTAAGCAGACAGATTTCCTTCATGTTTTAACAAGAGCCTTCCCTTTTCGAGATGCACTCTAAAACACCAGCTGGATTTGGATCCAAAGTCATACACTGCTCATAAACTGAACAAGAGCCCTGGAGGAATGACCAGAAGAATCCTGAGAAAGCACAGGTGCTACTGAGATGCTTTTTTTCTAAACCTGATCTTTCTTCTCATTCTGAATACCAGAAGAAAACAAATGCAAAGCAAACCAAATGGAAGGCATGTCACAGAAGCACCTGGCTCTGATCTCCTAAAAAAGCACACGAGGGAGAGGTCATCTGCTCAGGTTTCCATGCGGTGCTCCTGACATCTGGTCTGGTATTCATAAAGACACCAGTTTGTGTCTGGAGCTCCCTCTCAGTGTAACAGTGCCCTGACTAGTGCAAATTGCAGGTACGAGTCATGGTGGCACAAGCATCTCTTCTGGAGAAGGTTCTTCAAATACCTGAACTGGTATTTGCCGACTTGATGATTCACTCATCATAGTGCCAGATTACCTGGAAAGAGCTCAGGACCTGTCCTCCCACATCACTTAACACAGTAGGAGGTTACGGTGATGTCTGCCACCTACCACATCATTTCTCAGGGTCCAACATGCTAATCCGGAGCTCCAGCTTCCAAGGACCCTAATGTTTGGGAAATTCAGCCACCGTACAAGGAGCAGAGGCATTCTGGGGACAGCGATTATAGCAAAGCGGGGAATAAAAAAAAGCATCTTTCAGAGGATGACCCTTATCCCACCAACAGAGTGTTTGGAGCACCTGAGGAAAGAAGCCAGAAAGGGCATGTGTAGAGAGACCTGTCACTAATCCTGCAAAGGTAAGCTGAAGGGAAAAAAAGGGATACAGGTTTTGGAGACAAATCAGCCTGCTTGTTTTAGAGAAGTTCTGTACTGAAGGCTCCTGAGGACAGTGTCCTTCCTACCCTGAAAATCCAACAAACCTGTCAAAAACCCCTCTTCTGAAAGAAAGTTTTGGGCTTACAACAAGGTGAGGGCTCTTTCAATACAGGAGTTTACCTGTGCAGGCTGAAGGTAACCATGCAACTAGCAGCACCTGAAACTGCAGGCTACTGTATATGCAGGGGATCCCTGCAGAGCAATTATGCTGAGACTGGCCCTTTGAAACCAGTCCTACAGCAGCAAGCAGGCAGCATGCCCTGGCCAGCAGGCAGCAAGCCCACGGACGATATTTGCGTAAAGGCTCAGCCAGTTGTGGAGAGGTCCAAAAGGTTTCTGAAATGGGGGCAGCACGTCATCATGCAGAAACACGCAGAAACCTGGGCATCTGATGCAACTGTTCACCTCCCAAGGAACAGCGGGAGAAGAAGCTGTTCCTTTTATACCACCAGGCAACTTCCTTTGTGGACAACCCCAAGAGGAATAAGTTTGCCTCCTCGGAAAAGACTCTCTCCAAAGAGCTGGAGAGGGAAGGCGGCCAGGAAGGCAATAGCATGGCAGGGGTTTGAACTAAATGCAGAATGGCTATCAGGATCCAGAAAATGGATGAAATGCACTGGGAGCATGGGCAACAGCCAGGAGGAGGAGAACAGGGGGGTGAGGGAAGACCCTCTTACCTAAAGGGTGTGCCTAACAGCAGCTCTGTCAGAGCAGCCTTTTAGCTTGTGGGCTACAAGAGAAAGAATCTTGCCCTCCTGACAAGGTCTCTGGAGAACAGCGGGTTTAGAAAGCAACTGCCAATCCCTCGGGAACAATCCTGTCGTAAATCTGCCTTCTGATGACATAGCGAGAAAAAAACATGACACTGTTTCAAGACGAGGGAGATGCCAGCAAGGCCATCTGCACAGAGAAAGGACACTGCTGAGGAGTGGCAAGTACTTGCACCGAAGCCAGTGTCAAGGTGTCAGCACCCACTGTTGGCCCTTCATGGAGTTCTGCACAAAGGAGCATGTGAGGTAAAAGAGGACTGGAGTCTCTTGAGGACAAGGCAGGGCAACCTTCAGGTTCAGCTCCGAGAGGCTATGCTCACCCCTAGAGCTTGTAGCTTCGCGGTCAGAAAAGCCTGCGTTGGTTCCCGGTAAAACTCATCCCGTGGCTAAGTCTGATGAGCAGGAATCACAAATGTCTCCATGCAGGTGATGCAGGTGAAAAGGGAAAAAAAGTTACCTGAAGGCATTTTTATGCTTGCCACTTTAAGAACCTAGGACTAAACAGATGCTGTTGTCTCTGAATATTCTGTAGCTTACTGTTTCAAATCCATGCTTTGCTTTACTCGTATGGCAAACACGCTCGGCTCCAGTTCTAAAAATAAGTCAAACAGGTAAGAACTGAGTTTACCAAAAAGTCACAAAAAGGAAGCAATCTTGTAAATGGCTGCTCAAGTACTTCATTAGAAAGCAGGGTTTTAGTACCTCCCTCTAAGCCAACAAGATAGATACCCTTAATCTGTATTTGTACGCGTGTTTCAAAGTCTCATTTAAAAAATGACAATAGGCACTCACTCCAGTATTAGGCTTTCTGCTTTTCTAGTAAGCCCAACAAGCAGTTAAAGAGAAAAACAGCGTGACGTGACAGGGAAAGGGGCATGAGCAGCAAGGTGAGAAAGCTTGCAAATCCTACAAGATTACTGACACAAGGAGAAGGGCAGGTAGCAAAGAACCATAGAAAGATCTTACGAGACTCGGCCGCGGAGCAATAAAATGGCAGAGAGGTACAAAGTGGTGCACGTGGGGAAAACCAGTCCTGGCTTCGCACACAAAGGCTCTAGAGCTTCTCAGCTGAACGCTTTAAACAAAACTGCAAAACACCGTCAGCAAAACCAGCCTCTTTTCCCACTGAAGCACGAAATCCACGCACGGCAGTGAAACAGGAGCGCTTTTTACAGCTCCCATTACTCGATGCTCAGCCCGTGCAAGCGCAGTAGCCACTCGGAAGCGACCGCTTTCACGGTCAGTGAAAGAAGGCAGGAAAAGAGCAGCCCCCCCCCCCCCTTCTGAATTTAGGGTCTCCTAGGAACTCACGGCTACTGGCAGGCACCACACTGCAGGCTGTAGCTTCAACACGCTCACCTGCCGATTCTAAGTCCGTACACACGCCTGCCTGCATGAAGAAACCTGGCTTCAGGCAACCGACAGGTACCTGCTTTCGAGGACGTCCTCCTTTCTCCCAGCCTAGGGAAGGAAGCAGGAGAGCCAACGGGACGCGACTGCTCTGGAAACGCCGCTGCCGACCTCCCTGAAGCTTGACAGGCCTCTTGCCCCGGGGGCTGCCAAGAACGCCCGGGCAGGACTGCGTCGCAGCCCGCCACCGACGCCAGGCTGTGAGGGACACCCCCGGCGGCTGCGGGTCCCTGCGGGGACAGCCGGCAGAAACTCCTTTCTCTCCACAGCCGCACGTCTCCGCGGTGCCCGCCGGCCTCCGCCGGACAGCCACCAGCGGCAGGCAGTCCCCTGCTGCCCCCGCAGCCCCGGGGGCGGCAGGGAGGGGCCGGGGCTGGCCGGGCCTGCGGGGGGAAGGCCGGGACCCGGCGCCCCGGCCTGCCGCGAGGGGAGATGCCGCCACCGCCGCCGCCTCAGCCCCGCTGCCGGCCTGCGAGGCCCCCGGGCAGCCCCGGCGCTGGCGCCCGCCGGGCAGCCCACCGCTCCACGGACGGGGAGGAGCCCCCGCCACGGCCACCGGCCCCGCCGCGCCCGCCGCCCGCCCTTGCCTCAGGCGGGGCCGGGCCGGGGCTGCGGCCGGAGCGGAGCCGACGGCAGCCGAGCCCAAACGAGACGAGCCGAACCGAGACGAGCGGAGCCGAAGGGAGGCGAGCGCCGCCGAAACGACATGAGCCGAACCGAGCCGAGGGGAGCCGAAGGGAGCCGAATCCAGCCGAGATGAGCCGAGCCCAGCCGAGATGAGCCGAGCCCAGCCGAGATGAGCCGAGCCCGGCCCGGGCGCCCCCTCCCTCTGCTCCAGCTCCCCACGCTGCTCTGCACTGGCTGCTGCTGCTGCTGCTGCTGCGCTGCAGAGGCAGCGGCATTTGGGGGCTTGGAGCGCTTTGGGTTCCAGCGTGAGCCCGAAGCATCAGAGCAGTTGGCCTGTACCTCGGTCCCTTCGCGTCGGTGTCCTTGCCACCGGCTCGGTCCCTTCGCGTCGGTCTCCTTGCCACCGGGGCAATCGCTGCCAGAGACGCGGGGCCCCCCGGGCCGCTCCCCGGCCCCTGGCAGTGTCCCTCTCCATCTGCCCGCCCGCCCCTGCCGTGGGCAGGAGGTCTCCGCGCCCGCGCTCCCCCGGACGAGGAGCTGCAGCGCCCGGTGCGCGGTGCCGAGGGGCCGGCTCCTGCCCACCATCACCTGCGGCTGGAGGAGCCGCACCGCGCCCGCAGGCAGCGCTGCCCGCCCTGCCCGCCCATGGCGCTGCGCCCGACCGCCTCCGCTCGGCTCGGCTCGGTACGGCTCGGCAAAGCTTCGCTCGGCTTCGGCTCGGCTTCGGCGTGCTTGGCTGCGCTCGGCTCGGCTCAGTTCGGCTCCATTCGGCTCGGCTTCGCTCCGCTCGGCGGAGCTCGGCACAGCGGCGGAGCCCCCCCCAAGGCGAAGCGGTCAGGATGCTGACCAAGCAGGAGCTCTCCTTCGGCGGGTCCCGGGACATCCCTGCTGAGCTCAGCCGAACCTTCCTCGCTGGGCAGGACAAAGAAACCCGGGTGGGCGCAGGACAGAGACACGGCGAGAGCGACCTGCCCTTCCCGGGACAGAGGAGTCAGCGACGGCTCTCCCGGGACTGATGCCCCACGCCCACCCGTGCCTCTGCACCAAACAGGCTGGAAAAGGTCCCTGGCTGCCGACCCCAAACGCGCTCCCCCGCAGGAGCTCCCCGGACCCTGCTCGGGCCACCAGGGCTGGGCTCAGGAAGGAGTTTTTTCCCCCGGGCAGATTGGCACAGGTCCCGGGGGGGTTCGCCTTCCTCTGCAGCACTGAGCACAGCCCCTTGCCGGGGTCCTCGGGGCCATTTCTGGCCAGCGAGTCCCTGCTGTTGCAGGAGCAGGAGTCCAGCTGTGCCCTCCAGCCCTCCGCCTCTCTTCCCTGGGCCAGCTTGGCAGGGGAACCTCATGGACCTCCATGTCTCCAGGTCACTTGGGGCTCTTCTGCCCTCTGCAAAACAAGGAGCCTCAAGGAAGCCGCCTTCTCCCTGGTTGCTTTTAAGCTGGCACACTTCAGTGGGGAGAAGAGAAAGCCTGGGGAGGGGGGGGGGGTGTCTTATCTATCTATCTATCTATCCCTGCTGGGAGGGAATGAAGATGAGGGAGCCAGGCTCTTCTCAAGAGTGCCCACTGAGAGCACCAGCGGCAACAGGCACAAATTAAAACACATGATATGCTCCAGCTGCACATGAGAAAACAATTTTTTCCTGTCCGGCTGGTCAAACACTGGCACGGGTTGCCCAGGGAGTTTGCGGAGTCTCCGTCCTTGGCGATGTTCAAAACCCAAGGGCACATTGTCCTGGGCAACCTGCTCTAGGTGAGCCTCCTTGAGCAGGCGGGTTGGACCAGAGGAACTCTACCGGTCCCTTCCAACCTCCACCCTCCTGTGTGAGTCTGTGCTTTGGTTTCACTCCTCAAGCACCTGAACTCAGCCCCGATGCCTGCGGGAAAGGATGCTGGGACAAGGCAAGATCCCAGACTCCTCCCCGAGGACTCATCACAAAACCCCATCTACCTAGTCCAGAATATCCTATGGCAGACACACTCAGAAGAGAGAAAAGATCCTTTTATTGTGAACATCAACTGCGGTGGGGGGGTGGGCCCAGGAGTCACAGGGGTTCAGCAGTGACATGAAAACAGCACCTACAACGACAGAGTCAGAAAGCACTGATAAACCCACAAAGGCAGGAATAGGCAGGATTTGGTTCCCCTTTCTTTGGGGAACACCGTTGACGAGGAATTGTTCATAGCCCAGAAGAGAGAGCTATGGCTGGCATCCACTAGGGGATGGCTCTGGCGCCTTATCCCCACGGGTAATGCCCTTAGAGACCTGCACGCGTGCAGAGATGCACGGGGCCCCCGTGCCACGCAGCAGGGCTCGATGGGGAGCCCCTGGGGAGCGGCCACAGAGTTATTTCCAAGCCCTGCGCAGCACCATCCCTCGCCGTCCCTTGCCAGTGGGTTGGACCGACTTGGAGCAGCGCTGAGAGTTGGGAAAGATGGGCAGCAGAGCCTAGTACACACCTGGGCTTCCTGACCTGCTGGACCTTCCTGCATCTTCTCACTGGTCCGTCCCCAAAAACGTTTTCTCTCTTCCTCCTCCTCTTTTCTGCGTGTCTGTCACTCTCCTCTCCCCAGGCCTGCTTTCTCTTTCGGTTTTTCTTTTTCTCCTTGTCCTGGGGAGAGCCTGCAAACCTTTTCATCGCACAGCGGTATGAGGTAGGGGAAGGCACGACCCACTGGAGTCGGTTCTGATGTTAACCAAAGTGAGCTCGTTTTACCGTCTTTCCTCCGACAGGTTTGCCAGCTCTTCTGGGCGCACCAGGGGCTCTGCCGCGCTCTCGGGGGTGGCTGGAGGCAAAGCCTACAACAGAAATGTCAGAGTTAGCAGGTGGCAAGAGACGGCCTGGAACAGTAAGCAACTCTTTGCCAAACTGCTAATCTAGCTCTCCAGAGGAGATCCCTTTGGCTGGTTTGCACCATCCACATTTCACACAGTCCCCCCGCCCCCCCAAATAGACTTGGAGAAGCACCGACAAAGTCGGACCTGAGCAAAACCCCGCTGAAGTTGACAGCTACTCCCCTCTGTCTATTTGTAGGTGATTTGCAGGCATTTTGTTTGTCAAAGCACATGCCAAGTGCATTTGAGAAACAACCTTGCCAGTTTTCCTTGCTAGGGATCTTCCCAGCGGGTGGAGGAATAACCCAAACACACACCAGCTCTACTGCCAGGAAGAGGCACAGCAGCGTCTCGGCCTCATCAGAAACTCCCCTCTTACACCAGACACACTGTCACAGCGTTTGGGGACCTGACATACCTCTCCTCTTTCAGACTCCACCACCATAGCTCCCCCAGCTTCTCTGAGGACACCGAGCAGAGAGGGGGGTGCATGCAGCGAGGCTTCTGTCTGATGTCTGGTGTCTGCTGTAACTGCTGGCACACTTTGCTCTTCCAAGTGCAGTTCTGGAGAGCAAAAGCATGTGCAGCAAAGCGACTTGTTGGAAGTAAACAACCACTAAAGCAAAACCCACCCAAAGCCCTACACCACTTAAGTTTTCAGACCTCCGATGCCCTGTCTGCAGGCTTCAGCACATCTTGCAGAGCAAACCGTTCATGCCCCAAGAAGCAGTGGCCAAAGAGAGGCCACGGGACAAGCGGGGCTGAGAGGACAACACTCCAGGCCCAGCCCTGCCAGAAACGATGCTGAGGTTTCTGGCGTCCCAAGCCCCAGCCTCTGACAACCCTCAGTCCTGCCTCTTACCTCCCCAGCTCTCTGTGGGGGCTGCCGACGACTCCTCGGCTGCTGAACAGGAAGGGTCAGTTGTCTGCTCCCCAAAGAGTTCCCTGCAGTTGTCAATCATGAATTCCACCAGCACGTTCACCTGCACACATCAAACCCTTGGGCTCAACCCAGGTGCCTGGAAATGTATCACGCAGCCTTTCCCACTCCCGACCCTTGCCTCTGCGCAGGCGGCTGTGGTTGTGGGGCTGCTCTTGCAGGCAGCCACCCCACCGGCATTTGCTCAAGAGAGGAGGCAGCCAGGGACCTCTGAGCAGCCAAGCTCCGATGGGCCGGCAAGGCTGCAGCCGGCTGCTCAGTACAGCGCACCTTCTCAGTCACCGCCAGCATGGCCTCGAGGGGGAGCAGGTCCTCGTGAGGTGGGCTCAGCAGATTTGGCCCAAGGCAGATGGCCAGGTTGCTGGCGGTCATTCTGCTGCTGGCGGCGTTGTGGCCGATGTGCTGGAGGAGGGCCAGCGGCCGCTTGAGGAGGAGATTGGCTCCAGGCAACTCCTCGGCCACCCTGAGGGAACAGGAACTCAACGTTAATAGAGAAGATGCTGCCCACAGCCGTCCCCAAAGCTTGCCCAACACAGGTGGGTGGCGCAGCTTTCCGGGTGCTCTCAGCCAGCGGTCAGTGCTCCTGCGCTTCAGGAAGGAAGCACGGCCTTGCTTCCCAGCTCCTCATTTCACCCAAGCCCAGGCAAGGGAAGGCTCCCTGTCCATGCCCTTTTCCACCGAAATCTAAGCCCACCCCAGCAAAAGCAAGCTGTCAGAAGACACAGCTTTTTAAGGAGACCGTCCCTTTTCAGGCAAGTCCCAGGCCTCTACCAGTCCCTCCTCAACAGGCAGGCTGCTGCCCACACTTACGCTTTCAGCTCTTCAACCTTCTCCTCCTTGCCGCTCTTCTGCATCGCTGCCATCCAGTCCTCGTAGAGGTCTGTCACGAGGAGCTTGGCAGGGATGCTTCGGAGGAAGTCCTGCAATGCCAGGGGCTCCAGGTGAGCCTCTGAACACTCCAGGCCAGGCAGGAGCTCTTCCAGCTGCAGGTCAGAAGCGCTCACCTTCAAGATGACGGCCAGCAGCAGCGCAGGCTGGCTGCCCAGGTCGACATCCGCACCGTGGTCCAGGGCCTCCCGCAGCTCACGAAACTCTGTCCCGCCGGCAGCTCTTCGGAATATCCCTTCTGTCGACGGTCCTTCCTTGTGCAGGACTGCCAGCATCTCCTGCAGGAGGGGCAGGAGGACAGTTGCTTGGCTGAGAAGCTGCCTTCCAACAGCAGTGACCAAAGCACTGCCCCAGATCCTGCTCCTTCACCCCCGCCAAGGGGGCTGGCACCAGAAGCGTCTTCTGGGGGTGAAGGGCCCAATCCCCCATCCCCGGAGCTCCCGGGGACACCCACCTCCCCTCTGAAGCAGCCGGAGGGAGGGCTGGGGACCCCCTGCCCAGGCTGGCTTACCTGGATGGGCTGGGGCAGGGAGCCGTCCTCCCCGCAGAGGGCTGCCAGGGGCTGTCCAAAGAGCGCCCTGCTGCAGCCGGAGCCCGCCTGCCCTGGCGCCTGGGCAGCGGTCGGGCAGCCCCATCCTCCTCCTCCTCCTCCTGCTGCTGATGCTGTTCCCTCCTTCTGAAAAAGAAAATGGAGCAAGAGTGCATCAACGGAGACAGCCAGGCCAGCACTCCCGGAGCCTGCCCTGCCTGCAGCACGGTGCTGAGCGGTGCGGCAGGATGGGCAGGGAGCCAGCAGCTGGAACCACAGCTCCAGCTCAGCGGCTCCAGCTGGGAGGCTCCTGAGAGCCGGCGTGCTACTGGGACAACCTGTCCCAGCCCTCGCCCTGCCCTCCTCCAAGCTGTGGGCAGCAGGAGAGGCTCTGGGTCCCCACAGAACCACATCCAGTAGCTGCTGCCCAGCGGGTGTCCTTGCTCGTCCAGGTGACGTCCTCCCTTGGGGTGCCGCACCTGCGTGGCGACACTCAAGGGACAAGTGAGCACAGCTCAACCATTTGCAGGACAATGCGTTTCTTTCCACAACTCACCTGGTGAGCGGCAAAGTCCCCCAGCTTTGATAGATGGGGCTGTCGGTGGCCCTTGCTTGGGACGACCCTGCGAGAAGCAGGCTGCGCTTAGAGAGCAGCCCCGCAGCAGAAAGGGCCACCGGTGAGCTGCCAACCGGCACCAGCAGCCTGAGCGCGGCAGAGCTGGGACCCTCTGCCCTCCTGGGCTCTCTGCCCCACACGGCAGGTTTCCCCCCAACGCCCCCAGCGAGGATGTGCTGGCATTCCTGGTGGCTCCCCAACCCTCTACGCTCCCCGAGTGGCACCGTGGGACGCTCCCTCCCTCCATCTCTGCCTTACAAGCTCACCCCGCTGGCCGCAGACGCCGGCACAGCCAGAGGCGGGTGAAAGGCAGCCATTCTCACCTCTGCCTGGTCCTCCATCAGCCTCTCCAGGCTCCTGGCGCTGAATGTCCTCCACTGGGCAAGAGAGAAGGAGCGGAGGAAGGTGGGCAGCGATGCCTCTGCTGCTCGGCTGGGGGACCAGGGCTCGGGGACAGAGCCCAGACCGGAGAGACACTCACGGCGTGGCGGCGGCTCAGCTCCTTCTCCAGGGGTCTGAGGGAGGGGAGACGGGTCACGCGGGCTCTCTTTGCTCCTCCTGGTGTCCTGTGCACCGGCAAGGGACAGGGAGAGAGCTGGCTGAGCCCCAAGCTGCCCCTTCTCTCCTGTGAGGCAGCTCTGCCCGAGAGCTGCCCGCAGCCGCAAAGGCACCTCTCCCCAGCTGGGGAGCTGTGTTCCCCCATCCGGCTGTGCCTGGAGCATCCCCCCCGGCTTACCCCAGCAGTGTGCCCACCCACAGCTCCTTCAGTGCCTGGGAGCTGCAGAAAGAGAGGAGAACCAGCGTCAGGCCCCGCTGCCCCCCAGCCCGTGGGGAAGGTAGGACACAGGGGCAGGACGAAGCCCTGCGGGGCAGGACAAAGACGCTGCCCAAGCCCTGGCTCCCTGTGTCCTGCCAGAGCAGCTGCTTTTGCCCTTCTCTTCTGGGGACCCAAAGGGCACCAGGGGATGCAGGACCTGGCAATGCCCCCATCCCTCCCTGCCGGCGTGCTTCCCGCTCCCTGCCCAGGCTCTGCACGCAGGGCAGAGGCCGTTCACAGGATGGCGTGGGCACGGTTGGGAACCTCTCCTGCCCGGCCATGGGACGTGGCACCACGACTCACCCGAAAGCGGCAACGCAGGAGCCGGTGGGCCAGATGAGGATGATGGAGGTCCTCTCCTCATCGCTGCCTTCCTCCTCCTCTTTTTCCTCCCCCGCTGCCTCCTTTCCGCCGCTCAGCACCCACAGCTGGTCCAGGGCCAGGCGGAGCTGTGGGCGCAGGGCGGTGCCACGTCTGCAGAGAGGAGAGGCAGGCGGTGAGCTGGAGGTGGCCTCCTGGGGGTCCCCCCGGGCAGAGCCCCGTCCCCCACCTGCCCTTGGGACGGACATCGATGGGTGCATCCAGCACCACGGTCCCGGGGCCTGGGGCTGGTGCTGGGGTGTCCCTGCCCTGGTGCCAGGGCCAGGGATGGGGGAAAGGCAGCTGGGCTCTGAGGGTCTTACTGCAACTTGGCGATCACCACTTCCTCCTGGAGGAGGAGAAGGCGTCTCTCGCTCCTCTTGCGGCCCCGGGTCAGCCGCACGTCCGCGCTCAGCACCGGCTCGGCGTCGGTGAGAGCCTCCCTGCAGAGCAGAGAGCAGCGGGCATGAGAATCAAGGCCCCCGCCACGGGTCCCGGCCGTGCCCGCGTGTCCCCGAGGCACAGGGAGAGCCCACCTGGAGCCGCAGCAGCAGTTGGCCTGGCCCATCCTGCCCGGGAGAGGAGGACCCTTGCCGTGGACCGAGGACGCGGGCCAGTCGGCGACAGCGGGGATGGGAGGCGAGGTGCCGGTGCCGGCGAGGTGCTGCTCGGCCAGATCCTGCCTCCTCCCGGCGCTCCTGCGTGCCAGCACAGCTCCGTGCTGCTGTCTCTGGTGGCTGTGGGCTCCAACTGACCAACATTCCGAGCCCAACGGACCAACATTCTGAGCCCAACGGAAAGTGGGAGGGGCACCGGGGCGAGAGTTCTCTCCAGTATGGCCGTCTCTGCCTGGCACTGGAGAGCCCCGGGCGGGCTGGACGGACCCAGCAGAGGGGAAGGACCGTCTCCCTCCACCTCTTGCCAACGCTTTGCCTACTGCAGCCCAGGAGGCAGTGAGCTGCCTTTGCCCCAGGGGCACTTTTCTGGCTCAAAATCGGTCCACTTGGCGTCCACCATCACCCCAGGTGTCTGCACAGCTGCTTTCCAGCTGGGTGTCCCCCAGCATTTACTGGCGCAAGGGCTTCTTCGTCCCCAGGTCTCCAGGACTTTGCTCTTCCCCTTGGGGAACTACAGGAGGTTCCCGTCAGCCCCTTTCTCCAGCCGGTCAAGATCCCCTGGGTTGACAGCAGGACCCTCCGGCGCATGAGCCTCTCCTCCCGGTTCTGTGCCACCTGCAAGCTGCCGGAGGGTCCGCTCTGCCCCATCTCCCAGATCCCAGTGAATGTGAACAGGTCCCCCATAGTGCAGCCCAGGGGGTGCCTAGGACATCCCTTGTCACAGCAGGGTCAGAAATTTAGGGGGAAAACCCACGTTGGGTTTTTGCATTATTTATACACAGTGCTTCCCCTTTGTTGTTCCTGCAAGCTATTAAAAGTTGCTCAAAATAGGTCTCATTTCTCATTTGAATGTCACAGCTCTTCACAGTGCTGATGTCATGTGTAACTCAGGTTGTACTCTTGCACAGAGCATTAGGTAGTATGTAGCCTAGATTATTAGGGAGAAGATCACAGATTACTGCATTAGTCGTGCTAACACCCATGACAGGAGGTTGCATCTAGCTCTTGAGTCAAAGGGTAAAAATCCAAGGTGTCTATTGAACTCAGTGGGCTATTGACCAGCAGATTGAACTCACCCTGTTCAGAAAAGAAAAGGTACGTGAGAAAGGCCTATTCTACCTTGACTGCTACAATGCGTGTTTTTGTAGGTATGAAGATAAATTATCCATGCCCCTCCCGCCACCCCTTTCCAAAAAAGAAAGGACTAGAGAAAAAAGATTCAACTTGTAGAGCAATGGGGCTTGTAACAGCCAAGTAAATTTCCCTAGATCATTCCCATTCAATGAGCCACTTTGCCTGACATTCTGCCTCTACTTGGTACCAGCAGAAGACTCTACCTGTGCCATGCTTTCCTGATTTCAGCTGGGATAGAGTTAATTGTCTTCCTAGTAGCTGGTACAGTGCTATGTTTTGAGTTCAGTATGCAAAGAACCTTGATAACACTGATGTTTTCAGTTGTTGCTCAGTAGTGGTTAGACTATAGTCAAGGATTTTTCAGCTTCTCGTGCCCAGCCAGGGCACAAGAAGCTGGCACAGGACACAGCCAGGGCACCTGACCCAAACTGGCCAACGGTGTATTCCATACCATGCGACGTCCCATCTAGTATAGGAACTGGGAAGTGGGGGCAGGGAATCGCCGCTCGGGGACTGGCAGGGTGTCGGTCGGCGGGTGGTGAGCAATTGCCCTGCGCATCATTTGTACATTCCAATCCTTTTATTACTACTGTTGTCATCTTATTAGTGTTATCTTTATCATTATTAGTTTCTCCTTTTCTGTTCTATTAAACCGTTCTTATCTCAACCCACAAGCTTTACTTTTTTTCCCGATTTTCTCTCGCACCCCAGTGGGTTGGGGGCGGGGAGGAATGAGTGAGCGGCTGCGTGGTGCTTAGTTGCTGGCTGGGGTTAAACGACGACAGGGGTCTGCTCTGACCCTCGTGACTCAACAGGAGGGGGTCTCCTTATTCCCTGCACTGATGTATATGGTTACACGGTTTACAGAAGTAGTCTTATGCCAAGTCCTGTTGTGAGAAACCCTGCCACCTACTACCACGCCTCCCCAGTTCTGTTTGCTTCTGTCATAAATAACATCTTTAACTGATCCTTTGATGGTGTTTCACCTTAATTTAGCCCAAGGGAAATTCGAATTAAAAACGCCTCCCCATTTCCGTTTGCTTCTGTCATAAATAACATCTTTAACTGATCCTTTGATGGTGTTTCACCTTAATTTAGCCCAAGGGAAATTCGAATTAAAAACGACTCCCTGGTCTGTCCAGTCTGGGTCATGACATTTTTTTGGCGTAGTCGGGAGGATTCCCTCAGTGTTGCTAAAGCGGTCATTGGGACCAGGTCCTTACTGTGACCCCTCTCTGAGAGGAGTCATACACAAGGCGAAATAGTCCTCAGAGGACTTAATAATCTGATTTTGTTGCAGTCTCCCTGCGAGGTCCGAGTGTAGAGACAGTCCTCAGGGGACTCGATCTGATTTTGTTGCGGTCTCCCTGGGAGATCCCACTGTAGAGATAATCCTCAGAGAACTACTACTTGTGTGTTCATTATGGCCTCCCTGGGAGGTCAGACTGTAGACTGTACCCCTCTCCTGAAGGTATTAGAGGGCTACAATGCTTGACCCTCTCCCCTTGGTATGACTTGGGCTGGTAACAATTGGCATGATCTGCAAGCTGTAGCAGACAGAATTCTCCTTTTGGCTAAAGAACAAAGGTTGAAGCAAGGAAAAGGGAAGGCGTTGGTTTATGGAGTTTTAGGAGCCACTTTGGTGGCAGCACAACAGGACAAATGCGTAACCTGACAAGCAGAAGGGAAGGTGATTAAATCCCTTCAAGACTTTGTGAAAGCTTTGCAGGAGCAATCAGAAAATGAGATAAGGAGCCCTTCTGACCAACTCACCACTGAGCGAGTGACTAACCAGAGACTACACACTGCTTTGACTGAGGCTCTGGAGTGGGAAAGAGTATTAAGAGAGCAATTCGATGAAACCTGCTCCCAGATCACTTAGAAAATGTGGGTGCAGACTCTGATGGGGTAAAGGAATCAAAATCATGCTGGTGGACCTCCCAACAGTGGGAGAGGTGGCTTTACCCTTAAAACTCCACTGAACACCTCTTCATAGGCAGCTGCTGATACACATGGAAAAGACCAGCAAATCCACATGTGATGGATAATACTCTCATTTTAATCTATGTATGTTTTATACCTGCATTTTGTAGAACCAAAGAGAAATGGAGAAAGACAACAAGGGACCCGTGCTAGTCCTAACTATAGTAATTGTTATTTGTGTTATCAGCTTATTGTTATTTGTAATTTTTGTCTGTTATAGGGAAAGATGCTTTGGGGAGCCTTTTCCCTCATCCTGAGCCTTTCCACTGGAGGACAGGGAAAAGATTCTCCAGATTTAGCTTGGAATCTGATTCAAGGTTTCATGCACCTCTGGAATGACACCAATCAAGGTGTTTCTACAAAGGAATTCAATTTGGCCTCATTAATCTAAATATCACCAAACTTGTGAAACCCACATTGCTCCTGGAACAACGCTTCCAGGGGGCCTTTCATGGCTACTAAAGATTTATCTTCTTCCCTGAGGAGGGAACCTTGAATCTTGTGATGTTGTTAAAAGAACATGGGGTACCTGGGATGTTAAATTTCACCAATGGAGAATGCTGTCTCACCATAGACAACACAACTACCTCCTCAGAAGAAGCGCGAAAGAAGATGAGAGAAGTTACAGACAAGGCTGGAGAACTTTTCCAAGCGATGCAACCTAGAGACTGGCTTAACAGAGGATCATTGCTGACCTCTCTCCTAACATCCTTGGGACTCACCGGGTGGGGAAAATGGCTTGTTAGCAGTGGACTCATGTAGTTATGTGGATTTTTTGTTGTTAATGGTTGGCTTCACAATTGTTATACTGTTATACTGTTCAAAGTTTATACTGTTTTGTACCGTTTGAAGTTTTATACATGTTCTCGCTCTCTCTCTCACCTTTTCTTGCTTTCTCCTTTCTTTATATAGAAATCACCAGCCTGGGAGAAGACTGTGGAGAATCCACAAAGGTGGTATAGACAATGTCTGAGCCACAGGGTGGTGTGAGAGACTGAAAGAGTTAATGTCTCAAACATTGTGGTGGGACAAGTTCTGCTTAAAGACAAACCCTGCACAGCAAGGAACCAAGGTGAAAAGCCCATCAGCTCAGACATCAGCAACAGGAGGGGGGGGTGGTGCTGGAGGGTGGGCAGCTCCCTGTTCTGATACAAAGATCAAACAATGGCCGTGTCTGCAGGGAAGGAGAAGTTACTCCACAAAGGACCCCCAAACCCAAAGGCTCACAAACTGCTCATTAGCCTGAGGAGTTTGGGTGCCGGCCCGAAGGAGGGGCCAGGATGATAAAAGGGCACAAACTGAAGCCCCGGGTGCACAAGCCAACCGGGACTGGACCCCTCGGCTGAGTGAACCAACGCTGGACCCAGGACCGGTGAAATCTTTCTCTCTTCCTTTCTCTCTCTCTGTCTCCTTCTCTCTACAATCCCTACACCTCACCCGTTTCAAGATATAAACCATTGACCAAGTCTGAGACTAAGAGTGGATCCAGCCGCCCCTAGACCCTTCTCTGAAGAGGAGTCTGGAAAGCAAGGGGGTCTGCTCCGAACCTCGTGACTCAATGGGAGGGATCTCCTTATTCCCTGCACTGATGTATATGGTTACACGGTTTACAGAAGTAGTCTGATGCTAATTCCTGTTGTGCGAAACCCTGCCACCTACTACCACGCCTCCCCAGTTCCGTTTGCTTCTGTCATAAATAAAACCTTTAACTGATCATTTGGTGTCGTTTCACCTCAACTTAGCTGGAGGGAATTTTGAATTGAACAGGACTCCCTGGTCTGTCCATTCTGGGTCGTGACAGTTGGTTTTGATTTTTTTTTTAATTTATGATTTTTAATTTAATTATGGCGCTGCCTTTACCTGAACCCGTGAGCGGTGGTGCTGCGCAGGGTCTGGCAAGAACCCCGTGGCCGCTCCCCAGGGGCTCCCCATCGAGCCCTGCTGCGTGGCACAGGGGCCCTGTGCATCTCTGCGCGCGCACAGCTCTCTAAGGGCATTCCCCGTGGGGATAAGGCGCCAGAGCCCTCCCCTCGGCAATGCCAGCCATAGCTCACTCTCTTCTGGGCTATGAACAATTCCTCGTCAACGGTGTTCCCCAAAGAGAGGGCAACCAAACCCTGCCTCTTCCTGCCTTTATGGGTTTATCAGGGCTTTCCGACCCTGTCGTTGCAGGTTCTGATTCGTTCTCACTGGCTGAACCACTGTGACTGCTGCCCCCCCACCGCAGTTGATGTTCCCAATAAAACAATATTTTCTCTCTTCTGAGTGTGTCCGCCATCGGCTGTTCTGGAGCGGGGAGCTGCTGTTTGGGGATGACCCCTCGGGGAGGAGTTTGGGATCGTGCCTTGTCCCAGCATCCTTGCCGGCGGGCACGAGGGCTGAGTTCAGGTGCTTTAGGAGTGAAAGCAAGGCACAGAGTTGCACAGGAGGGTGGAGGTTGGAAGGGAGCTGTGGAGGTCGTCCAAGCCCTCTGCTCAAGCAGGCTCCCTTAGAGCAGGTTGCCCAGGACCACGTCCTGGTGCGTTTGGGCTATCTCGGAGGAGCAGCCCCATGAGCTCCGAGCGAGGGCAAGACGTAGGCAGACACGGTGGCCAGGAAGGGCTGAAGGTCCTTATGCAGCCACCGTCACCTGCAGCTTGCTGCTCCCTGCGGCCGTCACCCTTGCACAGCGAGTGCCGGGCAGTTTCTGCAGAATCCCCTCATTCATGGCAACGGTATAAACCCAACCGCCGTGCTGGGCGCTAGGAATGCGTCAGCTCGCCCCAAAAAGCTTTGGAAGCGGCTCCAACAGCAGCCGGACTGCTGAGGCTTTTGTGCGCCCCGGTGTGACACAGGGGATGCCCATGCCCTGAGGGAGGAGGAAGGATGAGCGCTCTCCCCGTCCGTTGGTAGGTAACTCTTTTGCTCACAGGTTGTGGTGGTTTAAGCCTGGCCGGTGGCTGAGCACCACACAGCCGCTCGCTCCCTGCCCCCCAGGGGAATGGCAGGGGAGAATCGGGAGGGCGAAAGGGAGAAAACTCACGGGTTCAGGTAAAGGCAGTTTCATATTTAAACTAAAAATCGTAATTTTTAAGTTTTTTTTTAAAACGAACCTAGAAAGGGAAGGGAAACTAAAACCCGTGAAAAACAAGTGCTGCAAAGGAATGCACTTGCTCTCCACCAGCCGACCGATGCTCAGCAAGGGCAGCCCCTGCCAACCTCCACCCCCACCCCCAGTTTTATTGCCGAGCACAGCGGCGTGGGCTGCGGGATGTCCCTCTGGTCCGTGGGGGTCAGCTGTCCCGGCTGTGTCCCCTCCCAGAGCCTTGTGCACCCCCAGCCTGCTCGCTGGAGGGGCAGTCAGAGAGCAGAAAAGCCCCCGAGGCTGTGCAGGCACTGCTCAGCAGGAGCTCAGGCAGCCCTGCCGTAGCAACACTGTTCCCAGTGCAAATGCAAAACAGAGCCCCATGCAAGCTACTAGGAAGAAACTGAATGAGTAAGCTCGTCATAGGGTCGCATCTCGGGACTGATTTTGCTCCCTCTTCAAACTCTCCTGGCCTTCGCCAGGCCGTGCCAGTCCTTCGGGCTGCTCTAGGATCTGCCAGTCCTCCCGGGCCATGATGGTCCTAGCGAGAGCAGCCTTCAGACGTCCCGGGCCCTGGAGACCCAGGCGAAAGGCTGGAGCAGAGGAGAGGTACCCTTGGTGCGAGAAAATCTGGTGAGATCATCAGGCGGCAGAGGAGGAGATTAGGCAACCTGTAAGCAAAGTGGAGATGCACAAGCCCCGACGGGGTGCACCCTCAACTGCCGAGGGAGCTGGCTGATGGGCTTGCGAGGCCAATACAAAAGGGAGATGTGCCCGAGGACTGGCAGAAAGCAAAGAGCATGTGGGCTGACAAGCAGTGCACTGGGTGGAAAACCGGCTGAGCATCTGGTCCCAGAGGGGGGTGACCGGCGGCACCAAGCCTCGTTGGAGGCCAGGAGCCAGCGGTGAAGCCCAAGGCAAGGGGCACTGCCAGCAGGTGGAGGGAGGTGGTCCTTCCCCTCGGCTCTGTAATAGCTGGGATAGAGACACTTACTGTAGGACAGGTAGAAGATGATAGTGGAGATCATCAGACTGGAGAAGCCAAAGGAAACTGCACAGGGAAGTGGAGCTGCCCACAGAGAGAGGGGTCGGTTTCCAAACTAGATCAGCTCCCATGCGGGAGGTGAATCACACACATGGACTGCAAAGCAACGTCACCCATAGAAAAAGGTTTCCTTAGCTTCAGATTGCCCAGAGGCATTTAATTGGAATTCAGCCCTTGCCAGCGGGAAAGACACATGCCCTGCAAGCACATACCGAGGCATGAGACCTTGACTGGGGCTAGGGAATAAATATGTCCGGGGACCTCCACGAGACCCCCGGCCTCTGGACTGGTGGCTGGAAGATGGGTAGGTCAAAGGACCCTGATGGGAGCCCTGCAGGGCCTCATCCATTGGACCAAGGGGCACCTTCCCTTGTCACACAGAGCATCTCATGGGCTGGAAAAGGGATGCTCTGGAGAGTTTCTGGCAAATCTCTGGAGAAGAGCTTCTCCCCGCCCCTCTCCCAGGGGGTTTCTCAGCTCTGGTGCCCTTCCCAAGGACAGCCCCACAGGTGGGCGCAGCCAGCATGGCAGGAAAGAACAGGCAGCAGCCACAGCGGTCAGCACTGCAGGAAAGCCAATGATAAAGCCTTATCACTCAAGTGTGATAAAGCCGTAATAACCAAGTGTGCTGCTCCACGGGCAGGAGTATTCCTGCCTAAGCTCACCACACATTTCATGTCCGTGTGGCTTTCGGCAGGAGATGAACGGCTCTTCAGTGCTGGTGGTCGCTCCGCTCTTTCAGTGAAAATTGCAGATTTTCTTCCTGTTGGACCTGCCTCAATTCCACTCTCCTGGGGCTTGCAAGCTGGCACAGCATGTGTGCCAGAGACATTCCCACCGCTGGGCTGTTGTCCACAAAGAGGAGTCTGTCTTTAGCCACGATGGTCATTTCCAGGGAAAACAGCTCGTTTTGTTGACCAGGACCCTATGCGGAAAACAGAAGAGCAGGGATGCGGACGTTTGCCACGAGTCCAGCGGAGCAGGTTGCTCAAACACAGCCCGCTGTGGCTTTCTGTGCCGCTGGGCCTGTGGGGACAAAGGATGAAACCTGAATTACCTACATGAAAGAGAGCTATCGCTAGCCTCGTGCAACAGCACTGCTATGGATGCACGACTAACCAAATCCTACAGGTGTTAAAACTCAGATTTATTCTTCTGCAAAAGTTAGCTAGAAGTCCGGTAACATTTTATAAAACCACAGGCTCAATGATGTAAAGAGAATTAATGCTACACGGCCGACTTAAGAATCCCCAAGATTTAAAGTGATGGCTCAAAACGTGCATGTCACTCCCCTAAAAGCTGAGGGCTCTCTCCCTCGAGGAGTTACCTCGGGCAGTGCCCCGACCCGAGGGGGAGTCCCCGACTGCAGACCCGCTGCTCCCAGGAGGACTGATTCCCACGTGTCCTCCGGCGGGACCCCATTCATCCCCCTGTCGAATCTGACCTGTGGTCATTGAATTCTGTTGGCCAGGAGGGTCACCTTGGTGTACCTGGCACATCTCCATCGGCCAGTTCAAATTTCAACCTGCAGCCTCCAGGGTTTCCTTCCCCTTCTCCCTTCCCAGAGAAGTTTTGTTTCCTGCTGGCAGGATGGGGGGGGGACGGGGCAGGGGGGGAATGTACTGCCACAGCACCCAGGAGCTGCTCCTGAAAACCACCAATCCAGGAGATGGAAAGCTTTGAACAGCTGTGGCTATTCTGGAACAGCCTGTGCCATGTGCATCCATGTCTATGAATAAGCCTTCTCCTGCAGCTGCAAAGGAGTTTGAGAGCTTGCTTATGGCTAAAGGGGGTTGGTGGTCCGGGATGGTGGCTGAGGCTTGGGGCTTGCATTGCCTGTGACCAGCTATGAGCACAGAGTGAGAGAGGAAAGACTTTCCCTGGGGAAGAGGCACCAGGGAGTGGTTGAGGTGGAGGAAAGCTTCGCCCTGGTTTTGGCTGTAGGTGGAAAGCTCTGCATCAGCAAGAAATTCTATGTCTTCTGTAGCATGGCACAGGTACCGGTTCTTGCCAGACCCTGCGCAGCACCACCCCTCACGGGTTCAGGTAAAGGCAGCACCATAATTAAATTAAAAATCATAAATTAAAAAAAAAATCAAAACCAACTGTCACGACCCAGAATGGACAGACCAGGGAGTCCTGTTTAATTCAAAATTCCCTCCAGCTAAGTTGAGGTGAAACGACACCAAATGATCAGTTAGAGGTTTTATTTATGACAGAAGCAAACGGAACTGGGGAGGCGTGGTAGTAGGTGGCAGGGTTTCTCACAACAGGACTTGGCATAAGACTACTTCTGTAAACTGTGTAACCATATACATCAGTGCAGGGAATAAGGAGACCCCCTCCTGTTGAGTCACGAGGGTCAGAGCAGACCCCTGTCGTCATTTAACCCCAGCCAGCAACTAAGCACCACGCAGCCGCTCACTCATTCTTCCCCCCGCCCCAACCCACTGGGGCGGGAGAGAAAATCGGGAAAAAAAGTAAAGCTTGTGGGTTGAGATAAGAACGGTTTAATGGAACAGAAAAGAAGAAACTAATAATGATAATGATAACACTAATGAAATGACAACAGCAATAATACAAGGATTGGAATGTACAAATGATGCGCAGTGCAAATGCTCACCACCCACCAATTGACACCCAGTTCGTCCCCCAGCGGTGATCCCCAGCCCCCACTCCCCCCAGTTCCTATACTAGATGGGACGTCACACGGTATGGAATACCCTGTTGACCAGTTGGGGTCAGCTGCCCTGGTGCTGTCCTGTGCCAACTTCTTGTGCCCCTCCAGCTTTCTCGCTGGCTGGGCATGAGCAGCTGAAAAATCCTTGACTTTAGACTAAACACTACTGAGCAACAACTGAAAACATCGGTGTTATCAACATTCTTCGCATACTGAACTCAAAACATAGCACTGTACCAGCTACTAGGAAGACAATTAACTACATCCCAGCTGAAATCAGGACAGCATGGCACAGGTAGAGTCTTCTGCTGGTACCAAGTAGAGGCAGAATGTCAGGCAAAGTGGCTCATTGAATGGGAATGATCTAGGGAAATTTACTTGGCTGTTACAAGCCCCATTGCTCTACAAGTTGAATCTTTTTTCTCTAGTCCTTTCTTTTTTGGAAAGGGGTGGCGGGAGGGGCATGGATAATTTATCTTCATACCTACAAAAACACGCATTGTAGCAGTCAAGGTAGAATAGGCCTTTCTCACGTACCTTTTCTTTTCTGAACAGGGTGAGTTCAATCTGCTGGTCAATAGCCCACTGAGTTCAATAGACACCTTGGATTTTTACCCTTTGACTCAAGAGCTAGATGCAACCTCCTGTCATGGGTGTTAGCACGACTAATGCAGTAATCTGTGATCTTCTCCCTAATAATCTAGGCTACATACTACCTAATGCTCTGTGCAAGAGTACAACCTGAGTTACACATGACATCAGCACTGTGAAGAGCTGTGACATTCAAATGAGAAATGAGACCTATTTTGAGCAACTTTTAATAGCTTGCAGGAACAACAAAGGGGAAGCACTGTGTATAAATAATGCAAAAACCCAACGTGGGTTTTCCCCCTAAATTTCTGACCCTGCTGTGACAAGGGATGTCCTAGGCACCCCCTGGGCTGCACTATGGGGGACCTGTTCACATTCACTGGGATCTGGGAGATGGGGCAGAGCGGACCCTCCGGCAGCTTGCAGGTGGCACAGAACCGGGAGGAGAGGCTCATGCGCCGGAGGGTCCTGCTGTCAACCCAGGGGATCTTGACCGGCTGGAGAAAGGGGCTGACGGGAACCTCCTGTAGTTCCCCAAGGGGAAGAGCAAAGTCCTGGAGACCTGGGGACGAAGAAGCCCTTGCGCCAGTAAATGCTGGGGGACACCCAGCTGGAAAGCAGCTGTGCAGACACCTGGGGTGATGGTGGACGCCAAGTGGACCGATTTTGAGCCAGAAAAGTGCCCCTGGGGCAAAGGCAGCTCACTGCCTCCTGGGCTGCAGTAGGCAAAGCGTTGGCAAGAGGTGGAGGGAGACGGTCCTTCCCCTCTGCTGGGTCCGTCCAGCCCGCCCGGGGCTCTCCAGTGCCAGGCAGAGACGGCCATACTGGAGAGAACTCTCACCCCAGTGCCCCTCCCACTTTCCGTTGGGCTCAGAATGTTGGTCCGTTGGGCTCAGCATGTTGGTCAGTTGGAGCCCACAGCCACCAGAGACAGCAGCACGGAGCTGTGCTGGCACGCAGGAGCGCCGGGAGGAGGCAGGATCTGGCCGAGCAGCACCTCGCCGGCACCGGCACCTCGCCTCCCATCCCCGCTGTCGCCGACTGGCCCGCGTCCTTGGTCCACGGCGAGGGTCCTCCTCTCCCGGGCAGGATGGGCCAGGCCAACTGCTGCTGCGGCTCCAGGTGGGCTCTCCCTGTGCCTCGGGGACACGCGGGCACGGCCGGGACCCGTGGCGGGGGCCTTGATTCTCATGCCCGCCGCTCTCTGCTCTGCAGGGAGGCTCTCACCGACGCCGAGCCGGTGCTGAGCGCGGACGTGCGGCTGACCCGGGGCCGCAAGAGGAGCGAGAGACGCCTTCTCCTCCTCCAGGAGGAAGTGGTGATCGCCAAGTTGCAGTAAGACCCTCAGAGCCCAGCTGCCTTTCCCCCATCCCTGGCCCTGGCACCAGGGCAGGGACACCCCGGCACCAGCCCCAGGCCCCGGGACCGTGGTGCTGGATGCACCCATCGATGTCCGTCCCAAGGGCAGGTGGGGGACGGGGCTCTGCCCGGGGGGACCCCCAGGAGGCCACCTCCAGCTCACCGCCTGCCTCTCCTCTCTGCAGACGTGGCACCGCCCTGCGCCCACAGCTCCGCCTGGCCCTGGACCAGCTGTGGGTGCTGAGCGGCGGAAAGGAGGCGGCGGGGGAGGAAAAAGGGGAGGAGGAAGGCAGCGATGAGGAGAGGACCTCCATCATCCTCATCTGGCCCACCGGCTCCTGCGTTGCCGCTTTCGGGTGAGTCGTGGTGCCACGTCCCATGGCCGGGCAGGAGAGGTTCCCAACCGTGCCCACGCCATCCTGTGAACGGCCTCTGCCCTGCGTGCAGAGCCTGGGCAGGGAGCGAGAAGCACGCCAGCAGGGAGGGATGGGGGCATTGCCAGGTCCTGCATCCCCTGGTGCCCTTTGGGTCCCCAGAAGAGAAGGGCAAAAGCAGCTGCTCTGGCAGGACACGGGGAGCCAGGGCTTGGGCAGCGTCTTTGTCCTGCCCCACAGGGCTTCGTCCTGCCCCTGTGTCCTTCCTTCCCCACGGGCTGGGGGGCAGCGGGGCCTGACGCTGGTTCTCCTCTCTTTCTGCAGCTCCCAGGCACTGAAGGAGCTGTGGGTGGGCACACTGCTGGGGTAAGCCGGGGGGGATGCTCCAGGCACAGCTGGATGGGGGAACACAGCTCCCCAGCTGGGGAGAGGTGCCCTCGCGGCTGCGGGCAGCTCTCGGGCAGAGCTGCCTCACGGGAGAGAAGGGGCAGCTTGGGGCTCAGCCAGCTCTCTCCCTGTCCCTTGCCGGTGCACAGGACACCAGGAGGACACCGCGTGACCCGTCTCCCCTCCCTCAGACCCCTGGAGAAGGAGCTGAGCCGCCGCCACGCCGTGAGTGTCTCTCCGGTCTGGGCTCTGTCCCCGAGCCCTGGTCCCCCAGCCGAGCAGCAGAGGCATCGCTGCTCACCTTCCTCCGCTCCTTCTCTCTTGCCCAGTGGAGGACATTCAGCGCCAGGAGCCTGGAGAGGCTGATGGAGGACCAGGCAGAGGTGAGAAGGGCTGCCTTTCACCCGCCTCTGGCTGTGCCGGCGTCTGCGGCCAGCGGGGTGAGCTTGTAAGGCAGAGATGGAGGGAGGGAGCGTCCCGCGGTGCCACTCGGGGAGCGTAGAGGGTTGGGGAGCCACCAGGAATACCAGCACATCCTCGCTGGCGGCACTGGGGGGAAACCTGCCGTGTGGAGCAGAGAGCCCGGGAGGGCAGAGGGTCCCAGCTCTGCCGCGCTCAGGCTGCTGGTGCCGGTTGGCAGCTCGCCGGTGGCCCTTTCTGCTGCGGGGCTGCTCTCTAAGCGCAGCCTGCTTCTTGCAGGATCGTCCCAAGCAAGGGCCACCGACAGCCCCGTCTATCAAAGCTGGGGGACTTTGCCGCTCACCAGGTGAGTTGTGGAAAGAAACGCATTGTCCTGCAAATGGTTGAGCTGTGCTCACTTGTCCCTTGAGTGTCGCCACGCAGGTGCGGCACCCCAAGGGAGGACGTCACCTGGACGAGCAAGGACACCCGCTGGGCAGCAGCTACTGGATGTGGTTCTGTGGGGACCCAGAGCCTCTCCTGCTGCCCACAGCTTGGAGGAGGGCAGGGCGAGGGCTGGGACAGGTTGTCCCAGTAGCACGCCGGCTCTCAGGAGCCTCCCAGCTGGAGCCGCTGAGCTGGAGCTGTGGTTCCAGCTGCTGGCTCCCTGCCCATCCTGCCGCACCGCTCAGCACCGTGCTGCAGGCAGGGCAGGCTCCGGGAGTGCTGGCCTGGCTGTCTCCGTTGATGCACTCTTGCTCCATTTTCTTTTTCAGAAGGAGGGAACAGCATCAGCAGCAGGAGGAGGAGGAGGAGGATGGGGCTGCCCGACCGCTGCCCAGGCGCCAGGGCAGGCGGGCTCCGGCTGCAGCAGGGCGCTCTTTGGACAGCCCCTGGCAGCCCTCTGCGGGGAGGACGGCTCCCTGCCCCAGCCCATCCAGGTAAGCCAGCCTGGGCAGGGGGTCCCCAGCCCTCCCTCCGGCTGCTCCAGAGGGGAGGTGGGTGTCCCCGGGAGCTCCGGGGATGGGGGATTGGGCCCTTCACCCCCAGAAGACGCTTCTGGTGCCAGCCCCCTTTGCGGGGGGAAAGGAGCAGGATCTGGGGCAGTGCTTTGGTCACTGCTGTTGGAAGGCAGCTTCTCAGCCAAGCAACTGTCCTCCTGCCCCTTCTGCAGGAGATGCTGGCAGTCCTGCACAAGGAAGGACCGTCGACAGAAGGGATATTCCGAAGAGCTGCCGGTGGGACAGAGTTTCGTGAGCTGCGGGAGGCCCTGGACCACGGTGCGGATGTCGACCTGGGCAGCCAGCCTGCGCTGCTGCTGGCCATCATCTTGAAGGTGAGCGCTTCTGACCTGCAGCTGGAAGAGCTCCTGCCTGGCCTGGAGTGTTCAGAGGCTCACCTGGAGCCCCTGGCATTGCAGGACTTCCTCCGAAGCATCCCCGCCAAGCTCCTCGTGACAGACCTCTACGAGGACTGGATGGCAGCGATGCAGAAGAGCGGCAAGGAGGAGAAGGTTGAAGAGCTGAAAGCGTAAGTGTGGGCAGCAGCCTGCCTGTTGAGGAGGGACTGGTAGAGGCCTGGGACTTGCCTGAAAAGGGACGGTCTCCTTAAAAAGCTGTGTCTTCTGACAGCTTGCTTTTGCTGGGGTGGGCTTAGATTTCGGGGGAAAAGGGCATGGACAGGGAGCCTTCCCTTGCCTGGGCTTGGGTGAAATGAGGAGCTGGGAAGCAAGGCCGTGCTTCCTTCCTGAAGCGCAGGAGCACTGACCGCTGGCTGAGAGCACCCGGAAAGCTGCGCCACCCACCTGCGTTGGGCAAGCTTTGGGGACGGCTGTGGGCAGCATCTTCTCTATTAACGTTGAGTTCCTGTTCCCTCAGGGTGGCCGAGGAGTTGCCTGGAGCCAATCTCCTCCTCAAGCGGCCGCTGGCCCTCCTCCAGCACATCGGCCACAACGCCGCCAGCAGCAGAATGACCGCCAGCAACCTGGCCATCTGCCTTGGGCCAAATCTGCTGAGCCCACCTCACGAGGACCTGCTCCCCCTCGAGGCCATGCTGGCGGTGACTGAGAAGGTGCGCTGTACTGAGCAGCCGGCTGCAGCCTTGCCGGCCCATCCGAGCTTGGCTGCTCAGAGGTCCCTGGCTGCCTCCTCTCTTGAGCAAATGCCGGTGGGGTGGCTGCCTGCAAGAGCAGCCCCACAACCACAGCCGCCTGCGCAGAGGCAAGGGTCGGGAGTGGGAAAGGCTGCGTGATACATTTCCAGGCACCTGGGTTGAGCCCAAGGGTTTGATGTGTGCAGGTGAACGTGCTGGTGGAATTCATGATTGACAACTGCAGGGAACTCTTTGGGGAGCAGACAACTGACCCTTCCTGTTCAGCAGCCGAGGAGTCGTCGGCAGCCCCCACAGAGAGCTGGGGAGGTAAGAGGCAGGACTGAGGGTTGTCAGAGGCTGGGGCTTGGGACGCCAGAAACCTCAGCATCGTTTCTGGCAGGGCTGGGCCTGGAGTGTTGTCCTCTCAGCCCCGCTTGTCCCGTGGCCTCTCTTTGGCCACTGCCTCTTGGGGCATGAACGGTTTGCTCTGCAAGATGTGCTGAAGCCTGCAGACAGGGCATCGGAGGTCTGAAAACTTAAGTGGTGTAGGGCTTTGGGTGGGTTTTGCTTTAGTGGTTGTTTACTTCCAACAAGTCGCTTTGCTGCACATGCTTTTGCTCTCCAGAACTGCACTTGGAAGAGCAAAGTGTGCCAGCAGTTACAGCAGACACCAGACATCAGACAGAAGCCTCGCTGCATGCACCCCCCTCTCTGCTCGGTGTCCTCAGAGAAGCTGGGGGAGCTATGGTGGTGGAGTCTGAAAGAGGAGAGGTATGTCAGGTCCCCAAACGCTGTGACAGTGTGTCTGGTGTAAGAGGGGAGTTTCTGATGAGGCCGAGACGCTGCTGTGCCTCTTCCTGGCAGTAGAGCTGGTGTGTGTTTGGGTTATTCCTCCACCCGCTGGGAAGATCCCTAGCAAGGAAAACTGGCAAGGTTGTTTCTCAAATGCACTTGGCATGTGCTTTGACAAACAAAATGCCTGCAAATCACCTACAAATAGACAGAGGGGAGTAGCTGTCAACTTCAGCGGGGTTTTGCTCAGGTCCGACTTTGTCGGTGCTTCTCCAAGTCTATTTGGGGGGGCGGGGGGACTGTGCGAAATGTGGATGGTGCAAACCAGCCAAAGGGATCTCCTCTGGAGAGCTAGATTAGCAGTTTGGCAAAGAGTTGCTTACTGTTCCAGGCCGTCTCTTGCCACCTGCTAACTCTGACATTTCTGTTGTAGGCTTTGCCTCCAACCACCCCCGAGAGCGCGGCAGAGCCCCTGGTGCGCCCAGAAGAGCTGGCAAACCTGTCGGAGGAAAGACAGTAAAACGAGCTCACTTTGGTTAACATCAGAACCGACTCCAGTGGGTCGTGCCTTCCCCTACCTCATACCGCTGTGCGATGAAAAGGTTTGCAGGCTCTCCCCAGGACAAGGAGAAAAAGAAAAACCGAAAGAGAAAGCAGGCCTGGGGAGAGGAGAGTGACAGACACGCAGAAAAGAGGAGGAGGAAGAGAGAAAACGTTTTTGGGGACGGACCAGTGAGAAGATGCAGGAAGGTCCAGCAGGTCAGGAAGCCCAGGTGTGTACTAGGCTCTGCTGCCCATCTTTCCCAACTCTCAGCGCTGCTCCAAGTCGGTCCAACCCACTGGCAAGGGACGGCGAGGGATGGTGCTGCGCAGGGCTTGGAAATAACTCTGTGGCCGCTCCCCAGGGGCTCCCCATCGAGCCCTGCTGCGTGGCACGGGGGCCCCGTGCATCTCTGCACGCGTGCAGGTCTCTAAGGGCATTACCCGTGGGGATAAGGCGCCAGAGCCATCCCCTAGTGGATGCCAGCCATAGCTCTCTCTTCTGGGCTATGAACAATTCCTCGTCAACGGTGTTCCCCAAAGAAAGGGGAACCAAATCCTGCCTATTCCTGCCTTTGTGGGTTTATCAGTGCTTTCTGACTCTGTCGTTGTAGGTGCTGTTTTCATGTCACTGCTGAACCCCTGTGACTCCTGGGCCCACCCCCCCACCGCAGTTGATGTTCACAATAAAAGGATCTTTTCTCTCTTCTGAGTGTGTCTGCCATAGGATATTCTGGACTAGGTAGATGGGGTTTTGTGATGAGTCCTCGGGGAGGAGTCTGGGATCTTGCCTTGTCCCAGCATCCTTTCCCGCAGGCATCGGGGCTGAGTTCAGGTGCTTTAGGAGTGAAACCAAAGCACAGACTCACACAGGAGGGTGGAGGTTGGAAGGGACCGGTAGAGTTCCTCTGGTCCAACCTGCCTGCTCAAGGAGGCTCACCTAGAGCAGGTTGCCCAGGACAATGTGCCCTTGGGTTTTGAACATTGCCAAGGACGGAGACTCCGCAAACTCCCTGGGCAACCCGTGCCAGTGTTTGACCAGCCGGACAGGAAAAAATTGTTTTCTCATGTGCAGCTGGAGCATATCATGTGTTTTAATTTGTGCCTGTTGCCGCTGGTGCTCTCAGTGGGCACTCTTGAGAAGAGCCTGGCTCCCTCATCTTCATTCCCTCCCAGCAGGGATAGATAGATAGATAGATAAGACATCCCCCCCCCCCTCCCCAGGCTTTCTCTTCTCCCCACTGAAGTGTGCCAGCTTAAAAGCACCAGGGAGAAGGCGGCTTCCTTGAGGCTCCTTGTTTTGCAGAGGGCAGAAGAGCCCCAAGTGACCTGGAGACATGGAGGTCCATGAGGTTCCCCTGCCAAGCTGGCCCAGGGAAGAGAGGCGGAGGGCTGGAGGGCACAGCTGGACTCCTGCTCCTGCAACAGCAGGGACTCGCTGGCCAGAAATGGCCCCGAGGACCCCGGCAAGGGGCTGTGCTCAGTGCTGCAGAGGAAGGCGAACCCCCCCGGGACCTGTGCCAATCTGCCCGGGGGAAAAAACTCCTTCCTGAGCCCAGCCCTGGTGGCCCGAGCAGGGTCCGGGGAGCTCCTGCGGGGGAGCGCGTTTGGGGTCGGCAGCCAGGGACCTTTTCCAGCCTGTTTGGTGCAGAGGCACGGGTGGGCGTGGGGCATCAGTCCCGGGAGAGCCGTCGCTGACTCCTCTGTCCCGGGAAGGGCAGGTCGCTCTCGCCGTGTCTCTGTCCTGCGCCCACCCGGGTTTCTTTGTCCTGCCCAGCGAGGAAGGTTCGGCTGAGCTCAGCAGGGATGTCCCGGGACCCGCCGAAGGAGAGCTCCTGCTTGGTCAGCATCCTGACCGCTTCGCCTTGGGGGGGGCTCCGCCGCTGTGCCGAGCTCCGCCGAGCGGAGCGAAGCCGAGCCGAATGGAGCCGAACTGAGCCGAGCCGAGCGCAGCCAAGCACGCCGAAGCCGAGCCGAAGCCGAGCGAAGCTTTGCCGAGCGGAGCCGAGCTTTGCCGAGTCGTACCGAGCCGAAGCCGAGCGGAGCTTTCCCGAGCGGAGCCGAGCTTTGCCGAGCCGTACCGAGCCGAGCCGAGCGGAGGCGGGCGGGCGCAGCGCCATGGGCGGGCAGGGCGGGCAGCGCTGCCTGCGGGCGCGGTGCGGCTCCTCCAGCCGCAGGTGATGGTGGGCAGGAGCCGGCCCCTCGGCACCGCGCACCGGGCGCTGCAGCTCCTCGTCCGGGGGAGCGCGGGCGCGGAGACCTCCTGCCCACGGCAGGGGCGGGCGGGCAGATGGAGAGGGACACTGCCAGGGGCCGGGGAGCGGCCCGGGGGGCCCCGCGTCTCTGGCAGCGATTGCCCCGGTGGCAAGGAGACCGACGCGAAGGGACCGAGCCGGTGGCAAGGACACCGACGCGAAGGGACCGAGGTACAGGCCAACTGCTCTGATGCTTCGGGCTCACGCTGGAACCCAAAGCGCTCCAAGCCCCCAAATGCCGCTGCCTCTGCAGCGCAGCAGCAGCAGCAGCCAGTGCAGAGCAGCGTGGGGAGCTGGAGCAGAGGGAGGGGGCGCCCGGGCCGGGCTCGGCTCATCTCGGCTGGATTCGGCTCCCTTCGGCTCCCCTCGGCTCGGTTCGGCTCATGTCGTTTCGGCGGCCCTCGGCTCCGCTCGGCTCGGTTCGGCTCATCTCGTTTGGGCTCGGCTCCGCTCCGGCCGCAGCCCCGGCCCGGCCCCGCCTGAGGCAAGGGCGGGCGGCGGGCGCGGCGGGGCCGGTGGCCGTGGCGGGGGCTCCTCCCCGTCCGTGGAGCGGTGGGCTGCCCGGCGGGCGCCAGCGCCGGGGCTGCCCGGGGGCCTCGCAGGCCGGCAGCGGGGCTGAGGCGGCGGCGGTGGCGGCATCTCCCCTCGCGGCAGGCCGGGGCGCCGGGTCCCGGCCTTCCCCCCGCAGGCCCGGCCAGCCCCGGCCCCTCCCTGCCGCCCCCGGGGCTGCGGGGGCAGCAGGGGACTGCCTGCCGCTGGTGGCTGTCCGGCGGAGGCCGGCGGGCACCGCGGAGACGTGCGGCTGTGGAGAGAAAGGAGTTTCTGCCGGCTGTCCCCGCAGGGACCCGCAGCCGCCGGGGGTGTCCCTCACAGCCTGGCGTCGGTGGCGGGCTGCGACGCAGTCCTGCCCGGGCGTTCTTGGCAGCCCCCGGGGCAAGAGGCCTGTCAAGCTTCAGGGAGGTCGGCAGCGGCGTTTCCAGAGCCGTCGCGTGCCGTTGGCTTTCCTGCTTCCTTCCCTAGGCTGGGAGAAAGGAGGACGTCCTCGAAAGCAGGTACCTGTCGGTTGCCTGAAACCAGGTTTCTGGTGTCTGCGGGTTGAGAACTGGGCAGCTCCACAAAGCGGTGCACTGGCTTGCACACCTGAGGCAGGGATGACAAGGGAGGAACTGGGAACAGTTTTCTAGCTGCCTCCCAGCCTGTTCCTCTGAGTCGGCTGATGACTGCTGCCTCTGGGCTTGAGGCAGAGATCTCTGTCTGTGGCTTTCACAGAACCACTGAGGTTCTCGGGACCTTTGATATCATCGAGTGCAAGCCCTCCTGCTCAAGCAGGGTCACCCAGAGCAGGTTGCCCAGGACGTGTCCCCTCAGGTTTTGAGTGGGCTACAAGGGTGGAGACGCCACAACTTCTGTAGGCAAGCGGTTGCAGTGCTCGACCACAGTTGCTGTCAGAAAGTTTTTTCTTGTGTTCAGCTTTAATTTCGTGTTTTGCGGTTTGTGCCCTTTGCCTCTTGTCCCGCCAGAAGGCGCTGCTGAGGAGAGCCCGGCTCCCTCTTCTTCATTCCCTCCCATCAGGTGTACATTGATAAGAGCCCCCGAGCCTTCTCCAGGCTGAACAGTGCCAGCTCTCCCAGCCTCTCCGCATACGAAGAGCGCTCCAGTCCCTTCATCCTCTTTGTGGCCCTTTGCTGGGCTCACCCCAGTGAGTCCCAGTCTTGTCCTGGGGAGCCTAGTCTGGACGGAGCACACCGACTGGCCTCAGCAGCCCTGAGCAGAGGGGAAGGATCACCTCCCTCGAGCTGCTGGCAAAACTCTTCCTAACGCAGCTCAGGGTGTTGTTGGCCGTCTTCAGCGCGAGGGTGCAATGCTGGCTCGTGGTGGCTAACTTCAAGCTTAGTTCTGGATTACCTTTCAGAGGCAGGCCCATTATTATAGTCTGGCAGGCTTCTTTCTTTCATGGAGCGTAGCTTTTAAAAACAGAAGATTCATGTCTGTACTTAATATTCACAAGTATGTGGCAGAGAGTCCCAGATCCAGCGTTGTGGTCGGAAGTGTTTATGCTCACCTTTCCCCTTCCATGGCGATGTACAGACCACGTCAAATCATCTCCCTTGTTGCCTTATATTCTACCCAATTCCCAATACCCAATTTCATGCAGAGATTATAATGGGAGAAGTCTGGAGCCAGTTCTTTTCCTGCTCATCCAGATGTAGTCCTTTCATTCCCCACCCCCCATCAGTTTCTAGTCACAATAAAACTGCTGGACATGAGTGAAGAATGAGACCAGGATCCAGAATGCTTTCTAATCTCTTTTAGCCAAGGTGTGAGTTGTAGATTCATAAAATACAAGGCCAGAAAGGGCTATTTCATGGTCCAGTCTGGCAGTTCTCTCTTAGTCCTGTGTCTTGCCCCAGCAGTTACACTATTCCAGAAAAGATTAAAATAGTTAATAATTCTACAGTGTATTCTTGATTGCAAAATTAAACCAGTCAGGCATCAACTTCAAGCCTTCTGTCATATTTTTGCGATTACTCTGTTAGACTGAAGAGCCGAGCATTCAGCCTGAGCGTTCCCCCACCCTGGGAAGGAGTTTGCCTGCTGTAGTCAGACCACTTCTTGATCTTTTTTTTCTTTTTGGACAAGCTCTTTTGCTCGTAAGTCCTCATGGGGCATTTGGATTTGGGTTTTCTTGGGGTGCTATTGAGTCTTGAGCTATTGGAATCTCCAGGTGATGCTGATCAGCTCCAAGAGCACTATTTTGTGTGTGAAGCCAGGACTGGTTTTCCCCACGTGCACCACTTTGTACCTCTCTGCCATTTTATTGCTCCACGACCGAGTCTTGTAAGATCTTTCTATGGTTCTTTGCTACCTGCCCTTCTCCTTGTGTCAGTAATCTTGTAGGATTTGCAAGCTTTCTCACCTTGCTGCTCATGCCCCTTTCCCTGTCACGTCACGCTGTTTTTCTCTTTAACTGCTTGTTGGGCTTACTAGAAAAGCAGAAAGCCTAATACTGGAGTGAGTGCCTATTGTCATTTTTTAAATGAGACTTTGAAACATGCGTACAAATACAGATTAAGGGTATCTATCTTGTTGGCTTAGAGGGAGGTACTAAAACCCTGCTTTCTAATGAAGTACTTGAGCAGCCATTTACAAGATTGCTTCCTTTTTGTGACTTTTTGGTAAACTCAGTTCTTACCTGTCTCACTTATTTTTAGAACTGGAGCCGAGCGTGTTTGCCATACGAGTAAAGCAAAGCATGGATTTGAAACGGTAAGCTACAGAATATTCAGAGACAACAGCATCTGTTTAGTCCTAGGTTCTTAAAGTGGCAAGCATAAAAATGCCTGCAGGTAACTTTTTTTCCCTTTTCACCTGCATCACCTGCATGGAGACATTTGTGATTCCTGCTCATCAAACTTAGCCACGGGATGAGTTTTACCGGGAACCAACGCAGGCTTTTCTGACCGCGAAGCTACAAGCTCTAGGGGTGAGCATAGCCTCTCGGAGCTGAACCTGAAGGTTGCCCTGCCTTGTCCTCAAGAGACTCCAGTCCTCTTTTACCTCACATGCTCCTTTGTGCAGAACTCCATGAAGGGCCAACAGTGGGTGCTGACACCTTGAAACTGGCTTCGGTGCGAGTACTTGCCACTCCTCAGCAGTGTCCTTTCTCTGTGCAGATGGCCTTGCTGGCATCTCCCTCGTCTTGAAACAGTGTCATGTTTTTTTCTCGCTATGTCATCAGAAGGCAGATTTACGACAGGATTGTTCCCGAGGGATTGGCAGTTGCTTTCTAAACCCGCTGTTCTCCAGAGACCTTGTCAGGAGGGCAAGATTCTTTCTCTTGTAGCCCACAAGCTAAAAGGCTGCTCTGACAGAGCTGCTGTTAGGCACACCCTTTAGGTAAGAGGGTCTTCCCTCACCCCCCTGTTCTCCTCCTTCTGGCTGTTGCCCATGCTCCCAGTGCATTTCATCCATTTTCTGGATCCTGATAGCCATTCTGCATTTAGTTCAAACCCCTGCCATGCTATTGCCTTCCTGGCCGCCTTCCCTCTCCAGCTTTCTGGAGAGAGTCTTTTCCGAGGAGGCAAACTCATTCCTCTTGGGGTTTTCCACAAAGGAAGTTGCCTGGTGGTATTAGAGGAACAGCTTCTTCTCCTGCTGTTCCTTGGGAGGTGAACAGTTGCATCAGATGCCCAGGTTTCTGCGTGTTTCTGCATGATGACATGCTGCCCCCATTTCAGAAACCTTTTGGACCTCTCCACAACTGGCTGAGCCTTTACGCAAATATCGTCTGTGGGCTTGCTGCCTGCTGGCCAGGGCATGCTGCCTGCTTGCTGCTGTAGGACTGGTTTCAAAGGGCCAGTCTCAGCATAATTGCTCTGCAGGGATCCCCTGCATATACAGTAGCCTGCAGTTTCAGGTGCTGCTAGTTGCATGGTTACCTTCAGCCTGCACAGGTAAACTCCTGTATTGAAAGAGCCCTCACCTTGTTGTAAGCCCAAAACTTTCTTTCAGAAGAGGGGTTTTTGACAGGTTTGTTGGATTTTCAGGGTAGGAAGGACACTGTCCTCAGGAGCCTTCAGTACAGAACTTCTCTAAAACAAGCAGGCTGATTTGTCTCCAAAACCTGTATCCCTTTTTTTCCCTTCAGCTTACCTTTGCAGGATTAGTGACAGGTCTCTCTACACATGCCCTTTCTGGCTTCTTTCCTCAGGTGCTCCAAACACTCTGTTGGTGGGATAAGGGTCATCCTCTGAAAGATGCTTTTTTTTATTCCCCGCTTTGCTATAATCGCTGTCCCCAGAATGCCTCTGCTCCTTGTACGGTGGCTGAATTTCCCAAACATTAGGGTCCTTGGAAGCTGGAGCTCCGGATTAGCATGTTGGACCCTGAGAAATGATGTGGTAGGTGGCAGACATCACCGTAACCTCCTACTGTGTTAAGTGATGTGGGAGGACAGGTCCTGAGCTCTTTCCAGGTAATCTGGCACTATGATGAGTGAATCATCAAGTCGGCAAATACCAGTTCAGGTATTTGAAGAACCTTCTCCAGAAGAGATGCTTGTGCCACCATGACTCGTACCTGCAATTTGCACTAGTCAGGGCACTGTTACACTGAGAGGGAGCTCCAGACACAAACTGGTGTCTTTATGAATACCAGACCAGATGTCAGGAGCACCGCATGGAAACCTGAGCAGATGACCTCTCCCTCGTGTGCTTTTTTAGGAGATCAGAGCCAGGTGCTTCTGTGACATGCCTTCCATTTGGTTTGCTTTGCATTTGTTTTCTTCTGGTATTCAGAATGAGAAGAAAGATCAGGTTTAGAAAAAAAGCATCTCAGTAGCACCTGTGCTTTCTCAGGATTCTTCTGGTCATTCCTCCAGGGCTCTTGTTCAGTTTATGAGCAGTGTATGACTTTGGATCCAAATCCAGCTGGTGTTTTAGAGTGCGTCTCGAAAAGGAAAGGCTCTTGTTAAAACATGAAGGAAATCTGTCTGCTTAGTACGCGCAGGACTGACTTTACAGCATTGGCACTCAATTCAGAAGGAGGAGCATGGAAGTGCCGCAGTCGCATGGCTGTTGAATAGATTGCATTTTCAGCTCTCATCCAAATGCCTTGCAGGCCTGCGATTTTGACAGGAGGCTGTCTGGTCAGGATGATTGGAGTTGAGCCTGTGCATCTTTCTGCTTACCAAGAGCACCAGTAGAAGTCCAAGGAAGAAAGAACTGGGAGACGCTCAGCCTGTCGCTGCAGATAATTTTCCTACCTTAGTTAATGCTCTGAGACTAAACTGCAAAGATCTCTGGCCTTCTAAAGTTTGGAATTTCAGGTGAACCTGAGCTTAGTGCAAGAGAAGCACCATCAGGGAGGGATCTATTCTTCTCTTCTCTTATCTCTGTGACAAAGTTGTTTCACTTTCTCCTAAAGAAGCTTCCAGGGTGGTTTTGTTGTTTGTGGTCCTTTGTATTGCCGATAGCCTTGCGAATGGGTATTCCTGGCTCACCTCTTGCTTCTGGCACTTTTCACTTTTGTCCCTGCCCTGTTACTCTGCTTCCTATGAGTGTGTCTTAGCAGGGCTGATGTCTAGGGGCCTGTATTGTCCAGCAGCTGTTATTTCCCACGGCACCTCTGTCGATGTTTTTTAAAATCTCTGTCTGTGCCATAGCTGGTGTTCCTCTTTCACTATCTGCTATATTAAAGTCTAGTCAATGAATTCCAGCTTTATGTGAGGCCTGGGAATGTCCTGAGGAGGGAGGGGCAGAAAGATATTGGTGAAGAAGGTCCTCATAGTAGCAGGAAAGAAAATAAAGTCACAGAACAAGAGAGCAGACCCTGCCTTGTAGTTCTGCAAGCAAGCAAGCAAAGAAACAAAGATCTCCTGTAGAACAGAATTTTACATGGTGTGAAAGTTCTTGGGTTCCTTTTCCTTTCAGAATTCCTCCAAAGAAGATGAGCGTGAGTTTAGTCCAGCATCCCTTACTGTGGGCTGTAACCGGGTGAGTTTGTGTAAGTAAGGAATTCCTGGCTTGTTTCATTCGAATTGGTCATATGAAGTCAGAAGCTGCAAGGATGACATTGGTAATAGTTTTCCTTTAAAAGTGGTGTTTGGTATTTTCTAGCACGTGAGACTAGGAATTAGAACCACCGAAGAGCAGTAGGTCAGCAATGATTTTGTCTGTAAGCAATTCCCACCCACAGAGCCAGGCTACGTAGCTCTTTCAGAGCTGGGCTGTGAGATGGGAGCCTACCTCCAAACCAGTCTGCACTGCGATTGCTTTGAAAGCTCCCAGGCATGATGTCAGTCAGAGTCTGGACCGACCTCTCGGTTTCAGGGTCTGCCGTTGGGTGTGCAGGGAGTGTGGAGAGAGCGAGCTTGTGTTTTTGTTCTTGCTGCTGTTTCTGACAGGGGCGCCTGTGGGATCTAACCTTGAACAAAGAACAGGAACCGGTCAGGCTGAGGGTGCGGTGCAGCTCCTGCAGCAACTGGACCAAATGGTAAACAAAGGAAACGTGGAGTCAGAAGGAAGAGGTCTGTCCAGGTTCTGGAGAAGGTACGAATACTGCAGCTACGAGCAGATGCAGTCCTGGCTCTGTCCGAGCCTGTGCCTGATTCTGGCAGTTCAGGTGATTCTACGTTCTCTTGAAGAATGGGTCCCTCTTTTCTGTGGTTAAAGAAAAAAGTCTGCCAAGGCAAAGGAGCATTCAGGGGTGTCCTTTTGTCTTGTGGTAAGGTGCAGCATTGCCAGGAAATGTTCCTCTTCTGGGCTGTCTTTGGGGAAAAAACTCCTCATGAGGGGTGGGGGGGTGTTACTGACCTCAGTCACAGCCCTCATAGGATGTGGCTTTTATCAGCTGCGGAGTGCCATCTTCAGCCCGGTTTCTAAAGGACTTTTACACACTCCCCCTTCTCGAGGGGCCTTCCTGGGAGGGACCTTCAGTCCCCTTAAGGCAAGTATGGCCTTTATTTGGCCGCTTAGCAACTGTGGCCTTTGTAACTTTGACTCCCAAAGACACCATTTTAAACCAAAATGAAAGTAGCCCCCCCCACCAACAGTTGCTGGGCACTGCTGACTAAAGGAGCGCTCTAAAGCTGTCGAAACAAGAGTGGTCTGTTCACTGCACAGCCCATGTTGAACGTTGGCAGTAACTGTTTGATAGGTGGGTTAGTTTTGGAAGGAATAAAACTCCTTGTTAATCCTAATGTATGCCAGTCCCCTTAACTATTGAGACTAGACCGTTACGGCACAGGTTGTTCTTTATGTTTCCTCTACTTTTTTGGTCTTCCTCTGTATTATTTTGTGCTGGGGATGTGTCTTTCTGGTGGACAGAAATTACCTTGTTACAATTCTCAGAGAAGTACTTCTCTGCAGAGAAGAAGAAATAATGTGGGTTTTGTTGTTGTTGTTGTTGTTTCCCCAGCATAATCTTCTCGCCACTACAGCATCTCTTTGTTGGAAAGAACTGACCTGGAAGTACTAATGGTTGTGGAAAGGTAAACTTGTAGCATGAATGTCGGGTTGTATTGTTTCTTTTGTAACTCAGCTTTACACATTGCTTGTCTCCGCTATTAAATGCTTTAAAATGAAATTCTACTTTGTTTACGTTTTCAAATTCACATACTGAAGATGTTGGGTTAGAATGTCTTTTTCTTCACAACCTAGAGTTTTTGGAAAAAAGAGCGACACGCTTTACGATGTTGATCCTTGAGTGTCATAAATCGGGAATTTTACATTTGAAAATCATTGTATGAGACTCTAATAAAACAAGCATCAGCTTGGCACTGTGTGTTATTTTAATCAGTCTTACCCCGGCAGAAAACACTCCTTCCCTCCAAGAAGAAGAAGAAGTAGAGGTTTCTAGTCTTGGATGGACTGCTGCCCTATGCTTCACAGCATTAAAAAGGTCAAAATTGGTGAAAATGTTTTGGATTAGATTTTACCACTCTGCTACAAGTGGTGTAATTATTTATGCCTTTGATAGGTAGTGGGATGAGGCTGGGAGTTAAGATTTCAGATGTGCCTAGGGCATGCTCAGGCAGCTTTTTGCCATCACGCTAGCGCATTTGCAATAAACCATCATTCTTCAGCCCTCTCCTGAGCTGAGGCACCGTCAGCACCTACACGCACAATGCTGGTCTAACACATAACACTGTGTTACTGGTTGTTACTTTAGCAGTAGCAAGGTGTGGCTGTCTGACGGGGTAACATGTCTGGCAGAATGAGGTGATGTTCTAAAAGAGTCAGATGATAATGCAACACGGGGTCTGTTTGGCTTGTTCCCACCGTGGTGCATGGATTATCCACCCTATATGCCTCTGTATTCATTCCCGGACTCCCATCAGCAGTGAAAGAATGCCTTCCCTCCAAGAAGAAATGGGGTTGAGAAGCTGGTTCCATTTACGGCGTTCTCCTCAGTCCTGTCCCACAAACCGTGGTAAAGCGGAGTGCACCAGGGTTCGGTCCCTTCTGCTGGGGGGCTGTACAGTGAGATGGACAGCGGTGAGGACCAGGGAATGGCTAGAGAGTTGACCAGATGGAGAACAAGCCATAAACAAGGGAAGATATCCATGAGTTGATCTTCTTTAGCACTGGTTCTGTCAGGAGCAGGAGGATGTCCCGCTTCCCTGATCTTAGATGCAGCTGCATAAGAAAGGGCCTTTACCCTGCAAGAGCTGGGCTGGCTGAGGCTACAACCTACACACAAAGACATTTTGATGTCTCAGTCTGGAAAATGCCATTACAGAATTACGGGCAAGATGCGCATCCGTTTTGGAAAATCATTTTAGACGATAAAGAACATGGGTTAATGAAATCTAAACAAAAATGGTTTTTATTTTAACTGGGATAGGCATTCTTTTAACTTTGAGAAAGCACCTTGTTCTTTAAAGCAGTGGCCGCCTTCTGAAAGGAAAGGGAAAGGTACTTAAAGAAGAACAAGCAGAAACAAGCAAGCTCTTCCCTCTCTTCCCCTTGGCATCCCATAAACCCTGGAAAAAGCCACACGCTTGCATCTGTTGTCCTAAAAGCGGATTTGGTACACGGTATGCAAGAGAACAATCTCACACAGGCGGGAGAGATACTGTTTTATTCTGCACAGGGTGCTCCGTGGACTTTGCACAAATCAAGCAGGCCGGATTCATCAGTTGTGTCCCTTTTATACAGTAACAATTGCATCTAATTTATTAAACTACTCCTACCTAATACATATTCAAACTATCTGATGCATGTGCGTAGCATTGTGTAACCCTGACGCATCAGATGCCTTCTCCGCACGTGCGGGGGTCTCGGCTGGCCTTTGGTGGTCTTCTGAGGAGGTATCCCCTCCTCGCTTTGACCGCTCAGTCGCTCTGTATCGGGTCAGCGCTCCATTTTCCTGCCAAGAGGGACGCGCCATCCATGAGGAAGAGCAGAAAGGATCAGCACTGGTGCTCCAGGTGAGGCACCGTTAAACAGGAAGACTAGAAAAGATCAGACTGATCTTGGCTAACTGACTAAATTTAAACCAGGACTCTCTAACCTACCACAGGGTTTTCTGTATCTGACATCACTTCCAGCGGCACCTGGGCTCGTGGCACCGGTGCCGTATTGCTGGCACTGGTGACTGTGGACCTTGATGCTCCTAGCTGCTGAAGCCAGCGTGATCAGGCCGGAGAGCTCGTGGGTGAGGGAAGTCGGAACTGGGAAAGGCTTCTCCGTTTTTCCTCCTCCCGCAGGACGTTTTTGTGCTACTTACCCGCTCCCTCCCCAAAAGGGGGGATCTCCTCTGCCCCGGTGCTGCTTGTCCTGCTGCTGGCTTTGCTTTATTAGTGATTGACTTTCTTGGGGAGGATAAGTTTGTATGAAAATACTGTATAGACACCCGGTGCTCCTCCGATTGATGGTTGCTGTTACGGCTTGTTGGCAATTACAGTTGCACTAGAGAGAGAGAGAGCTACCTCGCTAGATGCACAGTGTCCGTGTGTCCCCCGGTGTCCCGTCCCCACCCCCCCCCCGCACACACACCGAGGCAATCTGTGGCAGAGCGGAGCGGTTCAGGGGAGGAAGCCCCCATGGCCGTGTGTCGCAGGGGAGGCGAGGGACCCCCTTTTGTCTGCCGCCCCCCCCCCCGCTGGGGCAGCTCCCCAGGGCTTTGTGCGTGACGCCGCTGTCAGTCAGCCCCCCCCCCGCTGTGAGGGCAGCGCTGTCAGTCAGTCCCGGGGCGGACCAAGGGGGTCTTTCCTGGACTGGGGAGACCAGGAGGGGACAGAGGAGTCCAGACATAGTTGCCAAAGTACCAAGTGAGGGAGAGGGAAAGCATTTTTACTGTTACTTTCTTGTTCTATTGAGGTTTTTTTTAATTTTTTTTTTTGCCCAATCTTGAAAAGAACTCACAAAGCGGCTAGAAGGGGCCTTAATGCTGAAAGCCAGCACTTCTTCCTGGCAGACCTGTAGTCTTCTGCTTCTCCAGAGGAACGGCTGTCTCTCCGACGTCTCCTTTTGATCTATTGCTGTTCTTTGTGCGCCACCGCAAAAGGTCCGGCTTCATCTCCAACCTCCCGTCAGGCAGCCTTCTCGTCCTCAGGCCGAAGAAACCCCACCTCCAGGCCCCAGGGACCTCGGTGGCCCTCCGAGGGACTTCTCCCGGTGCAGCAGCATGGCGGAAGCCATGTTGTCTCGTCCCCTTGTCTTGGGACTCAGAGCAGAGGAGATGGCACCCCTTCAGAGGGGGTGGGAGTAGGGGAGAGGGTGGACGGTGGGAAGGAAGAGCTCACAAGACCCGTGGCCATCAACAAAGTATTGTCGATGCCGGGGGGATGGAATACGTGAGCCTGCAGGCCACCCAGGTGTGGAGGGTACTGGCCGGGCAGTCCTCTAGCACCGTGTCGATGGTGTTCCAGGTGCTCCTCTAGCACCGTGTCAACGTCGGCGTTGTGGAGGGAAGCCCTGGGGCGTGACGTGGTGCTGCGTGGGGAGCTGTCCTGGAGGTGGATCCACCTCCATCGGCTCCTCCTCATCTTCAGGTGGATCCACCTCCATCGGCTCCTCCTCGTCTTCAGGTGGATCCACCTCCATCGGCTCCACACCGTCAGCTGCGCGAGCGGTGGCCATCGCTAGCGTGTAGCTGACGGTGCCTCCCCTCCGACACCGACGCTGCCTCCTCCGCGCCTTCCGCAATCGCTTCTCCGGTTGCCCACGCAGAAGTGGGCACTTGCTCGCTTTGCTGCTGTGGGTCCTCTTTCTGCCAACCATTGTGGAAGTCGAGGGCCCAGAAGCTCAGCGAATGTGGGCCAACTGCTGGGGGTTCGCAACAGGAGGCGGTGAGGTAGTTTGTGACATCAGGAGGCCACTGTGATTGTTCTGTGAATAACCATATACGGCTATTCTGGCAGCTGGGGGGCCTGTGGCCTTCAAGGTAGCCTTCTGTAGGAGGAAGAGGAGGCTTGGGGGGGGCTGAGGGCCCCTTTCCTGGGCATCGCTCCCCTGTGTCCATTCCTAATGGAGGGACATTTCAGGGATCGGGTCTGAAACACGGGCAAAGATTTTTCTGAGGAGGGCCAGAATTGTTTGGATTCTACCCACCCATCCTTTTCAGCATTTTAACGGCCGAGGGATTGTTAAAAATCTACGTGAGCCAGATGGAGACTTTCCATCAACTTCGGTGGAGTTTGGATCAGGCCCAAAGTGAGTGGGTCCTTACAGAGCTTGGGGAGAAGAGGGGGAAACTTTGCAATGTCTAACTGGTCCAGAGAAGCGAGGCAGAGGGTGAAGAGGATGAGTGCTACGAAGATGCTGTTACCATTGCGCTTCATTAGCTGAAGGATATGCTGCTGATTCCTCAGGGTGGATGGCAATAGAGCCCTGGACGCTATTCACATTTGGCTACTGGGAAAATGAAGGGGAGCTTTACCAACTGTATGTGTGAAGCCACACAAGATCTTAAATCACAGCAGCTATGAATCCATCCCAAAACCCAAGTGCTTTGTGCAGAGCACTGCTTACAGACTCAGTTCTCAGCCTCTCCCAGTCCTGGCCAGACAGGGAACAGCAAGAACCTGTTGCAGTTTTGGCAGTCCTGGGAATGGACCAGGTCCCACCGCTCCAGTCTTAGAATGCTTCATCTCCATCCAAGAGCTACAACTGCCCATCCCAGCGCTGTTCCTGGATGCATCTTTCCACTAGAGGAAACTTCAGCTGGAGAAGATGGTCTTCCTAACCTTTGTATCCAAAAAGATGCGATTACTCCTTGGTTTCTGGAGATCTTGTAGAGAGGGTTGGGATGTCTTTGCAGACTAGGTGGCCTCTGAATTGGATGGATAGTCCAAAATATCCCTTTTTTGGCTATTCAGAACTGCCAGTGGATTGGTGCCTTTCATCCAAATGGTGCTTTCCAGCCTTACATTCCCGACTTTGGGCCAAAGCCCGTCACAGTTGGCTTCTCAAGCCCCAGAGCTGCCTTATAAGCTACACTGGATCTTATTCATTTGAATCCGTGCCACCCCCTTTTCTCATTTACCACTTACTGCAGGGGGCTTTGGTTGCATGTGTGTCAGCATCAGGATGCTGTGAGTTCAAGGCTCTTGCCTTACATTGGCTGAACTCTGCTGCCTCTGCAGATTGGGACTGGCCTGGCATTTTTCAGGCAGGAGAAAGGTATTTCTGATACTCTGGTACTGTCAAAAAGCATCAGCATTTGCGTTCTAGCAGCACCTCGGAGTCCTGCACTAATGGTCTGGAACTTCACTCCCAAACAACTGCAGGATCCTAATGAAGGGATAGACTGTTTAAAAAAAAATAAATGCTGTGGCTACTCCAGAGAGGCACAACTTACCGCACTGGGCTGGGCCCTGGCCAACATCTACCGAACACTGCTCAATATTATGCAGCACCCTCAAAGAGAAGAGAGGGGAAACATACCAACAGACACTATGGCTAAACCAGACACTATATCAGTTGCCCCTATAACTAAACAGAAACAATAGAAGCAGAAGTCAACTCATTTAGCAAGGGATGAATAAACTTCTGATCCTCTCCCCCATCCCACCAGGGGGGAGTGAGCAAGCAGCTGTGGGCTGCTTAGTTGTTGGGTGGGTTTAAACCATGAGAACAGGCCAGGACAGCTGAGTACAGGGGATGAGGCCCACCAAGGATATAGCACCCTTCTAAACTTGGTTCCTCCCTAACCTGAAACGGAGCCAAGACCAATCAGTCCCCTGCACTGGAGTGCCTGTCCTGGTTTCAGCTGCGATAGAGTTAACTGTCTTCCCAGTAGTGTTGCCGAAAAACTCGGAATAAAGAACTTATCAACACCAATTTAGTGTAGATAAGCAGACACTTCTTTATTGACAGCCGGGTGCGCGGGTGAGTCCTCTCACGACCCACGCACACCTGAACACCAAAATCATACACCTTATATTAAACTTACTCATACATATTCATTAGATTTCTGAGAAATGTTATGCATATTCATTAGATTTCTGGGAAGTTCTTAGCATATGTAAATGTCCTTTACGCAGGCGCAGTGAAGGTCTCTGGTGGTCTTCAGAAGCCCTCTGGTGGTCTTCCACAGTCTTCCTCACTTTGTCCGATAGTTGACCTCTCTTATGTGATTCTGCGCAGTACGATTTTCACCATCATGTATTAGATTTACATAAAAGTACATTGATTGTTAATTCTTGAATTTACCGTCTCTAGTGATTGGCCCTCAGTCACACCACCTTATCAATATTCTTATACTAAAACAATCATTGGTTAATCTCACTTAACTCTACTGATTGGAATCCTCGATAATTAGATCGAGGTGGGAAGGGTAAGGGGGTTTCCAAGCAGCAAGCTGGTGTCCATAACGGTTTCCTTAGTTTCCTAAAACAAAACACTACAAACCAACAAATCTTTGTCAAAGTTTCTGTGGTTAACTGATTTCAAACAATACTTGAATTCTTATAGTTACACATAATACATTTTCTAAAGTTCCTACATTCCTATGACTACATTTCAAACTTAACACTCCCATACCTATGCTTCACAATTTTCTACTTCTTAATCAAACCAAACTCTTTTATATAATTAGATTTTAATTTCTTTATCAAAATATTTGCAACAGTAGCTGGTACAGTGCTATGTTTTGAGTTCAGTATGCGAAGAATGTTGATAACACTGATGTTTTCAGTTGTTGCTCAGTAGTGTTTAGACTATAGTCAAGGATTTTTCAGCTTCTCATGCCCAGCCAGGGCACAAGAAGCTGGCACGGGACACAGCCAGGGCACCTGACCCAAACTGGCCAACGGTGTATTCCATACCATGCGACGTCCCATCTAGTATAGGAACTGGGAAGTGGGGGCAGGGAATCGCCGCTCGGGGACTGGCTGGGTGTCGGTCGGCAGGTGGTGAGCAATTGCCCTGCGCATCATTTGTACATTCCAATCCTTTTATTACTACTGTTGTCATCTTATTAGTGTTATCTTTATCATTATTAGTTTCTCCTTTTCTGTTCTATTAAACCGTTCTTATCTCAACCCACGAGTTTTACTTCTTGTTCCCGATTTTCTCCCCCATCCCACTGGATGGGGGGAGTGAGTGAGCGGCTGCGTGGTGCTTAGTTGCTGGCTGGGGTTAAACCACGACAGTGCCCCAGCCAAAAAATGACCACAGCAGAAGCGCTGGTGATACCACTCAACCACCACAAGCATAGCCCAATGATTCAGCTCCATTCTGCTGGTACCGTGGCATCACACACCAGGAAATGGGCAGGCATTCAGGGCAGGGGAAAGCAGACTCTGACACCCCTTCGCACGCAGGATTGACCTGAAGAGGTGTGCGTCCCAAAGCGCCTCAGGCCCCACTGAAGGAGGCAGTGGCAGGGATGCAGCCAGCCACACCTCCGGTGGGGATCCGTCTGCATCCTTCCCCTCAGCTCCCCTCTGCTCTGGACTGCCTTGCAGCTCCTGATGACAAATCCCCTCCAGAACCAACAGGACCAAGCCGCCACTCACACGCTGCCCGACCCGGGCAGGAGGGGGTGCGGGGGGGCACGCTGCAGCCATCGGGAGCACAAGGCATGGCTGTCGGCGGGGGGGGTGTCACGCAGGGCCTGACCTGGTTTGGCGCGGGTCCTCTGCTGTGCAGGGCAGCGTGCCGAATGGGAAGCTCGACTGTTTGAGATGGTGAGCACTTCCTTGCCCAAAATTGCTTCATCCTGGACCCTGATCCAAGCTGAAGTCTAGTGAAATACAGAAATCCAGTGTTGCTTCAGTAGGTTGGTAATGGGCAGGTACTGCACCTTCACTTCCTTCTTTCAGGTGTACTGCTAACTCCCCTGGCTGCGCTACAGGTAAAAGTGCCAGTTTTACATCAGGTTTTTATTATAGAACTACTCTCCCCATTCCCAACCCAGCATGTCTAAGAAGCTTGGCTGAAATTTTAGCATCGTTAACACCCCATCAATGCTGTGTGAAACACGCCTGTAGGCCAGCACTGGGGAAGTGTCCATCCGGAATCCATCCCTGGCGTGGATCAAAGACACATGAGAGCCTGTCCCTGGACATTTGGGAGACTGCTGTGGGGAGAGGAGGCCTGCGGTAGTCCTAAGCATTTGAGACTTCTGATCAAGTGTCAGTAGCCCAGACACTCTGTCCATGGATTATGCTCCGGCTGGTGGAGGGGATGTAGAGGAGAACCCTGTTGCAAAGGGAGCTTGCTCATCTTTGAGCATCATCAATGAGCCAGGTGAACCCTCACTGCTTTGCAAGATGAAACAAAGCTGAAGCTTCCAGCAAAGAGCAAGCACCAGCTGAAGAAGTCCGAACTCTTGCAGTTAATCTGAGCAGGAAGCAGAAGAGCAGGCATTCAGCAGCTGGCCGAACTAAGGACCAAATCAGTGCAGAGATGGGACAGGGAAAGAAGATCTTCATATACAAAAAGTCTGCTTTGTTCCTCTCATACTTCGTGTCAAGGAATCAGAGAAGGAACTGTAAAATCTCGGACAACTTCTTTCAGAGCCGTATGCTCTGCTTGACTGATAGAAAAACATGCAGGCCATAAATGTATTACATCAATAATACACATCTGCTGTGCATTCAGGGCCTACACAAAAGTGAATAGGCACACTTATCCAGCTGGGAACATAGCCGCTCTGCAGATTTTTCCTTATCAGCCTGGAACAAATTCTGAACATCTCCAAAGAGAGATGTGGGGTTTCCACTGATCAGAGCAGCACAGAGGAAGGGAGTTTCTTCTGAGATAGTGCCTGATAGGTTCCCACACAGCAAGCTGGCTGAAGTTTAAATTACCTACTTCAGAGCAGTGAAGGACTGATATGCTTGAACTCTCTAAGGTTTGCATTACTCAAACACCTCCTCTGACTTCAAGACTTTGAAAATAAATCAGAAGGGGGCTGATTAATGCCAAGCTGACACCGTGCTCCCTCTAAAGGCTCAAGGATGCAGGCATGGCATCTTTGGTCCAAAAGAAGACCTTGCAGCTGTCTCTGCTGTACCTGTCTCTCAACACACGGCCTCCTTTTCCCAGAAATTTTCACTCCGGCAGCACTTGGCCCGCAACACATATCAATTGATATATAGTGCTTGTCTGGACGCATTTGGACCCGTTCTGATTTTCCGCCCCTTTCTTCTCTCCCCTGCTTTCCAAATAGCCATCCACGACTGTTTACTTTGGCAACGCCTACAAAAAAAAATAGTCTCGATGAAAAGGAAAAATCCATTAGGAAAAGCCATCTGAGTGCTAAAAGGCCCCTAATCAGGGGAAAGTTTAAAGAGCACCGCTCTGAGAGAGGCTGCGGTGCCTTTCCAACACCTTCACAGCAATGTGTGAGGCTATGACATGTCAAAGTGAAGCCCCAAGCGCAGGCACTGTGCCAAAAGAACTGGTTTCATTAGGGCTGAGGAGAGCGTTTATGTCCGGGTGGGTGGTGGGGAGGGAGTTGCTTATGTGGAAACAACTGCATCAGAGCAAATAACTGCAACCAAATTAATAAGATTTCCCCTAGCTGGTTACAGCACACAGCCTTGGCTATTCTTCTCAGTCAAAAGTGAAATGAGAGAGGTTTAGCTACAGCTCAGCATTACACCTTGACCAAAGCAGGAACTTGAATTTTAAGAACCAATGCAGGTCAAAGTAAGGGGATCTCAGCAAAGCCAGCTGGGGCAGAAAGGCAGTGCTAGAAAGAGGATCTAGTGCTGTCGAGAAAGAAAGGCCCTCCAAATTGTTGTCTTCCTTGATGTCTGAAACAATAAATTCAGCCAACAGCTGGAGAAAGCAGGGAATATAGTTTAAGATAAAATGCAGCTGCCCAAGAAACACCTCTCAGCTACTGATCCCAAAGTGAGAACTGACTGTTCACTTAAGCTATATGAGGTATGTAATGCTCCCGTGTCTGGGTAGACTAGTTGCTTTGGGTTGCAGGACCCTCTGTATTTCAGACCACCATTATCTAACATTTCACAAGTCCACCAAATTACAGATTTCAAAGCATCACACAGAAGTCAAGGAACTGCTCCTTTCAGTTCCCCTGTGAAGAAGAAAGATGCATGTTTTTCTTATAGGGAGGGATCAAAATATTTGTAATGAATCTGCTGCTCTATGAACTGTTTTTTTAAAGCTTGATAGAAACAGTCAGAATTAGGTTTAGTCCATTCTCCTTCATCTTCTACACTTTTCAATCCAGCACGTAAGGAAACTCAGTCACAATTTAGCCTCTAAAAAGTCTATGCCATAAAAGTATGTGTACATTGCAGTCCAAAGGTGAACTTACAGGTCAGGAAAATCTACTCAAGCTAATTGTATATTGCCAGCTCAGCCTTTTGCGTGCCCTGTACAACGCTGTCTTCAGCTCCGGGTAATCGTGTTGTATCTACAGCCTAAATCACTGCCATGACATCTTTCAGAGTCTGTGCTATCTAGCTGAAGATAGCTCAGTGCATCTACGTAATATCCAAACACGGACAATAATGCAGACCAGCCCTTATTCGCATGCCGTAGCAAGCACAGCAGTTTCAAATTGCTGCAGGAGGAATATACTCTTGGAAGGTGCTTTGATTATTGAAACCAAAACCTTTAATTTTCCACAGAAGAGAAAAAGGACTGGGTGAAGGGCTTGGACTGTGGTACAGTGTACTTTTACAGTAAACGTGATCTCTTCTGCTGCTCAGGATCAGGAATAGGTAATCAAATTTGTCTACTTGAGGCAGAGGCAAAATGGAGACGCTGAAGAGAAGGATGTTTTGATACGCCACTTTGAGGTATTCTTTATCTTTCACATAAGATACCTAGACACCCCCCCACACACTCCACACAAAATTCTAAGGCATACCTAAAAAAGTGACAATAATTTAAATTATGATGGGCTACATTTAAAGCCATACGAGAGCTAGAAGTCCCATTACGTAAGAGGCTTCTGAATGGGAACAAACTTGCTTCCTCCTCTGATCTATTTGGAAATTTTCAATGACGGAAACTTAGACGTCCCATATTGTTTTGGGATATTCAAAATGTCTTAGCATCAACTTTTAAGAATTTTGCATTTATACAGAAAAACAAAGAGGTATTTCTGGTGCTTTTAGAAGTCTTCCCATAACTCCAATTTTATTACAGAATAAAACTCTAGTGAAACATCCTAAACTGAGGAAGCCATGCAATTTCAGAGAAGTATCTATCACACTATGAAAATTTCATCACCAAACCCTAGATGACATCCATACAGCCAGGAAGGATTGAAGTACAAAGACTGCAGCATAACCTGAATTTCCCTTCTAGCAATTAGAAAATAAACTGATATGGAAGAATAAAAACAGCTGTGTCTGGAACCTTTTGTCATCTATAACAGACAGCTGTAGAAAGACCCATTACCCTCAAATGGGCAGAAGCAGCAGGTAGAGATGAAATGTCTTTGAATTAAGCGATTACACTTTTTGGAATAGCCTCCCTCCAAACAACACAATCTGGAAATATCCAGCATGCCTGCTGGAGCAGAAACAACACGCAGTCTGGGCTTTCCCAAGAACTACTGTGCTGTTGGCAACGTGTAGATATGTTGCTATAGTAAAACATCCCTATCTGGGCAAGGCTCAGCCCACTTCAGTTATCGTCTTGTTCGAGGACTTGATTCATTCAGCATTTTCACCTGTCTCTGCTGTCAGCCAATCCTAAATTACCATCTGTCCCTCTTGCTGACCAATCCCACTCAGCCTTTCAGGTATACATAGATGGATATGCACACAGCTGCTCCCCTCCTATAGCTCTCTAAGCCTTATATGAGGCCTTTATGTTTAGGTTGTGGGTTCTTTGTTGTTGTTTTAAAAAGCTGTTTGGGGGTTTCTTAAGCAGTCCCTGTGTAAGGATCTGTTGCTAATGTCTGGAGTTAGTTTCTAGCTACAGCAGCATGCAAGGTAAGAATAATTCTCTTGTGCTGATAAACTTTTCCTGTATGTGTTGCTATGTTGGTATTTTTTTCTGCTGTTCTATATGGTGATTTGGTTTGGGGGTTGTTGTTGTTCATTATTATTATTGGAAAGGACACATGCCAGACAAAAGTGGAGCAGGCTTGCTTTCTCACAGGGAGCTGTATAAGGGTTGTAGAACTATACCTGGTTGCTAATAGTTTGTTGTTTCCTGGTTAAGAGACTGGTTTGGTTTGGATCGCTACTGTCTGCTTCTAGGCCTAAGGCTCTTTTTCTGATGTAAAACCACATGTCTGAAGGGTAAGCCTTAAGTTCATGTGGGCTTATAGAAACAGTCTTTGCTCCTGAATCTGTGGAATTAAACAGTTCCTGTGCCCTCCATGCTGTTTTGCCTACAAAGGTATTATTAAAAGTACTTGTGAATCTTGTGGGTTGATAAATAGAGTAGTCTTGGAAACCTCTCCCTGAATTCTGAGGGAGGAACTGAGAATAAAGCCTAAGCTAGAGCACTGTACTACCCTATGCTAAGTAATCTGATTTGCTGACTGGTCTTTTTGTCTAGATCCCTGCCTAAGAGGCATCTTGCATATCCTTGGCACGCTCTGTTCTTGCTGGGTATTCTCTCGGTGAATCCTCATATTTTCTGTTTAGCTGCCATAAATGAAGACTTCAAGGACAGCCAGCAAGAACTTCAATGGGTTGGTGGTCGCAAAAGCAGCCCTTCGACTCAAATGGATGCTTCATTGCGCATGATCGGATGTAGGCAGTACTAAGATAATCAGTTGCGATCCAGCGCTGCAATAAAGAATGCCTGCTTTCTAAAACTCCTAAACGAGTCGGTATCAACATAGAATAAGTAATTGCATATTAATCTAATTAGTATACATACACATAAAAATGATCACAACTGATTATCTTAGTACTGCCTACATCCGATCATGTGCAGTGAAGGATCCATTTGAGTCAAAGGGCTGCTTTTGTGACCACCGACCCATTGAAGTTCTTGCTGGCTGTCCTTGAAGTCTTTATTCTTGTCCTTGTTCTTTGATCTTGAAGCTTAATGCAGTTTCAATCACATGTGGTCAGTTTCAGCATTGTTCTCATCTAGTGTACAGGAACATCTCCTCATAAGAGCAAAGGACTGCAAAACTTATGAAGATTTACTAGTTAATCACTTGACTACACTCTTGTAATTATCTCCCCAGTTACCCTTGGTCTCTTGTTTCAACCATAATGTTAATGTATGATCATTTATCAAATCTCACTTAGTCATCTAGCAGCAAACCAGTTTTCATAGAAGGTACAAAATATTAAAACCATAAAAGTGTGAACAAACCACATGAAATGTATGGACATATGCTATCAAGTTCAGTTATACACACTCGATTTCCAAAGTTCTTCCCCAAAACTATTACCGGGAGTCGCTTATCTCGCACAGTTTCTATCGGGTTGAAGTCCCCCCGCTTAAAGGTCCAGTGTTCTATTCTTCTACAGCACATGCCCAAGGCGGGGGGGGAGGGGGTAAGTCTTTTGGTCGTGAATTGAGTCGGTGGTCTGATCTGCCCCTGCTGCCTTTACCTTTCCTCCAGTTATCCAAGATTTTTGCTGACTTCGTGCCTATTAGCAGTTTGTCAACTTCTCGGTGCCTCCTGGGGTAGGATGTTCCCTTCTTCTCAGTCTTTTCGTTCTCCTTCAGGGGCCCAGTCGTTAGCAAGGTATGCCTTGTACAGACAAAGGATCTCTTATTTCACAAGACCTCTTCTTAAGTAAATCCCTCCTTAAGCCCATGGCTTCTCTCTCCAGTCCATCCTCTTCTGTTACTCCCTTGGAATCCAGTAAGATGAAGGCTTGCTGGGCCTCTGCTGAGAGAAGCCTCTTGACTGAGGTAAGCACCACTGCAGCCCTTTGCTGCTCTTCTCGGGATCTGCTCCCTCCCTCTTTCGTGGTTTTTTTTTTTGTTTGTTTGGTTTTTTTTTTTGTGTGTGTGTGTGTGGCGGGGGAGGGGCCGCAGGGCCGGCTCCTGGGAGAAGCTGCTCGAAGCTGCCCCGGCTGGGAGCCGGACCCGCCTCTGGCCCAGGCCGAGCCCCTCAGCGACGGCGGGAGCGCCTCTGGGAGAAGAGATTTCAGAAGGGGAACGAACGCCCCGTGAGGGAGTCGGGGGAGCGGGATGTGAGAGGAACCCCTCTGCGGATCCCGAGGTCAGGGAAGGAGGAGGGGATGCCCCCGCAGCCCGCGGGGAGGCGGCAGGCTGTCCCCCCCAGCCCGTGGAGGGGAGCGGGGGAGCGGATGTCCCCCAAAATGGCGGCGGCTCCCGCGCTGGAGCAGTCTGTGACGGAAGGACTGCACCCTGCCTGTGGAAGGGACCCGCGCTGGAGGAGTCTGTGAGGAACTGCAGCCCGCGGGAAGGACCCACGCTGGAGAAGTTGGGGAAGGGCTGTCTCCCGCGGGAGGGACGGACCCCACGGCGGAGCAGGGGCCGAGCGCGGAGTCCTCCTCCCCCTGAGGAGGAAGGAGCGGCAGAGACAAGGGGTGAGGAGCCGACCCCAGCCCCCGTCCCCGTCCCCTGCTCCCCTGCGCCGCCGGGGGGAGGAGGTGGAGAGAACGGGGAGTGGAGTTGAGGCGGGAAGGCGGGAGGGCTCCCCGGGGGGAAGCTGTTCTCAGGCTGGGTTTTGCTTCCTCATAGCCTTGTTGTGATTTGATGGGTAGCAGGTTACATTGGTTTGGTTTCTTCCCCAGGTTGAGCCTGTCTTGTGACCGTGACCATAAGCGGGGAGTGATCCCTCCCTGTCCTTAAATTTGATGAGCTGTAAGTCAGGTATTCTGTTCTTCAGGGGTGGGGAGGAGATCTGACTGAAGGGTGCTAATTGGACTTTGTCAGTGGAGCTGGACTTACAGATGAGGATGGGTTCTCTGAATGACATGCAAGAAGCACCTGGTGACTCTTGTAAATAAATGTAAAAAGGTCATCCACAGAAATATTTTGGCATTTGAATGTCTGCTGGGAAAAGTTGCAATTTCAGCAGAAAAGAAGTATGTTTTTTTGATGCGAGTCCTTCAGTGATATCTCAAATCTGTAATTTAAGCACTGAGAAACTCAACAATTAATATTGTATTGATTTGGTACTTTGTTTTCTGGTTAGTTCTTTGGCTTAAAATGCAGCCACGCCAATACATGCTAAGCTATAAGTTAATGTGGAGAGGATGGTTTTTACTGAGATGTGACAAGTCCCTGTTCTGTAACCAAATCTTTTGATGGGAAGCATTGTGGTCTTGGACTCGGAATGAGCTGGAAGTTAGTGCTTATTTCCACTTGGAGCTTTATTTTGGGTTTTCAGGCTTAATCCCAAACTGGTGGTGATGCAAAGGTAAAAAGTTCAGAGAGCATCTTTGTTTTGCAGACTGCTGAGAGGCTGGACAGTAGGCCTATGAATGTATTTTGCTGACTGTCTGGTTTTGCAGGGTCTAAATGACAGAACTGCTTGTGGAACACCATTATCGGTGGGCTGACCGGCAACCTCAAGGAAAGGCCAAAGCCGACCATCATCAGTGACCCTAGACCTCCTGAAGAAAGCTTAGGGGATGAACTACCAGCAGTGGACAGTCCTGAGGCATTGGTGAAAACATCTTTCAGGTCTGGCGGATATGAGCTTACTTTGTTTATCCTTGAGAGGATATGTTTTTAAGACTAAGTCTGCAGTGTGGGTTTGGTGGGAGAAATCAGTCCCGAAGGATTCCGCAATGCTGCGTATCTGTCCTGAACAACAGTGAAAAAAGAGGTCCATAAATAATACTGGCTGGACTTGTCCTTTGCTTCTCCGACCTCATTAGCCTTCCTAAAAGATGAAGAACTAGACAGATATAAAGTCTGTAACTAGTCAAAATGGTCAGGAAAGACAGCTCATTATAGGAAGATGTCTTTGAAGGTTGGCACTGTTTCTTCTGAAAGTGGTTTAGTGATGAAGACTTGCACTTTAGGTCAGATGGTGTGCTTTATTGATGCGAGGGAGAGCTAACCCTTTTCCTGTTGATGTGGTGTCTTGAGAAGTGTCTAGCATTAACTTATTTTGCCAAGGAGAAGGATTCTGGCCAGGGGCTTGCAAGCAAGCGATCGCCGCTGTTGTAAAGAGCGTGATAGATCTATTGCTGAGTTTTACCCAGCAATACCTCTTATTTAATCATGTGGACGTACAGTTGTCCGATGTTTCTTGGAGGCATGTTTTCTGAAAAAGATTTTCTCAAAGTGAGGTAAACTGGAGAAGCCGAGTGATCTTTGACCAAAATGTGAAAATCGGCGTGCCCAGCAAAAGCGGAGTGAGTGGCAGAATTTATTTTTTCCAAGTGCTTTTCGAGCCTTTTTTTGGTTGTTGTCGAAAAACCTATGCTCTACTTTTCTTCTATAGTAAACATACATGTGTGCAAGCATGAAATGGTTTTTGCTTTGGATAAATTTCTCTTGACTACAGTGATTTTGATTATACCTCAGTCTGTCAAACTTATTTCAGTCTTTGTAGAATTGTCATTTTGAAGGCGCTGAAGTTCAAGTCATTGTATTAGGTGGTAATTTCAGATACCTTGTTTATACTGCTTGACATTTAAAAACACGTTACCACAAAGTGAGTTTGTCAGTCTATATAAATGAATCCTGTAATTCCATGGGGCATTTTCATCCTTTAATATTTCCATTGAAATGATCCAGGACAAGTGTTTCAGAACCTTTTATGGTTTTATGGTGAGCTGTGGTATTGAATGGCTTTTAAACACTTTGTGTCTCTGGTATTTAAAATGTATACCTTCAAGAGACCTAACTCTTTTTCAGCTTTCACTTCTCATACCAAATTCTGGGTATCTGCAGTCCTTAGGTTGCCGTCATCACGATAATTTCAACCTTTTTATATGCCAAAATAATGTCAGAGCGTTTCAAGTGGCATGATTTGATCATGTGAGTAGGAGTGAGTCTTGGAAGAAGTGAGCTTGTATATAGCATGAAGGGTTGGAAAATGTAATTAAGCAAAATAGTTCTGCTCATGCAGTTTAAATGGCTTTATAAACATTACCGAACCTTTGTATTTCACCAGTAGAGCAATTACTGTACAATGTGGCATTTTTGGAGGCTTTTATAGATGGGAATCCAAACAAATTGTTGTTAGAAAGTAAATTTTAATTGTCTAGTTTCATAAAGAAAGGAAGCCCTGTGTGCGCTTGAGCTGTGCAGGGGAGTGGAAGAGAAGAGGGTACATTGCGATTACTGTCTAAAGACACGAGAAAATAAAAACACTGTGGTGTTTTTATTGAGTCTGGGATCTTGTTGATATTATGGTGCAAACTGGGGCTTAGGAGGCAGTAGCATCTTTTGTATGATGGGCTGCACGTTTGATTCATCAAGGTCTTCTGTGGGTGGTGATTGTTCAAGTGCTTCCCTGACAGAGTTTGCCTGGTGTGTCTGAGGGTAAGTTGTTGCCTGGCAAGCATGGGCTTTCCTTGTTTCTTGTTTACTAGAGGCTAGTGGAAGCTCTTGCTACCCTGTTGCCTTTTGGGGACTGAAATGTGCTTTCCAAGTTGTCCAGTTCAGCATGTCTTAATTGGGAATCTGGTGGCTGAATCTCAGGGGGTGCGTGGGGCCACGTTGGGCTTGCATGAACTGGTTTTACAGAGAGAAAAACCAGGCCTTTCTTTCGAACGTGGCTGCTACGAACTGTAAAATGTAGCGACTCCCTTACTAGTTCTGATTCACTGCTGTTGGAGCAGTGTATGGTGAAACTATCCCTTCCATGCACAGCTAGAAAGAGAATGCCTCTCCAGTGTCAAATGAGTGACGTTTGCTTGTGATTGCATGTTGTGATAAATGAATTTGCTCTCAAACAGGATTCCAATCAAAGTTTACAATTTATTAAATGAATAAAGGCAAGCAAACAGCGCTGGGCACGCCGGGAGCTTCTGCTCTACCAAGACGTGCGCCGTGAAAAACAAAACAGCTTCTTTTATAATCTAACATTAGTTAGATATTCATACTAGGGGTGTCCTTCGAAAAGACTCTCCACCTCCTGGTTGTGTGGGTGCAGTAGTTCTCCTAGAAACTTCTCTCTGACCAGGCTCCCCACTGCTCGGGCCAGACAGCAGAGATCCTGTGTAACAGCCGACACCTTGCACAGCACCAGCTGGGATCACCAGAAGCCAAACAAGTTCAGAGCAGACACCTCCCCCTCAACAAATGCATACAACAAATTGCCCATCAAGACCCTAAGTACTGCAATCTCTGAGGCTAAGTATACATTTAAATGCCTCAGTTCTCCCCTAGGATCTCTTGTTTAACCCTGAGCAGTTAACAACAAAGCCGGTTTTGGGCTGGATACCTATCATCTGTCTCCTCCAGCCTTCAGTTATAGGAGGACTGACAAAATGGTTAAAGATTACATATATCGTGAGGGGCACATCTTATTATGCGGCCCTAGCATTGTTTATATTGACACGAATCAGATGAACACATTTCACAATATCTTTTTATGTGAATACATACGAGCAGCATGAAATCCCAGCTGCCACCTCTTGTATTAGATCTTGTTTTCTACTGTGTGGTACTTACTGTTCTGTAGCTTGGAAAATTAGGAAGAGATCTATGTTTGATTTTGTTCCGCTTCCAGATATGAGCTTGAAACGCATTGAAACATGGAAGGAGGAATGTGACTATTTCAATCATTTCGGTTGTACTTTCCTGCGGTAATAATCCATCTTTAAGATGTAAAGCAAAACCCAAATGAAACCAACCCCCTCTCTATGCCCCGCATAAGTCTAGTGCATGATCCCTCCCTAATGAAAAAGTGTTCTGATGGGTCTTGATTGTCTTATACAATTATTTTACTATCTCTTTTCTGAAGATACCAAGAACCAGCCCCAGATTGGTCTAAACAAGGCTGATTACCTTTCTAAAGAGAGAATCGAAAGAGTTTGTAGTATCATCTTGTTTGGAGTATTGCAGTGAGGGAGCAGTTGTGAGTAATTCTGTGTCTTGACTAGTTCTACTACTCCAGTGCTTAAAATGTAGATTTAAAATCCATTCTCACTGGCATTTAGTCTATTTGCCTAGTAAAGGCAGGGGAGGCCCCAGCTTGAATTACATTTGAAAATACAGTGGAATATGGAGAATGGTGGATTATCCCCTTCTGACAAGGGAAAAAAGTATCATGAGACACATAGAAGTGATTAGCTTCTTGGCCCCCACTTTATGCAACAAACCCGATATATCCACTGTCTTCCTTTGCACCAAGATGCAAGTTCACAATTACAGGGGCTGTGATCCCTTTCTTTTTGAATAGCTGTGCGTGGATCAGCATCCATGTACGTACAATCGTTGGCAGTGGCTGTGAACTGATGCCAGTGTGGAATATTAGGTGGTGGGCGTACGGCCTTGGCAGGGCTGCGTGATCTGGCTGTTGGCTGGAGATGTCAGCGGTTGCTGACACTGAAGCCTGTAACTCAGAAACTCTCTTCCTGGATCTGCTTTTTGATCTGCTTGGTCCCTGTAAAGAGTAGTGGTGCTATTGGTCTTGGTAAGAATTAACAGTGGTAATTACTGAGCTCTTTGGGAGACTGTGTAGTAACTTTACAGCCTGCTTTAGCTTCTGTGTGCTGCTGCCTGGCAGCGCTACCCAAGCAGGCATTTTGATAATGCTGGGCTGGCACCCAGCAGGGGGAGCAGAGAAACGAGAGACCGTTTGGGTGCTGTTCTCCCAATACCACCTAGAAGTTTGTGGAAGTGCTTTATATTGGAGGATAGGAGAGAAACTGCTGCGTTTGTCCCCAGACTGCTGCCTGGAGTGAACCAAGTCACCAGGGTGGCAGTGTTCCAGCTGAAAACTCGATGTGTCCAAGATGTCATCATGTCTGCTAGACTTGTTTGGTTTTGATGTACAGGAGAGACGGGCTGTTCTTTTGAGTCCGAAGACCTGGGACACTGGATTGGGGTGTATGACTGTGGTGGTGCTTATGGGATGTAATGGCTGTGCTGGATCTTGTGGCAGGAGAGATCCCATGGTACAAGGTGACGGTGACATCCAGGGAGGAGTGGAGATGCTCGTCTGAGACAAAATGTTCAGTGCAACCTGCCATCCTGGTCCAGGGCCTGTGTGACAGCTGAAGTTGGTCTGGAATCGTGGAGTAGTCCAGCTGGCTCCATCTAGCATGTGGGGGCTTGGGGCAGCAGTGATTCCAGAGTGATCAATCAGGGTAGCAGGCAGCTGAACAGTCAGCAGGTGAGGCAAAGACCCTCTGTCCTGTACCAGAAAAGCCTTACAGGACACCTGTGTAGCTATACTGAACTAGGAAGTGATCTATATCATCTGTTACTGAGGCCATCTGTCCTGGGAACCAGAAAGGCAGATTGAGTTCCTTCAAGGTCAGAGTGTTTTTAAGCTCAAGGCTTGCATGGGTTCTTAATTGCTGTCACCTTTCAAAATACTTTTGGCTTGAGACTGGTAACACCCCTGCTTACCTTACTAGCTGCTTTTCCTGTGTCAGCTGCAAAGTTTCTTTATCTTTCCAAGGATGGTTTGCTTTGCTTCCCTTATCTGCTTCTGTTCTGCTTTGGGAGTCTTAAATCGCCCTGGCAGCTAATCTTCCTGTATTTCGGGTTCGGTTGTGAGTGATGTAAACTGTTGCTCGTGCCAGCTACTGGCCGTTTGATCGGCAGGATAGAGAGGATACTGCAGCGCTCCAAATGCGAAAACTTAATTCACAGCACCGCGTGCTGGGAGTCAGCCCACGAGGCTCAATCATATGGGTCAAGGTGGCATCAGTGGGAATAAGGGGTATGAGCCAGCCTTCCCCCTACTTTGCCTGAGTCCTAGCAAGAGCCCATCTCTAGTGACCTGGTGGAGAGGGACCTCCAGGACTCCTTTAGCACCTCTCACGTTTTGACACTCTCTGGGCAGCACCGAAGCTTGGCTGTAGCTACCTAAGCTAGTATGTGAGGTGTGAAAATCAGAGAGGGAGGTGATGCTATGCGGGAGAGCTGTGACCATGACCACAGAAGAACAGGAGTTGAGGGCTAGTCGTGGGGTAGAATAAAGCCCGCCTGCTCTCCCAGGTCTCAGTATTTGTTTATCACCTTTTTCATTTGGATTTTCTTCTTGTTTTTTTAAAGAGCACACGAAAATGAGAGATGAATCTCACTTGCCCTAACTTGTTAAAAAAAAAAAAAAAAGATACATTTTCTCATTGTGTTTTGTACCCATCTACTGCAGATTCAGGTCTCGCTAAACATGAAAATGTAAGCAGTCTCTCTGAAAACCACCCTTCTCAACATCTTTTTCAATCCAGACTTGTTATAAGGCACTTTGCTTGCATTAAACTTAAATTCATCGGTGTTGTATTCAAACCTGTTGCTTCTTCCTGTTATTTATTGGTAGTCATTATGATGAATAAGAAGGGAAGAGTGTTCTGTTCATTAAGGAAATGGCTCCCATATCATTTGTCTCTCTTGCCTCTTCTTTTAATTGTGCCTCCCTTCTAGGTGCATGTCATGCTTTGTGAGAGCTGTGCACTATTTTCTTGGTAGATTGAGACTTATGAGTCAGAGGGGGAATGATCAGAGGAGACAGATTTATCCCAGTTACTGTTCAAAGGCTGCATTCTCTCTCTCTTTGCGTATATCCACAGGGGTGCAGGAGGAAGGTGTTTTTTCAGGCAGTTGAAAGAGAAATGGACTTCTCTGTCTTTTGGTTTGGGTTTTTTTTTGGTGTCGCAGTCTTCTTGTTCTTCATAGGATAGATGTATTATTGATGACAAGCAAAGCCAGAGATTCTGTCCCTGTAAATATCAGACACATGAAAAGACCCAAGTTGAGAAATTCAGATGGACTGTGGAGGCATGGAGGCAGCAGTGTTTTGGGATTACCGTATTCCCCAGTGGATATCTGCAAGTGCTGCAAAAGAAAGAAACAACACGGAGAAAATGTAGGATGTGACTGATGCGCAGTTATCCCATGTGCTGCCGAGCAGAGACAGTCTGTGACTTCTGTGTCCAGAGGGACTGTGTATTAAGGAGAAAATATACAATTGTTTTGTGTCTCCTTCAAGTGGCTTGGATTACGCGGCTTTGCATGCTCACAGCAGCATAATTCCTCTGGGAATGTCCACCCAAGGAGAACCGATGTGGATGTGCAGAGCTCTGAGGTGTCCTGGGAGCTGTGGAGTGGCAGGGCTGCAGGGCAGCAGGAGCATTTCTTTGCTCCCACATGATGCAGAGGCTGCATGCAGAGACATAATACCAAATTATAGATCTTTGTGGGTCCCAAGCAGTGTGAAAAATCTGCCCGTTGTCCTTTTAGGCAATAGTGGGGTGGAGGAAGAGATCTCCATAGCCGTACCTGGTCTATGGGTTTTTTACATGTGGGCAATGAAAGGATATGCCTTGGCATTTTTGAAATCAGCATTTCCTACTTGTGTGTTTTTCCATCCAGCCTGAATTTTCAGTGATATTAAAGCATCTTTTTACCTTCCCTGGTAATGGAAAAGAGTCTACGCTGGCACATACTGCATTGTACCCACCTCAGGAGCATTGCACTCGGTGAAAGACCTGTGATGTAAATGAGCATCAGACTGGTGGATTTACAGGCAAGGGATGTTTTGGAGTTGCACGTACAACTGGACTTCTTTAAAACTTAGAGATGTTTTAAAACTAAAAAAGTGTTTTTAAAACCTGAAATCAGTTGTTTGTTTTGAGTGGGCCCATGTTTAGAGATGGAAATATTGAGTACAGCGTAAAACAGTTGGAATTACAGAAATGAAGGATCTCACCCAACTGGCTTACCAGTGGTGGAGATGTAAGGATAAAAATGAAACAAGTTGCAAATTAACCTCTTAACACTTTGTTGTACGTGTGACATAGACAAATCACTGATCTACCTGTGCTGATTCCCATTTCTCTATTATTCATGTACAAAACCTCACACTCTGCAGAGTGCGTGAAATATGGTCAGCCTTTCAAGCCATATCGCTGTGTAATCTTTGTATTAATCCCAGAGCAATAACTTGAAATAACATTCAGGGTAGGTGAAAACAGCATTGGACTCTAGTCTTTCTGTTGTCATCTTCACCTCTGGAAAGAAACTAAAACTATAAGGTATGTTGCAGTGAAGCTTACAACTTGCAGTTGAGTGAGCAGGTGTATACTTGTTTTCTCATGTTGAGATATGTTTCTTCAGCTATGAAATGAATAACTGATCATTTGAAATGAACACATGCCTATGTATTTTATAATCTGAGGTATGTAGTTACAGGACAGCAAGTTCCATGCTGGTGGATAGCAGTATAAAGGTAATATACAGCAGGTTTTTCCAATAGCTCAGCTAAGTTTATGACTAGAAAACTTGCTTCCAACAATTACAAACTGAGATTCAGAAGAAAAAAAGCTATCAGTACAGTATGAAGTATTTTCAAAGCTAAACTGTGTGCATGTGTTTTTCCTTTGGAGGCAGGGCTACAAACCATGCAGAAACATACAAGCATATTTGAAGAGCTGTTGACATCTACTACTTCCTGGTAATTTCTTCTGGAAAAACAAACAAAACCTCCATCAAGCCAAAACACACACTAAGGGTGTGACAAATGTACATACTTGACAAATACAAGTGTAAGTGGAGAAGGACTGTTAAGTACTCAGCTCCAAGGAGTCCTCTTAGCTGCAGATTTTTGAAAACAGTTAATAAAAGCGGCAGCTCTTGCTCTTGAGAAGAGTATTGTCCAGTTTCAGAAGGCAAATCCTCTTCCACTTTCTCCCTTCTCACCCGGTAAATTCACTGTATGGCGTGAATCTTAGTCCTGTGTTTGTCTACGCTGTGGATAGAGGATGCAGCACCCATCCTGGATGCACCAAATGAGACTGTTTTCCCCACCTCGTTAGCCTTTGCACAGGCATTGTCTCACAAGTGCCAGATTCTGTATGTGCGGGTACCTGTGGGAATCATATGTATACCTAAGGGTTGACCAGTTGATGTTGCCAAAATGAGACGGTATTCAAAGCAAGCTGTGATGAAAATAGCCCTACTAAGATAAGTTGCTTTAAATGACTATGTCTATGTGAAGGAATGAATACTGATAAGCAATGCAGGTAATTAAGAAAGTGTATAAGAAAGGTCTCTGCACATAGAGTGTCTGGCACAGGATGCACGTTAGGCACCTATCCATCAGGTAATTTTAGCAGAGCTTGAACTAAAGCAGACTCTTTTTATTTTCTTTAAAACACTGAGGTTTATTTTTGTTAATACACCTGCCAAGGTTTTGATTAATTTTAGAAGTCCTGATCTCTAACTTGCCTAGTTTTTCAAGCTAAAGAGAAGAAGCTTAATCTATGAATATTTACGTTCTGCAACGTGGTAATACTTTCTACATCAGCTTTTATGGTATGCAATATAATTATGGAACAGCTGCATAACAGCTTGACTTAAAATCAGTTTTACATAAAGAGGACAACTTTAGGAATACAGATAAGTAGAGCGTATCAATGATGTTTTGCTAACTGAAGGGGACATGCAAGAGCATGCTGTGAAATATCATTCGCAAAGATATTTCCAAGTGTACTAAGGCGAAATCGTACTGTACTCTGTGAGCAACCTCAAGTAGGATCTATGGTTCTAGTGCGAGGCAGAGGGGCATATGTGTAAAAGCGATGAAATCGTACCCCAAGAAATTATAAATAATAGGGAAGTTTGGTTAATTTGTGTAAACGGTGAATATTGGCAAACATAACTGCAATACTCTTTCTTGGGAAATGGAGAATGAAAATAGCTCTGCTGCTATTTCATTGCGAGTTTCTTTGACCTGTGAATCAGCCTGTTGAGCCACAAGACAGCTCTGGAGTAAATTATTAGAATTAAGTTTTTTCAGTTTTTCCCTGATCCTGTTCAGAGCAGAAGGGATGAGATATATGCATATGTATGTATGTTACAATTTTGATAAGATGCATTTAAATCTTGAGTCTGTTAAAACATTTGGTCTTGTGGGGAGCAAAGCTTGGGTCAGTTAATGGGTTCTTGGGTTAGATGATGTCTGTCTGGCATTTGATAGCATTACTTGAAAACCAAATGCATGATTTATTTACCCGCTTTAGAGAAGGAGACATATAGGAACATAGGAAGGCCAAGAATTACATGGACTGCGAAGTATTGTATTTGGGGCTTTTGTCTAAAAAAAGAAGTGCCTTTTCAGTAAACTGGTAAGATGTAAGGGCTCAAAAAATCATCGACAGAGTAAGTCAACCAGACTGAGTGGAATTCTACCAACGATGCGTTCTGTGGTAACTCTAGTAATATAAGAGGTAGTTGTACCCATTTAGCAGTGCTATTTTTATTTCTTTAGAAAGATGCTGTTGCCTCATAATGGGAGGAATCCAAGTCCCATAATGGCCCAACATTCCGAAAGTCGACGTGGGGAAGATCTGCTAGTGCAAGTAATTAATCAACAGGCAATACCTGGTGAGGGTGTGTTGGTACGGCTGGTGGAAAGCGCGCTCTCTGTGTGCAGTGGACAGTCTCAGCAGTACCCCGCTTCTCTGGAGGCAGAGAGTTACACTGTCGCTCTTGGCATCTGTTTTGTCTGGGATGTTTTTAGAGGAAACGCGTTTCAAAGTGTACTGCCCTGCTTGCACGTGCTGGAGAGGTAGCTTATGGCTGTTGCTTCCTTGGTAAGGAGAAGGAGGCAGCAGTGCTGTGCGTGGGGTAGGTGTGTAAGCAGGGGGTGAGCTGGCAGCAGGGCTCCTGCCTGCGTACTCCAGCCCCAAGTGTAGCCCTGGCCACGGGTGTCCAGATGTAAGTGTGGGGGCACAGCACGGAGGGAAAGGCCTTGCCCCTGTTGCCCCGAGCTCCTGATGCACCACTGCCTCGGCAGCCTCTGCTGCTCGCTCAGAGCCCTTCTGCAAACCCCACGTCCCCGCCACGTCCTGTCCCAGACTGCTTCCCACAGGGAGAATCTTCCCGCCCCGCTCCTTCCAGAAGGTGGAAGGGGAGTGATAACGGAGACTATAGTCGCTAATACAGACTTGCCCAGTGAGTCGTCATCGCAGGTGTCTTTGCGCCTCGCCCTGTTTGGCAGCCCCTCGCTGCAGAGCCCCTCGCCCTGCTGCGGAGCCCCTCTTCTGCCCCCTCCCAGGCTCCCGCGCCTTCCAGCTCAACAATCCTGTCTTCTCTTCCAGCCCCAGCTCCTGGCACTGATTTCCAACACTCATCTCCCAGCTGTACTTAGAAAAATGTCATTCAGAAAAGAGCCCCGCAGCTTAAAAAAGAGGACAAGGCTGAGAAAGATGGACGCATTGTAGACTTTGTCAGGCCCTTTATTTATCCTGTGATTAAGGTTGGGGTGACAGAGGTGTCGAACTCTGCAGAAGAACATTGCTGCTGTGGCAGAAGGTGCTTCACAGGTAGGAGACAGCTGGAGCCTGCATGGATGGCGTTTGGAGGGGGCCAAGGGAAAAGGTGCTGGAGAAAGAAGGATGTGTTTCTGCATCTGGTGACCTCTGTGGGATTGTGCTTGTTGTCACAGGGTCATTTACTGTGTTGTTTCAAGGATGGGGTCTTCATGCTTTTAGTCGGTTAGGAAACCAGCGGTACTTTAGCTTACATTTCACCTCTTGCTTTTTCTTTCATACTGTCTGCGCAGAGAAAGCGCAGGCTGGATTTAAACTGGGGCTGCTGTTTTCTCCTGGAGATTGGTGAAACTTTCCTTGAACAGAGAGCAAAAGGAATTTGCTGGAGCTTTTGCAATAGCAGTGATGTGTTAAGGTTAGAAAAAGTCTAACCATGCATCAGGCTCCAGTGTCTGGTGGTACAGGAGAAAAAAGTTTGCCTGAAAATCAAAAATGTTGTCTTCACAGTGCAGGAATGCATTTTCCTTTTGACTGTCATGGGAAATGCAAAGCCAGGAACTGGCCCAGCAGTAAACTGATTTGGGGCTTGATTTCTTCACCCTTACACTGAGCACCTTATTTCAGAGGGCCTATTCGTGAAAGCAGCAGTAGTGCTCACGCAGGAGGATGCTGTTCTGTTCAGCAGAGGGGGCAGAACCATCCCTTCTGAGGCTGCTTGAGCTACTGCTTGCTTTGGAAAGCAGCACAGCAACCTTCCTTCCCCTCTGCTATTTTCTTTGTGGGATTTATTTATTAAAAGTGAACTGAAGGATGTGCTGTGAACACCAGATTAACATGGCTATGCAAACGAAGACCCCTGGTATTTGATAACTTACTGAGTGAGTGTGATTGCCTGGTCACCAGCTGTTAGAGTGAATCCTGGCGGAGAACAGGCGAAGGGGAAAGTCATCACTAGATTAAATAAGAAAAAAGCAAATAAAACCCTCAATAACTTGCTAACAAAATACTTACCTCCCTGTCATCCTCAGGAATCCATTTCTTGTAGTTCTGCAATTAGCTGTTTTCTCTAGCTGAAGAAATGGTGTCATTATATTAAGAAAAAAAATGCTGAAAGGATATATCCGTTAAATAAAATTTACACAGAATGTCTTCGTATATAATGTTTTTTTTACCCAGGAATGTGAAAGGTACCTTCTTTTAAAACAGCATGGTTGTAGATTAGTTCATGTATTCCTAAATACAGCTAAGTAAGCTTTCAACTTAAAGATTTGTCTAAGTTAATAGCATTTCTCTTAAATACAGCCTGTTAATGTTAGCATAAATGAACGGAAGGAGATAAAGAACGCTGTGCGCAACTGATATTACGGGGTTGTTTTTCCGATAGGCGGACTGAATTTGTTAAAATTAGAAATATTCCTGCATACCTGAGTTAGCATCTTCCTTTTTACTTTGGTGTCACTTGGTACATTAACAGTAGAGTGGTAACGATAGGTGTTTTCTGCCTGTGGGACGTGAATGCTGGAAGAATGAGTGGAGGAATCTGGATCCATTCCTGAGATGACAGTACAAAAATCCTCTGCGTAAATTTATCCTTTTAAACCCAAAGGGTCTCAGTTTTGAAGACTACCTTGTGGTACAGTCTGATAAATATAATGTGATGAAAATGCAAGAAAGGAAAACTTTACTCCCGTAGGCACTTTTAAATGACATGTTGTTACTTTGTAACAAGTGAACTCCTGCCTTAGTTGTTGTCTAGCTGGTCAAAGCTACACCAACAGTCGCCTGTACCTCCTTTTCTGTGTCTTTCTATGAGGTCGTGATGGTATAATACAACACAGATCTGTGTTGCATCTCAGCGCCATCTTCCCTAGCCAACTTGCCAAACTAACACAACAAACACGTGGTCTGAGGCATCACATGTTTGCTTGAGATTCCTCCAGTACTTAGGCAAGCCTGGAGGACGTTTGAAAGAGATGAACTGATGTGTCTAGCTCTGAATTTTTGGCTTGGCATTATTTACAATTCAGTATTAAAAAATGCTTGTAGGCTGTCATACATAAAGAAATGTTGGTATAATTTCAAAATAGGGGACTGAGCAGAGGGCAGAGCAGAAATTTCAGTTGGTTGGTATGACTTCCTTAATGGCTTCCTTTAGTGGAGTTCAAAGCAGCTAAAGGACTGGGACAAACGTATGATCTGCTGAACCTCTTCGTGTGCATTTTAAAGGTCTGAGGACACTGTGCAAACTACTACTAGATGCAAACTACTCGCTAGCTCTTGTCCCAAGCCTCAGCTGCTTTCCACTGAAGGAACCTGCAGCAAGGCAGTAGAAGACTGCAGCACTGGCAACATGAGGTGAACTCCCATGGGGCGGGGCATGAAGCCAGCAGAAACATCTGCAGGATGGAGGGGGCTAAAAACCTGCACAGGACTGAATCCAAGACTTTTTTCTCCGTGGCAGACCTTGTTTATTAGGGTCTGGTAGTTCTGAGAAGGAGCAGCAGGTATTCCTTGTCTGGACCTCTCAGAGCCAGAAAGATGGATCATGCTGGATGGAGCAAGGACATTTGGTTTCCCTGAGGCGCTGACATCTCCAAGGTGGTGATACGAGGCATCAGGAATGGAAACCCACTTCTTTAGGAGAAGGAAAAGCCTGTGAGCTCAGACTCTACAGTAATTCACCTGGCTGTGTGCCTGGCCCTGAGCACCAGGAGCCCTTTCCAGCTCTGCTTTGCATTTTGCAAGTTGTTTCTAGAAGTGACCGCTTTTCATGGGCGTGTCGCAGTGTGATGAATGACTGAGGACGATCAGCGAGGACAGCTGTCTCCACCAAGGCTCTGTGAGTCAGCTACCCCATGTCTAGCTGCTACTTTTCTGCCTTAAAAGCCTCAATATTCTCCACTCGGCTCACCTTCCTGCTCTTTCCTGGTCTCCAGATCCATTAGTCTGTCTGGGCTGGTACCCATTAAACTGCTGAACATGGGCTGCTCCAAGCAATCTAATCAGTGCTGCAGCTCTTGAAGGCAGAAACAGTAAGAAACTGAGTCACCAGAGCAGGCAGTCTGGCCCTTGGATTAAGAGAGAAGTTTTGTGAGGGCTTGTCCTTGTTCGTGGAGAACCACGGAAGCTGCTGTGGACAGTATTTGATTGCCGTGACAGTGGTTATTAATAAATACTTTGCTAATGCAAACCAGCAGTATTCCTAGATCCAGTAGTCTTGAGTTTTGCAAGGTTTCCAGTACCAGTGGTCTCTGTGTCACTTCCCAAATGCAGAGAGGCTTGTGCAACAGGGCAATATTGTTACCTTACAGCCCCAAGTGAGGAAACCGAGGCACAGGCTTTCAAAGCATTTGGTGCAAGGTCACTCAGGCAGTCTGTGATAAGACATTGCCTAAGGCAAGTAGATCTGCACGTGTGCTAGGAGGACCATCGCTTGACTGAGCTGCATTTTACACTGGCACATGTATTTTTTTTCTTGTACAATTTACAACAAGCATTGTAAAGAGTATGTTTAGTGCAAGCCCTTTACCATCAAGTACAGGATTAAAAAGACATCTGGAAAACGTTTAGCTCCTTAACCCTGTATTGGAGTAGAGCTTTGGGAATGCTTTGTTTAATGCAATACTGACTTTGTCAGTAAAGTTGCTTGGGGTTCATCCCTCAGATAGTTCTGAGCCCTCTTTGTCAATCAGTGTTACTCCTTTCAAGACTGTGGTGAGAAAGCTTGAATGTTTTTTGACTGAGGACAAATTTGGCCAGAGTCGCTTTTGGTACATAATAGCGTGTGCATGGTTGCATAGTCACAGCCTTTTCTTGTAGAAGTTTGTTTCTATGCATTCAGGATGGGCACATGCATATTCTGAGTGTTATACCCTTAGTGAGAATCGGCCATTGAAAATGTTTCCTCGAATGTAGCATTTTTCCTATTCATTTCCATAAGAATAAGGTACTGAGACTTCAACTGGACAAAATGAGCAAAATAGCTCACTTCAGGAGATGTTAGTGTTGGTTCCTAGCATAGGGATTGAGTGATCTAAAATGGCCTTTTTCTTGTCCCTTTCCCATGAGTGCAAGGGGGTGTGAGTCCTTCGCTAGGGTACAGCTCTAAGGTGGACACTGATTTGGAGCAAAGGCACATCTAACAAAGTATCGGACAAAATGATGTAATGTTCTCTGAGGCAAGAAAGGTAAAACCGTGAAGTAATTATGGTAAAGAGGAAATGAAGATATTTGCCAGATGGATCAATGCAAGGCTTGGAAGTATCTAAATGTAAAGTCAGCCAGAGTCTCTCTCAGCCATCAGTAGCAAAGATACCGTAAAACTGCTTGCCTGTGAGACTGTGCCAGATACCATGTTTAGTCGTGAATCATCTGCGGGACATTGGTTAGAAAAAAAAATAAAATCAAAGCTGTGACATTGGCCACAGGATGAGTTATTATTCAGCATATGACAGTGATAAACCGTGAAATTCCCTTCAGGTTTCCCTCTTCTCCAATTGCTTTTCCTGACCCTGTTCCCTGACAACCTGCTCTCTCCACTTAATTGTTCCTTTCCCTAACTCTGCAGGGGTTACTAAAAGGCATGGGCAAGTTATCTTAGAATTTATTTTCCAGTTTGGTAACTAGTAACTTTTTCTCAGTGGTAGGTTATAGGTGTGAGAATGTGATGACTCCCTGGCCTCCTGGCCTCTGTTCTTAGGGAAATGCATATTCTACCATGAGAGAAAACATCTGGAAGTGTAAGGAGAAATATTAAAATCCCTAATGAGTCAGCCAAGCAGCACAGCCAGGTCTATAAAAAAGACTGTGAGTCCACAAGGGATCTTTGTTTGAGGGGACCTGCAAGAAACCCCATTCTAAAGCCCTAGCAGAGCCGTAAGATTCACAGTAGCGACCACCTTTGCGTGACTGTATTTTTGTTGCCCCAAACAGTGATCTCAAAGAGGATGAATGAGAAACCCAAGCTCAGTTTTTCACTCTGCCACAGATCTCCTGGGTGATTGTGCCACCTGGCTTTGGCTGGAATTCATTTCACCTCGCGTGAAGAAGCAAATTGTCTACGCTTTCTTCTTACTTAAGGGAGCAAGGCAGTACCTCCAAAGGACAATTCATTCCACTTACCTGAAGGTGAGGAGAGCTATGCTCTGGAGGTGCTGATCTCCATCCAGGCTCTACAGCAAAACCAGCTGAACTGGCTTGCGCTCAGGGACAACCTCTTGTGCATACAATCTGCCTTTCTGCGGTCCCTTGATTGCCACAGTCGTGTTGCTTTCAATTCTGAAGCCCAACCTGGATGCTCTTCCCTGAGGAGTAACATGCTCCAGTGCCTCCTGTGCTGAACGTAGACTGTCCCTGTGAATTGCAAGGTTTACTAGAGTCATATTTGGAAGGAGTCAGGCCCTGTCTGTCTCAAGACCTGACCCAGACTGCTAGGCAAGTGTTAAAAAAGAGAGTACTGGAAGGGCATGAAAATACATGAGTAAGCGATGGTATAGTTTGCATTTTTTTTTGCTCTAAGAGGGAGAGAGATGATGTAGCAGATAGAAAAAAAAAAAACCAAACAAACCAACATAAACCAAAGCATACCAAACCAAACAGCCCTAGTGTTTTAACTTATGTACAGAGCAAACTGGATATGAAGTCCTTGAGGTGCACCAGCACTGTCAGTTTTGTGTGTTCCCTGGTTTGCTGCAAGCGCTGGGCTCCAGTAACCTGTGCTGGATACCTGCCAGTCTGCTCCATGGCTCCACGTGGGAGCAAAGCAAACAGTGCTGTGGATTAGAAACCAAGGTGTAAAACAGTAGCTGACAGCATGGCTTGCTCCCTGCTGGCTGTGGGGTTTAAGCCCTTAAAGCCAGAGGAGCTCAGGAGCTCCCAGAGGTATTTTTTCCTGCAGAACTGGTTTTCATGGCAAAGCTCCACTTCCGTGTTTCATTCCTACCATTGAGATGAATTAAGCTTTTTTCTCCCCTGTCTCATGAGCTAGGGGTGGGATGCCGCTTCCCTGCATGTTGGCAAACACCGCTCACATTTGAATGCTCTCATACTTCTTGTTTGATCAAGCAGATTCAGGAAGCAGGTAGGAGAGATGAGCCCGTGGCTTGTATCCTATGAAAGAGAGTGGGGATGCAAGCTGGGGGTACTCAAGCTCGCTCTATTTTTATTTATTTATTTATTACACAAGGCCTTTGCTGCTCTGGATTCCAAAACTAGCAATAGTGAAGTGCGTGTGGGAGATAAACAGGATGGTTGACTATGTGGTATTGGGTCAGGAAAGCAATTGCTTTGCAGTGTTGTGGAAGATGAGCAGTCAGACCCAGCCCTGAGCCTTCTCTTCTCCCTGCTGCACAGTGGCAGTTCCCTCTGTCTGCCCTGATGTGCCATGTGCCCCGGCCCCTCACCATCTCGAAGGTGCTGGGCTGGGCCCGCACCGCGTTTGTCAGTGTCTTTCTGTCCTGGGGAGACCAGAACGGGACACGGGAGTCCGCATGGAGTCTCAAAAGTGCCAAATAAGAGAGGAGAGCATTTTTTGGTTTTTTTAAAGTGGGTTTGATTGGGTTTTATTGTTTTCTACTTGGGTTGTATTGTTTTCTTATTGGTGTTTTTAATTGTTTATTGCCCAATCTTGCCAAAACTTCTTCCTGCCAGAACTCAAGGCTTGTGCTTCTCTAAAGAGCTGTCTCTCCATCTTGAATGTTTCCAGGGATGGGGCATCTACCTTCTTTGATGACCTGTTGCTATACTCTGCACACTGCCCGGGTGGGTCTGGCTTCATCTTCACCCACGTATTTGGTAGCTGAGGCAAGAGCTAGCTGAGGGCAGCCACCCCCCAGTGGCTTTGATATCCTCAGAGTGACAAAATGCCACCTCGAGGCCCCAGTAACCTGGGTGGTGCTCCAAGGGAGTCCAAGAGTGGTGTCTGGCGGCGTCTGGTGATGTCCAGCGGTGTCTGGTGGCCTCTGGCGACCTCCAGCTGTCTCCGATGGTCCCCACTGGTCTCTGTTCATCTCCAGTGGTCTCTGATGGTCTCCGGTGGCGTCCAGCAGTCTCCAGTGGGCTCCAAGGGATTCGTCCTGGTGCTGTGGTGCTGCTGGCCAGAAGATGGCAGCCCCTCTCCTCACCTCTTCCCCAGGGCTGAGGGCGGAGGAGATGGCCCCCCTCGATGAGGGGCAAGGGTGGGAAAGCAGGGCTCATCTGCGGCTGTCAAGCCGGGCGATCTTCCTGATGAGCCTGCCGAGCGGACGCATGTGGCTGTGGATGGCCCACTTATGGCTGGCGTCGGCTGCGGGGGTGGTGCCGCTTGTTGGGAGCTGGCTGTTTAGAGGGTCCCTGAGAGCCCCCGGTGGTCCTGCGGCGCTTTGGGCACCGTGGTGCCGGAGGAACCCCGGGCACGGTGGTGTAGTGCCCCGTCAGCCCTGCGCAAGGTGGATGTAGCTCCATTGATTCTTCCTGCTCTTGAGGTGGATCCACCTCCACTGATTCTTCCTGCTCTTGAGGTGGATCCACCTCCACGGGCTCGTCGCCATTCTGTGGCGGGTTGACCTCCGTGGGCTCGACTCGCCTGCCGTAGGTAGGTGTTGCTCCTCCCATCAGCCTGCTCGCGTTTTTTGGGCTGTGGAGGCATCCTCAGTGGCTCCAAGAACCTCTTCTGTCTCTTCCCGCTGACCGTGGGCTCTCGCCTCGCTTCGCCGGGTCCTCCTCTACCAAGCACGCTTGGTGTCAGAGTCTCTAGCTGCAGAGCGAGCTGTGGGCCGGCCGCAGGGGTGCCAGCTTGTGTAACGGAAGGCTGGTGACGTCACCACTGGAAGTTGCTGTGGCTGGTATGGTGGCCCATGTTGCCCCATTCCGGGTGGCCATTTTGCTTGCCAGAGAGAAAGGCTGCCCCTCGGGCGCCGGGACTGCCCTCCAGCTGCCCTTGTGTGCCCTGGGCTCCAGCCCCCTCCTCGTGCCAGGCCCGGGGTCCCCTCAACAGGACAGTGGCCGCAGTGTCCCGGGAGGGTCGGGGAGTCTCCGTTAGCCTCCAACCGCTCGGCTCCCTGCAAGTGGCGTTGTCCCCGCACCTGACAGCAGCAGAGAGGGGCAGAGGGGAGGAGAGGGCCTGGCGTCCTCCGGGCTGCTGCGCAGGGCTGACAGGAGGAGTCCACTGTAGGGCCACCGAGGGAGGTCGTTGGGGCCTGGAGGTGGGGTTTTCAGTCTGAGGACGGGGAGGCCCGTGGGGGCTTGCTGTCGCCGGCTACTTCTGGCCTCAGCTACCAAATGGGTGGTTGAAGATGAAGCCAGAGCTGCCCTGGCGTTGCTCAAAGAATAGCTGCAGAGGGGTCGTGCCTCTAGACAAGCACGCAGGACCGATTTGATCTTGGCTATGGGCTCTTCAGGGGAGTGCTTAGGGTGAAGGGTGTGTAGGTGCTTCTCTCCCATCAGGTGATTGCCATGTGCAGTGTAAAAGCTGCGGGGAGTACCACATCAGTTAAGGAGTAAATAAAGGGAGGTGTTTTTCCTTCCTCCACAGTGACTCGATGAGAAGCAGTCTGCAAACAGAAACCTTGCTGACTGTGGCTGGAAGAAGGAAACTGAAGCTGGCTGTGAAGGTGTTTCTGGTGACGGCTTGCTGTGCCTGTGCTGCCACGGTGACAGCACATCCCAACGTGCCCCTTTGTCCTGTGTCATTCCAGTCCTCTGCTTTCATGGCCTGTATAGATACAGAAGGCGATACTGACTTAAAACCTGTGCGCTGGTGTCATGGGGGAAGGTGTCATCTCTCCGCTATTTACTAGTTTCCTTTCTCACGTTGGCTCGTGCTTCTTCTCTCAAGGCCACTGTGCAGACCGCATCTTTAGAGGATTCTTTGTCTTTTCTTTGGGTTAGATTTTTGCTAGCTTTTAGGTGACAGAGAGAGGTGGCGCAGGTGGGGAGGAGGTGCTGATGAGCACTGTCATTTTCCTGTAATGAAAACCATTCTGGATGATGGAGATGTCAGGACACCTTTTCTATCTGCCTACCATACTTGTTGCCATGATGCCGCATGAGCAGGAATAAAATAGGAGATAGGTTTAGGCAGTAGTGGCCAGAGGGCAGCTTGTCTCTAGGATATTTCCTTGGCCTGAGTTGACAGGCAAGTAATCTTTATTGGAAAATGTTCTGCTATGAGCGTGCTTGTGAATACCTAGCCTGGTGCAACTGTGACTCTGGGGAGGAGATTAACTCAAGGGCGTGCCTGCCTCTATCAGCTTGATATAGCTGATAGATTATAGAGATAAAACCTCCTTCCTTTTTCCTCAGACTGCGTTATTTCTTCTTTTCTTGGGTGCACTTTTAGGTTACCTATGTTATAAAGACTTGGATAATTTTTCCTGAGTCAAGTTATTTAATGAATCACTCAGGACAATTACTATTTGAGTGAACTGACTTTGGTTCTTCATGAACTTCTTCCTGAATACAGAACTGGGTTTGCATCATTGGGAATAAAGGAGAAGAAGGTACTGCAGAACTACCAGGGGGTTCTCTGACTTTATAGTCCCACTGGTAACACTGGAAGTGAAAGCTGAATTTGCCTGCCTCTTCACTGTATGTCAATACTAATAATATCGATAAAGCCTATTTATTCAGTGCTATACTTTTGCACAGTTTCACAGCAATGTGCAGACATTTGAACGTAGTACAGGCTCTTCTCTAACTCATTTCCTCTTTGAGATGGTAAAATATATTTTCTAAAAGGGAGAGAAGATGAAACTATTTCAGTTGACTTGCTTAGGCTATGTTGCTTAGGGAGCTACCATGGAACCGATTCTTTACGTGTCCACAGCGTTCCTCCCTGGAGGTTCACCTTTCCTTGAGGGGCGGCGGGGGGGCGTGCGTCATACCGACAAGTCCCCTCCATCCAGCAATCATTCCACGGGCTGTCGCTGTGCCCGGGAGGCCCGGGGGTCTCTCCCTGCCCTTGGCGGCCATGCCCTGGGCTCAGCTGCTGGGTGTCCCTGGTGCCTCCTCTGCCACTCGGCTCGCAAGGAGAAGGCTGGTGCTGTTCCTCTTCTCTCGGGCCATGGCAGGAACCAAGCGTGCAGCGCAGAGACCGCCCCTATTAGCCGTCCCCTCTCTGCAGCAGAGCTAAAGCCTGTGCGGCCCCGCAGCCAGGAGGAGCGGGGACTTGATGTGGCTGGACACAAGCCCTTTTTGTGGGGAGAAAGGGGGGGGTGATTTTGGCAGCTGCAGCCTGGAGGCAAGCCAAAGTGTAACCAGAGCCCTAGGCTGGGATGGTGGGTGCCAACAGCCCGCCACGGAAGTAAGCCAGGCTTTGAGAAACAAGTGCGCGGAGGTGACCCCAGTGTGGTGGAACGAAAGGTTGGTCGCATTCAGACGTGGACCGTTTGGATCCGTGACCAAAGCCCAGCCAGGCAGAGGACAGACAGCTCTTCCAAACTGTCAAAATAGCCCATTGCTGCTGTCGCCGTCACATCCCCTTGTCCCACTGAAACCCAGCTGTGCAGCCTTTCTATTAAACACACCCGTTGGCCGTGTTTATAGGGGGATACCAAAGGCGCTTCAGCCATGGGTGAAACTTCCACAGCTCATCTGTGACTTGAACCTTTCTGAGAGTTCTTTGCCTACCTCAGTTTGTGGGAAGATGTTCAGATCTTATCTGAAACCCTGGCAAGTCTCCTTTTCCTTTAGGATTCAGTATTTTGAGTACTGAAAGCTTAAGAGAGGTACTCTCCTTGCCGTTTTGTGCGTTGGTGCCAAAATGGATCTGTACCTTCAGACTATGTAAATGAGGGCATCTAGGCCACAGACATTCCTTTGGTTGTGGTGCTGCCAGCGGTGAAAGACGGGGGTTTGGTTCCCTCTGCAGGAACTCTGCAGAGATGTAGAGAGCATGCATGGTTTCCTCACCGTTCCTTACCAGCGCACCAAGGGACATTTGCTCCTACACTGTCAGGGGAGGTTTGGACTTGACGTGAGGAGACATTTCTTTCCCAAGAGGGTGGTCGCACCCTGAAACAGGCTTCCTGGAGAGGTGGTGGATGCCCCATGCCTGTCAGTGTTGAAGAGGCATTTGGACAATGCCCTTAATACCATGCTTGAACTTTTGGTCAGCCCTGAAATGGTCGGGTAGTTGGACTAGATGATGGTTGTAGGTTCCTTCCAGCTGAACTATTCCATTCTATTCTGTTCTGTTCTGTTCTACTCTACTCTGTTCCCTGTGCTCACCATGAGTCAAATACCGATGAGAGTGTTATTTGCCTGAAACGCCAGGGGCTTTTCAGCTCCAAAACCACTTTGAAGGACACATGACACAAAGGTTGCAAGTGGAAACAGGATATTACTTTTATTTTTCTGAGTCTGCTTCAGAGCCGATGCTCACAAGCATTGCCACAGTGTGCCCGTGTAGCCAGGAGCAGGCTGATGCATTCTTCAGTTGAGCTTGAGAAGACATTCTTTGCAGCCTGGCAAAGGCAAGTCCCAGAGCTACAGAAAGTAGCAGCAGGAATACAGGCCAAGCAGTCCCTGTATCCTCAAGAGTGAGAACGTGAAGCATGAGGATCAGGACCGACCACACATCAAAGAAGAAGAAGAAGAAGAAAAAGGAGGAGGAGGAGGAGGAGGTGTGTGGTACCGTGGGGTATTTTCCAAAGTATGACAGGTAGAGGTGAAAAGCGTATTTTTGCGTTGGGAAACTTGCTCCGCCGCTGTGCTTCTTGGCCAACGATGCACGAAAGGCGCTCTCGTGCCGGCCCTGCGCTTGATTTGCGTGCAGGGAGAGGTGAAAAGTGGCAGCTCCTGATGGGGCAGCGAGCCTGGAGCCCTTCCAAGCACAGGCTGTTTTGCCCAAGCCAGAAGCCCTGGGGAAATGGAGCTAAGGGAAGAGCAGAGCTCGCTCCCGCTCCAGACTTGCACTGGGCAAGAGAGCCCGAGAGAGCCAGGGCACGAGCGGTGCCTTGGAGGTGCAAGAGCAGCAGGCAGGGAGCTAGGCGAAAGGGCCCAGAGGAGCCCTGACAAGGGGCTGTGCTCAGTGCTACAGAGGAGAAGAAGCAACCCCCCGGGAGCATCCCTTGGAGCCCGCTGTGGGAGTCCGAAAGGTTCCTCCCCCCGGATGCGGGGCACGAGGGCCACCTTCGTGGAGCACGAGCAGCGGGCACCTAGCCACAACGGCCCAAAGGAGCCCTGGCGAGGGGCCCTGCTCAGTGCTGCAGAGGAAGGCAAAAACCCCCGGGGACACTTGCTGGCCCACCGTGGGGGGAAAAAAGCCTTCCTCCCCCCAGCTGCAGGGCACGAGAGGCCATCTTCGTGGTGCACGAGCAGCAGGCAGTAACCTAGCCACGACGGACCGGAGGAGCCCTGACAAGTGGTCCTGCTCAGTGCTGCAGAGGAAGGCAAAAAACCCCCGGGGCCCAGTGCCAATCTGCCCCGGGGGAAAATTCCTTCCTGACCCCAGAGCTGGCGATCGGCTATTCCCTGAGCACGTGAGCAAGACCTGCCTCCTGGTCCCACAGGCTGGTCACGCCTCGCAGAAGATGCCCGAGCCCTGTTCTCCCTCAACCTGGAGCCATCTCAGGGGCTTCCGAGAGTGGCCAAACGCCCGCGGCCTGATCGACCCTGGGGGCAAGAATCCTTCCCGCGCCTTCGGGCCACCAGCGGGTGCTCCAAGGCACCGGGACCCCGGCAACATCTCTGCATCCCACTTCTTACGGCTGCTGCCACTGGTTCCTCAGGGAGTGAGGACGGCGAGCTCTGCAGTGCTCCTCAAGAAGGCGTTCCTTTGGTCTTGCCACAGCTCTCCATCCAAAAAGGCCTGAGGGCCTCAGGCACCTGCAGGGCTTGGTGGTTCTTCTGGTCTCCAGCAGCCTGGTGCAGCCTCCGGTCGTCCTCCCTCGGCCCCCTCCAACTAATTCCAGCGGCTCCTGGCGGACTTCGTCTCGGATGTGTCTGGGGCGCCTGCCAGGCAGACTGGGGGTGGGACAGGGGAGGCTGCCCCTTTTGTAGTGCCCCGGGGCATTGTGACTGCTGCATTGGCGGGTGGTGGCACTGCGACACGGGGGGGTGTGAGGGGGCCCCCCTGTGCACAGCGCTGCCCCTCGGCCCAGCATCCTTCGGAGGAAGGCCTTTGGGGCGCCAGCCCCAGGGGCTGTGTTGCGTTACCAAGTCCAGCAGTTTGGCAGAAAATAAACCGCCTTGCGTTCCAACTTATCCTCGGGTGTCAGAGGGGCTGGGGGCGGCTGGGTTTAATTTCTGAGTGATGTCCAATTCGACGCTCTAAGGGCGGTCGCGTTCAATGTGCTGAACTATCACGGTGATGGATGCGCTTAATAGCCTACTGCACTCTCGGCTTAGCCGCGCTCAACGCACGAGAATGACCAGACTTAGGGAGTTTGGTTGCGCTAACGAACTATCACAACTAGGTGAATGAGCAGCGCAGCTTATTAAAGCAACAGGAGAGGTTCTTTTGGATTGCCCGTGATAAATAGACTGTCTGCAAAGCACGTGCAGGTGGCAATACAGTCGCCTACAAGCGCATGAAATGATGAAAGAAAAGAGCTCTAAAGAATTCCAAGTTTCCCGGGGAAGCGCTCGGTACAGCCGAGCGTTCGAATCTCACGCAAGAGGCGTCCCTGGGGGGCGGGGGGGGAGAGGCTCAGCCCGTCGAGCGATCCTAGAAGTCAGCGGTGTCCTCCCGACTTGTCTATGATGGCGTCTTCCCTAACATTTCTCCTCTCGTAAGCCCTTTTCTATGTTCTGATTTTTTAGGTGGAGCTTGAGTGACTCTAGTCATACATACCTTTCCTTTGATTGGTATAAAGTTCTCTTGCTTTGCTTTTAAAGGTGCATGCTAGAGAAAATTCAGAGCGCGTGCTCAGTGGGGGGGTGGTCGCACCTTGGAGGTGGGTACCTTTGTGGACGGAGGTGTGTTTTGGTGTTGTAATGAGCAGAGTTCACCCAAAGGACCTGCTGTTGCGTGTCAGTACCCCAGAAGTGGGCACGTGTGATATAAACCAGAAGTGTAGGGCGTTAGCTCGACAGAACCGCCGTTATTTTACCTCCTTGCTTCAGTGGATTCAATGCAGGGACCAAGCGTTCTCGTTCCGATTGTTCCGGTTGCCTACCCCTGCGATCACCGAGCCTGGCGGCGGGGTCTCGGCTCCGCTCCACCCTCCGTGTTCCTTTTCAGAGTCAGCGTACCGAGCTCCCCTGGTGTTGCTGACGTCTAAAGTTGCAGGTCACGTTGCTGTCCTGGGTTCAGCTGGGATAGAGTTAATTTTTTTTTTACAGGAACCTGGGAGGTGGGGGGCATAGCCGTGGCAGCTGACCTGAACTGGCCAAGGAGCTATTCCATACCATGTGACATCATGCTCAGTATATAAAGGGGGAGCGGGCCGGGGGGTGGGCGCTTCTTTTCGGTGGGGGAAGTGGCAGAGCGTCGGGTCCCAGGTGGTGAGCAGTTGCACTGTGCATCACTCTTTTTGTATACTTTTTCATTAGTACCGTTGTTGTTGTTGCAATTTCTTTGTGTTGTTCCAGTAAACTGCCTTTATCTCAACCCTCGAGGTTCCAGGTTTGTTTTTTTTTTCTCTCCTCCGTCTTCCCCCCATCCCACCGGAGGGGGGCGGGAGGAGTGAGCGAGCGGCCGCGTGGTCCTTTGTTACCGGCTGGGGTGAAACCACAACAGTCCTTTTTGGCGCCCAACGTGGGGCACGAAGGGTTGAGATAACGACAGATCTAGCCAGATCATTTTGAAACAAATTTGTCATACGCATTTCTTATACTAGATAAATAGATGTTAGTCACAATGTTGATTCATCTGTTTACATGGTGGCGTTTTGTAAGTTCTTATATGCTTTATGTATTGCCTGTAGTTGTGTATCTCATTTCTGGGAGAGTGATTGGGATTATCATTTTGCTGTACTGGGCAATGTCGACTTGTGAAATGATTACATCACTGGTCATGAGGTTAAGCTGGTATCTGTATGAGGCAGTGATATCATTCCCACACTTTCGGCACCTTCTGTCGGATTTTATTGGTAATTACACCCAACCCATGGGGAAGTCAGGGGGGGATACTTCCCCCCATCCGTTCCCCTCCCTTTTCTCTTTCCAACTAATTACAACAGTTTTCGAGAATTTTGAATATCCTTGGGATGCGCAAGCCTGTGTGCTGTTAGTGCTATGCCTCCTGACTATGTTTCAGGTCTCGTCTAGGGCTACAAAAAGGCTCTTTAAGAGTACCACCCAGAGATCTGTCCCAAAGCTGGATATTTATGGGTGGCACGGCGTGTGGGAGGATGTGGGCAGGTATCTAGAGAACTTCTCACCTCCAGTGACTTGGAAGTTCACTCCCGAACAACTGCAGAACCCTCATGAAGTGATAGAATTTTTGAAAGGAAAATGCTGTGGCTATCCCAGAGACACACAACTCACTACACTGTGCTGGGCCCTGGCCGGTATCTACCAAACCCTGCTTGATACTATGCAGCACCCCCAGGGGGAAAAGGGGGAAAAGATGGAAAACAAGACAACATGCACCGTGGCTGCCCCTACCAACATGCACCGTGGCTGCCCCTACCCCGACGACAAGCACCATGGCTGCCCCTACCACGACAACAGGTACCGTGGCTAACCCTACCCCGGTGACAGATACTGCCACTAAACCAGAGAACCAACCTGTGCCAGTATCAGTTGCCCCTGTACAGAAAAAGAAACACACAAAGAAATCAGTTCGCTCAGTGAGAGATGAAGATGAACCAGGGTCATCGCGAGAACAGGAGGAAGAGGCAGAACCTGAAATAATTACCCGATCTCTATCCCTGAGTGAGTTGCGTGACATGCGAAAAGATTTTAGCCGCCACCCAGGTGAGCACATTGTTACCTGGCTGCTCCGATGCTGGGATAATGGGGCTAGTAGTGTGGAATTAGAGGGTAAGGAAGCCAAGCAGTTGGGATCTCTGTCTAGAGAAGGGGGTATCGACAAGGCGATTGGGAGAAAAACACAAGTCCTCAGCCTCTGGAGGCGACTTCTGTTAGGTGTAAAGGAAAGATACCCCTTCAGGGATGAAGTTACATGTCACCAAGGCAAGTGGACCACCATGGAGAGAGGTATCCAGTACCTGAGGGAATTAGCGGTGCTGGAGGTGATTTATAATGATCCAGAAAATGCGCAGTCACCCACAGATCCAGATGAAGTCCAATGCACACAACCGATGTGGCGGAAGTTTCTACGAAGTGCACCACCAACCTATGCCAACTCATTGGCAGTAATGTCCTGGAGAGAAGGCTATGGACAAACGGTGGATGAATTGGCTGTCCAACTCCGGCAATATGAAGGAAGTCTCTCTTCCTCCCTACGGGCCTGTGTCTCAGCTGTAGAGGAATTGTCCCGAGAGTTCCAGCAATTCAAAGTAGATATGTCCTCCTTCTCACCTGTACAGGCCCGCATTGCAGTTATTGGGAGTAAGCGTTCCTCTGCCCAAGAGAGAGGAGAGAGAAAGTACACACGACGGGCTAACCTGTGGTTTTACCTGTGTGACCATGGAGAGGACATGAGGAAGTGGGATGGAAAACCTACCTCAGTCTTGGATTCACGGGTACGGGAGTTGCGAGAAAAAGCAACCAGAAAAGAAGATTCTTCTTGGAAAACTGCTGCTCCAGTTTCCCGTGAGCAGTCCCCCGGGCGCAGTAGATGGGCCGATCTCATTTCTGATCCTCTTGAAGGGACTTCTGATTCACATGTGCAAAAAGTGGGTAACAGATATTCTAACCAGGATTAGAGGGGCCCTGCCTCCAGCCAGGTGGAGGAGAGGGACAACCGAGTCTACTGGACAGTGTGGATTCGATGGCCTGGCACGTCAGACCCACAGGAATATAAGGCTCTAGTAGACACTGGTGCACAATGTACCCTAATGCCATCAAGTTATAAAGGGGCAGAACCCATCTGTATCTCTGGTGTGACAGGGGGATCCCAAGAGCTAACCATATTGGAAGCCGAAATGAGTCTAACCGGGAATGAGTGGCATAAACACCCCATTGCAACTGGCCCAGAGGCCCCGTGCATCCTTGGTATAGATTATCTCAGAAGGGGGTATTTCAAGGACCCAAAAGGGTACCGTTGGGCCTTTGGTATAGCTGCACTGGAGACGGAGGAGATTGAACAGCTGTCTACCCTGCCTGGTCTCTCCCAAGACCCTTCGGTTGTGGGGTTGCTGAAGGTTGAAGAACAACAGGTGCCAATTGCTACCACGACGGTGCACCGGCGGCAATATCGCACCAACCGAGACTCCCTGATCCCCATCCATAAGCTGATTTGCCAATTGGAGAGCCAAGGAGTGATCAGCAAGACTCACTCACCCTTTAATAGTCCCATATGGCCCGTGCGGAAATCTAATGGGGATTGGAGACTAACAGTAGATTATCGTGGGCTGAATGAAGTCATGCCACCGCTGAGCGCTGCTGTGCCAGATATGTTAGAGCTTCAATATGAACTGGAATCAAAGACAGCTAAGTGGTATGCCACAATTGACATTGCTAATGCATTTTTCTCCATTCCTTTGGCAGTGGAGTGCAGGCCACAGTTTGCTTTCACTTGGAGGGGTGTCCAGTACACCTGGAATCGACTGCCCCAGGGGTGGAAACACAGCCCCACTATTTGCCATGGACTGATCCAGACTGCACTAGAAAAAGGTGAAGCTCCAGAGCACCTGCAATATATTGATGACATCATCATATGGGGCAGCACGGCAGAAGAAGTTTTTGAGAAAGGGAAGAAAATAATCCAAATCCTTTTGAAGGCTGGTTTTGCCATAAAAGAAAGTAAGGTCAAGGGACCTGCGCAGGAGATCCAGTTCTTAGGAGTAAAATGGCAAGATGGGCGTCGTCAGATCCCTGCGGACGTGATCAACAAAATAGCAGCTATGTCCTCACCGACTAAGAAAAAGGAAACACAGGCTTTCTTAGGTGTTGTGGGCTTTTGGAGAATGCATATTCCAAATTACAGTCAAATTGTAAGTCCTCTCTACCAAGTTACCCGGAAGAAGAACGATTTTAAATGGGGGCCTGAGCAACGACAAGCCTTTGAACAAATTAAGCGGGAGAGTGTTCATGCAGTAGCTCTTGGGCCAGTCCGGACAGGACCAGATGTTAAAAATGTGCTCTACACTGCAGCTGGGGAGAATGGCCCTACCTGGAGCCTTTGGCAGAAAGCACCTGGAGAGACCCGAGGCCGACCCCTGGGGTTTTGGAGTCGGGGATATCGAGGATCCGAGGCTCGCTATACTCCAACTGAAAAAGAGATATTGGCAGCATATGAAGGAGTTCGAGCCGCTTCAGAAGTGGTTGGTACTGAAACACAGCTCTTCTTAGCACCCCGACTGCCAGTGCTGGGCTGGATGTTCAAAGGGAAAGTTTCCTCTACACATCACGCGACTGATGCCACGTGGAGTAAGTGGATTGCACTGATCACACAACGAGCTCGCATAGGAAACCCCAGTCGCCCAGGAATTTTAGAAGTGATCACGGACTGGCCAGAAGACAAAGACTTTGCAATGTTGCCAGAGGAGGAGGTGACACGGGCTGAAGAGGCCCCGCTGTATAATAAACTGCCAGAAAATGAGAGGCAATATGCCCTGTTCACTGATGGGTCCTGTCGCATCGTGGGAAAACATCGGAGGTGGAAGGCTGCTGTATGGAGTCCTACACGACTAGTTGCAGAAACTGCTGAAGGAGAAGGTGAATCGAGTCAGTTTGCAGAGGTGAAAGCCATCCAGCTAGCATTAGATATTGCTGAAAGAGAGAAGTGGCCAGTGCTCTATCTCTATACTGACTCATGGATGGTGGCAAATGCCCTATAGGGGTGGCTACAGCAATGGAAGAAGGGCAACTGGCAACGCAGAGGTAAACCCATTTGGGCTGCCGCACTGTGGCAAGATATCGCTGTTCGGATAGAGAAGCTAGTGGTAGTGGTCGATTGGAAAATGTAAGATCTGGGCATGATGTAGATGGTATAGAATAAGGGGTGGATAATGTCCTGGGTTCAGCTGGGATAGAGTTAATTTTTTTACAGGAACCTGGGAGGTGGGGGGCATAGTCGGGGCAGCTGACCTGAACTGGCCAAGGAGCTATTCCATACCATGTGACATCATGCTCAGTATATAAAGGGGGAGCGGGCCGGGGGGTGGGCGCTTCTTTTCGGTGGGGGAAGTGGCAGAGCGTCGGGTCCCAGGTGGTGAGCAGTTGCACTGTGCATCACTCTTTTTGTATACTTTTTCATTAGTACCGTTGTTGTTGTTGCAATTTCTTTGTGTTGTTCCAGTAAACTGCCTTTATCTCAACCCTCGAGGTTCCAGGTTTGGTTTTTTTTTCTCTTCTCCGTCTTCCCCCCATCCCACCGGAGGGGGGCGGGAGGAGTGAGCGAGCGGCCGCGTGGTCCTTTGTTACCGGCTGGGCTGAAACCACGACTCCCAGCTGTGCAGCCTTTCTATTAAACACACCCGTTGGCCGTGTTTATAGGGGGATACCAAAGGTGCTTCAGCCATGGGTGAAACTTCCACAGCTCATCTGTGACTTGAACCTTTCTGAGAGTTCTTTGCCTACCTCAGTTTGTGGGAAGATGTTCAGATCTTATCTGAAACCCTGGCAAGTCTCCTTTTCCTTTAGGATTCAGTATTTTGAGTACTGAAAGCTTAAGAGAGGTACTCTCCTTGCCGTTTTGTGCGTTGGTGCCAAAATGGATCTGTACCTTCAGACTATGTAAATGAGGGCATCTAGGCCACAGACATTCCTTTGGTTGTGGTGCTGCCAGCGGTGAAAGACGGGGGTTTGGTTCCCTCTGCAGGAACTCTGCAGAGATGTAGAGAGCATGCATGGTTTCCTCACCGTTCCTTACCAGCGCACCAAGGGACATTTGCTCCTACACTGTCAGGGGAGGTTTGGACTTGACGTGAGGAGACATTTCTTTCCCAAGAGGGTGGTCGCACCCTGAAACAGGCTTCCTGGAGAGGTGGTGGATGCCCCATGCCTGTCAGTGTTGAAGAGGCATTTGGACAATGCCCTTAATACCATGCTTGAACTTTTGGTCAGCCCTGAAATGGTCGGGTAGTTGGACTAGATGATGGTTGTAGGTTCCTTCCAGCTGAACTATTCCATTCTATTCTGTTCTGTTCTGTTCTACTCTACTCTGTTCCCTGTGCTCACCATGAGTCAAATACCGATGAGAGTGTTATTTGCCTGAAACGCCAGGGGCTTTTCAGCTCCAAAACCACTTTGAAGGACACATGACACAAAGGTTGCAAGTGGAAACAGGATATTACTTTTATTTTTCTGAGTCTGCTTCAGAGCCGATGCTCACAAGCATTGCCACAGTGTGCCCGTGTAGCCAGGAGCAGGCTGATGCATTCTTCAGTTGAGCTTGAGAAGACATTCTTTGCAGCCTGGCAAAGGCAAGTCCCAGAGCTACAGAAAGTAGCAGCAGGAATACAGGCCAAGCAGTCCCTGTATCCTCAAGAGTGAGAACGTGAAGCATGAGGATCAGGACCGACTACACACAAAAGAAGAAGGAGGAGGCGGAGGTGTGTGGTACCGTGGGGTATTTTCCAAAGTATGACAGGTAGAGGTGAAAAGCGTATTTTTGCACTCGGCAACTTGCTCCGCCGCTGTGCTTCTTGGCCAACGATGCATGAAAGGCGCTCTCGTGCCAGCCCTGCGCTTGATTTGCGTGCAGGGAGAGGTGAAAAGTGGCAGCTCCTGATGGGGCAGCGAGCCTGGAGCCCTTCCAAGCACAGGCTGTTTTGCCCAAGCCAGAAGCCCTGGGGAAATGGAGCTAAGGGAAGAGCAGAGCTCGCTCCTGCTCCAGGCTTGCACTGGGCAAGAGAGCCCGAGAGAGCCAGGGCACGAGGGGTGCCTTGGAGGTGCAAGAGCAGCAGGCAGGGAGCTAGGCGAAAGGGCCCAGAGGAGGCCTGACAAGGGGCTGTGCTCAGTGCTACAGAGGACAAGAAGCCAGGCCCTGGGACCATGGGCTGGATGCACCCATTGATGACCGTCCCGAGGGCTGGTGGGGGACGGGGCTCTGCCCGGGGGTACCCCCAGGAGGCCACCTCCAGCTCACCGCCTGCCTCTCCTCTCTGCAGTCGTGGCACCACCCTGCGCCCACAGCTATGCCTGGCCTTGGACCAGCTGTGGGTGCTGAGCGGCGGAAAGGAGGCAGCGGGGGAGGAAAAAGAGGAGAAGGAAGGCAGTGATGAGGAGAGGACCTCCATCATCCTCATCTGGCCCACCAGCTCCTGCGTTGCCGCTTTCGGGTGAGTCGTGGTGCCACGTCCCATGGCCGGGCAGGAGAGGTTCCCAACCGTGCCTACGCCATCCTGTGAACGGCCTCTGCCCTGCGTGCAGAGCCTGGGCAGGGAGCGGGAAGCACGCCGGCAGGGAGGGATGGGGGCATTGCCAGGTCCTGCATCCCCTGGTGCCCTTTGGGTCCCCAGAAGAGAAGGGCAAAAGCAGCTGATCTGGCAGGACACGGGGAGCCAGGGCTTGGGCAGCGTCTCTGCCCTGCCCCACAGGGCAGGGCTGCGCAGGCGCCCGCCTCTGCCCACAGGCTGAGGGGCAGCAGGGCCTGACGCTGGTTCTCCTCTCTTTCTGCAGCTCCCAGGCACTGAAGGAGCTGTGGGTGGGCACACTGCTGGGGTAAGCTGGGGGGGATGCTCCAGGCACAGCCGGATGGGGGAACACAGCTCCCCAGCTGGGGAGAGGTGCCCTCGCGGCTGCGGGCAGCTCTCGGGCAGAGCTGCCTCACAGGAGAGAAGGGGCAGCTTGGGGCTCAGCCAGCTCTCTCCCTGTCCTTTCCCGGTGCACAGGACACCAGGAGGAGCAAAGAGAGCCCGCGTGACCCGTCTCCCCTCCCTCAGACCCCTGGAGCTCCGGGGATGGGGGATTGGGCCCTTCACCCCCAGAAGACGCTTCTGGTGCCAGCCCCCTTTGCGGGGGGAAAGGAGCAGGATCTGGGGCAGTGCTTTGGTCACTGCTGTTGGAAGGCAGCTTCTCAGCCAAGCAACTGTCCTCCTGCCCCTTCTGCAGGAGATGCTGGCTGTCCTGCACAAGGAAGGACCGTCGACAGAAGGGATATTCCGAAGAGCTGCCGGCGGGACAGAGTTTCGTGAGCTGCGGGAGGCCCTGGACCACGGTGCGGATGTCGACCTGGGCAGCCAGCCTGCGCTGCTGCTGGCCATCATCTTGAAGGTGAGCGCTTCTGACCTGCAGCTGGAAGAGCTCCTGCCTGGCCTGGAGTGTTCAGAGGCTCACCTGGAGCCCCTGGCATTGCAGGACTTCCTCCAAAGCATCCCCGCCAAGCTCCTCGTGACAGACCTCTACGAGGACTGGATGGCAGCGATGCAGAAGAGCGGCAAGGAGGAGAAGGTTGAAGAGCTGAAAGCGTAAGTGTGGGCAGCAGCCTGCCTGTTGAGGAGGGACTGGTAGAGGCCTGGGACTTGCCTGAAAAGGGACGGTCTCCTTAAAAAGCTGTGTCTTCTGACAGCTTGCTTTTGCTGGGGTGGGCTTAGATTTCGGGGGAAAAGGGCATGGACAGGGAGCCTTCCCTTGCCTGGGCTTGGGTGAAATGAGGAGCTGGGAAGCAAGGCCGTGCTTCCTTCCTGAAGCGCAGGAGCACTGACCGCTGGCTGAGAGCACCCGGAAAGCTGCGCCACCCGGTGTGTTGGGCAAGCTTTGGGGACGGCTGTGGGCAGCATCTTCTCTATTAACGTTGAGTTCCTGTTCCCTCAGGGTGGCCGAGGAGTTGCCTGGAGCCAATCTCCTCCTCAAGCAGCCGCTGGCCCTCCTCCAGCACATCGGCCACAACGCCGCCAGCAGCAGAATGACCGCCAGCAACCTGGCCATCTGCCTTGGGCCAAATCTGCTGAGCCCACCTCACGAGGACCTGTTCCCCCTCGAGGCCATGCTGGCGGTGACTGAGAAGGTGCGCTGTACTGAGCAGCCGGCTGCAGCCTTGCCGGCCCATCCGAGCTTGGCTGCTCAGAGGTCCCTGGCTGCCTCCTCTCTTGAGCAAATGCCGGTGGGGTGGCTGCCTGCAAGAGCAGCCCCAGAACCACAGCTGCCTGCGCAGAGGCAAGGGTCGGGAGTGGGAAAGGCTGCGTGATACATTTCCAGGCACCTGGGTTGAGCCCAAGGGTTTGATGTGTGCAGGTGAACGTGCTGGTAGCGTTTCTCATTGAAAACTGCCATGACATCTTTGTGGAGGAGATGGCTGGCCGCTCCTGTCCATCAGCCGGGGAGTCGCCAGCACCCATGGACAGAGCTACAGGTATGAGGAGGAACTGAGGGCTGTCACAGGCTGGGGCTTGGGGTACCAGAAACCTCAATGTCAAGAAGACAGCTGGTGTAGGGCTTTGGGTGGGTTTTGCTTTAGGTGTGCTTTACTTCCAAGGAGTCACTTTGCTGCACGTGCTTTTCCTTTCTAGACCTGCGTTTGGAAGAGCAAAGTGGCCCTGCAGGCAGAGCAGACAAGGACCACCAGGCAGAAGTCTTGCTGCACACACCACCCACCTGTCTGCTGGACGTCCTCAAAGAAGCTGGGGGAGACGTGGTGGTGGAGTCCGAAATGGCAGAGGTATGGCAGCTCCATCAGGAGCTACCCTCCTACCCGAGACACGGTATCCCCGTGTTTGTTGAGCTGCCAGAAACGAACCGAGTGTCACACACCTGTGTGAACCCTGTGTTCCAAAGTGAGGCCCTTGGAAGAAAGGGCTAATGCAAACCAGCCAAAGGGATCTTCTTTGTAGGGCTAAGGCAGCATTTTGCCAAACAGTCGCCTGCTACTCCAGGGTGTCCCTTGCCACCTGCTGACTCTGACATTTCTGTTGTAGGCACCCGTTGCTTTGGCTCCAACCACCCCAGGGACCACAGTAGGCTCCCTGGGATGCACAGAAGGACTAAAGAGCGCTTCAGAGGAAAGAAGGTAAAATGAGTCAGCTTTGGGTAAATCAAGAACTGATTCTAGTTGATTCTGGCTTTACCTACCTAATCATACTGTGGGATGGAAAGGTTTGCAGGCTCCCCCCAGGAAAAGGAAAATGGAAAGAAAAGAAAGAGAAAACAGGCCTGGGCAGAGGAGAAGGAATGCCAACGAGAAAAGAAAAGAAGGAAGAGAGAAAGAGATGGGGACTTAAAAGAAGCAGGAAAGTCCAGCAGGTCAAGAAGCCCAGGTGTGTGCCAGGCTCTGCTGCCCATCTTTCCCAACTCTCAGTGCTGCTCCAAGTCAGTCTGACCCACTGGCAAGGGACGGTGCTGCGCGGGGCTTGGAAATAACTCCATGGCCGCTCCCCAGGGGCTCCCCATTGAGCCCTGCTGCGTGGCACAGGGGCCCTGTGCATCTGTGCACATGTGCAGGTCTCTAAGGGCATTACCTGTGGGGATAAGGCGCCAGAGCCGTACCCTAGTCGATGCCAGCCATAGCTCTTTCTTCCGGGCTCCAAACAATTCCTCATCAACGGTGCTCCCCAAAGAAAGGGGAACCAAATCCTGCGTATTCCTGCCTTTGTGGGTTTATCAGTGCTCTCTGACTCTGTCGTTGTAGGTGCCGTTTCCCTGTTACTGGCTGAAGCCCTGTGACTCCCGGGCCCACCCCCCCACCGCAGTTGATGTTTGCAATAAAAGGATCTTTTCTCTCTTCTGAGTGTGTCTGCCATACAATATTCTGGAGTGGGGAGCTGTTGTTTGGTGATGAACCCTCGGGAAGGAGTCTGGGATCGTGCCTTTCCCCAGCATCCTTTCCCGCAGGCATCGGGGCTGAGTTCAGGTGCTTTAGGAGTGAAACCAAAGCACAGACTCACACAGGAGGGTGGAGGTTGGAAGGGACCTGTAGAGTTCCTCTGGTCCAACCCGCCTGCTCAAGGAGGCCCACCTAGAGCAGGTTGCCCAGGACAACGTGCCCTTGGGTTTTGAACATCGCCAAGGACGGAGACTCCGCAAACTCCCTGGGCAACCTGTGCTAGTGTTTGACCACCTGGACAGGAAAAAGTTGTTTTCTCATGTGCAGCTGGAGCATATCATGTGTTTTAATTTGTGCCTGTTGCCGCTGGTGCTCTCAGTGGGCACTCTTGAGGAGAGCCTGGCTCCCTCATCTTCATTCCCTCCCAGCAGGGATAGATAGATAGATAGATAAAACACGCACCCCCCCTCCCCAGGCTTTCTCTTCTCCCCACTGAAGTGTGCCAGCTTAAAAGCAACCAGGGAGAAGGCGGCTTCCTTGAGGCTCCTTGTTTTGCAGGTGACCTGGAGACGTGAGGTTCCCCTGCCAAGCTGGCCCAGGGAAGAGAGGCGGAGGGCTGGAGGGCACAGCTGGACTCCTGCTCCTGCAACAGCAGGGACTCGCTGGCCAGAAATGGCCCCGAGGACCCCGGCAAGGGGCTGTGCTCAGTGCTGCAGAGGAAGGCGAACCCCCCCGGGACCTGTGCCAATCTGCCCGGGGGAAAAAACTCCTTCCTGAGCCCAGCCCTGGTGGCCCGAGCAGGGTCCGGGGAGCTCCTGCGGGGGAGCGCGTTTGGGGTTGGCAGCCAGGGACCTAGAGAGTGGTTTTATGAGTGTGAGTGAATTTGCTTTTGCAATGAGATGTGTACGGGCATTGCCAGGGCCTGGCTTTACTCTGGAAGCGACTGTTGTTAGCTGCTGCAGAATTGAAGAGACTGTGCTATGAACACCATGCCAATTAGGCTGCCCCCAGACCTGAAGCTGCATTAAATCTCGTGCCACACTAGTCTCCTTTTTCATTTGAAGAAGTAGGCTGATTCTTTGAAACTCTGTTGCATGACTTTATTTTGGGATGAATTGAAATGCAGTTGTTTCTTTAGCTTTGCTTATTAGCATTCTGCTGGAATAGTGTCAGATCCAGGAGGATTAACTTTCCTCCTTGTTTTGTTCTCTGTGTTGATTTTGGAGAGGAAGGTGTGTTGTCTGTCTTGTGGTGTTGTGTGGTGTTCAGAAGATGCTTGAAACGTTGCTCTTGTCTGTGACCAAGCTCTTTCCCTCAGCGTAATCCCTTTGGACAGCACTGCCAGTAGCGTGCGTACGTTTCTGAGCAGCCTGCAGGTGTTTGATCTCCTGATGGTAGAGAGAGCACTGCGTTTGTTTGAGTTTGGCAGCTTGTCATTGCCCCTTGCTTTCTTCCATTCTTTCCAACCTCTTCTCTTCATTGCTGCTTCAGTGTCCCTTCCTGAATCGTACTTTTGTGTCCCTGCTGATTCATGAAGACTTCATGACCATAGCGTAAGTCTTGGGTGGGTGATACCTGTCGTCCTGCTGTGGCGCGCTGTGCAACTCCTTTCATTAACTTGTTCCATATTAAGCAAGGAGAGGGCCTTTCTGAAGAGGAAGGAAAGTTCTCATCTCTGACCGAGTTCTGGCTGGGGCCCCTGAATGTGGAGGATATGAGAATGGCTGCCTGCCAGACCATATACCAGAGAATACTTGCGTGCCGTAATTCCTTACACTCCACCGTATTTCCTTATTTCCAAGTGACACTTGTGCGACATTTGTTTACTTCTTAATGGGTTCAGCTTTTCTTTGAGACCTTCTCTCTCCCTGTGCATTTTATTGTTGGCCAATACCTAGCAGCGAACAACTTTTGAGAAGCTGGCTTACAAAAGATGTAGTTAATAGGTGGGAACACAGTTTGATGCAGGCAGTACATAACTCCCAGCATCACAGGGCCTAGCTCCAATGCTGTGAAGGCCCGTTCCTCTGCAGGTTTGCACTGTGGAGGGGATTAAGAGACACGTCCTGCCGGTTCCTTCTTTTAGTCCCTTGAGCAGAATGGCATTGCGATAGGCTGGAAGAGAGAGGTGCTGGTTTGAGGGCACCTTGTCAAAAACCCCGGTCCTAAAGGTTAGTGAGGATCGACTGAAAAGATCTGATCTCTCATCCTTTGTATCCTCAGACGCACAAAATACAAATGGGCAGAAAATTGAAAAGGAGCAGTCCTTGTGTAAGAATGGATGCTTTTTAAGAACAATACATTGGGAATTCATCTGCCTGCAAAGTATTTTCTCAGTGCAATGGGAATGATGTTTTGTTGTTGTTTAAACTCTTACAAGGAATGTAGCTGTGTTGCTTTTTGGTTGGGGTGGGACTAACTCTCTCTGTTTCACAGCGGTCTGGATCTTGACACCACTGAAAGTGCTGTCAAGGAGTTGGAGATGGAGCAGGTCCATGGGACCTTAGCTGAATGTTAGGCTGAGCAAATCTTTTGTTTGTTATGGGACGGAGGACGTTTTGTCAAATGCAGCATTTCAAGCGCGAGTAATGGGGAACTTCTCTGGAGAGTACGAGGGTGAAAAAAATGACGTAAATGAAAAATGTCATCAACAGGCAGCATTAGCGTAAGCGAGTAGTGCTTTTATCAGAACTACTTTAAAGAAGCTACTGACTGTTGAAATTGGACAAATGAAAACTCCTATTTGTGGAGCTAGTTGCACTCCGTGCCTTGCTGGTTCCTGTTGAGATTCGTTCTGCAGTAGCACTTTCCCGTGGTTTCGCTCTCGGCCCCAGACCTGACCACTGCTTTGAACTTCTCAGGCTGGACTAGCTGTCAGACCCTTCTAGTTTCTCAGGAGCTGTGGCAGTACTGGTGAGCTAGCTTGATAGCAGCTAATCTAACGCTCAATTGCATGTGCTTTCCTCGTAGCTGTGGAAGCCAGGGGACGTTCTTTTAATGACGCCATTACTTTGTGGCCAAGCTTGGTGACAGCTGATGAGTTCTGTTGTTGTCATCTTCTTCCTGAGACAGAAGAAAGCCCCTGCCATTCCCGAGGAAATGAGACCAATATACTGCCTGCTTAAAAATGTTCCTGTTACTTAAGTTTAAACAAATCTTCAGAGTACAGTAGTAGCATTGTAAATATTATTGAAGAAAATGTGCTGGTTTTAACTGATACAGAAAATTATTGGGTTTTTTTTTTTTTCTTTTTCACTTTTGAAAATACTGAAAGGTATTACTAGAAAAAGTTTCCCATTTATAAAGCAGGAGTTTGTTGGGGCTGAATTACAGTTGCTTTGTAACTGAATTGGGTCAATATTCAGAAAAAGGGGTATATGTTTATTTTTGAAACAGGTCAATACTGCACGTGTTGTGCTGGCAAGGAGGAGGCTTCTTAAATGTAGAACTTCTTAAATTTAAAAGCACATCTCCACTCTCCATAGTAATGCTTCCATGTTAATTCAGGGTTAAGATATTCATTCACTTCAATTTCTGTGAATCTGTTAGGGCAGCGTGCTCTAAGGTGATGGGAGGGAGCAGGGGGAAGAAAGGGAGGAGGAAAAGCAAAATATCTGGAACCTGCTCTTCCATGACTCCTGCAAACTGTAATGTTGTTTTTTTCCCAAGCCTGAAAACTGTACTTGACAGTGGAATTGTGGCTATCTTGTTAATATTCTTCCTTCCTTTCTTGTTTTGGCCTCTCCAGGAAGCGATTTGAGTAATCCTTGGAAATCTTGATGATTTACATCTGTTTTCTACAGATGACTTCACTATCTTTCTGTGTACCCTTTCTTTCCTACTTGTAAAAGAAAAGATCCAATGACTTGTATCTGTTGGGCATTGCTTAATTCGACATTCCTGCCTAGTAGTGCGCAGATCTTCAGCTGGAGTACGACTCCTTTGAGCTTTGCAGTTTTACACTAGCTGAAGATCCTCCTCAGTTGTTGCCTTCACCAGAGAACTGATGTATGTAAAAAGAATGTTTTGCAGTGTTTTTGGACGGACACCCCTGTGTTCCAAATCTGATTTAGCCAGAGAAAACGAACGTGTATATATAAAGTGCCAGGAAGCCCACGTAATGCGATTGCAAGGAAAGCTAGTGCATTGTTTCAAAAGGTTAATAAAACGTAAAGCGCTCCTTACAGGCGCAGCAGCGTTGGCCCACTAGTAGAGAAGACCGCAGTAGTTTTCTTGTAAGGTACGTAAGGATTAAATATTGTAGTTGCTGTAGTGTAAAGGGTTCAGAGGAAGTTACTCTCCTGAGGCTGTTGTTGCAGAGAAAAGTAAGTTAGTTGAAGGAGAAGCCTCTTCAGTCCTAAGGTGTGTCAGTTTGTGAATCGGATCAGGCCCTTTGGCATCATCACCTCCCGTGATTCCGAGTGCCCAGGAGTAATGAACACCACGTGTTTCCGCCTCCAAGGCATTCCCTTCCAGTCTCAGCAGGCTGCGTTATTGCCACCCCTGGTCCTAGCAGGCAAGAACGAGATCATCCTCTTTCTCTGTCAGAAGCTGGTATGTTACTGCCAGGAAGAGAAAGTAGCCCAGAGCATCGTCAGACAGGAGGCACCCAAACAAACGAAGCCTCCTTGTTGGTTTGCTTCGCTAAAGCGCAGCCAGTTTTGCCCGCGTGCTTGAGGAGGGTTTGATTCACAAGCTTGTATTTCTAGAACTGGGAAGTCCATCCACCAGCTCAGCCAGCACCGGACCCTGTGGAGAACTGCAAGCTCAGAGGCCTGTCGTGATGAGTTGTCCTGCAATGTGTGTGTCGGGCTCCTCGCTGTAGCATACCTCTTAGTTAATTACCAGCTGTGGGAGTCCTTGAAGCCAAACTCAAACGAACAATTTCATCCCTTAAAGGAACTGATTGTGTCAGCGTTTCATCTAGGCAAATGTTGGGCTCCATCTCTGGTCCTCAGGATGTTAGTTTCTGCTAGCAAATGGAGTAAAAGTATTCGTGTTACCTGTTTCTTCCTGAGATCAGAGGCATGTAAGGAGACTGCTGCCTGGCGTCGCCCGTTCTTGCACGCATGAGCTCCTAGGTGTGCGAAGTGCACCCCCAGGAAGGAACGTCTGTAACTGTGGCGTTTGTCATGTCAATTATCTTTTGTCCTCCCATTTTGAACTGTGAAGTGAATGTAATGATGCTACTCCTGTGAATCCTAGTCCTTTTCAGTTTTAAAAATAATTTTTAAAAGAATTACTTTTTAGTTAGGAAAGCCGATGAGGTTTTATTCACAGGGTTGGGAGAGCCTGGCATGTTGTTTCTTGCGGGAAGATGTCAGGACTGAAGCCAGATACAGTTAAGGAAACACAGTGCTACTAATACAAGCAACTGATGGGAGAGTGTCACCTGGATGAGTGTTTCTTGTAATGTGTTACTAGTGTTTTGTCACCAAGTTCATACTGACAGATTGTAGGTGCTCCCTTCTGCATATACGTTCAGTGTGGTATGACTTGAAGCTTTACAAGAGGACTCCTGCTCCTTTGAAATGTTAGTGCTATGTTCTTAAGTCTTATCGTTGTTCTCAGATGTGAGTAAATGGGAGAGAGTATCGAAGATGAGATTCAAACATGAGAATGTCCACCTTGTGCCTTATCCCTACATTTGCACGATGTATCTAGAACTCGGCTCTATTTCAGCACGACGTATCTTGTGGTAAGTCACTATGGTTATGTTTGGATAACGTCTGGAAACATCTACGACCTATGTCTTGCTTTTCCCTTTCCCTTCCTCCACTGTGTCTTTGAATTAGAGGGAGCAAAACTGCGTGCGGTATGGCTGTACCATGGATTTGAAATAGAGCATTGCAACGTGTTCTCTTTTGTCCTGTATTGCTTTTTGAAAATGTCTGGAATTTCTCTTTGCCTTTTCACCCACTGCTGACTCTTCAGCTAGTATTTTTATGAAGCAATGCCCAGTGGCTCCCAGCCTTCGTTCCTGAATGTCAGTAGCTAGGCTGGAGCCAGTACATATGTATGGAACACATGTTTTTCTTCCTTGTGCTTGACTACATTTGTTGACGTTGAATTTCACACTCTTTGTTTCTATTTTCCTAAAGAAAGAATGCATTTGTTTTTCTGAATAGTGATAGTAATAATGGTAATAATGTCTTTTGTATAATTAGCAAATGTTGTCACCTCCCTAGTGTCTCATTTTCCAGGTTTTCTATGAATTCCCTGAAGAGCCCCAGGCCCCAGCTGAGACCTCTGTGGGACTCTGCATTTAACCTCCTCTGTTGTGAAAGCAGTGTTTTTTCTTGCTATTTTCTGTTCTGATTATTGGTCCCTGGGAGAAGCTGCTGCTGGTCTGTCTTGTGAGGGCTTAGTAGATATTCTGGTCTCCTTTATCAAATGGACAAGTAGTCCAAAGCAATTGTCCCCATCCCACTGGCATGTGTTATTCACAGCCAGGAATTCTGAAAGAGCTGTATTTGCAGTTCTTCAGTTTCAAGATATCATATGGAAGTCCAGCATTGTTTCTAAGTCATTTATCTTGTTCTCCGGAAGTGCAGTGCAATGCAAAAACGTACTATAAAGTTGGTTAAAGGATGTCCAGTCACCAAATATTCACCAGATTTTATAATACCTCTGTTACAGGTAAAGAAGTAAACAAGGGCAGTGATGAGCTTGTAAGTTGCATGTGTGGTTCTGTTTTGTGTGTTGTTTTTTTTTTTTAAAAAGTGATATTCCAAGTAGTCTGGAGAAGCAGAATATATATCTAGGCAATGCTGTAGTTGTCCTGTTTCTGGGTGTCAGTCAGGCAGTGTAAGGTGGGAGTGAATTCTCACCTAGAACCATCCAAGTTGAGGGAAACCTTCCTGTCAATTCCAGCGGACTTAGAATGAAGTCCTGCCTGAGGACGCGAGAGCCGTGCTGGCTTCAGTTAAATGTGTTTTCGGCAAGTCTGAGCTGAGCTGTCAAATGGTTTCTTCACTGTGAGAGTCTGTATGAGGTCAATATTGCTGAATAATTAAGTAGTTTCCTAAGTGCTGTATGTGTCGAAAACAACCAAGTTAAGCTTCTTTGGAAAGTAGTTGTTTAGTGAGATCTCAGGGTGGGTTTGTTTTCAATACAGGTAAGTGTCTGAAGACGGAGTGAATTAGTGAAGGTGTCCTGTCCAAATTCCCCCAGAGGAAATCCTGCTCTCTCTGCTAGCATTACGTTCCTGCTAATTATGTTCCTAGGCCCTCCTCTAAAAATGGAGCAAGTAGGATGTCCTGGGAAGCAGTAGTTCTTGTTTAAAACTGTTGAGCATAATTCTCTGGATGGCCTCTCGTGCTTACCTTCTGTTTGAATAAGGCAGCTTACCTTTTATTCCTGACTCATTTTTTGGTTTTTGTTGTATAAGCCTGGACAATGTTGCGAAACACGGATGTATATTAAGTCTGACTCTTGTTCTAAAATAGAAAAGTCAAAATCAAATTTTATCAATACCAAGTTTGCAATGTTTTGAAGGTCAAGAGAAGAAAAGAAGTGTCAGAAAGTGCTGCAGTGGAAGAAACGGTGAAGAGGAGAAGAGTGGAAGTCGGAGCGGAGGCCTCATGCCCACAGTCGGGTATGGGCAGGTCAGTTGACTACAAAATAGTCTTCCGGGGCACATATCAATGTTTTTGATGTCTCTTGTACCTTCCTCATATTTCATTCCTGTGTAACCCTTTGGCCCATTTGTCTTCTTCCTTCTCTTCCATAGGTGACAGAATCTAAGCAGCATTGCCCACGTTTGGGGAAAAGTTCTCCAGTGCTTTCAGGTTCCCATGCCGTTAACTAGAGCTCTTCCTGTCTAACTCCTCTGTGTTAACGTTACCTGCAGAATCACAGCGGGATGAGAACTGGGCAGCTCCACAAAGCGGTGCACTGGCTTGCACACCTGAGGCAGGGATGACAAGGGAGGAACTGGGAACAGTTTTCTAGCTGCCTCCCAGCCTGTTCCTCTGAGTCGGCTGATGACTGCTGCCTCTGGGCTTGAGGCAGAGATCTCTGTCTGTGGCTTTCACAGAACCACTGAGGTTCTCGGGACCTTTGATATCAATCATCGAGTCCAAGCCCTCCTGCTCAAGCAGGGTCACCCAGAGCAGGTTGCCCAGGACGTGTCCCCTCAGGTTTTGAGTGGGCTACAAGGGTGGAGACGCCACAACTTCTGTAGGCAAGCGGTTGCAGTGCTCGACCACAGTTGCTGTCAGAAAGTTTTTTCTTGTGTTCAGCTTTAATTTCGTGTTTTGCAGTTTGTGCCCTTTGCCTCTTGTCCCGCCATAAGGTGCTGCTGAGGAGAGCCCGGCTCCCTCTTCTTCATTCCCTCCCATCAGGTGTACATTGATAAGAGCCCCCGAGCCTTCTCCAGGCTGAACAGTGCCAGCTCTCCCAGCCTCTCCGCATACGAAGAGCGCTCCAGTCCCTTCATCCTCTTTGTGGCCCTTTGCTGGGCTCACCCCAGTGAGTCCCAGTCTTGTCCTGGGGAGCCTAGTCTGGACGGAGCACACAGACTGGCCTCAGCAGCCCTGAGCAGAGGGGAAATGCTCCCCCCAGGCCTTGCTTTCTCATTCAGTGCTGTCTGTAGGTACATGCATAAATTTGCATGTCTGAGCAGCCTCTCAGGCTGTTGTTGCTGGAAGCAGAGCCCGGGCTTAGGGCGGCAGGCTCTTACGGTGGCCTTCATCCCCTCTTGGCCAGGTTCTGCGAGCCCTCCCCTGGGAAGGGACGATTTGTCTCTTCTCCTCCTTTCCTGCCATGGTTGTCTTTAGCCCTCCTTCCCTCTTGCCTCTCTCTCTATCCCCAAGAGTTTCCAGTGTTTCCTTCCCCTCTGGTGTCTTCTTTAGCCACGATTGCTCGAATGGCAGGCAGAGGATGTGCCGAGGGTGTGTGGTATGGCGTCCCCTCACGTCTCATTTCTCCGCTCTGTAGTTCGATGTGTCACTTGTTCAGCTGCTGCTGCTCATTAAATATAAATCTCCATTGGCAGGAGCAGTTACAGGGTCGTGGATCTTGGACCGAGGTCCTCAAAACCCCCTAGCTATGCGAGGTTTCCCTGCCGCACGTGCACTGCCTTTGTGTCCTGATGCTCTGTCTCTCCAGGAATGTCGGTATTTGCGTGGGGAGTTTCAAGGACCTGCCTGTGGACGCGACGGCCCCTACACGCCTGACGTGTTCCTCTGGTGCTGCATCCTCTTCTTCGCCACCTTTGCCCTGTCAGGCTTCTTGAAGAAGTTTAAAACCAGCCGCTACTTTCCAACCAGAGTAAGTAGAAGATGGTGGCCAGCGTCCATCTCCACACTCGTTTCCCAAAATGGCTTTCCTGGAGCACTAAGCAGTATTTGCCCCGCCTTGGTCAAGCTGGGAAACGTTGGCCTTGCAGGCCAAGCTCTCCAAGAGCTTGGACGTCCCGCACTCATTTCCATGAGTGCAAAATCATCGTAGCATTTCCCACCTGCCTCGTGACCTGCCCCAGATTGAAGATTTTTTTTTTTTTTTTTTTTTTTTTTATTTTTCCTCCTCAGGTAGTAGGAAGTCAGGTTTCCCAAAGTTTTGGGGGTTGGGGTTTTGGTTTTTTTTTCCTTACCTTCTGCGCATTATGTGCTCGAGCGGAAAGTAGATTCGAATGAGGAGCTTCCTTTTGAGGACTAAAGGATGCCTCAGTGCCTTGTTGCCATTGTAGCTGTGAGTGTAGCTGTAGTGGCAGACATCTGTTTTCTTATTTTTAATATTATTATTATTATTTTTAGGTTTTGACTTAAACCAACCCTTGTCCACCTAATTAAGCTTTTTTTATTGTCTGACACCAGATGTCACAGGGACAAACACAGCAACAGTATCTAAGCAAGGGATCAGGCTGCATGTGCTCAGAGGGGTGGTGGGATTTGGTTAACCAGCCTAACGTTGTGGATGTCTGCAACTCTTGCATCTCACGTTACGGCCCTGTTTGCCATGCCCCTTTCACCTCTGGTTTCTTGCCCCAGGTACGGTCCACAGTGAGCGACTTTGCTGTCTTCCTCACCATCGTCATCATGGTGCTCCTTGACTTTGTGGCTGGGATCCCATCGCCGAAGCTCCAGGTCCCCCATGCGTTCAAGGTACTGGGGTGTTTTGGCACGTGGGGGTGCCACAAGGTGATGCCAGGGCGGGGCAGGGCTGAGTCTGGAGGAGATGCTGGGGGTGTGAGCATCTCCTCTTCCACCTCCAAGTGCCTTGCTTCCTCCTGGAACCGAGAAGATGGCCCCAAAACTAGACACCTACAGGAGAAGTATCTAGAGGTGCTTGCAAAGAGGACACTGGCACTGCTGAAGCCCACGGGAGAGGGGGACGTGAAGCCAGGGCTGGGAGGTGCTCTGACACAGGGAGGGAGGGGAAAATGAAAGCCAGTGGAGTGCCTGGGCTGGGAGACGATGCTGACGTGTGGGCTTTGTTGCAGCCTACCAGAGACGACCGCGGGTGGTTCATCAACCCCATAGGACCCAACCCTTGGTGGACGGTGTTGGCTGCGCTCGTCCCAGCTCTGCTCTGCACCATCTTGATATTCATGGACCAGCAGATCAGTGCCGTTATTGTGAACAGGAAGGAGCACAAGCTGAAGGTAAGGGCCTGCGAGAGATGACCCCAGCCCCAGCCCCTTCTGGGCTGCAGGTCTGGGGAGAAGCTCTTATTCCCGATGCTTTCTGAAGGCATTGGTTTGGGACAAGGTCAGGCTGCGTGGCAGGATGCTCTCCTGGATTAACGATGATGCAGGGAGCAAGTGACAGGGCAGTTCAGATGAGCAACCTTTTGGAGGAGCAAATTAATCTTGGAGCAATATAGAAGCGCCTTTTTGTTTTAAAATGGCAGCAGCAGCAGGTGCGGGGAATGAATTGTTTTGATGCGCTGCCAGGGATAACTCAGAGTCACGCCTTCCTTGCAAGTGGTAGAATTTTCTTTGTGGGTGGAAAAAATAGTTTGGTGGGTTTGGGTTGTGGGGTGGCTTTTGGTTTTTTTGGAGAAGTATGTATCGCACAAGCTCCCCGTATCCCTTGCGTCTGAACTCCTGCCCGATTTTCATGCCAGGTGCGTGTGCAAAGCCTGCATACACCCTTACTTGTTTCCATTTCTTGTTTTAAATTCTGAAGAAGTTGACTTGTGCTCGAGCCGGGTTTGAGTCTGCCTTGCGACGTTCTCCTTGCTCTTGTGCTATGGGATGCTCTGTTTCTTGTTTTCCTGCCTGCAGAAAGGATGCGGGTACCACCTGGACCTTTTTGTGGTGGCCGTGATGCTCGGGGTGTGCTCTGTGATGGGGCTGCCCTGGTTTGTGGCTGCGACCGTCCTGTCCATCACCCACGTGAATAGCCTCAAAGTAGAGTCTGACTGCTCAGCTCCAGGAGAACAACCCAAGTTTCTGGGGATACGAGAGCAGAGAGTCACTGGCTTGCTGATCTTTGTGCTCATGGGCTGCTCCGTCTTCTTCACTTCCGTGTTAAAGGTGAGAGGAAAATGCAAACCACCCAACAACCGCGAGCTTGTTGGAGGTTACAAAAAACCAGTCCCCTCTCTGCAGGCCTGAGGAGTTAGTTGTGGAGCGGAGGAGGAGGAGGTGATCCCAACCCTTGGGGCTCGACCCACGGTGGGAACCAGCCTCGGTTAGGCTTTGCAGCCCTTCAGGCCCCCGTTTGGTGTGCTCGAGGCGAGCGAGCAACGCAACTGCTTGAATTTTCGGGTGTCTTTCAGGCCCGCCCATGTTTATGGGTTACAGTTGAGCATATTCAGACCAGCACATCTGCTCTCTTTCAAACAGGCAGCCCTTTACTGGCTGCAATTTGCTGCCCAAATGCCCCGGAGCAGCCATTCCCAGGAGCTAAACACACTGAGGTCATCCCCGTGGGCTTCCTTGCACGTTCCTCCCACAAAGTAATCTCGTCTCTAGGCTAAAAGGAGGCCTGCGGCCTTTGCCTGTTGCCCCAAGAATAGGCAGAAGTGTTTTTCTGCTGCCACGGACTGCGGCATAGGGCAGCACGGGTGAAATTGCCTATTTTCCTCCAAGCTTTCTGGAAAATAGGATTATTCTGAGGAGAGGTAACTCCAAAGTTCAGCCTAAAGCAGAGCCTTAGCTCACTCGTGCGCACAAAATCTTTAATGGTTAAAATCTGACCCATCTCTAAGCCTGAATGGAAGCTGGAAAGCTTCAAGCAATTTTAGGCAGTGCCTGTGGAAGAGGGTGGTAATACTGAAAATGCAATATAGAAAAAGAAACGATTGCATTCTTTTTTTTTTTTCTTTCTCCCCCCCCAGTTTATACCAATGCCTGTGCTTTATGGCGTCTTTCTCTACATGGGTGTGTCGTCGCTCAGAGGAATTCAGGTACGGACTCTTTTACAGCGTGCAGCGTGTCGGCTCCCTGGTATTTTGTCTCCGTAGCAGCAGGGAAAAAAAGCAGTGGCATGGGAAAAACTTCTCGCAGAGCAAGCAATGAAAGTCTTTTGTGTAAGCAAAAGATTGGTGGAGGCACAGGAGGTATATAGGGCTGGGAGGACCAGGCAAGTTCAGCGCTCTCTGTTTCAGGGTTTAGGGCAGGTCAGTGTTTGGTTACGTGAAAGCGGGGGAATTCAGTGCAAAGGGAAGGCAGTTTCTACCACTGGTGGAAATCCTCGCTTGGGGGATTCAGTGGGCCGAGAAATGCTACTAATGGAATGGCATGGAATAGTTGCCGTTTGGTGGGCAGCTCTCGGGGGCAAGCCGGTTGATAGATGGAGCAAAGGGAAAATGGGTGCTGCTCCCAGGAGGAACGCGGTGGGATCCAGGATTTCTGACGGCAAGCGAGATGCTGCAAACTGCCTCCCCGTCTCGAGAGGGCCAGAACCTTGCCGCAGTCCCAAGGTGGCAACCTCTCCCTTTTGTTTTGCAGTTCTTTGATCGCTTGAAGCTGTTTTGGATGCCGGCGAAACACCAGCCGGATTTCATCTACCTGCGGCACGTGCCCTTGCGAAAGGTGCATTTGTTCACGGTGATCCAGCTGACCTGCCTCGTCCTGCTCTGGACCATCAAGGTGTCCCGTGCCGCCATCATCTTTCCCATGATGGTAAGAGCTGCCGCCGCTCGGCAGCGGGGTGTTTGCAGCGTTGGAGTGAGAGGTGGCATCGTCTCTGAGCTCACCGCATCTTCCCTCTTACTCGCGAAGGTTTTGGCTCTCGTCTTTGTCCGGAAAGCGATGGATTTCTGCTTCTCAAAGCGAGAGCTCAGCTTTCTGGATGACCTTATGCCAGAAAGGAAGAAGAAGTTGGACGATGCCAGAAAAGAAGCTGGAGAAGAAGAAGAGGTAAGGCTTGCTGGGTCCTCGGGGCTGGACATCTCCGTCGGGCTGTGAGATTGCCTGTTTCTCTTTCAGCTTGTCTGGAAACGTTGGGGGAAGATCAGCACTCAATCGAAATAGATCCCAATAGGCTGGGTCCCACGTTGTAACCTTTGTTTCCTCAAGTAGCAGTGAGCTGAACACTTGAATACAGGTGTAATTTTTAAAACGAGTCGTTTTTCACAAAGGTCATTATCATTATGATGATTATTATTAGATGCTGCTGCTGCTGCTGGCAAGATTTGCTCATAATCGTGTTTTGAACACACAATCCCCCTGCCCCGAAATCTTTGGAGTGAACGGTTTCTCCCCTGCTGCACTAATACCTATAGCTGCCAAGGGGCAGAAGGGGAGGGCAGACTGCTAAGTTTGTGCTGGGCATTCAGCTTATCTCCACTTTGACCAAAGACAGAGAACGTGATTTGTCCCTTTTTTACATCAGGAGTCCAGGAGGGCGATGGAAGCTGCTGCTGCTGCAAGTTCAGTTCAGCTGAACGTGGGGAAGACGAGCGACGTGGATATCCCAAAGCAAGGCAGTGACAGGTAAAGCCCCAGCAAGCGCCAGGACCCCCGGCAAGATTAGCTTGAAGGTGTTTGGCAGAGTTTTCTCCACTTGCCTCTTGGTGGGGCATTCCACAGAAACCAGCAGGCAGCTTGGTGGGCAAATCAAATTCGGGGGCAGGGCTGCAGGAGGTGATCGCAGGGCAAGCCACCCCAAGCAGAGCGGCTGCAGCACTCGCGTTTGACCCCCAAACCTTGCATCATCAGTGCCTTTACGGTAGCTGGAGATCCTCATACTTACACATGCGGAGTTGCAGGCGTGATCTGTACCAGCAGTGGCTTAGGAACCCGGACCGGGGCTAGACCCCAGCAAGAGCCTTTGCACAGAGCTGTTGCTCTGCAGCTCCCCGGCTTGCCTCCCAAAACTCCTCATCCAGCAAAACCTCCCACACTTATGCGGAGCTTTGATTCTCGGGGCTCCGCTGTTCCTCTTGCTGATGCTAATGCCCTTGGTGGCATCAGTTCCCATAATCACGGATTGCTATGTGAAATATTTATTGCAGGACTGATCCTTCTGAGATTATTATCCTGGATGAAATGTCACAAACGACCGTACGGAAGGCTCTCACTTTGAAGACAGAAACCCTTTGAATCCAGGGAGGAAGAAGGTAAAGGATTGCACGTGAACGTGTCCGTGCTCCTCTGCAAGCGACGGCACACGCCTACGCTTCTCCCACGCTTTGGCCGGCAAGGCTGAGCAAACGGCCTGTCCCTGGGAACAGGCAGTGAGGACCGTGGCACGCAAACCAGCTCCTCTCTGCTGGGGTGGTCCCCCGAACAGGGCTGAATCAGCAGCAGCTGGCAGGTCTTCCACTGATGATGCTCTCCCTCTTTTTCTCTTCCCTTCGCCATTCCCCACTCCCGCTTTTCACGTTTAGGAATCTTGACTTTGAAGGAGAGGAGTGAGAGCGTGACTCAGGGATGTGCCAACGCAGACAGAGGGAGAAAGCGCTTTGTTTCAGTTGGAGGATTCCCATTAAAGCCATGCAGATGTTTTCAGTTCTCCTTGGTGTGCTTCAGGCATTCAGTATCTCTAGACCAGCAAGCTGAGGTGAACATCACAGTCAATGGGAGTTTGGTGGTGTTAAGTCTGTGTGCGTACGTGCGTGTGGGGGTGTGGGTTTGTAGTGGTAGAGGGACTGCTACTGCTTTATCATTCAGTGCTCTTCTTTTAATACCTAATTCCTCCTCTTTTTTTTTCTCTCTTTTTTCCAAATGTAAACTGGGAATGTCCAAAATCATTTTCTGTTATGTTTGATGCATTCTCCACTTTCTTCTTCATCACGACCGGGTTTTTGGTCTGGTTTGGGGTCCTGGCTTTAATTCACTCTTATGTCTCGTACTGGTGCGAGAGGGATGCCCTCTGTGGCAGGGCAGCATAGAGAGCGTCCGAGCAGTTGGCCTAAGGTGAAAGAAAAGCATTTGCCTCCAGTCTTACCTCTCTTGGTTGGTTTGTTTTTTGTTGGATTTTTTTTTTTTGCTTTGGCTCTGCCATCAGCCTGGGAGCTGCAAAATGCAGAACTGCCACCTTCTTGTCCCCTGGCTGTAAACTGCGTCTAAGGAAGCACTTCAGGTATTTGATTTTGAATACACCGTATGGTCACAGGAGCGGCCGGATGAGACCTGGGGCTCTGTGTCCCTGGGCTGCCCCCTCTGTTGTTCCTCCACTTTCCTTCTCTATTGGGTCTGGCTGAGTTGGAGTTCCTTTACCCCACAGCAGCCCTCGTGGTGCTGTGCTCTGTACTGGTAGCTAGAAAGCTGTTGATAACACAGCAGTGTTTTGGCCATGGCTGAGCAGTGCTGGCACAGCATCAGGGCTGTCTCTCTACCATTCCCCCCCTCCCCAGTAGGCTGGGGGTGGGCAAGCTCTTGGGAGGCGACGTAGCCAGGAAGAAGGCATACAGGCAGCAAGAAGAGGCATCTAGGTAGCAAGTAAATCTTAGGTCCCTTCAGATGCTGGGGACCCTGCGTTCATGCAGCATTGGGCAGACCCCAGACGGATTTTCCCTTGGCACACTGTACAGATCCTGCCTGTGGAGAAGTTCCTCCTTTTTGGTCATTCACGGTGTCGTACAACTTTTCTTAGAAGAAAACATCTCTCTGCGTAAAGGATGTTCACGCGCGGACTTCTTGCTGCACTTTAGATAACGGCAGGGCCGCGCAGGTGGCGTAATCGCTGGTACCAAGCAGGAGCTGCCTGGAGGCTCCTCTGTCACAGTCAACCAGCTCCGTTTATCCTGCGGCCAAGGGGCATGTGTAGGGACACAGCCTGAAGGCCACGCTGTAGGTACAGCGCAGCACAGACCTGCACCCGCTCAGGTTAACTGTTAGGTGGATCCCTAACTCCTGGAGGTACAGTGATCTCCCAGTCAGGATCTCTGCACCAGGCTGTTAAACTGCACGGTAACTCGGGAACCAGAGAAGGTCCAGATCTGGAGGGCATGGTTAAGCACAGGGCCTCACGTTGAACCTCCTGTGAGCTCGTCCTGTGCTTACAGGGTTTTCGAGCCTCTCGGGCATCTCCCAGACTGGCCGGTTCCTCCCAGCTCCCTCGTTCCTGCCTTCCCCTGCCTGCCTGCCTGCCCCACTTTGGCCCCTGCAGCAGCACTCAGCTGAGCACCCTCCGTTGCTCCTGGGGAAAGAGCGTCCTCCTTGCTCTCCGTGGCGTTCCCCCAGCACATGGTGCTGCAGCAAGGACAAGGCAGTCAGAGACAGACACAGCCTGTTGAGCAGAGCGTCCTGCACGCAGTGCTTCCGATAGAGCAGCTCAGGAGCAAGGAGGTGAGCTGGGTGTGCTGCCTCTCACAAAGAGCATTTTACATCGGCGACCTTCCCCGCTGGACCCTCTGCAGCCTCTCTTTTTCCCGGCGTTGTAGGTGTTAGGTTGTACATCTCCACAAACACAGAGGAGGACAAAGGAGCAATGGCAGGCAGGGGAACCCCGGTGACCTAGGCAGAGGCAAGGGAGCACCCTGCTGTGGCTTTTGCCAGGGCTGTCGCAGGAGAGGGATCACCCACATTGCCTGGGTATGAGGCTCACCAGACAAGTATTGACTCTCCCTTGCTCAGCTCACAGACTGACGGGGGGAATGCGCTTCTGTGGCCATGCCCTGGGTCTGAAGCCCGGCCGTAGACAAAAAACTGGCTCAAACTGTGAAGGTTACCAGGCAAGACATGACGGGGTGCACGTGTGTGGCAAGGTCTGTGCGTGTGAATGTCTGAAACTGAATTCTGAGCTGTCAAGCAGAAGCCTGCTTCTTGCTACACGCAGCCAGCGTGTCCCGAATCCTACAGTTACTAAAGAGCTAGGAGCCAGAAGCCTTAATTCGGAGGCTGATCAGGCATCGTACTGCTCACATAGACAACTTAGATTGGGAAAACTGGGGGCGTGGGGTTCCAGAAAGAAGAGGTGGTGGCAAAAAGAAGGGTTCCCAGAAAGAAGAAGGGATCTTGAAGAGAAGAAAGGGACCCAGGAAGGAAAAGGTGAAGATCCTGGCTGGAGGAAGTATCCTGGAAGTGGCGGAAGATCTTGGAGACCAGAGAGCCGCGTGGAGACAAGTGCCAGGGGATGCCCAGGGACCTTGACCAGCACCCTGCGAAACTGGTAATGGCGAGCAGCTGCACAGCAGGAACCAAGGTGATGTTCTGCCTGACCTTCCCGGGCCTGCAGTAGCCTCCCTGCTGGGATAGGGGAGTCGGATCAAGCAACTGCAGGATTCAATAGGAATGCATTGCACGAAGGTAAAGAGGACACGGCAGTGGATTGGAAATGCTGGTTGGTTTAATGGTAAAACTGGAATTCTTCTGTGAACTGTGCATTCCTTTTAATATGGACTTAATTTAAAATAGCTGCTTTAAAGTTGTTCTGACTTCACCTTAATCGACACCTGCAATCTTCATCATCTTATCTTCTCCAACAGCAAAACCACCCCCTGCCCCTCCCCACCCCCTGCAAAAAAAACCCCAAACCAACCCAGGAAAAGAAAGACTTCAAGGGCAAGCTAGGCAGCAAAGTTGTGCGAGATTGGTCAAGCTGCTCAAAGTTTGCAGAGAGATTGGAGCTTGCAATTCAGATGTACGTCGCTCAGCGTGGGGAGGGTAGTACGCACCTTTCACTGGAGTCAGAGGGAAGAACGGGGAGAAGGGAGCTGTCGGGGGATGCAGCGAGTCTACGGAATTCCTGACAGTTCGAGAACAGCGCGACCTTGAGCAGCTTGTAGTAGATCCTTGAAGAGTCTGGAAAGATCCGAGAAGACCAGTACAAAAACAAGATAGTGATAAGAAGAACCGTCCTAACGACCTCACCAATCATGAATTGTTAGTTACTAACCAAACCAATCATATACTAACACATACTCTAAAGAAGGGTATAAAAAGCTGTGTTAGAACAATACAGTAGCCATTTTGCATGATCTATTACTTGTCGTGTCCGTCTCTACTGCGACAAATGGTGACCCTGATGCGTCTGAGCGAACAGATCATTTAAAGGTGATCAATCCAGCACTAGCAAGAAGTCTACCGGCGGCAACGAGAGCTGCGAAAGAGTATACCGGCAGCGAGACAAGCTGCGGAGGCGGAGCCCGGTGAAGCTGACAGCAGTGGAATCTGCCTGGTCCGGACCTGAGCCTAGACACCTAATAAGGTGAGCCACCGGGGACAAAACTGTTAGAATGGGGCAGGAATTAACAAAAGAAAAGGAGACGATTTTGTCTACCTGGAAAGCCCTATTAAAAAGAAAAGGGGTTAAAACCCCAGAACAAAGCCTGAAAAGGATTTTAATATGGTGTAAGATGCAAGGCTTTCAAGCCACAACAGTTACTGCATTCAGTGTGGGTGCATGGCAAGCAGTGGGATGGAAAATGTTTGGTAAGATCTCTAAAGGATAGAAAGTGCTGTGTAAGTTGGCGATTGTATGGCGTCTATTACGCAAGACCCTGAAGGAATGGAAAGCAGAATGTGATGCGAAAGATCAGCAAAAGAAAGATGAGGACTCAGAAAATATTAGCAATGAAAAAGTTTCTGCTCAAGTAACAGCTGCAGCCAATGCTGCAGTCTCAGCAGTTGTGGGCAGAAAACCCCTCACGGGCAAAATCAGATCATACCCTTATTCACCTCCTCCTCCTCCGCCATTAATTACTTTACCGGGCGATGAGGGGCCCTCCTCACCTACTGGTGCGGCAGCAGAAGGGGTGACTCCATCAGCCCCCCCCCCGCCCCCCCAAGGAGAAAAATGTGGCAATTAACACCGAGCCGGAAAGTGTGGGCCGTACTGAAATTGAGGGCCGAAAGGACAGTGAGAGTCAACCTGAATGTGAGGGCCGAACGGAAAGTGAGAGCCAAAATGAAACTGAGGCAGAAAAATCTCTAATTGACGCTCTGCGATCTCTGCAGCTCGCAGATAAAACCATACCGAAAGAACCCCTGCCATGCACTCTCCCTCCATCCACAATAACTGTAGTCCCGAGATCCCCTGATCAATCCTGGGAGGGAGTTAGAAGATATGCTGCCGACTCTGGCAACTGGGATCTCGTAGAACGCCTCAGCCCGTGCTCTCTAACACCAGCATTTCTAAAGCCTCTAGATAAAGCAGCAGAGGCTCCTGTTACATTTCCTGTTTTCAGAGCTGCTGCAGGCACAGACCGGCACGATGAGCACAATCCAATCGGCTGGAGAGTAGTGCAGGATTTGCAGAATAAAGTACAAAAATTTGGAATCAATTCTCCTGAGGTGATGCAACTTATTCGTATAATCAGCACAGATCTGCTGTGTCCAGATGACATTATGCATCTGTCACAAGTGCTGTTTCAGCCCATACAATTGCAAGCATTTCAATCTACTTGGAGGCAGATGGCACGCACAGCAGCACAGCATAATTTACGACTGCTACAGGGTGACCCGAGATTAGGCCTTGGAGAGGATGCTTTGCTTGGTGAAGGGCCGTATAGTAACCCTCAGCTGCAGGCTACATGGCCTCCGATTGTTCTTGAACAGGCACAAAATATAGGCCTTATGGCATTAAAGCGAACCATGGACATGGCAGCTCCGAAGCAAAAATATGCCGCTATCCGCCAAGGCCCCAGAGAACCCTTTTTACAGCTTGTAGAAAAAATATCTGCCGCCCTGGAAAAACAGGTAGAAGATGAGGTCTTAAGGCAAATGCTATGCAAACGGTTGGCAAGAGATAATGCTAATGAGGACTGTCAAAAGATCATACAGGCTTTACCAGGAGATCCTTCTGTTCCCGACATGGTAGCTGCATGTTCGAAAGTTGGGACACTGGAACACAGGGCGGCTGTCCTCTCGGCAGCGCATGTGGCCGCCCTAGCTAATGCTATGAAAAATTCTGGAAAGTGCTTTGGGTGTGGCAGTGAAGGGCACATCGATGTAACTTCTCCACACAAAACATCATCAGGTAAACAACCGGTGCACCGCTCACCGGAGATTATTTGCAAGAAATGCGGAAAATTAGGACATTTTGCAAAACAATGTCGTTCCAAATTTCATGCTAATGGGCAGCCGCTACAGGGAAACCGCAAAACGAGCGCGAGAGGGCGCGTGAGGACAAGTCCCCTCCCGACAGCCGGTCACCTCCCCTCTGTGAACAACTGTCAGCCCCAACAGCTGGCTCAGCAGGGCTGGATGTTTCCACCGCCGACGCAGTAACTCTAGTCACGAACGACATCGTTAGGGTGCCTTTTAGTGCAAGGGGTCCTATCGGACGAGGACTGAGTGCATTGCTATTGGGAAGATCAAGTAGCACGTTAAATGGAATAATTGTACGTGTGGGAGTTGTTGATGCTGATTTTACAGGTCAAATTTGCGTGATGGTTTCGACCCCCTACCCACCAGTAACAATCCCTAAAGGTACTCGTATTGCTCAACTTGTTCCTTTTTCGAGTTCTAGTTCAAAAGCAGAACAGCGACTGCGATGCGATGGAGGCTTCAGCTCCACAGGACCCCCTCAGTTCTGCTCGTCTCAGACTGTCTCATCATCCTGACCACACATGATGTGCACGCTGTTGAATCACGGAAGATCTCCGACTACAGTAAGGCTTGCAGGGCTCCTGGACACCGGAGCCGATGTGACTATTATTGCCGATTATCTGTGGCCGTCCACCTGGCCCACAGAGGAGGCTGGTATGGGAGCAGTGGGGCTGGGAGGCTCTGCGCGAGCAAAGACGGCAGACACGCCAGTTCTGATTACCAATCCTGAGGGACAACAAGCAGTTATTAAACCATATGTGATGGCAGCTCCCCTCAATTTATGGGGGAGGGATTGCTTGTCGCAGTGGGGGGTGAGGATTACCATGGATTTTTAACGAGGGCCACTGTGCTGCAGGGTGTTAGACAACCCACGCTTGTTTTAACCTGGTTAACAAATAACCCTGTGTGGGTGGATCAGTGGCCCCTGCCAATTGAAAAATTAAAGGCCCTGCAAGAATTGGTAGCAGAACAACTAGCTGCCGGACACACTGAATCATCTCACAGTCCATGGAATACTCCAGTGTTTGTGATAAAAAAGAAATCGGGTAAATGGCGATTTTTGCATGACCTGTGGCAAGTCAATGCTGTCATGGCCACGATGGGGGCTCTGCAACCAGGCATGCCTTCACTTGCCATGATCCCTCAAGATTGGGAAATCATTCTCATGGACCTTAAGGGTTGTTTTTTTTTACAATTCCATTAGCTCCCCAAGATAAAGAAAAATTTGCATTTTCTGTGCCTTCTATCAATCATGCAGAACCAGCAAAAAGATATCAATGGAGAGTTCTGCCGCAGGGCATGAAAAATTCACCAACCATTTGTCAATGGTTTGTTGCACAAGCTCTGTCACCTGTAAGGGAAAAATTCCCTACTAGTTATTGTTATCACTATATGGATGACATTCTGTTAGCATCAGACAACAAGGAGCAGTTGAATGACATGAAAAATCTGGCCATGAATTCGCTACAACAATATGGGTTAGTTATTGCCCCTGAAAAAGTGCAAAAAATAGCACCCTGGAAATATTTGGGAATGACAATTACAAGCAAGCAGATTGTGCACCAACCTGTGAAACTTAACCTTGCGGTTAAGACACTCAATGATGTACAGAAATTAATGGGATCCTTGAACTGGATCAGGCCCTATCTTGGACTGACCAATTCGCAGTTACAACCTTTATTGGACTTATTAAAACATTCCAATGATCCAACAGAACCCAGAATATTAAATAAGGAAGCGTTAAATGTAATTCACACGGTGGAACAATGTATATACAAGAAATTTGTTTCTCGAATTGATCTGTCTCAATTGGTACAATTCTTTGTACTAATTGACAAAACTGTGCCATTTGGTGCCTTGGTGCAGTGGAATTTGGAGTGGGACGACCCATTACGTATTTTAGAATGGAAGTTTTTGTCATTCCGGCCACGAAAAACTGCTTCTGGCTTGTTTGAACTTATTGCTGATGTAATCATAAAAACCAGAAAACGATGTGTAGAACTAATAGGACGTGATCCAGCTACGATTGTTTTACCTGTTCAAAACTGGTATTTTGAATGGTGTCTGGCAAACAATTACGAGCTGCAAGTGGCCATGGCGGGTTTTCAACGGCAGATCTCGTATCATCTACCGTCACACCTGCTACTGAAATTTGCTCAAGAAATACCATTTGGTCAGAAATATTTAAGCCAGCCAGAACCTGTGAAAGGCCCCACTGTCTTTACAGATGGTTCTGGAAAAAACAGGTAAAGCAGCAGTAGTCTGGTGTGAAAACAACAGCTGGAACAGCAAAGTAGTGTATCAAAATGGTTCTCCACAAGTAGTAGAGCTGCGTGCACATGGCACGTTGAAGCGGCTGCTTCAAAAAAACAAAAACAAAAAGGGGGAATGATTGGGGAGCCACCACAGGCATGTTTAGATAAAGCAGTTTATGTTCTTAACTCTCTCCGTTATGGGGATAATTCTTCCCTACCTCCTCTTTCTCAACACTTCTCTCTTTTCAACACAGAATTTACAAAAGGGTATCAAAGTGCATGTTAAAGATTTAGTTAACTGGTCAGTGGAATGGACTATGTGAGCTATTAACCTGGGGGCGAGGTTATGCTTGTGTTTCCACAGATGCAGGCCCACAATGGACTCCCGCTCGATTTGTGCGACCGTCATCATCTGGAACATCCCAGAGGGTGCGGCAATATAAATACCACCTCAACCAAAAACTAAGTGTAGGTCACCTTGGCCTATATAACAGGTCAAGATTCTCTGTGCACTGCAACCGCATCACAAAGCCCACGAACCAATAGACAGGATGGCTACTACTCGTGCAGCGCGCCTGGCCAGCGAGCACATGTGTCATAGGTTGCAACTGAGGCGGATTTTGGCACCCGCTGGCCACGTGTGCTGAAATCCGTTCCTCTGCAAATGTATAAAGACCGGGATTTTCCGAAGAGCATCGGGCTGGTGTACGGCAAGGCCATCGTTGCCTCCGTGGGGATGCCCACGCAAAGCTGGCACCTACCGATTGCTGGGCTGAGTTCGCGGAGCAAGACAGCACAAGAATATACAGATGGTTCATCTACCTCACAGTCCTCGGATGGACGTACTCATGGATACCGCCGCAAACCAAAGAACAAGCAATCCCTTTTTCATAGGTTTAATAGGGGGTCCCATGACATCAACAAAGTTTAAGAACTTATTGATGGAGACCCCTGTGTGGCAGGTCATGGACTCAATGGATGGGAATGCCTGGTTTCCACAGATCGGGCATTCACCCTCATTGCCACCCCAGGAATCACAAACTCTGGGGTCCCTGAATACAGACTGGTGTCGTATTATCTGATTTACTGCTACACTTTGATAGTGTCAGGCATGCTACGCTACAAAATAGAGCTGTAATTGATTTCTTGCTTTTAGCACAAGGACATGGTTGTGATGAGTTTGAAGGGATGTGTTGTATGAATTTATCCGATCACTCAGAATCCATTTTCAGTAGTATTCAACAATTAAAGAAGGGAGTCAAGAAGCTGACAGAAAGTGATGAATTAGATTGGCTGACGAAGATGTTCGAGGGTTGGGGATTGTCTGGATGGTTGATATCTCTGCTCAAGACTGTGGGGGTAGTGATCTTGGTTGTGATAACTATGTTGCTGATGTTGCCCTGTCTTTTCAGCCTTCTGCAAAGGGCCCTGCAGAGGGCAGCCGGGACAATATTTTTAGCACAAATACAAAAAGGGGGAATTGTCGGGGGATGCAACGAGTCTACGGAATTCCTGACAGTTCGAGAACAGCGCGACCTTGAGCAGCTTGTAGTAGATCCTTGAAGAGTCTGGAAAGATCCGAGAAGACCAGTACAAAAACAAGATAGTGATAAGAAGAACCGTCCTAACGACCTCACCAATCATGAATTGTTAGTTACTAGCCAAACCAATCATATACTAACACATACTCTAAAGAAGGGTATAAAAAGCTGTGTTAGAACAATACAGTAGCCATTTTGCATGATCTATTACCTGTCGTGTCCGTCTCTACTGCGACAGGGAGCTGCAGGCTAAAGCGTAAAGGACACAACATTCTTAGGAAAACTCTCCTTTTTCTTTCCTTTTCCTTGCTCCTTTGCTTCCAGACCTCCGTGGTCGCAGTTTGTGCTGCCTCACCTCCAGCACAGCGTGCAGAATGAAACGACTGTCACAGAATTCGTCCTCCTGGGGTTCTGCAGCACCCCAGCCCTGCAGCGCTGCCTCTTTGGCCTTTTCTCTGCCCTCTGCTCTGCCACTCTGATGGGAAACGCACTTGTCTTTCTGCTTATCTGCCTGGACTGCTGCCTCCACAGCCCCGTGTACTTCTTCCTCTGCCACCTCTCCATCGCGGACATCTGCTACGCCTCCAGCAATGTCCCCCGTATGCTAAGGAGCCTCCTTGGACAAGGCAGAGCCCTCTCCTGTGCTGGGTGTGGGGCACAGATCCATCTTTATTTAATCTTTGCACTTACAGCGTGCGTGCTGCTGGCCGTGATGTCTCATGTTCGCTACGTGGCAATCTGCCGTCCCCTGCGCTATGCCCTCATCGTGATCTGGAGGCTGCGCCTCACCCTTGCCACGGTTTTGTGGGCTTTGGCGTTCGTATTGGGCACACTGCAAGCCTCTCTGGCTTTACACCTGCCTTTCTGTGGCCCCTGCGAGGTTGTCCACTTCTCCTGTGAAATTGTTGCTGTCTTAAAGCTGGCCTGCACTGCCGCTCCTGCCAATAAAGTCCTGATCTTTGCTGTCTGTGTGTGCTTCTTCCTCTTGCCTTTAGCCTTAATCCTGATTTCCTCCCTGGACACCCCGGCCACCGATCTGCGCATCCGCTCTGCGCCAGGATGGCACGAAACCTTGTCCACGTGTGGCTCCCACCCGACCGCGGCGGGTGTCTTTTATGGAAACGCCATCTTCATGTACGCGGGGCCCGGGAGCGGTAACTCCTCTGGGAGGGAGAAAGTTCTTTCCCTTTTCTGCAGTCTCGTCAGCCCCAGTTTGAACCCCGTCATTTACAGTCGGAGGAACCAGCAGGTGAAGGAAGCCTTGCTGAAGCTTCAGAGAAGGAAGAGGGTCTTTCATTCCGTCTAGCTGGCGCTCTCGGCTTTCACCTGTCTCCTGTCTTTCTGCTCTTTCTTCTTGAGCTCTTGGGGTATTTCTCATGGAATGTTAAGTGGTTAAAACGTAACACAAGACATGGTTATTCAAATGCATTTGTCTCTTGTTTCTCTGTGCAGTCTGATGAATATCATGACACAAAATGACTCATTGTTATTCCTTGTATTGCAGATAACTAATTCTCGTTCCTCAGATGCAGCCGTCCTAGACGAGTAGTATGTTTCACCGGAACTGTCGACGCAGGTGGAAAAAACAGTCTTCTCGGTTCTAGCTAGCAGTCGGGATAAACTACTGTGTAGCAGGGTTTTTTTCTGAATCTACCCATCGATCCAGTAAGATGTTCTTTTTCCCTACCGTATTTGTACCTCCCGTTATCCTCAGGATGCTAGAGCTTCAGCTCTACTGTTAGAAAGAAAAAGAGAGAAACCATGCTGCTGCTAATGGGCTTTGCTTCTCAGGAGGGCGAACGAGCCTGTGGAGGGTTTTCCTTCTGCGCACTTTTGAGCCTGACACCTCTCATGCAGGAAGTTTCTCTGTTCTGGAGAGTTTTTGCTGAAAGCAGAGCTGGCTTCTCCCCAGGCACTAAGTTTTCCAAGCGGGAAGGGTCTAGGGGTGCGTGGCTTTAAGTAGCTGCCTGGATCCGCATCATAGCTTGTGATTTCATAATGGTCCCTATTGTGTCTCTGGAGTTGGTGCACACTGGGTGCCACTTAGCTCCTCCCGTGAGGGCTACTCCATCAGTCCCTGGGGAATCGGGCCCCCTGACTGACCTGGAGGTTCAGTTGTCCCCAAAACCCAGTGACTGACGTGAGGATGAACCCAACTGGGGGTCACAAAATGACACTTCTGGAAGAGTTACAGGTAGCACGGCCGGGGCTCAAAAGTGCAGTTTTGTGGGTTGGGGTTATTTTTTCCAGTTTGGAAATCGCTTTTTTAGACAGGAACCTGAAGAACAAAGCAGGAGGTGGGTTTTTTTGGTCTGAAACAGTCATCCCTCTCCTGCTGTATGAAATACGTCCAGACTCGCATGGTATGCAGTACAGGTGATGTTATGGGCTGTTTTATTTGCGTATGGGAAGAAAAACCTCCTACAAGTCCGTGGTTTTAGGGCTGTGCCTGAAGGAGGAGGAGGCACGCAGAGGCGTGATGGCTCGTGGACTCGCGTGGACGCAGGGCTGGATGATGGCTGGGAGGACGTAAGGGAGCTCTCCACCCCCAGCCCCAACTTTTCCCTTCTTGTCGTTGCTAAACAGAGACATGACGAGGAGGCAGTGATCGACCGGGGAAGAAGGAGCAACGCTGTCAGTATTTGCTATGAGAAGGAGGAGTTGGAAGGTGAGTCTCTGCTGAGATCCTGGTAGAGGAGCCACCAGCCCAGCGCGTTTTCCCATTGCACAAAGTCTCTCCAGTGTGCCTTGTTGGGTGTCGCATCACGTGCAGCAAAACGTGCCGCGCTTCTCAATAAAGCAGCACAGTTATTGTCAGGTTTTTTACTATTACGGCTTTTTAAACGGAGGGAAAAAGGCCCCCGGGAGGCCACGGTGTGAGTTGTAGCCACGGGGCTCGATAATTGACGGCTTTTTTTCTCGCAGAGGCTGCTCCTGGCTTGGAGAGGTCAGGAGAATCATTTCAGGGCTGCAGACGCGGGGCTGTGATTTTCTTTTTTTGTTCTGGAGTTCATTACGATGGGACTGATTTGACCGTCTCTTGTCGCCTCGTGCCATACAGAGATTTTGACAATAATTAGCTTGTGTTGCTGCTTAATGAGCAAGTCTGAGTGTTGTCCAGCCGAAGCTGGAATTTGAGAAGAGGTCCGATACTTTCAGGGCACTTTTAGATGAGGCGGAGCCAACGCTTGTTGTTGCTGTGTTGTTGCAAAGCTCGAGTAAAATAGGCTTGCAAAAAAGGAGGTCCGGTGAAAATAAGATTAAGGGAAGGTGGTGTTGCTCCTGGGATTTAACCGTGGCTTAGCAAGGCACCGGCCACCTCAACCATTGCTGCAATGCCGAGAGTGCTGCAAAACACGCCGCTTTTTCGCTTTTCGCAGGCCACCGGACCCTGTACGTGGGCGCGTGGATGCCACTGGTTAGGCAGAGCCACCGGCATCACCGACGCCACAGCCAGAAGCATCGGGAAGGGGAACGGGAGAAGGACTCTGCCCCGACGGAGCAGGGCTACCACTGTAAGTCCCACCGCGGCATTCGCTAAACTCCTGGGGGCAACGTGGGCGCTGGGGCCTTCTGCGAGCAGGTCCCCGTGGCTAGTTTGAGTGAGTTGCTGTTCTTCCGAGGGAAAGTGGCCTTATTGAGCAACACCCTCTTTTTCCCAAGTTTTCTTTTTTTTGTTGGTTGGTTGGGGTTTTTTTTTTAATGCAGTTAAATGCCTAATGGGTGTAGGCTCGTCTTCCTTAGAGGGATCCTGGCTTTAAAAATGGCAATGTGGGGAAGGAAAGCAGCCCATCCTTATGCAGAGGTGGACTAGATGCTTCTCCTTCTCCATGGCTCTGTGCAAGCCCAGACAGACGCAGAGGAGAGGGGCCAGCCCAGTGTTTATGGCTGCACTGGTGCTGATGGCCACTTTGCACGTGAGCGTGATGAGCTGTGTTGAGGCGCGGTAACGGGATGGGTCTTTGCCTTCTGCCCCCAGGCTCCCCGTCCCAGCGGGTGCAGTTCATTCTCAGGACCAAGGAGGACGAGCAGCATGTCCCTCACCACTTGTTCTCCGAGCTGGATGAGATCTGTGTAAAAGAGGGCCGAGATGCCGAGTGGAAGGAAACGGCAAGGTAAATCCCTGCTGCTTGGCTGCGGTGGGAGAGGAGTCTCCGCACCGGCAGCGCCCGTGGGCTCTGCTTTCTCCCCTCCAGGACGCGAAGCTTTTGCAGCTGCAGGTGGCGGCACGAGGAGCCTTCTCCTCTTGCCACCCCGTGGCTCTGTCAAAGGGGTTGCAGAGCTGGGGCTGTTTTCTTGCAATGGGGCTGATCGCACCCGATGTCCACAGGTGGCTGAAGTTTGAGGAGGACGTGGAAGATGGCGGCGAGCGCTGGAGCAAGCCCTACGTTGGCACGCTGTCCTTGCACAGCCTCTCCGAGCTGAGGAGCTGCATCAGCAACGGGTCGGTGCTGCTGGACATTTGTGCCAACAGCATCGAAGAGATTGCAGGTACCGTGGGCACTGCATCCCTCCGGGAACGGCCGAGCTCAGCTCTTCACTCCCACATCAGACCCTGCCCTAATGGCACGTCCTTTTCCAGAAGTCCCACTGTGTTTTTCTCATGAGCTGTTTTTGGATGTAGACTGGGCGTGCAACAGTCGCACCGTTTTTTCCTTCCCATACGGGGTCCTTTTGAAAGCAGTTTGTGGGGCTGGAGAAGCCACTAGAGAATGTTCTGCAGCCAAAAAGGAGCGTGTGTCAGGGCTTAGCAGGCTGCTCTTAGAAATACGGAGTCCGCGTAAGAGCTGAACCTCCTTAAGGGAACGATTTCTTACAAGCTGTTTCCTCGCATTCTTTTTCTTACTTTTGCCTTAACATCCAGCATTGAAGAGTTTTAAGGCAGAGGTTATCTGGCGATGACCAAGCAGTGTATTCCTGTGGGGAAGATACTTGAAGTTAATTGCAAAAGCCGCTTTGGAGAAGTTATCTTTGGCTGGCGGCAGGTCTCCATTCAGCCCTTTCAAGGGCTGGAGAAGTCGGAGCCGTTCTTAGCACGTTTCTCCCTGGGCTCGGCAAATTGCACTCGATCAGCACGGGAAACTCTGGGAACGTCTGTGCTCTAGATTGCTTATAATTTGGGTAAACGTGTAGAGTCAGAAAGGCCAGGTCGGGCAAGAAAATTGCGTTATTTAGAATGGGCAATATTTATCTTAGCGGAATGATGAATAAGCACTTGGATGATGTTTCTTAGCAAAAGAAAATTCTCGTTTTCGCTGCAAAGGCTGAACATTGTTAAAAGGCCTTGCTGTGCAAGGCTGAGCCGGCATTAGGGTGCAGCCTGTGTGGCACAGCCTTCCCTGGGGGCTTTGGGGGTCGGGACTTGTTGGGGTTTCTGCTCTGACGGCTTCGTTTCCCTTTGCCATCCTCAGATATGATCCTGGCCCAGCAAGAACAGTCCACGGAGTTTGACGAGCACATGCGGGCGCAGGTTCGAGAAGTCCTTTTGAGGAAGCACCACCATCAGAACGAGAAGACAACCAACCTTCTCCCCGCTGTCTGCTCGTTTGCTGACGTGAGCAAGAGGCAGTCAGACCTGCACCTCCTCTACAAGCCAGGTGAGGGTTTCTGCAGGGCTGTGGCCCCATTAGACTTGTCCGGGCAAAGGAGAAGCGTCCCAGTTGCTCCTTGCCCATCTTTCTGAGTGTCTTTCTTCTTCCTACCAGCCCAAACAATCACCCCTTGTCCTTCTCCCACCGCTGCGGAAGCTAAAGATGGGGTGAACCCTGAGAGCAGAGCAATGGATTTAAGCAAGGTGAGACACTCGCAGCTTTCTTACGCCTTTAGGGCCGGCTTTGCTCTTGCAAACTTGGCTGCAGAGTGTGCTGCAGAGCGCTGTGGGCTTTGCTGTTGGGGTAATTGCCTGAAAATCGCTTGTCGTGCCCAGGCGGAGCTGCACTTCATGAAGAAAATTCCCACCGGGGCTGAAGCATCCAACGTGCTGGTAGGAGAGCTGGATTTCCTTCACCAGCCCATCGTGGCATTTGTCCGCCTGAGCCCGGCTGTCCTCCTCTCAGGCATGACAGAAGTTCCCATCCCAACAAGGTGCGAATGAGAAGCGCAAATTTTTTTCCGTAAAAAAGACACCCAACCAAAGATCAAGTTGCAGGCATCAGTTTGGTGTCCCAAGGGAACAAGGCGAGTGGGAGGGGGAGCAAGCACGTTTCCCCCACCCACATCTCCTCGCCTTCGTTTCTCCATTCCCTGCTGTAGCTTTTAAACCCATCGGCCAATTGTAATGAAAGTTGGCCCCCAAATTAAATTTGCCGTCGGCTTGGAAGAATTTCAAATTCATCGCGGCGTCGCTGAGCCTACGTGTCCCGTCTTGAGCCACGCTCTGGGCTGGGAGCTGCCAGGGCTTTCCTTGGGTGCTCTCGGAGCAAGGACACCTTCTTCTCTCTCTCATTTTGTTTTTCCTGCCCAGGTTCCTGTTTGTTTTGCTTGGGCCAGAAGGAAAAGCCCATCAGTACCATGAGATCGGCAGGTCCATGGCCACTATCATGACGGATGAGGTGCGACAAGATGAGATAGCTCCGGGTCATTTTTGCCTTTCTTCAGCTCTCCCTGTCTCTGAAGTAGTGAGGAAGAGGATTTGCTGTCCCAGCTGCCCGCAGCTCTCCAAACAGCCCAGCCCTCTTTCTCACCCCAAAGCAAACACGCAGATTTGCATCACGCCACATCCTGGAGGCTGAAATCCCACCCGGGGTGCATCCTGCACCTCATCCTTCTCGCCGGGGTCCCCAGCACGCTGTCCCCAGTGGTGGCATTGCCAGGGCCAGTAAAACTTCTCTTGCTCTTTAAGCAGAAGGGTATGGTGTGCCATGGGGGACAGGGGCCTCGTGGGGGAGACGATTACAAATGCCATGATGCACAGATTTTTTCCTTTTGGGGGAATATTTCCTGCCCTTTCCAGCAGGAAATTTTGGGGAAAAAGCCTTGCGTTTAGGCAAGAGTTTATTGCACTGGTTAGGACATCCGAGCTGGGTTGTCCTCTCACCAGGTCGTCTTCTATTGGCAGGTTTTCCGTGACGTTGCCTATAAAGCCAAGAACGGGGCTGACCTGGTGGCTGGCATCGACGAGTTTCTGGATCAGGTCACGGTCTTGCCGCCAGGAGAGTGGGATCCATCAGTCCGAATCGAGCCCCCGAAAAACGTCCCTTCGCAGGTGGGTGACGCGTCGGCGGGAGGCGCGAGGGGGACGGGCAGGACAGCTGGGGATGCTGTTCAGGGGCCCAAATTCACAAGGTCCTGCTCTGACACAGTCACAGAGCCAGACCAGAAGCAAAACGAGCCAGTGGTTGCAAGTCCATAGCTTTATCTTACTTCCATTTTAACAGGAAAAAAGGAAGACGCCAGGAGCTCTTGATGACGGTGCTTCTCACAGCACGCTGGAGAAACACTGTGGCCCTGAACTGCAGCGGACGGGAAGGTGGGAGCTTTAATAGTTTGGGTGTTTTTTTTCTGTTTGCCCCTCAAATCTGAGCATGCACCTTCCCTTCTAGCAGGTCTTTGGGGTTAGCTGGTTCAGTGAAGGGGCTCCACATGACCAGCTTGGTCCCCTGGGCTGGGCAGGGGGGAGATCTGGGCAGCTGGGCTCAGCCCCAGCCATCACCATTGCACGCAGGTTTCCTTGATTTGGGATGAAGGAGAGTGCTTCTTTTTAGCCACGGAAGTTGCTCTGTGCTTGTGATTGCCCTTCTGCAGCAAAGCAAAGTCAGCGTGTTCCTCCAAGAGAACAGACTCTCTTCTTTTTCCTTCCTGCAGGCTCTTTGGAGGTTTGACCCTGGACGTGAAGCGGAAAGCCCCGTGGTTCTGGAGCGACTTCCGGGATGGTCTGAGCCTGCAGTGCCTGGCGTCCTTCCTCTTCCTCTACTGTGCCTGCATGTCCCCTGTCATCACCTTCGGGGGACTGCTGGGGGAGGCGACCAATGGCCACATAGTGAGCCCCTCTCTCTGTTGGGGGCCATGGGGGAGGATCAAACTCAGGCCAAAGTCCTTGCTGCAGTGAATGGGCTTTGGTTGTTGTTTCTCCCTAACGATTTATTTACTCACGGCTGCCTCTCTTCCCCGGACAGAGTGCCATGGAGTCGCTGCTGGGCGCGTCCATGGCCGGCGTGGTGTATTGCCTCTTTGCCGGCCAACCTCTCACCATCCTCGGCAGCACGGGACCCGTGCTCGTGTTCGAGAAGATCCTCTACAAATTCTGCAAGTAAGGCTGGCTGCCGCAGCTGGGTGCTGCGAGAGCCTTCAGAAGGGGGCAGTGATGGAGAAAAGATGCTTTTCTTTTCTTTTCTTTTTCTTAGGGGTAGTTGCTAGATTTTAGTGACAGTCCTTTTGTTGCGATGGCTTTGATGGGAGATAAACCACCCTTATATTGCCATAAGGTTTATTATTAAGCCCCAGCTTGCTGGCAGCAGGTGACTGGGTGCACACCCAGCTGGTTTCAGTGTTAGGGCGTCAGGGTGATGTGGGAGAACACCACCTGGCCCAAGAGGGACCTGACCTCGAGCAGCCTCCAAGGTGTTAACACAAGATCCTTGTTCAGCAGTGGTAACTAAGTAATTGGCCTCTCCTCCTGTGGGTCTACACCCTACACCACAGCCCCGAGGCTCTCTGTGGTAGTACATGGAAACGGCATTTCCCATCCGCAGCCTTGACACGCTCCAAAATTGCTCCCCGCTTTCCCCGAAGGCAGGCATGGCTCAGGGCCTCTTGCTGGCCTTTCCAGCCTTTGTTTCATTTTGCTTTCGCAGGGAGTACGCGCTCTCCTATCTGTCTCTGCGGGCGTGCATTGGGCTGTGGACCGCCTTCTTGTGCATAGTGCTGGTGGCCACCGACGCCAGCTGTTTGGTGTGCTACGTCACCCGCTTCACGGAAGAAGCCTTTGCCTCCCTCATCTGCATCATCTTCATCTACGAGGCTCTGGAGAAGCTGAGTCACCTGCGAGACACCTACCCTGTGCACATGCACAGCAAGCTGGACTTCCTCACCAGCTACTAGTGGGTTTTTTTTCCCCCTGAGAAAGATGCTGCCCCTTGGCAGGAGCTCCGGGCTGCACCTCCATCGCCTTTCCCTTACCCCCCCCGTCTTGGCTTCTCTCCTGCCAGCTGTAAGTGTGAGGCACCGACCCATCCCAGCAACGAAACGCTGCGTTTCTGGGCGAGCAACAAGATCAACGTGTCTGGCATAGCCTGGGAAAACCTCACGGTGACCGTAAGTGCCCCGAGCCACTGCTTCCTCGCGCCGCGGCCATGGGGTCCGGGGGCATTTGCATGGTGCAAAAGTCAGAGCCCTTCAGGGAATGATGGGCTTCAAACTGTGCTAGTGCTGCTCGGAAAAGTCCTTGCTTAGATCTAGCGTGTGCTTTGAACCTGCTTGGTCCTGGGGAGGAGAGTCCACCTTGTCCCAGTCTACCTGGTCCCCAGCATTGTGGGTAGCAAGTGTCCCCCTCAAGCCTGTTGCAGGACAGTACTTCTGACTGGGAGGAAGGTTAAGTAGTGGGTGGTTTGATTACTGTAGAAGTTGTAGGACTTAAGTTCATGCTTGAAAGGTAGTAATTGGCCTCCTTAATGGGTTCCTAGTAACTCCAGGCCTTGCTTTCTCATTCAGTGCTGTCTGTAGGTCCATGCATAAATGTCTGAGCAGCCTCTCAGGCTGTTGTTGCTGGAAGCAGAGCCCGGGCCTAGGGCGGCAGGCTCTTACGGTGGCCTTCATCCCCTCTTGGCCAGGTTCTGCGAGCCCTCCCCTGGGAAGGGACGATTTGTCTCTTCTCCTCCTTTCCTGCCATGGTTGTCTTTAGCCCTCCTTCCCTCTTGCCTCTCTCTCTATCCCCAAGAGTTTCCAGTGTTTCCTTCCCCTCTGGTGTCTTCTTTAGCCACGATTGCTCGAATGGCAGGCAGAGGATGTGCCGAGGGTGTGTGGTATGGCGTCCCCTCACGTCTCATTTCTCCGCTCTGTAGTTCGATGTATCACTTGTTCAGCTGCTGCTGCTCATTAAATATAAATCTCCATTGGCAGGAGCAGTTACAGGGTCGTGGATCTTGGACCGAGGTCCTCAAAACCCCCTAGCTATGCGAGGTTTCCCTGCCGCACGTGCACTGCCTTTGTGTCCTGACGCTCTGTCTCTCCAGGAATGTCGGTATTTGCGTGGGGAGTTTCAAGGACCTGCCTGTGGACGCGACGGCCCCTACACGCCTGACGTGTTCCTCTGGTGCTGCATCCTCTTCTTCGCCACCTTTGCCCTGTCAGGCTTCTTGAAGAAGTTTAAAACCAGCCGCTACTTTCCAACCAGAGTAAGTAGAAGATGGTGGCCAGCGTCCATCTCCACACTCGTTTCCCAAAATGGCTTTCCTGGAGCACTAAGCAGTATTTGCCCCCCGCCTTGGTCAAGCTGGGAAACGTTGGCCTTGCAGGCCAAGCTCTCCAAGAGCTTGGACGTCCCGCACTCATTTCCATGAGTGCAAAATCATCGTAGCATTTCCCACCTGCCTCGTGACCTGCCCCAGATTGAAGATTTTTTTTTTTTTTTTTTTTTTTTTTTATTTTTCCTCCTCAGGTAGTAGGAAGTCAGGTTTCCCAAAGTTTTGGGGGTTGGGGTTTTGGTTTTTTTTTCCTTACCTTCTGCGCATTATGTGCTCGAGCGGAAAGTAGATTCGAATGAGGAGCTTCCTTTTGAGGACTAAAGGATGCCTCAGTGCCTTGTTGCCATTGTAGCTGTGAGTGTAGCTGTAGTGGCAGACATCTGTTTTCTTATTTTTAATATTATTATTATTATTTTTAGGTTTTGACTTAAACCAACCCTTGTCCACCTAATTAAGCTTTTTTTATTGTCTGACACCAGATGTCACAGGGACAAACACAGCAACAGTATCTAAGCAAGGGATCAGGCTGCATGTGCTCAGAGGGGTGGTGGGATTTGGTTAACCAGCCTAACGTTGTGGATGTCTGCAACTCTTGCATCTCACGTTACGGCCCTGTTTGCCATGCCCCTTTCACCTCTGGTTTCTTGCCCCAGGTACGGTCCACAGTGAGCGACTTTGCTGTCTTCCTCACCATCGTCATCATGGTGCTCCTTGACTTTGTGGCTGGGATCCCATCGCCGAAGCTCCAGGTCCCCCATGCGTTCAAGGTACTGGGGTGTTTTGGCACGTGGGGGTGCCACAAGGTGATGCCGGGGCAGGGCAGGGCTGAGTCTGGAGGAGATGCTGGGGGTGTGAGCATCTCCTCTTCCACCTCCAAGTGCCTTGCTTCCTCCTGGAACCGAGAAGATGGCCCCAAAACTAGATACCTACAGGAGAAGTATCTAGAGGTGCTTGCAAAGAGGACACTGGCACTGCTGAAGCCCACGGGAGAGGGGGACGTGAAGCCAGGGCTGGGAGGTGCTCTGACACAGGGAGGGAGGGGAAAATGAAAGCCAGTGGAGTGCCTGGGCTGGGAGACGATGCTGACGTGTGGGCTTTGTTGCAGCCTACCAGAGACGACCGCGGGTGGTTCATCAACCCCATAGGACCCAACCCTTGGTGGACGGTGTTGGCTGCGCTCGTCCCAGCTCTGCTCTGCACCATCTTGATATTCATGGACCAGCAGATCAGTGCCGTTATTGTGAACAGGAAGGAGCACAAGCTGAAGGTAAGGGCCTGCGAGAGATGACGCCAGCCCCTTCTGGGCTGCAGGTCTGGGGAGAAGCTCTTATTCCCGATGCTTTCTGAAGGCATTGGTTTGGGACAAGGCCAGGCTGCGTGGCAGGATGCTCTCCTGGATTAACGATGATGCAGGGAGCAAGTGACAGGGCAGTTCAGATGAGCAACCTTTTGGAGGAGCAAATTAATCTTGGAGCAATATAGAAGCGCCTTTTTGTTTTAAAATGGCAGCAGCAGCAGGTGCGGGGAATGAATTGTTTTGATGCGCTGCCAGGGATAACTCAGAGTCACGCCTTCCTTGCAAGTGGTAGAATTTTCTTTGTGGGTGAAAAAAATGGTTTGGTGGTTTTGGGTTGTGGGGTGGCTTTTTTTTTTTTTTTGGAGAAGTATGTATCGCACAAGCTCCCCATATCCCTTGCATCTGAACTCCTGCCCGATTTTCATGCCAGGTGCGTGTGCAAAGCTTGCATACACCCTTACTTGTTTCCATTTCTTGTTTTAAATTCTGAAGAAGTTGACTTGTGCTCGAGCCGGGTTTGAGTCTGCCTTGCGACGTTCTCCTTGCTCTTGTGCTATGGGATGCTCTGTTTCTTGTTTTCCTGCCTGCAGAAAGGATGCGGGTACCACCTGGACCTTTTTGTGGTGGCCGTGATGCTCGGGGTGTGCTCTGTGATGGGGCTGCCCTGGTTTGTGGCTGCGACCGTCCTGTCCATCACCCACGTGAATAGCCTCAAAGTAGAGTCTGACTGCTCAGCTCCAGGAGAACAACCCAAGTTTCTGGGGATACGAGAGCAGAGAGTCACTGGCTTGCTGATCTTTGTGCTCATGGGCTGCTCCGTCTTCTTCACTTCCGTGTTAAAGGTGAGAGGAAAATGCAAACCACCCAACAACCGCGAGCTTGTTGGAGGTTACAGAAAACCAGTCCCCTCTCTGCAGGCCTGAGGAGTTAGTTGTGGAGCGGAGGAGGAGGAGGTGATCCCAACCCTTGGGGCTCGACCCACGGTGGGAACCAGCCTCGGTTAGGCTTTGCAGCCCTTCAGGCCCCCGTTTGGTGTGCTCGAGGCGAGCGAGCAACGCAACTGCTTGAATTTTCGGGTGTCTTTCAGGCCCGCCCATGTTTATGGGTTACAGTTGAGCATATTCAGACCAGCACATCTGCTCTCTTTCAAACAGGCAGCCCTTTACTGGCTGCAATTTGCTGCCCAAATGCCCCGGAGCAGCCATTCCCAGGAGCTAAACACACTGAGGTCATCCCCGTGGGCTTCCTTGCACGTTCCTCCCACAAAGTAATCTCGTCTCTAGGCTAAAAGGAGGCATGTGGCCTTTGCCTGTTGCCCCAAGAATAGGCAGAAGTGTTTTTCTGCCGCCACGGACTGCGGCATAGGGCAGTACGGGTGAAATTGCCTATTTTCCTCCAAGCTTTCTGGAAAATAGGATTATTCTGAGGAGAGGTAACTCCAAAGTTCAGCCTAAAGCACAGCCTTAGCTCACTCGTGCGCACAAAATCTTTAATGGTTAAAATCTGACCCATCTCTAAGCCTGAATGGAAGCTGGAAAGCTTCAAGCAATTTTAGGCAGTGCCTGTGGAAGAGGGTGCTAATACTGAAAATGCAATATAGAAAAAGAAACGATTGCATTCTTTTTTTTTTTTCTTTCTCCCCCCCAAGTTTATACCAATGCCTGTGCTTTATGGCGTCTTTCTCTACATGGGTGTGTCGTCGCTCAGAGGAATTCAGGTACGGACTCTTTTACAGCGTGCAGCGTGTCGGCTCCCTGGTATTTTGTCTCCGTAGCAGCAGGGAAAAAAAGCAGTGGCATGGGAAAAAACTTCTCGCAGAGCAAGCAATGAAAGTCTTTTGTGTAAGCAAAAGATTGGTGGAGGCACAGGAGGTATATAGGGCTGGGAGGACCAGGCAAGTTCAGCGCTCTCTGTTTCAGGGTTTAGGGCAGGTCAGTGTTTGGTTACGTGAAAGCGGGGGAATTCAGTGCAAAGGGAAGGCAGTTTCTACCACTGGTGGAAATCCTCGCTTGGGGGATTCAGTGGGCCGAGAAATGCTACTAATGGAATGGCATGGAATAGTTGCCGTTTGGTGGGCAGCTCTCGGGGGCAAGCCGGTTGATAGATGGAGCAAAGGGAAAATGGGTGCTGCTCCCAGGAGGAACGCGGTGGGATCCAGGATTTCTGACGGCAAGCGAGATGCTGCAAACTGCCTCCCCGTCTCGAGAGGGCCAGAACCTTGCCGCAGTCCCAAGGTGGCAACCTCTCCCTTTTATTTTGCAGTTCTTTGATCGCTTGAAGCTGTTTTGGATGCCGGCGAAACACCAGCCGGATTTCATCTACCTGCGGCACGTGCCCTTGCGAAAGGTGCATTTGTTCACGGTGATCCAGCTGACCTGCCTCGTCCTGCTCTGGACCATCAAGGTGTCCCGTGCCGCCATCATCTTTCCCATGATGGTAAGAGCTGCCGCCGCTCGGCAGCGGGGTGTTTGCAGCGTTGGAGTGAGAGGTGGCATCGTCTCTGAGCTCACCGCATCTTCCCTCTTACTCGCGAAGGTTTTGGCTCTCGTCTTTGTCCGGAAAGCGATGGATTTCTGCTTCTCAAAGCGAGAGCTCAGCTTTCTGGATGACCTTATGCCAGAAAGGAAGAAGAAGTTGGACGATGCCAGAAATGAAGCTGGAGAAGAAGAAGAGGTAAGGCTTGCTGGGTCCTCGGGGCTGGACATCTCCGTCAGGCTGTGAGATTGCCTGTTTCTCCTTTGGCTTGTCTGGAAACGTTGGGGGAAGATCAACACTCAGTCGAAATAGATCCCAATAGGCTGGGTCCCACGTTGTAACCTTTGTTTCCTCAAGTAGCAGTGAGCTGAACACTTGAATACAGGTGTAATTTTTAAAACGAGTCGTTTTTCACAAAGGTCATTATCATTATGATGATTATTATTAGATGCTGCTGCTGCTGCTGGCAAGATTTGCTCATAATCGTGTTTTGAACACACAATCCCCCTGCCCCGAAATCTTTGGAGTGAACGGTTTCTCCCCTGCTGCACTAATACCTATAGCTGCCAAGGGGCAGAAGGGGAGGGCAGACTGCTAAGTTTGTGCTGGGCATTCAGCTTATCTCCACTTTGACCAAAGACAGAGAACGTGATTTGTCCCTTTTTTACATCAGGAGTCCAGGAGGGCGGTGGAAGCTGCTGCTGCTGCAAGTTCAGTTCAGCTGAACGTGGGGAAGACGAGCGACGTGGATATCCCAAAGCAAGGCAGTGACAGGTAAAGCCCCAGCAAGCGCCAGGACCCCCGGCAAGATTAGCTTGAAGGTGTTTGGCAGAGTTTTCTCCACTTGCCTCTTGGTGGGGCATTCCACAGAAACCAGCAGGCAGCTTGGTGGGCAAATCAAATTCGGGGGCAGGGCTGCAGGAGGTGATCGCAGGGCAAGCCACCCCAAGCAGAGCGGCTGCAGCCCTCGCGTTTGACCCCCAAACCTTGCATCATCAGTGCCTTTACGGTAGCTGGAGATCCTCATACTTACACATGCGGAGTTGCAGGCGTGATCTGTACCAGCAGTGGCTTAGGAACCCGGACCGGGGCTAGACCCCAGCAAGAGCCTTTGCACAGAGCTGTTGCTCTGCAGCTCCCCAGCTTGCCTCCCAAAACTCCTCATCCAGCAAAACCTCCCACACTTATGCGGAGCTTTGATTCTCGGGGCTCCGCTGTTCCTCTTGCTGATGCTAATGCCCTTGGTGGCATCAGTTCCCATAATCACGGATTGCTATGTGAAATATTTATTGCAGGACTGATCCTTCTGAGATTATTATCCTGGATGAAATGTCACAAACGACCGTACGGAAGGCTCTCACTTTGAAGACAGAAACCCTTTGAATCCAGGGAGGAAGAAGGTAAAGGATTGCACGTGAACGTGTCCGTGCTCCTCTGCAAGCGACGGCACACGCCTACGCTTCTCCCACGCTTTGGCCGGCAAGGCTGAGCAAACGGCCTGTCCCTGGGAACAGGCAGTGAGGACCGTGGCACGACAACCAGCTCCTCTCTGCTGGGGTGGTCCCCCGAACAGGGCTGAATCAGCAGCAGCTGGCAGGTCTTCCACTGATGATGCTCTCCCTCTTTTTCTCTTCCCTTCGCCATTCCCCACTCCCGCTTTTCACGTTTAGGAATCTTGACTTTGAAGGAGAGGAGTGAGAGCGTGACTCGGGGATGTGCCAACGCAGACAGAGGGAGAAAGCGCTTTGTTTCAGTTGGAGGATTCCCATTAAAGCCATGCAGATGTTTTCAGTTCTCCTTGGTGTGCTTCAGGCATTCAGTATCTCTAGACCAGCAAGCTGAGGTGAACATCACAGTCAATGGGAGTTTGGTGGTGTTAAGTCTGTGTGCGTACGTGCGTGTGGGGGTGTGGGTTTGTAGTGGTAGAGGGACTGCTACTGCTTTATCATTCAGTGCTCTTCTTTTAATACCTAATTCCTCCTCTTTTTTTTTCTCTCTTTTTTCCAAATGTAAACTGGGAATGTCCAAAATCATTTTCTGTTATGTTTGATGCATTCTCCACTTTCTTCTTCATCATGACCGGGTTTTTGGTCTGGTTTGGGGTCCTGGCTTTAATTCGCTCTTATGTCTCTTACTGGTACGAGAGGGATGCCCTCTGTGGCAGGGCAGCATAGAGAGCGTCCGAGCAGTTGGCCTAAGGTGAAAGAAAAGCATTTGCCCCCTTGCCTCCAGTCTTACCTCTCTTGGTTGGTTTGGTTTTTGTTGTTTGGTTTTTTTTTTTGCTTTGGCTCTGCCATCAGCCTGGGAGCTGCAAAATGCAGAACTGCCACCTTCTTGTCCCCTGGCTGTAAACTGCGTCTAAGGAAGCACTTCAGGTATTTGATTTTGAATACACCGTATGGTCACAGGAGCGGCCGGATGAGACCTGGGGCTCTGTGTCCCTGGGCTGCCCCCTCTGTTGTTCCTCCACTTTCCTTCTCTATTGGGTCTGGCTGAGTTGGAGTTCCTTTACCCCACAGCAGCCCTCGTGGTGCTGTGCTCTGTACTGGTAGCTAGAAAGCTGTTGATAACACAGCAGTGTTTTGGCCGTGGCTGAGCAGTGCTGGCACAGCATCAGGGCTGTCTCTCTACCATTCCCCCCCTCCCCAGTAGGCTGGGGGTGGGCAAGCTCTTGGGAGGCGACGTAGCCAGGAAGAAGGCATACAGGCAGCAAGAAGAGGCATCTAGGTAGCAAGTAAATCTTAGGTCCCTTCAGATGCTGGGGACCCTGCGTTCATGCAGCATTGGGCAGACCCCAGATGGATTTTCCCTTGGCACACTGTACAGATCCTGCCTGTGGAGAAGTTCCTCCTTTTTGGTCATTCACGGTGTCGTACAACTTTTCTTAGAAGAAAACAACTCCATGCATAAAGGATGTTCACGCGCGGACTTCTTGCTGCACTTTAGATAACGGCAGGGCCGCGCAGGTGGCGTAATCGCTGGTACCAAGCAGGAGCTGCCTGGAGGCTCCTCTGTCACAGTCAACCAGCTCCGTTTATCCTGCGGCCAAGGGGCATGTGTAGGGACACAGCCTGAAGGCCACGCTGTAGGTACAGCGCAGCACAGACCTGCACCCGCTCAGGTTAACTGTTAGGTGGATCCCTAACTCCTGGAGGTACAGTGATCTCCCAGTCAGGATCTCTGCACCAGGCTGTTAAACTGCACGGTAACTCGGGAACCAGAGAAGGTCCAGATCTGGAGGGCATGGTTAAGCACAGGGCCTCACGTTGAACCTCCTCCTCTAAACTTGTCCTGTGCTTACAGGGTTCTCGAGCCTCTCGGGCATCTCCCAGACTGGCCGGTTCCTCCCAGCTCCCTCGTTCCTGCCTTCCCCTGCCTGCCTGCCTGCCCCACTTTGGCCCCTGCAGCAGCACTCAGCTGAGCACCCTCCGTTGCTCCTGGGGAAAGAGCGTCCTCCTTGCTCTCCGTGGCGTTCCCCCAGCACACGGTGCTGCAGCAAGGACAAGGCAGTCAGAGACAGACACAGCCTGTTGAGCAGAGCGTCCTGCACGCAGTGCTTCCGATAGAGCAGCTCAGGAGCAAGGAGGTGAGCTGGGTGTGCTGCCTCTCACAAAGAGCATTGTACATCGGCGACCTTCCCCGCTGGACCCTCTGCAGCCTCTCTTTTTCCCGGCGTTGTAGGTGTTAGGTTGTACATCTCCACAAACACAGAGGAGGACAAAGGAGCAATGGCAGGCAGGGGAACCCCGGTGACCTAGGCAGAGGCAAGGGAGCACCCTGCTGTGGCTTTTGCCAGGGCTGTCGCAGGAGAGGGGTCGCCCACATTGCCTGGGTATGAGGCTCACCAGACAAGTATTGACTCTCCCTTGCTCAGCTCACAGACTGACGGGGGGAATGCGCTTCTGTGGCCATGCCCTGGGTCTGAAGCCCGGCCGTAGACAAAAAACTGGCTCAAACTGTGAAGGTTACCAGGCAAGACGTGACGGGGTGCACGTGTGTGGCAAGGTCTGTGCGTGTGAATGTCTGAAACTGAATTCTGAGCTGTCAAGCAGAAGCCTGCTTCTTGCTACACGCAGCCAGCGTGTCCCGAATCCTACAGTTACTAAAGAGCTAGGAGCCAGAAGCCTTAATTCGGAGGCTGATCAGGCATCGTACTGCTCACATAGACAACTTAGATTGGGAAAACTGGGGGCGTGGGGTTCCAGAAAGAAGAGGTGGTGGCAAAAAGAAGGGTTCCCAGAAAGAAGAAGGGATCTTGAAGAGAAGAAAGGGACCCAGGAAGGAAAAGGTGAAGATCCTGGCTGGAGGAAGTATCCTGGAAGTGGCGGAAGATCTTGGAGACCAGAGAGCCGCGTGGAGACAAGTGCCAGGGGATGCCCAGGGACCTTGACCAGCACCCTGCGAAACTGGTAACGGCGAGCAGCTGCACAGCAGGAACCAAGGTGACGTTCTGCCTGACCTTCCCGGGCCTGCAGTAGCCTCCCTGCTGGGATAGGGGAGTCGGATCAAGCAACTGCAGGATTCAATAGGAATGCATTGCACGAAGGTAAAGAGGACACGGCAGTGGATTGGAAATGCTGGTTGGTTTAATGGTAAAACTGGAATTCTTCTGTGAACTGTGCATTCCTTTTAATATGGACTTAATTTAAAATAGCTGCTTTGAAGTTGTTCTGACTTCACCTTAATCGACACCTGCAATCTTCATCATCTTATCTTCTCCAACAGCAAAACCACCCCCTGCCCCTCCCCACCCCCTGCAAAAAAAACCCCAAACCAACCCAGGAAAAGAAAGACTTCAAGGGCAAGCTAGGCAGCAAAGTTGTGCGAGATTGGTCAAGCTGCTCAAAGTTTGCAGAGAGATTGGAGCTTGCAATTCAGATGTACGTCGCTCAGCGTGGGGAGGGTAGTACGCACCTTTCACGGGAGTCAGAGGGAAGAACGGGGAGAAGGGAGCTGCAGCGTAAAGAGTAAAGGACACAACATTCTTAGGAAAACTCTCCTTTTTCTTTCCTTTTCCTTGCTCCTTTGCTTCCAGACCTCCGTGGTCGCAGTTTGTGCTGCCTCACCTCCAGCACAGCGTGCAGAATGAAACGACTGTCACAGAATTCGTCCTCCTGGGGTTCTGCAGCACCCCAGCCCTGCAGCGCTGCCTCTTTGGCCTTTTCTCTGCCCTCTGCTCTGCCACTCTGATGGGAAACGCACTTGTCTTTCTGCTTATCTGCCTGGACTACTGCCTCCAAAGCCCCGTGTACTTCTTCCTCTGCCACCTCTCCATCGCGGACATCTGCTACGCCTCCAGCAATGTCCCCCGTATGCTAAGGAGCCTCCTTGGACAAGGCAGAGCCCTCTCCTGTGCTGGGTGTGGGGCACAGATCCATCTTTATTTAATCTTTGCACTTACAGCGTGCGTGCTGCTGGCCGTGATGTCTCATGTTCGCTACGTGGCAATCTGCCGTCCCCTGCGCTATGCCCTCATTGTGATCTGGAGGCTGCGCCTCACCCTTGCCACGGTTTTGTGGGCTTTGGCGTTCGTATTGGGCACACTGCAAGCCTCTCTGGCTTTACACCTGCCTTTCTGTGGCCCCTGCGAGGTTGCCCACTTCTCCTGTGAAATTGTTGCTGTCTTAAAGCTGGCCTGCACTGCCGCTCCTGCCAATAAAGTCCTGATCTTTGCTGTCTGTGTGTGCTTCTTCCTCTTGCCTTTAGCCTTAATCCTGATTTCCTCCCTGGACACCCCGGCCACCGATCTGCGCATCCGCTCTGCGCCAGGATGGCACGAAACCTTGTCCACGTGTGGCTCCCACCCGACCGCGGCGGGTGTCTTTTATGGAAACGCCATCTTCATGTACGCGGGGCCCGGGAGCGGTAACTCCTCTGGGAGGGAGAAAGTTCTTTCCCTTTTCTGCAGTCTCGTCAGCCCCAGTTTGAACCCCGTCATTTACAGTCGGAGGAACCAGCAGGTGAAGGAAGCCTTGCTGAAGCTTCAGAGAAGGAAGAGGGTCTTTCATTCCGTCTAGCTGGCGCTCTAGGCTTTCACCTGTCTCCTGTCTTTCTGCTCTTTCTTCTTGAGCTCTTGGGGTATTTCTCATGGAATGTTAAGCGGTTAAAAGTTTCCTGGTTTCAGCTGGGATAGAGTTAACTGTCTTCCTAGTAGCTGGTACAGTGCTATGTTTTGAGTTCAGTATGTGAAGAATGTTGATAACACTGATGTTTTCAGTTGTTGCTCAGTAGTGTTTAGACTAAAGTCAAGGATTTTTCAGCTTCTCATGCCCAGCCAGGGCACAAGAAGCTGGCACAGGACACAGCCAGGGCACCTGACCCAAACTGGCCAACAGTGTATTCCATACCATGCGACGTCCCATCTGGTTTAGGAACTGGGGAGTGGGGGGGGAATCGCCGCTCGGGGACTGGCTGGGTGTCGGTCGGCAGGTGGTGAGCAATTGCCCTGCGCATCATTTGTACATTCCAATCCTTTTATTATTGCTGTTGTCATCTTATTAGTGTTATCATTATCATTATTAGTTTCTCCTTTTCTGTTCTATTAAACCGTTCTTATCTCAACCCAGGAGTTTTACTTCTTTTCCTGATTTTCTCCCCCATCCCGCTGGATGGGGGGGAGTGAGTGAGCGGCTGCGTGGTGCTTAGTTGCTGCTGGCTGGGGTTAAACCACGACGGAGACAGAGCCACAGCAGCACAGAATGGGTGCTGAATGGGCCCTCTAGAGTTCATCCAGCCCACCTCGGCAGCTCGAGCAGGGTCAGCTGCAGCAGGCTGTGAGTCTGGTTCTCGAAGTTTCTATTGGCTGCGTTGCTCCCAGGTCGTGGAGCTCGCATGGGAAATGGGCAATGAAGAGGGATGAAGTTTCCAGGCACTTTCTGGCTGGTGCAGTGATTTTTTTTTTTTTTTTTTTCTTCTGATTTTTTTCTCCCCCCTTCCCGGTCTTGCAGCTGCCCAAGGTGCAGCCAGACAAGGGGAGGAGGGTCCCTGCCTGGCCTGCAGCTCCCTCCCTCGCCATTCTTGGGGTGATTGGGGGTTATTTTGCTGTGTCAGTGAGGCAAAGCTGGGCTCTCCGGGGCTGAGGTCAGTGGGACCTAAGGAGGGCTGTGATGGTCTTGAGGCTTTGAAGTGCTTTGCACCGAGCCCTGTCCCCGCTGGAGGGGATGCTGGTGGTGTTCAAGACGAAGGCCTTGCAGAGCCCTTGCTGTCGTGTGTGCCCGTGTCCCCCCCGGCCCCCAAGGTCTGTCGTTGTCGCAGGGGCTCTGTGCTGCTTTCTGCGTGGGGCCGTGTCCGTGAGTCCTGCAGGGACCTGTCTGTCCTGGCTTCCCCACCAAAGGGCTGCTCCCCCTGGGGAAGGGGAGAGGGGAGTCGTCTGCGTCGCGCCCCACCGTTGCCTGCCCCGCTGGTGGTGACTCGGCCCTGGGGGTGGCTCGGTTCCCCTCGGGGCTTTCCCCGGCTCGGATCTGGGGCTCAGCGGGGCTTTTGCACCTCTTGGGTGCTGTTCCTTGGTGCCCCCTGCTCTCTCTCCCCCTCCCACACAGGCACGGAGCGGTTCTGGACAAGGAGCTTTTAATTGAAAAGACAAGAGAAAAGGTCCCATCCAAGCTGGTCTAACCCCTCCCTACCCCCCTCCCCGGCCCCCCCTTCAACAAGTACCCCCCCTCCTCTCCCACCCCCCACTCCCCCCATCTCCATCCCTCTCACCCCTGTCTAATCCCCGCCCCCGCCTCACACCCCCACGTTGGCCGCAAGAGCCCTGCGCTTGCTGGGTGGCATTGGCAAGGAGCTCTGCGCCTGCCTCTTCCTCCGCTTGCCTGCCGTGGCAGGTGGGGATGGTGGCAGGTCCATCCCCGCATCCTGCCACGGCTCCTGGGGCTCCATCCTGCTGCCGTTGACTATTTTGAGGCTCAGCATGGCGTCGCTGAGCTCGGGGATGCAGTAGTCAGGGGTGAGCATCTCCTCAGGCAGCGAGAGCGAGCTGAAGTCGCGGTCGGGGGTGGCTGCGCCGGTGCCACCAGCGTCCCCAGGCATGGGGCTGCTGCTGGGAGCACGCTGGCTGACCGCCAGCCCGCCCAGGGAGCAATCAAAGAGCATTAGGGCCTCTTGGAGAGCCACTTTCTCAGCCACGGCAAGGGCATCTCCAAGGGCTTGGCTGGGGGGGACGTCGCTCCCCGGGGAGATGTCGCTGCCCGGGGGTGCCCCCGCAGGGGTGGCCGTGCTGGAGATGTTGATCTTCGCCAACCGCCCCTCGATATGCTGGTAGCCGGGGATGGCTGTCAGCAGCACCGGAGGAGCTGGGGCCACCCCACTCCTCTGATTTCCGTGCGAGGTATCGTGGTTGGCCCTGGGGGGTCCCTGGGGCTGCCCAGGCTAGGGGGGCCCCGCAGCCCCCGGGACCCCACAGGGCAGCAGCCGGCAGAGAAGTGGCGCCTTGGCCGAGTGTGGCTGTGGCTGGTGGAGGCAGGTCGGTGTTGTCCACTGGATGGGGAAGACCCGGGGGTCGAAGAGGCAGCCACATGGAGCCCTCTGCAGACCTGTGTGGGGGAGGGGGAGCTGTGCTGGGCCGGGGGGACTCTCCAGGGGCACCCGCCGAGCCAGCCCCGATGGCCGACATCCCCCAGCTCTGGGCCAGGGGCGTGGGGAGCTTGTGGCCGGGGCGATCCCCACGGGGTGAGCTGCTGTGCCGGTGGGACGGGGTTGCAAATCGGGGAGGAGACTTGCATCTAGGAGGTGAAGCGGGAGAGGTGGCCCCAAATATTTGGGGAATTCTCTGCAGATGGGCTTTCCTGGGCACGCGCTGCCCGGGCGAGGGCAAGGATGCTCACCGGGGCTTGCTGAACCCCCATGCGAAAAGTGCCGGGGGAACGGGTGTGATGGGGATGGCGAAGGTGCCAGAGCAGACTGGGGTGCCATACCTGCTGGTGGTGCCTGGGGGGCCTGGGGTGCCCGGGCTGCAGGGAAGGGCTGCTCCTGCGTGGGCAGGCGCCACAGGTTGGCTGAGCCTAAGAGAGAGAGACAGGAGCGATGGCTGGCGGTCACCTCCGCTTTTGCCCCCCAAGAGCGTCCCTGGGCTGCAGGGGTTGGGGTCGGTCCCTACCTTGAGGGTAGAAGGTTTTGGGGAGCACGAATGGCTGGAAAAGCTGGGGTGCCGGGGGGCCCCAGGGCCCAGGCAGTGGGAGCTGCACTGGTGGCTGTGCCATGGTCCCTTCTGGCTGTGCCATGGTCCCTTCTGGCTGTTGGCTGCCAAGGACTCTTTGGTGTCTCCCCGGAAGGAATGTGGGGGCTCCCTGTGTTCCAGCCCACCCCCAAGAGCCTCCCCAGCTTCTCTAGGGGAGGGAAAGGGTTAAGGGAGGCTGGGGTCATGATCTCCCCCTGCCACCTTTACCTTTTCTCCAGTTTTCGAAGATTTTTCTGACTTCATGCCTATTAGCAATTATTCAACTTTTCGGTGCCTCCTGGGGTAGGATGTTCCCTTCTTCTCAGTCTTTTAGTTCTTCTTCAGGGGCACAGTTGTTAGAAGGTATGCATTGGTTATACAAAGGGGATCTTGTTTCACAAGACCTTCGTGGCCTTTTTCGTGTGGCTTAAGTACATAATTTCTTAAGTACATCATTTCCCCCTGTGGTGGGTTGGCCCTGGCTGGACGCCAGGTGCCCACCAAAGCCGTTCTATCACTCCCCCTCCTCAGCTGGATAGGGGAGAGAAAATATAACAAAGAGCTTGTGGGTCGAGATAAGGACAGGAGAGATCACTCACCAATTAATTACCGTCATGGCAAAACAGACTCAGCTTCGGGAAAAACAATTTATTACAAATCAACCAGAGTAGGGTAATGAGAAATACAACCAAATCTCAGAACACCTTCCCTCCACCCCTCCCTTCTTCCTGGGCACAACTTCACTCCCAGATTCTCTACCTACCCCCCACCAGCAGTGCAGGGGGACGGGGAATGGGGTTTACGGTCAGTTCATCACACGTTATTTTCTGCTGCTTCATCCTCCTCAGGGGGAGGACTCATCACACTCTTCCCCTGTTCCAGCGTGGGGTCCCTCCCACGGGAGACAGTCCTCCATGAACTTCTCCAACATGGGTCCTTCCCACAGGCTGCAGTTCTTCAAGAACTGCTCCAGCATGGGTCCCTTCCACAGCACACAGTCCTTCAGGAGCACACTGCTCCAGCGTGGGTCCCCGTGGGGTCACAAGTCCTGCCAGAAAACCTGCTCCGTGGGCTCCTCTCTCCACAGATCCACAGGTCCTGCCAGGAGCCTGCTCCAGCGCAGGATTCCCACAGGGTCACAGCCTCCTTCAGGCACCCACCTGCTCCAGCATGGGGTCCTCCCCGGGCTGCAGGTGGATATCTGCTCCACCGTGGACCTCATTGGGCTGCAGGGGGACAGCCTGCCTCACCATGGTCTTCCCCATGGGCTGCAGGGGAATCTCTGCTCTGGTGCTTGGAGCATCTCCTCCCCTCCTTCTTCACTGACCTTGGTGTCTGCAGGGTTGTTTCTCTTACATGTTCTCACTCCTCTCTCTGGCTGCCGTTTCTGTCTGTCCCAGCAACTTTTTTTTTCCTTCTTAAATATGTTATCACAGAGGTGCTACCACTATCGCTGATTGGCTCGGCCTTGGCCAGCGGCGGGTCTGTCTCAGAGCCGGCTGATATTGGCTCTGTTGGACACAGGGGAAGCTTCCAGCAGCTTCTCACAGAAGCCACCCCTGTAACCCCTCCCCGCTACCAAAACCTTGCCACACAAAGCCAATACACCCCCCTTTGAGACTATGAGATCTCTTCATATGAGTCTCATAAGTCTCACTACTTCATTTTATCGTTATATATGCTCTAGCCATGGCTTGTAAAACCAGTCTCTTGCTAGAACTTAAAACAACACAAAGTATGATTGTAATAATGACAACAGTGGTCGAAGTTTAGATTAGGTTTGCCAGCCATCCAGTAAGGGAGGATCCTGTTCCATGTAATATTTTATTTAACCACCCTATTTCCATTGTTGTTCTTCTTCTTTCTTAGAAAAACTTTTTTCTAAGTCCGAAGGTAATATTCCCCAATTTAAAGGATTGTCTGCCAACTCAGATGGAGGGAGGCAAGTGGTTACACTAACATTCTGGATTTGCCCAAAGGACTGGATAAGCTGTAAAACCAAATTCTATTGACCTACTGCTAGTACCAAATGGGATATTATAATATTCAGGTTCTTCATTCTCTCAAAGTTCAATGGTCTCAGATTAGCTGAAATTTGAGTTTCCCAGTCTGTGGCTGTCCGCTTTCCCTGATCTGGTTCTGGTGCTCTTTTCACTCGCGTGTAATGAATCCAGGAGTCCATTCCTTCTACTTTGGCTGCAGTACAGGTTTTCAATAACATGGTGTAAGGTCCTTTCCGCCTTTATCCAAGAGGAGAGAGACCTTCTGATTTAGATACCTGTGTTGTGAAGATAAAGTATGCGAAAGAGAAATCAAATACTCATTAACATCAGCCTGCCCTTTTATATGCATTTGGTCTCCTGTGATGTTAGAAAGATTCATGGGATATGCTTTCCCATAAATGACCTTAAAATGACTTACTTTCTCTTTGACCCTAGGAGTTACTCGAATTCGTAAAAGAGCTATAGGTAAAATTTCTACCCATTTAGGGTGTGTTTTCTTGACACAGTTTAGCAAGTTGCGTTTTAAGAGTATGATTCATTCTTTCTAGCTTCCCACTTGATTGTGGCCTCCAAGGGGTGTGTAATTCCCACTTAGTCTGTAAAAATTTAGAAATCCCTTGCATGACTTCTGCAATGAAATGAGGCCCATTATTAGAGGAGATTCCTTCTGGAATACCAAATTGGGGTATTATTTCCTTCAATAAGATTCTAATTACCTCTCTAGCTCTTTGTTGGTATGGCAAGGGAAAGCCTCTGGCCAGCCAGAAAAGGTATCTACCAATATCAATAAATATTTATATTGGTTATACCTAGGTAGCTCTGAAAAATCTATTTGCCAGTATTCCTCAGGAGTTATTCCTTGTTTCACAATTCCTCCTATAACTTTTTTCCCAATTTTTGGATTATTAGCACAGCAGATGGTACACTTTTTTTACTACCATGTCTGCTACCCTTTGTATCTTTGGTCCAAAAAAATTTCTTTTTGCAGTTATTGTCAATGCGTCTTCTCCTGGATGCATCTCCTGAGGTAATCTCTTGAGCAAAGTTTCCATCATTCTTTCAGGAATCAATAATGGCGTTAACGGTGTTATCCACCAACCTTGTCCATTTTTGGAGCAGTCTATCTGTTCCGCTAATTAATCTTCCTTCTCAGTATATTTTGGTGGTGGTAATTCTAAACGAAGCCCTGGAATTAAAGCTTCTTCAAATTTCGGCTCCTTTAGAGCTGCCTTTTTAACAAGACAATCAGCCTTCCAATTTCCTTTTATAATTTCGCTATTTCCTTTTTGGTGGGCTTTGCAATGCATTATTGCAACCCTTGGTAAGAGAACCACTTGCAGCAGTCTCATAACTTCAGTCCCATATTTTATCGAAGTTCCCTGTGAGTTTAACAGTCCTCTTTCCTTCCAAATTGCTTCCAAATTGCATGCACCACCCCAAATGCATATTCAGAATCTGTGTATATATATATATATCTACTCTTTTTCCATGACTTAGTTCTAGAGCTCGCATCAACGCTATTAATTCAGCCCTTTGAGCGGATGTGTTGCTAGGCAGTGCCTTAGTCTCTAGTGGTTGGGCATTTGTTACCACTGTGTATCCAGCTCTTCGTTTTCCTTCCAGCATAGAGCTGCTGCCATCAGTGAAGAGCTCTACTTCTGCATCAGGCAGGGGTTCATCCTGTAGGTGTGGTCTGCTGGAATACACTTGTTCAGTCCATCTGTGAGCATGGTCGGCGCGTGACTGCTGGATTATGACAATATGCCACGTGTACAAAGCCCATGAACCAATAGACAGGGTGGCTATGGCTCGTGCGGCGCGCCTGGCCAGCGAGCACATGTGTCATAGGCTCCCTATGTTGCAACTGAGGCGTGTTTTGGCACCCGCTGGCCACGTGTGCTGAAACCCATTCCTCTGCAAATGTGTAACTACTGGGATTTTTCTGGAGAGCATGGGGCTGGTGTACGGCGAGGCCACCATTGCCTCCGTGGGGACGCCCACGTAAAACCGGCACCTACTGATCGCTGGGCTGAGCTCATGGCGCAAGACAGCACAAGAATGTACGGATGGTCCATCTTCCTCACAGTCCTCGAGTTGGTACGTTAATTTGCTTTACAAGATACCCTTAGCATAATGCACGTCTGTAGTTAATAAATGCTTGCTTTTCCCCTTATAGTCAGTGTGTGTGTTTGCCTTCTCGGGAATCTGCGAAACCACCCTAAAACAGCAACCTTGTTTTATGGAATGAAATTTTTTTTATGAAATCTATCAGGAAATTTGTAACTTTGTTCCCCAGCTTTATGGGAACCAGGGGATCGGCTGGGGAAATCTCAGTATTCTCCCTGGTCCCCTTTACTCAGTATCAGATGTCCCTAGCATAATTAGGTTAGTATTTGATTCTGGTGCCATTTTCCTTGAGGATTCAGCAAATAATTTTTCTTTCGGTAGGCATTGTGTCCACATTTTCTCAATAGGACCCCACTGATTGCTTCCAGTTGAATAGATCTGAGGTCATGAATGGGACATGTACAAATACTGGCTGTCCCTCCAGCCCTATTGCCCGTCTCAAGGGAGCTTGTATAATGGGATGCTGTCCCCTTGTTCTCCCTGAGATTGGGCTAAAATTCTCACTCCCTGCTCTTGAGCTGGAAGTGGGCTGGTCTTCCTAACAACAAATTTAATTTTTCGAGCAATTTTCTATTCTTCTCCCTTTCAGAATTTAATTCATCTTTCAAAAATGTCTTTTCAACCTCCAACTGTCCATTATGAACACTGAAGGCCGCACTTATTTTCCATCCTGCCTCTAAAGCAGTTTTGGTCACTTCAGTTTCTAGTGCACTGAATTTTGTAGCTTCAATGAGATCGGCTGCACCCATTATCTTTGCCGTATCAGATTTCAGTGCCTCCTCCTGTGCACAAGTTAGACATGCTCCACAAATAGTGCACAGGATACCTTTCCCTTTCCCTTTTTGGGGGTTTTGTTGTTGTTGGTGGTTTTTGTTCCTTCTTCCTCGGGCAACTGAATAGTGGCTGGATTGAGACTCAGGGCATACTATTTGTTAAGGGATTCCAAGGCTCAATTCAGGTTTTGGTTCTTTGAATGGTGCAGCCACCGCCCTGTTTAGTTTAGGGCTTATCAGACAACCCAGGGCTAAGCTGTCTACACAGCTCCCCGTGAGTGAGTCGTCTCTGCAAAGAGACAGAGCCTCAAGGCAACCCAAGGCTGGGTCGCTTTTGTAACCCCCCATGAGTCGCCTGTGTGCACTAGACATGGTGAAACTTGTTTGGGAGCTATGAGCCGGACAATCCATACAATCCACCCCGTGACCTGAGTCACAATTCAACCACATGTATGTCCTCCTTGACCGATGTATTGGTATAAGTTGTGTCTGTCTGCTTTGGTAGAGTTATGTATTCCTCAGTTTCTGGGTGAACCTTTACCTGAGAGATAGATCTTACAATCATTCTTTTAACACAACTAATGGCAATGCATACTACAATAATAGAAAGGATAATCACTACTATCCTGCGATTTCCTTTTCTCATCCCTTCCTTCTACATTTACCAGATTCCCCTCTGGGACCAATATCTGCACATCTTCAGCCTCCCCACCGTCCTTAACACACTGCCTTTTACATTCTTTTCCAATACAACAATTCTTTTTCTTTCCCTTTCCATTAATACTTCCTGCTAATACATTCCATAAGCATCATCCATCAACAATCTATGTTTTTACAGTTTTCATGATCACATCTTAGAAAACAAATCAACATACGCAACTTCACCCCATTTATCATCTTTCTACAAAACAACGTCAATTGTAAAATAGTGTTATAATTCAGCAATCCATTCTCTGGCCATTTTCTCCATCCTCCAATTCATACATCAGCCACCATTGTGCACAATAAGCTTTTAATTTATCCTTCTTTAGGGGATCCTCTCCAAACTTTTTCCAATTTTTCAGGATGGATCCTAAGGGAGAACAAAGGGGAGTCTCCTGGGAAGTCGCATTGCCCATATCTGTACCGATTCTAAACCAGCGTTCTGTACAGCAAAGGAGGGATGTCTCCCTTCATTACAGAAACAATGTGTAGAAACGAATCCAGTGTTTCATACACCAAAATGAGGGACGTCTCCCTTTGTTACAAATCAATGTGTAGGAAGGAAATTATGCTCCTGCTGCATAACTTTCCTGATGCATCTTACAGAGAGCCCAAACAGGACAAAATGTCCCCAAATGCTTGCTACTCCCCCAAAGACTTTTCCTTCTTCCCTTATTTATCTATCAGAAAATATCTCTTTTCCAATAGTGTTGCACCATTGTGCGCTTACTGCCTGACTGCAGGAGAGGAGCCGATGGAGTCCCCGATCAACGGGTTGGTGCACACTGGAGTCCACTCAGTTCTCCTCTCCCCATCAGGTGCAGCAAGACTGTTAGTGAAAAAGCCAGTCAAAGAAACTCTCTAAGACTCAATTTCGGAGTTTTAGAAAGCAGGCATTCTTTATTGCAGCGCTGGGTGCATGGGGGATCGCTCCACCTAGCTTGCACACCATTACCTACAGCAAGCAAAATTTATATTGTTCCAGTCATATACAAATTCCTATTATCATTTACATAGTGCCCGTCCTTTGGTCATGCACAGAGCGGGTCATCTCTTTTTCCTAGTTAGCTGGCCTTGGCAAGTTTTAATTACAAAAATTCAGCAGAACTCAAAAGCTTATCATCAGGGCCCAAGACTTCTTCTCTCTTGACACATATCAGGCCCGAGGCCTCCTGTCTGCTGGCGACTTTAGCACATACCATTGACAAAGCTCAAGGTTTTCTTATCTAGTTAGTACATACCAAAACTTCAAAGTTATTCAAGCAAGCAAATGTTCATCACTGCAGCAATACAGTGAAGTTTTCCAGCGATACAGTGAAGTTTTCCTTCTCATGCCTTTATTCAAGCCAGCAACTCCCCCCCTTTATTGAGACTTTGGACCTACAAATCCAAAGCCTCAATACCCAATCTTAATTTTCATGTACACTTGGTTATAACAGCTACAGCACTGAATCATTACACAGGCTAAACTGCACACACAGATTACAATTATTGCAATAATTAATAGATTTTTCAACCAAATCCAATTAGGTAGCCATGAGGTAAGTTTGTGCCATAAGTCCTCAAATCCCCAGGACGTATTGTCCTTCGTAACCTGATGTAAGATCTTTGTTTGTTTCCAAATCTCTGCTAGATGAGTAGAAATTCTGCCACTTTGATCTATGTATGTACAGCAGCTCGTATTAACAATTGTACAAACACCTCCCTGTGAAGCCAGTAGTACGTCAAGAGCCATTCGATTCTGCATTACTACATGAGACAAACTAGATATTTCAATTTGTAATGCCTGTATGGCACCGGCGGTTCTGTTTTCAATGATGTCCTCTATAACAGGTGATGTATTTACTATTGCCTTTTCCAATTCACTAACTCCAATTCAAGGGATAAACCATCTGGCAAAACTATGGAATCCTGAGGAATGATCTATAATGGGATTATGAACCCTCCTGGTTTGTTTGAGAAAAGTTTTTACCCATCCGCTCTGTTCATGCAATCTGTCAATTATTGTTATATTGGGGACTACGGCTCCTAATGGGCATGCTCCTTGCCAATTGGGAGGTAGTACTTTTCGAGCGCGTGTTCCGCATAACCAATACCAACCGCTTCCTTCTGGGACTTGGAGGCCAAAGTGATTTGATGTGTCCGTATGACTTAGTGCGGGCCTCCAATACGATCTGGTCCTGGTACATCCTGGGAAACATCCTACAAAACTTTTGTCATTTCGCCTAGCAGTGTAATCATCACACCCATCTTCTCCAGACTTAAGGGTGTAGGAGCTTAGAGAGTCATTACCTGGCCCATATAAGCATACAGTGGAATTCAGGTTATCTTTTGTGATGGTAACTTGTAACCTTCCTTCTTGTCTTTTTCCAGAGAGGCTTGGCCACCATGCATTGTCTGGATGTCCTTTACCATATTGTGGATTGTTAAATAATGATACATTTATTGGCAGTGGCAATCCTATCAAGGGTAGGACTTAGCTTTGTCCGGAGGCTGGCATTTGGGTAGAAATCCGACAATCACTTTTGTGGAGTATTTGAGCTATATTCTGTGTTAAGATTAAACGGATGTTCTGATCCCAAGATGGTATCTGGCACACTTGACTCATTGCTACTGTAATTGTTACAAAGAAATCATAAAAATCAGTCATAACTTTTTCAATTTCCATTTAAGGGGAGACTCTTGTTCAACTGTCCATGAGGTTGGAGCCCTTTTAATCTTGGAATAATGAATCCACGATCCTTTCCCTTGGACCTTGACAGCTGTATAAGTAGTCAGGAGCACCTGGAATGGCCCCTTCCACTTTTCAGTTAGCAGCTCCAAATTCCACAACTTGATGTAGACCAAGTTTCCAGGTTGAAATGGATGGGCTGGTGTATCCAGTTCCAAGGGCCTGCTTGTTGTCACGTACTTTTGCAATTCCTGTAAAGTCTTTCCCAAGGACATTAAGTAATTTTTCAAGTCCATTTCCCCTTTAATGTGAATTGTTCCTGGTATATGTGGGGCCTTCCATAAAGTAACTTGTAAGGGCTCAAGCTGTTTTTACCACGAGGTTGTATTCTAATTCTTAACAGCGCTAAAGGTAGCACTTGTATCCAAGTCATTGATGCTTCCTGACATATTTTCCCAATCTGCAATTTAAGTTCATTCTTTCTACTTTTCCACTTCATTGTGGCCTATAAGGGGTACGGAGATCTCATGTTATGGCTAAGTTTTTACTCAACTGTTTTATAACTTCAGCAACAAAATGTGGTCCTCTGTCTGAGGACATTCCTAAAGGGATACTGAACCTCGGGATAATTTCTTTCAACAAGATTTTAGTTACTTCTCTAGCTCTGTTGGTGTGACAGGGAAAAGCTTCTGGCCATCCAGTAAAAGTATCAACTAGAAGAACAATGTATCTATATCCCCCTTTTCTAGGCAGTTCTGTAAAATCAATTTGCCAATAGTCTCCTGGGGAATTTCCTCCTTTTGTAACCCCCAAAATTATTTTATTACTGGTATTTGGGTTATTTTTACAACAAATTTCACATTTTTCCATGATAGATCGGATAATTTCTGTCATTGCTCGGCTTATAACTATCTTTTGAAGATGTTTTACTAAATTTTCAGTTCCCCAATGTTCTTTATTATGTTCTCGTTTAGCAATTTCTCTCATTAATGAGGGTGGGATTATTATTTGCCCTGTGGGTGTGACAGCCCACCCATCTGTTTGTTCTTGTGCCTGTAAGGCCTTTATTAAGTTAGCATCTTTACTATCATATTTAGGTGGTGTTTCAGATTTTCTGGTAATAGTGCCACAATGCCTTTTTCCGCAGCCTCTTTGGCAGCTTTATCTGCCAATTGATTATCTATTTCTGGTGGGGTCTTTCCTGTTTGATGGGGTTTGCAATGCATTATTGCAACTGCTATCGGTTTTTGGATGCTCTGTAATAGTTCTTGTATTTGTGCAGCACGCTTGATTTCAGTTCCTTGTGCTGATAGTAGTCTTCTCTCTTTCCAGATGGCTCCATGGGCATGTACAACTCCAAAAGCATACTTAGAATCTGTCCAAATATTAACCTTTCTCCCTTCACTCAGTTCCAATGCTCGAGGTAAGGCTATTAGTTCTGCCTTTCAGGCTGATGTTTTGGGAGATAAGGCTCATGCCTCTACTATGCCATCTAAGGTGGTCACTGCATATCCTGACAGTCTCTGCCCACTGCAAATCCCAGTCTGGATTTTCCAGTGGAAGGTCTTTAAGATCCAGACGGCTAGCATATGTTTCTTCTACTGTTTGTAAGCAACCATGTTTTGGTGGACTCTCCACTCAGTCAGTGGAGAGGAACACTGCAGGATTTGTAACTGAAGTGGTCTTGAGATAGCTGTCATCTTGTTCTAGTAGTACTACTTGGTATTTCAGCAAACAGCTCAGGGACAACCAATGCCCCCCTAAAGTAAGTTTACGAGCCTCTTAAATTAATAATACTGTGGCTGCTACTGCTTTGAAGCAGCTGGGCCATCCCTGGTTCACATTGTCCAATTGTTTGGAAAAATATGCTATGGCTTTCTGTTGCCCCCCTAAAAACTGTGCCAGGACCCCTAGTGCCACTCCTCATCACTCATAAGTGAAAAGTTCAAAAAATTTTGCCAGGTCTGGCAATCCCTGTGCATGGGCTTTCATCAGAGTTTGTTTTAGTTGCTTAAATACAGCTGTGCTGTCATTTGTCCATTCAAGAGTCCCTTTTTGGGAGTCTTTTAGTAATTCATATAGACGTTTTACCAACAGTCCATAATTTACAATCCATAGGCAACACCATCCAGTCATGCCTACAGATGCTCGCAGTTCTCTTGGCTCTGGGAGGCAGCAAATAGCTTCTTTCCATTCAATTCTCAATTGTCTCTTCCCTTTTAGAATTTCAAAGCCCAGATAAATGACTGTTTCCTGGACGATTTGCACCTTTTCCTTTGATACTCAGTATCCGCTAGGTTCCCAAAAATTCAAGAGGCTTATGGTCAAAGAAAAACATTGTTCTCGAGTTTCTGCTGCATTAAGATGTCATCTACATATTGTAATACAGTTCCCTGTCCATTTTCTTTCCTCCAGATTTCCAATTCCTTTGCCAGCTGATTTCCAAAAATGGTTGGGCTGTTCTTGAAACCTTGTGGTAGAACAGTCCAGGTATATTGTGTCTTTCGTCCTCTTTCAGGATTTTCCCACTCAAAAGCAAAAAGCTCTTGACTTTCAGTATCCAAAAGAATGCAGAAAAAGGCATCTTTCAGATCTAAAACTATGAACCAGCTTTGTTCACTGGTGAGGGTAGTTAGTAACTGCAACTACTGGATATAGATCTTGTACTGTCTGATCGCTCTAAGATCTTGAACAAAATGATAATCTTTTCCATTAGTTTTTTTTACTGGTAAGATAGGTGTATTATATTTTGACTCACATTCTATTAGCAACTTATATTTCAAAAATCTTTGAACCATTGGTATCAATCCAATTCTCACTTCTAATTGTAAAGGGTATTGTTTAATTCTTACCAGTGACGATCCTAGATTTAGATCAATTCTTACTGGCTCCACTCTCTTAGATCTTCTTGGAACTTCTCCTGCCCAAACAATGGGGATCACTGCATCTTCTGTTTCTCGAGGTATCTCGTCCCTTTTGGGATTTGTATCCTGTAACAACAAGGCTATGGCTTCAACATACTTAGATTCTGGGATTAAAATTTCAACTTCCCCATCCTTGAGTCTAATTTCAGCTTCTACCTTTTCAAGTAAATCTCTACCCAGTAAAGTTTTCAGAGAATTTGGCAAATATAAAAACTGGTGAGTAACCCATTGTGTTCCAAGTTTAAATTTCAGGGGTTTGAAAAATGGCCGGGCTTCAGGAGTTCCTGTCGCACCAATGACATTTATGCTTTTGTTACTTAAATTTCCTTCTAGTGTATTTAAGACTGAATACGTAGCCCCAGTGTTGACTAAAATTCTATTTCCTTATCTCCTGGCTTTGCTTTAACCAGAGGTTCTGCTGGGAGAGGTTGCTCCGGTCCCCATCAATCCTCTCCCATTGTGAGTAAAGGAGTTGGAGAGGTATTTCGTTTCAAGAGGTACAATCAGTCTTCCAGTGTCCTTCCTTTTTACAGTAAGCGCATTGATTTTCTCCCAGATGGGGACTAGGATTATGTGATGGCTTAAAGCCCCCCCTTCCCCGGTCTCTTCCGGGGTACAATCCTCTTCTTTGACCACCCTCTAATACTGCTATCAGCCTACTCTTTGTTGTTTCCTTTTGCCTTTACCTATTTCTCTACACAATCCATCTAGCAATTTGCTTAGGTCTCAAGTGTCATTTCCTTGTAGCTTCTGCAACTTTCTCCTTATGTCATCCAATGACTGCCTTATAAATAAAGGAGCTAGTTGGTTCCTTCTTTCCTCCAAATCAAGGTCTATAGTTGTATATTTACAAGCAGCTTCTTTCAATTTGTTCATAAAATCAGTAGGAGATTCTTCCTGACCCTGTTTAATTTCATATAATTTGGACCAATTAATAACTTTAGATATGGTGTTTCGAATACCAAACAAAATCCACTTTTGATATTGATTCAAAAGCTGCCTCGATCTTGGTATATTTGGATCCCATTTTGGATCTACAGAAGGAAAATGGACCTCAACAGGTCACTGGTAAAGTTCCCAAAGCAACTTGAGCTTCTACTTGTGTTTTAGCTGTTTCATGAACTATTTCTTTTTCTGTGCTATCAAACAAAATTTGCATAATTGCTTCAATATCTTTCCAATCAGGATCTTGAGTTTTAAGCATCGTTTCAAAAGCACTAACAACTACCCTATCCAGATCATCCCTATAACTTCCAGCAGCAAATTTCCAGTTATTGAGATCAGTAACTGAAAACGGAACATTTACAGTCACCAGTCCCTCATTTCCCACAGCTTGTCATAGGGGTGCCTGTATAACTTCCCCTTGCTTGCCTCTCATTCGCCCGGCTATTGGGCTAAAGCCCTCAGCCCCCAGGACTGACTCATCCCCTTGAGGGTGACATTTTTCACGATTTTCTCCATTCTCTTCCCCTGGGACATCATACCCAGTGTTTGAGGTTCCCAACCTTCGTTCAGTGGCTATTATTAAATCAATATCATCCTCCTTTTGCTCAGAAATTTTTGAACACTGTTGCCCTATACTACAGGCAGAACAACACCTTTTCAAAGTTTTACCCTTCTCCTTTTCCAAAGCTAAAATGAGGTGTCCTGGTTTCAGCTGGGGTAAAGTTGTCTTCCTAGTAGCTGGTATAGTGCTGTGTTTTTGAGTTAGGTATGAGAAGAATGTTGATAACACACTGATGTTTTCAGTTGTTGCTAAGTAGTGTTTAGTCTAAAGTCAAGGATTTTTCAGCTTCTGATGCCCAGCCAGCGAGAAAGCTGGAGGGACACAAGAAGTTGGGAGGGGACACAGCCAGGGCAGCTGGCCCAAAGTGGCCAATGGGGTATTCCATACCATGTGACATCATGCCCAGTATATAAACTGGGGGGAGCAGGGGCGGGGATATCACCGCTCAGGGACTAGCTGGGCATCAATCGGGAGGTGGTGAGCAATTGCATTGTGCATCACTTGTATATTCTAATCCTTTTATTATTACTATTGTCATTTTATTAGTGTTATCATTATTAGTTTCCTCTTTTCTGTTCTAATAAATCGTTCTTATCTCAACCCACGAGTTTTACTTCTTTTCCCTACTTTCTTGCCCATCCCACTGCGTGGGGGGGAAATGAGTGAGCAGCTGTGTGGTGCTTAGTTGTTGACTGGGGTTAAACCACAACACAAAGGGATCTCTAAGTGCAAGATTTATACCACATTCCTTTTGCCACTCCGGATGTCTCCTCAAAGTAAAGAACATATCCACATACAACACTTCATCCCACTTTCCTTCTGTCCTCAAGAATAACATTAATTGTAATAAGGTGTTATAATTTAACATACCATTCATAGGCCACTTTTCCCATTTGTCCAATTTATACAGTGGCCACCATTGATTGCAATACTTAATCAAATTTTCCCTTGTTGCGACCCCACCGGAGGTCTGGCAATCTGTTGCCAATGTTTCAAGACACACCCCAACGGTGACTTTTTCAGGATGCCTCACTTAGATGATCTCCCACCCATATTAAATATGAGTAGCAAGACGACTATGTATGATCCATGTAACCAGAAACAAATCCATAATTCCAATAGACAAGTTCCGATAACCAAACCAAAATTCAGAGACCAAATCAAGACAGTTAGCCAAGTTGGAGACTTTTAACCCCTTTTACCAAACCAGAACCCGGGCTTATCAGAACAAATCCCATAGGTACCTTTCTAGCCCAACCCTGCGTAGCTTAGGCTGCGTCTTATAGGCAGGCAACCAAAAAACCAACAGATAGAATGCCTTTAAACTTACCAGGGGTCTTACTTTGAGCTCTTTGGTGTGGGGATTGGAGGTTCTCCCTGAGAATCCCTCGGTGCCAGCTGGAGGTCCCGTAATCACACAGAACCATCGAGGTCTGGAAGCAGTGTCCCATCTGGGTCGCCAAAACCATTACCGAGAAAAAGCCGGTTGAAGAAACTCTCTAAGACTCGATTTTGGAGTTTTAGAAAGCAGGCATTCTTTATTGCAGCGCTCTATGCGCAGGGGATAGTTCCTCCTAGCGTGCATCCAGCGCTGCAATAAAGAATGCCTGCTTTCTAAAACTCCAAAATTGAGTCTTAGAGAGTTTCTTCAACTGGCTTTTTCACAGTAACAACCTTGGAGAAGTTTGTGAAGGGCTGTCTCCCGCGGGAGGGACCCCACGGCGGAGCAGGGGCCGAGCGCAGAGTCCTCCTCCCCCTGAGGAGGAAGGAGCGGCAGAGACAAGGTGCGAGGAACCGACCCCAGCCCCCGTCCCCGTCCCCCTGCGCTGCTCAGGGGGAGGAGGTAGAGAAAATTGGGAGTGGAGTTGAGCCGGGAAGGAGGGAGGAGTGGGGGGAAGGTGATTCAAGATTTGGGTTTACTTCCCATTATCCTCATTTTGCTTTGATTTGTAGTAAATTAAATTGATTTTGTTTCTTCTCCAAGCTGAGCCTGTCTTTTGCCCATGACTGTAAGTGGGGAGTGATCCCTCCCTGTCCTTGTCTCAACTGACCCACGAGCCTGCTTTATATTTTCTCCTCATCCCACAGGGGCTGGAGGGGAGGAGTGAGCGAGCGGCTTCGTGGTTCTTTGTTACCAGTTGGGGTGAAACCACAACAAGAGGTTACAATTCGGATGATATCCCTCAGACTGCAAAATTCTGCAATAAGGCAGATCTTCAGTTTAACTAGCAAACTATTTCTGAATTAGAGATATCTTCAAAATTGAATGTATGATTCATTTTTTATTTATTAGGCAGTTCTCCTTGCAGAAAATGGGCCAGGGTTTGGGCCTCTGCTGGGTGAGATGCTTTATGATATTCAGTTCAGACACTTAAATTACATGCTTTTCCCCTTGGTTTTGTAAAATGGCATTTCCTGTGTGCTATTCAGATGATCTCAATGGGCATCTCATTCCCACGCTTCCCCTTGCCTTATTCTGTGCCTGCACAGAGTCTGACTTCTGTTCAGAGCCCGTGTTTGGGATATTTGTTGTTACCAGCCAGAGTGAGCAGCCTGTACTGGAGGGCAGTGCAGCTCATATTTGTGTATAAGGTAGAATTACCTAGCAACAGTATTTTCGTGCTGAATGCTTCATTACACCCATTCCACTGTCTTTTATGCTGCTAAATTCTCTGATCATGTATGTAAATCCCACCTTCAGGCATGGTCTTTAAAATTACATTAATAATCCAGCTTACCACTTAGCACAAAAATTCTTGCCTGGAAATACTTTCCTTAATCATTTAAAGCAGAGATCTTTTTTTTTTTTTAAAGGAGAAGTCTCAGTATAATATTAATTATAATGCATACATACGCACACATGCACACAGTGGAATTGCAATGTGTAAATAGAAACAAATACACAAGATCAAAGACTAAAAAATATGGATCTGTACATATAAAAGGACAGCTGGCAGCCAAATCTGGAGCAGACTTGCCGCATCCTTGTGATACCAAGCTGTCAGTCCTGTAGAAAGGAACCTATGAACCTGAGAAGCTGCAGTATTAAACTTAAAACTTTCTGATACATCTTGCTGAGGATGACACTAACGTTCTGTTGAATTCTGAGGCATCTCCATTTTAGCCCTTTTTTGGTTCTGTGCCAGGAGGCGGCAGTCACCGAGCACCTGATAAAAATCTGTGAGCAGATTACCAGTTCCTTGGGCACTGATGTGTTCCCCACCTCTTCTGCTTTCACAGCCAGATGCAACCTCAGCGAGGGTGTAATCCTTCCTCTGCTTCGCTGGCTTGTGCTGACAGGTTTGCTGTGTATGGGGCTCAGTTTTTCTGGTCTCTCTTCCTTCCAGAATGGCATGCTCTCTGAATGAGTGGCTGTGGCAGCATGAGTTCTGGCTGCCCCCAGGAATCACCTGGCAGGACATGGAAGAGTCTGAAGACATCCATTACCCTCAGCCTCATGATCTCCTGCTCAGTATCCCTTTTGCTTTAATCTTGGTTGTCATTCGATGTGCCTTTGAAAGGTAGGCTATTTAGTGGTGTTTGGGGTTTTTTAGGGATAATGCTGGGAGTTTGGGTCCAAAAGCTGGCTTTATTGTCTATGCCGATGTATAACTGCAGAGGTCCACAGAAACTCCAGGTCTTAAAGTCCGCTGAGGTACATTTTCCAGCTCTTTCTTTCCAGCCCTATGTACTGGCTAAAGAAGTGTGTTGAATATAGAACATAAACCCTACCCTTAAGGTCTAATTATAAGCAATGTGACTTCCTACACTTAAAACAGGTAGGCCCTAGATGAGGTTTATGCTTGTGTTTTAGAAGGCAGGCTTGCTATTTTGCATTCTGTTGCACATTACTTGCTGTTTCTGGGTTGAGTGCAGCAGAAATCGTGTTTAGACTACCCAAATACAGTTAAGCCTCCTTTCTCTTGGGTAATGGGGTCTGTGGTATCGCACCTGACAGATGAGCCTGAATAAGATGCATTAGATGACTTAGATTCTGAGGTCAGATGACTCACCTCAGAATCAGCACCTCATAGCCACATGAATGTGTGCATGTCACTGACCACTGCTCAGGGTTCACGAGTGACATTTCCTTGGGACTGCCATGTAGAGACATTTGTAGCTGCTTCCTCTGGGTTGAAGCCTGCTACACACCCTTCCAGTTGCTGGGCGGCTAGCATTTCTCCTCTTCTCCTTCTGCTACCAGACCTGCTTTTGGTGCTGCTTTTTGCGGACTCTGCAATATCATCTTCCAGGGTTGGCACAAGAAGTTACTCTGGCTCTAGGATCTTTCTGACCAGAGCCATTTGAGTGTTTTCCACATTATGCTTCAGCACAGAACATTTGGGGGGTTATGACAAAGGCATAGCTAGAAATCCTGCAGAGTTCATTGACTTTGAGTTTCATAAACGCCCTGAGCTGGTGCTGTTGCTTTATGCAGTTTAGTCAGATGAGTGTGCCGTAGGTAACCATTAAAACACAAGTGACTCGCATTTCTTCCTTGCTGATCTGCAAGACATGGCTGGATACAGTACTCCTTCAGGCAGGCACTGTCATTTGCAATGTGAAACTGGAGATTAGCCCCCATGTCCTGCATTTACTAGAACTGTCCAATTCCAGGCTCCCCAGTACAAGACATGAACAGGAAGAAGAAGGAGCCAAACTCTTCTCAGTGGTCCCTAGTGACAGGACAAGAGGCAATGGGCACAAACGGAAACACGCGATACTACACCTGAATGTAAGAAAATGTTTTTTTTTACTGTGAGGGCGGTCAAACATTGGAACGGGTTCCCCCAAGGGGGAATGGAGTCTCCTTATGTGGAGATACTCAAAACCCAGCTGGACACAGCCTTCCACAGCCTGCTGTAGCTGACCCCGCTTGAGCAGCCGAGGTGGGCTGGATGATCTCCAGAGGTCCCTTTCAGCATCAATTCTGTGCTGCTGTGACTCTGTCCCTTTATCCCCCTTTCTCCTGCCACACAGCTCCTAGTCAATCTAAATATCTTTTCCACCTGCTTTAAGATGCTGATGGCCAGGTTAAAAAGATTTTTTGCTTTCCCATCCAAGTGCAGCCTCAGCTGGGAGAGTTTCCCCAGGCCTGGTCCTACTCATTAATGTTAAAGCTGTTTTGATTCACAAACTTCATTAAATAAAAGCTTCTTGTCACACTCTTAAAAAAAGATAATATCACAAGCCCATTTTACAGGTCCAGGAAACCTATAATCATACTGCTATCTTACCTATGCCAATTACAAGGCAGTGTTCTGAGCTGTGTTATTGTTTGTCCTAACTCTCTGCAGTCATTAATTTCAGCATGACATTTTCTCATTCTCAAGCATTACTCTTTCACACTCAGTTCATCCTGGAGAAGAAAGCTTCCCCTAGTGAATGGGAGGTATGAATCAAGTGCTCTGTTGCTCCGTTACCTTGTGTGTACACTGGTGCTAGTCCTGTTCAAAATAATTTGCACAAAGTTTGAGAATTGCAGACTGAAAGCATACGCGTGTTATTTCTCATTCTCTGTGTAGATGGCCTTGACTTTGTAGCTTTGTACCTCTGGTCTGTGGGTCAAAATGAGTGTATGTAACTAGTATACAAGTTTGGTTTTGGTGGCTTTAGCTTGGCCTCTGGAACAGCAATGGGCTACAGAACAGAGAGGAGGAACTACTAAAAAGGGAGAGGGTACCAGACAGAGAGATGGAGAAAAACAAAGATTAGTGTTATAAATTAATTTAGTCCCAAACAGGATTCCAAACAAAGTTAACAATTTATTAAATGAATAAAGGCAAGCAAACAGCGCTGGGCACGCCGGGAGCTTCTGCTCTACCACAACGCGCGCCGTGAAAAACAAGACAGCTTCTTTTATAGTTTAACGTTCGTTACATATTCATACTAGGCTTGTTCTTCTCCATCTCCTGGTTGTGTGGGTGCTTGGAAACTTCTCTCTGACCAGGCTCCTCACTGTTCGGGCCAGACAGCAGACATCCTGTGTAACAGCCGACACCTTGCACAGCACCAGCTGTGGATCATCAGAACCCAAACAAGTTCAGAACAGACACCTCCCCCTCAACAAATACATACAATAAATGGCCCATCAAGATCCCAAGCACTGCAGTCCCTGAGGCCAAACACACATCCAAATGCCTCAGTTCTCCTCCAGAATAGTTAACAACAAAACCGGTTTTGGGTTGGCAAAAAGAGAACGAACTATGTACATATCATCTGTCTCCTCCCGGCCTGTGGTTATACAAGGATCGACAAAAATGGTTAAAGATTACATAGACAGTGAGGGTCACATTTTATTATGCGGCCCTAGCATTGTTTATATTGACATGAATCAGATGAACATATTTCACAGCATCATTTGGAATCCAACACCACAACTTCAGTTCTTCAAGAACGAATGAAAAGGAACAAAAGCTCTTTCCTTCTCTGCCAATGCCCACTAGGATTCACAGGCCAGGGAAAAATTTGCTATCTCAGAAGTCAATCACCATTTTAGTTCATTTACTGTGCATTAATATTCATAGAGGAAGAACTGGATCAGTATTTACTAATTTCTCTCACCAGTGTTGTCTTTTGAAGCACTGTGGACTTAATGGCCATCATTACAAATAGAATTTTTCACACCCTCAACAACTGCAGTTTGGAGCTCTTCACCAGTATCTTCCTTCTCCTGCTCCTCCTCCTCCTCTTCTTCCCATTCAGGTGATTCTGCCTAAAAGAAATTGACCAAGACAGCTGGAAAGAGCAGAAACAAGCATCTTCTTCACCATCCATCAACAACTTGAAAAATACTTTTCTTGTGTAAGGCAAAAGGGAAACTGCGTTGAGCTTTGTTTTACAACGCCTTCAGTTTTTCCATGACAATCTATATGAGTAGAGAGCAATGCCTAATGTCATTAAGTCTCACCCCTGGTTCTGCAAAGCCCCTGAGAAGCACCTCCTAATGTCAGTCTAACTAGCTTCATTTAAGTTACATCACTCTGGAACACATTCCTTCTTTTTCCCTACCTTGCCCCAAGGGAAATCACTAGCTTCCTGCTCTCAATCTTATTCAAACTTATTTTTGTTTCCTCACTTTCAGCCACCACACCATGAATTTTTACTAAATGGCAGTAAATCTTCACAGATAAAATCTGTACAGACAACTGAGAAAAATGTAATTGATTCCAGAAAAAGTCTCCTGCCTATTCTTTTTTCCTGCAAAACTACTGTAACCAACAGAAGAAAGTATTGAAAATACTGCCTGATATTATTCTTATACCTAAGAAACTGCTTTGGCTAGGAGTAAGACATTTTCTAATTTCAAAAAAAGGATGATCAAAAGACAGATATATGTGAAGAATAAGTATTAACAGAAATCCAGTTTACCAGTTGTTTCTTACCTATAATACCCTTAGAAAATATCCTTGTGATTGAATCATCCCTATATACTTTGGTGCTTGAGTGAAATGCTGCTCTTAAATATTCTTCATGCCTATTTAAGCACAAGTTTTCACTTGCTTGTTTCAGTGCTTCACAGACTTTATCATCTACCTCTTCAGATTGCTCTTCTTCAGTATCTTCATCATCCACACGTTCAAGAATGACAGGTCTTTGACTTTCAAGCCTCGGGTTTTTTGCTGCTGACCAAAAATTATCACCACTTTCAAAGCCATCACTGAAGCTTGACTTTTTCTCCTTAAGACCACAACTACCTAAGAGAGGCTGAGGTATCTCTTTTTTCCAGTCTGTCGTTTCAGAGTCTGCAAAACAGGAGTCAGCATTTCTGTGAAACTTCTCCTGTATCATGCTCTTCCTGTTCCAGCTTTCTTGCGTATCTTGCAAATTATTTAGATTTTGAAAGACAGCTTGTTTTGGTACTGACTTGCAAGATACTTCATTATTCATTATCTTTGGAGACATGGCAATTGCATCTTCTTGCGACCTTTCATAACACCCAGCTATAAAAGACACAGGAGTATCAACAGATTCCTCCACCTTTTCATGAAGTTCTTTACTTATCATCATCATCACAGACATCTCCAGTTCCACACCAAGCTTCTCCTTCATACTTAGTGTTACTAAAATACTCCAATTTCTGATTGATTTCCCCCCTTTAGGTTCTGTTTTCTCCCCCTGCTCCTCCTCCAATATGTCATTAGACTGAGTTTCTTCATCTTCCAGATCCTCCTCCTCCTTTTCATCTTGTGTAAGATCCTCGTCCTCCTCCTCTTCTTCCTCTGCCTCCTCATAATCTTCATCATCATCTCCTTCATTTTCATCATCTTCCTCCTCCTCCGATTCTTCTTCCTCCAGGTTGCTTGCATCTGAGACATCTTGACTCAACAATTCTCCACATTCTCCTCTGCTCAGGTTTGCATCTGACGGGGTTCTTTGTTTGAGGCTTTTCTTTGGTGACTTGGGACTTTCAATTCTAGAACCATCACCATCATCTTAAAGCACAAGAAAAAGAAAAATGCATGTGATCAAAAGGAGTTATGTAAATAGCAATAGGCATGTTACCAGATTAATGCACAGGAGAGGAGTCATCTGGGAATGTCTGGAAAAGGAGCCAGGTAAGGGATGGGCAGGATAGACGAAGGACTTGACTGGGGACAAAGGCTTAGGAGGGGATTAATATCTTCATTTAATGATAAAACTTATTTTTTTCTGAAATGACTAAGTGCTGTGTTTTCAAAATGCTACTTTTCTCACTTGCTATAGCAAAAAAAAAATTATAAAAATACTACTTAGCAAGTCTACTTTTACGTATCAGTATATCATACAACCTTTTCCAAATAGCTTACTGTTTTTCTTGAACTGCTGGGAAACGTTCATTAACAGTGTCAAGTTTGGCTTCTGCAGCTTCTGTAAATAAAGAATTATCTTAGCAAAATTTTTTTTTTTTTTGAACAGCAACAACAACAAATCCTTTGTTCACATCAAATCTTGAACACTAAACATAATCAGGCTGTCCTTTTGGTAGTGCTCAGGTGCTGGCTTCATCCTATACTTCTAACTACACAAACACTCCCCACATATGCAATTCAGTGAGTACTTCACCCCAAAACACTGTGCAGGCACCCTTCTGCAAATTGTTTCTAAAACTATGTTCACATGCATAACAGTTCTAAAAATCTGTTTTTAATATCTCTCATACTTAAGTAAAATTCAGCTATATTTTAAGATTGCAGTTTCGGGATGCTTATTTGCAAATGTGCACAACACAAGTAACTATTAAGATCCCTAGACTTAATGCATAAATTAGTCCCTGCAAGTACACTTACCAAAATATCCCTAAATTTCAAAATCATGCCAGAAAAAACCGCATCATTTCTATTTAAATCAGTGCAAGAAAATGAAATCATGTTAAAACTAAACATGCTTGCATCTCCAGCATTCCAGAGTGGCTTCAACTACCACACTCAGGTTCCTCATCACTGCAGAATCCCAGTGCAACAGAATAGATGCTCCAGACATCACTGCAGAAGTTGATAATTCTTCATAACATTAGTAAAAACAGTAGGCACAAGAGCTTGTAGCTGTCAAAAAGAATACTACTCAAGCATTCAAAAAAAAAAAAAAAAAGGGAAAACATGCAGTGTGAGACTACATGCAAGCACAGAATGCCATCTCATAGAAGAAAAAGACGACCCATTTGAGTAACTCATCCATTGAGCGCTCTTGAGGAAACTGACGAGGAGGAAAGGAGAACTAGGTGATGAAGGATTTCAGTAGATCTTGATAAATAAACGCCCTTTTTCTTTATCAGTTAGGATTCTATCACCAAATTTACAGGAAACAATAACAATGTTTGGAGAAGAACAGAACAGGTTATAATAGTAACTTGTAAACTTTTAGGGCCTGAAAGTCTGATTCAAATGATCAAGAACAAATAAAAGAATGCAGCTGTTTATCTCGTCACCTATTGCTCTTTTGCCCCAAACCACAAGTCTACTGCATGCTTTGCCACAGCTACAGGTCTTTCAGGAAAAACTCATAGCAGAAGAAAGGCTGGCAGGCCAGAGACTGCTTCTAAGAAGAAAACAATATTGGCTGGAACTGCAGTTTCTTTCAATCCCAGAGAAAACTTGCCTTCAAATCACTAATTTTTACTGGACATTCTTCCTGTAAAAGCAGCATACCTTGGGGGTAAAATCAAGTTGTTCTTCCTCAGAAGTACGCCAACTGTCATCACTCCCTTCTTTCTCAGAGCTTCTTAAAAAGCAAAGCAAAATGAGTACTGTGTCTCTCAAATCATTCCTCAGGTAATTGTTAGGTATTTTTAAAGTCTCACCTTATTGAGCCTCCTTGGGAAAAGTCATCTATTGCTGTTCAAACATTAATTGACATGTTGAAATTAGATTTGGCATGCTAAAAATTAACCAGTACATATAAACATTTAACATGGACAACTCTACAGGTCATAACAGAATGAAACTTTGGGTACTCAATTCAACACAAGACAGCATGAATGAATATATTTCCAAAACAACTGCTTTTTTGAGCCATACTGAATTAAAAACAACAAAAACAAAAACAAAAAAGACCAGACTTGTATCTCCTTCGGATTCTTACACCTAGAAGATTAACAAACATCTCTAAACTAAAAAAAACCAATAGCATAGCATGAATAAGCTATGTTCGCAAACAGTTAAACTGGCGGTAGCTTAGCAAGACAGTAAGTAAATGAACCTCCTAAGTACTCATATTACACACATGAGTACACATCACATGCAGAGATTTTTACTGTTTTCTGTGACGTTATGCATATAACATTATGCTGTATACTACACTATCTGCTGCTCTACCTAATGACAGATTATTCTGAAAAGGTAAAGAAAATCAAAAAGCAACATCAAGATCTAAAGCTTATCCCCAGGTAGAATAATCACCAGCCGTTCTCTACACTGCACCAAAAAGCGTATTCAACAGACAAAAGGGGCATAATCAGGGCATTCTATACTACACTCCAAGTATTCATCAGTGTTATGAAGGCAACCTGCACATAGGATCATAGGATAAATCAGGTCAGAAGGGACATCAGGAAGTCTCCTAGCCAACTGCCTCCTCAAAGCAGGCTCAGCTATGAGGTCAGATAAGGTTGCTTAGGGCTTTATCCAGTCCGGTCTTGAACACCTCCGAGGAGGGAGGCTATACAACCTCTTTGTTCTACTGTCCTTATCATGGTAAAGCTCCTCAGACCCTATTAGAAACTCTCTTGTTTCCATTTATGCCTCTTGCATCTCTGCCTCCTGTCAGGCAGCACTGGGAAGCACCGGGCTTTGTCTTCTCAGATGTACTGGAAGCTGCTGCTAGGTCCTCTTCCAAGTTGCCTCTTCTCTAGGCTGAACAAGCCCTGTTTCCTCAGCCTCTCCTCAAAGGGCAAATACTCCTGCCTCTGATGAGTCTGATGGCCCTCCACTGAATTTGCTCACTGTTGAAACACCAATCTCTCTTGCACTGAGGGCTCAAAGTTATAGCCAGGGAGCTGGACACAATCCAGTGAGTGCCAAGTAGGAGTGGACAATCACTTTCCTCAAACTTTTGGCTATGCTGCTTTTAATACAGCCAAGGACACTGTTGACCTTCTCAATTGCCAGGGCACCCTGCTGGCTCATGCTCAGCTCACTCTCTGCCAAGACCCTGTGGGCCTTCTCAGCAAAGCAGCTCTCCAGCCAGGCAGTCCCAGCATGTTTTGTAGCAAGTAGTTGTTCCTTTCCATGTGCAGGACTTGGCATTTGCCCTTGCTGAATTTTGTAAGACAGGCCTGACAGTCCAGTTACCCAGCTTTTCAAGGCCCCTCTGAATGGCAGCACTGCCCTGAAGCATATCTACCGATTCCCCCGATTTGAGGCCACTTGCAAACTCAATGAGAGTGCACTCTAGCACATCACTGATGTACTAAAGAAATCTGAACTCTAGGAATCCAGCCTAAAGAGTGCTAAAACCTCTCAACTATCAACAACCAAGATGAAATAAAAGGGGTCTTCAATTCCCAGTACAGGAGGGAAAAAACAAACAATATAATCTCCACACAGTAGCTATTTCAGCGTTCCTCAAGTTCTTGATAACTAATTCTTGTTAACTATCATAACAAAATGAAGTTGCTTATGAACAGGAGACTGGTAACCTTCCATAAATTCACACGATGACAACCAAACCAAGGTCTTCAAAGGAAAAGAAAACAAAGGCATACCATGCCTGAAGACATCTCCTCTACTACCAGTAAACCACAAATAAGCATGGAAATTTTGTCCTAAAGACAGGGTTTATGTGGAAACTTTGATGAGTACATCTCCTGACCTGAACAGGGCTTTCAGACAATGAAATACAGCGTACGTGTTCAGTGTAGACATGTCATGTAGACAAAACCTAGAGGCTGAAACTTCCAGTGGGAGGACAAGCTAAAACAGTCAAAATACCAACACAGTCTCTGATTTTTAATGTTTCCTATTACAAACACATAATATTTAAAAATAATAATTGGTTCCACATACCACAGTTTTCAGTTAACTCACTCAGCACCAGCAGTCTAAGCTACCTGCTAACCTCCCACACTGAATAAAAATCTGTCTCTCAGAACTGAGTGGATAGGGTGGAGCAATCAGTTATAAACTCTTGACAGGTGACTTCAGTTATATTTTCAATTAGCATAGTTATAATTAGTCAAACCAGCTGAGTAAGTTATCTGAACTTTTGCTTTCAATGCATAGTAACTTTAAGCAATGTTCAAAACCAGATCACATTGTCCTTTAGAAGGCAAGAGAGAAAGTTCATGAGCTAGCTTTCAGACAGACCTTGTTGCCCTACCATAGAAATGAGATCTAGAAAAGCAGTGTCTGGGGACTGCTTGTTTCCACTTCAATTGAAGTCCATTTCCATTTTGGACTAACAGAAGAGAATATTTAAAAAAAAAAAATAATTATTTACTACCACTAATGACACAAAGCAAACACTCAAGTCAATAATAAAGGACCCATGCAAAACATGCAAACAACTAAAAAGCACCTAAAGCCTGCTCTCAAATCTAATTTATAAAACCAAAACCATCAAAATAGGGACCTCCAGGATAATAAACATCATAGATGTGTCTATATTTGTATATTGTACAACATGTTTCGTATTTGAAATGCTACTGTATAGAATACCTTTCCTTGATTTTCCTGTTCTCGATGTCTGGTTAGGAGATTGTTGCATTCCTATATCCATTTATGAAAAGGCATGGAAAGGACAGATGAAACAATGACATCAGAATAAATTTGAATCCCCAGAAATTTGGAAAACATAAGCAGTACATCAGCAAAGCTATAGCAACGGGAAAACATACTGTGACTATCAGCCTACTCTATGGTTATAAGCGCTAGAAACAAAACCAATCACGATCTACAGAACTCTCCTGTCAAGGGACAGTGTCAGTGTAACTTAATTTACTTGCTCCATGTAAAATACCCATATTCCAATATTTTGAAATACTCAAACAGATTATCAGGAATTTACTCTACTGCCAACTTTAGATTTCCCTCAACTTGACTAGTCTTTGTCTAACAGACTGCAAATGCAATTCCTTCATATTTGTAGAGCACTTACATACAGCGCACTTAAAATCCCTCCCTCTAAGCATCCCAAAAATCCTTAGGTGCCAAAAACTAAACTTTGGAGATACACTATCCAGAAATTTTGAAGGAAATCTTGGGTCTCAGTACTCACATCACCATGCAACTTTGAGCCATTACGTTACTTACACTCACTCATCTCAAGTTACAGTTTTGGCATGTTTGTTATCCCTCACTAAAAAAGCAAGCCAGAAACCTGTTGCCTTAAAGCAGCTCACCTTAATAGTTGTATCAGTTAGTGCCTAACGCAAACGTAGGCCTCTCCTACCTCAGTTTGAAGGTAGGAGATTTCTGCTTAAATTGATTTAACCATGCTGAACTGTTCAGATACAGAAGTTATGCCACCAGCCAGAATGCAGACACAATAAGCACTCAGAATGAATACCCTGTTCCCCCAGGGCTATAAGGCAGGCCACAACTGGACCAAAACGGGTACGTTGACTGGTATGAGCGTCGTGTTTGTGTGTGTACGCATGTCTGTGTGCTATGGAAGAGAAGTTTTAGAATATAAATCACTATCCACCTGCTCTACCCATCCTACTTAATAAAGTTTTATATTTTAAGTCAACGAATGGTGCGGTTCTGTTATTGCAGCTACCCAACACCAAATTTCTTCATGACAAGGCCATAACATTTGTCTTGGAGCGGAAGGAAGGGAGGCCTGCTTATATTGATTTTACCGCAAATTCGTGGAATGGATGTGGCAAAAGGCCTCCTATCAAAAACATACACTTAAAAGAGTTAAGAAAGGACCTCAAGATGGTTTCTCATCCCTTGTCCGTTTCTCAGTTTTCTTAAAAGGTGATACAGGACAACTTTTCCTGACCTCAGGAGATATAAATCACGCTGAAGCACTCAATTCTTTTCAAGAGCTCTTCGATTAAAAAAACCCAACAGCTTTGGTAGGGACTCAGGGAAACACTGAAGGAACAATACACTAATATGCACTGCAGTAGTTAAAAAAAGCTGCCACTGCAGACATACTAGAAATCTGAATCCTTGCCTTTAGAAAAATTGCATAATTATTATTATTATTTTTTGCCAAAGAAATTCCAACTTCAAATCTAAAAAGTCTGTCATTCAGTATGCTACGGCTGGAAGCCATTCATTTGGAGGTTTTTGCAAACCTGTCCACGATTAATAAAGAGATTCAGGTTCTGACAAAAAGTAAACATTCAAATAAGTATGAGCCAACTCCTTAAATATGCTGACTTGCTCGTTAGAGGAGAATACTTTGAAGAATGTTCAACAAGTGCAAAAGCAGCAAAAGGAATAAGGACAACACTGAAGACCCCAGAAAAATAGTACAGAAGAGCAAAAGAAAAGAATTCTGAAGTGGGTGTTTCTCTGGTTGCTCAAGATCATCCCAGCTTCTCCTCTAACAGAGGCTTCAAAGCCTGTTACTGCAGCATATCAAAGGGACTCTCGTGACGCAGGACCTGTGCTTTGTGGGTGCAAGCCAGAGACTGCAGAGTTAATGCCAATAAATGCTCCCTACATGCTACTAATCTCTCTCGCTTAACACACTGGGGTCATCTTTTAAGAGACTGAGCACAAGGAGAAAAGGGTTCGTACTACTCAGAAGAAAAACAAGCCCTACTAGAAATAGACTGAGAACACAGCATGCTCTTTCTCCTCCGAAGTCCTTAACCCACGTAATATTCTCTTCACACTTACTATGCCTCTTCAAATGTAGATAAGAAGTAAAGATTTCCCATTATATTGGGGACTTACATTAGTCGTACTATAATTTTCAAGGGATGGGGAAAATTATTTGGTTCACTGAGAGTATGTCAGTTTTGGAATCACACAACAGTGTTATTTTGCAAGCCACATATTTTAAAATAACCCAGGCCTGTCAGCCATTACAATGTGGTACCACAGCAATTATCTACACGCACAGGAGGCCGTAACGGAGAGTGCTGTTTGGGTGAAAGCAACATTATGCTGATTATACTACCTGTACCGAGCCCTTTCCAAAAAAATAAAGGAAAAAAAAAAAAAATCTTCCTTCACTCTATCAAGAACTTTACAAATCTCCGACTAGATCAAAGCAACTGTTCCCACGTCAAAGGAACAAAAATTGGCTCTAAATTAAATTCCTATGTCTGGGAAAAGTCAATGAGGACAAATATCCCATGTTTTGCTCATATTTCTTGACATATTTAAAAAAGGAGTAATGAACTGTGTTTGAACACTGTCTACTGCCCACTTGCCACATAGTTCTGATAAAACACCCTCAAAAAACCAGAAAGAATAAAACTCCCCACTGTAGGGCCTCAGATGTAAAGTACAAGACAAACAATTTTAATTTAGATTAAAATATTAATTTTCTAAGATTCCTCTAGGGCTCTGTGAGCTCACAAGCATAGACTGGATTTAAAAAAAAAAAAAAAAAATCACTGAAGGAGGTAGTTTTTTGATCACAAGGCAATTTAATTGTTTTTCTGGATCACAAGGTAATATGGATTTTTTTTTAAAGCTTATTTCATAAAATTACTGAAAGTGGAAGAAAAGCATTATTTTTATTGTAAATCAAACTATGTCCAAGAAGACACAGTATACGCGGAGACTGCATTGTTGCTGCTAACAAAGTTACTTTTCCAAGACAATTTTTCCTCAATATGTCTCTACAGCACCTTCATGGAAACAATGGTAACTGATGCTGAGAAATAAGTTTACTCACTAAGAGGAGCTTAGTGCAGGTGAAACTATTAAAACAAAGACGCACAAACTCAGTGGAAATCAAGACGTATCTTCCTGCTAACTCATCTGTTGCTACAGAAATATGAACAACTACTCAGAATGAACCTACTGCTTTTGCAATTGGATTTTCACAATCTGAATGGCCATCTATAGGTAAAAAGTACACACCTGAAAAACAAAAACACTCTCACCTAGTTCCTCCCCTATCCCCCTTCTCTCTCTCTCTCTAGGAAAACCTATACAGAGGGGCAATCTGACAGGCAGAAGGCAACAACCCTAGAAGGGGACATGTAGCGTTACACAAACAACAACTGCCTTCACAGCCTGACAAGAAGCACCTCCAGCTAGCAACAAATAAGCACATTCACGAACTTCTTGTGCTACTCCATCTGATGCCTCCACTAAAGTCAATGGTGAACACAGTAAGTGCTAACAATACAAGCCACCTAAAAAAAAGGCCATAATGATTTTCCTTATGAGCTCCTCCACGGTTAAGGATCCTACCTCCTCTGTCCACAGCAGGTGCACCCAACGTAAGGCCAGCAGCTCCTACCCGGTGAGGAGTGCTAGGTACCATGATGCCTTGTGCACCACCTGCAGAAGCCTGCATACTCTGCCAGTTGTTTACTAAGACTATATAGAGAAAGAGAGGAAATATATTTGGTAAAAATAACTACATACTTGCATATACCATTTCAGAGAACAGTTAACAGCCACTTATTACCCACCCTACACATACTCATAGCCATATGAATTCGTATACTCATATGCATTTGCTAAGGGTAGTACACACAGAACTTACTGCATGACGATTACAAGCCTCAATATTCACTACAGTCGTGTTCATTCTAGAGATGCATATTCATACCTATGAAGTTAACAACTCCTGCTTGGCACATTTTTTTCAGCCTAGCTTTTAAGCACACATAACCACGTTAGAGAAGGAACACCCACAGGTACAAAGCGATGCATAAGAGTAAAACTGCTTAAGATTTTAAGAAAAGGGGTATCAGTTAGACCTCCTCTGAAACAAAAGGCTGGTAGTTCCTGGTCACTGTAGTGGAAGTCAGTAAGGACAATGGTGCTGGTCTGGGGAGAGGGGTTACATGCATTTCAGTTTGCCAAGTTCCACCTCTGGATAACTGTAGGGTACAGGCACTTTAAAGAGTTTACAAAACTTGAAATCTAACAGAGAGTTCTGGGTAGACATTTTCCTCAACTTCCAAATTAACACTAGACACAGCAATGATACATATCAGGAGATGTCACTGAGCACAGCTTCAAGACAGGTCTCAACACACCATTAAACCTTGGTGCTGTTACCAAAAATGTTCAAAAGCCGCACTGATAACTGACAACCTATTCTAACGATAAAGTTAAAAATTTACTTAGAATATCCATGAATAACAGCATAAACCTCAGCTGTCCATCCGTTAGTGTCCTTATGGGAAACATCAGCATCATACTGAAGAAGAACTTCTATCAAATTAAGCTCCCCACCAGAAGCAGCAGTCATAAGTGGGGTTCTGAAACATCCAAAATACGGTACGAAATAGATCCTTTTACACAGACACTGTAATTATTTTTATTCCTATTTGCTCTCAAAAAAGGTGTCTTCCCCATTACTTTAAAATGAACCAAAAAAAAAAAATTTCACTAAGTATTAAGAGTAACAGTAAAACGGGAGAGAGATTCAAAACAATTAAGCGTTCAATCTTCAAGCTAAGCTTCCACATTGACAACACTTAACATACAAACTATGTTGCTACGCAGGAGATGGTTTTTCAAATTGAGGCAATGCTGCTGAGCTAATGGCATGTTTCCTGCCAGAAGGGCCAGCCCAGACAATGCCTTCTCGCAATCCTCAATGCAGAAAGCATCAGCTGAGGTATGACAGCAGCCAATGCAGACTTGCTTTCACAAGTCACACTAAAATAGCTCCTTCTGTGTGGCTCCCTGCTTTTTTCCAGCGCTCATTCCCATGCCTCTCATCAATCCACCCTAAGGAATACTAGAGATCCATGTGGAGTTTTGACAAACCCCTTACCTTCCACACTGATCTCGAGCATGCACGTCAGCTCCTTTTTTAAGGAGAAACTCTACTATCTCTTCATGATGTTCAGAGACAGCAAGAATAAGCGGGGTACATCCCTCCTGAAAGGACAGATAAATGAAGTTAAAAATCAAAGTCACAAAACCCTTCAAGAGAAATAGTAATGCAACTTTTTGAAAGAACTTGCTTAACAAATATAAAAACTTACCTTACTCTGGGCATCAATATTGGCATTATGCTCAAGTAACAGCCCTGCTACAGATATATTAGGAGATATGACAGCAAGGTGAAGAGCAGTGTTGCCATCAGCATCTGCCAGATTTGGGTCAGCACCATGCTGTAGCAGAACAGCCACACATTTTTCTTGCTGGCACTATACCGCCTGGGAACAACACGCAAAAAAAGGAAAAACTTCCAGCATTTACATTTCACTGTGTTACAACTCCCCAAGCTTCCCAACACTGGAAAATAAGAGAACCTTCACAGATTAGCTAACATATGCCTATTCCACGCCTATCACAATATGCATGTTTCTACATAGGTCTATGTAAAGAATCCTGCAAGATACATCATTTAGTGCATAATCAATAAGCCCCACTTACAAGAACATAACGAATTCCACATACCCTCACCAGTGGCGATCTGTTATCATTGTCAGAAAGATGTAGCTTACACTTGTTTTCTACCAGATATGTAACGACATCCACGTGGCCGTTTGCACAAGCAAGATGCAGAGGTGTCCTAAAAATCAAATCAGCACAGACAGACAACCAAATAAATCATTTCAGGCTGTGATAAATGGATATGACCACAAGTTTCCCTTTCCAAAAAGCAAGCTTAAGAAAAGATTTCTCAATCCATTACTAGTAACAGCAGTTGCACATCAAATGCCTGAGGCTGTCTAGCAAAAACCCTCCACAGCATCTGCTTAGTAAGGTGACATTTCCTTCACTGTAGAACTGAATCTGCACAAAGAGATGCCTATGCCCAGGCATTGGTCACTGCCTCCAACAGGACGACACACATGGCACAGCAACAGAGACCAAAGCTTGGGAATCTGAGGACTATGGCAAGTAAACCTCTAGTTCTTCTATGATCATTCATGTGCCAGAAGTATATCAGAGATAGCAAGAATATTAGTGTTTCCCTGCACTTTGAGAATTTCTGCTTTTTCTCTAGCTTGCTTACTACTGCAGCAAAACCAAGAACACGCACCAACATGCCTCTGGTAACACACAGCAAACTAGACAGCAGAACACTGCAATCCTGACTACAGGAAAGTAACATTTGACCTTCCTGATGCATGTAACTATCACAGTCATAAAAAGCTTACCACAGAGTAAGTCCTCTCCAAGGAGGGAATACTGTGTTTCCACAATACATGACCGGCATAAGAAAATGAAACTTTTTTCTTCAAGTTAAAGCCTTGCCAGAAAGAAAACAGATCCTTCAAACCACAGAACCTTAGGTCTGATGTCAATTAACCAGCCTACTTGTCCCCAAAGACACAATCACGCAGAAAGTCCTTGCATGTGTTTCCCCCTAAAGCACAGGCACAAAGCAGCACAAGCTTCACTCTGTGCAGAAGGCAAAATGCCTGCTGCTCTGCAGGACACCTGTCCCAACAGAGCAGGAGACAAGCTAGAAAACAGCCAGGACCCTCCTCCCTTGAAGGGGATGCAACAAAAATCCTGCAGTTCCTCAAGAACTGAGGGGAATGCCAGCACTAGTTATGAACCACATCACTGTGGGTAGGTCCTCCTCTGTACTTGGGAAAGCTCAACTAACCTTGCAATTGTCTTGGTACTTTGCTGAGAGACAGGAGCACAACAGCTCCCTGGCTAGGTGGGAACAGAAAGGGAGAGGTACAGAAATGCAGTGGCACGTGATACAGAAACACAGCAATTTGTAATGCAGATACTGCTTGTTACCGGGCAGCTGATGAGCCTCCTCCATGGCAACAAGGATGAGGACAAGAAAAACACACAAAACTTCAAAGAACTTGTAGCGTCTTGCTACAGACAGGGAACTGACTGAAGCATCAACAGAAGGTCCCTCAAGAGCAACTACCACCACTTTTTGAGAAATTCCCTTATAAGTATGCGGGACCCTTCATCTCTGAAGAAATGACCGACTGAGATTACCTGAAAGCTAACCAGGACTGGTTATGAAGGAGTCCACGATCATCTAAAAGCTGCTATGCTACTACCAAGCACTAGGAAACATGACAAACCTGAAGAAGTCACTATCAGCTTTGCAAAGAAGAAAAGCCTTCAGAAAACCTGTGGACTCGTTGCTGCCCTCCTCAGCCAAGCCTCTCAGTCTGCCAACAGGAAAGGAGATGGCTCTGCCTGGAGCAAGGCCTGCCGAGCTCCACAGAAGACCCACTTCAGGGAACAGGCTGGCAGAGAACATCGGAGCGTGCACAGTTGCCCATCCCTGCAAGAGGCCTCTAGTAACACCAAAGCTGTTCTGCCACCCAGCCTTCGGGATCCTGCCCAGACTCTGTTCCTCCCGCTGCTGCAATCCTATGCTTATCACCCATGGGGCAGAAGAGAACTGCTGATGCCTGAGCAGCAGCAAAACCACCCCACTGCGAGACCACAGGGAAACAGCAGGTTGGCAGCACTCACTTCCAATGGCGCTGGAGCCGCCAACCCAGCAGCTACAAGCCAAGCAATGAAAAGCTCTAGAGTTCACTCTGACAGGCAGCTGACATGGTAAATCTCTCCTAGCGATTAGCTTTGACCCAGGATTCGTGATTACCTGGCACCGTACGTCCAGTGCTTCCAACTCTGTGCTGAGCTTTGCCCATCTCTTTCAGCAAGGCTGAAGGCTTTGCTACACCACCTCTGAAAAGCTGCCTGCTCCTAAATGATACTGTTCCAAGGAAGCCCTATGGGCTACAGGACCCGCTTTTTGGAAGGAGCCTGGAGGGGCGATACTTGCCACGCCCCGGTGCAGGATTTTGCTTTTGGAGATGCTGAGAAGCAGAACTGAGATATTCACACGAACAAGGGCATTTTAGCCATTACTTCCCACGTGTCCTATTCTTCGCTTCTATTTCCAATGATGTCACCTCTTCCACTCCCTGGAGGACACAACGAAGCTTCGACTTCAAAGCGTGGTTGGAGAAGGGCCGCGAGGCTCCTTCTGCAACCCACCTTTGCCGGGCTGCTGCCAGCTCCCTTCCACTCCTGCGCTCCCAGCAAGGACACAGGACTCCGGCAACGAGGGCACCGAGGAGGCCGGGGCAAAGGGGGTAAGGCAACACTGGGATGCCAGGCCGAATTCAAGGGGTTCTGCCGGCACAAGCCCGACTCCCACCCCCGGCCGAGGGCTGGGCTCGGCTATGGAGCCAGCCCTCCCGCTCCTCGCAGCGCTGCGGCCGTTCGCCCCCAGCGCCGCTGAGCTGCCGGGGGCCGCAGCGGCACCGCCGGGGACGGGACCCCCCACCCCGCCTCAGCGCCCGCCCGGCGCTGCTCCCGCCCTTACCGCCCCGCCTCATCCCGCCCATCGCCGCCGCATTTCTTCAGCCCCTGCTGCACCTGGGCCAGGTCACTGCTGGCGGCCGCACGGTGCGGCTTGCCCAGGTCCTTCTGCTGGAGCTCGCAGGCACCGGCGGGGCGAGGCAGGGCAGGGAGGCGCTGCCGGACGGCGGCTGCCCTTTCTTCTTCCTCGCGAAGATCCTCTTCATCCCGCGGCAGGGACGCGGCTGCGGGCGCGGTCCCGCCCCGCCTCAGGGGAGCGATGGCGGGAGGCGCCCGGCGGGCTGCGTCGGGCCCCGGGCAGGGACAGGGGAGCGGAGCCCCCGGCAGCGGCCTCGGGCCGGGCCGGCTGCTGCGGAGCGAACCGCGGGCGGGCCGGGAGCCGGAGGGCAGGGGCTCGCTCCCCCGCCGGCGGCGGCAGCAGCAGGAGCAGCAGCAGGAGCGGCGGCGGCGGCAGCCGGGGCCAGCGGCTCCCTCAGGGCGGCGAGCCTCGCGCGCGCGGCCGGCCGGCAACGGGCGGGCAAAGGCCCGTTCCGCCCGCCGGGCGGGAAGGGCGGGCGGGTCCACGCATGCGCGGCCTCGGGAGGGCGGGGGGTGCTGGCGAGGCGCGTCAGTGTGCGGGGGGTGCCGGCAGATGCGTCTTTAAAGTCAGTCGCCGGCCTGCCCGTGCGAGTGCTTATCGGGGGCGCCGAACGGTGGGCGACCTCGCTTTCCCCCCCTCAGGCGCCGGGCTGCGACGGCGGGCGCGGGGAAGGAGGCGCCTGGATGCGGCGCTGCCGAGTGAGAGGCCCGGCGGGGGGCGGGGGGCCGGAGGGGGCCGGGCCGTGCACCCCACAGGGCCCCGGGGGATCGCCGCCGTGGGGGGGTCGATGTCCCTGGCGGCAGCAATGCCCCGCTGGGAGCGCGGGGGGCGGCTCGGCCGGGTTTGCCTTAAAAGCAAATGGCGCCAACTGGGGAAGCGCGTTTAGTGCAGAACCAGAAAATCCCCTGAAGGAGTTGCGGGCATCGCGCGTTTTTTAATCGGGTATATTTGTTGTCTTCCAGACACCTCAGAAGAAAGGCAGGATTCTGTTTAGAAGTCGGCAACGTAGAGGAAACACAGTCAGTCGCTACGCTCTTTCCAGGAGGAGGTGTTTCTTCTCGAGTCCTTTTTCAAGTGGAGACATGCTCAGCCACAAAAGCTTTTGGTTTTTTTACAGGTCGCTCCCCAGCCAAGACCAGGAGACCCTGCGGTCCCTGTCACATGTTTCAGACTGGTCTCAATAAAAATCCTTGTTATTAGAGAGTCAGCTTTACTTGGTAGGGCCTTTGCTGGCTGGTTGGGCTGAAATTCGGTTTCACACTTTGAAGAGGGTGCTTGATGGGGCCTGTGGATATAGTCCTGTGGGTACAGCAGGAACCGTTCCTTCATTACTAGCCAAAAAAAGATGCAAAATGAATAGCTAGAATCTATCGCTAAACCAATGTCCTGGTTTAGGCTGGGATAGAGTTAATTTTCTTCCTGGTTGCTGGTATAGTGTTCTGTTTTGGCTTTAGTATGAGAAGAATGTTGGTAACGCACTGATGTTTTCAGTTGTTGCTCGGTAGTGTTCATACCAAGTCAAGGATTTTTCAGCCTCTCATGCCCAGCCAGCAAGAAGGCTGGAGGGGCACAAGAAGCTGGGAGGGGACGCAGCCAGGACAGCTGACCCAAACTGGCCAAAGGGGTATTCCATACCATGGGACGTCATGCCCGGTATATAAACTGGGGGGAGTTGGCTGGAGGGGATGCAGATTGCTGCTCGGGAACTCACTGAGCATTGGTTGGAGAGTGGTGAGCAATTGCATTCTGCATCACTTGCTTTGTATATTCCAATCCTTTTATTATTATTATTATCATTTTATTGTTGTTGTTGTTGTTATTATTTCCTTCGTTTCTGTTCTATTAAACTGTTCTTATCTCAACCCACTAGTTTTAATTTTTTTTCCCTGATTCTTTCCCCCATCCCACTGGGTGAGGGGTAAGTGAGTGAGCGGCTGCAAGGTGCTTAGTTGCCAGCTGGGGTTAAACCACGACAACCAATTACCAGCTGTTTGTATTGCTTTTTGATCTTTGTTCATACTATGTCTTTAATCTTTTTGGCTCATGGGTGATGCTGAAGATGCCACATTTTTGTTTCAGTTTTAATCCATTCCTATTTTTATTTTCGTTTAATAGTTCCTGTTTGTTTGTTTGTTTGGGGTTTTTTTTAAGATGTTGGTATTTCCTATTAGGTTGCTTTGTCCTTTCCATGTGTTCTATGCAGCTTATCTGTAGCTTTCTCAGTATCATCTAGTAACTGTTGTTTCTATTCCTGCCTGCATGAAATGTTCCATTCCTGTTCTAATGCCCTGCACAAGACCCGTGTACCACAGGAAGATTGCCAAATAGGGCTTAAGTGTGGCTTAAGTATGGCATACGCCTTGATATTTGAGTTAGTCTGCTGAAGATACACCTTTCCTTTGACACGATTCACTCTAGCTGGATAATTTAGCTCACAGTCTTTGTACCGCTGAGGTACAAAATGGCACTCGCACATTCCCTTTTTCCAGTCTGTATTTTCCCCTTATTACATCACCCTGTGTATTTTGTTTACCAAGAAGGACGAAGTTCAATGAAGACTTGTTGGGCTGATAACCACGTGCTGCTAATCATCTGGTTTAGTACGCCTGGTTTGCAACTGCTGTGTTTTCTAGGAGGGGTGGTACAACTCAGAAAAGCAGCCTGGGAAGATTGCATTTCTCTGCATGGGTTGCTCTGAGGCTTTGAAGAGAACTGGGTGGTTACACCCATCCTGCAGGCAGTGCCTGTAACAGCTTTTGCTCGCTCTAGGTGGAGAGCTGGAGCTGTGGTGGTGCTTCTGGTGTGCCACCTCTGGAGCCCTGTACAGTCAGTGGGTATGCTGAGTTGAATGGTGGCAGTTTTACTTGTTCCCACTCCTGTGTGACACTCATACCGTACCCCCACACACACGTGGGCACACAGCAGGATTAACAGATAGCCTTCTACTGAGAATGAGGAATGGGTATCTTCTAGCTTCCACCAAGTGATGAAAAAGAAATGTTATTTTCTTTTCACAACAGTAAAAGAGTGACGTATAACAGAAGACACTTACTAGCATATTCAGAACCACATGGACTCACTGGCTCACGCTTTTTGAGCAACCAATATACAGTTATCATTGAAACGGACTCTTGAGTGTGTTATTGTGGAGCCAGGTAGATCATAATTGGATTTATTAGGTTTAGTTACATTTTAGTTGATAACAAAGAGCAATAAAACTTTTGTCTTCCTTCTTTTAATTAAACTACTTACAAATTATAAACCATAAGAAAGTGAGACATGTATGCTAAAAGTAGGACTGTAATGCCTTGAGAATTGATTTCAATTCCCAAAGGAATAGAGAGTAGCATTCCTACTAATGTGGTTATTCTCAACATTTTTTAAAACTCACACCCTATGAGTGTATACCTGCTACTAAAAATGTTTTTTCTTACGTTTAAATAGAATTTCCTGTATTTCAGATTTCAGTTTGTGGCCGTTGCTTCTCAGCCTGTCACAGGATGCCAAAAGGCTGCTGTTCTTTACTGCCCCCTCCCACCGATTGATAAAGATTCCCCCCTAAGCCTTCCCAACTGAAATTCATTACAAAAAGCTCTTTACTACCTTGAGGCCTCTCCTGTTCTCATACCAAGAAGCAATAGAAGAATGGTTTCATTGCCTCTGTCTCACTCATTTTCTTTCCAGTCTATCGATGTTCAGAATCCAATCGCATGAAGACTACATACAGGTTCAATATAAAGTATATCAGTGATTGCAGTGATGTTACTGAAATTATTTGAGCTACAGTGCTTTGTTGGGTCAGAGCTATGGTTGGGTATGGTTGGGTTTGGTTCATCCACACAGTTGATATAACACATCTGTTATTCCGAGTCTACCAGAAGCTCACCCGCTACCTTCTGCCCAGACCACAAGAAGGACTGCTCTAAAATACAGGAAGAGTCTGGGAACTGATTATTAGCAAGACCTCAACTCTAGTCCACAATCTTAACAGAACTGTGCTTCAAGCCTCCCCAGAGGAAAAGGACACAGACACATGCTGGCCATTTGCCTGGCCTCCAGGACAGGATGAAGATGCAGCTGTGAACAAAGCTGAAGTGAGCAGAAGAGAGATCTGGGGAGTTATATGGGCAGGGAAGGGGGTGGAAAGCAAAGTCAAGAAGGGGTACAATAAAACAAAGACGCATACTAGTTTACAAAGTTTATTAAATATCGAGTTGAAACAGAATATCTGGAATTAAATACAGTGTATTAGCTTCAAATAAACCACTTATTAATATAAAAAGGAAGAGTGTCACAGCAGCATTCATCACTTTCCTCGCTGCCTGTTAAGTCCTTGAATTAGTGGGTAAAACCCCCACATTTTTCCAGTCTTAATTCATCTCAGTACAACCACTCTTACTTTTCCAGAACTGGGACTTTGTTGTATAATCTTCCGATTGGTAGTGACTTTTGCAGACAGGAAAAGACAACTGCGGATCTTCAGTAACAACAGGTAACTCTCTGAAACAAGTAGAACTGCTTGTTTTGTTGACATAAATGCCCCACAACAGCCACCACATCATCAGCGGCCACCAGCAACAAAGAGATGGGCTGTCCTATCACACGAGTTTTGGAAAGTACTAAAGAGGCTCAAAGTTGATATATTAGCGTTCCTTTTTTCCCCATATGAAGTGTTTCAGGTGCACCACAGGTGTTGATGTAGGAACTGCGAATGTCTAAAGCTGCAGCGATTTTTAGTACAACAATCAACAGGAATACCATGAGAGGCAATGGGCACAAACTGAAACACAGGAGGTTCTGTCTGAACATCAGGAAACACTTTTTCACCGTGACGGGGACCCACGGAGGCTGTGGAGTCTCCATCCTTGGAGATACTCAAAAGACAACATGGTCCTGGGCAACCGTCTCTAGGTGGTCCTCCTTGAGCAGGGGGGCTGGACCAGATGACCTCCCTTCCAACCTCACCCATTCTGTGGTTCTGCGATACAAAACAAATGTACCAAAAAGACCACATAACTTTCTTGGCGCTGCTATACACTCACAAGCAGTTTTAAACCTAAGGTGCATAAAGTGACAGCAATGTAAAGTGCCCTATTCTCCAGCCTGAACACTGGTAAAACTTTCACTTTATAAGCAGAAATATTCACTGCATCAGGACTGAAGCAGCGGGCTGCAAGCGCGTCAAATAATGTCCTAAGCATTAAAATAACGCTGGAAACATTAAAAACACATAGAGTGAAGGGATTAAACAGAACAAAGGGAATGCTTTTGTTAAAACACAGAACATGAGTGGAGCAAAATAATGCATCTACCTTAATAAGAAACATTTTGACAGTTCTGTCAAGCTCAAGAGTCAAGAGTAGTCCATCTGCCAGTCAGAAAAAATAGATATGGTTCTTAGTGTGAGTGCAAAATAAAACAACTGTGCATCAATAAACCATCAGGTAAGTGCAATGTGCTTGACATCCATTTAATAGACTTAGAATTTATATTCAGACAATAAAAATAAACACGTTTTCACATCTGAACAATCTGAAGGATGGGAAACCACAGATGCGCTATGTAAACAAAATTATTTCCTGAGCCTTTGCCTAGCATTTTGTTCAAATCTTATAATTTTTATATAGAACATCACGGTACTCCTGTATTGCCCTGGCAAGAGGATCCTGGTCAACATGGACATTTCTGGAAGATCCGTCAGTAGATACCATGGGAGAAGCTCCAGCAGATCCAGTTTCAAGTTCAGCAGTGGCTAGGGAGAAAAGAGACAAGATTCCTGGTGTTACTTTTCTAGTAGACAGGGCCAAGTAAGTCACTGTAAAAACATTATGGGTAACTGGAGCGACTACAATCCAGGAAGATTTAAAAACTTCCAAAGGAACATAACAATGAAAGGGCTAGGCACAAAGGGAGAAACACATTTTTTCCACATGTGCTTATTACTCAACAGTACTTTTAAAGGTAGCGAAAGACATTCCAGAGGCCTCACGCTGAACATCTTCAGGGAACCCACAAATGACTCTCAGTTACACCAGTGCTAAATTTAGCCCCCTGCAGAGACCTCTTCAACCTCAAGTGTCTGTTTCCTTAAGTGTTCAAACCAGTGATTTACTGGAACACTACTCCTAAAAATCAGCTTCTGCATTCGCTGGGACAAACTTTAAAAGAAGCTGCCCGTGAAAACGCAAACATCTTTGCACTGCAGTCAGGCCAGGACAAGTCTCCCAGCCTGGCACCTTCTCTGAGGGGCGTCTTTGTAACTCGCCCTGGCAAAACCCTCTTTCCTCCATGAAAACACATACTCGGTGGAAGTAAACCCACCTTCACCATCTTTGTCCAGCCACCTTTTTCAGACAAGGTCCCCAAACCAAACATACTCTGACTCCTAGCAGATGTGCAATTATGTTCAAAATGCACACGGATGCAACGCAATGGCTTTGTGCCCATTTGAACACATGGAAAGAGCTACGAAGCTACAGCTGAATGCTCTCTTTCTGATTAAAAGCATACAGAAACAGAAGGAGATCGTCTCAGGGGCTACTTGCTTTGAAACAGCACCAGTCACTGCAAAGCAGTGACTCTGGAGGAACAACTGTGAAATGGGTGGAATTCCTCTTTGGACACCTGGCCTTACATTACAGACAATGTTTTATGCTACCTATTACAAGCATTCAACTCACGTTTGCCTAAACACTACTGCGTGATCTTTTCCTAAAGGAAGGCTATCTTTTGTCACCGATTATATTCTTCTTGCTTATCCAAAAAAGACCACAACATATAAGCTACAAATATAAGCAATGAATAAGACACATGGCAAAAATCAAGAACTAACAGCAGAGAATGTGTATGGTATGGTTTAGTGCTGAATGCAATTGATGTACATGGAAGGAGAAGTAACAGCTGAAGTCTACAAAAATCTTTTCCTAGGGCTTCTTTTACATTTGATATATGTGCTTGAGGATTAACTCTAGCGAAAGGTGACTTCAGCTTAAGCCAAGTGTATCTGTGTGGGGGAAATGGGTTAGTTTTCATTGTGCTTGTTTTTTTTCAGGCAACCGCATAACATTCTACCCAGTATGTTGGTAAGCAGGAAGTTTTCACATTCAAGTCTAAACTGGAAAGCTAGCAGAAAAAAACCTGTGCTCAGCACAAGAACTTGACAGCTTTCAAGCCATTATTTTCAAGAGTTAGGAACAGTCATCTGTTTCCTTAAAAACACTCCTAACACAATGACACATTACCCTCTTCAAGCATTTTAGTGATTTTTTCATCCAGTTCCCGCCGTACCTAGAATTATATAGAAAACATACAGTTAGTATTTTAAAAGTTACCTTTTTGTAACTTTAAACTCCTAAAACAATCTTAAACCCCACACATAACACGTGATAAAAACTACAAATACCATCCCAAATACAGACATCTTGGTTTGGGGTTTGATTTTTAATGAAGAGAAACTCTTGGTCAGCCAGGCTGTAGCAGTCTCATTGCTGAGCAACATTAACTGTAGCACAAAACAACCTGTAACTCACCAGCTGGACTATAACTGGGCATTTAAAAAATATACAGGAAAGAAGCACAGTGGTGTTATTACAATGAAGGTATGGCAAAAGTCTGTCATCAAATACATGAGCAGAATGTCAGCTAAATGCTGAGATACGCACAAATGCCATCCATAGGGACAAATTCAGTTGAGGCTGGCTTCTGCAACTTCATAAGAGAAGTGCAAAAGCAGCTGCTGCAGGATTGACATACACCATTGTATAGAAAAAAGCATGTGTCAATATTCTTCTTTTCTCCACTTTAAGATGGAAAATTGAAAGAGCTCCTGTAGATCACACCAGGATTCTTTATTGTTATGCCAATACCACGACACACACAGAATATAAAAACACACATGACTTTTTCTTGCGACCTTTGCCCTAAGAAACAATAGCAGCAGCTACAGCTTCTACACAGCAAGAGCTGTGGGGTTTATTATGTAACCAAAATCAGCTTAAGGAGCACTTACTCCTTTCTCCCCTAGAAGGTGGTTATTGCTACCAATTAAGTTACTCTCACTTATGATTCTGACTTCAAAGTCTTCATAAGAAGAAGTCAGATCTTTTGAAGAGTCATAGTCCAAGCGCTATATGCTGTTGTTTACATTTGATGATACTTGTGGCTCCTACATTTTTTCCATCAAGTCTGTGACACGTGGAAGTGAATTTCAAAATAGATACCACTCAGCTTCCAGGCCTATGAGGGCCACGAAGATGCTGAAGGGCTTGGACCACGTGAGCTATGTGGAGAGGCTGAGAGCTGTGACTGTTTCTTTACTGGAGCAGAGAAAGCTTAGGGAGACCTTACCTATGTATATAAATACTTGGTGGGGTGAGTAAAGAAGATGGAGCCAGACTCCTGCCAGTGGTGCCAAGTAAAAGAACAAGAGGAATGGGCATAAATCAAAATAGAGGAAATTTCATCTTAACATAAGGACATTTGGGGTTTTTTCCTTTTTAAATTGTAAGCGTGGTCACACCCTGGAACAAGTTGCCCAGAAAAGGTTGTGGAGCGTCCATCCTTGGAGATGTACAAAACCTGCTGGACATAACCCTGAACAACCTGCTATGGCTGGCCCTGCTTTGAGCAGCGGTGGGGCTGGACTAGATGATCTTCCAAGGCCCCTTCCACCCTCAACCATCCTGTCACTCTCTGATTTTAGTACTGAATCCCTGGGGGAATAAGTCTTTATTTTATGAAATGAGCAACAGACCACCACCACCACCACCACCACGAAAAAGAACTGAAACACTGTACAATGTACTCAACAGGCAAAAGCCTCAGGAAGGGAAGCAATCTGCATACCCTCGCAAGAGGAGCAGTAACAGGCAGTAACTCCAAAGGCCAAAGAAGTGGGGCCATAAACCAGCAAAGGGGAGGGAAGGGCCCTCTCTCCAGGCCTACAGGGATAGCTGCGACCAAATTCACCAGCTCCTCCAGGAGAACCACCACTCAGTGGTACTTCCTTGGAATCGTCTGTGCCTTCGCAGCTAGAAGAGGGGAGCACAGAGCTGAAAGAACAACAGAAAAGGCCCCCCCAAATCCCCAAACCTCTAATTGTTTTCAAGCGGGTACAAGCAGCAGCAAAATCCTGGGGAGAAGGGACCTCCTAACACACGAAATGAGACAGAGGTAACAGCAAAAAGCAGGAAAACTAATGCCTAGACCAAAAGATGACCCAAACCCAGGGCCTATCCTAAGCAAAGCAGCAGCAGTTGAGGCGTTAGAAGAAACCACTTTCCCTGGTTTCTGGAGCCCTCACCATGACCAGAAGGTCCACAGGACCCTCCACAACATGTGTGGATGAATCAAGAGAAGAAAAAATCTTGTCTTCCTCTTATTCATTCCAGTTACATCTTTGTGAATCTCATCCATGCCCAAGGAAAGAGAAAGAGGTAGAAATCAAGCCAACACACTGGTTTCTGAATAGGGAATGAAGAGCCAGGCAAAATACACCTTTGAGGACTATAACTCGCCTCCACTGTTCTTCCCTGCAAGCCCCTGGAAAAGGCATCACAGCTGACTATCCCAAACCTCCTGAGCAGGTCATTCTCTTCTCACTGCACATCTCTCCAGGCAGTAACATACTGGGTTCCCTTGCAGCAGTCACCTTCTCAAGAATTCTTTTTCAGAAAGCAGTGTTGACTTCTACTTACCCACATGGATTGTTTGAGCACAGAGTAAGTCGGATCCTGTAAGACTCCATGACATGATACTCAGACTCTAGCAACTCACCTTCAGAACAGTACTGGTACTCCAGACACCAACCACTGTCACTACCAAGAACTTTTTGAATATCAGAACTGGCAAGGAGGCTAAACCAGCCTGCTCCTGTAGTTTACAGAAGTTCCATTGTAACAGATGAAATCCATGCACTGTCATCTTACTGTGGTAGTTAAACATCTGATGCCGTAACATTACAAATACATAAAGCATGAAAGTATTCTGCAGCAGCCATTCTTTCACTTGGACAAACTAGCAAGTTCTAAATATTTGCAGTAGTAGGAAAATGTGAACGCATCAGTAAGTTTCAATCAAAACCTAACAGCATAAATAGACAAAACGTTTCCAGTACAAAATACCACCCAACATTAAACAATACTGGCTACAAACCTGGTCATGTATCCCACTGCAGAGAAGAGAGAGAAGAACAGATTTTTGATTAAGGAGCTGAAGAAGAAAGAAAAACGGCCTTAAGTTCAAAGGTCTTCAGTGAGAAATAAGAACATGGCCTACACGTAAACAAAGCAAGTAAAAAAAGCTAACAATGCAAAGACTGCTACAATACAAGAGTGCAGATGGAAAATGAAATCAGAAAAGGAACAGAAATTGAGAAATAGAGTAGGAAGCAGACATTCCCTTTCTCACGTGATGTAGGAAAAGTGGTTTCATAAATCCATTAAACTCACACTGGTTGCAGCTAGCAGAGTTCACTATTATTTTCTATGTCAAGACACCCACATTCATTTTCACCAGCCTTTGGCACAGCTGTTAGGATTTAAGCTTCACCTTTTTTAAACCTAACAACAAGACTCCAGTCCCAAAATCTCCTTGCAGCACTTGCAGCAGACATTCCTCACAGCAGTTCCCAAATTATGGCACACAGACCACTAACATCATATTTGTGTTTCATCTGCTTGATTCAGTTTGGTTCTGGATGGTGACATGCCAATTCACGAGCAGTTCGGGAGTCAGTAAACCACATCATAAAAGAAAAAAAGACCCCATCAAAGATATCTCTACTCCTGTAAAGCACAGGCAATACACACGTACATCCTTCTTACGACACAAGTCCTGCTATGAAATAAATTCACAATTCATGAAATAAATTCAGCCAACCGCCTTGCAGAACATAACGGACTGCTAGTTGCTACAGTTACTGTTTGTAATTACATGCACAGAATTTTTCAAGTACTTGTAATTTATTCTTCCTTACTGGAGCTCTAATAAAAAGAAAACCAACCAAAAAAACCCAAAGACATTTGCATGTGATTGGGATTTTACTGGTTAATGAGCTTGCGTCAATATGAACTTTTGTATTTTTCAAGGTACTTTGGCACTCCCATTTCAAGGTTATTAATTTCTGTAGCATATATATTTGATAAGGGGGAAGGGGCTATGCTGTAATGGAACACATTTCTTCTTCATGTTATTTTTAAGAATAAAATTCTCACTTTTTGCTGAGCTTGCAACATGGCCATCTTCAAAGTGTAAGGCTATATGCATAATCACTGACATTCACCTCATGTTAAGTAGTGGTTTAGAAAAACTGTGAAATCATTCAAGCCTTTAAACTCCAAATTCCTTAGTTATGTCTAAAAGAAGCAACTGTGTCCACTTGCCAGAGTAGCACTTGTTCGCAATCAGCATCATTTACCAACGTTTTTTCCAACAGTTGCATGGACAAAGAATTAATACCAGCATTTTGAGTAACAGCAGTGTGAAGTATTTTCACCTCCTTGCCCCTGAAGCTATTTCAAAGCTTTTGCACAAACCAAATTTACATAAACATCCTCCTCTTAAGAACGAGATGTCCTGTACTTCAAGTAGCCTTTCTCACCTTGAGGAAGCTACTGCGAGAAACACTAAATCTGCACAGCGAACTTTGACTAAAAAAAGAAGTGCAAGATGACTACCTGAGGCATACTGCAGTTTAAGGTCCTTAACTCCCTGTCATTACGAGCTTTAGTGGCAGGAGCATTCGTAATCTCCAGCCAAAAAAGCACTGCTCAGCTTGAATTTAAAGGCAAGACAAATTCTGTAGAAGGGAAACAGGTTACTGGAAAAAACTTGAGGCATAATTCAAGCAAACAGTGAAGTGAAGAAACGGCTTAGAGTCAGAGAAACTCTTCTGTCTTTAAATAATCTGGTGAACAGGCAGAGTACTAAGCAGCACAACCTGCAAAGCACTTCAAAATAGACTAAAACTGTAATCTCTGCATTCTTTCTTCATGTTCCAACTTGTCTCCTGAATGGCACAGGACTCCTGCAGAAATGACAGCACAGACTGTGCATCTGGTAATTTTGCATTTGGAAACTGATGGAGATTCATCACCCATTATTTTATGCAGAGGGATCCATGGGGTTTTCCCCTTTTGTTACTTCCTGACTTAAGGCCCTATTTTCCAGTTCAATCCTCTTCTTGTAGACGCACGTGTCAGGAATTCTGTCCTTTCAGCTCCTCAGAGATATGCTATGGCTTCAAACACTGTTAATGACATACTGCACCCAGCTGAGGAAACTGAAACCAGCAGTTCTAAGTGAAATACCCACTTAGATGCATGTCCTCTAGCAACTACTGCACCTCTGAGAACCCTGTTTCTTTTTTCTGAAGCACTCTGAAAGAGAGGATCACGTTTTCAGACTTTGCTGAATACATTGAACATTGAGTGACTTGGGGCTACAGACAGTGCCATTACAATTAGTCCCAGTTGTTCCCTAACTGGCGATTATGGGAAGAAGTATCATGAAAGGACATGCAGCTGCATTTCGTAACAGAGAGGATAAATTCACACTGATAATTCCGAATCCCAGAGACCAGCCTTCTGCTTTGATTGAGGGAAAACAGGCATGCTGGGAATTCCAGCTTTTTCTTAAGACATCCTGGTAGAAATGGTAAGAAATGGGAAAGTTCTCTGAGGATTTAGCCATAGTTTTACTCACCTTCATTCAAGGAAGAAAACTTTAGAATTTAATACTATATTAGAATTAGAAGCTAATCACGAGAAGACAAACTGTGTCTAGTAAGAGCAAATTATCCTCAGCTCCTCTCTGGACATGAACTAAAAGTCTCTGTAGGTCATAAACAAGATCAGAGAGGACTTCAGGGCATTAAGTCCTACTAACAAAACTGCACTAGGATGGAGACATTTAGGTATATAAGAGAGCCCCCAAACTAGCAAACAAAACCTCACCTCACGTCAGTAACTGGAGACTGGGGAAATGTCGTATGTAATCGTTCTTCAACTTCCTTTAGAGTCTGCTCAAGGCTGACGGGTATTTTTTTGTTCTGTTTTTTTTAAAACCTTAAAAGCGAAGCCTCAGAAAACAGTACCAAAACTTAAAAGTATTCCCCAGCACAGCAATCCATCACAAAATGAGAGACATATGCTCTGAAAAGACACTTTATGGGTGCTGTTGAAGTCAGGACACTGAGTGAGAACAGTATCGCCATCCTCAGATCTGCACACTTTTCTTGGAATTAGCTCAAATGTTTGTCACAAGTATATTTGGAAACCATTTTTCACAAGACGTTGAAGCAGCCTATATAATGATTTGAAATATATTTCTGCATATATCAGCAACGGTATAAAAACCAATGAGCTATGAAGTAGCCTTTTAAAATATTTAATCTCTGGAATACACTTAAGGGAAGCTAGTAAAGCAGTAAAGGTATCTATCCTGACACTGACAAAAACTTTGAGATGCCCAGAGACTTCCAGTTTCTTCTGGAAAATTAAGATGGAAAGGACTACTTGAAGAATGTTGCTGTAATTCAGTTAAGAAGCACCGAGTACTCCCACTTTCTCCCCCTTTACTGTCTTTTTTTCCTGTTTCTTCTTCTTCAACAAGGGCACAACTGTTAACCCTTTTCTTTTAAACTAGGGCAGTGTTTCTCCTAGAAGTGTGATGGTTTCCTCCTTTGCCCTTTTCTTCTTTTAACATCTTGCTCCCATCTCTCTGTCCGTTCTTTTCCTCACTTGTTCCCTGCTCCCTACCCCTCTTGTTCCCTCGTCCTGGCCTTCTCCTTATTTCACTTTTGCAGTGGGTCCCTGAATTTTGCCTCCTTTCTACTGCTTGCATGCTGAATAGCCCCTGCAGGTGGTACAGCACCAATTGCCTCCCGAGTTCTTTCTGTAATGTACGGCCACCCTCTGACCTCAAAAACACATTCACAGCGATACAGAATCATTCATCTTAACTGCCGCTGCTACGCATTACCTACACTGCTTTGTCTGTTTTTGATTTTGTTGGGTTTGGGCTTTTTTTTTTTTTTTTCCTTAAACCGGGTGCAGTATGTAGTCACATTGTTGACATGGATTCTTTCCAATGTGGGTGGGACCACTGAAATGAGATGGACTTAAAAAAAGTGAATGAATACTTCTCACATTCATTCAGCCCCAGAATGCACGAGGGATCGAACACCGACTGCACACAGAAGCTTGTCCATGCCTCAATCCTATGCTAGGTGGGAAACTGATTACAACTATTGACATCTGGTTTCCAAGTCTCACAATACAATGTTCACCATTCTGTGAGGGATGTGCTATCACACTGACTGCTAATTACAGGGCATACTTTGACCAGAAGTATTGCAGAGGTTGCAGCATTGCTGCAAAATTAGAAAGCTGTGAAGACTTCCTGAAGAGTAGCTAATTTTACCTGTTCGTGTAATAACACATAGCAGGAGCTACAAAAACAAATGCCTCCTACACATAGTATACACCCCACAGTGAAGTATAAAGTGAGAAATTAGGCGATCCTGTTCCTATCATCCTATTTTTGAAGCATCCCTTTATTGCTATTTATGTACTAAAACAAGTTCCAGTGAAGAAACCCCGAGAATGAAGATCAGTCAGGAAGGAAAAGGCGTCTCAAACAAAGATGTCTGATGGGATTTTGCATTCAAAGTTAGCCATTTTAAACAGGTCACACATACTACGCATTAAAATTTAGTGAAGAGCTTAGCTGGGAACTTCCTATGCCACCGTATTCTTTATCACAGTTTCTCTTGTAAAAGAATGTAGTTACACAGCTCATTATTTAAATTTCAGATTTTTCTGGTTTTTGAGCACTCTTGGAAAATTTGTATAACCCTGATGACCAAAAGTCTTCACCCCTACCACATATAGTTGTGTACTGTTTTGATGATGAGCAATTGTTTGGGCATATTAGACCATAGAGTTTGGAACTATAAATGGATTCTAACTTCAGGCTAAAAAGCATAACCTTGCTTACGGATACTCTTCAGCAGTAGTTGAGAATAGTATTTCAAAATTCCTACCTTAGCCACAGAGGCTTCTACCCTGTTTCTTGACAATAATGCGTCCCCGGTTTGGTTTGGGAAGCTTCCTCCTAGACTTCGACTTCTGTTCGGTGCCAAATTGTTGCCAAGATGTCCCAGTTCAGTTGAATACAGGACTGGACTTGCAGCCAGACCTCCACTGACAATGCTGCTTGCAATTAAAGGTCTGCTGCTATGGTGCTCCTGAAGGATCTTAGCATTGGCTTCTAGTCTCTCATTAGCTCTGAAACATTCAGAAGCATACAAAGAATTATCTTTGGTAATGACACTTTTGCAAAGTCGCCCCCCAGGTCTTTGACTGTTCTTCGACTTCTGAAAGTGGAAGGGATTAAAAGCCTCTAAAACAAGACTATAATGTGATCTGAAGTCTTCCTTTGCAGAGAGCCTATTTCTCGGAAGTCACATTACCTGCAAGGAGCAGTAAGAGTTACCAACACTTAGGACTTCTCAGCATTAGGGCTTCAAAACAATCTGTGAACGCCATGTGTTTACACAGCTTCTTCTGAAAGGTACGTCACCTGCATAAGAACTCTGGAGCACCCTTCCTTTCCCAAGGAAAGCTCAAACCTCAGACATGCTGCTAAACTGGATGCAAAAAAAATTTTATTTTTTTTTTTTTACTTCACAGAATCAAATTCTGTTCTCTGAAGTGCCTATCCTTATTCAAGCAATAAAGGACATGAAATTTATCTTTTCTGCCACACATAGAATACCCTATTAATGCCATGATCAGTGGTGTTACTGCTGGAACACTAAAGAGAAATGAAGACAGTTCTAATGAAGGGAAAGGGTCTTAAGCTACTTTCCTCGGAAATATGCCTTCTTATGCTTATATACATAATGCTACCAGATGCAGAAGAGGGATTTTAGGAGGAAAATGCATGAGGAAAAAGTAGTATCTTATTACCACTCCAAAAAAGCATAAACTTACCTTTCCAGTTTACTTTCTAGGAATCTTCTTATTTTTACTTCCTCCAGGTACAGCTCTTTGTACCTTTCCACTTCTGCCTGCATGGATTCTTTTTGAAGAATACGGTCTTGTTCCGTATTTTTTATCCTGTCCAATTCACATTCAAGATCTCTAATTCTCTGTTTTAGCTGGTTTGTCAGTGAAGCGAGATGACTGGCTCTGGTTTGTTCTAACCTGTCCTGGGAGGCTGCCTGCATCTGAAGGAGATAACGCACTTTCAACCACTGCAAAGAAGAAGAGAACTCTCCCTGCCAGTCAACTGCACGTACCCAATTTCAAGGGGCCCAGCTTTACTCACTGAGGCAACTGTGCCTCCTCACTACCATCAGCAATCAAGGCAGAACCCTGGAACTACCACATTAAATAGTTCTTCAGAAAGAGCCCCCCTCTTAGCACTATTGTTCATCAAAGCTACTAATGAGAGACCACCGTCTCTGTAGGACAGGGCATAAAGAAAAGGATTCCTCAAAGAAATTATAAGGATCCCTCATCTCCACCCGCCACCCCGCAACTTTGGTGACTTCTTTTCTGAGCACTTTTCCCCGTACAATGGCAAAGGAGGACCTGTATGCCTGGCCATGACAACTGGAAGTGACAATACCCATTCAAGGATGAACACGACCAGTGGACAGTGATAACCGCCCCCCACCCAAGAACTGCAAAACGGAAATCTGTCTTGGGCAAGCTTTTGATTCAGGGACCTGCAGGCACATTACACACACATGAAAGCACTCTTGCCCAACCATATTCTCTTCTTCCACTGCCCTCTACGAAAGACAGAAGTACAGCACTAACAGACAGAATCAGGCACCAAAACTAAAATACTAAAAAACATGACAACCACAACAAAAGTATGCAATAGAGACTACAGACACATGTGAGAAATTCACTTGCCTGCAAAAACAGATTGACTTCTTGTAGTTTTTGTCTTATTTCTTGTTCGGCTCGTTCTTCCATCTCTCTTTTATATTGTTCTAGTTGGCTGCGATCCACCATGTTAGTCTCCAATTGATGTTTGAGGTTAGCCAGCTCTTCTTTCAGCTGGCATTTGCTCTTCTCCAGTTTTTCATGGTTCCCATGCATGGTGGACAACTCTTCTCGCAAATCCTGATTTTGTGCTTCTAGCTGCATGCATTTTTTAGACTCTATCTCCAGCTGCTGGGAAAGTTCACCAACCTGTAGACAGCAAAAAAAAAAAAAAGAAAGAACCCCCAAAAATGGGGAACTCAGATCTACAATTACTCAGTTCTGTGAAAATCAGTAAAGGGGTTGGCCATCAAGGCTGTATTTACCATCTGCTGACTCAGTATTAAAACCAAAGTGAAAGCAGTCTCTTTTTTTAAAACAAGAACAGCTTTCACAACATTCCTGATAGGATTCATCAGGCTCCCATCCTTTCTCAGTTCTTCTGCAGTAGGTATCAAGAGGACCAAGAGGTGCCAAACTAGCAGCATTTCACGCATAGGGCTAAGTGGAAAAGCACTAAGGCTATTCTTCCATGAGATGCTCATATGCTCACGGGAAATCACACACACCCATACCTAGCCACCTTCTGGTTTCATCAGAAACAACACGTGTCATGCTTTAGAGGAATTTTTACATGCTGTCAACACAATCAAAGCTTCATTACAGAACGGACAAGACAAGAAACAGATGCTCTTTTTTTTCCATTACACTGAAAGATTTGTAAATAGTGGTTCAGAACACAGCTTTTACAGCGGTGGTGGAGGAAGACATATTCTCTTTAGGTCAAAGCCGCAGTTTGTTTTCAAAAATTTGCAGGAAATATCAGACTTTCAGTAAGTCCCAACGGTCAACTACAGCTCTATCCTCCTCTTCCCCCCTCCAGAAACATACATTTTCTGTACCTGTTGAAGAGAAAACATAACACCCTGTCTTTTTTTAATAAAAGTGGAGGAAACCAGCATACTAAACACTTGAAAGAGTCTCTAACAAAGTAGAAACTTGAGACTTATCTAAAACTGCCTAAATGTAACGCCCTTCCCTGTCATTAGAAACAACTCTCCAACAGAAACAAACCCACTACTAACTTCTGGACTAAAAATGAGCCACTGCAACGGCAGTTGACTCATTCTACAATGCCTTCCAAACTCGAACGTAGCTCTGAAACATGGCTGCTCTAGCAACAAATCTGAGCAATGAGCGGAGAAGTAGATAAAAGGTTACGTGCTACTGAACAGCCAGAGCAACCTCAAAAGCACTTCTGGGAACTCTACTTCTGGGTGCCCATGACAAGGGAAAGATGGGCCGAGACAGCTACTAGCGAGCAATAAGTTACAGAATTTTTTCTGCATCGCCTCAACTGCATCGTGCCCTGGGAAACAACGACACCGTTTAGAAAAGCAAAACCTGAACTGCCTTCTGCCCAACTCCTGCCTAAGACAGAGCTCAAGCGGTGACCTTGGGCAAAGCCAACTCCATACAGTTGTTCCCAGTAATGGTGGTGTTAATTCCCTCTCTTCCAGAGAAGGAATTCCTCTGTAAGACCTAGAAGACGCTGCCATGGCCTCAAGCTGCAGCCAGGCCTGTGCCGAGCCTTACTGCTCTCAGCCCTGAACCTCACCCATGGACATGACATCCTGGTAGCACTGCAGTCCCTATGGACTGGCCTGGCGATCTGCACTCTTGGCTGACCCTGCTTGCTGTCACCGGACCTATTCCGCTCTTCTTGGTGAGAGCCTGTGGGACTGCCCATGAGGTCACGGACCCTGCCAGCCTTGCTGCGACTCTCGGCTTGCCCTTCCTCTACAGAACAGCCTGCCCTTGATGTGCCCTTGCAGATACTGCTTTGCACATTATGTTTTCATCTCTACCCGTAATGATAACTACATCGGTATTAGTTATAGACATCTACTTCTGTAACAGTAGAAGGAGCATCAAGAAAAGGCAGTCGCTTCCAAAATACAGCAAAGAAAAGAAAATCAACAGCATGAAAAGTAGTACAGGGAAGGAATAACACAGGTTTTTCAAAAGAAAAAACACCACCACTAAAAAAACCCCAAACAAACCAGAGCTCACCTTTGTTCTTAATCTACCAACTTCATTGACCATTTCAGAGCAGTTGTTCTTCATCTCTCTCTGTAAACTAAGCTGGGACTCCATCTCTCTCTCCTCATATATGCTTGGTTTTCTCATAGATCTGCTCAGAAGCTTCTTCAACCTACACAGTGAATGAGTCAAGAAAACAATGAAGCAAAGGAACAACCGGCTTTTTTCACATACTCTTACGTAAACAGCGCAGACATGGCTTGCTTCATCTTTAACGTGCTTTACACACCAGCAATTACTGAGAAAAAAACAGCATTACTGTGCCACAAACCCCTTGAAAGGTCCAAATTTCACCTGAAAAGAGGAATAAAAGACTTCCTCCCCCCCCCCCCAGTAGAACTGCACAGCAACCTGCATTTGCAATTCTTTTGGCAGCTATTGAAAACTATGGACTCATGCACAGAAGCGCCCTGCAAGAACTAACACGGGGCTTGAATTTTCTCACAGTTACATACACCTATTTTTACAGTGAAGTTCAATAAAGCTTGACTTCTACTCAGGGAAACCTCTTCACCATACTAAAAAGCCATACCTCTCACAGTCTTTCCGCAGTTCGATGTTTCTTTTAATTTCTTGGTCCAGATGCAGTTCGTCTGGGTGTTTCAACTCTACCAGCTTCTTCACTTTCTTTCTTTCAGTCTCACACTTTCAAAATAGAAAAGATACATGACACACACAGCGTAGGAACAGTATCTACGCACAGTATATGCATCTAACATTCTCCACAGAGAAGCTGCAGTACGCCTCTATCTGTTAGCCAAGTTCCACAGAACGCCAAGGGACAAAGTTCCTGAGAACATTTAATCACTTCGGGTTTCACATCAAACAGGCCAACACCTAACAACAGAAACAGACGACCCCACTGAGGCAAAGGCTCTTCTAACACTTCAAGGCAAAAAGGTGGAAAAGATGCTGGAGGACACTTTTGGCAGTTCCTCTACTCATAACAGGGATTACGTAAGTATGTACCTCATGGGAGAACACAGATCAATCTAAAGCTTTCACGGGATCTTCAAGGACCAGCAGACAGGGGCTTGCAGAGGAATTTGATCTTTTGCAATTCTTCAATGTTTCATTTCCCTCTGCTATTACCTCCCTCTCTCCTCTGGGGGTATTTACTTATTCACATCTTGTTCTGCCTCTTGGTGTCTTCTCAGCCAAACCAGAGGAGAGCTGGCAGCTGTTTTGACTTTGTACTTCCATTTTTCCTCTACAGAAAAGGAGAAAAGGGAAAGACTGCCCCTTGGAAACTGGCAGCCATTTCTTGTTTCCCAAGTACTAGTTCATTTGCCCAAAATTCCTTCAGTACATTTTTCTGGAAGGCTTTTAAGCTCCCACTACCCTGAAAACATGCAGCAGCTCCTCCATACATTGCACTGGAAACATGAAGCATTTTAACCCTGCCCAGAAACCAAGGGGTCAGAAGATGACCAGAAGGAATCCAAGAAATAACTGGGGAACTGCAGCCTTGCTCAATGCGCTCAACCGATAGCAAACCACATTGGGAACTCTTCCCAATAGAACCACTCCAGAATTTACACAAAGATACCCGGCTAGCTTTTATTTGCTTCCTGGCTGATACCCAAATCACAAGACACTCACAGCCTGAACGGCAAGGATAACAGAAAAAGCTGACTGTAAGAACTCAACAAAAAGGTAGACACAGTTCTCCGGGGTATTGGCTAGGCATCCAGAGAATTTTCTGGGCTCACCTGTTCCAGGAGTTCAGCCTTTTCTCTGTCAAGCTGAGCAACAAGCTCTTCAAGGTGGGATCTTGACTTCAATTGCTCTTCCCACATGCTGTGTGAGTCCTTTGATGTCAGAGGCAGCACATTCTGCTTTTGCATCTGTGAAGGCAAAAGAAAAAACTAAGGTGACTGGAAAGACAGCACTGCAGTAGAAAGCAGTAACTGTCCCGATCCAATGTCAGGGAAGGTTTCGATATGATCCCAAGAGCCAGATTAAGACACAAACGAGGTCAAATGCCATATAGTCAAAGTAGGTATTCTTATCAAAAGTGGAAAATGGTAGCGATAGGATAGAATGGAAGAAAAGGTAGAAATTAAGCAAGCAGTCGGGATAGGATTGCTAGGATAGTCACCACCACGGATCCAGCGGCGTCCCGTTGGTCCTCAGTCTTCAATTCTTTGGTGGTGAAGAAGGCCCCCACAGCTTGTCTCTATGAGTTTTTTATAGGGCATATTTCAATGATGTCATGCACTGCAGGTTTCGTCCATCACACGACCTTTGCGTGATCAACACCCGAAACCAGTATCTTATCAGCTCCAGCCCTGTTTCCTCCTCTGGATGCCTCAATGGCCTGGTAATCGTCCTTATCGACAGAGGAGTGTCCTGCTTAAACAGGCCATCTTAGAGACAAAGGGCTCAAGATAAGCAGTTCACAGTTCCTTGAGATGATGGTCTAGTCCCCCACACCTGACAATCTTTGAGGCAAATGGTTCAGGATAAGAACTCAGTCTCTTACAGTAACTTAAATGGAAACAGGTCTAAGCTCTCCTCTCCCCATCCAACATCTACAGTTAAGGTTAACACGGAGTGTAGAACACACCTCAGGAAACATAACCAAGAGCAGCAGTTGAAGCTGGTGGAAAGAATGAACACCCTAGAAGTGACAAGATGAGGTTGCAACTTTGGGGGATAAGATGACACGCACACACACGCACACACACACAAGATCACCCTACAACTTTCTTCCAAAGGTCCTCCAGAGTTCCTAATGATACATACTTTTTAATATAATAATTCCTCTAGTGCCCACCACAGAAAATACCCTACCCTCACGGCTTCTGTAACAGCTCTACATCTCCTGAGAGCAAGAAAGTGCTCTGCCCGCTACTGTGCAGCATCACCTCAACTAATTCTTTACCTTAGCTCCCTGCATGGCAGGGCAGTACCAGCACCTGTTTGCAGGCGGGAAAGGAAGCTAACATGGTCTCAAGGGCAAGCTGTGACAAAGCTGCAAAGGTAACACGGACCTCCCAAGTCCAGTCTCCTCTCTCAGCTTTCAGACACAGATCTCCCCCCTGCCCACAACTTCCATCCTATCTAGCATCTGTTGTGGTTTAACCCTAGCAGGCAGCTCAGCACCACCCAGCCACTCACTCACTCCCCACCCCTGTGGGATGGAGGAGAGCATTGGCAGGGTAAGCATGAGAAAACTTGTGGGTTGAGATAAAGACAGTTTCATAGGTAAAGTTAAAGCTGCGTGTGCGAGCAAAGCAAAACAAAGAATTCATTCCCTACTTCTCACTGGCAGGCAGTTTTTCAGCCACTTCCAGGAAAGCAGGGCTTCATCATACCCAATGGTTACTTGGAAAGACAAATGCCATATCTCCAAATGTACACCCCTTCTTCCTTCTTCCCTGCAGCTTTTATTGCTGAGCATGATGTCATATGGGATGGTCATTTGGAGTCAGCTGTCTGGCTGTGCTCCCCTGCCCCAGCTCCTTGGGCACCCCCCAGCCTACTTGCTGGCAGGGCAGTATGAGAAATAGAAAAGGCCTTGACACTGTGCAAGCCCTGTTCAGCCATAACTAAATCACCCCTGTGTTGTTGACACTGTTTTCATCACAAATTCAAAACACAGCACCAAACAAGCTCCTATGAAGAAAATGAACTAGTGTCAAATCCTCACATTTTAGAGTGTTAAGTAGGACTTGCCATAGTAGCATGGGAAAACTCTCAAAACCAGAAAGCTGAGGAATGGACCAGGCTGCTTTCTGAGCAGCCTATATTCACTAGAATGCAGGAACTGAGCTCCCCATGGCTCTCCAGGAAAACCTCATCCTAAAATTTCCCCACAGAAATAGGTAACTAGGCTCAGGAGCTCACAAAAACGGAAGTTTGTGACCAGCTTACTGAGGCAGAGGCTTGCAGGTCTCTCTGAAGGGCTTCAATCCTATTGTTTTTTTGCTGGACTGTGGCTTCCAGTCTGGCATTTTCAATTCCAAGGCTTAAAAAGAAATACAGGTCTTATGAGGAAAATCCGCCAGAGCACCAGCTCTGAAAGAACAGCGTGAAACAACATAATCTAAGACAAAAGCATCCTTCAAAATCGTATATTAACTTGCTGTGATGCAACAAGGCTATCCTGTTGTTTTCACACCATCCCAGTAAACGACAGACCTTGCTTCACTGTGTTACTCTCTTACCGTTGCATGCGTTCTTCCAGTTGTTTTATAGTCGTATTAGTCCCAGAAGATGCCAACAGGAGGTCCTGCAGTTTCTGGTTAGAAGCTATTACTTCCCTTTCCTTATTATCCAAGGCAGTCTTCAAGTCACGAACACAATGCTCAGACTGAAGATGCTGTTCTTTCAACTCCCGCAACTGTAAAATCACAGGAAGAATCCCCAGTAGTCAGGTGAGCTTTTATATAGAGGGGTCAACTGCTGCTGAAGAATTCAAGGGCTGCATATATCTGCACATACCCTCTAGTCAAACAACTGTAATCATTTCAAGTACATTCAAACCTTCACTTGTACTAGCAAATGAACACAAACTGTGTTACTTCATCATCTTTTTTACTGGCCTCTCCCATCCCTCCACTGATTTCCTATAGCACAGTTCTAAGCACTGACACTGCCCCTCCTACCCTTTCAGTGACTTGTGACACTCTTTGTATCCACTTGTTTGCTCCTCCATTGAAAAAAACAAATTAAAAAGTTCATCCTTCTCCTAAAGTGACTTCACACCTCCCTCATAAGGAAATTTAAGATGATTTCTATTTCAGAACTCCGAGGCCTCTATACTTCAGTTTTCGTAAGAACACTGCAAAAGGTGGTCCCTGCCTCAGAAAGTAACTTACAATTCACTTGCAAGAAGGCTGCTTAAGGATGGCAAATTACGGCAGGGCCAAAGAAGGGGGGGAAAAAGATGCTGAGATGCTGCTTTGCAGATACAGTACAAACACACCACCTGCAAACCAGCTCTTCTTCTTGCTTAGTTCAATCCACATGGTTCTGATACCCGTACTCTTAAAAAAAGCCCAAACCCCAAACCCTAACATCTGTTTCAAAGTTCCTTCATCCATGAAGGTGGCTCACGTTGTTTTACACACTGCGCACCCAAAACAAAGACAAGGACTTTCACACATATTTAGCAACCTACAAATAAGGAACATCTGTTGTATACAAACAGAAGACTGTAAAGAAAGAGTGCAGTATCTGGAACAGGGAAATAGTGGCTCAGAGCAGGGGTGAATTTTGAGAGAGAGCAAACCTCTCTGTTCGTACCTAGCCACCAGAAGGCTGCTCCCAGCACACTGCCTTGCCCCTCCAGCTTGCGAGGAGCTCCCCAAAGGGCCAGCTGCGTTTATCACCAGGGGAGGGGAGGAAGAAGGGAAGAGAAAGGCCACTGCTGCAGTACTACCCCAGAGCCTGAACAAGAGCCTCTGCTGTGGCGTTGAGGAGCAAGATTCTCTCTTACTTGCAGCAGAAACGAATTGGCTTTTTGATGATTCAAGTAACGCTAATCTTCCACTCTGGAGGAGGAGGAGGAGGCGGCCACCTGGCTGAAGGTTTTACTGGCTTCATGAATTATGACAGGGGATCACTGTTAACTTCCTTAGATCTCTCTCCTACTGGCTCCCAGAATACTGTTTTGTCCTTTTTCACAATGAACAGGAAGAAACAGCCACCCAGAGGTTTATTCCTATAGTGACAGGCCTTCCATACCTCAGCTTCAACCCTTTCCAATTCCTTTTGCAAGTGCAGGTTGTCTTTCTCCAGGGCACTGAGGTAGCGCACAGTAGTAACTTCCAGAGAAGCTTCTGACATAGATTGCTTTTTAAGAACACTGGCAAGCTTCTGCTGCAGCTGTGTGACCCAGTCCTAAAGAAACGTGGTTACACGAGCACAAAGAATTCGATAAGAACATGAGAATATGAGGTGTGCTTTTGCTTCTTAGGTTACATAATTAGGTCAGTCTTCAGAGCAAATTTAAAGATAAGAAATGTTGCCTGCCACCAGCAGGCACCTGCAAAACTGATGACCTCTCTCCATCTTTCTCAGCTGAGCGCCTCCACGGTACCAGGGGGAAGCAGGGGAAACTTCAGTGCTTCTATGCTAGAGACGAAACTCAAAGGCCAGTTGCTATGAGACCCAGGTCATTAGCTTGACCTGCCTTCGTCCCAGTCCTAAATGAACAGCTGACCAAGAGCACAAATATTTCAAGGGCCCCCAGTTACAAATGTGTGGCGGGAGCAGCAGAAGACATCAAAAGCCCAGAGGTAAATAAGCCCAAAAGCAAGCGAACCAAAGGGGACCCCACTGCGTCCCTCACAGAAAGTACCTTGGAATCCCTGGAAGATTCCGCATCTTCCTCTTGCTCTGCTCCTCCCACTGGCAGGGCACCTACAAAGGAGGCAAGAAGCGACACACTGTGAGTGTTCATCTCACTCTGCTTTTTCCCATCATCCAAGCCCAGCATCCAAAAGATGAGGAACGGTTCTACTATGGGCCGTAGTGATTTTCCTCATCAGCTCTTCCACAGTTAAGAATCCTACCTTCTCTGTCCTGAGCAAGTGCAGCCCTTGTAAAGTCAGCAGTCCTCACAGGGCAGGAGCTGCTGAGAACTGCCTTGTCTGCTACACCACCTGCAGAAGAGTCTTCCGTGTTTTCACTCCCCGTGTCTTCTGCCAGCAGCTTACTAAGGATATATATGGAAAGAGAAGACATAGAGTTGGTAGAAACACCCACATCTTTGCATACACGCTTGACTAGGACAGCAACGGCCATTCCTCACCCAGCCGCTCCATTTTTGTTGCCAACTGAGAAACGGTAACACCCCCACCCCCCCACCTTACTCTGGCACTACTGTTCCATGATGAAATATCCACTGCATCCTTGCTCATTCTCTAGATGCACATTGGTATCTGTGAAGCACTTCAGCCCTGCTGGCTACAATCTAAACTGATAAACCACCTCTCCCTAGGGAGCACTACAAAAATTAACAAGGCCTCTGGCAGATTCACATCTAACTGCAAGGGTGCTATGTCCGCAGGATGCTACATTAATGCTGCAACTATTCATGTCAGGCCAGCCTACAGTCTCCTCAAATGCAGTCCTGACTTGGAAGAACTTCAGAAATCTTGATGGTTAGTCTGAGGACTTGAGAGTTTAGACAGCTCCTAAGTATGATCAAGAGGCCAAAGAAGACTGCGGTTTCATTCTAAGCACTGCGTGTGTTAACTACTTTGAATAGGCATTCTCTTCTAACAAACTTGAAAGCGAGTAAATTGGGGCTCCTGAGAGAGACCCCTTTCAGGTTTGCTTTTTAACCGTGTTGTGGTTTAACCCCAGCCAGTAACTAAGCACCATGCAGCCGCTCGCTCGCTTCCCCCCTACTCAGTGGGATGGGGGAGAGAATCAGGGGAAAAAAAAAGTAGCACTGATGGGTTGAGATAAGAACTGTTTAATAGAACAGAAAGGAAGAAAATGATAATAATGATAATAATAACAATAGTAAGGTGACGACAATAATAATAAAATAGTTGGAATATACAAAACAAGCGATGCACAATGCAATTGCTCACCACTCTCCAACCAACGCCCAGTTAGTTCCCGAGCAGCGATCCCCCCAGGCCAACTCCCCCCAGTTTATATACCGGGCATGACGTCACATGGTATGGAACACCCCTCTGGCCAGTTTGGGTCAGCTGCCCTGGCTGTGTCCCCCTCCAGCTTCTCGTGCCCCTCCAGCCTTCTTGCTGGCTGAGCATGAGAAGCTGAAAAATCCTTGACTTAGTCTCAACACTACTGAGCAACAACTGAAAACATCAGTGTGTTATCAACATTCTTCTCATACCGAACCCAAAACAGAACACTATACCAGCAACCAGGAAGAAAACGAACCCTATCCCAGCCGAGACCAGGACAAACCAATATATTGACTGACAACTCCGCCCCTCACGACAACATAAACCATTTACCCAACATGTCTATGCACGCCAGCATAATCCACAGCCACAAAGGCAGAGTTATCTCTATAACAGTATCAGCACCATGCCAAAGAAGCTGGCTTGCATTTATATCCCCGGCAACTGTGGCAACCGTAAGAGCAATCCTAAAGCATCCAAAATGTGTTATGAAATACATCTGCTTCTGCAGGCACTGCATTGCCATCGTTTTAATCCCTGCTTGCTCCCAAAACAATGCTTTCCCCCTTTCCTACAAGCACAGAGAAAGCAAAGCCAAATACACGGAAGTGTTGGAGAATTCAGGTTGGAAGGCACCTCATGAGGTGTCCAGGCCAACCGCCTCCCCAAAGCAGACTGAGCTACGAGGTCAGACCACGCTGTTCAGGGGTCCTTCCACTCTGCTCTTCAAAGCCCCCACACATGGAGGCTGCACAAACTCCCAGGGCAAGCTGTTCGACTGCTTGACCATCCTCAGGCCGAGTTTTCTCCTTACGCGCAGTTAAAACACCTTGCGTTTCACCTTATGCCCCTTGTCTCTCGGACAACGTTGCCTCTCTTTCTCCTAACGCTTCCATTCACAACACTTAAGCACCAACTATGCCACCACTTAAAAAACCCTCTCCTACAGAGCCATGGTGCTGCTGAGCTAATGGCAAGTTTCCTGGTGAGTCTGGGTCTGGGTCTGGGCCTGTGCGTGGAGGGGGCACCACAGACCGCTTTCTTGCAATCTTTGGGGTGCAAAGGATGAGAGCAGCCAAGCGCAGACCTGCTTTTATCAGTCACCCAGGGAACTCCTTCCGTGTGGCTCCTTCTTTTTCAAAGCTCATTCCCATGCCTCTCATCAATCATACTTGCAGATGACTAAAGAGACCTGTGCGCCGTTTTGACAAATGTCTCACCTTTCACGCTGATTTTCAGTTCCTTTTTTGTGAAGAAACTCTACCATCTCCTCGTCCTGTTTGGAGACAGCAAGATTAGGGGGGGTATATCCTTCCTGAAAGGACAAATAATCCCCATTAGAAAAACCCAGACAAGTTCTGCACCTTTTCAAAAGAGCAGCTTTACCAAGTGCCAAGGTTACCCGGTTCTGAGCATTAATATTGGCATTATGCTCAAGTAACAGCCCTGCTACAGTTGTATTAGGAGATACGACAGCAGGGTGAAGGGCAGTGTTGCCATCAGCATCTGCCAGATTCGGGTCGGCACCATGCTGCAGCAGAAGAGCCACACATTTTTCTTGCTGGCACTGTACTGCCTGGGAACAACACACAAAAAAGGGAAGATTTCCAACATTTATGTTTCACTCTGTCACAACTCGGACAGCTTCTGAATGCTGGGAAAGAAAAGCATCTTCCAAGATTAGCTAACATATGCCCCTTCCACACCTATTACAATATGCACGTTTCTACGTAGGTGCGTGTAAAGAATCCTGCCAGGCACCTCTCATTTGACGCACAGTCGGCAAGTCCCACTGACAAGAGCGTAACATATGCTGCATACCATCGTCAGTGGCGATCTCTTGAAATTGTCAGCATGGTTCAGCTGGCAGTTCTCTTGTATCTGATGTCTAACGACATCCATGTGGCCGTCTGCACAAGTGACATGCCGAGGTGTCCTAAAAATTAAACATACGAGCTTAACATAGACAGACAACGGAAGAACCAAAGCTGTGCTGCCACTCAGCCCTGGGGACCCTGCAGCCCAGACTCCGCTCCTCCTGCTTTCCTGCACCGCTCACCCACAGGGCAGAAGAGAACTGGTGCTGCCTGAGCAGCTGCAGAATGACCCCGCGGGGAGACCACTGCCGAGCAGCAGGTCGGCGGCAGGCACTTCCAACAGCACGCAAGCCGACCCGGCAGCTACGAGCAATGAAAAGCTCTGGAGCTCGCTCCCCCAGCTGACAGGGCAAATCTTGCTCTTCAAGCAATTAGCTTGAATCTGGTCCTACGCAAAAGCTTAAGAGCGGGCACTTCCGCGTGGCACCCGAAAGCTGCCGGGGGGTTGATCGCACCACACTGGACCAGCAGGCTCTGCGCTGCAACGTGCTCCTGGTGCTTGAGAGAGGATTGGCAGAACCTGGCTCAGAACCTCCCGCAGCAACGCCTGCCAGAAGCAGCCAAGGTGTCCGTCAGCAGCCCGCAGCCCCTCACCGCTTCTCCTGGTCTTGCCCGTCGATGCCACCTCTCCTCAGCCGCCACTGCCTCAGCCAGGCCACGTCGCTGCGGGCAGCCGTGCGGTGCAGCCTGCCCGGGTCCTCCTCCCCGAGCTCATGGGCACCGGTGGCAGCGGCTGGAGCGCAGGGCTGCCCAGAAGTGCTGCCGGAGGGCGACCGCTGGCGCTTCTTGCTGAAGAGCCCCATGACCCTCCAGCACATGCTGCGGCGCGGTCGTGGCCCTGCTGGGAGCCACCAGCAGCTGGAGGCACCCGGCGGACTCTGCCAGGCCCTGGGCGAGGGTGAGGAGGAGGGCGAGGGCGAGGGCGAGGACCACGGCGAGGGCGAGGGGAGGCACCAGGCAGACGAGCTCGCCTGCCGCGGCCTGGAGCCCCCGAGGCGACGGCCCCTGCCCGGCACCTGCTGCTGCTCCATCCGCCAGCAGACGGCGCGCCAGCGCAACAACGGCACTTGGGGGCGTGGCAAGGGGACATCACACACGGGGGCGTGGCAGAGGGCGCCCGGCCGGGAGCGCCGCAGGGCGCTTGGGGAGGCTCCCGGGGGCCCGGGGAGAGCGGGCGCTGCCCCCGTGACAGGGTGTCCCGGGGGCGGGGGCCCGGGCTGCTCCCGCCTGGCCGGAGGCCGCGGCAGACGCCGGGGCAGCTCTCGCCTCAGCCGTTGCTGGTCGTTCCCTCCGCGCGTGGCGGGGGTGCCTCAGGACACGTGCCCCTGCAGTGAGGCTCGAGGTGGGGCCAGGGCCCAGCTTGGGCGGTCGGGGGCTGCGGGAGCTCGCTGCGGATGCCCGCTGACCGCCCCGGGCCCGCCCCGCCAGAGCTCCGGGACGACGTGCTTGCTTTCCTCCCGACGGAAAGGCGGCCTGAACCTCCCGCGGTGCCGTGCGGTGCGGTGCGGTGCAAAGCGAGGGCCCCGTCTCGCTGTGCCGGTGGCTGCTGCTCGCCCCTTTGCAGAGAATCGCAGAATGGCTGAGGTCCTCTGGTCCCAGTCCTCTGCTCGAGCAGGGTCACCTAGAGCCAGCTGTCCCAGTCTGTGCCTGGCTGGATTCTGCGTATCTCCCAAGCAGGGAGACTCGCAGCCTTCCCAGGCAACCTGTACCAGGGCTCTGTCACCCGAGCAGTAAAAATGTGTTTCTTGACGTTCCGAGGGAACCTCATGCGTTTCGGTTTGCACCCATCGCCTCTCGTGCTGTCGCTGCGCACCACTGAAAGAAGCTTTGGGCCTTCCCTTCGGGTATTCCTATACATTGATGAGATTGCCCCTAAGCTTACTCTTCTCCAGGCTGAAGAGTCCCAGCTCTCTCAGCCTTTCCTCCTGTGAGACGCTCCAGTCCTTGAATCAGCTTGGCGGGTCTTTGTTGGACTCTGCAGCATGTCCCTGTCTGTCTCCTACCTACTGAGGCGCCCAGAGCTGGACACAATACTCCCCTCACCGGTGCCGAGTAGAGTGGAAGTGTCACCTCCCTTGACTTGCTGGCAATACTGTGCCTAAGGCAACTGTCCTGGTTTCAGCTGGGATAGAGTTAACCGTCTTCTGAGCAGCTGGTACAGTGCTATGTTTTGAGTTCAGTATGCGAAGAATGTTGATAACACACTGGTGTTTTCAGTTGTTGCTCAGTAGCGTTTAGTCTAAAGTCAAGGATTTTTCAGCTTCTCATGCCCAGCCAGCGAGAAGGCTGGAGGGGCACAAGAAGCTGGGAGGGGACACAGCCAGGGCAGGTGGCCCAAACTGGCCAATGGGGTATTCTATACCGTGTGACGCCACATCTAGTGTCTAAACTGGGGGGAGTGGGGGCGGGGGATCACCGCCCGGGGACTAGCTGGGCGTCGGTCGGTCGGCGGGGTGGTGAGCAATTGCCCTGCGCATCATTTGTACATTCCAATCCTTTTATTATTTCTGTTGGCATTTTATTAGCGTTGGCATTATCGTTATTAGTTTCTTCTTTTCTCTTCTATTAAACCGTTCTTATCTCAGCCCACGAGTTTTACTTCTTTTCCCGATTTTCTCCCCCGTCCCACTGGGTGCAGGGGGAGTGAGCGAGCGGCTGCGTGGCGCTTAGTTGCTGGCTGGGGTTAAACCACGACAGCAACACAGGATACCGTATTCCTTTTCTGCTGCAGGGACACATTGCTGGCTCACAGTCAACTTCGTGTCCACCAGGACCCCTCGGTCCTTTTCTGCAAAGCTGCTTTCCAGCTGGGTGATCCCCAGCAGGTACTGGTGCCTGGAATTGTTCCTTCCCAGGTGCAGGACACTGCACTGCCCCTTCTTGAACTGCATGAGGTTCCCATCAGCCCATTTCTCCAGCCTTTCAAGGTCCCTTTGGATGGCAGCACAACCCTCTGGTGTAGCTCTCCTCTCAGAAACGCGTTGCTGTTTTCCATGTGTGCTTTTTGCCATCTAGTGGCAGCAACGTATTCGCGAGCTCTTTGCCTCTGATAATTGGACTTTCTAGGCTTGGTACAAAACTCTGTGCTGTAGGACTCCTCTATCAAGAAGCAAGGTGCAGCTATCCATCCACGCTACTGACTGTACTGCTGTGATGAAGGGCCAGGAGACTAGCTTCTCCTGGAACGGTCAGACTGAGGGAAGTATCCACTGTCAAATAAAACCACAGGAATGCTCAAAATTGTTGCTTTTCTGAAGCTTAATGGAGTTTTGAGTTATTTAAGCAAATACCCGTTATCTGATCATACGGATGCCTTGTTGCTGATTGGGGAATGTATCCTGAAAGGCAACATCGTGGGGCCTCTAAAATGAAAAGTCGTATTTTGATGGGAATGTTTGTTCCATCAGCAACCCCCGGCACGATTAGGTATGCTGTATCTCTGAAATGCAGCCGTTGTGTTGGGGATGCAGGTAGTTAAACCACCTTCAGGACACCGATGCCAAATTGCTTTAGGTGGATTTCCCTCACTGAGCTATAGTCCTGCAGATCTGTAGGGATTGCATGTGGCCATCTTCCTGAGCTTCCACCCACTTTTGAAGCAGGCAGGGTATGACTTGGAAAGGAGTTTGTCTTTATCGATGGCTTGTTCTAGCTTCTGGTGGCGAGACTATGAAAAGTGTCTTTTCACATCCTGAACTTAGAGGCCTGTTGGTCACCCCACACCTGAAAGATGCTATGATCCCACAAGTTTGCAAGTATGATAGGAATAATATCCATCATACTACTGCTGAGCTACTGAGTCCTAAAGCAACCATTAGCAAGCTTCAGCATGGTTGGTACGTACCAAAAGGCCATAGCGGGTACGTCCCAGGTGCTTTGGGATAGCAGTTGCACACAGGAGTAGACGTGACATAAAGCGTAGCTATTTGTGGAATGTTTCGGGCGAGTCCTGATGTCCCGAAAAGTGAACTTGGAGTAGTCCTTTATCTAAACAGCTTTACCAGGGTAGTAACCCTCAGGAGCGATCTTGCAGAACAACACTGAAATGGCCAAATACTCTCCAGTAGGTTATAATGTCTGAAGAGTACTATGCAATGCGTACCTCAACTCTAGTCCGCAATCTTAACAGAACTGTGCTTCAAGCCTCCCCAGAGGAAAAGGACACAGACACATGCTGGCCATTTGCCTGGCCTCCAGGACAGGATGAAGATGCAGCTGTGAACAAAGCTGAAGTGAGCAGAAGAGAGATCTGGGGAGTTATATGGGCAGGGAAGGGGGTGGAAAGCAAAGTCAAGAAGGGGTACAATAAAACAAAGACGCATACTAGTTTACAAAGTTTATTAAATATCGAGTTGAAACAGAATATCTGGAATTAAATACAGTGTATTAGCTTCAAATAAACCACTTATTAATATAAAAAGGAAGAGTGTCACAGCAGCATTCATCGCTTTCCTCGCTGCCTGTTAACTCAAGTCCTTGAATTAGTGGGTAAAACCCCCACATTTTTCCAGTCTTAATTCATCTCAGTACAACCACTCTTACTTTTCCAGAACTGGGACTTTGTTGTATAATCTTCCGATTGGTAGTGACCTTTGCAGACAGGAAAAGACAACTGCGGATCTTCAGTAACAACAGGTAACTCTCTGAAACAAGTAGAACTGCCTGTTTTGTTGACATAAATGCCCCACAACAGCCACCACATCATCAGCGGCCACCAGCAACAAAGAGATGGGCTGTCCTATCACACGAGTTTTGGAAAGTACTAAAGAGGCTCAAAGTTGATATATTAGCGTTCCTTTTTTCCCCATATGAAGTGTTTCAGGTGCACCACAGGTGTTGATGTAGGAACTGCGAATGTCTAAAGCTGCAGCGATTTTTAGTACAACAATCAACAGGAATACCATGAGAGGCAATGGGCACAAACTGAAACACAGGAGGTTCTGTCTGAACATCAGGAAACACTTTTTCACCGTGACGGGGACCCAGCACTGCCCACGGAGGCTGTGGAGTCTCCATCCTTGGAGATACTCAGAAGACAACATGGTCCTGGGCAACCATCTCTAGGTGGTCCTCCTTGAGCAGGGAGGCTGGACCAGATGACCTCCAGAGGTCCCTTCCAACCTAGAATCATAGAATCATTTAGGTTGGAAAAGACCTTCAAGATCATCGAGTCCAACCATCAACCATGCCCACTAAACCATGTCCTGAAGTACCCTGTCTACTCGCTTTTTGAATACCTCCAGGGATGGTGACTCAACCACTTCCCTGTGCAGCCTATTCCAATGTCTGACAACCCTCTCAGTAAAAAATTTTGTCCTAATATCTAATCTAAATCTCCCTTGCCTCAACTTGGGGCCATTTCCTCTTGTCCTATCTCCAGCCACCTGATAGAAGAGACCAGCACCCACCTCACTACAACCCCCCTTCAGGTAGTTGTAGAGAGCGATAAGGTTTCCCCTCAGCCTCCTCTTCTCTAGACTAAACAGCCCCAGCTCCCTCAGCCGCTCCTCATAAGACTTATGCTCCAGGCCCCTCACCAACTAGGTTGCCCTTCTCTGAACACGCTCCAGCAAGTCAATGTCTGTCTTGTAGCGAGGGGCCCAAAACTGAACACAGTACTCGAGGTGCGGCCTCACCAGTGCCCAGTACAGGGGAACAATCACCTCCCTGCTCCTGCTGGCCACACTATTTTTGATGCAGGCCAGGATGCCGTTGGCCTTCTTGGCCACCTGGGCACACTGCCGGCTCATATTCAGCCGGCTGTCAACCAGCACACCCAGGTCTTTCTCTGCCGGGCAGCTTTCCAGCCACTCTTCCCCAAGCCTGTAGCGCTCCATGGGGTTGCTGTGACCGAAGTGCAGGACCCGGCACTTGGCCTTGTTGAACTTCATATGATTGGCCTCAGCCCATCGATCCAGCCTGACCAGATTTCTTTGTAGAGCCTCCCTACCCTCAAGGAGATCGACCCTGCCTCCCAACTTGGTGTCATCCGCAAACTTGCTGAGGGTGCACTCAATCCCCTCATCCAAATCATCGATAAAGATATTAAACAGAACGGGGCCCAACACCGAGCCCTGAGGAACACCACTTGTGACCCGCCGCCAACTGGATTTCACCCCATTCACCACAACCCTCTGGGCTCGACCATCCAGCCAGTTTCTCACTGAGCAAAGAGTACGCTTATCCAAGCCATGAGACGCCAGTTTCTCAAGGAGTATGCCATGAGAGACAGTGCCAAAGGCCTTGCTGAAGTCAAGGAAGATAACATCCACAGCCTTTCCCTCATCTACTAGGCGGGTCACCTGGTCATAGGAGGAGATCAGGTTGGTCAAGCAGGACCTGCCTTTCGTAAACCCATGCTGACTGGGCCTGATCCCCTTATTATCCTGGACTTGCCATGTGAGCGCTCTCAAGACAAACCGTTCCATAATCTTCCCCGGTACCGAGGTCAGGCTGACAGGCCCATAGTTCCCTGGATCCTCCCTCTGACCCTTCTTATAAATGGGAGTCACATTGGCAAGCCTCCAGTCCTCTGGGACCTCCCCTGTTGACCAGGATCGCTGAGAGATGATAGAGAGTGGCTTGGCAAGGACCTCTGCCAGTTCCCTAAGTACTCTTGGATGGATCCCATCAGGTCCCATAGATTTGTGAGTGTCCAGATGGCGTAGTAGGTCACTAACTATTTCCTCCTGGATTAAGGGAGGTATGTTCTGCTCTTCATCCCTACCTTCCAGCTCAAGGGGTGGAGTACCCTGAGGATAACTGGACTCACTATTAAAGACTGAGGCAAAGAAGGCATTAAGTACCTCGGCCTTTTCCTCAGCTCTGGTTGCTACGTTCCCTTCTGTATCCATTAAAGGACAGATATTCTCCTTGGGATTCTTTTTACTGTTAACATATCTGTAAAAACATTTTCTGTTGTCCCTTACAATAGTGGGGACAAATAGTTCTAGCTGAGCTTTTGCCTTTCTAATTTTCTCTCTGTATGATCTAACAAGATCCCTGTACTCCTCCCAAGTTGCCCGCCCTTTCCTCCAGAGATGATAAACTCTCCTTTTTTTCTTGACTCCTAGCAAAAGCTCCCCGTTCAGCCAGGCCGGTCGTTTTCCTCGGTGGTTCGACTTGCGGCACATGGGAATAGCCTGGTCCTGAGCCATTAAGATTTCCTTCTTAAAGAATGTCCATCCCTCCTGGACCCCTTTGCCCTTCAGGACCGTCTCCCAAGGGACTCTCTCAACCAGTGCCTTGAAGAGGCCAAAGTTTGCCCTCCGGAAGTCCATAGCGGTGGTTTTGCTGACCACCTTCCTTGCCTCACCAAGAATTGAAAATTCTATCATTTCATGGTCGCTAAGCCCAAGATGGCCTCCGACCATCACACCTCCCACCAGTCCTTCCCTGTTCGTAAACAACAGATCTAGCAAGGCTCCTCCCCTGTTTGGCTCACCCACCAGCTGTGTCAGGAAGTTATCTTCCACACTCTCCAGGAACCTCCTCAATTGTTTACTCCCTGCTGCCTTGTATTTCCAGCAGACGTCTGGAAAGTTAAAGTCCCCCACGAGGACAAGGGCACATGATTCTGAGACTACTGCCAGCAGCTTGTAGAACGATTCATCCGTCTCATCAACCTGGTCGGGTGGTCTATAACAGACTCCCAGCACAATATCTGTCTTATCGGCTTTCCCTCTCATCCTCACCCATAAGCACTCCACCTTGTCATCAGACTCGTGTAGCTCTGTACAGTCAAAACATTCCCTAACATAGAGAGCCACCCCACCACCTCTTCTACCTCGCCTATCCCTTCTGAAGAGCTTGTAGCCATCCATTGCAGCACTCCAGTCATGGGAGTCATCCCACCATGTTTCCGTGATGGCGACTAAGTCGTATCTATCCTGCTGCACGATGGCTTCCAGCTCCTCCTGTTTATTGCCCATGCTGCGTGCATTGGCATAGAAGCATTTGAGCTGGGCTGTCGAATCCACCCCTAACATCGGCACGCTGCCCCCAGGCTCATCTCTTGTGCACCTAGTTTTATCCCTTACCCTCTTCGAACGTAGTTTAAAGCCCTCTCTATGAGCCCCGCCATCTCACGAGCGAGGATTCTTTTACCCCTTTGAGATAGCTGGACACCATCTGTCGCTAGCAAGCCCGGTGCCGTGTAAACCTCCCCATGATCAAAAAACGCCAAATTCCACCGATGGCACCAGCCTCTGAGCCACGTATTAACCAGGCATGTTTTCCTGTTCCTTTCAGTGTATTTCCCTGTCACTGAAGGGATGGGAGAAAACACTACCTGTGCTCCCGATCCTTCCACTAATCGCCCCAGTGCCCTGAAGTCCCTTTTGATTGCCTTTGGATTTCTCTCTGCAATCTCATCACTGCCAACCTGCACAACCAGCAATGGGTAATCATCAGAGGTCCGAACCAGACCAGGGAGTTCCCTGGTAATGTCTTTTACCCGGGCCCCAGGGAGGCAGCAGACTTCCCTGTGGCATGGGTCAGGTCTGCATATGGGGCCCCCTGTCCCCCTCAGAAGGGAGTCGCCTACGACAATTACCCTCCTTTTTCTCTTTTCAGGGGATGTGAGAATGCGTGGGGCTGCCCGACTGGGCCTAGGCACCTCCCTAGATAGGGCTTCATCTACCCCCGATCTTCACTGGCCTGGTCCTCAAGTTGCAGAGCCCCATACCTGTTGCGTAGGGGCAACTGGGAAGGTGAGGGAGACCGGGAGGGGATTGGCCTGCCTCCCCGAGCAGGGACCTGTATCCATTCCCCTCCACCTCTTAGGTCCCCTCCTGCCTGGTGGCAGGAGGGCAGGGGAACCTCCGCTTCTCGCGGAGCCTCCACCTGCTGCCTCTGCCTCAGGGATGGCAGGGTGTGGGCCCACCAATCCATCTCCCTCTCACACTCCCCGATACTGCTCAACCTTTCCACTGCCTCCTTCAGCTCTGCCACCAGGCTGAGCAGATCAGCCACCTGCTCACACCTCACACGAGAGGTGTCCCCGCTGCCCTCCGTCATCAGCGATAGACTCGGGCGCTCCCCGCAGCCAGAGACCTGGGCAGCTGCATGTTTACATGGCACCTCTGTCTGTGTTGCCACATTTTTCCTAACAACGGCTTTCCCCCAAGCGGCAACCGTACCTGGGTCTCCCTCCAGGCCGACGCCCACCGCTTGAGTAGCCTGCTCGAGCTGGCAAGAGGAAGACGGGGCCTGCACGCCCTGCCGCGCCGCGCTCCTGGTGGCCGCCGCTCCTCAGGGCCGTTCAAATCTCCCGCGGTTGCCCCGGCAACGCCCGCGCCGCGCCAGCCTCTCTCCGAGCGCCGCCGGCTCCGGCCAGGTCCCTCCGCTCTTCTCTTCCCGGCGCTCGCGGGCCTCGGGAACCTCCCGCTCCGCCTCAGCCTCAGCCTCAGCCTCAGCCTCAGCCTCAGCCTCAGCCTCAGCCTCAGCCGCCGACTTACCGTTGGCTCTGCTGGCCTCGCCGCTGACTGACTGCTGCTGACCGTTACGCCGCGCTCAAATCTCCCGCGGTTGCCCCTGGCAACGCCCGCGCTGCTGGCCTCACGCTGACTGAGGTCTCTCTATTTCAAAATTCTTACCGTAGCCACAGAGGCTTCTACCCTGTTTCTTGACAATAATGCGTCCCCGGTTTGGCTTAGGAAGCTTCCTCCTAGAGTTAGTTGTTGCCAAGATGTCCCAGTTCAGTTGAATACAGAACTGGACTTGCAGCCAGACCTCCACTGACAATGCTGCTTGCGATTAGAGGTCTGCTGCTCTGGCGCTCCTGAAGGAACTTAGCTCTGGCTTCTGCTAGTCTCTCATTAGCTCTGAAACATTCAGAAGCATACAAAGAATTATCTTTGCTAATGACACTTTTGCAAAGTCGCCCCCCAGGTCTTTGACTGTTCTTCGACTTCTGAAAGTGGAAGGGATTAAAAGCCTCTAAAACAAGACTATAATGTGATCTGAAGTCTTCCTTTGCAGAGAGCCTATTTCTCGGAAGTCACACTACCTGCAAGGAGCAGTAAGAGTTACCAACACTTAGGACTTCTCAGCCTTAGGGCTTCAAAACAACCTGTGAACGCCATGTGTTTACACAGCTTCTTCTGAAAGGTACGTCACCTGCATGTGAAGTGTTTCAGGTGAACCACAGGTGTTGATGTAGGAACTGCGAATGTCTAAAGCTGCAGCGATTTTTAGTACAACAATCAACAGGAATACCATGAGAGGCAATGGGCACAAACTGAAACACAGGAGGTTCTGTCTGAACATCAGGAAACACTTTTTCACCGTGACGGGGACCCACGGAGGCTGTGGAGTCTCCATCCTTGGAGATACTCAAAAGACAACATGGTCCTGGGCAACCGTCTCTAGGTGGTCCTCCTTGAGCAGGGGGGCTGGACCAGATGACCTCCCTTCCAACCTCACCCATTCTGTGGTTCTGCGATACAAAACAAATGTACCAAAAAGACCACATAACTTTCTTGGCGCTGCTATACACTCACAAGCAGTTTTAAACCTAAGGTGCATAAAGTGACAGCAATGTAAAGTGCCCTATTCTCCAGCCTGAACACTGGTAAAACTTTCACTTTATAAGCAGAAATATTCACTGCATCAGGACTGAAGCAGCGGGCTGCAAGCGCGTCAAATAATGTCCTAAGCATTAAAATAACGCTGGAAACATTAAAAACACATAGAGTGAAGGGATTAAACAGAACAAAGGGAATGCTTTTGTTAAAACACAGAACATGAGTGGAGCAAAATAATGCATCTACCTTAATAAGAAACATTTTGACAGTTCTGTCAAGCTCAAGAGTCAAGAGTAGTCCATCTGCCAGTCAGAAAAAATAGATATGGTTCTTAGTGTGAGTGCAAAATAAAACAACTGTGCATCAATAAACCATCAGGTAAGTGCAATGTGCTTGACATCCATTTAATAGACTTAGAATTTATATTCAGACAATAAAAATAAACACGTTTTCACATCTGAACAATCTGAAGGATGGGAAACCACAGATGCGCTATGTAAACAAAATTATTTCCTGAGCCTTTGCCTAGCATTTTGTTCAAATCTTATAATTTTTATATAGAACATCACATTACTCCTGTATTGCCCTGGCAAGGGGATCCTGGTCAACATGGACATTTCTGGAAGATCCGTCAGTAGATACCATGGGAGAAGCTCCAGCAGATCCAGTTTCAAGTTCAGCAGTGGCTAGGGAGAAAAGAGACAAGATTCCTGGTGTTACTTTTCTAGTAGACAGGGCCAAGTAAGTCACTGTAAAAACATTATGGGTTAACTGGAGAGACTGCAATCCAGGAAGATTTAAAAACTTCCAAAGGAACATAACAATGAAAGCAGGCTGCTCAGTACAGCGCACCTTCTCAGTCACCGCCAGCATGGCCTCGAGGGGGAGCAGGTCCTCGTGAGGTGGGCTCAGCAGATTTGGCCCAAGGCAGATGGCCAGGTTGCTGGTAGTCATTCTGCTGCTGGAGGCGTTGTGGCCGATGTGCTGGAGGAGGACCAGCAGCCGCTTCAGGAGGAGGAGATTGGCTCCAGGCAACTCCTCGGCCACCCTGAGGGAACAGGAACTCAACGTTAATAGAGAAGATGCTGCCCACAGCCGTCCCCAAAGCTTGCCCAACGCAGGTGGGTGGCGCAGCTTTCCGGGTGCTCTCAGCCAGCGGTCAGTGCTCCTGCGCTTCAGGAAGGAAGCACGGCCTTGCTTCCCAGCTCCTCATTTCACCCAAGCCCAGGCAAGGGAAGGCTCCCTGTCCATGCCCTTTTCCACCGAAATCTAAGCCCACCCCAGCAAAAGCAAGCTGTCAGAAGACACAGCTTTTTAAGGAGACCGTCCCTTTTCAGGCAAGTCCCAGGCCTCTACCAGTCCCTCCTCAACAGGCAGGCTGCTGCCCACACTTACGCTTTCAGCTCTTCAACCTTCTCCTCCTTGCCGCTCTTCTGCATCGCTGCCATCCAGTCCTCGTAGAGGTCTGTCACGAGGAGCTTGGCGGGGATGCTTCGGAGGAAGTCCCGCAATGCCAGGGGCTCCAGGTGAGCCTCTGAACACTCCAGGCCAGGCAGGAGCTCTTCCAGCTGCAGGTCAGAAGCGCTCACCTTCAAGATGACGGCCAGCAGCAGCGCAGGCTGGCTGCCCAGGTCGACATCCGCACCGTGGTCCAGGGCCTCCCGCAGCTCACGAAACTCTGTCCCGCCGGCAGCTCTTCGGAATATCCCTTCTGTCGACGGTCCTTCCTTGTGCAGGACAGCCAGCATCTCCTGCAGGAGGGGCAGGAGGACAGTTGCTTGGCTGAGAAGCTGCCTTCCAACAGCAGTGACCAAAGCACTGCCCCAGATCCTGCTCCTTTCCCCCCGCCAAGGGGGCTGGCACCAGAAGCGTCTTCTGGGGGTGAAGGGCCCAATCCCCCATCCCCGGAGCTCCCGGGGACACCCACCTCCCCTCTGGAGCAGCCGGAGGGAGGGCTGGGGACCCCCTGCCCAGGCTGGCTTACCTGGATGGGCTGGGGCAGGGAGCCGTCCTCCCCGCAGAGGGCTGCCAGGGGCTGGCCAAAGAGCGCCCTGCTGCAGCCGGAGCCCGCCTGCCCTGGCGCCTGGGCAGCGGCCGGGGTCCTCCGCAGAGCAAAGGGCCAGGGCAGCCCCATCCTCCTCCTCCTCCTCCTGCTGCTGATGCTGTTCCCTCCTTCTGAATAGGAAAACGGAGCAAGAACGCATCAATGGAGACAGTCGGGCCAGCACTCCCGGAGCCTGCCCTGCCTGCAGCACGGTGCTGAGCGGTGCGGCAGGATGGGCAGGGAGCCAGCAGCTGGAACCACAGCTCCAGCTCAGCGGCTCCAGCTGGGAGGCTCCTGAGAGCCGGCATGCCACCGGGACAACCTGTCCCAGCCCTCGCCCTGCCCTCCTCCAAGCTGTGGGCAGCAGGAGAGGCTCTGGGTCTCCGCAGAACCACGTCCAGCGGCTGCTGCCCAGCGGGTGTCCTTGCTCGTCCAGGTGACGTCCTCCCTTGGGGTGCCGCACCTGCGTGGCGACACTCAAGGGACAAGTGAGCACAGCTCAACCATTTGCAGGACAATGCGTTTCTTTCCAGAACTCACCTGGTGAGCAGCAAAGTCCCCCAGCTTTGATAGACGGGGCTGTCGGTGGCCCTTGCTTGGGACGACCCTGCGAGAAGCAGGCTGCGCTTAGAGAGCAGCCCCGCAGCAAAGGGCCACCGGCGAGATGCAACCTGGCACCAGCAGCCTGAGCACGGCAGAGCTGGGACCCTCTGCCCTCCTGGGCTCTCTGCCCCACACGGCAGGTTTCCCCCCAGCGCCACCAGCGAGGATGTGCTGGCATTCCTGGTTGCTCCCAAATCCTCTACACTCCCCGAGTGGCACCGTGGGACCACTGTTCCCTCCATCCCTGCTGCAGAAGCTCACCCCGCAGGCCGCAGACGCCGGCACAGCCAGAGGCGGGTGAAAGGCAGCCATTCTCACCTCTGCCTGGCCCTCCATCAGCCTCTCCAGGCTCCTGGCGCTGAATGTCCTCCACTGGGCAAGAGAGAAGGAGCGGAGGAAGGTGAGCAGCGATGCCTCTGCTGCCTGGCTGGGGGACCAGGGCTCGGGGACAGAGCCCGACCGGAGAGACACTCACGATGTGGAGGCGGCTCAGCTCCTTCTCCAGGGGTCTGAGGGAGGGGAGACGGGTCATGCAGGCTCTCTTTGCTCCTCCTGGTGTCCTGTGCACCGGCAAGGGACAGGGAGAGAGCTGGCTGAGCCCCAAGCTGCCCCTTCTCTCCTGTGAGGCAGCTCTGCCCGAGACCTGCCCGCAGCCGCGAGGGCACCTCTCCCCAGCTGGGGAGCTGTGTTCCCCCATCCGGCTGCGCCTGGAGCATCCCCCCCGGCTTACCCCAGCAGTGTGCCCACCCACCCGCAGCTCCTTCAGTGCCTGGGAGCTGCAGAAAGAGAGGAGAACCAGCGTCAGGCCCCATGGGCAGAGGCGAGCGCCTGCGCAGCCCTGCCCTGTAGGGCAGGACAGAGACATTGCCCAAGCCCTGGCTCCCCGTGTCCTGCCAGAGCAGCTGCTTTTGCCCTTCTCTTCTGGGGACCCAAAGGGCACCAGGGGATGCAGGACCTGGCAATGCCCCCATCCCTCCCTGCCGGCGTGCTTCCCGCTCCCTGCCCAGGCTCTGCATGCAGGGCAGAGGCCGTTCACAGGATGGTGTGGGCACGGTTGGGAACCTCTCCTGCCCGGCCATGGGACGTGGCACCACGACTCACCCAAAAGCAGCAACGCAGGAGCCGGTGGGCCAGATGAGGATGATGGAGGTCCTCTCCTCATCGCTGCCTTCCTCCTCCTCTTTTTCCTCCCCCGCTGCCTCCTTTCTGCTGCTCAGCACCCACAGCTGGTCCAGGGCCAGGCGGAGCTGTGGGCGCAGGGCGGTGCCACGTCTGCAGAGAGGAGAGGCAGGCGGTGAGCTGGAGGTGGCCTCCTGGGGGTCCCCCCGGGCAGAGCCCCGTCCCCCACCTGCCCTTGGGACGGACATCAATGGGTGCATCCAGCACCACGGTCCCGGGGCCTGGGGCTGGTGCTGGGGTGTCCCTGCCCTGGTGCCGGTGCCGGGGTGTCCCTGCCCTGGGGCCAGGGCCAGGGCTGGGGGAAAGGCAGCTGGGCTCTGAGGGTCTTACCGCAACTTGGCGATCACCACTTCCTCCTGGAGGAGGAGAAGGCGTCTCTTGCTCCTCTTGCGGCCCCGGGTCAGCCGCACGTCCGCGCTCAGCACCGGCTCGGCGTCGGTGAAAGCCTCCCTGCAGAGCAGAGAGCGGCGGGCATGAGAAAGGCTGCCGCCGCGGGTCCCGGCCGTGCCCGCGTGTCCCCGAGGCACAGGGAGAGCCCACCTGGAGCTGCAGCAGCAGTTGGCCTGGCCCATCCTGCCCGGGAGAGGAGGACCCTCGCCGTGGACCAAGGACGCGGGCCAGTCGGCGACAGCGGGGATGGGAGGCGAGGTGCCGGTGCCGGCGAGGTGCTGCTCGGCCAGATGCTGCCTCCTCCTGGCGCTCCTGCGTGCCAGCACAGCTCCGTGCTGCTGTCTCTGGTGGCTGTGGGCTCCAACTGACCAACATTCCGAGCCCAACGGACCAACATTCTGAGCCCAACGGAAAGTGGGAGGGGCACTGGGGTGAGAGTTCTCTCCAGTATGGCCATCTCTGCCTGCCACTGGGGAGCCCAGGGCTGGATGGACACAGCAGAGGGGAAGGACCACCTACCTTCACCTGTTGCCAATGCTTTCCCTGCTGCAGCCCAGGATGCACTGAGTCGCCTTTGTCCCAAGGGCACTTTTCTGGCTCTAAATCGGTCAACTTGGTGTCCCCCATGAGCCCAGGTGTCTGCACAGCTGCTTTCCAGCTGGGTGGCCCCCAGCACTTACTGGTGCAAGGGCTTCTTCATCCCCAGGTCTCCAGGACTTTGCTCTTCCCCTTGTTGAACTACATGAGGTTCCTGTCAGCCCCTTTCTCCAGCCTGTCAAGATCCCCCGGGTTGACAGCAGGACCCTCCGGCGCGCGAGCCTCTCCTCCCGGTCGTGTGCCACAAGCTGCAAGCTGCCTGAGGGTCCACTCTGCCCCATCTCCCAGACCAGGGAATGTGAACAGGTCCTGCGTGGTGCAGCGCAGCGGGGCAGACATGCACTTTGATAGGCCATCACTTGCCACAGGAGGTTCAGAAATTTAGGGGGAAAATCCATATTGGTTTGGGTATTATTTACACAGTGCTTCCCCTTTGTATTCCTGCAAGCTCTTAAAAGGTGTTCAAAATGTCTCCTTTTTCATTTGAATGTCACAGCTCTTCACAGTGCTGATGTTGCGTGTAACATTGGATCGGGTTGTACTCTCGCATAGAGCGTTAGGTAGTATGTAGCCTAGATTATTAGGTAGAAGATAGAGGATTATCTGCATTAATTGTGCTAACACCAACGACAGGAGGTTGGGTCTAGCTCTTGAGCTGAAGGATAAAAATCCAAGGTGTCTATTGAACTCAGTGGGCTCTTGATCAGCAGATTGAATTCACCATGTTCAAAAAAGAAAAGGTACGTGAGAAAGGCGTATTCCATCTTGACTGCTACAATGCCTGTTTTGGTAGGTATGAAGATTATTATCCATGCCCCTCCCGCCACCCCCTTCCAAAAAAAAAAGGACTAGAGAAAAAAGATTCAACTGCTAGAGCAATGGGGCTTTTAATAGCCAAGTAAATTTCCCTAGATCATTCCCATTCAATGAGCCACTTTGCCTGACATTCTGCCTCTACTTGGTACCAACAGAAGACTCTACCTGTGCCATGCTATGGAAGATGTAGAATTCCTCTCTGATCCAGAACTTTCCACCTACAAGCAAAACCGTGGTGAAGCTTTCCTCCACCTCAACCACTCCCTGGTGCCTCTTCCCCAGGGAAAGTCTTTCCTCTCTCACTCTGTGCTCATAGCTGGTCACGGGCAATGCAAGCCCCAAGCCTCAGCCACCGTCCGAGGCCACCAACCCCCTTTAGCCATAAGCAAGCTCTCAAACTCCTTTTCAGCTGCAGGAGAAGCGTTGTTAATAGAAATGGATGCACACGGCACAGTCTATTCCAGAATAGCCACAGCTGTTAAAAGCTTTCCGTGTCCTGGATTGGTGGTTTTCAGGACCAGCTCCTGGGTGCCGTTGCACGAGGCTAGCCATAGCTCTATTTCATGTAGGTAATTCAGGCTTAATCCTTTGTCCCCACAGGCCCAGCAGCACAAAAAGTCACCGTGGGCTGTGTTTGAGCAGCCTGCTCCACTGGACTTGTGGCAAATGGCCACATCCCTGCTCTTCTGTTGTCTGCGTAGGGTCCTGCTCAATACAACAAGCTGTTTTCCCTGGAAATGACCATCGTGGCTAAAGACAGACTCCTCCTTGTGGACGCCAGCCAAGCTGTGGGAACGTCTCTGGCACACATGCTGTGCCAGCTTTCAATCCCCAAGAGACTGGGACTGAGGCAGGTCCAACAGGAAGAAAATTTGCAATTGTTACTGAAAGAGGGGAGCGACCACCGGCACTGAAGAGCCATTCATATCCTGCTGAAAGCCACAGGGAAATGCAGGAAAAGTGTGGTGAGCTTAGGCAGGAAGACTCCTGTCCGAGGAGCAGCACACTTGGTTATTAAGGCTTTATCACACTTGGGTGATAAGGCTTTATCCTTGGCTTTCCCGCCGTGCTGACCGCTGTGGCTGCTGCCTGTTCTTTCCTGCCATGCTGGCTGCACCCACCTGTGGGGCTGTCCTTGGGAAGGGCACCAGAGCCAAGAAAGCCCCTGGGAGAGGGGCGGGGAGAAGCTCTTCTCCAGAGATTTGCCAGAAGCTCTCCAGAGCATCCCTTTTCCAGCCCATGCGATGCTCTGTGTGACAAGGGAAGGTGCCCGTCGGTCCAATGGATGAGGCCCTGCAGGGCTCCCATCAGGGTCCTTTGACCTACCCATCTTCCAGCCCCCACTCCAGGGGCTGGGGGTCTCACGAAGGGCAGAGCCCTGTCCCCCACCTGCTGTTGGGACAGACATTGGTGCATCCAGCCATTAAAACCTGCCGAGGCCAGCTAACCAGGAAAAAGAGATGAGCCACACTGCGCGTGCCCAAAGGGCGGACACTATGTCAAGGATAACATAAATAAGTATATGATTAGAACAATATAAGCTTGCCTTGCTGTAGGTAACGGTATGCACGATAGGCAGAACCATCCCCCGTGCATCCAGCACTGCAATAATGAATGCCTGCTTTCTAAAACTCCAAAATTGAGCCTCAGAGAGTTTCTTCAACCGGCTTTTTCGGTTATGCACCCCTACCTCTGACTGGCAGGACAGAAGAGAAGATCACTCGGGCACCTGTCCCTTTCACTCCTGCCCCCAAGACTCTCAAGTCCTGCTTGACCTTACCCAGGTTTTGCTCTACCGTGTCCTGGTGCCCGCATGGAAAAGGAGCAGGGGAAAGCGGTCTGTGCTTCGAACCAGCGGGCCAGCCTCCCTGTGACATCCCGGAGCACTCCTGGGCGGTCAGCACCACGGGGCCCTCCTATTTCTTCTGGCAAAGTCTCAGCTCCTCCCCATCCAGCGTAGCCTGCTGACTGCTGCCCTCCTCCTGCAGCTCCTCCACTTGCTGAGGGACTCCACCAGCAGTGGCACACCTTGGGCGGGTGCAGGCTCAGGAGAGGAGGCGCAGGCTTTGCAGCCTTCCACCTGGGCAGCAGCTTCCCTGGTAGGAAGCTCTGTCAGGGTGGCCGCCCCCAGCTAGCCTGGCCAGGCAGCAGCAGAGCGCAGCCCTCCCTCACCTGCTCCCTGCCAGCACGCTTCTAATTCTCTGGCGACCTTGGGCTGCTGGGCAGGCTTGCACGGCCACCAGCCAGCTTGGGGTGGCCGTCAGGGCCGCAGCCCGAGGCGGCGGGTGAGCAGAGCGGGCAGCAGCCCTGCTGCTGACAGGGTGCGCTGCCCTTCCCGCGCTAACGGCCGCTCCCGCCGGCCGGCACTCCTCAGGGGCGGGTTCTTCGCGCCTTCCCGCCCCGTGCGAGCGACCGCTGGGGAGCACCGGCACCCCCCGGCTCTCGCCCGCCGCCCGAGAGTGCCAGGGGGCCCGAACCCCCCTCAGACAGCCGGCGGGGACCTCGCAAGCCTCGCCGTCCTCCATCCGCAGAGGTAGGGGAAATGGCCACCTCACGGCTGCGCGGCGGAAGGCGCTGAGCGGCACCCCCCGGCCTGGGCAGGAGCCAGAGGCAGCGCTGTCCTCTGGGGGGCACCTGGTCCCGGCGTGCCAGGGCAAGGTGCCTGGAGATTGGGGAGAGTTGTCCGCGGGCTGTTTTCCAGAAGAAGCACGGTTCTCCTCCGTCCGCTTCCCTGGTCAGCGACAACGTGTCATTCCCCTGGGTTTGGGGGGGAGTTTGGTGGTTGTTCTCCGTGGCTTGTTTTTCCTCTGTTGTGAGTGAAACATTTGGGATTGCTTCAGGGATTGCCAGGCCACAGCAGGGGTGAAGAAGAGGGGTAAAAGGCGTCCCAGAAGCCAGGGAGGGAGGGGGCTGAGCCCCGGGCGGGAGCAGCTGTCGGTCAGAGAGCAGCAGGTTGCTGCTGGGGAGGTTTCACCAAGCGAGGCAGTGTGGGTTTTTGCCAGTTGACTCATGTCCTTGTCATTTCTTCCTGGTACAAAAGCCCCGTGAATTGTTGTGAAAGTGCTAAGTGGTGTCTGCCAGTATGAAAAGCAGCGATTTCTTTCCTAATTACCACAGCAGCTGGTCAGAGGCATGAGTGTAACAAAGTCCAGGAATAGCATTTTTAAAACTATGTCCCAGAATGCAAAAACCCACGCCATTTGTCTTTAGTTCTTGGCGGAGACATGTGCTGTGACAGACAACGCAAAAACCGGCTTTGATTTGGAGAAGGGGCGTTATGAAACAGTGTTCAAAGGGCTACACAAATTATTTCATACAGGACTTGCACATGTTTCTGTGATGTCTCTGGTGGCCCTTCCTGGCATCTGCTAGGCTGTTACCAACCATGAAGTCCAGGAGATCCACATTTAGACATCTGTCTTGGGAATGTAAGAGTCAGGGCAGGAAATGCCCACCTGTGACTCTTCTTGAACTTTAGAGGAGGTAAGGTCTGGATGCCCACAATGGGATGCCATCCCTTCCCTTAATGAGCTGAGAACCCGGATCGGACCATCCCTGGTACCTGTTGAGCTGTGGGTGTACGTTTCAGCGGGGGATCGTCATGAGTTTGTGGTATTGCAGGGAGGTACTTTTGAATCTGGCTACACCTGGAATTATTTTTGATTGTATGTTCAAACAAGCAAACAAAACCTCATGGGGTGGCAGTGGAGTGATGAAACTGAACAGGTTCTCTCTCTCCTTGTTGAGGGTGGGTTTGGGGTTTTTTTCTCCATATGATGGAATACAGAAAAATGGGCTCAAGCCCTGACCTGAGCTCTCAGCAGTGATACCAGTCTTCCCTCTGAACAGAACTGGCTCACTGATGTGCAGAAAATTGCAAATTAGTGGGACTGCAATTAAGAAGCAGCAGTGCTAAAGGTGGGTGTGACTTGTGCGGTAGAAAAGATGCTCCTTTTCTAGGTGGTGGAAAGCATATTCTGCTTTCCCTGACTCCCACACGGCCCCTTGGTTTCCAGCAGGCTTCCCACAGGCGCCTCTGCAAGCCTGTTTTTAGGTGCAACCAAAAGGAGAATTTTCTCTTTATTATTCCCACACCTCAGAGGCAATTCTGCTTTCACTGAATGGAAATTTGTGAGTAAAGATGATGTTTAGATTTGTCTGCAGTGCCACAGTAGAGTTCACAGGGCCCTGCCCAAATTCAATAAATGTCAGCTTTGTGTTGTGGTTTTCACTGGAGTGACAGCTACTGAATTGGAGAAGACCCATGGGAGAAAATAAACTGGTAACAGAAGTTTTGAACGATGGGCTTGGGAACCACAGATGTGCGTGTTTATGGAGTACAACTCTTTCAATCTCCTGAGAGGATTTTTTCCTCTCATAACTTGAGTAGGATGGAAATCTTTTTGATCTGCTGGATTTGATATTTTTAACTTCACTTTTTACTGTGTTGCAAAAAAAAAATGCACGCAATCTTACCATCTACATCCCACAGTGTTACCTGCTGGTCAGAAATGTCTGAGGCTTTCACATCTATTCAGTACCTCTGCTAACACTGTGCCAGTCTTGATCTGGTCGAATGAGAGCAGCTACTGCGAATAACGTTCTCGACTTCCCCATCTCCTCACTCTGGTTTTCCTCTGTTTCTCAGGCATATGCTTTCTCGAGACTGCATATGAGGGTGAGAGATTACTAGAGTCCTTCCCTATTCCTAAAGGCACCTGAAAATTCTGTTAGGAGTCACTTGCTGTAAGATTATCTCCTGAAGTCATCGCAGAAATATCTAAGATTTTGTAGAAATTCTTTTGAGGCTCAGGAAGGTATGATTCTTTTCTTATGCTCAGTTTAACAAAAGTCTCTGTAGCCTTGGTCTCATCTTCTTTAATGCTCCGTTTGAGGATTAGTGGTTCTCCCAAGCAGGGTGCCCTGCTGTTGAATTAGCCAGGCACAGCACAGAACCCTTGGTCTGGCCACGGTGAATACTTTTTTGGATAGGCTCTGTAATGGTTTTGTGTGGCAAGGTTTTGGTAGCGGGGGGGGTTACAGGGGTAGCTTCTGTAAGAAGCTGCTGGAAGCTTCCCCTGTGTTCGAGAGAGCCCATACCAGCCAGCTCTAAGATGGACCCGCCGCCGGCCAAGGCCGAGCCAAGCAGCGATAGCGGTAACGCCTCTGTGATAACATTTTTAAGAAAGAAAAAAAGTTGGGACAGTAAGAAACAGCCATCGGAGAGAAGAGTGAGAACATGTAAGAGAAACAAGCCTGCGGACACCAAGGTCAGTGCAGAAGGAGGGTGAGGAGATGCTCCAGGTGCCGGAGCGGAGATTCCCCTGCAGCCCATGGGGAAGACTATGGTGAGGCAGGCTGTCCCCCTGCAGCCCATGGAGGTCCACGGTGGAGCGGGTGGGTTCCCGAACGAGGCTGTGACCCCGTGGGAACCCTGCGCTGGAGCAGGCTCCTGGCAGGACCTGCGGATCTGTGGAGAGAGGAGCCCACAGAGCAGGTTTTCTGGCAGGACTTGTGACCCCGTGGGGGACCCACACTGGAGCAGTGTGCTCCTGAAGGCCTGCACACCATGGAAAGGACCCATGCTGGAGCATTTCATGAAGAACCGCAGCCCGTGGGAAGGGCCCATGTTGGAGAAGTTCGTGGAGGACTGTCTCCTGTGGGTGGGACCCCACACTGGAGCAGGGGAAGAGTGTGATGAGCCCTCCCCCTGAGGAGGATGAAGCGGCAGAAAATAACGTGTGATGACCGTAAACCCTCATCCCCATCCCCCTGTGCCGCTGGGGGGGCTTGGTATAGAAATCCGCAAGTGAAGTTGTGCCCAGGAAGAAGGGAGGGGTGGAGGGAAGGTGTTCTGAGATTTGGGTTTATTTCTTATTACCTTAGTCTGGTTGATTTGTAAAAAATTGAGTTAATTTTCCCCAAACTGAGTCTGTTTTGTCTGTGACGGTAATTGGTGAATGATCTCTCCTGTCCTTATCTCAACCCGCAAGCTTTTTGTTATATTTTTCTCTCCCCTGTCCAGCTGAGGATGGGGGAGTGATAGAACGGCTTTGGTGGGCACCTGGCGTCCAGCCAGGGTCAACCCATCACACAGCCAAGCCCTCGTCGAAAAAAAAGTCCCCGTCAGGGGAGGCCTCGTCGAAAAAAAGTCTCAGCAGCCAAGCCCCTGTAGAAAATTTTTTCCTTGGCAGCCGAGCCCCTGTCGAAAATTTTTTCCTTGGCAGCCGAGCCCTCGTCGAAAGTTTTTGTCTTGGCAGCTGAGCCCTCGTCGAAAAAAAAGTCCCTGGCAGCCAAGCCCTCATTGAATATTTTTTCTTCGGCAGCCGAGCCCTCGTCGAAAATTTTTTGTTCGGCAGCCGAGCCCTCCTCGAAAATTGTTTCTTTGGCAGCCGAACTCTTGTAAAAAAAAAAATCCCCAGCAGCCAAGCCCTCATTGAAAAAATAATTCCTTGGCAGCAGAGACCTCGTCGAAAATTATTTCTTCGGCAGCCGAGCCCCTGTCAAAAATCTATTCTTTGGCAGCCGAGCCCTCGTCGAAAAAAGAGTCCTCAGCAGCTGAGCCCTCGTCGAAAATATTTTCTTCAGCAACCAAGCCCTCCTCGAAATAAAAGTCCCAGGGAGCCGAGCCTCTTTCTGAAAAGGCAAACGTCCAGCTCCTTCTCCCACAAGGAAGGGCCCAGCCCTGAAAGCTCTTGCTGCTCTTCACCTTCCCTTGGCACCCTATCTACAGGCACAACAGCACTGGGGAGTGTTTGGCTCTGTGTCCCTAATCTTTATTTCCCCTCTCTCTCCCCTCCGTGTCCCTAATCTTTATTTCCCCTCTCTCCCCCCTTTAGATCATCAATGTTTTTGGTATTTCTCAGTCTCTCTCTTGTCCACCTCACTGTGCCCTTTTTTAATTAATCCTCCTGCCCTGTGGCCCATCCCTAATCTTTGTTTTTCTCCATCTCTCTGTCTGGTACCCTCTCCCTTTTTAGTAGTTCCTCCTCTCTGTTCTGTAGCCCATTGCTGTTCCCCCCGCCTCTCTCTGTCTCCCTTTCCCTACTTTTCAATCCCCTCTCTCTGCCCTGTAGCCAATCGTTGTTGTAGTGGGTTTGTGAGGCAGGCTGGGGCGGGGGAGTGGGCAGGGGGTGCAGGGGTGGGTTCTGTGAGAGGACACCAGGACTTGCCCCCATGTTGGGCACAGCCAGTTCCAGGTCCAAGATGGATCTGCTACTGATCGAAGCTGAGCCAACCTGCAATGCTGGTAGCACCTTTGTGATATTTAAGAAGGGCTAATAAAATGCTGTGCAGAAGCTGTCAGCCCTGCAGACACCAAGGTCAGTGAAGAAGGAAAAGGAGGAAGGTGATCCAGGTGCTAAAGCAGAGATTCCCCTGCAGCCTGTGGTGAAGACCATGGTGACACAGGCTGTGCCCTTGCAGCCCACGGAGGTCTGTGGTGGAGCAGATCTCCACCTGCAGCCGACGAAGGACCCCACGCCAGAGCAGACGGATGCACCCGCAGGAGGCTGTGACGCTGTGGAGGGGAGCCCACGCTGGAGCAGGTTTTCTGGCAGGACCTGCAGTCCCATGGGAGTGACACCACACTGGAACAGAAGAAGAACACGAAGAAGGAAGGAGCAGCAGAGACAACTTGTGATGAACTGACTGCAACCCCCCCCTCCCTCTCCCCCTGTGCTGCTTGGCAGGAGGAGGTGGAGAAGTCAGGAGTGAAGATGATCCCAGGAAAAAAAGAGGGGGGTGGGGGGAAGGTGTTTTTCAGGTTTGTTTGTATTTCTCATTATCGTACTCTGATTTTGATTGACAATAAATCAGTCTCCCCAAGTCGAGTCTGGTTTGCCTGTGACAGTAATTGGTGAGTGATCTCTTTGTCCTTATCCTGACCCACAAGCTTTTCTGTTGTATTTTCTACCCTCCTGTCTTGTTGAGGAGGGGGAATGATAGAGTGGCTTGGTGGGCACCTGTTGGCCAGCCAAGGTCAACCCACCACAGTTTCCTTCTATCAGGCTCCCTGTCCCTATTTTTTAAATCTTGCCTATGCTTCTTGTATGCCATCACTTTTGAAACTTTGTTTCTACCTCTCCATCCCTATTTAAATTCTTGCATGTTTCTTAAACCCAGTTGCTTTTTAAATTTTCTTGCTACCTTTCCCTCGCTCTGTCTCCCTGACCTTATTTTAATTTCTTGCCTGTGTTTCTTGTACCCTCTTGCTTTTCAAATTTCATTCTTACGTCTCCCTCTGTGCAACTCCATGTACCTACTTTTTGCTTTCAAAATTTTCTTTCTGTTTCCTTCTATCCATCTCCCTGTCTCTAGTTCTTAACTCTTCCCTCTCTGTCCTGTACCCTGTCACGTCTTACATTTTCTTTCTACATCTCCCTCTTTCTTTCTCCCTGTGCCTGTTTGTTAGTTCTTGCCTATGTTTCTTGTATGCTGTTGCTTTTTGAAAATTTTTCTGTGTACCTGGCTCCCTGTTTCTGTTTTCTAATTCTTGCTGTTTCTTCTCCCCTATCACTTCAGAATTTTTCCCTGTCCCTTGTCCTGTCTCTATCTTGTTGTCCTCTCAGTCCCTTCCCCTTCTCTCCCCTGCTTCCTATTATTTATTCCTCCATCTCTATCCCTGTTGTTTTGCTCAGTCTCTCCGCTCTTCTCTCTCTACACCGTTTTCCTGCTCCTTGTCCCTCTTGTTCCCAGCATCCCATTTTCTGGCTCCCTGTCTTGCACCTCTATGTCCCTCTGTCCTTCCTCCTGCTTTACTCTTCCCTTTTATCCCCCCGTCCTGCAGCCTTTGGGCACTGAGTCTTGTAGCCAACTGGCTGCCAGGATTTCTTATGTGCGTTAATGAATAAACTTTTTCTGCCTCTTCTGTGCCCCTGGAAGGGTTTGCAGCCCCTGGGTGCAGAGCTCGTGGCTGTGAACAGGTGCCGGGGAGGGGGTGGTGTGCTGTGGGGCTTTGGCAATGGCCCTTGTTTCCCTTTGGGCTCCAACTGATGGCTGGAGCTGGGGCAGCCCCAGGTGTGGCCAGTGAGGCTGAGGATGGGGCTGGCCCTACGGTGTGAAGGGGCTCCAGCTATAAAGCGGGGGCTGCCTGGGTAAGCCTGCTCGAGTGAGCTGATGAAGATAAACTGGCTGAGGAGGGAGTCCAAGGGGGTCCTGCAGGCAGGTGCGTCCAGCAAGGAATGGCCGGTCCCTGTGGCGAGGAGGGATCCCTCGGAGCTGTCCCGACAGAGCAGACCACAAGCACGCGGTCCTGGGAGCTTAGTGCTTCTGTTGGCTATGTGTGTGAGCTGCAGCGTATCAAGGAAGCCTTACTGGTGAGAAGCATCAAGGCATCCACTGCGTGCTGCTGAGTGGGTGAGGGTTGGGCATGTGACGCGGAGGAGGGCAGAGGCAGAGAGAGAAGCGTCGGGGTGGTGAAGGTCTTCTGCTGGCACCAGGAGCTGCAGTGAGTCGTGCATCCTCTCCTCTGTATCCTGGGCCATCTCCGTCACTCTTCTCCAGATGTCTGCCTGTCTCCCTTTCTCTGTCTCCCTCTCTGCCTGCCCAACGACCTGTATGGCTCCCCCAAACTTGTTACTCTTCTGCAATTCTGCCCAGTACCCCATTGTCTTTGAAATTTTTTCTATGTCTCTAACTGACTCCCTCTCCCTATTCTTTAGTTTTTCTACACTGCCTTGTACCCCATTACTTTTTAAATTTCATTTCTATGTCTCCTTTTCTCTGGCTCCCTAACCCTATTTTTTAATACCTCTGTCTGCTCTGTACCCCATTGCTTCTCATGCTTTCTACGTCTCCCTCTATCTGGCTCTCTTTTCCCATTTTTTCTTTCTTCTCTCTCTTTCCTTTACCCCGTGAGTTTTAAGATTTTCTTTATATGTACATATCTCTCTTCAGCTCCCTGGCCTTATTTATTGTATTGCACCTGTGTGAATTGTACCCTGTTGCTTTTTGAATTTTCTGTTTCTCCCTCTGTCTTCCTCCCTTCCCTATTTTTTAAGTCTTTTCTGTGTTTTCCGTACCCTGCTGCTTTCTAGTTTCTATGTTTTCCTATCTGTCTCCCTGTCTATGTTTCTTAATGGTTTCCTATCTGTTCTGTACCCTGTTGCTTTTTAAATTTTATTTCTATGCCTCCCTCTATCCAGCTCGCTGTCCCTATTTTTTAGTTCCTCCCTTTAGCTGGGGAAGGGTCTGCCCAGGCATCCCTGCCTGAGGGAGCCGACGCAGGGGAGCTGTCTGAGGAGGGAATCCAAGGGAGTCCCACAGGCAGCTGCCTCCAGCAAGGAACGGCCGGTCCCCGCGGTGAGGAGGGATCCCTCCGAGCCATCCCGGACAGAGCGCACCACCGGCATGCGGTGCTGGGAGCTCGGTGCCTCCGTCGGCTGCGCGCATGAGCCGCCGGGAAGCCTCGCGGTGGAGGAGCCTCAAGGCACCTGCTGCCGAGGCAGAGCGCGAGCGTTGGGGTGGTGAAGGTCTCCCGCCGGTGCCGGGAGATGTGGTGAGCTGCGGTGAGCTGCACGTTCTCTTGTGCGTGCCCTGGTCCATCTCTGCCTGCCTCCTCGCCTGTCCCTGCTTCTCTCTCCCTCTCTGCTGGCCCACCTACCTGTCCAGCTCCCCAAAACTTGTTACTCTTCTGCCAGCTCTGCCCTGTACCACTTCACCTATTAATTTTTTTCTGTTTCCCTCTCTGCAGCTCCCTCTCCCTGTTTTTTAATGCCTTCCTGTGTTTCTTGTACCCTGTTGCATTTTAATTTCTATGTTTCCCTTTCTCTGGCACCCTGTCTCTATTTTTTAATTCCTCCCCCCGTCACTTTTTAGATTTTCTTTCTATGTTTCCTTCTATCAATCTTCCTGTCCCTATTTTTTAATTATTTGCTGTGTTTCTTGTACCCCATTGATGTTAAAACTTTCTTATTATGGTTCCTTCTATTCATCTCCCTGTCCCTATGATTTAATTCTTGTCTATGTTTCTCATACTCAGTTGCTTTTTAAAATCCCATCTACATCTCCCTGTATCTGGGTCCCCTTCTTGGTTTTGGTTGTTTTTTTTTTTTTTAAATTCTTTCCTGTATTTCTTGTACCCCACGGCTATTTCTCTTCAACAATTCCCTTTACCTGGCTCCCTTTCCCTAAATTTTCATTTTACCCTTTCTTCCATATACTCTGTCACTTCTTAAATTTTCTTTCAATGTTTCCTTCTATTCTCATCCCTGTTTCTATTTTTTAAAACTTTCCTGTTTTTCTTGTACCTGTCACTTTTAGAAATTTCTTTCTATGTCTCTCTCTATCTGACTCCCTGTCCTTATTTTTTAATTCCTCCCTCTCTGTCCTGTACCCCGTTGCTTTAAAAATTTTCTTTCTATGCCTCCATTTATTTTCTTTCCTGTCCTTCTTTTTCAATTTTTTCCTGTCTATACTATACTCTGTCAATTTAAAATTTTGTTGCTATGGGTAGTTTTATCCAGTTCACTCTTGTTATTTTCTAATTCTCTCCTGTCTGTCCTGTACCCTGTTGCTTCTTTAATTTTCTTTGTATGCCTACTCTTATCAAGCTCCCTACCCATTTTTTTTAATTCTTTCCAGTATTGTGTACCCCATTGCTTTTTAAATTTACTTTTTTGTATTGTCTCTATTTTCCCCCTATTTTTATTTTTATTTATTCTTGTTTTCCTGAAAAGCTGGTGCATTTTAAATTTTCTTTCTATGTCAAATTTTATCCACATTACTGTTGCTATTTTCTGTATTTTCCTGTCTATCCTGTACCCCAAAGCTTTTAAAACGTTCTTTCCATGTCCACTTTAACCAATTCATTGTCTTTATTTGTTATTTGTTTCTTGTCTGTCCTGTACCCCACTGCTTTTGAAATTTTCTTCCTATGTGTCTCTGTATTTTTCTCCTTACTCTTAACTTTTTCTTGTCTTTCCTTAATGCATCCACTTTTATAGTTTTCTTCTTGTTGCTTTCTATTACCCTACCTTTATTTTTAAATTCTTTTTTCTGTTGTTCCTTAATGCCTTTGCTTTTTAAATTTTCTTTCTACATCAACTTCTATCCAGTTTTCTGTCCCTATTTTTAATTTTTTTTCCTCCTTGTCCTTTACCCAGTTGCTTTTTAAATTTTCTATGTTTACTTTAACCAATTCACTTTTTTCCTGTCTGTCCTGAACCCTGTGTCTTTTTAATCTATTCCTGTCTCTTGTGTACCCTGCCACTTTTAAAATTGTGTTTCCATTTCTGTGTCTATTTTTTACCCTATCCTTATTTTTTATTTTGTATTGTCTTTTCTTAATGCATTGCTTATTAGATTTTCTTTCAATGTCAACACTTATTATGTTTGCTGTCCCTATTTTTTATTGTTTTTCTGTCTGTCATGTACCTTGTCACTTTAAAAATTTTCTTTCTATTTCTATGTTAACCAATTCACTGTCTTTATTAAGTTTTTCCTGTCTGTTGTGTAGCCTGTCGCTTTTTAAGTTTACCTTCTATGTGTCTATTTTTCACCCTGTCAATGTTTTTTAGTTGATTCTTGTTTTTCCTTTAATTCTGCTGCATTTTAAATTTTCTTTCATGCCAACTTTCATTCAGTTTGATATCCCTATTTTTTTAATTCTTTCCTGTCTGTCATGTACCCTGTTGCTTTTAAAATTTTCCTTCTCAGTTTTAGTTTGCTGTCACTATTTTTAAATTTTTCCTTGTCTTTCCTGTACCCTGTCACTCTTTAAAATTTTCTTTCTATGTTTCTGTTTATCCAGTTGTCTATCCCTATTTTTAATTCTTTGCTGTCTGTCTTGTACCCCATCACTTTCTAAATTTCCCTTCTATGTCTACTTTTATGAAGCTGCACATCACTGTTTTTTAATTCTTTCCTCTATGTTCTGCACCATGTTGCATTTTAAATTTAATTTTCTATCTGTCTCTCTTTTTAACCCATTACTTTTAAAATTCTCTACTCTTATCCTGTTTGCTGCATTTATTTTTGAATTATTTTTCTTTCTTTAGTGCCATTTTTTTCAGATTTTCATTCTACGTCTCCATTTCAGTTTACCATTGCTATTTTTCCCCTATTTGCATAATCCCTGTTGCTTTTAAAACGTTCTTGCTACTTTTATCCCACTTGCTGTCTTTTTTTAAAAATTACCTCTAGTCTTTCCTTAGTGCCCTAGCTTTTTAAATTTCCTGTCTATGTCTGCATTTTATTTTGCTATCACTATTTTTCAGTGCTTTCCTCTCTTAATACTTTGGCTTTTAAAGTTTTCTACTTTTATCTCATTTGCAGTCATTATTTTTTAGTTATGTTTTCTTGGTTTTTTTAGTGCCATTGCTTTTAAAAATTCTTTCTATGTCTTTGTTTTAGTTCAGCGTAGCTGCTTTTTAATTTTCTCCTTATTTCCTTAATCCTGTTTGCTTCTAAAATTTTCTGTCTACTTTTATTCCATTTGCTGTCTTTATTTTTAATTATTTATTGTCTTTTCTTTGCGCTGTTGCTTTTTAAATTTTCTTTCTACTTCTGTTTTAGTTCACTGTCCCAATTAAATTTTTTCTTTATTTCCTTAATGCCCATTGCTTTAAAAATGTTCTTTCTATGCCTAATTTATTCCCTTTACTGTTTTTTTAAAATTATTTCTTGTATTTCCTTAGTGCCCTTGCTTTTAGATTTTCTTTCTACATCTCTCTTTCATTTTGCTGTTGATACTTTTTAAATTTTCCTTTACTTCCCTAATGCTATTGCTTTTTAAGTGTTCTTTCTATGCCTACTTTTATTCTGTTCACTGTCTTTGTTTTTAATTATTTCTTGTATTTCCTTAGTGCCCTTGCTTTTTAACATTTCTTGTCTATGTCTGTGTTTGTCTGCTGTTGCTTTTTTTTTTTACTTATTTCCTCTCTTAATCCCTTGGGTTTTAAAATTTTCTACTTTCATCTCATTTGCTGTCTTTATTTTAATTTTTTTTTTGCTTTTCCCTTAGTGCCATCACTGCTTCGGTTTTCTTTCTATGACTCTCTTTTAGTTTGCTGTCTTTTCTTTTTATTTTGTTCTGTTTATTTCCATAATCCCTATCGATTTTTAAATTCTATACATTTATCCTGGTTCATTGTCTGTATTTTGCTGTCTTTTCTTTTAATAATTTCTTGTATTTCCTCAGTGCTGTTGCTTTTTAAATTTTCTTTCTACGTCTCTGTTTTAGTTTGTTGTAGCTATTGTCTAATTTTTTCCTTATTTCCTCAATCACTGTTGCTTTTAAGATTTTCTCTCTATTTTTATCCCATTCGCTGTCTTTATTTTTTAACAATTTTTTGTTTTTTCCTTATTGCCCTTGCTTTTTATATTTTCTTTCTCACTGTGATTTCACCATGACTTACTAGAGCCACACTCTCCTTGCGGTAGGAACACCTGCCTGGCAATGGCTGAAGAAATCTGCTAGGCAGCTCTGACGTAGTTTTCTTAAATTGTTCCAGAGCAGAACCGGCAGGACTATGCACATCCATGTCTCTCTGGTTTTCCTAGAAAGAAGGAAAGAGCCTGATAGTCACTCTTCCTTCTTACTCCATCTGGAGTCTCGTCCTTTATTGACCAAACATCCCCGCATGCATCAGAAGCCACCCTTCGTACCAGTTTTCACAGCTGCTCAGAACATGTAAGCTTGGTTAACCTTTTAGGTGTTCCTGTATGAAAATACTGCTCATTCCCCTTGTACATCCTCTTTGGCCCCACACAAACCTCAAGATTCGCCACTCTTAGTGGGATCTGAAGAAGAGAACTAGCATTATAGTGGAAGCCATTTTCACAGAGGGAAATCTAAGCAAAACCACAAAGAAATGTGCAAATTTTCTGTAGGCTCCTTTTTTATCTGTTTCCTTTGCTAGATAGACTCTAGGTTAGCAAGCAAGGCCAAACAAGTATGGCAGCTTTAGCTCGATCATTGACCTTGCTAATAACAGCTGAACTTAGGGCATCACAAAAATTGCCATTGTTACGTGTGCTGCATTTAGTACTTCCTTTTTGCAGCAGTAGCTGAGGATCGAAGATCATCGTGTTAGTTACCAGCAGTACAATTACACTGTGAAGATGTACCAAATGTACCCTATAAATTATCTCACACTATATATCACTCTGTCATTTATTATGCTGAGGGAAATGGAACTTGCTCAATAATATATGAACTGAGGGCAAAAGTCTCTTTTATACTGTGCCTGCATGTTATTCATCATTTTCAGAAGGACACACATCATTTTGCTTGTGATTTTAATGTTTCTCAGCTCCCTCCTCGGCACTTACAGAGTTCACAAATGTGCACCTGAAATGATGACGTCATAGCAGACAGCTATTTTCATCTCTCCTCTCAGCTAATAATGGACACCGTTCATAAGCTTCTTCCTCCTCATCACTTAATAACATGACAGATGACCTTAAACACTCTGGCACTATGCTCTTGAGCACCTTTGCATGTCTGCCTAGCTAGGTCACACATGAGACTGTACACACATATTCTTGCTCTGGTTCTGCTTTCTAGCCAATTCTGCTCATATGAAACCAGTGTAAATCCACTGAGAATAAGTAAAAAGTATCTATGTAGCATTTTGTTAATATAAGACAGCTACCTATCAGTATATTTACTGTGTCTCTAAGCTGAGAAACAGCACTGATGGGAAATTGTTAATGTAACAAGAATGGACTTGAAGGAGCCTGTGTACTGAACAAAGACAGCTCTTGAGGAAAAAGACATCCTCTGCTGAAGAGGATGTTTCTCTTCTGAATGTCCACGAATTCCCTTCTTGATGTTTCCCAATAATGATGTTATAAAGCAAGGCTAGTGTTGTCACCAATCCATAAGCTGAGATTTGCTTGGAGCCCAGTCCTGTGAATCTCTGCACTGTATGCAAAGTTACCTGAGTACTGTCATGAAAGTCAACTGGAATGCTTGCCTGAAGAATACCATTCCAATTCTGAAGCACTTGTAGGGTTGGGCTTTTAGGTTAATTCAGATTTTTTTATTTAAGTTATTTAATAATGAAAAAATTGTAACAAATTTTTTTAATCTGTGCAATACAATTGCAAGATCCACTATCGATTGTAGGAAAAAACCCCACAACAATCCCAAATGATTTTGCATAGCTCCACTTGATAAATGATATTTTTGTTACTAATGGAACACAAAAGTGGGTGAAAGAAATAGGTATATTGTGAAGATGTCATAAAAGTGCAACTTTATACATTTTTCTCTGCTGCTATAGTTATTTATACAGCATATTTATATATGTGCCTAAAATTGCCAAAAATATTATTTTATGCCATGATATACTATGAATTTCCTTTCAGTTGTAGAACACAGAGAAGAGTGTGTGAGCTTTGCGTTTATATTATGTATTGTATACAGTTATTTATGCTTTGACTTTGCAAGCAAAAAGTTAAATACTAGACAGAGAGGAGGCCATGAGCACTTAGCCATGTTCCTCAGCCTGGGATTTAATATATGGCCTAGAGGGATGAGGACAATAACCATCTAATTACTGTATTAGCATCTCTTCCCAGTGCCACAGATCAGAGAAACTCATCTGACATTTGGAGCTACGGCCTACTGCAGCCACAGCTTCGCATGGCAGATGCTTACATTTATTCAGATTTCTTTCAGTACTTCAGACATGCAGTTTGTGTGAATAAAATGCAATATAGAATGACCACCACTCCCCTGATGGCCCTTGTCACAGAAGTCTGGGCTCTGGAGCTGTGAGCTCTGGGACCTATAGTCCACCTGGACTATGCCATTTCCCTTAATGCATGTAATCTCTATTTCTGAATGTCTCTACTTTCAACTTCCAGGCACTCGATCTTGTTATGTTTGTGCTTTTGAGACTGAAGAGCCCTCAATTACTGAATTTCTATTCCCTTTAGAGGTAATTAGAAACTGTGATCAAGGTACACTTCAGCCTTTTTGTTAAGGTAAACAGACTGAACTTCAGTTTTCCACTAAGGCAGGTTTTCCAATCCTTTAATCTTTTTCCTGGTTGATCTCTGAGCCAGAGAGATCCAATTTATTCCTTCTTGAGCTGTGGGTGCTGGGACTGTGCACAGCATCTCAGAAGATGACTTGCTAGTGCCAGGTTGTGTAACCTTTCTGACCTTTTTTAGTATTATTTTGCTCGTTTATCCCAGGACTGCCGTTTTGTTTTGCTGTTATTCCCTTTGCATGGTGCACAAGGAGTTGATCTCCAGCTGACTGACATGATCCCCCAATCATTTCAGTTACTGTTCCCAAGATAGTGTCTCATTATGTCTATAATTCCTGAATATTCTTGAATTACAATTATCTGTATTGATTCACATGTTATTTGCTTGCAGCAGCTTATCAACTCATTTGTTTCAGTGTACCCTCTTCATGTGTCACGTGTATGCTTTAATCAGTAAGGATTCTCTCATTTCTTCCAGATCATTAATAAAAATGTGAAGGCCAAGAACTGACCTCAGTGTGGCCTTAAGAACACATGCCCTTAATGAGGCCTCACTGTTTACAAATGCATTTTGAGACCTGTCACCAGCTTTTAAAAATTCATTTTCTGTGTACCACATTGCTTTTGTTTTAATTATCAAGATGTTGTATAGTGCCAAGTTTAAAGGATCATGCCATATAACCTCTGTATCCTTTCTCAGTCACTGAATGAGAGCTTGTTAATTGTGCACAAAGTGAAGGAGTTATCTGGGGGGGGAGGGGGAGAAGGTTGTGATCCTGTAATTAAACACTGCATTGATGTAAAACAGGCAAATTAAAGATGCTCAAGCTGTCATAATGCCTGCATGTCTAAATTTTTGTATGCTGGATTTTAGGTCCTAATTTTTCTAATATAAAGGGCTTCTTCGTGTGTGAGTGTGTTTTGATATACACAAAAAAGGGGGAGGTGCATCTCACCAGCTTTAAATATCTACAGATGACCTCATCATGCAGTCTTCTACTTTACCCAATTGAGGGAAATAGGTGTTTCCAGAATATCACTCACTCATTCAAATGTAAATGTATAAAATAGATTGCATGAACAGCATTCCTTAAATGCATATTTCTTGCTGCTCACTAGAGAGAGAGACTGTATAACCAACTCAGATTTAAATGGTGATGTGAGATAGCCAAGGTTAGATGAGATGAATCCCAAACAAAGGACAGAGACTTCCATCATGATTCTTGGTTTTCCATTTTGATAATCAAGTCTCTAAATAAATTCAATTTTATGGAACCTAAAAAAGAGTTCTGAAAGTTTTGCTTTACTAAACAGCATTTTATTTGTTATTCCACCAGCTATTTACTTTAACAACTGGATTACCTAATTTATCACCATTCATTTTAACTACAGAGTTAGGATGTTTCTGATAACCTCCCTTGTACACTGTATAGCCGTAGGGCCCACAGCAAACAGAGGTGAGCATGTAGAGCTCCAGCTCCCTTTGATCATTTGGGAGCTTGGGCCAAAGAAAAGATTGACCGGGTTAAAAGAAAGTTTAGGAAAAAAATCTGAAGGCCATAGGATATGTGCTCCCCTAAGTTTTCTAAAATAACGCTTAAGAGTTCTTGAGTGAGGGTAAAAAAAAAAAAATTATTTGGAATTGAAAATATCTCTCTTTGTCTTATCTGTGGGGATAATTTCCTTTCTCTAGCAGGGTTTCTGTTTTCAGTAGCTTGATTAAGGAACAAAATCTCATGTGATGAAATGATCTGGGCACATTTGCATATGAATGCTAGATGTTGTGGCATAGAAACTGATTAAGCCTCATCTGTCTCAAGCGCCTGGAGATTAATGCTAATAGCACTTAATACATTAAGATGCAGATTAAACTTAACCAGAGAAAATGAAGTGAAAAAGGACTTCACTAAACTTTTTGGAACTTCATGGATTTTTTTTCTCTTTCACTTAGGATATAAAAGTTTCTTCATCTCAACTATTGCTAGTTTACGCATTCTTAGAAATAATAATCCTCTAATCACATACACAGTCTAGAAATGACATGAAGAAGACAACAGTGTTTATGACGGGAAGGTCTGTGAACATGTCTCACTTTTCTACTCGTGTTTAGAGAAGGCAAGCAGTAGGAGTGAGGGTACTTGCTTTCACCAAACTTTTCATAAACACAAGAGAAAGCAAGCAAGATATAATTTTCAAGCCTTGACAAGGAATGCTGAGGTGTTACATTAAATCTTCATTATCGTGATCATTTGTTTCTGATTTTAAACTCTCAATATTTTGCTTATACTAGAATGATTCCAGCAGCTGATCCCGAGATGCGTACAGCGGTAGGTACTATATGCCAGCAGGAGGTGGCTCTGCGTGGGCAGCAGAGTCAGCCCCAGGCAGGGCTGAATCGCCCTCTGGCCTCCACTGACCAGATCCTCGTGGAGTACGTTGGACATTTTAAGACCCATATATTAACATTTACGTTTGTATGCTATAACTGGAGGCTAATCCCACCTCCAAGTTACCAGGATGTGATGGACAAAAATAAGACACCTCACTGAAGTAAGCTTCACAATAACATAGTTTCTCTCATCAACTTAAATATACCCAAATTTGAGGGACCTGCTCATCACCATTACATTGCTATTCATAGTCTTAATGATGTTGCTGGGAAATGCACACAAAAGCTGCGAGGCTGTGTTGCCTCTCCCCCAAATGCTGCCTCCCAGGACTACTACAAATGGAGACCTGTGTACAACTCACAGCTGGGGCCTGCGACTCCACGTGTACTGCAGCGACTGGATCTTGCTCCTGCTGAATAGGAATTCATCTAGGGATTTAAATGCAAACAAGAACAAGCTCTGTCCTGTGAGATGACTTTCACAAAGTCAGGCTTGGAAAATGAGAGCAACCTGTGTGAAGGTGTTCTCTGTGACAGCATTTGTCTTCTGCACATTGGCTCCTCGCTTTCTGCTGTTGCACACCGAAGTCCCATCTGGGAAGCTGAATTCATGCAGTAGCTGGGAGAGTGGTGGAGGCAGGTGAGATCTGGTGTCTCGTTCAGCCCGGCCATTGGTTCATTTCCCTTAGCAAAGATGCACTCACTCCCTGTCAAATGGTTGCCCAAGGAAAAGACAGCTTACATTTGGGGAGAAAGCTGTGCTTGTTCCAGTCACTGAATTCAAGCAAATGTCAATCACAGCATGTCATGTGTGGAGGGGACATGCCTTCAGATATAGTAGTTGCCTTAAAATGGACTGAATTTTAAAAAGTCTTTTCTCTTTGTTCTGCAAATCCTGCATCACACTCAAGATGCAAACCTTTCAGATTTATTTGGAAGATGTACAGGTCCCTAACATTTGGAAATGCTCTCGGTGAGTGTCTGTACAGCCCTGACCCACAGCCCTAGAAGATGAGGGGCCCGTTAGCCTCTCTGCTGTCAGCTGTGGCTGGACAGAGTCCTGCTGTGAGCTATGCTGCTCCCTTTGTCTCTTTGGCTTGCAGCAGTACTCAACACTTTGCAGTGTCTCATGCCATAGCACTACCATGGTCCCTGAAGGGTCCTTTATGATCCACATCCTTCTTCTGTACCGTGAAGGGTTGGAGAAGAAGCGGAGATCTTAGTGTGAAACTAAGAAGCTAACTTTTTTTCCGTGTGATTTGACTAAAACTGTAGCGTAACCAGAACACTGCAGACTGGTGGCGGAGTAACGAAGCCAAAGCAATCATCCTGAAAGCTCAATGGCAGGGCATGAACTAAGACACACCCTACAGTCCTCAAATGGCTAGCAGCAATGATGCAGGCTCACAGAGTCAGTATAGCTCTCTGAAGTCTGAGAAGGGTTGAGCATCCAGAAATGTATTGTGTTTAACCCAAACACAGCATTTTCTACATTTTCCTGAAAATTTGACGTTTGGGTGAATTAGTAGTGACTGACAGGAGATCATATACATTCTGTTTATACTTTTATATAACTGCTTTTGCACACTTGTATATAACTCTTCTAACTCCAGCTCTAATCAAATGAGAATAACCCACTGAAGCTTCTGAAATAAACATATATATACAGAAAAATTGGAAAAGACAGTTTCTGGTAGATAGATAATATGGAAATGAAAAGGTTTCACAATAGAAATGCAGACAGTGTTTCTGTGTGCCACCTTTCCATGACCCTTCTTTCTCTTTCCTCCTTTCTTCTCTCCTCCCCCTCACTGCCAAGGAAAGTAATTTGAACAAGCAATAGCAGGGACTTGCAACTTGTCAGGGCTAATGAAGGAACTCTGAACGGGAAAACTTGCCTACTTTTTCCAACTCCATCAACTGATTTAAAAACCATAATGTCTCTCCCTGCAAAACCTGCTTAAATGACAAGAAGCAATTTAAACATATGTAGTACACCCTATGAATAAAACATGTCATGTGGTAAAACTGGAACTCAATTATGTTTGCGTATGTTATGTTCCATCTCTCTTCATAGCTACTGTGGCATTTAGGGGATGCCACCCCACCTCATAAAACTCTGTCTGATGTCTTCAGTGTCTACTGCCTACCCCTGTCGTTTCTGGCATTTGAATGACAGAGAGGGAGGACTGGAATCATCTCTTTGCAGGAGGGTGGAAATATGTAGGCATTTATGAGAGAGATTCCCATCCGTCTTGCACCAGCAGCTCCCAATGGTCTCACCCTTTTCTCCCAGAGGCAAAATTACCTGAGCAAAGCAATGGAAGCTCTTGGAAGCTTCAAGAGTTGTGCAGAATCCGAGAAAAAAAAAAAAAAGTTTTGTCAATTTTCACATTTGCATCTTTATGTTCAAGCAAGTCTGGTAGTGAACTGAGCAAAATTACCCTTCTACAAACTCTGGAGTGATCATTTTTTTCTTTGCTGGAAGGGATATGAGAACTTACCTGCATATCTAAGATCTCTGTGTGAATCAGTTTCAATAGCAATTATGTAAATTACGGTGGTATAATGAAATAGCCCAAATCATCTGTAGTTAAAGCAGTAAGTTTTTGGTCTCATAAAAGTAAAAGAGTAATTTCTGGCTTGTTTTAACTCTGCACTATGCCAGAAGTAAGCTGTGAAATAAATGTTTACTCACCACCATGACCGAAGTGAGCCCTTAAGGGGATGATGTTAAGAAGACCTGGCTTCAGGCCATGAGTTACCTTCTTTTTCCATAAGCTCTATGATTGACCGAAGAGCCAGAGCCTTGATTACACTAAAACCACTTTACATGGATCTAGCCACAAAAAGTGGCCTTGGAATATTCGTCCTTATTGATTGAACATATTGTATTCACTAGGAAGCAAAGCAAATTAATTAGAAAGAGGTATATCACGCAAAGGTGGTATCCAATGAAAAGCAGCAAAAATCCCTCTAAAATAATTCCTGTATCAAAGGTGTGTGTCAGAAACAGGATCAACATTTTTTTATCAATGGAGACAAGAGCAGATGAGAGCCACAAACCCTCAGCCTGACCTTCTCTCCCCCATCTTCTCTGGCAGGTCCTCCCCAATCCCTCTCTGGGGTGCTTCTCCGGTGCTGGCAAGTGCTTGTGAAGAGGCACCAGGATTCACAGCAAGACCTGCTCTGCATCGCCCCGTGCCAGCCTCTTGTCTCACCCCCTCTAAGACAAGCTCTTCCTCCTACCTGCCCTGTGAAGTGTATCTGTGTGGTGGGGACTGTCCATAGCTACACAATAACTATAAAGAAGGAAAACTCACTTATGGGAAACTTGTAACTGCTCTCTGTAAATCGCCATGTTAGATGTGGAATTAGCTGCTTGTAGGCAATGGAACTGTTCCTTTAGCAAGCACCAAATACAAACAGGTTGTAATTTGCACATGTCCCTACTCCTCTTAATAGTAACACAGCGACTGGGAATGGGGAACAAAAATAGCGAGCTTGATCCATACTTTTATATTTAAGAAAGCCACAGCTGACATTGGGGATTATGCCTGGAAAAGTAGTCTGGTGTCTGCCTCGAATTCTTCAGCAACCTACTCAAAGGCTTGAACTACCATCGACTGCTATCTGCACTGGAGACTGGCATGCGTCCTTATCAGCCCCAATCCCTTGTTTGAGAAACACTGTTTTGATAATGCAGGCATGAACGATACACCACCCCTTTCAACTGGAGGATAAAAAAATTCTCACCTGCCTTCAGGAAACAAATACTGATCCTTACAGTACACCCAAGAAGTCAGAGAATTATATGTGGTAGAGAGGAAAGGCAAGTAACGATAGTCTGGGGACATAATGAAAATGTAGTGATTCAGAGATGCAGCTTTCCTTAGAACAAACCAGAATACTGTATAGATTTCCCCATCTTTTTTAAGTAGTTCTGTTGAATTTCATTATTCCCAGGGCAGTAGAAAATGTGCATTCTGATATTCAATAGTAAATAAAATCAGGAAAATTGAGGCTATAATTCTGTGACCTCATTGCACTTTGGCATCTCATTATGCATTTCAAAACTGTGTACAGAAAAAGGATGCATACAAAAATGTGTGCAAAAAAAAAAGGAAAAAAGTAAACAAAGAAACAAATAACAAAAAAGGCAGCGTAGCATTTTGTGTAAGCTACATAAAGCATTAAGAATCATACACTGCTGCAATAATTTTCAGAATTTAGCTTTAAATGACTCAGAAATATAATTAGGAAATGAAGTAGGAGAATACATGGCACTTAGCACATTTGCTTTCTACTGGCTTGAAGCATGGACTACCTGCTCTCCTAAAATTCAGGATTCCGGCTCCAGCTCTCTTGTCAGTGCTGTTCATAACCTCAGCTGTACCTTCATACAGCAGCAGTTCTGTTCCACTAGGGATATTGACCAAAAGCTGATACTAATTCCCAGAAGTAGATTTTAAAAATGATAGGTCTGGGCTAGACTGACATTTGTCATGAGGGTGGACTACTGAAAGGGCTGCCTGTTGTACTGGGTTTGCATGGCAAGGTTTTGGTAGTGGGGGGCTGCAGGGGTGGCTTCTGTAAGAAAACACCAGGAGCTGCCCCCATGTTGGACAGAGCCAGTGCCAGCCAGCTCTGTGACAGACCCACCACTGACCAAAGCCGAGCCCGTCAGCAATATTGGTAGCACCCCTTTGATAACATATTTAAGAAAGGGTAAAAAATGCTGAGCAGCAGCTGTGATGGAGAGGAGTGAGGCAAATGTGAGACAAATGACTTTGCAGACCCCCAGGTCAGTGCAGAAGGAGGGGAGGAGATGCTCCAGGCGCCAGGGCAGAGATTCCCCTGCAGCCCATGGGGAAGACCATGGTGAGGCAGGCTGTCCCCCTGCAGCCCAGGGAGGTCCACGGTGGAGCAGATATCCACCTCCAGCCCAGGGAGGACCCCACGCCGGAGCAGGGGGATGCCCAAAGGAGGCTGTGACCCTGTGGGAAGCCCGTGCTGGAGCAGGCTCCTGGCAGGACCTGCAGACCCACGGAGAGAGGAGCCCATGCCAGAACAGGTTTTGTGGCAGGACTTGTGATCCTGCAGGGGACCCATGCTGGAGCAGTCTGTGCCTGAAGGACTGCAGCCCGTGAAAGGGACCCATGCTGGAGCAGTTCATGAAGAACTGCAGCCCATGGGAAGGACCTGTGCTGGAGTAACTCATGCAGGACTGTATCTGGTGAGAGGGACCCCATGCTGGAGCAGGGGAAGAGTGTGAGGAAGAAGCTGCAGAGACAAAGCATTATGAACTGACCGCAACCCCCATTCCCCATCCTCCTGCGCTGCTCACGGGGGAGGAGGTAGAGAAATCAGGAGTGAAGTTGAGCCCAAGAAGAAGGGAGGGGTAGGGGGAAGGTGTTTTTACATTTATTCTTATTTCTCAGTATCCTACTCTGTCATTAGTTGGCAATAAATTAAATTAATCTTCCCCAAGTTGAGTCTGTTTTGCCCATGATGGTAATTGGTGAGCGATCTCCCTGTCCTTATCTCCACCCACGAACTTTTTGTCATATTTTCTCCCTCCATCCTGCTGAGGACAGGGAGTGAGAAAGTGGCTTGGTGGGCAGCTAGCGGCCAGTCAAGGTCAACCCACCACACCTGTAGAGCCTTTCTCCCCTTGCTTTACCATTACCATCATCTGTATAGGGCACAGCCTGAGTGGTGTGCAAGGGAGCATGGTGCCCTACCCCCACGTTCTCAGCCATAGCCTCCCTGAAGCCAGCCCTGCCACAGTTTCCAGAGAGTCCTGAAAGTATGGAGTCACCAGCTAACACCCTATGCAACAATTCAAGGTGTAAGTTAGAGGAACATGGTAGTCACGTACAATACCCTCATGGGTAATATCTGGAAGCACTGTAGGGGGTGAAGTTAATGAAAATTTTGCCCTTGTAAAGTGGGAGGGTTTGGTTCCCAGTGGCTCACTTGCCATTTTAAATGCAGGCAAATCTAAGGCTGGTCTGATTTCAAGATAGCATCAAACTCTTGCCTCCATTTGGCCTTATGCCTAAGTTATTTTAACAAAATAAAGGTTTTGGCCAAATTATTTTTTCAAATATTGGTGATATGAAATAGTATTTTGTAACCTGGTTGTGCGTAAGTGCTATCTTCCAAAAAAAAAAAGAAAAGATAAAAAAGTACAATACAGTGACTCATTCCCACGCTTTTTTCATGTTTCAATGGGAATGATGCAGCAGAAAACGCTGCATGCCCTCATCAAATGTACCAGCACCTGATCAGAAGGGTTTGTTGAAGTATTTGTTAATCGTCACTTTGCTACATTGCAAAATGCCTGAAATCTGGACATACTTAACTGCCACAATACTCTTCAACGTGTACTGAGATTACTGGGCAGAGTAACCTGTCATTTATTACAGACACAGGAGAGCTGCTGCATTTGAAATCTTGTTCTCATGTAGCTCATTTACATTGAAATTGCCTTTCAAGATCACACCATCAGTTCTATTCATGTCATCCATTGACAGGCAAAATATTATTTGGGGAAAATAGATGCCTAACAACATAGTGAAAACAGCACCTCATGACAGAAAATTAAAATTTTTTGTATCCACAGTTGTATGAAAAATTTGTGATGTTCAGGAAGACTGTGAGAAGGACAGGACAAAATGAAACTTGCATCAAATGTCTTTAAGTCCTGTGTGTCTACCTCCCCAGCCTTTGAAAATGTCAGATCCATATGGAGTATTATCTATTGTGAAGAGGAATCATTGCTGCTGGTAGTGGTATTTTTAAAGAGATGGGACTAGATGCACCACCACTGCAAAGCAGGAAATTTCCATTGACTTCAGAGGGAGCGGGAAGACAAGGAGACACCCCCTTAGAACATTGTACAGGAAGAACTGAAAGGATTTTTCTGGCTGTGTGAACAACAGATAAGAAGAGAGCAACTCAGACTGGCAGGTTTGTGATGTAGGGATCTGGTGTTTCCTTGACTTGCTTTGCCTTTTGGGCTGATGATCAAATATTAACTGTAAATAATGACTGTGATGAATGCTGACTTTTCTCAATGCCTCCTCTGATAGTGCACTGTGAGTCATCATTAATAATACATAGCTTGAGATAAAAACCCTTTCTCTTCAATAATTAAAAATAATAGGCAGGAATTTTACATTGGATTATCTCCACTTTCTCATATACCAGGTTGTCTTACTCATTTCACTGCAAATGCTACATTTCCTCCAGTGACATTGCCTTTGCAGATCAGCTCAAGGTTTTACCTTCATCCTACCTTCCAGGTATGTTTTATGTATGTGTAAACTGCTTTTGAACTATAGTATTTGGGAGTAAAGCTGGGTCTCACTTCTCATACAAGGATTGTTGTTAGGGTGGTTGGCGCAAATTCTATGCTCTGCTGTGATTACTTTTTTTAGAGTTGCTCGGCCTTTGCTCCGAGGCAGTGCAGGGAAAGGCGGCAATTGCTAAGCTGGTAGCCAGCTTCAGGTCTGTGACCTGAATGTGTTGCTCTTTATCTGTCTCTGAGTAGCATACGGGTGATAAATATGTGAAAGGATTCTCCCATTCTTTTCATTCAATTGAGATAAACCCCAAAGAGAATGCATTTCAAAATTATTTGGTGAGTGAGTGCTGGTGAGGACATACCCATGCTAAAAGTCAGTATTTCCAGCATGTCTGGACAGAGCTGGGGGTGCTGGTGAGTTGGAGCCTAATAGGGGAAGATGGTGAGGGTCTGGAAAGTTGTACATCCTGGAGGAGCTGTTCCACTCCCTGTATCTGAGGTGATGTCCCCAGCCACCTTATCCCAGAAAAAGGAAAACATAGCGAAATGCCTCTTTGCAACATTTTTGTAGAATCATGGAATGGTTTGGGTTGGAAGGGACCTTTAAAGGTCAGCTACAGCAACTAGTCAAAGGCTAAAGTGGAAGAGAAGTCCCTTCCAGCTTAGCACACTGCTTCAATGACAGCAGGAATATCTTGTGGTCAAAGGGGTTTCATTTCTTCTCAAGGAAGCAAGTTTGAAGCTACACAGAGCAGCATATATTATCATAAAATTTTGGTAAAGTTTGCGGGACCTCAGAAGTAAAGAATAACATAGTTTTTTTAACCCAATGAATTGGCATCGCTCCAGTATATCGTTAATGTCCTCATTTCTTAGGTGTTTTGAAAATGAGCTGTTTCCTTATGCCGTACAGTATCTCCTAAAACCAGGAGATGGAGCTCTGCAGCCGAAGGCTACCATCAACTGCCTTCTCTTCACCCAGAAGAAATAATGCTTCGCTTTAATTGCTTTTGGGAACATGTATCGGTTCTGTTTCCCTGTGACAAGATTTGTTCTGTGCTGTTGCTCAGCAGATTCATCACCGCTGGGTAAGGAAATGGGCTGATGGGCTTCTGTCCTCAGACGAGGGCCAGCAACTGGAAGAGTGCAGGTAGCCAACGCTCGGTTCAGCTTTACACGGGTGGCTACCAGTGGTGCTAATAAAAGCTCCAGGTGATGTTCAGGGGGCTGAGGTGAAGCCATCGGCTGGGTGAGGGAGGGGAGTAGAGCAATCCCCCAGCGCCAGGGCAGCGGGGGGCCCTGGGCTCCCCCCCGGCCCCTGCCCCTCGAGGGGCTCTTCCCTCGGGCGCCCGACTGGGCATCGCCCAGCTCCGGGGGGTGACGTGGCTGGGCTCAGGGTGTTCCTTGTCACCCTCAGGGGCCCTGAACGCCGGGCGCCGGCTGTTCCAGGCTCTGCCACGCACACGGCATTTACGTTTGGCCGCGGTGTGACAGAGGGATCCGTTGGCAGCAGGGCAGTCGGGCTGGCTGCGAGCATCCGGCACGGCCTAAAAGGCCTCTGTGTACTCAGCGCTCGATTTACCCAGCTTGTCAAAGTCTGCCAGCGCTTGCCGCTTCCATTTTCGCGTTACTAGTCAGTTATTAATGAGGGCAGTGCTTAGCAACTTAATTCAGCAGCTTTAGCCGAGATCTTCCTGGAATACAGGTGTCTGAGTCCCACTTGTCACCTGCGCTGCTTGATTTCAGTGCAGCTGATGCGCCTTGGCAGGAGTCTGCTGCCTAAGCAGCGGGGCAAGCAGGGACGACTTCTTATGGCATATACACACACACACAACGAATCAAGGAGAACTATTCAGTTCACTGAATATATACATGCAAAAGAATACGAATCTCGCAAAAGCATTTGCTCCCTCGACTACATATATATACAAAAAATACAGAGCAAGGAAAACCATTCGCTGCGGTTATTTTGCTTTGTTTTGGCAACACAAAAAGCTGGATGCTAGCTGGCCCTCTTGTCAGTTCAGACAAGCACAGGGCTGCCAGAGCAGCGCAGAGCAGCATTTACCGTGCCAGTGACCCTCAGCTAATTCTGCAGGGGTGATTTCGGGGCAAAGGAGGGAAAGGACAGCCTCAGTGTCAGACTCCAAACCAACGAGAAGATTTCAGCTAGCGATTTCTTCTGTTTGAGTAAGGTCTTCAGATTCATAACAGTTTAGAAGTACACGTTGAAAATTATACTGCTATTGGTGTTCAGTCAATAGATTCCTCTGTCATACTAAGTCCCTGGATGGCAGCTTCCACTGTGGTATAAATAGAAAACAGTGAAAAGTAAATTAAAAACCCACAACTGGGGCCTCCTGAGCCTGATGGCAATGAGCACGTTTTGAAGATTTTCTAACATAGTAGGAAGTGCACACCACTGTGCTAACTGCACTAGGGTTTCCAGCTCCTGCAATGCTCATCAGCACGGCACAGAACTAGGGTGAGTGGTGCAGAGACTCTTCCCCAAAACACCCTTTTAAAATACAATGCAATGTTACACCCTGTCTGCCGATGCTCACGCTGGGTATGGAAAGAGTCAGATGGCACCAAGTGGCTGCACTTCTCCACACACTGCTTCCCACTTCTGCGGTGGGTGAAGAAACCTGGCATGGGAAAAAGAACAAGGAGGTCGTTCATCCACATTTATTAATTAATATATCAATTTCTTGCCCCTATCTCAGTGAAAAATGTTTTAGAAATCAGTGTGCCAGCTGTGCACAGAAACAGACTTGATTTAATTGTTTGGGTTTGATAATTTTACTTAACTTCACAGCCTGTAAAGGGCACTTCTGTAGACACGCTGTCGAAACCACCCTAAACTTTCAAAGTGATGCTTCAAATGAATTTGGGAATGGGGAGCTGTCTCAAAAAATAATGCTTAAAAGCAATAGGCACAACAGCCTTCACATACCAACCTGTATCATCTGGCTGTAGAATAATTAACTCAATAATCAGCTCAGGGCTGTGTATGCCAGACTGAACATCCAGAAATGACAAGGTGTTTACAGGGCTACCTAGATGACTGTCAGGAACCAGGAGGAGTTTGTCCTCCTCTTCCCTGTTTATTTTGGCTGTTACAGATACCAGACAGAAGGATACAAGTACCCTCAAAAATAGCCCTAACATATGCTGTTATGTGTAAACCGTAAAGATTTATTGCAGGTAGAGGGTGGGAGCATCTTTCAAAAAGTGCGCTTATCATATGTTTAGTGGGATTTGGGTTGCGAAGAGAAGTAACATCTTTTATTAAGTCATGTTATACAGCTGGATAAAAACTATAAACTTTTGGCATACAAGCCATTTTTCACTTAGCTGTTCCTAAGTTTTGATGTGGCCCTAAGGAAAAAACAACAACAACTTATCATCTAAAAATAGATATATAGTGTATGAAATATGTACTCTAACATATTTAAAGAACATAGCCTCATGCTCCACTGTTGGATGTGGGAGCATTAAAAGTGACGGGACACTTTCTCCATTGGTTTGCTGTGTTTGTGTCAGATGATTTAAAGCTGCCTTGTCAAATGTGGGGTGTTTCTATTAGAAATAATTGGTCCATAAATGAGCTTCACAGCATATGGATTTCTTTGAAGACTGTCAGGAGAAATTCTCTAAAATTGACTGGTTTGCAACTGAATAATTAAAATTTGTGCTTTGAAAAGGATGATCCTGTCATCACCGAAGATGAATAAACTGGCATTTTAGTTAGTTGATACCATGATCAAATGCTTTTCTGCTGCTATTTTTAAAGTGCATCTAACTCTCGTTTGATTGTTATCGGAGAGGATAAAAAGGAAGACCCACCACCCTCCTTGCAGTCCCCACAACTTCCAAGCAAACAAAGATTTCTCTTTGCCTGCCTTGTTGTATTTTCAGCAAGAGGACATTAAATTTAAGTGAATGGCTTTGGGCTGAAAGTTGTGGATTTCATGTATTTAGCTGCAATGCACTCTGTTCAAACAAGCACATGCAGTGAATAATGCCATGCTGGGAGGTGTTCTGGATTATCCCAGATTTGCTGAGAACAAACCTTTCCTCCTTTTGCTAGGTGGTCCCTGGACATCAATTAACAGCTGCTTTGCTTCATCTTCAGAATAAACAGAGTGGAGCTCTTCACCACCTCTTTCTGAAAGTCTCATAAAATACCAGTCCCTGAAATGATTTTCTATCCATGATCATATTTAAAATGGATACATTTTAATGTATAAAGGATACATTTTCAGTACTGGACTATACATGCTTGTCCTGGTTTCAGCTGGGATAGAGTTAACTGTCTTCCCAGTAGCTGGTACAGTGCTATGTTTTGAGTTCAGTATGTGAAGAATGTTGATAACACTGATGTTTTCAGTTGTTGCTCAGTAGTGTTTAGACTACAGTCAAGGATTTTTCAGCTTCTCATGCCCAGCCAGGGCACCTGACCCAAACTGGCCAACAGTGTATTCCATACCATGGGACGTCCCATCTAGTTTAGGAACTGGGAAGTGGGGGGCAGGGATTCGCCGCTCGGGGACTGGCTGGGTGTCGGTCGGCAGGTGGTGAGCAATTGCCCTGCGCATCATTTGTACATTTCAATCTTTTTATTACTACTGTTGTCATTTTATTAGTGTTATCATTATCATTATTAGTTTCTTCTTTTCTGTTCTATTAAATCGTTCTTCTCTCAACCCAGGAGTTTTACTTCTTTTCCTGATTTTCTCCCCCATCCCACTGGATGGGGGGGGAGTGAGTGAGCGGCTGCGTGGTGCTTAGTTGCTGGCTGGGGTTAAACCACGACAATGCTGTTATTGGTTCTAACTTTCTTGGCCAAATTCCTCCATACCTCTTTCTGAATTACTAATGCCTTTATTTACATCCATTATTGAAAGTAAAACCTGAGCACGAGTATTTTCACATAGTATTTCTAAGAGAATCACGCTAGGAAATAAAATGCAAACTAATGCAGCTAGTACGTGATGCTAACAACAGAGCTCTGTGACTTTTCAGAGCACTCTGTCACTTTACACTGAAGGAAGATGCAGGCCTCCAGCTGAGTTCAAGGTGATAACCCGTAATATTGAGCTATACAGGATTTTCAGCTTGGGGACTCATCTTTATTACACTACATTATTTTTTCTGAGAGAAAAGGAAGGCGTTTCTTGCCCATATTAATTTGACACAATGAAATTGGTTATATATGGGAAGACTGGGAACTGAAGGAAGGAGGGTGAAGAAAGGTAAGATGATGAATGAATGGTCACAGATGTGGCCCTGGGTTGCTATATGTGGTCCCATTATGGAAGGACAAGTGTATTTGTTTGATGCTGGGTGAAAGTTTATCTGGGGTTGATCGTAATTAATTATATTTATTTTAAAAACTCTTTCCTTATGATTCCATTCACAGCAAAGGTCAGCCTAAAGTTTCCTCTGACACGGATTTGGGCAGAAGACACTTACAAAAAAGGATTTGTTAAATTTTCTTCAGTTTCTTTGTTCTTAAAAACCTCCTCTTCACCCCTACCTCACTTCTGGGTGGTGCTGTGGCTACCTGGGCAGGCAGTTGCTGGTCCCAAGGGCAGCTGAGGGAGTTGTCCTGGGGATCGTTCTCTTGGCTGAGTGAAGTTGCAGCTGAGATGGGGTTAGGTGAGTTGCCTCGGTAGCTCTGAGAAAAGCAATCCGTACAGAAATCCCCTGCAAAGCTTGTGAGGCTGGATGCCCTGCCCAGCAGCTCAGAAGGAGCTGCTGCTGCTGCCTCACTGATTTCTCCTGCTGACATGTCTCTGCCTGTGCATATTTGTGCTAAAACTCTGATAGCAGGTCTTCCAGGGGTCTTATTTCTTCACCATTAGGGTTAATGACACAGCTCTCTTCCCTCCCTTTATTGGCTCCAATTTCTAGGATACTACTTTTTATTCTGTGGGGTAGTAGGGACTGTGAGAGAGCATCCAAGAGGAAGGTTGGTCCCTCCATGTGGCAGATGTCTCAAACTATTTTGTCCACATGCAGACTTAAATGCCCAAGAGCATGTGTATCTGGTGCCCTGATGCTGTGCAAGGGATGGGATATTTAGCAACTCTTGCTAAAGACTTCTTGTGTACGTTATAGAATAATGTACAGTGTTTTGGAAAACTTCTGACAGTGGAAATGTTATTTTCTCTTTTTTTTTTCCTAATTGTAAGAATAAAAGAACAATTCATCAGCTGTGCTCTAGATGACATGGTTCAGAACAGTGGTTTTTGGTGATAACCAATGTGGTATACATGGTGTCATTGTTATCAGTAATTATGTTGATATATTGGCTCTACTTATGTTGATTTCCTTACTTTCATTTGGTTTCTTAATATTGCTCAGGCACGGACTACAGTATGAAGAAAAATGTGCAAAGCAGTGATATGTGCCTAGGATTGAAATTCAGCAAAGTTTTCTTTAAAAACGAAGGAAAGGAAAGAAACCTCTCTACTTCCTTTGTTTGTCATAGCCCACAGTGCTAACCCTCTGAGTTTGGGAGAACACATAAACAACAAACTCTGCCAGTCATGCTTTCACAAATCTACTGGCAATTTATAACAACACAATATTGCATGTAGAGACTAGGGCAGTTTAGTTAATTGCCTTTTATATACATGTTATTTTCCCTACTTTTTATTGAGTTCAATAGGTGTTAGATCAGAGATTTCATATTTGGAATAATTTCCTCCAGTCCCTCTTGGATATTTCTTGGAGATCTTCTTTCTTATGCTGATATTTCTCTGTATATATTCTGTAAATAATTTTATTATATTAAGGTAACACCTAATGGTCTCAGTGGTGATTAGGAGTTTACATGCATTGATTTCAAAGCCCCAGAGATCATTTTGTAATCCAGCAAGTGTAGGTGTTAAGGGACAACAAAATTTCCATCAGAAGCACATGGAACGGTTGGAATGATTCCGCTGTGCTCTGAAAGTAAATGGCATAAGCCTAATAGCTTGAGGTTGAAGCAAATTAAACATGTTATTGCCTGATAAAATATGCTAATGTTGTCCTTCACAAATTAAAATTATGTTTCTCATTTCCATTTGAATGTCCTGTTTCATCTTCTTGTGGCTGGATTCTTCTTTGTACCATATTATGATCAATAAGGCTACACAAAAAGAAGTATCCCTGTGGACCACATGTGAAAATAAAAAAAATAAAATTTCAAAACACAGTTTTTGTTGATTCCCACTATGCTTCGCATCAGGTGTCATCAGTAAGTGATATACTAGACAGTGTGTAGACTAGAGATTACATGTATGGTTTTTTTATAGAGAAGGGATTACACATGCATATTTTAACATTAACCCACAAAACACTATGCAGAAAAAGAAATACATTTCATACCTTTTACTTTCTAAAAATGTACCTGAATAATGAAACATCACATCCTTCAACTTTGTGCATTTTTCTGTAACTTTGATAGAAAGTTAGTAGGAAACATTTTACAGGGACAAATTGTGAAAAACAAGCATATATTAATATTTGGGAGTTTATATATATATGTAAGATAGCAAAGAAATATTTAAAAGCATAAAAGTATTTACTTTAACAGTAAAGCTCTGTCCAGTTTTACAGTCCATTTTGAAAATCACCTCTCCCAAAGAGAACATACAGCATATTTGGATTTGCCATGGAGTTACAACCTGACTTTCTCAAAGCTAACATTGGCAAAAGGTTGATAAGGAAACACAGTAGCTTCGAGGAACGGCTGCTTAGCATTTATTCAACAGGTCAATGATAAAAGTAATTTGATTTTAAAATACTGAAAGTCTCATGCTAAGTGGAGAACAGTGAAAAAAGATCTTGCACATATGAACTAGGATGGTGTAAATTTTATGCACCCCATGATTAAATGCACTAAAATCCCATGTAAATGTAGAGCTGGTGTTGAACTGCCAGTTTTAGGTGACCTTTCCCAAAACACTCAAAATGGCATTTAAAGTGCAGGTGGTATAAATAATCCCTCTGTTTACTAAACTTGCTTAGGTTTTTTGTAAACCTGGAGTTCACGTCCAGCCTGCAGCTGCAGCCCAGAGAGGCTCCCTGAGAATGGGGTGACTGTGCTGAGAAGGCCAAGGAGAGAAGAGATGAAACTGCGGCGTTCCAGGCTCCCTCCTGGGGATGTGGCCTGCGAGGGAAAGGCCTGGTGGGCAAGAGGGAGAAACATCTGCGGTCAGAGGGGTTTGTAGGGGCTGGGCAACACTGGAAATATCCCCATCACTGGCACCGTCCACACAGGGGAAGCAGCTGGAGGGGCTTTGCACATCACCAGGGCAGCCAGCCAGGACTCGCATCAGTCACAACCCACATATTTTTCCAACTTTGACTGTCTTGACCAATTCCCTCTAACTACCCCTAAGTCTGGCTGATTAATTCCCCGGTTAGTGACTGGTAAGGGTAGGATCTTTTCTCTGTGTTTCCAGCAACAAAATAGCTTTCCCTATTTCCCCAGCCTCAACTCCAAGTGATTTTCAGTGAGGAAGCTCAAAAAATGCACCGTGCATGTTTTCTAAATACTGTTTAAAAACTCCAACTCAACAGACAAACCCACAACTGTACACAGCTGTCATGTTTTGCCATTCTGCTTATAATAAGTATTGACCATTTGCATGCTTGTGGCCACTGTCCTGTTTTTGGAGTTGTCATGGCTCCCTGGCACTGAGAAACATTTACAAGTTGTCCCGGAGGAAGGTTGGGTGTCTCATGTAGATATAGGTTCCGATAATCCATGAGGGGATTTATGTCCAGATGTTTCTGGCTGGGCAGAAAGAGCCGATCAGAGGTCAAACTGGCAGGAGCTGTCACTGGTGGCGGCCAAGGAGCTGGCCTGGTGGACATCAACCTCATTTGGGGTCTGAGTTGCAGCCAGTTTGTGGTCAAGTGTCAGAAATGAGCTTTGGGACATCTTAATTAACACTTTCCTTGCTTCAGAGAGCCTTAGTTGGGGAAGAGATGTGACTTTTCCTTCATAGTATACTTGATAATATTTAATTTTGTATTCTGAATGATAAGGACTTCATCTGAATAGTCTTTTCAATGAAACAAGGGAAATAAATGGACACACTAGGGGAGGTGCCAAGCTAACCAAATTAAGCCTGACAACTTTCATCCTTTATAAAAAGCTGTATCTGTTGCTTGCACAAAAAAAAAATCTACAAATCCTTCCACCAACTAGCAACAGTGTTGTTGAAGTGAAGCAGTGGTTCTAATTAGAAGAAAGTTATTCAGTTTCTTAGAATATCCTTTTTATATTTTTGTGGAGCAAATCCAGTCACATCCATAAAAAAATACTAAAAAGAGAATAATCAAACATTATAATATGTTGTAAAACCAGTCTTGCATTTGTGAAGTTTAATGAAGTTTAGCTACAGATTTAAATGGAGCAAGAATTAGGTCTTTACATACCCTGCTGAGAAGACGTGGATAATGTCTAATGTAATGTTTACATTCAAATATATCTAAATTTCTTCACAAAGGATAACAGATTGTATTTAATTAGTATCTTTAAGAATCAACTGACTTCAAACTGATTTATAGTTTAATTGTTTAATATTTAATTGTTTAATTGTTATTAATATATAGTTTATTTATAGTTTAATTTATAGTTTAATTGAAACACATTTCAGAGCTAATGAGGCATTTTCATGTTCAAAGAAATTTTAAATCATATTTTTCAAGCATAGCCTGCTATTTTTTTTTAAAGGCATACTTCAATCAAATTAAGCAGCTGAAAGAACTGTATACAATTTGTTTAATGCAGAATTTAATAAACATAGTATATTACTAAGCTCAAAAGATACAGATACAGATTCATGTTCTGATACAATATCAATAACAGAAGGAAACATTAAAGCTGGACTAAACAGTGGGCTGTAGAGTCATGTTTTATAGGGGTTTTTTTGACCCTAAAAGTTGAAAAATCATAAATAAAGCCCCTAAATCAAGACTTATACGTAAAAATCAAGAGTCTGAAACAGCAAAAAACTAACGTGTTAATTTTGTTTGCTTGGGTTTCTGAGACAATAGGGTAAAATATGGTAATATTAGCAAATTACCCCATTCAAATACTATGATTTTCTCAAAATAGAACTGGCAAACTTTTCTGAATACTCTGAAAGCTAAGATCTTCAGGCAGTCTTTATTCAACAGTTGAAGCTTTATGAAGACTGTATGATATTTTTGAAAGAGTAAAGATGCTATCTCCCGCAATGAGTCCTTTGAAATAATTATTAAAAACCCTCATGGTATTCATTGGCTATGATCTGGTTTTGCTTAGTTCTGTGTTTTTACGTTTTTGTACTAGGAATAAAATCTTGTAACTTTAGGGTAGCTATCTATCCACTGTATTTTTTCTTCTACCTATGCTAATGGCGATTAGAAGTCCAATGCATCAAAAATTATATTTGCTCTTTTGCCACTAAGATCCAATAATCAGTGTTTGGTCTGCTTTGACACTTAGGTTAGGATTTTCAGTAGTCCTTAAAGACTTTCATCAGAATTCACACATCTATTAGTCCAAGTTTACTTCTTTGAAAATCTTGGCTGTAAAAAATACATTCTCTTCAAAATACTGATGAACAAACTAGGAAATAAGTAAACTGGAAATTTATGTACTTCTTTCAAAGTCAAAAGAAAAAAAAGTATTTTTGCCACATGAAAGGATTACACCTGCTAGAAAAAAATAGAATACTTTAAAGTTTTAGAAGAGAAATTAAGAAGAATTGAGATGGGACAAAAAAATAGAAAAGAGTATTTAGCAAGACAGATTTGCAGGAATGTTTCCTGACAGCCTGTATTCTTATTTTTGCTAGTAAAAGTCGAATTCCACATAAACAGTTACACAACTGTGATTTTTAGTTACTGGCAGAAACTCATGCTATCTAGCACTACTTCAAAGACATTGAACTTCAAAGTTATAGATCCTTCAGCCACCATGCTGGCATCCTTCTTCTGCACCATCTTCTGTTCGCTTGTTCTGGTTTTGAAGTGAAAAATAATTTAAAAATAAAAGAAAGGTGGAAAAAAGTCTTCAAAATGTTGCTGTTTGGATAAATTTGCAGTTCTCTTGACAGCCCAAATGCAGTGTCTAAGGACATTACTTTGCAGTTTCATGGCAGTATTTTGTAGCAATTTTGAGATCACTCAGCACAATCTGATTAGTAGGGTTAATTATAAAGGATGAAAATATAACATGCATGAGTACTGAGAGACCGTTATTTTCCTCAATGAGCATGTAAACTGCTCTCACTGTATGCTGGCAACTCTCGCATAACTTTTCCTTTGCAGATTGCCATCCTTATACAGCAGATGGAATAGGATAGAGATGCAAAGATACTCTTAGATGCAAACACATAACAAAAAGATAAAATAGAAACATGAAAGCAGAGAGGACCATAAATTTGAGATTTCTGTGACTAAAGACAAGTGTCTTCTGGTAGTCAACACAGATGTGAAATCCAGGACATCTGCTTTGTCCTCACCTCAAAGGAGAACTACAGATTACTAAGGCCCTTACTTCTACATCTTATAAGGTACTTTTGTATATGTAGACAGTTGTACTTTAGTACCAAAGACCAAAGGAAACTCAGAATACTGTGACATAGGGAAAAAGCAGGACCTAGGCATTTCCAATGCCTTAAATCCACCTGTCCCTACATGTAGCATTCGCCGCATATCAAGGTGCCGCGATTAGATCACTGATCACCCCCCAGATCAGGGAAAGAGACAGATAACACACACAGTGTGAGCGCCAACTTCCGCCTTTTATTGCGCAGTCAATTCCTTTTATACTAACAAGGGTAGGTGGGATTACAGACACATCATAAGGCTGCGACTAACCCTCTAACTTTCCGTGACATCGCGAGATCTTCCGAACGCCGAACCCTACACCTACAGATGTTCATCATCAGAGTATACCCTACATTGACCTGTGGGGTTATCATACTAATAGTTACAACATAAAGGGTGTTGCAGCAAGGCAACTATTTGGGTACCCTAGCAGTTATCTGAGCACCAGGGTGGCTGTCAGTTTCTGAGTGAATATTAAGATTAAGGCCTTAAAATCACACAAGAATAATAATCCCACCAATTTGAGTGGGATTTTGAAAAAAAAATCAAATAGGATAGAAAGAAAATTAATGTTTGAGGCATTTTTTGAGCTTAAATGATTATAATGAAAAGGAATATTTTAGTGACTGAGAGAAATTACCATTGTGCTTTGTGCTAAGGTCCACAAGGCCATTCATTGGGATACTTCAGTCTGTCTGCAGCTCGAGGTGAAAATCAGCAGTCATTGTAACTGAGCTGTTGCCTCCTGCCTCCACTGTGACTTACCTCCGCTGCTACAAAGGCTTTCTGAGGAAAAGATTTTTTTTTTCTAGTATTTAGATTAATATTGAGTTCAAGATTTTGTCTAATGCTGAAATCCTGAAATTGCAGGACAATTTTTTAGACGTTGTCCCCACAGACCTCTCTTTGCTTCTTTTCTGTGAGTTTTTGTTGGCAAAGGCCATAAAAGCTCTAGGGAGAGAGCCAGGCTGATGAAAGCTTAAGGCAAAAGAGTAAAGGCTTTGCACCTCCATCCTATATGGAGGAAGGGCAGCTCAGGTGCTCTAGGTGCTTCACAACCTGTCTACACAGTTTTCCCTTCTCCAGCTGTCCCGGTTTCAGCTGGGATAGAGTTAATTTTCTTTCTAGTAGGTGGCACAGTGCTATGTTTTGGATTTAGTATAAGAATGTACGTAACACACTGATGTTTTCAGTTGTTGCTAAGTAGTGTTTAGACAAAGTCAAGGATTTTGCAGCTTCTCATGCCCAGCCAGCGAGGCAGCTGGAGGGGCACAAGAAGTTGGGAGAGGACACAACCAGGGCAGCTCACCCAAAGTGGCCAAAGGGATGTTCCATACCATGTGACGTCATCCCCAGTATATAAACTGGGGGGGAGTTGGCCTGGGGGGTGGATCACTGCTCAGGAACTGACTGGGCATCGGTCAGCGAGTGGTGAGCAATTGCATTGTGTATCACTTGTTTTGTATATTCCAGTTCCTTTATTGTTATTATTGTCATTTTATTATCATCATCATTATCTTTATCATTATCATTATTATTTTCTTCCCTTCTGTCCTATTAAACTGTCTTTATCTCAACCCATGAGTTTTACTTTTTTTTCCCCTATTGCCTCCCCCATCCCACTGGCGGGGAGGAAGTGAGCAAGCAGCTGCGCGGTGCTTAGTTTCTGGCTGGGGTTAAACCACAACATCAGCAAATCTGGCAGACACCAGTTTTGGTAAGCAAAGGTCGTTTCATCTGGTTTGGTGGGTAGGTACCCACCCAATAGGAGAAAAACAGCTCTGGGACAGGCAGCTCTATTTACCTAAGGGAGGTAAAGTGAGAACAGAGGGTTGGGAAGATCGTGCCTGAGGCCAGGTGTTTTGGCCATATCTTACTGGACAGATGCTCAAGGTCTGGGAGTCAGATGAAGGAGACCATGAAGCTCTGGAAGGTCCTGCCATGGCAGGGAATACAACAAAGATGTTGGCTTGAGCTCCATCCTTGTACTGCCAGCTGCACCATAGCTGTTGCTGTCTCTAGAGCTTCCCTGCTTTTAAATTGTGATGACACCTCTGGGAAAGTTCAGTCTATTCTTCTCCTCAGGAGGAAAGGCTCAGCAACTCAGAATTGGAGACACAAACCACTAGATGTACAAGTTAAGTAGAACAAGAGCAGCAGGACCAAACCAAAGACAGAATATTCTCTTTCAGACTAGCCTGGTGGTTGAGAAACTCTGCTTAGAAAATCTGCAGAGGTTGTAATCAAGCTGTGGCTATGTACTCCTCCATGTTGAGAAATTGCTTTAGAGGAATGGGGGTTTCTGTCTTTAATTTTCTCAAGATAATAAGAAAGTGTTGTGCTGTTGCCCTAGTTCCTGCAACAGATTTCTACGAACTTAATGCTCCCAGTATTGGAAATTGTCCAGGCATAAATAAAGTAACAGTCAGTAAGGAATATTGCAGACCATTTCTCTTTTTCTGACCCTCTCTAGGCCCTCATTTTGTGAGACCAAAAGGTTTCTCAGTGTGCATTAGCTGAAACATATCTTGAAATCATGAAGTACCCATCTTCCTCATGCTCATGGCTTGCTATTTCTGAAGGAACAACTTGTCTCCTAACTGTAGACGCTCTTCATAGGTATCCAGTTGCAATCTCCCACCTGAAAAAGGGGAAAAGAAATAAGGACATGGAAGCTTTTAAATGTTAAGCTAAATGTTCTTGTATGCTTTCACAAGTGAAATAAATTTGAATAGGTGTTAATGGAAGTTTGATCCCTCCCATCCAAAAAAAATTCATGACCTGAGGACTCTCTTGGAGAAGAAAAAAAAAAAGAAAAAGAGGATCATTTTTATTTTGGGTGCAGTTATGAGGACAGAAACTGGCTCTAAGCTGCTTTAGCGTAGTAGAGGAGACAGCAGAAAGTTCAGACAATATGTCAGCAATCCTTCCTGGCTCCTGCCAGGTACCATAGGACATAACATAGGTCAGATGGCAATTTAGAGCAATCCATGAGGTGAAATGTAGAAAATGCCTCCAGCAGCACCTTTAATATTTGCTCTCCATTGCCTCTGATCTAACAGCAACTCTCCCAGCTACCCTTGGCTGCACAGTGCCAGACGCTGCCAAAAAAGAACCAGAAAGGCCAACTGTGTTTTTGAACAAAGAGCTTGCTGATTGTTTCTGAGCTTGTCAAACAATGCCATTAGGCAAGAGTTGTGAAAATTTCAAGAAAGGCCACAAGATGTGCAAAATCATCTACAGTTCATTTGCTGTTGTAACTTTACAGCCCGCTCCATATCCTTTCTCCAGCTATGGAAAATTGAGGACAAAGGAAGTAAATTGTATCTGAAAGAGAAGGCTTGTTAATTGATACATCAAATCAATTAAATACTGCCGTAAAGCCCTTTAGCTGGGCTGTAGCATGGATTTAGAGCAGCTTCCAATTAAAAACACAAAGCAAACGCTGACTAAATGCAGCTGAAGGTTCGGGTGAATTTGTTGATATGAAGAACTTGTTAAACTGTACCCCATGAGAATGAGCACCTTTCCACTAAATATTTTCACCGTTACCTGTAGGCAGGGTGCAGCTTTGGATGTTCCTGCCTGCAGGCATTGTCTCCACCAGAAGGATCTTTTGATTTTGTTTAGTCTCCCCAGTTTCAAGAAAGGGTGATTGTAATTAACCTTAGACTCTAATTACTCAAAAAAAAAAAAATTAGTTGAGGTCCTACACATTCATAAGAGCCTTCTGAAGTCCATAATGATTTGTTTCTGCCATGGTATTTTAAATCAGTCACTAAGACAGAAACAGTCTTAGGTTTATGTGGACTACCATGAATACTCAGCAGTCTAGTGGAGCTCCTGGCCATACTTACCTTTGGGAGATATGTTTTGCTCTGACATTCGTATCAGAAAGGTCAAGTGGCCATCCTGTGAGCACAGTCCCACTGCATAAAAAATTTAGAATACAGAATGCAGTTTGATTTGATCAAAGCATGGACACAAGTGAGTCAGAGTATCGATGAAGAGAGAGTATGTAATTTGGCTATTTGTTGCATTCATTTCTGACATTCAAAGGGTGATAGCTGATCTTCCCACAAGGACCTACTAATATGTTAAATCAATAAGAAAAGAAAAGGCACCAACCTCATTATTTGTATTTACTATAAATAGCTTGGCCCAGGTTGACAAACCAGTCAGATATACAGTATCAATTTCTCAAATGTTAATATTTACTCACAATTTCTAAAGACTGGGGGGGATATGGTAGGGTTCTATAATTAGGCAAAACAGCCATAATGGCAGACATATCAATATAGGCAGTAATAATGAGGAAATACTGTCTTTTTAAATTTTACATAGCTAAGTAAGTAGATTGAATGAGATTAATGGGCTAGTGATTATAAGAATTGGTAAGGCTTAAATTTTGAGTTATCTTACAGAATAACTGTGTGCAGCCAGTACTTGGTGACTTGTGTAATCACTGAAAACCTAAGCCTCTACAGCTACAGCTACTAGAGAAATAAAGGTAGTTTTTGAAGGGTACAACAAGTTGCACACAATATCAAAGGCTCAGCAAAAAGCACTCCAGGCTCTACAAAAGAAATTAGCTGCCTTGCTGACCACAGAAGAAAAAAAGGTTCTGAATATGACTGTCAGCACCTGTCCTTAAAACCATGACCAGGAAAAAGAGGGACAATGCTCATAACTGAAACTCAGTTGAATCACAACCAAGGGCACAAAGATCATTCAGCCCAGCACTGCTGTGATACCCTGAAAAGATGTAAGTTACAGTGTCTAACAAACATTCCCACTAATTTCAGATGGATAATTGGGCAGAATATAGGCTGTATAATTAAGGGGAGAGACTATACACTTTAAAATGCCTTCCGTTGCACAATGCTGCAAGATACAATAAGCTTGCTGCTCAGTGTGATCCTTCTCATAATTTTTTTAGACAAATCAATGAGTGAAAAGAAAATGTTAGCCTTTTTAGTACTACTTACTGCCTTTTTAAAAGGAAAAGGTGATATATTAAGAAACTGTCTGTGTGTTGACTGTTTAGTACTACACAGCTTTTTGGTGATTGATGGCACAGGGAGTAGGTGCTTTGGGCCTATCACTGAGGAGGAACTTAGGAAAATTGCCCTGTATTAAGTAACAGTAAGATTTTATAGTGGATCAGTTAAACTGCACTATGTCATACAGAAATGAAATGGCTATATTCTATTTCTAATGCAAAAGCCAAATTAATTCAATTCACCTTAATTCCCATTAAAAGCACAGTCCCCCAAGAGGATTGGGTTTAGTTTAATCAGTCCATTCGAAAAATTAATTCTGATGAATTACATTGAATGACTTAATGTGAAGAAGCCCTTTCTTCTTAATGAGTAGCTATATAAAAATATAAAAGTATATAAAATAAATTGAAATCGGTAATTAAATCTACATAGGTAATGAAAAGCAAGATATGTTTGTCTCAAAATAATATTGGATATAGGAATATATAGGTAGTAAAATGTTATAACAGTTCAGTGACTAACTTCTGCAGAGTTTAAGCCATCACTATCTCAGTGACTGAATGCAGAAGAAACTTGGTTTACCAACAAAATCTATCATGTGATTGTGCCACTGAGAGTCTTGATGTGCTCGCCATGACTCTGCTTTTTCATTTGCTCCCTGAGGGTGATATCTGGAAAGTTTGTGGCGTTTTGTGCTATGGTGGGAATGTCTGATCTCTGCCCGTGACCTGGAGAGAAGCAAGCATGGTGACCTGTTCACTGACTGTGTCATGACCTGTCCTGGACAGACCAGGCAGGGGTTGTGGTGAGTTCGGTATTCCCTTGAGCTAAATTAAAGTGAAATGACACCAAATGATCAGTTGAACATTTTATTCATGGCAGAAGCAGCCTAAACTTGGAAGGTGTAACAGTAGGTGGTGTGGTGTAGCGTTCGCTACATATCAAGGTGCCACGATTAGATCACTGGTCGGCCCGGACCAGGGAAAGAGACAGATAACACACACAGCGTGAGCGCCAACTTCCGCCTTTTATTGCGCAGTTAATTCCTTTTATACTAACAAGGGTAGGCAGGATTACAGATGCGTCATAGGGCTGCGACTAACCCTCCGTCTTTCTGTGACATCGCGAGATCTTCCGAACGCCAAACCCTACAGTGTGGTCTCCCACAACAGGAACAGGCATGGAACTACCTCAGTAAACCGTGTAACCTGTAGTAACCATATACATCAATTCAGGGAACAAGGCAAGCCCTCCTGTTGGGTCAGGAGGTTCAGAGTGAACCTCCTTGCTTTCTAGACTCCTTCTCAGAGAAGGGCCTGGGGGTGGCTAGATCCACTCCTAGTCCCAGACTTGGTCAACAGTTTATGTCTAAAGGGATGAGATGTAGAGATTATTAAAAAGGAGGGAGAAAGAGGAAAAGACAAAGACTTCACCAGTCCTGGGTCCAGCATTGGTCCAGCCAGTCTAGAGGTCCAGTTTCAGAGGGTGCATGCGGGGCTTCTCATGTTGGCGTCTTTTATAGCCCAGTTCTCACCCTTTCTCATGTCAATCACGCCCCTCTTGGTCTTCTGCACACCTCCAGGGCTTATGTAACTCTGGATCTCATGCACAGGTGCCATTGTGATGGTTGTGAAGGGTCCTCAGGGGGCTGTAAGCCCCTTCCTCAAATAAACTTTGTATGACTTCTGGCCATACATGGTGAGCTGCCCCGCTCAGCATATCAGAACATGGAATTGCGCATGCCCTGGCACACCTTCTCACCTACGGTTAGTTGTTAGGCAGAACTTGCTTCTTTGTTATGCAGGGTTTGTTTTTAGGCAGAACTTGCCCCACCACAATATTTGAGACATTAACTCTTTCGGTCTCTCACAGACTGCCAAACCAGTTCATTTTCAGTCGACCCATTCACGAAAGTTCTCTTCATAGAAGCAAGAATTTTTTTTTTTTTCATTTCCTCTGAGGGTTCTTTAGACACCTGCTGATGCTGCTTCGTATATCACTGTGTCTGTGACAGCAGACATCTCACCAGCTTGACCTGCCCTTGGCTTGCATGGCTCCAACAGAAGAGGAATGCATTTGGCCATGGGGGCTGCTGCTCTGCAGGCCGCTGAGCCAAACAGGGTCTGCCACTGTACTGTATCTTGATGATTAAAGTATAAGTCCCTCTGCACATGATCCAGGATCAACACCAGAAAACAATTACTTAATATCACTTCTACTGCTGGTTTCTCGAGAGTAACTTAAGGGAAGTTTCTTAAGAACTACTTTATCCAAGTTAATTCAGAAGAAGTTCCTGTAGTCATTTTGCTCACTGTTCACTTCATGACCCACAGTCTGATGGATATTTTTGCCCTATGAACTTACTCGTAAAGACAAATTACTATTGCATAACATTTTGCTCACAGTAAAATAATATATCACCTGCTTTTAAGAATAATTTTGTTTAGGTTGCACCCTGATGGTTTTTTTCTTGCTGCATAAACTTCTCCTGTGGGTGTAATATTTCCAAACTAAACAGAGTAACCTTTTCTTAGTTTGAATAGAATTTAAAAATAAAGACAAATGGCTTATAGCTAGGAGTTCACAAGTGTTTTCCTTCTAATGCCAGGGCTGAGGCCATTATAGCTGTCAACTTGAGAGATTAACAGCATCATAATGACGTTACTAGTTTCCTAAAAGATCTATTTATAAAATAAATGATCTACTGAAAAAAAAGGTAACTCATCTGTTATAGTTATGGATAACAACACAAACCACTTTGATCAAAAATAACAGTTTCAACTTCAGACTTAAAAATTCTTTTCATATTTTGATGAGGAAAAATTTGTATTGGGAAGAGTATTGGCATGCTTGTCTTTTAACTAATTTTGGATTCTAAAAATTTCTGGCCAAAAGACTGCAGAGGTCTTGTACCACTTTCTGCTAAGGTATGGAAACCTTCCAGAGACGTGTGCCCCAGTTTTTAATTCTCCAAGACACACACATTCTGACATGGTCTTTAGAAGTATGACCATGTCAACCAGTTTGACTTGCATTCAGTAAATGAGATTACTTTTATGTCAATGAATGAAAAGTTCAACATTTTTATTAAAGCAAAAGATTGAGTGAGACAGTAACAAAGTTTAAGGAATTTCTGCCATCAGGATTTTCTGAAGTCAACTTGCTTTGGACTGTTGGGGGAGCTGCATCCCATAGTGGCAGTCTGAGAATGAAGCAGGATCAGCCCTCACTTGTGTGGCTCAGGAACATGCTTCAAATACCTTGCCGCAGCTCAGCAAACACTCTTTGGTTATAACAATGAATGATCTCTACTGTTTACTTGTGTTGCTGAAACATAAGCTGGAGCCCTGCAATAAAGAAGCCTGCAGATACTGTGAAAATAATTGGATTTTAATTTTTCAGAACTTTTTCTGAATCATTTTCACTCCTGTTGGGACCCATGCATTGCCAGGACTTACATAGCCCTGTGTTGTAGTCCTGTGTGAAGAAGGCAGCAACTCATAGGTAATCACTTTTGTTGCAGTGTGAAAGGTTGAGCCTTCACTGGGCAGTGCACCACCCAACTCAGCTGAGACGGCAGGTTGATTAAAGCAAACCAGGTGAAGGAAAGAAGTGAGGGAAGTTCTCCCTCATGCTGAGCAGGGAACCAAACTGTCACTGCTGTAACACTGTTTGGTTTCTACGTTATTCCTGGAGCAGTATGGCTTCTCCACTGTCTTTGTTTGCAAGGGTTTTCGCCATAAATGCTCCTTAACTTTTATCAGAGGACGGTAAGCTTGCTCAGAAAGCCCTGCACTATTGCCATCAGTTCATGCCCCTGGGGTGCAGCTTTGCTGGGCAGTGGGCTCTGCTCCCTGTGCCACAGAGGCCGGGTGGCCGTGGGGGCATCCGGGTGCCGATGGCAGAAGCCCATGTACACCACCAACGGTGCAGAGATGTTCAATTGCAGTCTCAGCTGTGGAGCTGTTATACTGGCAGTGACCCCAGGCAGATTCTTTTTCAGCAAAATTACACCCAGTCTGATATGTATTTTTGCTTGCTGCTGCTGAAATCTCCAAGGTCTTCATTATTTGTTATTTCCCCCCCTCAGAAGAATACTTCAGAGCATCACGGGCAGCAGGTTAGCAGCTATTTCTCATTGATTCTGTCCAAACTCAGAAGCAATCAGAATGTAGTAATCAAATTTATTGACTACCACACAACATAGAATTCAACAGTCAAAAAAAGGTTATGGCAGTCCCTATATACAGCAACTACTCTAATACTATTATTATTTCTTTTATAACTTCTGGATGAAGTGAGCTTCAAGAACTTGTTTAAAAGTAATGAATGTTTGATTCCTTTGGGTATCACACTGTGACAAAACTGTTCCAAATGATGGTTCCAAAAAGTTGTGTTATTTTTCTTTTTAGTATATTTTAATGCAAATAGTTGTTGCAGAAAGCCTCAGAAAGTTTATTTGTGCATGTCTGTGAATCAAAAGAATAACACCGCATGCTGTTTTGTAAGAGACTTGAACCAGAGGTTAAAGTTAATTCTAAGGAGATTAATTTGGTGGTTGGATTGAAGGTACTCTGAGAGAAGTCTTGTTGTGAAAACTAGACAGGTGATATAGAAATTAAGGAGGGGACATGGAAGGTTTTGTGGCATTACTATTACTTTCAGGAACTGCTCAGGGTACATACAAGGCATATACTTCACTTATGCAAAACAAACCAGGGTTATCTGAATTTGAAGATAGAGATTTTTGTTTATTACAAACAGAACCGACCAGATGTTTTACATGAGATGGTTCATGTTAAGCATTGAAAGTCTTTCCTACCATTATTTTAATGAAATATAGAGCATTATAAGAAATATTTACATTTAGACACAGCAAATCTTAAGAACACTGTCCCTCCTTCAGGGCTGATTGAAAGAGAATTGAGTAACATTACAAATGTCTGTTTCTCAAAATAATTATTGATCTTAGTGATACCTCTTGCAAACTACTTTCACCCTCTCTTACAAGGTCTTCATTTTAACTGGTAAATGATAATATTTATTGCTATTTTGTTGCAAGGATGGTTCAATAAAACAACCTGTGGAATCTCACAGAGCTGGTCATCCACAGTAACTTTTATAATGGAAAGATTTCTCATTTGTCTAAATATCTTCCCTTTCTATTTCATATGCTTCACCTCCCCCAAAATAAGAGGTGTACTAGAGAAGTGGCATTGTAGCAATGCCATATAATTGGTGACAGCCTGTACACGTGTTGCCTTTGCAAATATTATTGAAAAGACGGTGTGGCACCAGCACAAATAGGATGATGATGATGATGATGGCCAAGTTTCCCCAGTTCTAGGTGAGGCTTCACTTTTTTTTCTCCTGTGCATTACAGCCAAAGCAGATTCTCCTCCTTTGGTGGTATGGATTTGGAGGTAGGATCACAGGCTATTAAGGTTATAAACGGTTTATAAAGAGATAATCAATAATTAATAATTGTTGATAGCAAGCTGTGAATTTCAGCAGCTTGCTTTACACGCACCAGTGGCAAGTGCTCAAAGTCTGTGGTGGCCAGCCTTTTGGCCAGGAAAGTACCAGTAGTTTTGAGTGGCAGAAAAGAGCCGTGTACCCCTCTGCGTCTCCTCTGGGGCAGGAGCAAGACCTCTCCCCCCCCAGGAGGTCTGGCCGGGAAGCCCCGCGCCAGTGTGGCAGCACAGAGGCTACCTGCAAGAGTTGGCTTTGTGGTGTGGTTTTCTTCCGCACTGGGGAGGGAGGGTGCTAGCCAGCAACGTGGGCATTTTGCTCCTGGTCCCCGTCCACCCTGGGGGATCCCCGGCAGTGAGCGGGATGGGTGCCAGAGGGGGAGAATTGCCTGTCGACAGCAGCCCAGGCTGAGACACTGTGTTTTCATGGATCCTTTGGGATTTGCAGTGGAATCTTTTGCTGCTGGTTATCTCCTAAGTGAAGCATATTAATTGGTTATTACTCTTTAGACTCAATTTTAAATACACATATGAATATAAAATATAACTCTTTGCAGTCTGCTATATTGTGATTAATAAAATTGCATGTCAAAATGAATGAATATACTTCTTCCATATTACACTTGGTTTTTTAATTATCTTTTCTTCATTGATTACATGGCTTAGTTAATTATAGCAGACCTACTTGTCCTTACTGTTAACTATGCTAAGATCCTACTGTTCTTTTCCATAAAAAGACTTCTTAGGGTGGGTGGTCAAAATAGTCTTAAGTCATATTTTCATATATAAGCAGGAGCAGCAACAAAAAGCTTTTCAGAGTAGCCCCTGAAACAGTGCCATGAATAATCCAATGAAAACTGTAGCATAAAGTAAAGCTGTATCTGTACTACCCTGTGAATTATTGATTTGATTGTAAAAAGAACTACTTTGCTATAAATCAGAATGAAAACGTCAGTGCTGTAAAATTTAATTTTGAAATAAACAACTGTTTTTTAGCTGTGCCTTTGCACAGAGGCTCCAGCAAGCACAGTTGACTTTTGTGGCAGCATCAAGCTCAGTCCTCAGAATGTGAATTACAGCACAGGATCCTTATCAAAAAGCTGGATTCTGCACAGGGTGTCTAGACATGAGACCCATTAGCTGTATTTCAAAGAAAGAAAAAACATTAAGTCGCAGTATCTAGCAGCTTATGAGTGATAATATTTTATATGTTTCTGAAATTTAACTTTCATGGAGAAAACGTCCCCATTCTGACACATCCAGAAATACATCAGAGAATACGCCTAAATTTAAGCACTTGCATAGCCCCACTTAAGCATGTACAACTAAGCACTTATTTACATCCTCTGCTGAACTAGAAACTCTATTACTGTTCTATTTCACTGTTTTTCTGCCCTTTTTCATGCCATCTGTGGTTTCGCAAAATCTTTACTTATTTTTCTGCCTCTTGATGGTATTTACATCCAAAGATGGATCTGACTACAAAATTACCTCTGTGGTTATTGCACATATAAAAAAAACCTGGTTATTTCAGATTTAACTGTGGATTAGTTTGGAACAACTGTGGCCTAGGTGTCAGCATACAGATAGGCTGCATGCTTATATTCGCAAAACTGGAAGCTGCAGGACAAAAATATGAATCCAAATAGCCACAACACAGCGAAGTATAAAGCATGTGTTTAAATATAAGAATGAATTTGATGCTTTGCTGGACTGGAATCAAAAAAGAGCTGCACTAGATACTTGCTATATCAATTCCTTTTATGGTGACTGTCTGGCTAAGCAACATAAAGACAGTCTGATCCTTATATTATCTTCTTGCTGACCTAGTAGTGCCACCTTCTTTTCCACATTAAGTAAGCTCCCCTTACTTAATGTTTGTTCACCATATTTGGCTGAATAGACCTCTCCTCTCCAATCTCTATTGAAAGGGTTGGGGATTTCTCTCCCAAGAAAAACTGTCAGACCTAGTCAAAACCAGAGTACAATCATGTATTGTTACAATTTACAGGATGCTCTACTGCTGAAAATTATTTTGTGCTTTGATCATCTTACATAAACTTAATTTCTAATGAATGACAACGTAAAACTCAAGGAATTCTTTTCCTTAATTATCTGCATATGTTTCCCAGATGGTGATCATTACTGGCTCTTGCACAGCTTTTCAATCAGATGACTCCATAAACTTTTTTATGGTGAAACCTTAAAGGTTTATTTAATCCTTAGTGTAACATCATCCCATTAAAAATATTATAGAAAACACTTTATAATTGTTTGTTCTGCAGTCCCACAACTTGGTATTGTATTATATGTACTGTAGGTTTTACTTTAGTTTTATCATCCGATCCTGTTCTGTTTCAAAGCTGCTTGTTAACTGTAACTGAAGCAGTTTGTTCATAGCTCAAGACCACTTTTGAAACCAAATCCTACTCTCCATACACAAATAGTTCCATTCATTACATGGGTAGATCATGTTTTCAACAAAATACTGGCTTAAAGCAACTAAGCTGGTTGAAATTACAGGAGTTGCTCTTGAGAACAGGTCCTAAATCATTTCTGGCACTTTAAAACATTCTATACAAAACTGTGTGCTGACCCCATGGAAATTTTTTATATCTGAACAGGTCACTATGCCATATCAAGGAGAAATGTGCAACATGGTAAAGAGGTCTTCTATTCTGTTAGCATATTCTTAGAGGTGGCAATATCCTGAAATGTAATGCTTGCTTCATTTCCTCCCCAGTGGATTAGTTTAATCTTTTTCTTTATTATTGTGGATATTAAAACTAAAATAAACAGCAGCAAATTCCAGTGTGCCCACAGTCAGACAGACCAACATTGTAAATCCTGGATTGGGCTAGTTCTTGAATGTAACATTTTTATGAGTGATGACTATCTAATTCCCCTGGGGAAAAACTGAGTCTTTCTGACCTTGGGTGAACTAATTCTGTTGTTTCACCTGCCTATGAACCAAGATGCATGATGAAATTAATGAGATGCAGAGCTTCTTTCTTCTAAGCCTCAACAATAATTGGTCCAAATGATTACTCTGCTTTAAGCTGTTGCAGAGGTGATGTCAATATCTGTTGATCCTATTGCACACATATAATGAAAGTCTTCATCCAGACTTCACACTTAATTATCATGCTCAACCATTAGAGTCCTTTCAGACTCAGTGGGCTTTATTCCATGGGGTGATCTCCTCAGCAGACAGCACGGATCTGTTTTTAGGGTGGCACCCAGACAGTGCCAGTCATCCCATTGGTACACATTCCTGGGGGAAAGCATAGAGGTCCTGCAGGCTGACGAAAAAGCCACTGTCAGAAAAATGGGTGAGGTCTTCCCTCTCCTTGTTGACCTAATCCGAGCAGCAGGAGCTGTAGGGGCACAGATGCGGCCCTGTCTGGAGAAGGGAGCTGGACCAGCAGACTCCTGGACCCAGCTGTGTACCCCCTACCACGGTATGTTCCGGAGATGGGCCTCCTGCTCTGACGCTGCGCAGATTTATCACCCCCTGACACCCCTCCCATGGTAGCACTGAAAAAAAGAGATTCCTCTGTTCACATGCCACACATACCACACCAAACCCGGAGAAAGAAGGTTGGTGGAGTAGGTAGGATGTCATACCAAAAAGGTTTTATTCCCCCAATGTTTCTTTCTGATAGTCATTTTTATGTGTTGCTTTATAATGTTGGAATGATGTGAGAGCATGATGGGAAAGAGCAATGTTTGTACGTCATGTTAATAAAAATGTTCTGAGACAAAGCAGCTCTGGCTTGTTTCTGGTGTTTCTCATATATCTTATGTATATTATTTATTCGTATATAGCCTAGGCTGAGGAATTTTCTAAGTTTCTTTCTTGGAATGTGAAGCAAGAATAATAAGGTCATGAAAGTGCCATTTATTTTTATTACCTCCTCTTAATGTACCTGGGAAGAATAGTAGAAAATGCTTCACACCTTCTACCTTAGGAGTAACACTGTTGGGCGGGGGAAGGAAGCAGGGGGATCTGCTGCTCTGCATTAGTATTGCAGGAATCATGATTTTACAAGCAATGTCAATTTATAAAGAACTTTCCTTAATTTCATTATTGCCATTGGTCATGATCAAAGCAAATGCTTCAGATGAGCACAACTATTTTAACTGAAGCTTTCAGGGCTGTGTTTTATGCAAACTGAATATGACTAAAAATGAAGTAAGTAGAACATTTCTAAAATGAGAGATAGAAGAACTCTTCGCTGAAAAGCAGAGGATCACACACATTTACTCACTGAAAAAAAAAGAGATAAAATTACAGAAACTTTTATCTGCTATTCTATTGCTAAAGGTGATACTATCTTGGCTAGTCCCATCTTCCCAGGCACTTGTAATGCCCAGGAATACAGCAGTAAAAAAGGGTAGATGGAGCTGGATAAACTAAATGGAAGACCAGAAGCTCATAAAAGAACTAAATGTTTTCCAGACACAGTGGTGAAATTTCTCTGCTTATGCCTGTAACAGAGAGCAGGTTCCAGAATTTTTAAAAATATCTGGGAGAAACCTTAACTGGGTTCACTTAGTACAGTGATCTAATCAGTTGTTTTTCAAATCTGCGTTTTCATTTCAAGTTAACATTAAACTTTAACTTGAAAGTATGGTTGAAGTATGTAGAAACATTTGGTGAAACAGCACAGCAGCCAGAGCATCTTTGTGCAAAAGGGAGCCAAAGTTCAGTCCAGGAGGCTTGGGTCAGTCTGTGACAGCTTCAGAAAAGGCCTCACCATGCAAGGACTGTAATTTTTCTAAACACCATTGGCTGCAAATGAACTGATATTTAGAAATCTTTGCTTTAAAAATCTCCATGAAATTTCTGTAAATGCTCAGCATTGGCCTAATCTTATTCCTGCAGTTGCTGAGTTCTCCCGCTGAATGAAAGCTCCACCAAGCAGCTTTGAACAGCTGAGCCTTCTTTATAAGGTCCTGCACTATCTGTCAACTTTCATTAAAAAAGTTTATCAATCACACCCTAAATCTCAGATTCTCCTTTGAAACAGGAGCTGGTGGGTTAATCTTTTCCAACAGCGATCTGCTTCAGCTTCATTCTCCATCCCTGATTTCCAGCATGGACTTTGGCAAATCACCAGCGCTGTGCGTTGTGTGCACACCATGCAATGGGGCAGTGCTGACCTGAGCTGGCAAGCCCCCTCATGCAGTGCTGCATTTAAGCCATGCTTCTTGGCTGTCTCGCTCATGTGAGCGCTGAGGTACTGCTTCCACAGCCAAACACTACACGTGGGCACAGCTCTGGCATCTCAGTGTGGTGCTCCCAATGTGTTAGATCATTTTTCTCTGTTTCAGCCGAGTAGACATGCCCTACCCTTTGGCTTGATGGGGACTTTTGTGCACTGTGTACAGAGTAGAGAGTCTCCAGGCTCATGTAGGGTGATATTTGAATGATAGGTGCAGTAACAGAGTGCTGTTCTCAAAGAACCTGGCCTGCACAATTGGTTAAAGGAAAGCAACACACTTTAGCAATGTCAAATGTAATTTTAACAGAATTTAATAAGCTGTTTGTGGATACACTGAATTTGTCAAAAGTACTTGCCAGCTCTGACTAGAATTGTAATGGCTGGAATATTCACAGTGGAAGATCAGATCATTAAATGAACTCTTGTGCTTGTAACCATCACTTGCCAGAAGAAGATATTAATGAGCATCTGTGTCATAGAATAAATTATTACAAAAAATGAAATAAACAATATTAATTTTCACTAGCAATTCAGTAAGTCAACAGATTGTACTTTTGTTGCCTTGCTAGTAAGGCCATGGAGTATTATTCAGGAATAATAAAGCAAATGAATAGTGGCTGTGCCTGTTTCTCATGCATAGGAAAGTTAGGGCAGAAATAGGAATCTGGAATAGGTTTTTTCCAACACATTGTATTACTCATTCATTCTCAAAATATCAGACACATTAATTAATTATATAGATACATAGAAGGGCTTCACATTCCTTGGATTACTACCTAACATGACTTTAAAAAGAACATTTTACTGGTGTTCTGTGGTGTAAATATTTTGATTGGTAAGTCACATTTAGATTTCAAAATTGAACTGGTTACAATTCTTGTTTCACTTCCAAAAAATCCTGTAGTGCTAACTGTATGCTGGCAAGGAGATCAATGGGTCAGAGGACTTCCTGGGATGTTGCTGGAGGTGGCAGGAATGAAACATGTTGTGATTAATTATCATTCACCAAGTTTCACTGCTGTGTACTGCCTGGTTTACGCCAGATTCGAGTGAACTACCACTGTGGGTAGTGTGGATGACTGGGAGATATGCAGTGAAATAGAAACTGAACTAGAACTAAGATCTAACAAGGATGTTGTTGCTTTCAAGAAGAACAGGGGTGTTGTAAAAAAGTAGCAATTATTTGCATGAATCATAGAATCATAGAATGGTTTGGGTTGAAAGAGACATTAAAGATCATCTAGTTCCAAACCCCTGCCATGGGCAGGGACACCTTCCGCTAGACCAGGTTGCTCCAAGCCCCATCCAACCTGGCCTTGAACACTGCCAGGGATGGGGCGTCCACAGCCTCTCTGGGCAATGTGTTCCAGTGCCTCACCACCCTCACAGTGAAGAACTTCTTCCTTACATCTAATCGAAATCTACCCTTTTTCAGTTTAAAGCCATTACCCCTTGTCCTATCACTACACGCTCTTGCAAAAAGTCCCTCTCCAGCTTTCCTGCAGGCCCCCTCTAGGTACTGGAAGGCTGCTCTAAGGTCTCTCCAGAGCCTTCTCTTCTCCAGGCTGAACAACCCCAGCTCTCTCAGCCTGTCTTCATAGGAGAGGTTCTCCAGCCCCCTGATCATCTTCATGGCCCTCGTCTGGACTTGCTCCAACAGGTCCATGTCCTTCTTATGTTGGGGGCCCCAGAGCTGAATGCAGTACTGCAGGTGGGGTCTCACAAGAGCAGAGTAGAGGGGGAGAATAAAACTATGATCTGGTTCTGATCTGACATTTATTCCTCATGTGATAGGGTCTAGGGTATTACTGTGGCAAGAGTTTTCATGGTTCAGATACATGCCCCAAAGATGGACAGGCAGCACACTGCCACACACTTTTTATGAATGTAAATGTATTTAAGATAATTTCATTCTCTAAAAGAGAAATTCTGCAGTCCTTAAGTAAGGCAGAAATTAAAATCCTCAACGACATTGTTTTCCTGCAGTCCATGTACTTCAGTGCCCATTCTGATTCATCAAAAGATTTTTTTTTTCTGCTTTAGGCAAGAATGAGTTTATGTTTATGTCATGGTTTAGCCCCAGACAGCAACTAAGCACCATGCAGCTGCTCACTCACTTCCCCCCTCAGCTAGACAAGGGAGAGAAAATATAACAAAAGGCTGGTGGGTCAAGATAAGGAAAGGGAGAGGTCACTCAACCGATTACCATCATGGGCAAAACAGACTTGACTTGGGGAAAATTAACTTAAACTATTGCCAATTCAATCAGAGTGGGGTAATGAGAAATAAAACCAAACCTTAACACCTTCCCCCCACTCCTCCCTTCTTCCCGGGCACAGCTTCACTCCCAAATTCTCTACTTCCTCCCCTCCCAGTGATGCAGGGGGATGGAAAATGGGGGTTGGGGTCAGTTCGTCACACATTGTCTCTGCTGCTCCTTCGTCCTCAAGGGGAGGACTCCTCACTCGTCCCCTGTTCCACCGTGGGGTCCCTCTCATGGGAGACAGTCCTCCATTAACTCCTCCAATGTGAGTCCTTCCCATGTGCTGCAGTCCTTCACAAACTGCTCCAGCGCAGGTCCCTTCCCTGGGCTGCAGTCCTTCAGGCACAGACTGCTCCAGCGTGGGTCCCCCGCGGGGTCACAAGTCCTGCCACAAAACCTGCTCCAGCGGTGGGCTCCTCTCTCCATGGGGCCACAGGTCCTAACATGAGCCAGCTCCAGTGCAGCCTTACCACGGGGTCACAGCCTCCTTCGGACACCCGCCTGCTCCGGTGTGGGGTCCTCCCCAGGCTGCAGGTGGAGATCGGCTCCCCCATGGACCTCCCTGGGCTGCAGGGGGACAGCCTGCCTCACCATGGTCTTCCCAACGGGCTGCAGGGGAATCTCTGCTCTGGTACCTGGAGCATCTCCTCCCCCTCCTTCCTCACTGACCTGGGGGTCTGCGGGCTGTTTCTCTCACATGTTCTCACTCCTCTCTCTGGCTGCAGTTTCTGTGCCCCAGCAACTTTTTTCTCATCTTAAATACATTCTCCCAGAGGCACTACCACCATCACTGATGGGCTCAGCCTTGGCCAGCGGTGGGTCTGACTTGGAGCCGGCTGGCATTGGCTCTATTAGACACAGGGGAAGCTTCTAGCAGCTTCTCGCAGAAGCCACCCCTGAAGGACACCTGCTACCAAAATCTTGCCATTGAAACCCAATAGAGTTTATTATGCATATTCCGATATCCTTTTGAATGTCTGGGATCAAACACCACAAAGGTAGTTTATCACCCTCTTCTTAGTCCATAAGAACAGGGTAAGCAGTCATGTAGACAGAAGCTAAAACGCCCTCAAAACTCTTTTTTTCTGAAAATTAAGTATTGCTCAAGGGTCTTCTTACTGCACTCCACAGAAAGTCAGCAACCTACAAATCCTGGTTTCTCTGGCTGCACATAACCCTGATATACTCACTTTTCTTTATTTGCCAGACATATTGGCAAGAATCTCTGTGTCAACATTTAGGAATATAATTGGCTTATGTGGAGAGCAGTTAGCCCAGTTTCCCTCCTCTTTAGTCATCTGAACCATCCAAGCTGTTATTCAAGAGGACTTAAGCTACTTCTCATTGTTTGATTTTGTTAAATAAATAAATGAATGTGCACATCAAAAACCCTGTAAAAGCCTTACTTTTCTGCAATATGAGATACACAGGCATTATCTATCTTCTGTTTTTAAATAAAGAAAAGATAGGTCTTTGAGGTAGTAATTATCTTTGTTAATCGGTTTGAGTATCACTCTGTGACACCCAGGTTTTTATAAAATTTTCCAAGAGCATTCTCCACCTCATCTGTGCTAGTTATCAGCTCTCCCTTATCCCTATGGGCTCACCATCCTATGAGATTTTTTCTTATGTTTTCTGCCTAAGCTCTGACCTGCCCTCTTTACATTGGCACAGTTTCATGGGAGATCCCATTTTCTTCAACTTCCAGTATTTTCTAACAAAGTTTGGGAATTTATGTATTTTCTTGCTTAATTGCAAACTGAAGGAACCCTATTCCTTTTCACTTTATGTTTCATTTACCAAGATAGAAAGCTTTAGTAATAATACTTTGCATTAGTGCCTTACTTTCTCTTGGGTCCTTACCGTTTTCTCTTGGCTGTTTTTAAAAAGTCTGTAAATACCTGGCACCTGTAAGTGTGCTGGTATTTAATTCTTTGAATAAAATGGCCTTTATCCCTTTAAAAGATAAGAGATAATCAATATGCAAGGCAGTTTTTGTTCTGTTGCAAATACTGATATTACTCATTGGTCCCCATTTATTAAATGGAAAGGAATGTTTCACCCTTCCTTACTGTGTAAGGAAGGTTTTCTTGCAGTGCCAGCCTGGGTTAATTTGAGGGAACCTGACTGAATATTCATCAGAGATTCACTTCTCAAGACCCTTGCTTAGAGACATAATTCAAGTCACCTGGATTATTAATCCAGCAGCACAAGATAATTAGAGACCTTTCAAAAATTACATGCTTATGCATCCTTAATTAACTTAATGTTGCTCAAGACAGGGAAACAAAGGAATGAATTATAAGGATCAATGAAAAATAGAAAAATGTAATCATTATATTTCAATCTATTTGAGTTATGTGCACTTCTCCACCAGGTTCAGCTTCAGGCTGAGGAGAGAAATACACACCATTCTTTTCTCTGTCCTGCAGACATCATGGTTCACACAAATTTGACTCTCTTGGAGCTGGCTTTAGAATTTCTGAAGTGCCCTGTGAAACTCAGCAAAATCCCAGACGTGACTGTTATTACTGAGACAATGTGACATTGAAACATTCTTTGATACAAAGATTCATCATCCAAATGTAAATGTGGCCATGAAAATGTTGGTGTTCAGTGGTAAAGTTCTAGGTACAGAACTAACACTGAAGAGACTTGCTATCAATCAGAAGGATGTGCATGCATTTAACTTAGCATGCTCTAGCCTCCAAACGATGCAGGAAGAAATACAGATGTGAGTTAGCTTCTGGAGAGAGACTTAAAGCAGGTCATGTTACTCGAGGTTAAGAGGTAGCTTATAAAATGTACTTGTTTACAACATCCCTGAGAATTGCCTGAAATGCTAGGGGTCATGGCTAGACCTAGATCAGTTCTATTCAACAGGCTAGCCTGGCCTGGATCTTTCCTTCTTTATTGCTTACACCATTGTCAGGCAAGGTGTCTGAAGAGATCAGGCTCTGTATCATATGCTTGGTATGCAGACGGTTGGTTTAGCAGCCACACAGCAGGAAGCCTAGCTTCCCATTCATGCGTGTGTTGCATTCAGATTCTCCAATGTGTTTATCAATGAAGTCCCAAAGAGTATTCCCCTGCACTTGGTCAGTCATAGTGTTTCCCTCCTAGATGGATTGATTCTCAGCTATTTACCATGCAGACAGCTTTAAATGCCTAGCTACCTATTTAGAGGAAATGAAGAAGAAGGTAGTATCTTTGAGGTCTCTACTCCCCTGCCAAACTTGCCATAATTGGCCCATGGGTTAATTTGGGAGATAAACAGGTAGAAAGACACATGCAGCATGATCCTCCACTCTTCATTTCCTTAGCGATCAGTGCTAAAGAGAGCATCTGCACCAAGGAACATGCCATATCATCTAGACAAGACAGATCATATTTATTAGTTCTCAGAAGTGAAATCAGAGACATCTGTTCTTCTTTTTCTACTTAAAGTCCTTCTGTCTAAGAGCAGCCCTGGCTGCCAGCTTCGCAGCTGATGAGTGCTATCTGGGCTGGCCACACATCCAGCAGCACCTCTTTGCCAGGCCCCGTGAGCCAGCGCAGGGTGCATGTCCATGCTGGTTTGGGAGCTGCCGTGGTGTGGGGCATGCTCTCGTGGATCCTCCAAAAAGACCTGAGATCTCGTATGCAGAAACAGCTCTGAGACCTGAACCCGCACACAAGGCACTTTGAAACAATCCAAGGGCTCATGTTTACACTCACCCTTGGTCTGAGCCACCAGAGTATCCCAGGGAAAGCAATAGAAGTAGACTTCTCCAGGTTTCAGAGGCCTCTAGAGCTTCACAGAATGCATAGTGATTGCACTGAGATCCGTGGGTGCTTTTTAGTTTTAGCTGTAATTCATTGCATATTATTTATGTGCAAGACATTATTTATATGCATTATTTATAGGTAATAATATACCTATTGCATATTATTTATTTATATATCTCTCTCTTGTATTCACTGTTATGAGCTATTCATACTGTGGTTACTACAGAGTCTGATGGAAATCCAGAATAGCAATGTCTCTATCATTTTTAATTGGGCATCTAAAATAAGAGTCTTCAGTCTCTAATTAAGAAAATGGAAGCTCACTGTGTTGTATTAGTAATTCCACAATGAACTTCACTAACCTGACGGTCCTTGCCTATGTCTCATCTTTAGCTTTGTCAACATTATTTTAATAGGCTATATATATTCTTCTTTCAGACACTTCTTTCTTCCACTTCAACCAAGGAGTAGGAAGATAAGGCTTAAAATATCTTTTCAAGAATTAAAGAAACCACAGCTGTTTGCCCTAGTTTTGTATCAGCTGTAAAGATCCCTTTACAGTATAAAAGATGAAGATTTCTGGTTTGATTTGTGTCAAGATATGTCTGGAGGACCAGAGGAGAGAGTGATTGTTATTATGACAAAGTTTTTATTAGCTTTTGATGGCATTGAAACCAGCCTAATCATTTAATTTAAGAAAACAGAGGAAGATTAGGAACAGTTGTAGACCCATACAGCTAGGACAGATTTAGGGTGGGCATTCCAGAATTGTAAGGCAGTGTGAAAGGAACTGCGTATCTTTTGAGCTGGAGGTGAATGTACTAATATAGAAAATATGGTTTGTAAGAGAAGGCAATTCCACTGTCATAGGCATTTGCTGCTACATGACAAGCCTTCAAAGCAAGAGCTCTGAATTTGATGTACAGAGCACTGGGGAGCTCGTAGAGGTCTGAAAAGAAGGGTGGGAAGTTGAGTTTAGTGCTGTGTGGAAAAAAAAAAAAGTAAGAATGCTTAGCATGAACCTCTGGAAAATATCTCACTTTAGCAGGATTAGAATAGCTAAATAAACAAACCTGCAGCATAATCACAAGACCTGGACCCATTTCAGAGGTGATTTTATGATAATATAAACAGGCTTCTGATGATGCACGGGATAGCTTGGACAGTGTAGCCCATTACTGCAAGTCACATTTGTTAATATTTGAATTATTCCTTTTAACCTGACCATATAATCAGGTGTGAGGTGCTATAGATTTACCTTAATAATCCCAAGAGAGCTGTGCATGTTCTTAGCTGGCTGTAGAGCTTAAGAACGACTATATATTGCATCCATTTTGTGCTGCAGTGTGACAAGGGATGGCCTCAGTAGCAGCTGTAGGTACTCTCTGACTTGGAAAGCCCAGGCTTCTAAAACAGCCTCCCTTCAGGTCTGCGTGACACTTACACCAGGGTAGAAGTGGTGTGGAGTGGAGACTGGAGGCTCTAATTAGATGCAGTACTGATGCAGAAAGATACTCGACCTGGTATGCCCTATTTTTCCCATTTTGAAAGCTGCTGTTTGTGGGGGAAATTGCACCCTTGTATTTGCATAGTGGAAATGGCTTTTCCATAAAAGCAAAAAGCAAACAAGGATCTCTCAGGGATAGCTGTGTGTCTTCACAGCAGAGCTAGGAGTAGGTGACGCAGGAAAAAAAGCAGTGAATGAAAAGAGCCAGTCGGCTAGCAGAACCTCTCATTCTGATCAGAAATAGTAGGATGAGAGCAAGGGTGTTTGTCCGGGGACTGTTGTAGGAATGTTTTTCAGAGTTCAGAAGAGCTCTTGCTCCTCTGAAGTAGAGTGAATGGAAATATCTCTTGGGATTATTTAATTTGTGCAGACATTGCCATAAGAATTGCTTGTCTTTTTCCACTCAGCATCTCTTTGCCCTTCACAATTTGGTGACCAGAAACATGGGAGCAAGTCAGGAGAGAGGGAACTTAAGAACATAATTGCACAAGCTTCATGTTTAAAAGGACTCAGTGAATTTTATGCTGTAAAATGCTGGAGAATGAAGACTGATTAATTTAGTAACTATAGCCCAGAATTGACCAGATCTGCTGCTACAGCTGCAGAATAAGCAATGCAGCATATGCATTGCAGAATTCCATCATTCTAACACATCCAGCTCAATGCACAATTTCTTTCTGAAGGATTTTCTTTGTCAGACCCTAAATTCTTCCATCTAGGACAGTTATAGTGACTTTAGTGTACAATTACAAGTAAAAGGCTCCTGACCAACGATGTTTCATTTATGGTGAAAGATTTTCTTGCGCAGGAGAGTTCTCCTGGAGTTAGGTCTGACAAGCCATATAAAGAGCTTCAGTTAGAGGTGGAGAAAGCAGGGGCGTTCAGGAGACAGTTTTCATTTCCCTTTTGGTAGAGAGAGAGCAAATAGGAATGCGTTTGCGGAGAAAGGAACAGCCAAGATCAGCTGGGAATGTCTAGTGCTTGTGCAGATGGAAGTAGAAACTGGGAGATAATTTAGCTGGTAAAGAACTGTCCTGCTGCTCAGAAGTTAGAATTTTTTCTTCTCTTCTTTGGGAGAAGCACAGTTACTTTCTCAGAAACTGCAAGAACAAGGACACGGGAGCAAGATACGCTGGAGCCTAAAAAATACTGGTTCATATGTCTTAGCCACAAGCTTTTTGTTTAAATTAATTGGCAGGTTTGGGGTATGGGCAGAGATTTTCCCTGAGGTTAGGCAAGTAGGTGTCATTGTATGCTTCTCCCTTGTAAAACTCATTCAGTAACTGGAGGTCTGACTTGTTCCCCAGTATCATCTGGGAATATTTTGCTTGTCAAAACACCCACAAATGCATTTTAATAGGTCAAGAACCTTCCTCTCCCTATAACCTCATTCTCCTCTCATCTGCTCCCACTTGAGAGTTTGTGATATGGTCTTGCAAGAAAAAAATCTTTTATTTCAGTTTAACAGTTTTTAAGACTATCTCTAATGTGCCAACCATAATGACATCCAAACATCAAACATCCCGCAATGCTCTACAGGGTGTGGAGAAAAGAAAAATGAGTCAGACAGAAAAGAAGTGATGTTTCATACAGCTCAAGATAAGACAGTCATCTAATAGGTCACAGCCTCTAAGTACTTAAATGTTAATCACGGAAGTAATGTTTCCCAGTTTCTGGAGTCAGAAGGCTTGGGGAAACATCAGTGTTTATAGTGATTTCTGTTCACAAAAATTATTTCCCTAGAATATTTTGCTGACCCCCCCGATGTGAACTTGAAACTATGTTCAAGTGCTCAAGGACCTAGCTCCAGAAAAAACAGCTGCTGGAAAGAACTAATTTATAAAAGAACTTAGCTGAAAATGTTAATGATGGGCTACATCAAATCAGTTAAAACCAGTTTAAAATTATTATGAAGATTACATGAAAGTGATACATAACTAGTATAATTGTTATAAACTTAAAAGAGTTGTGTATTGTGATTCCCAGATTTTTTTTAAAGTGTTGGAGAAGAACCATCAGGTGTTCAGAATAAATCTCATCCAAACATCAGATGAAAAGTTGCAAGGAAGAAAAAGTTTTTCTGTATGGGTAGGCTGGGACCTGAGCACAGACAGAAGCTCAATATCAAGGCAGAGCCCTTCTGTCAAAATTTAATTACTAAAGAGGGAAAATATAAAACACTCTATTGGGTTTGCATGGTAAGGTTTTGGTAATGGTTGTGGTTCAGGGGTGGCTTCTGTGAGAAGCTGCTAGAAGCTTCAGGAGTGGGTTTGAGCTGGGAAGGAGGCAGGGGTTGGGGAAGGTGTTCTAAGGTTTGGTTTTATTTCTCGTTACCCTATTCTGATATTTATTGATAGTAAATTAAATTAATTTCCCCAAGTTGAGTCTGTTTTGCCAGTGACAGTAACTGATGAGTGATCTTTCCCTGGCCTTATCTCAATGCACGAGCCTTTCATTATATTTTCTCTCCCCTGTCCAGCTGAGAAGGGAAATGATAGAGCGGCTTTGGTGGGCACCTGCCATCCAACCAGGGTCAACCCACCACAGTCCTTTTTGGCATCTAACGTGGGGCATGAGGAATTCAAGATAAGGATAGTAATTGGGAGAGGTAACAAGCAAAACATGGACTGAACACAGCTAGAGAGCAAAGAGCAAAATGATCATGGGGAATTTCTGTTGTTGTAATTGTGGTGAAGGGACAAGGTGTGGATTGTGTCTAAATCGTGCGCTTTCATTTGGTGTTGTGATGATGTTATTTTGATTTTGGTGTGGAGAATTTTTTTGTTGACGTGAGTGAAGTTCATGAAGATTGTGAAGAGTGTGTGATGAATGTGGACTTTAATGATAATTCTTAAATATGTGATTCACAGAGGCGAGGAGTGAAATGGTAGCAGAGAATGGTTTCGATTCATTGACCTCTGGGTTATGGGCCCAGCATGCTTCCACATGGAGATGCACTTAATTTATCTTCCTACTCTGAGTGGACTAGAACTAACCTTTAGCCTAATTTTCAATACCTGAAGCAATGTGATCTTTTGTGATCATTTCTAGATGTTGAGGTGAAAAGCTCATTGCTTTTACTGCCTGGCATCCGTGATAGTTTTTCTCAAGTCATCTTTCTTTCATATTTTTTGCACCCAAATTACACTAAAAATTCTAACTTATAAAGCAAGATTGTTATATATCCCCTAGCAGGATTTAGGAATAAGGTTTAATGCTTTATAGTGTATTAACATCACTAAAACCCTCTAGCATTCTTTGTATATATTTCCTCTTTGGTGTCTAGCTAAAGAGCAGTCTTTTATCCCTGTAAAGCATTCGGTGTACTAAAGCCATGGGGTATGGCTGGAGTCTCCTGCAGAACTCCAAAGAGCCTGCAGTACAGGCCCTGATGCTGGCTGTGGACATCACTCTCTTTAATTACCCCTTTGGTGTTCAGTTTTCATGGTTTGCTCCTTTTGTATTGAACAATGGTTTTCTGGAAGTACATTCTTTCATGTATAAATGCACAGATCCTGATCTGACTGTTCCTGCCTGTCCAAAGATTAGAAATTAATACAAAGCCTTCTGCTGGGTTCCGAAACTTGAGTCAGTGGGATAGACATCATTTGACCATCTTCCTTACAGGAGGTTTGTTCTCTGATACTGCTATAAACCCCCAAAAACTGGCACAGTGGAGCTGTCACCAAGGCTTTAACAAACCTTTTTCTCTGGGGAGCAAGTCTCACTCCCGGCCATGAGAGGAGCATCTCCTATCTGTGTTGCCCAAGCCTGTCCCTTGCCTGCCTCAGAGAAAAATCTGTGTTAGCTATTCTGCCCAGGAAACA